>NC_142594.1:14208327-15603391 GCF_965207765.1 Zootoca vivipara | reverse complement strand
TTCTGCTAGATATAGAGTCAGCAACAAATTTAGACCTCCTGAATACAGTGGTGCCTCGCTAGACGAATTTAATTCGTTCCACGGGTCTTTTCTTATAACGAAAAATTCATCTAGCGCAGGCATCCCCAAACTTCGGCCCTCCAGATGTTTTGGACTACAATTCCCATCTTCCCTGGCCACTGGTCCTGCTAGCTAGGAATAATGGGAGTTGTAGGCCAAAACATCTGGAGGGCCGCAGTTTGGGGATGCCTGATCTAGCAAATCCCAAAGGAATGCATTGAATTTTGTTTTAATTTTTTTTTTGCCCATAGGAATGCATTAATTGAATTTCAATGCATTCCTATGGGAAACTGCGATTCGCTAGATGAATTTTTCGTAAAACGAATTCGTCTAGCGAGGCAACCTCCGCTAGAAAAAACCTTTCGTTAAGCGGAAATTTGGTTAAGCAGGGCATTCATTAAGCGAGGCACCACTGTAGTTTAATGGAATCTGGAAATAGACTTGTTGTTTGTAATTTTGTTACAACCGTTATTATTTTTATGTTATAAAATATATATGTTACAAAATATGGTTTGGTACATGTTTCATGTTATTTGCCCTGCGCTGAATACAATGTATGTCATCTGCATAGAGAATTATTTTCTCAGATTCGCAACATATAAATTACTACTATTATTAGCATACATTTTCCTACCACACCTTTTATTTTAGCATTATTTCTTACTGCTATTTCAAACAGCTGAATACTCAGTGCAAACACCTATGAGTGCAATGGGCATACCTGCCTTGTGCCTCAAGAAAGATAAATTTGATAAGTATTGGCCCATATTTTAATAGAGGCTTCCTTACAGATAGTGGTAACCCAGGCACCCCCAAACTGCAACCCTCCAGATGTTTTGGCCTACAACCCCCATGATCCCTAGTTAACAGGACCAGTGGTTGGGGAAGATGGGAATTGTAGTCCAAAACATCTGGAGGGCCGAAGTTTGGGGATGCCTGGTGGTAACCCCAAATAAAAACAAATAATTCCAATTTATGTATTAGATACAGCAGGGGGCAGCAACCTTTTTTACCAGGGGGCCGGTCCACCGTCCCTCAGACCACGTGGTGGGCTGGACTATATTTTTTGGGGGGGGGAATGAACGAATTCCTGTGCCCCACAAATAACCCAGATATGCATTTTAAATAAAAGCACACATTCTACTCATGTAAAAACACAGGGCAGGCTGCACAAATAACCCAGAGATGCATTTTAAATAAAAGGACACATTCTACTCATGTAAAAACACGCTGATTCCTGGACCATCCACGGGCCAGATTTAGAAGGCGATTGGGCCAGATTTGCCCCCCCCCGGGCCTTAGTTTGCCTACCCCTGAGTTAAAGTAATTCTATTCAGCCTAGTCATATTCTTTCTCTATGCCTAGAAAAAGTGTAGCTGATTGATAATATTGATCAAACTATATTAGCAGATTTCTTCCATTAACAAACTTGTTTGATCACTGTGTATTAAGGAATCAGCAGTGGCCACCTCTTCTTGGCAAAAATATAATCCACATTTTAAAACCCTCATCTCTCAGGGAGATTGACTTTTAAGATTCTGGTTTCTTATATTACCTCTCCAAATTAGTTAGTAAATGGACTATTTTATTTCCTTTTTCAGACAGTATTTGTGCAGCAATCTCTAGTTATTCCTAAGAAATTCTATAAGCAGCTTATGGCCTCTTTGCATTCTTAATTTGGGGCTTTTTCTTAAGAAGCAGTGAATAAATGTAATCAATAAACAACCACACAAAGTTTTTATGGATGTTTCTAGTTCTTTGATTGTTTCTTTCATTGGGGAAACCCCGCCGGATGGGGTGGGGTATTTATTATTACTATTACTATTACTATTACTATTATTATTATTATTGATTAAACAAAATTGAAAAATATTTAAGTTTTTTTTTAAAAAAGATTATTATTAATTGTAAAAAACAAAAACAAAACCTCCCATAATTATGTATTTGGATGCATGTAGACTATACATCAATTCATACTGAGAGTGGAATAACAATTATAGGATAATACAGTGGTACCTCTACTTACGAATAACTCTACTTACGAATGTTTCTACTTACAAATGGAGCTCCATCCGCCATCTTGGATTTTTTCTACTTATGACTTTTTTCTCCCAATGCATTCCTATGGGATTCGACTTACAATTTTTTTTAACTTACAAATGTGCGTTCGGAACGCATTAAATTCGTAAGTAGAGGTACCACTGTATGTTATTGCCAACTGTTAGACAAATTGTTATCAAGTGATCAAGAGAACTGGAGTGCAGTGGGGATTTATTTGTTGGCATTCGTCGGTCTCGAGAGACAATGGAGTGCGCCTCCAGCGGTGACGTCAAACTGCTGAGTTAGCAACAGCGAAGTGAGCTCTCCGAGGAGCATCATCATCATTTTATTTGTATGCTGCCTTTCCATAGTTAAAACAATGCTCAAGGCGGCTTACAACATGACAAGATTTGCATATGTATTTTTATAAGTAATACAGGGTTCCAGAATAACCTGTCCTTCATCATTATAGCTACTCTTCCAGGCTGAAGTTTTGTTTCATTTATTTCCAGTATTTATAAAGGCCCTTTTGTTCTCTGCTAAATACATTTTCTCTAATTTAGTGACTTTCTACCACCTCTTTTAATATGGAGGCAGATAATATCAACCTTTTCCTTCTCATTAGCCATGCAGTTTCCCATCTTTTTAGAGACAGATTAGTCCTTTGATGTTCACAGACAAGGTCTTATTTATTATCATGTATAGCTGCTGTTCAGTTCAGGAAAAGGACAGAGGGGAAAATGGGACGTAATATAGAAATAGAATTAACTGACAAAGGCTAATTATCCTTTGAAGGAAATTTCTTATTTGAGCAAAAACAAAAGCAGGGGGAGAAGCTTGTTTTAGCAAGTTGGTCAAACATGTAAAATCAGTTGGGCCTCCTCTGTTGTTTAATGTTATTCAACTATAGAAAAGGCCCAACAAGCTTCTTCCTCTACATCTTGTTTCCAGAGACCCAGCCTCATTCTAAAAATATTTAATTAATAGGGAATGTCTCATTGCTACATATGGTATATTTTTTTTATTTAGACACATCATCAGTGCTTATGGGTGTGTACCTATCACAACCTCAATTTTTTTTTTACCTTTTATTTCAAAAAGGTCATCATTTCATATTTTCCTCAAAATAGCCTCCTTTCTGGAGATGCTGATTGCAGAGACCTCTCTGGCCATTGTCCTTCAATGGGTTGAATTTGCATTAGCCCTCTAGGCTAATCCAATAGCAGCTGGACATCTGAATGTCAAACCATAGCTGCCAAGTTATCCCTTTTTTTAAGGGATTTTCCCTTATGCTGAATAGACTTCCTCGCGAGAAAAGGGAAAACTTGGCAGCTTTTAAACCTTTGAAATTTTTCTTCCGGATAGCCTAGATTCACCTTGAGTTCGGACTTTGAACTCCTCGGGAATTACTCTCGAGCCACAAAGTGTATTTTCTCAGTAGAGAAACTACCCCTTTTGCTCTTTGCCTGACAAAAAACGATGAAATGCCTCGATTCCCCATCAATAGTTAGTGAATCATTGTTGCTCAATTAATGTACTGTATTTTTCGCTCTATAAGACACACTTTTTTCCTCCTAAAAGGTAAGAGGAAATGTCTGTGTGTCTTATGGAGCGAATGCGTGGTCCCTGGAGCCGAATTGCCCGGGGCGAAAGTCAGATTGTGCTTTTTTTTTTTCGAAAGAGCTAATGGCTAACAAGAGGGAAAGAGGGTGTTGAAAGAAACTTGCTCAGCAGCTGATTGCAAGAGATCAGGGAGATAAGAGATGCAAGCTGGCTTCCCGGCCCGCCCAGCCCCCTTACACAGGCCTCCATTGTTGAATGTTCTGTGACTGGCTGATTAGATTATCTGTCTGGAAACTGTAGAAATGGCTCCCTTTCCTTTCCTAAAGAAGCTGCAGAACTGTCAGTTGAACCCCATAAAACAGGATTTTTCCCCCTTTGCAAGGTAAGCTCAACAACTTTGAGCTGATCCTCAAAATAATTGAGCTTTTCCCATTTGCAAAAGAAGCTGCACATCTGTGAGCTGATCTCCCCAAAAACGGGGCTTTCCTCCTCTAAAAAATTAGGTGCATCTTTTGGTCAGGTGCGTCAAGGAGTGAAAAATACGGTAATCACCAACACTTGGAGAGAGATCAAAGCTCAATAGTGGAGCACATGTTTTGCATGTACGTAGAAGGTACTCTGGTCTCTGGCATCTCCAGTTTAAAAAGGATCCCCTAGTAAGTGATCTGAAAGACCTCTATCTGGGATCCTTGAGGGTCACTGAGAATCAGAGCCTTTTCCTCTATCAATCAGTTAACTTGGTTTAGCAATCCGTTACCAACTGATACTTCACATAATTAGGTTGTTTAATTGTGCATCTGTTGCCAGAACAAAGACTCGCGAGTTTCGTTTTGGATTCGTTCAATTATTTTGTCTATTCAACCTTTGAAGATCTGCTAACTGTAATTAAACTATGCTCAGTTCAATAAAAGACTCAAATGATTACAGTAAATCATGACTAGAGTTCTCTATGATTGATAGTTCAGTCCTTGCAATTAAGCAGTAGTGCACTTCATTGAAGTAGTTCAGTGGTTACAGAAGTTCACTCAATTAATAATAATAGTTGTATTCAACAAATGGTTATCTTCATTGAAAAGTTCAATTGAACAGTCACTTACTAGTTCCAAAGCAATATGAGTTCAGGTGGCACAAGGTATAAGTGCATCTGGCTGTTAACCAGACAGTTAATGGTTCGAGCCCCCCACCAAGGGATGGCTGTGGGCCAGATTCCTGCATTGCAAGAGGTTGGACTAGATGACCCTCAGGGACCCTTCCAACACCACAATTCTATGATTCATCACACAGCAAGCCCAGATTGTGACTCATCTCTTCCCCAATACTTTCCATAGAATGTGGTCCTCCTGACTGCTGCATACATGTATCAGTTTTAAACATTTTATCATTTTTTTAATATTCTGCTGAGAGCTGCCCAGAGTGGCTGGGGTATATTATTATTATTATTATTATTACATCAGCTTTTTCCTCTGTGCTCTCCCCAAGTGGATGAATAAACTCTGCTACGCAGTAACACATTACATGGTCCTAGTTCCTACTAAGGTTTTACGGGAGGGAAGCAGCAAACTCCCATTCCTTAAGTACAGCTCTCCCAGTCCTTCATTGGGGCGAGGGATTTCCAATATCACAGGTGAGTGGTTCAGACAAAAGCAACCATTGATGCCCTGTGGAACTTCCAGCACATTCTTTTCTCAGCCTCTCACAGACACACAGGTCACTCCTTGCTTTTGTTATTATTGAATTTATATACCTGGAGGTCTCAGGGTGGTTCACAGAATAAAATCAAAATAGAAAACCACAAAATACATAATCAGAATAAAAACAACAACCCAATAACCCACCCACCCCCAAAAGAAACACATTTTGCTTCCACAGTTGGAGTTGATGTCATAAGAAGCAGAGTGGGAAGGCGTAATCTAATTCTGCTCCCATGTCAAGAATGATTTAATAGATAGTTTTAATTATCCGTCTCTATCTGATAGGGATTGCAAATCAATCAAGCTATGGCATCCTCCATTCTCTTTATATTTCAAACATAGCATTCCCATCCCATTCCCCCCCCCCAAAAAAAGGGGCTGTGTGTTAGTTGGGTTGTGAACCACAGGCAACAAGTGAATTAGATAAGATGTGAATTAGATTAAAAAGTTTGTAGGTCTTAGTTCTGTTGTATTTGAAAGTTTGTAGTTTTTAGCTGGCATCTGACTTTAAAGTTGCTGGAAACATGAGTAATAAAATAAACTCTCTTTTTTATTATTATTCTCCCAACATCATGGCCATGATCCAAAGAACCGACTGTTCTTGTCTATAGCCCAGAAAAATGTAGCAGTCTAACTACGTGAGAGCCTCAAGTCTACTCAACTTGACGAATCCATTGCGCCATATGTTAAGGGTTCTTGTGAAGCTTCATTGAGTTTTAATCACCTGCCAACATTTTATAGGCACTTCCTCTCCTTTGCCCGGTACTGTGCAAATGCTCCACTTAAAGTCTTCTGTTTTAGCAGTCCCTGCTTTAAATGTGCCTCTACTCAACTCTCTTGGTTGCTTCCGAGATTGTGATAATGTTGCCCTTATACCTCCATCATTTGTTGCTGCCTCCGCTTGGTTCTCTTCCCTCATCTTCCCAATCAACTTAGATCAGGCATAGGCAAACTCGGCCCTCCAGATGTTTTGGGACTACAACATCCCATCATCCCTAGCTAACAACAAGAAGATGCTTTACTCCTGGAGAATTATAGATATCTAAAATTGTGGCCTAATTTTTCAGCTGCCCCTTACTTATCTAACATCACTAACGAAGCTTATAGATGGGCCTTCTCTAGAGCCCGCTTTGAGGCAATGCCCTCAGCGGTGCTGTACGGTAAATTTATGTGGGTACCAATTCATGAGCGCCTTTGCCCTTGCATGTCTAACAAGGTAGAATCTGTGACTCACATTCTTTTATTTTGTGAATTTTATAGTGAAGAGCGAGGTCGACTTATTTTACCCCTTTTATCAAAATTTACACCCTTGCAGTATTATTTGGAATCTTCCCCTGAACTCTTACGAAAATTCCTACTGGAAGATTCCTTAAGCCCAGTGTCAGATGACGTGGCCAAATTCTGCACTTTAGCTATCAAGAAACGCAAATCCCTTCTATTGAATGACACATTGCAAATCCCTTTTGTGTAATTGTTTTATTTCCGGTGATGTTATTGTTGATTTTCTTTCGTTTGGAATTATGTTATTCTGTATTGCTGGCTTTTGCTGTAATAATAAAACTGAGAGAAATAGCTAACAGGACCAGTGGTCAGGGATGATGGGAGTTGTAATCCCAAAACATCTGGAGGGCCGAGTTTGCCTATGCCTGAATTAGATGCAGGTGGATGTTGTGTCAGTGATTAAGGCTGCAGCCAATCCATGTCATCTCTGGCCCAGCTGTGTTTTGCACCCTTCAGTGCTGGATCTAGTGAGCTGCAGCAGTTAGGGCTGTTCCCAGCTTCTTAATCTTGACCAACACATGTGAAAATAAAAAGACACTGGGTTGCTGTTTTTCTTTTCTTATTTTTCATGGGGGGGGGGGCGGGGAGCAAGGCTCCTGTTTGTGTTTGGCTGTTAATGGCTATGAAACCGTTCATTGCAGCATGCCAGTCCATCACCTCAAGACTCTTCCTTTTGTTTTTTTGTTTGCAGATTTTATTCCTCACCGTACAGCATTGCTACAAACCGCATGATTCCACAGACATCTATCACGCCATTCATTGCTGCTTCCCCTGTCTCTACATATCAGGTATGTTGGAACTGCATGTGCCCCACACGTCCCTAAGTGAGTCTTTGTGGTTTGCATGTCAGCATGGTGAATTGCTGCACACGTTAGTCACGCTGTTATATAAACCGTTTTGGTAGCGTTTAAAATATATGTGCATATTTGTTCTAAAATTCCTAGTGCGTTCAGGATCTAGGTGTGCTTTAAGTAATAACCCTTTTATGCATTCGTCATATTTCAACCAGCTTTTCAGATAGATCTCTGTGTTGTTGTTTTTTATTTTCAGTCAGTCCTACCCAAAGTCGATCACACATAGGATGTTTTCTTTTGCAATGGGTAGAAGGTTGCCAGAATATATTTTGTCTCCTTCGGGTTTTAGCGCCTCACTCTGTGTTTGTTATATCTTCCCAGTGAGATGTACTTCCTCCTTTAAACTAAAAACCCATAAACTAAAAACTTGATTTTATTTATTTTATTGCATTTATATTTCAACTTTGTTCCAAGCAGCTGAAAGTGGTGCACAGGATTCTCCCATTCCTCATTTAACCCCCACCCCCACAAACAAATCTGTGAGGTAGGTTAGGCAGGTGAAGATTGGCATTAAGAAAAAAAAGTGGCAAACTGTAATAAACAATCGTAAACTTTTTTTATATAAAAGGTTTCCTGTGTTGTCAACATATGTATTCTGGGCTTCCCTATTCCCAACGGTATCTCCCACCCTGACTACTGTGCTACCTTAATTTGGCAACGTTTTGTTCAATATTTCCTGCAACGACTTCTGTCACTGCTTAAAATAAACATTCATTGCTCAAACCAGAGAACTGCATTTTTCTTTTTTCATGGCTCCTTAATTCCATGAAACAGAGGGCCAAACTAGAAGTAGCTCATTGAAAGGATTAGGGTTTCCAGACTCAATAGAGGACAGGACTTCTGTGCCTTTAATTGCCCTGCTTTCTTTTGAGTCTGAAAACTTTAAAGAGAAACCAGCAGACCCTTTCCTTGGAAATTAAACAAAAGGTCTGCTGGTTTCTCTTTAAGGTTTCCAGACTCAAAAGAGAGAAGGGCAATTAAAAGCACAGAAGTCCTGTCCTCTATTGAGTCTGGCAACCCTAGTCTGGATTGGGAGTCTAGTAGTGAGGAAACCATTCCCACTGGAGTGAAATGGACCTTCCCCCCTACCCCCACCCCGATTTTCAAGTGCAGGGAGGCTGCTCAACTTCATGTTCCCAGAAGCAAGTCTAGGACTTCACACAGTTTCTTATGCATGAGAGTTCACCCATAACAATAGGTGGCAGTGCAATTTAAGTTTTCTCTTCCGAACGAACGCACGCATTTTGGCTCTTATAAAGCAAATACTATGTTTTACATTACCCTCAACACTTTACTGGTCAGTCCTGCAACATTTTCTCACATTTCCTTAGGTACTTTCTTAATGGATCTATGTGCCCTGTGTATGGTGCAAGAAATAATAGCACATTGTAGAATATGCTTTGTTCACCAGGGGTTTCTCAGACAGTGGATTTATGTAACTTTAACTTGATTACGGAAATGCTTATTAGGTGAGCGTAGAAAGATTTGTTAGCTTTTTGTATCCCCGAGTATGAAAGCACATAATGTCTTTTAAAAAAGCATACTGTATATTCCTGCGTATAAGACTACTTTTTAACCCAGGAAAATCTTCTCAAAAGTCGGGGGTCGTCTTATACACTCAGTCATCTTATACACCGGAATATACGGTATTTTACAAAATATATATTTCCTAGATTGTATTCTGGTTTTCTGATTTGTATGCCAGTGATTCTCCTTTTCCTACATGCAAAACCAAATCAAATAGCCCTTATTAATGTGTAGCATATAAATGGCTTTGTTCATACAAATAACTGACCATCACCAGGTATGTATCAGATAAAAAAGAGTAGAAACACCACAGAATAAATAAATCAGTTGTGAGCAATAGGAGTTAAATATTGAGGAACTGATGGGAGTTAAAGGAGACAAACTGATTTTGTTCAGGTTCAGTTTATGCAGAAATTGTGATGATAGTTAGATAGATAGGTAGAGTGTATTTAATATACTCAGGTTCCCACGTTTATAGGCCAATGAAGGGTCCAATTACAGAGGCTGACAAAGCTCACACAGTTACCTACCTGGTTCGGAATACAATTTTGCCTGTTTCTAATGTTTGAAAAATTAAGAGACAAACATTATTTTTTTATTTCCCACAAAAATTTTTCTAAAGCCTGAAATGAAAACCATGAACAGTCCTTTCAGGTGCCTCAGTTGTTCTGTGAAAACTGCAACATTTGCACCCAATACCAAATAGTTTTCACTGAACAGCTGAAGCATTTGGGAGGAAGCAATCAGTCCATTTGGTAGAAAGTGGGTTTGAGGGGGGGGTAGGCTAGTTTTCTAACCAATCCATTCTGGTGAGTAGCCTGGTTGTTGCATTCAGAGCCAATTGCAATGTTCAAAGGCAGCCTCATGTACTACGAACTGCATAAGCCTGCTCTGGATGTTTTTCACATTAGAGATACTACCTTATGTTTTCTCAAGGGAATTCTGTTATTTTAGCCGCAGATGAGTCTGTTGAGATTGTGTTTTCTAAGTATATCAGAGGGACAGTGCCATGTTGATAGCTAGGAGATGAAGGATAATATTGAAGAAAATGCAAGGAAGCTAGAGGTAGAGATAGTAGGATTTCTTATAAACAAAAGTGTCAGCAGAAGAGGATGTCAATCACAGGAATAGATGAGGTGACTGAACACAAGGGAATATATCTATAGCGTAAAAGTTCTAATTTGTTTTTAGGGAAGGCGGTAGGCAAGATACAAATCTTGCCGTTTTGGTGGCTATGAAGTCTGATAATGACAAATAAAGTGAAGAAATATGGGTTATTCAAAAGAGGTTAGGGACGTTATTTTGAATTTTCTGCCTAAGGATGTTTCAGCAGTTATGGCAGTACATAAAAGCAAAATAATTTTATGTGAAATAGGTAGATAAGATAAAAAAGAGCGCAATGGGCAGAAACAGAGAAGCAACTTTTGTTTCTGAAGCATCTGAGGAATTAAAACAGATTCTGTGGAATGAGGGGAAAAGTATTTGTCAAACAGAACCGAGAGGGGGGAAATGAGTACACGACCCAGAAGGAATAGGTGTAAACTTAAAAGGTTTTTAAGTTTTTTTTCAAGAAAGGAAGAGAGAAGATATTTAAATGCCTGGTGAAATACAGATTTAACTGGATGAAAATCCACAAAGGCAAAAAGAAAGGCACAGACTGTTTCCTCTGTTAGAAGGCTTATCAAATGAATTGGCAAAGACAGAACTTGGAAAGGAAATTTCCTGTTCAAAGAAAATGTGCAGTTCCATTTCTCATCACCAAGTGGCAATGCTTCCTAGCCAAGCTTGAAATTCACTTGGTGGTATTTGCCGATTATTTCGAAACCATCACTTTTCCCGCTGCCTGAAAATTGATCGTCCCCTTATGAGAATTCATACCAACTGGTGTCAAGCTCCTGATAACCTCTAGTCCTAAATGCTGATAATCAGTAATTGAAAAAAAGAAGAGCCTTTGCGGAATGCACGCACGCACACACACACACCGCAAGTTGTGGTTATTTGTTTGTAATCAGTTATTCATATTCTATTATCACTTCTACAATGCAAAGTTGCTAGGGAAATCTGAAACATTTACTAAAAATGCCACCAAAGGAAATGTAGTCATCAGAGAAATACTCAGAGTGAACTTTGATACTTACTCAGACAACTTGAATGGGAAGGCTGCAATATCATCGAGAGCATTTCACTTGATTTCTAATTGACATGTATGACATACTTTGGTGAGTATGATCATCTCCCTTATGGAACACGATTTGCTCAAGCTCTCTAGAATCATGTCCCTCTGTTATATGTTGTGTTATAGTAAGAGCTCTGTAAATTTGTCAACAGTGAGTACAGTGCACATCTGAGTAGACAACACTGGACTTGAAAAGCAAATAGGCCTGAAATAAGGCAGTTTCCTATTTTTCAAGCTGTTCTTTAAAAAAACATTTATCCTATGACCTAAGGGCAGTGACAGTATTCATTGAGAAACTGGAATATTTTCTGAAAGGCTACTGAACTTTTAACTTCCTACCAATAAGTATTTAATTAGGTTACTTAGGACTCATGCTTCTCAACTTTTGAACTGTATTTTTAATTTAAAGAGGATTTGGTCAACATAGGATGTGCACGTTTCTTGCTCAAGAGCATCCTAATTATTCCAGAGTAAATGCTAGTCCTCATTCTCTTGAGTTGATGGATTTTCCTGGAAGCCCATTTATGTAATGTGTATGTAAACTGTTCCTTAATTGTCTAGCTCTGTAATATATTGCTTTGATTGAAGCCAATAAACTTTATCACACACACCAAAAACCTCTGTCAGTAGTACACTCCTTTGTGTGTACATCCCTTCATACAGACAGAACAGAGTTGTGAGTCAAGTAGCTTGAAGTCCATAAACCAGAGGAATATGCCCTCTCAACATCAACTTGCCCTGGCTCTGTTTTAGTTGCAATATTCAGCATTGTTCATTGGTTTTAGTAGCATCGCTTGCCCATTTATCAGGCTCTACTTTTCACAACATTTTTCTCTATGGGCTGCCACCTGCGTCAACCTTGCAACTGTGCAAGGTGGACTGTTGGGGACCAGAAGGATGATCAGAAGTGCTGTCATGCAGTTTGCAGGATGCATCTCAGCCGCACCATCAATCTTGTCTGTGCTATTAAGATTTAAAATGCAAATCTGTAGATGATATCTTGGGGGGGGGGGGGAATTACATCTATTAACTTGCAGCAATGTGGCTGCAGCATTTTCCAAAGTGCTACAGCAAGGTTCAATTTGCTATGTATTTTATTCAAAGCAAGATTATTGCTAGATTTGGGTGTGTGTGGTTTTTTTTACACCATTGTTCTAATATAGTGCTTTCTGATACACAGGTTCAGAGTACTTCATGGATGCCTCATCCGTCATACGTTATGCAACCAACAGTAAGTGAGCATACATGCACACTTTTCTTGTTTCTTCTTTTTTCTCTGGGAGTTGGTGGAACTTGATTTTCCTGATTGTGGGAGGTTTACTGCAGGTACTCAAGTTAGTTGAGAATTTACTGAAAGTAATATCAGCTGCAAAACAGCCAAGGATTAGTGGAATAGTTATTAGGCAGATCCGAGTTGATAGATTCTGTGCATCTTTGTTGTGTGTGATGCTAACATGCATTGTAGATAAAAATGATATGCACAATCAAGGGCAATATGGTTCAGTTTTCAGCTGCGTAGGAACTCTTGAGTATTAAAGTTTCCCAGGCTGAGGTTTTATCTGACTTTTAGAAGACATCTGAAGACAGCACTGTTTAGGGAAGTTTTTAATGGTTGATGTTTTATTGTGTTTTTAATATTCTGTTGGAAGCTGCCCAGAGTGGCTGGAGAAACCCAGCTAGATGGGTGAGGTATGTATAAATAATAAATGATGATGATGATGGCTTGTGGGAGGGGCCATAGCTCAGTGGTAGAGCACGTGCTATGCATACATTCCTGTGTGGAATCCTTGGCATCTTCAGTTAAAATGATCAGGTAGCAGTAGATAGGAAAAACCTATGCTCTGAGACCCTGGAAAGCTGTTTGTCACAGTGGGTTAGAAGGACCAATTATATAACTAAATGCAAGGTCAGTTTATGTGTTACGGGGTAGCTTGGCCTTCTGCATAATCCTGCTAAATAGTTATGAGAAATTTAGTGTGTTTCATGTGTAGATGTGCAGTAAATCCTTAATGACATTAAGTTGACATTTTGATAACAGGTTCCTGTACTATTGGTTGCAGAATTTTGGGCTAAACTGGAAGTTTAAGCAGGATAGGGTCCAGAAAATAATTGGGACAATGCTGTTTGAGGTTTTGTGTAACGATTTCCTGGGTTGGACTGTTGACCCATAAATCTGCTTATTCTGCTAGCGAGTTGACCCTGTCTGCTTATTCTGCTAGCAAGGGGATCAGGGCAAGTCCCTAAGTGGGTTCCAGGTGTCAGGTGTGCTGAAGACATCCCTTAGGGGAGCTCCCTGCATTTAGTATGATTTGCATGGAAATATTACATTAGTAGGTATGCTGCTTGGGAGGGTTCTGTGCTCATTAATGATGGTAAGGGAATTGCAAACTAAAGTACACTTTGTGTAGTCTATGAATCATTACATTGGGGAGACCAAAGGAATTGCACTCCTGTGTATTCTCAGTTGCCAGGGATGAGCACATCTGCTGCTACTCCTGTTACATTCTTTAAAAAAATAAAAAGGGTCTTTATTGTTGAGAGGAAGGAGCCGTACTGAATTGCTGAAATATTCAAACGGATACAAGCAGTGAATCAGAGATGGCATTTAGAACTACTGTGATTTGTTTGGATGATCCCTGTTTTGATGAGTGCTCTCTATTAAAAAAAATACAGCTTATCCGATATGGTGAAAATTCCAAACTTTAGTATTGCGACAGCTTCACTGAAAAAGAAATAAGTATGTAACTTCCACTTGTCTTGCAAGATAATGGGGAAGACTTCTTGTGAGATGGCTTGAGATTTAGCCGGGTCCAAAGACGCTTCCTCCTTTCTAGATCGAGCCCACTGAGTATTTGCAAATCTGCACAACTGGTCTGCAATATATGGTACAAAATGGTATTTTCTTACATAACCCCGAAGATCACTTTTGTAAGTGAAATTTGGGCCACAATTCGGGCTTTGTTCCTGGTGTGCTTCGATGACCTGACCACAGGACACTTGATAAACAGTGGCTTATGAAAAGGCAATCAGCCACCAGCTTTCGTCTGGTAAATAATTTTGCCTTGCTCCTCTTGACACTGAGCCCTTGATTGTTTCCCATTTTGGATTTCAACAGTTTATCAGAAGCGGCTCAGTTTGAAAGTATTAAGTATGCAGGGTCATACACTTAATCCACCGGACAATTTTTGTCTACTTGATTTGGAGATATGGGAGACTGGTAGAAATGTGCAAGGTGATGCTTTGGTTTATTTATTTTTTAATTGTTTTCTGGGAGCATCATTTCACTTCTCAACATAAGCATGACTCTCTCTCTCTCTCTCTCTCTCTATATATATATCTGCTAACATAATACGTTTTGGTAGTGAGTTTTGCTATGCATGAAATCATGGGAATGGCTTTCAGTGGCTTGGAGTAAATATGCGTAGAATAGATATAACATACTCACCTACATGCAATGTTACTCTAATCCTGATTCGTAGCACTCTGGCTCATCTGCCACTGCCACCCCCCCCCCCCAAGTGCTATTTTTAAGGCCCCTCTCTCGCACAGGCTGCAGTCATTTCAATTGTGTTGAAATCTGCAACATAAATTCGAGCCTCTACAATTTACATGGAAGAGCCGCTTCTATTCTTAAGCTGGAGGAGAGGATGTCAACCCCTTTAAACCTCATATTTTCCCCACTTACATTGATAATTCCTTGCTTGGTTACAGGCAGAAAATAAAATACATTCTGTAATATTTCTTAACGCTCTAGAATTGTGACTCTTACATACACAGCAGTGAATCAGGTTTCGGAAGCTAGGATATTTCTTTTGAGCCTGAATCGCCTGCATTCCTGCAAAAAATACAATAAAAAATGCTTAGGATTTTAGTATTGAAATCCAAGCATTTCTTCATCCCTCTCACAGAATAAAGCTTACTGTCATGCTGATATGATTCTGCATAGTGGCACACACTACACTCCTGACCATGTTTACTCAAAAGTATACTGTATTGAATTGAGTAGGGCTTACTCCTAGGTAGGGCTGGAAAAGACCGCTGCTTGAAACCCTGGAGGGCTACTGCCTGTTAATGCAGACAGTACAGAGCTAAACGACCAATAGTCTGATCTGTTCTATGTTGACCTCCTCCCTTATAGTTAAGATGCCACATGATTCTCTCAATGTAACGTTAGAAAATTATGAGCATGCCACATTATTCATCAAATTCACCCCTCTCAGAGGCTGCCAGCTTCTCTATAGGATTTTTTTTAATTGGGGGGGGGGTGCATGATGTTGTGAGGATCCAGGGGGTGGAGCCAAATGCCCTCTGAAATTTGAGGGGGACCAGACCCCTCCAAAAATACATTCAGGGGGCTGGAACTGCCTCGGCCCCTAGGAGTCAGCGCCTATGATCCCTCCTGTTCAGAATGTATGGATTCCATTTCTTTTTGCATTTCGGGATGTCATTGAATGTTTTCACGAGATTCATCCTTTATGGATTCCTAACTTTGAAACCAACCAGGGTTTTCCCTAAACTAACCAATGACTTCTGAAACCTATACATAAATTTACCCAGCAGTTACCCAAAAGGTAACCTTGAAGCCTATGCTGCAGATAGATAGATAGATAGATAGATAGATAGATAGATAGATAGATAGATAGAGACAGATAGTGTATATTCAGCCATTTCCATTGACATGTTGTTCTTTTAATTTACTATCAGCTATTTTGCTTTATTGGAAAGCCTCCAGATTGCAACAGATAATTTTAATCCTTTGGATGCAATAGCCTCAAATAATTTAAGCTCCTTGTGTGTCATCACAGAACTATCTCATTACTATAGTTACTTTACGTAAATCGTAAGTTAAATGATGAGTCCATTTGCATCTGAATAGAAAAGATGAAGGAAACTAAAGCATAAATTTCATAGACAGGTACGTTTGGTATCCAAAATGAAACATATTAGGTTCACCTACGCAAGAAAATAAACATAAAACATGAAAATAAAATGGACAACTAATCTCTCAAAATTCTTTGCATTTTAATTCTTTGAAAATGAGCTTGCTAAAACATATATGGCTGAAATAACTTAGCCGGTACCTAAACTCAGCAGAGCAATCTTCCAGTATTTCTTGAGGGAGAAAATCAAGGGCTGCCACATCAATAACCCTGATAATCAAGATAGTAATTGGCAATGTCTCTCTGGGACTAGTATGTCAGATTGAGGTCACTTCAGCCTTCCTCATGCTCTAATTTGTGGAGGATCGTCTAACAGTTAGATGAGAATTCACCTACATTTCAGATTGGAAAATGCCCAGAATGTGCAGTACATAATTTATCCCTCCCTTTGGGAAGATGAAGAATGCCACCCAAACTGGTAGAACAAGCTGGAACAGACTTTCAGCTGAGGGCTGAAATAAATGCACAGACATGTACAGCTGGGTTGAATAAGGACCACATTATTGAACATTAAACCAAACCTGCTTCAGGATACCGTAGGTGCAGGAACTGAGTACAGTTGTACCTTGGTTGTTGAACGCCTGGCGTCCTTCAGTTAGAACAGGCATCCCCAAACTGCGGCCCTCCAGATGTTTTGTCCTACAACTCCCATGTTCCCTAGCTAACAGGACCAGTGGTTGGGGAAGATGGGAATTGTAGTCCAAAACATCTGGAGGGTCAAAGTTTGGGGATGCCTGAGTTGGAAGGATTAATCGGGAGCTGCTGCTGGTCAGAACAGAAAATACAGGGCTAGAAGGTAGAAAGTACTTCCTGTATTCTTCTATGCTATATACCGTGTTTCCCCTTTTTTAAGACACCGTCTTATTACTTTTTTTTCTCAAAAAACCACAGGGTGGCTTATTTTTGGTGGGATGTCTTACTGGTATTTTTATTATGAGTCTGAGGTAAGGGAGGTGTGCGTCCCTGGCCCAGCCCTCTCTCCCCAGCCCTGGGATGTTCGCAAAGGGCTGCTCTCTCTCTCCTCTGATGTGGGGACTCACTTAATAGCAATCTGCTACACTGGAGCTTCTTAAATCTAAACCAGTATAATGGAATCTATCTGTGTGATACAGTCCTAGCAGTAGCCTATAGTAAAGCAAATAAGGATCTCTACTAGCCAGCTGCCCAAGACTTAAGTTCCAACAATGTAACACTTTGTAGTGCTAAAATAAAAAAATTCCTTCAGTAGCACCTTAAAGACCAACTAAGTTTTATTTTGGTATGAGTCTTTAAGGTGCTACTGAAGGAATTTTTTTATTTTACTTCGACCCAGACCAACACGGCTACCTACCTGTAACCAGAACTTTGTAGTGCTATCACTGATAGCAAAGAAGCTACCTGCTGAGAACAAAGAAGCCAGCTAAACAGCAATTAAGATTGCTGACTTGGTAAATGGTAGCAATTAAGAAGCAATTGAGCTAGCAAGGTAAAATTTTGTGGGTAAAGGAAGCTAGGACCGGCAGTTTAACTTTTGTGCTCACAAACAGCAAGAAGGAAAAAGTCCTTAATTTTTTTAAAAAAGTCCCCAAGGCAAGGACTGCGATCCAGACTACTTACAAATCCTTAAAGGGGCAGCTCCACAGACAAGCAAGCATAAGGTAGAAAGGAAGGCTGCAAGGAGACAACAATCAGACACAGGAGACTGCCGTCAAGAGGAAATCAACAGGCAACTCATGGGTGGACGCATAGAATGGAAGGGAAAGGTGGAGGGAAGCGAGAGGTGGGTTCTGTGTGTGTGAGAGAGAGAGAGACAGAGAGACAGAGAGACAGAGAGACAGAGGACACAGACGCGCACACGGAGATCTCTCCCTTAAAGGGAAAACAGCCTTTGCATTCAATCGCCCCTCTCCCGTCAAGAGGAAATCAACAGGCAACTCAGGGGTGGGCGCATAGAATGGAAGGGAAAGGTGGGGGGAAGCGAGAGGTGGGTGCTCTCTCTCTCTCTCTCTCTCTCTCTCTCTCTCTCTGTGTGTGTGTGTGTGTGTGAGAGAGAGAGAGAGAGAGAGACGCAGGGGGCGGGGGGAGAGAGAGAGACAGACGCGCTCACGGAGGTCACGAGGCTTCGGCAGCCAGCAGCTACGGCTCTTCAGTGCATTTTTACAAGCTTTTAAAGGAAATACGTGTCTGTGGAGCGACAGCAAAATGGAGATATTTTTAAGGGGGGGTTGGCTGGCGGGAGGGGGGTTATTGCTACTGGGTGAAGGGTCTATCAGTATGTCTTATTTTCGGGGTATGGCTTGTATCGCGCAATTGCTTAGAAATCCTGCTATGGCTTATATAATGACTACGTCTTAAAAAAGGGGAAACACGGTATATCTCAGTCTTTGAGAATTGTGAACCTCGTTAGTCTTGTTAAGCCTTCACACATGAATCTTTGAAAGAGTCCGCACCCTGAGGAAACCATTCCTGTGAAACGGGCAAGAAGCTGGCCACCCGTCGGGAAGAGATAAGAACGCATCTTACATCATAGCACTTTATTGTCGGACTTTATTGCACTTTATACTGGACTTTTAAGACTTTGAGTATGAGACTTTACACACATTTTTGAATCTCCTTATGTGAAGGTTGTTTATACATTTAAATATTTGCACCTCACGGTGGTTTACCCTCTCATTATAAATCATACGACATAAGACGGTGGTGGGTCTTGCACAGTGTAGTGGTGTTGCAAAAGCCACTCCTAGTGACTGGTTGGCCAGGAACAGGGAGGCATCATTTTGCAGTACCTAGCCATGCCCTATGGCAACTGGTTAGAGCAGTATTAGTGTTGGTTGCCTAAAGACTGCTGAAACTAGGGAATATCCAGGCATATTTATGAATTTTCTTTGTTTGGGCTAGGTTCAAATGTGGCTTCAAAGCAAGACTTATGTTCTTAGTTGCACCGTTCCAACGGTGTGCAATTGGTATGCAAGTATGGATGATCCAAAAATGGATTGTTTTCTATTTAAAAAACACTCTTTGAAATAGCAGCAGTAATATCGCAGTCAGACATAGTGAGTTTTATTGTGTAACATCAATTTCATTAAGAATATATGAGAGTATAATGAAGGGGGGGAGGATTGACTATATTTTTTGAACATTCAGAATGCATAATTTCTTTTTGTTTCTTTTAAATGAGGAAGTTAATAAGGCAATATCTGTACCTTCACAGACAAATTTAGACCTGTGATGGAGTAATCCCAACTGACTTTAAGGCATGTTCATTACCATTAGATGCTTCATCTGGTCACTTAAAAACAAAAACAAAGGACAACTGACTCCATCATAGACTTAGAATATTGTTTTTCTCTACTAATAAATTTTAATGTGGCTGCACCGCTATTAACAGGGTATGGATTCACTAGAGAACAATTCAAATTGATTTTGTTTCTAGCTCAGAAATATATTAAAGTGGCTTCCCGGTATAGAAAAGTCCTCGCGTGGTGAAGTGAACTTGTATCATGTCTTAACGCATCTTGTAATGGGAATCAGTAGCTTTTAGTGAGAAGTGGTGATTGATTGAACCGTCTTGCGGACATCGAATTAGCCAGGTTCTCTTAGCTCCATCATAATGATGCAGTCCCTGAGCTTTTCAATACGAAATGGCTCATTTTTGTGTCAAAGGCACCACCACTAGGAGATCGGTATTATCTTCCTCCGGCATCAGCCGCATTCCTTTCCAAAAACGCTTCCTGCTTGAAGTAACATTACTCCCACGCTGGAAATTTCTTTGAAGGATGTGAATGTTCTCAATTCTTCCCCCTCTCTTGCTCTCTCTCTCTCTCCTCTGGACTTGGTTGTGGTCACTGAGTTCCTATGAGATCAGAAGAATGGAATGAAAGTGTCCGCAAATGACACTTGAGCTATTTTCACAGCTGGATGCACACCAGCCAGTGTGGGCGATCCCTTACAGATGAATTAGCTCGTTCAAGTATGTGATACAAAACATCTGCTACAAACAGGACCAGAGAGAGAGAGAGCGCCTTTGAAGGCATCAGTTGAATGGGAGCTGCTTCTAACAATACTGAGCGAAATGTTCAGTAGTGAGGCAGCATTTCTATTCTTCTTTGTCGTTTAGTCGTGCCCGACTCTTCGTGACCCCCATGGACCAGAGCACGCCAGGCACTCCTGCCTTCCATTGCCTCCTGCAGTTTGGTCAAACTCATGTTAGTAGCTTCAAGAACACTGTCCAACCATCTTGTCCTCTGTCGTCCCCTTCTCCTTGTGCCCTCAGTCTTTCCCACCATCAGGGTCTTTTCCAGGGAGTCTTCTCTTCTCGTGAGGTGGCCAAAGTATTGGAGCCTTAGCTTCAGGATCTGTCCTTCCAGTGAGCACTCAGGGCTGATTTCTTTAAGAATGGATAGGTTTGATCTTCTAGCAGTCCATGGGCCTCTCAAGAGTCTCCTCCAACACCATAATTCAAAAGCATCAATTCTTCGGCGATCAGCCTTCTTTATGGTCCAGCTCTCACTTCCATACATCACTACTGGGAAAACCATAGCTTTAACTATACGGACCTTTGTAGGCAAGGTGATGTCTGTGCTTTTTAAGATGCTGTCTAGGTTTGCCATCACTTTTCTCCCAAGAAGCAGGCCTCTTTTAATTTCGTGACTGCTGTCACCATCTGCAGTGATCAAGGAGCCCAAGAAAGTAAAATCCCTCACTGCCTCCATTTCTTCCCCTTCTATTTGCCAGGAGGTGATGGGACCAGTGGCCATCCATGATCTTGGTTTTTTTGATGTTGAGCTTCAGACCATATTTTGCGCTCTCCTCTTTCACCCTCATTAAGAGGTTCTTGAATTCCTGCTCACTTACACAACCAGAAGTTATATGTTTGAAATATTTCTTGCTTAATCAAGTGAAAGAACCAAAGTTAGCTATACATAGTCACAATTTGATTCTTGGCAGTTTCCAGCAAGAGCAAATTCCAGCTTCTCGGAATAGTCTTGTGAGTCTTGGGCACCTTTAATACAGCAGCCAAGCCCCAGATGAATAGCTTTAAAAGCCAAACAAGTTGACTTGTACAATAACTGTTATTCTAACTCTTTCTTGCTAGCGTTGCTTTAATACCAGTTTTTTTCCTCCACCACCCCCAACAAAGTGCAGTAGAAATTCATTTATGTCCATGCGACTCAGTGGCTGAAAATGCCCTGAAAATGTGTTCATTTGCAGCACGAACTGTTCAATACTGAGCCAAATCTAGAGATTTTCCTTCATCTTAAATAACCATATATAAATCATAGGCATTCCCACAGTATTGGGGCTGTTGCATTTAGAAGCGTGTTCTTTTTCTTCTGCTATTTTCGGATAATAATAAAAAAATGTCAATAGTATGTGTCTCAGGACCATACAAACATGCTAAACACAAAAAGGAGGAGAAAGTGCCTAAAGCAGATCAATCAGAGGTAGATGCACGTTAGTTATTACAGATCGATCAATCACAGGCTTTTGACAGTTTATACACAGCACAATATGCTTTACAATATGTAGTCTGTGCAAGCTAAGCTATGGTGAAGGTTAATAACTGAGATATATTTTTAGGGATTTTTGAAAAAAACCCACAAATTCAAAGGAAACTAATGTAAAGCATACAATGTATAGTAGAATGCAGTGATTACTTTATGTGAATAAAATTAACCTACAGGTGGCTGAAATCTATTTTTATAATAAATGTTGTCATGATTCCAGCAGCGGTTTTAGATTAAAATGTAGCTGTACATTTTGCCGCTATAAATACAAAATAGACTAGTTATTAATTTATTCCTATGTTACCTTACAACACATAGAAATTAACATTTAACATTTTGTATCTTCTAATTCTATTCAATATGCCAGTTATTCGGGTAAAAACAAAGGGACCCCCCCACACATACACACCTATTGCACACTCTGGCCAAAGGAAGTAATGAATGAAAACATTTTCAGACTTTGCCTAAACAATAGCAAGGTTGGGAGCTGGCTGTGTCTCTTGGAAGAAGGCATTCCACAACTGTGGGCCGTAATGGGGGCAGAAGAAGTCCTATCTCTGATTCTCTCCAGCCTGTTTGTTAAAAACAAACAAACACCAACAAAAATTTCTTTATAGACGGCGGAGGGTTTTAAGGTCCTATTAGATTCAGCAGGACTTACTCTCAGGTAAGTGCAGTTAGGGCTGCAGACTTTGTGACCCAGGTTTTGGGTCCTTTTTAGGTTCAGGATGTCACTGCTTTACAAACCCACCCACCCCCAATATTTGAAAACGTCACCTTTGTACTTAAACACAAGTGTCTTTATCAATTTATTTAAAGAACAACAAACTGGTGATTGCTTTAACGATATGTGGTGATATGAATGAGTCTTGCTTTGGAATTGAGGACTATTCTCCTGCCTTTTCATTTTATTTTGTTCTAAGGGCTTGTTAGAGATAATGTGTAAGCATGGTGTCAGCTCCCAAAAAAAGGGTTAACAACTCTGGGGAACCTTTCCTAAAAATGGTCAACAACTTTGGGGTCCCCCACCTAAAAAAAGGTTGAGAACCCTGGGAATTTTTTTGGGGGGGGGTGCCGGAGGGATATTCGCACCACGGCACCGGATATGCTTAAGACGGCCCTGGTGATGCTGGCTGCCAGCCAGGGTGGATTTGATTTAAATCACGATTTAAATCATGATTTAAATCACAAGTCAATAAGACTTGATTTGAATGACTAGTCAGTAAGACTTGATTTAAATCTTTTTTCAGAAAGACTCATTCTTGCTGGTATAATCTTAATATTTACAACCAGATGAAGGTTTTATTTTCAGAATAATAAATTTTCAGAGTAGTTTTTACAGTTACATCAAAAATTACTGATGTGGTTATACTATTAGAAATACATAGATAATTATGAAATTATTGTGAGGTTTAATAAGTTAACTGTTTATTTTTGGGCAACTTTTCTGCTGTACAGTACTTTATTGGAAGGAGAAAAATAATCACTTCCTTAATAACAATTTATCTAACTAAAACAATAACATTATAGCATATGTTTCCATGTTCGTTAACTGATGTGGTTAAACTATTTCTTTTATTAAAAAACAGACTGAGTTTTAGCACACATGAAAAACTTAAAACAAATCCTTATTTCCTGATGAATAGCCTTTGGACTATAATGTAACTTAAATAGAAAACTATCTTTAGAAAGATTCTTTTCCTCCAGAAGCATTTTATTTTAAAAATCTGATTTAAATTTCTAAAAATCTGATTTAAATTTTAAAAAACCGATTTTTTTTAAAAAAAATAATCATTGATTTTTATCCACCCTGCTCCCAGCATGTTTACTGCCATCTCCTTGCACCAGAAAGTGGGACGTCGCCTTCTCCCTCTTGTGGTGCAGCCCTCAGTGATTTCAGCTAGTCGCCTTACCAGCTGCCATATCTCTTTAGTAGAGTAGCTGCCACCACAGGTGTGTATTAAGTTTTTTAGCAGCGTTCCTAAATACCATACGAGGAACTGTGGAATGAAACCACAAATGCACCTACAGTATGAATACATGATAATGTGACAGGCGGATTGAGCTTTTCAAAATAGCGCTTGCACTCAAATACCACTATTCTGAGTGCATTAGCAGACACCTGTATTTTCCGACCATCTCTCTTAACAGAAAAATAGCTCCTATTTACTTAAATATATATATTGAAAACCTACAGTCCTTTAAGGCAGGGTGTGTGGAGATCTTGAGAGGTGTTGGTTTTCTTTATCAAACTCTTTATTTAAAATAAAGGGGATGCAAGGAGGATAATTCTAGTTCTGTTTCAAGTGCCAGGAAGATAAAACACGACGCAGCTAAAATATTCAGTCATTGGTGACACTCTGCTTTCCCACAGAATTGTTTCCAATGAGCATTAATTTGAATATCTGAGGTCAGAGGCTCCATGAAAATCTCAAAGAAGATTGCTGCACCAGACAGCCTCACTCTTCATATGTCAGAATCTGCAAAGGAAGAGACATTTCCTGCATTTTTTGGAACATTGGCAGTCCACAGGCAAACCACTTTTGAAATTGAGGAAGCTTTCACAATCTGATTGTGATTATGGCAGTAGAGTCCTCATGCAAACACTTCTGATGTGCTGTTAGAGTACAGTGGTACCTCGGTTTATGAACACAATTGGTTCTGGAAGTCTGTTCATAAACTGAAGCGTTCATAAACTGAAGCGAACTTTCCCATTGAAAGTAATGGAAAGTGGATTAATCCGTTCCAGACAGTCCGCGGAGTACTTAAACTGAAGCGTTCATAAACTGAAGCAAACTTTCCCATTGAAAGTAATGGAAAGTGGATTAATCTGTTCCAGACGGGTCCGCGGAGTACTTAAACTGAAATGTTCATAAACTGAAGCATGGGTGTAATTGGTTCCAGAAGTCTGTTCAGAAACTGAAGCGTTCATAAACTGAAGCGAACTTTCCCATTGAAAGTAATGGAAAATGAATTAATCCGTTCCAGATGGGTCCGCGGCGTTCATAAACCGAAAATTCATAAACCGAGGTGTTCATAAACCGAGGTTCCACTGTAGATCTTTGGCTCCTAGTCTATATACTCATGTTAATATGTTACCTGTGAAAGTATGGTAACATTGTACCTTAATATAGGCATATATTATTATTTGTCCTATATGAATCATTTAGCATATGCAATCTTCTTTTCAGTTACAACATTAATGAATATAGAAGGTCAGGGCCGTTTTAAGCATATCTGGCGCCGTAGTGCAAAGATCCCTCTGGCGCCGCCACCCCCCCCCCAGTTTCCCAGAGTTGCCGACCTTTTCCCAAGCCTCTGAGGGGATCGCTCTCCTCCTGCGGAGGCTTGGGAGGCAAGCTGGACATCTGCCAGCCATATAGTTGGCGGGGCACAGCTGGCGGGCATGCAGGGGAAGGGGAGGCCATCGGCAAAGCCACACAGCTCCCCCACTCTCTGGGGCACCCCTGAGAGGCCGGCGTCCTGGCTCAATGCACCACTAAGCCCTATGGGAAACATGGCTCTGTAGAAGGTGCTACATGGTCTCCTTCAGACCTCTTAATTAGGGTTAGTAATTGATTGATTGATTGATTGATTGATTGATTCTTTAGGGCCGGGCCGGGCCGGGCAGCCCAACTTTTCATATGAAGTGGGCTGCAATAGTACTTGACGTGCGGGATGCACATGGTTTTGTTGCGCGGGAGGAGTGAGTGAGACTGAAATTTGATGCCCCCTTCGCAGCCCTCATGATGCCTTTGCTTCAAATAATCCTTCAAACTTTTGAAAATGTTGGTACTTTATTTTTTGATCTAGGTCAAAATAACATCAACATAATCTGTCCTGTGAACAGCTGCAGCTGGATAGGAGGAGGGGTATCTGATTTTTTTTCGAGGGGGTCAAATTAAGCAGGGAAAGACTTTCATTTGATGTATTCAATTAGCTGTGCAAGTTAAAGCAACAATGGCTAACTGTTTTGCATATGGATCTATTGCTTTCTTAAATTTACATTCCTTTGAAATTAGGGGATGAAGCTTATACAGTCAGCAGCACAGCAGGTGAGCTCTGCAGGGACCACTGCTCAGCAGTTAAGCAGTCTTTTACATAAACAAACATCATACAGGGTATGATGTCTTGGGCTACAGGGTGGGCAATTTCAAAAGTCTGCACACCATTGTTCAGGGTTCTCCTCCCTTCTGCGTATGGTGAGTGGGGACCCTGTTGCAACAGTTTAATAAAGATAAGGCTTACTAGCTGCTCTGCTTCTCAATATACTCTGGTTGGCCCCTGTTATTTTCTACCGATAGGGAACTTACTTAAGGACCTTATACGGGTTCTTGGATTCCCCATAAGGGAAAATGAGCAGATTTTTCTTATAACAATGTGAAGGCTCCACAGAGAGTGTTGGAATGCCATTCATTTCCATTGCCTGTGACTTCCCTGCTTTCCTAAGAGATACTTTGGCAGCTAGAAAGCTCGTCATCCATCACACCCTCATTTGCTTAGTGAAGCTGCAATGCGGTTGGTTTTCTGGACGTTATAGACCCATGTCTTAGCAACCAGTGGATTTTATAGTCCTCATTGCTGTACCAAGTACACCAGTACAATAAGAAGTTACCAGAACAGATGTACTCTGCAAACAAAAATGCTGCCTGGAGATAAGTTCTCAGCTCGTACACTGGGGGTAGGAAACTCTTGGACCCCAGGGAGGTTCCTCATTTAGCGTATGGAGAAAATGAAATATAAAGCTTGAGCGGAGTTAAAAAAATACGTGTCTCTGTTGCCATGGGAAATATATCTGTGTGTGATTGTATGTGTCTTTGTGTTAAGATTGTGTTGCTTTTTAGGTCCAGCTCCGAGGGCCTTCTGGCGGTTCCCTCACTACGAGAAGCCAAGTTACAGGGAACCAGGCAGAGGGCCTTTTCGGTAGTGGCTCCCACCCTGTGGAATGCCCTCCCACTAGAGGTCAAAGAGAACAACAATTACCAGACCTTTAGAAGGCATCTCAAGGCAGCCCTGTTTAGGGAAGCTTTTAATGTTTGATGGATTTCTGTATTTTAGAATTTCTGTTTTGTTGGAAGCCGCCCAGAGTGGCTGGGGGAACCCGACCAGATGGGCGGGGTATAAATAATAAATTATTATTAAATTATTATTATTATTTTGTGGTTCTAGCCTCACCTGATACTAGAATGCAGCCCCAAAAACATTTCACTTGGGTAATGAGACCCTCAGCCTCCCAAAAGGTACCCTAGGACAGGCATCCCCAAACTTCGGCTAGGGATCATGGGAGTTGCAGGCCAAAACATCTGGAGGGCCGCAGGTTGGGGGTGCCTGCCCTAGGATCTCCCCATCATATTCTTCAGGTGTCTTTCTTGTGTCTTGTATCTATGTCAGTTAATCATACCCTGTAGCCCAGGCATCCCCAAACTGCAACCCTCCAGATGTTTTGGCCTTGTTGTTGTTTAGTCGTGTCCGACTCTTCGTGACCCCATGGACCATAGCACGCCAGGCACTCCTGTCTTGCACTGCCTCCCGCAGTTTGGTCAAACTCATGTTCGTAGCTTCGAGAACACTGTCCAACCATCTTGTCCTCTGTCGTCCCCTTCTCCTAGTGCCCTCAATCTTTCCCAACATCAGGGTCTTTTCCAAGGATTCTTCTCTTCTCATGAGGTAGCCAAAGTATTGGAGCCTCAGCTTCACGATCTGTCCTTCCAGGGAGCACTCAGGGCTGATTTCCTTCAGAATGGATAGGTTTGATCTTCTTGCAGTCCATGGGACTCTCAAGAGTCTCCTCCAGCACCATAATTCAAAAGCATCAATTCTTCGGCGATCAGCCTTCTTTATGGTCCAGCTCTCACTTCCATACATCACTACTGGGAAAACCGTAGCTTTAACTATACGGACCTTTGTCGGCAAGGTGATGTCTCTGCTTTTTAAGATGCTGTCTAGGTTTGTCATCGCTTTTCTCCCAAGAAGCAGGCGTCTTTTAATTTCGTGACTGCTGTCACCATCTGCAGTGATCAAGGAGCCCAAGAAAGTAAAATCTCTCACTGCCTCCATTTCTTCCCCTTCTATTTGCCAGGAGGTGATGGGACCAGTGGCCATGATCTTGGTTTTTTTGATGTTGAGCTTCAGACCATATTTTGCGCTCTCCTCTTTCACCCTCATTAAAAGGTTCTTTAATTCCTCCTCGCTTTCTGCCATCAAGGTTGTGTCATCTGCATATCTGAGGTTGTTGATATTTCTTCCGGCAATCTTAATTCCGGCTTGGGATTCATCTAGTCCAGCCTTTCGCATGATGAATTCTGCATATAAGTTAAATAAGCAGGGAGACAATATACAACCTTGTCGTACTCCTTTCCCAATTTTGAACCAATCAGTTGTTCCATATCCAGTTCTAACTGTAGTTTCTTGTCCCACATAGAGATTTCTCAGGAGACAGATGAGGTGATCAGGCACTCCCATTTCTTTAAGAACTTGCCATAGTTTGCTGTGGTCGACACAGTCAAAGGCTTTTGCATAGTCAATGAAGCAGAAGTAGACGTTTTTCTGGAAGTCTCTAGCTTTCTCCATAATCCAGCGCATGTTTGCTATTTGGTCTCTGGTTCCTCTGCCCTTTCGAAATCCAGCTTGCACTTCTGGGAGTTCTTGGTCCACATACTGCCTAAGCCTGCCTTGTAGAATTTTAAGCATAACCTTGCTAGCGTGTGAAATGAGCGCAATTGTGCGGTAGTTGGAGCATTCTTTGGCACTGCCCTTCTTTGGAATTGGGATGTAGACTGATCTTCTCCAATCCTCTGGCCATTGCTCAGTTTTCCAAACTTGCTGGCATATTGGGTGTAGCACCTTAACAGCATCATCTTTTAAAATTGTAAATAGTTCAGCTGGAATATCATCACTTCCACTGGCCTTGTTATTAGCAGTGCTTTCTAAGGCCCATTTGACTTCACTCTCCAAGATGTCTGGCTCAAGGTCAGCAACCACACTACCTGGGGTGTACGTTTTGGCCTTCAACTCCCATGATCCCTAGCTAACAGAACCAGTTGTCGTGGAAGATGGGAATTGTAGCCCAAAACATTTGGAGGGCCGAAGTTTGGGGATGCCTGCTGTAGCCTAAAACATCATCCTGTACATACATCACAGAAGGAGGTGGTCTACAGCAGAAATCCTGTCTGCCAGGATACCTGATAGAGGCCATTGATTGCATTACCTGGGCAGCCTGGCCATTCTTTGGTGATGGTTAATCCTTTGGTTCCTGAATCTAGGTCACAGGCTCACCCTATTCATACACAAATATGCCCTTAAGACAGGATTTGTAAGCAAAAGACAATGGAGAGGCTTTCTCATTTCTTTCCTCCTTGCAGAGAAATATTTGAGGTTAGTTTGGGAGAGTCAAAATGGCTTCAGGATTGCTCTCTTGTACTATTTCAGACTACAGAGTCTATATACTACAGAGTCTATAAACCACAGAGCCTAGGGCTTGCCAATCAGAAGGTCGGTGGTTCGAATCCCCGCGACGGAGTGAGCTTCCGTTGATCAGTCCCAGCTCCTGCCAACCTAGCAGTTCGAAAGCATGTCAAAGTGCAAGTAGATAAATAGGTACCACTACAGTGGGAAGGTAAACAGTGTTTCCATGTGCTGCTCTGGTTCGCCAAAAGCGCCTTTGTCATGCTGGCCACATGACCTGGAAGCTGTACGCCGGCTCCCTTGGCCAATAACGTGACATGAGTGCCGCAACCCCAGAGTCGGTCACGACTGGACCTAATGGTCAGGGGTCCCTTTACCTATTACTCTTTCAGACACATGGTTTATATACTTATGTTATGTGTTTGCCTTGTACATTTGTTGTTGTTTAGTCGTGTCCGACTCTTCATGACCCCATGGACCATAGCCCGCCAGGCACTCCTGTCTTCCACTGCCTCCCGCAGTTTGGTCAAAC
Organism: Zootoca vivipara; assembly: GCF_965207765.1. NCBI lineage: Eukaryota > Metazoa > Chordata > Lepidosauria > Squamata > Lacertidae > Zootoca > Zootoca vivipara. Next base: position 15,573,837 of record NC_142594.1, on the reverse strand, counting down.
TCATGTTCGCAGCTTCAAGAACACTGTCCAACCATCTCGTGCTCTGTCGTCTCCTTCTCCTTTATGAACATTTAATTTATATTTGAGACCTTAGAATTCTTATAACATTAATTTGAATGAAGAGGGAAGCCACGATGCAAAGCCCGTTACATCAGGCATCCCCAAACTGCGGCCCTCCAGATGTTTTGGCATACAACTCCCATGTTGTTGTTGTTTAGTCGTTTAGTCGTGTCCGACTCTTCGTGACCCCATGGACCATAGCACGCCAGGCACTCCTGTCTTGCACTGCCTCCCGCAGTTTGGTCAAACTCATGTTCGTAGCTTCGAGAACACTGTCCAACCATCTCGTCCTCTGTCGTCCCCTTCTCCTAGTGCCCTCAATCTTTCCCAACATCAGGGTCTTTTCCAAGGATTCTTCTCTTCTCATGAGGTGGCCAAAGTATTGGAGCCTCAGCTTCACGATCTGTCCTTCCAGTGAGCACTCAGGGCTGATTTCCTTAAGAATAGATAGGTTTGATCTTCTAGCAGTCCATGGGACTCTCAAGAGTCTCCTCCAGCACCATAATTCAAAAGCATCAATTCTTCGACGATCAGCCTTCTTTATGGTCCAGCTCTCACTTCCATACATCACTACTGGGAAAACCATAGCTTTAACTATACGGACCTTTGTCGGCAAAGTGATGTCTCTGCTTTTTAAGATGCTGTCTAGGTTTGTCATTGCTTTTCTCCCAAGAAGCAGGCGTCTTTTAATTTCGTGACTGCTGTCACCATCTGCAGTGATCAAGGAGCCCAAGAAAGTAAAATCTCTCACTGCCTCCATTTCTTCCCCTTCTATTTGCCAGGAGGTGATGGGACCAGTGGCCATGATCTTGGTTTTTTTGATGTTGAGCTTCAGACCATATTTTGCGCTCTCCTCTTTCACCCTCATTAAAAGGTTCTTTAATTCCTCCTCGCTTTCTGCCATCAAGGTTGTGTCATCTGCATATCTGAGGTTGTTGATATTTCTTCCGGCAATCTTAATTCCGGCTTGGGATTCATCTAGTCCAGCCTTTCGCATGATGAATTCTGCATATAAGTTAAATAAGCAGGGAGACAATATACAACCTTGTCGTACTCCTTTCCCAATTTTGAACCAATCAGTTGTTCCATATCCAGTTCTAACTGTAGCTTCTTGTCCCACATAGAGATTTCTCAGGAGACAGATGAGGTGATCAGGCACTCCCATTTCTTTAAGAACTTGCCATAGTTTGCTGTGGTCGACACAGTCAAAGGCTTTTGCATAGTCAATGAAGCAGAAGTAGACGTTTTTCTGGAACTCTCTAGCTTTCTCCATAATCCAGCGTATGTTTGCTATTTGGTCTCTGGTTCCTCTGCCCTTTCGAAATCCAGCTTGCACTTCTGGGAGTTCTCGGTCCACATACTGCCTAAGCCTGCCTTGTAGAATTTTAAGCATAACCTTGCTAGCGTGTGAAATGAGCGCAATTGTGCGGTAGTTGGAGCATTCTTTGGCACTGCCCTTCTTTGGAATTGGGATGTAGACTGATCTTCTCCAATCCTCTGGCCATTGCTGAGTTTTCCAAACTTGCTGGCATATTGGGTGTAGCACCTTAACAGCATCATCTTTTAAAATTTTAAATAGTTCAGCTGGAATATCATCACTTCCACTGGCCTTGTTATTAGCAATGCTTTCTAAGGCCCATTTGACTTCACTCTCCAAGATGTCTGGCTCAAGGTCAGCAACCACACTACCTGGGGTGTATGAGACCTCCATATCTTTCTGGTATAATTCCTCTGTGTATTCTTGCCACCTCTTCTTGATGTCTTCTGCTTCTGTTAGGTCCTTACCACTTTTGTCCTTGATTATGGTAATCTTTGTACGAAATGTTCCTTTCATATCTCCAATTTTCTTGAACAGATCTCTGGTTTTCCCCATTCTATTGTTTTCCTCTATTTCTTTGCATTGCTCATTTAAGAAGACCCTCTTGTCTCTCCTTGCTGTTTTTTGGAAATCTGCATTCAGTTTCCTGTATCTTTCCCTATCTCCCTTGCATTTTGCTTGCCTCCTCTCCTCCGCTATTTGTAAGGCCTCGTTGGATAGCCATTTTGCTTTCTTGCATTTCCTTTTCCTTGGGATGGTTTTCGTTGCTGCCTCCTGTATAATGTTACGAGCCTCCATCCATAGTTCTTCAGGCACTCTGTCCACCAAATCTAAATCCTTAAACCTGTTCCTCACTTCCACTGTGTATTCATAAGGGATTTGATTCAGATTGTATCTTACTGGCCCAGTGCTTTTTCCTACTTTCTTCAGTTTAAGCTGGAATTTTGCTATAAGAAGCTGATGATCTGAGTTACAGTCAGCTCCAGGTCTTGTTTTTGCTGACTGTATAGAGCTTCTCCATCTTTGGCTGCAGAGAATATAATCAATCTGATTTCGATGCTGCCCATTTGGTGATATCCATGTGTAGAGTCGTCTCTTGTGTTGTTGGAAGAGAGTGTTTGTGATGACCAGCTTGTTCTCTTGACAGAACTCTATTAGCCTTTGCCCTGCTTCATTTTGAACTCCAAGGCCAAACTTGCCAGTTGTTCCTTTTATCTCTTGATTCCCTACTTTAGCATTCCAATCCCCTGTAATGAGAAGAACATCCTTCTTTGGTGTCATTTCTAGAAGTTGTTGTAGGTCTTCATAGAATTGGTCAATTTCACTTTCTTCAGCACTGGTAGTTGGTGCATAAACTTGGATTACTGTGATGTTAAAAGGTCTGCCTTGGATTCGTATCGAGATCATTCTGTCATTTTTGAGATTGCATCCCATTACAGCTTTTTCCACTCTTTTGTTGACTATGAGGGCCACTCCATTTCTGCTACAGGATTCTTGCCCACAGTAGTAGATATGATAGTCACCCGAACTGAATTCGCCCATTCCCTTCCATTTTAGTTCACTGATGCCCAGGATGTCGATATTTATTCTTGTCATCTCATTTTTGACCACATCCAGCTTACCTCCACTCATGGTTCTTACATTCCAGGTTCCTATGCAATATTTTTCTTTACAGCATCGGACTTTCCTTTCGCTTCCAGGCATATCCGCAACTGAGCGTCCTTTCGGCTTTGGCCCAGCCGCTTCATCAGCTCTGAATCTACTTGTACTTGTCCTCCGCTCTTCCTCAGTAGCATGTTGGACGCCTTCCGACCTGAGGGGCTCATCTTCCAGCGTCATAACTTTTATATGCCTGTTGTCTTTGTCCATGGAGTTTTCTTGGCAGGGATACTGGAGTGGCTTGCCAGTTCCTTCTCCAGGTGGATCACGTTTAGTCAAAACTCTCCACTATGACCTGTCCATCTTGGGTGGCCCTGCATGGCATAGCTCATAGCTTCTCTGAGTTATTCAAGCCCCTTCGCCACGACAAGGCATTGATCCATGAAGGGGACAACTCCCATGATCCCTAGCTAATAAGCCCAGTGGTTGGGGAAGATGGGAATTGTAGTCCAAAACATCTGGAGGGCCGAAGTTTGGGGATGCCTGCGTTAGATCAAAGTAAGGGCTCAGAAACCTCTATGCCATGTACTCCGCCACTCCTAAAGAGCCTAATATGAATACCAGGCAAGGTGGGGAAGGCAAAAGTCTCACCTTCCCATTTGAAGGACCATAAAGCTGCTACATTGCATGTTCCCCCAGTGAGTCCTTTGTTTAGTGCATGTTTAAAAACTAGAATTCTAGGTGCAACATGTCTCTGAAGACAAGAGGAGCAAAGTGGGAAGAGGCAAGTGCCAAACACCATCACCCCATGCCTTGATATGGGGATCCTCAAAGAATTTAACACCAGCCGAGAAACATGGGGAAGGTGCAGGCAAAAGCCAAACCGTGCCCCCACATTTCAGTGATACCATACAGTACTCCTACTGATGCTGCTGGTTCAAAACGGGCCACATGGAGAAGAGCAGGTACCCCTTCCCCTTTGAAGGAAGCCGTGAAATGTCATGGTGGCGCAAAGTCCACCCCCAACTAATGGTAGGAAACAGCCTTATGGGAGAAGTCCAACTTCTTTCCATCAGGATGCACTAAGAGTTATAATTATTAGGCTATATTCCCATACTCTGGCAAATGTTTTGGTAGCTGTGAAACTTTATCATGTAATTGAACACATTTATCTTCTGAAAGAGTGATTAGTCTTGCTGCATTTATCTTGTGCATAATTATGGATCAGATTGCACACACACCCAGCGGCAAAGTAAGAAGATATTTTCAACAACTTGTTGGAGAAAAATTCTTTGGGGCAGAAATAGGGGGGGGGGGAATGCATTTGTTTGCATGGAATGACTTTTCATTTTAATATGAAAATATCAGCACCGTATATTCAGCACAGTATATAATGTGTATGGGATATTTGAAGGTAAGAATTATACTCTGGATTTGGGAAGTCTTTGACTCAATATGCTTGTATTCGGTACTAAGGAATTAAATTAAGAGTTAGAGCTTCCTTTTCTCTTCTACTTTCCAACAACCTAAACACTGTTAGTTCTGAGAAATGTAGTTTTCCAAGAATACTGAGAGTTCATGGATGGTGGCAGGGGTTTTGAGCAGTAATGCAGGGACTTTCAGTTGATTGAGCTATACCTTTTTCAGGAGCAGTAGGGAGAAGGGAAGAACTCAGTTTGCCATACCCAGTTATGAACTGAATTAGGGCGGCAGGATTGCTCACTAAGAGATTTTAATAGCTAAGAGTCAATATCCAGTTCCCTTGCTGCACACAGTTTAATTTTGTTAACATTAAGACTAGATTGTTACTGAAGCATGAAGTTACCCCAAATCAGTTCTTTTATTTTGTAAAGGGGGGGAAATAAAGCAAAAACAATGATTGAGAACAATCCTCAGATATTCCCTGGATTTATATATGCTGCTTAACCTCAACCTCAGGTAAGTGCTAGTGGCCTCCCATGGCTCAGCTACTCAGCGTGTACCCACCAGGAGCTGTGTGTTGCCCTGTCAGCTCAATTTTATGGAACTCCATTCCAGTTGAGGTCATAGAATTGTAGAGTTGGAAGGGATCCCGGGTGTCATCTAGTCCAACCCCCTGCAATGCAGGAATCTTTTTTGCCCACCATGGGGCTTGAACCCATGACTCTGAGGTTAAGGGTCTCATGCTCTACCAACTGAGCTGCCCCAGGTCAAACTGTTCTCCCTGTTAAACTTTTAGCACCTTCTGAATACATGATGATGATGATGATTCTCCCAGCAGACATTTTAATAGGGTTATGATTTTATAACTTTAACTTTTTTTTGCATTGTGCTGAGTTTCTTGCACGCTGCTTAGAAATGATTGTTAATTGAGCAGTATATGAATATATATTTTTTGTGCGTGGTATCCAGAGAACTGTGATCAGAAGGAAGGTGGCTGCCAGCACTGTTCTGCAGATGGTAGCACAAAAGGCTTCTGAACTTTGGTATCATTTAGTTGTTAGTGGCACTAAAAGAATGGTGGCAGTATATAGTGATAAAGGGATTGTTATTTCTGATGTACCACCTGATCAGTGGCTTGGATTTATACTAGTTAACCAGCAACTGTTGTTCTTGCCTGTCCTTGAGGAGCTGTGTCCTTAATTTACACAATCGAATCAGGTTTCTACTCGCTTCTCCTGTGCGCACACATTTTCCCTCTTGCTTTCCATGGGGACTTTTGAAATTAATTGCTGCAGCCACCTCTGACAGTCAGATATTTCTTATGGCTACAGGCCTTAAATTGATCATCTGCATACGATACGATATGGAACTGGTGCTTGGGAGTATTTGCATGTGTATATCTTTGTTTCCTTCTTTTTCTACAAAAAGTGGAGTCCTTTGTGTCTGTGCAAGGGAAGAGGGTAATAGGAAGAGCACCAGAATTACCTAGCTGGATCTGTCTACCATTAGCTCCACCTGTTGCGACCCCTGGCTCTTCCTGCTGTTGGCCAACCTGGCCACTGACCCCACCAGTGCCAAAGGGCAACTGCTGCCACTGGCAGGAAGGTTATCTGTCAGAGATGCTTTTTGATAGGTGATTATGAGAGGCAGGGGAAGAAACTGTTGTCGTCCCCCCATCTGTGTGTGTGTCTGTGTGTAAATAAAATAAAAAAGACAAACAAATTTACCTTGGCCTTAGGGCACAATGTATGAAGAGTGTCTCCAGATTACTCTCATTTACCATCTTTCTGAATCATTTTGATAACTAATGTAGGATAGCTGAGTCTGAGGAACACATATTCCAAGACAATTGGAAGCTCTCAATTCTGAAGACAGTTTTGTATTCTCAGGCTACATGAGCGTCCGAGAAAATTACAGTCTCTTTTAGATAAAGGATATTGCATGGTATTGCCTCAAACGCCTGGAAATCATTTGTTTGAAAGGAGAATAAGCAACGGAGTTATCGTTCATGGTGAAAGGATCTTCATTCAGAACATCACCGAAAAGTTCATAATAATCAAATCAGAATAGGACGCAGTGTTTTTAAAAAATATTGGTTGCAGAGATGACATTCCAAGGAAGAAAGCATTCATTCTGTATTTCTTTTTTTTAATAAACATTTTTATTAGATTTTCCAATTTAAATATCTAATCCATTTTCCAATTATATAAATTATACAAATATCAATTAAACATTTTAACCAAATCTTCTGCCAAATTATACAAATTTATTGACTCCCCATGCTCCAGACTCCGAAGGTCTAATCCTCTTATAACGCTGCATTTCTTTCCCCCAATGTCCAGATCTTATTCCATAATCTATTATTATCATTCTTTCTCTCCCCCCCAAGTCACTGAGTTCTTTTCTGCAAGCAAATTTGACCAAACCGTGTTTGATTCTGTGTGAATTTATATTAGAGCTCCTTTTTGTAAATTTAGCACTGTCTCCTCGCACGCTGGCATCCTGCCAAGTCCGTCCGTGGATCCTCCGGTCTTCTTCACAGCTGGCAACCACGATCCTCAAACAATCCAATAAATCAGATGTTAAAGCCTCTGTGACACTTTTCCCAGGGCCGTTCTCCACAGCAGCCTTACCAGGGAAGGTATGCCAGGTCACAACCTTATACACAAATCTAATGTCTTATTTATGGCTCCCTCCCCCTTTGACTGCTATTACGGCCAGCTCTGTGTCTTAAAATGGCGGAAGCTGTTTTTTGTAGCTACGCCATATCTCAGAAGTTTCTTGACAGGTTTCCAACCACTAACAAGCTTGCTTCTCTCTGATGTCCATGAATTTAGGGAGAGTTTGACCACATTCCAAACACATCCCCAATTACAAACTTCGATTATATACTACTACTACTACTACTACAACAACAACAACAACAACAACAACAACAAAACCGTTTATTGTGAGGACCATGCCTGTACACAAATATCAACACAACAATAATTAAAAATGTTAAAATTCATTACATACTATCCCAACAAAACCTTCATCCCACAAAACAGAAAGAGAAGGAAAACAAGCAACGAGTTAAACAGACGATGAAGGGGTCTTTACTTTATCATCCATAAATCTTTCCCTGGCTTTCATGGCCTTCATCACAAAGACCGCTACCACATGGGTAATTCGTGGGTTAGCATCAACTAACAAAAAATTTTACTCTATCTTCAGGATTGATTATAGAGTTGGGTATAGTTTGCAGCATCACGTCTCTAAAGCCCGAGTAAATGGGGCGATAGAGGAGGTAATGTATAAGATCCTCTTTAATTTTCATGAAGCAAGGGCATAAACGGTGTTCTGCTGGGATTTTTGTAAATCTCACGGTCAGGTATGCAGTTGGCAATGTTTGAAACCGGGCCATGGTGAAAGCTCTCTGAAGGGTGGGATCAGTGATATCCACCAGGTAGTTGGCACAGATTTTGACTGCCTTTACTCGGGGGAACCAGTAGGAAAACCCAGAATTTTTTATCTTTGTGGTGTCTAAAAAGGCGTCTTTTTCAAAGATCCATTCCTGAACTTTATCAGGGCTCCACAGTTTGAGAGTATTAAACTCAGGTAGATTGTATCTGGATACAATATCTAATAGGTTTTGACGCCAAGTAGTATTATGTTGTAAAGATACAAAGGCTTGTTTAGCCAATAAGGTGTTTGAGGCATCTGCGAGGTTGATGAAAAAACGCAGAAATCTTAAGTGGGCCCTGGCAGACACAGAAGGTAATCCTACACTTCGATTATATATATTTTCCCATTCACACAGTCTGACGTTCCAATTTCGCTTGCTTTGTAAATATTAAAAATGGCTCGTCCAGAGAGAGGTGTGTTAAGTAAATACAGTAGTAAAGCACAATTATAGAGTTCAACCTCCCTCTTTCTGTTCCATCGCATACTTTCTTAATCTGATGAAGACATTCCTCAGTGTCTTTTGTTTTCTCAGTGGCTGTAGTTTGCAGTATAAATCTCCTTCTTTCTCTGGAGCATGTCCACGACTCATATCTAATTTCTTAAGTCATGGAGCCCAAATCGCTTGTAGAATCAGTGTCCGGGAGATCCAGGCTCCCACGGGGCCTATCCATCCAGTGCCCCCAGCCTCTTCCGAAGTCGAGGCTGGTGATGGGCATCCGCGGATGAGACTGCATCTTCTCATACACCCTGGGAAGACTTTGGGAGGCTGCTACTCCCATCACAGCCTCGTAAATTTCCCCGTGGGAGTCGGACGGATGGAATTTTCGGCCATCTTCTACGGCGCTCGTGCGGAAGTCGATCATCATTCTGTATTTCTAGGTTGCTTTTCAAAAACTGCTGCCAAGGAGATCAATAATATCTAACAACCACACATAGGAATTAATATACTTGTAAATAAGATAAACCATTAATTAAAGTAACAAGAGCTGCAGAAAATAATCTGTCAGGGACTTGCTTCCAAAAGCACAACACAGTGGTACCTCGTTTTAAGTACTTAATTGGTTCTGGGGTGACATTCGCTCCCCGAAAAATACTTAAACCAAGGGGCGATAGCACGTGAAGCGCCGATAGAGTACTTCGGTGCACCGTGCAGATCGCTTCAGCGCATGCGCAGACCGCACAGATCGTTTCTGCGCATGCGGCGGAACCCGGAAGTAAACACTTCCGGGGCCGCGGAGTACTCCAACCGAAAGTACTCCAACCGCAGCAGACTTAAACCGAGGTATGACTGTAAAATAATGACGTGATCACCTGTTTTGGAAATGCAATGAGGGTGTGTGAAAACGGACGGCATATGGGGGACCTACTACTCTGAACCTTCATTCTTGTCATCCAGATTGTCATCCATTCCCCCCCCCAGCCAGAACCCACCACAACTCAGTTCTGGCCCCTCTCAGGTGGGTGCCCTTGCCATTATCAGAGAACCGGGGGGGGGGGCATAGCTGCCAAGTTTTCCCTTTTCTCGTGAGGAAGCCTATTCAGCATAATGGAATTTCCCTTTAAAAAAGGGAGAACTTGGCAGCTATGGGGTTCATGGCACCTGTTTTTCTAGAAAAATATCATTGCGTTCACATAATACAGTCCCTGAAGCAGCAGTTATTTAGCAGACCTCAAACTTGGAGGGAGCGGGGTTCATACAGAGAGCTTTTCATCAAACAGTTAATGTGCTCTTATTTTGGCAGGAAATGGGTAACATTCACCTTAATAAGTCTGGTGACACTTGCAAAATGGTGTGTCGTGAGCCATTCAGACTTCAGAGGCTTAACATATTGCAGACAGTGCCCCCCCTGCCAGCCAGCCAGCTTTCCCCCCCAAGCGATCTACCTCAGTGTCTTGTGTCGAGAATAGCATGTCTGCCTGTAAATCACAGGTGCTGCAATATGTTGTAGTAGTGATGCTGTTCTGAACATCAGTCAGTCCCTTGGTGTTTGACGTTACTGTAATGGAGTTGGCAGAAAGGTGAATGCCTACCGCATGCATGACTTTCATGTCTTCAAAGAGCCTTTAGCCGGCCAGGAATATTATACTCTCAGTCTCTTGAGGAAAATAAACAAGCACATGTCACTCACCTCTAGATCTCATCTGTGGGTTTCTTCTTCTTCTTCTATTGGCAAAGCAGATTTGTGTATTAATTGAGGCTCTTAACTCTAACAAGATGCTGAGCTCTGCGGTATCTTTGAAGAACTGTAGGATGGTCTACGTGGCCATTCTCCCTCTCTGTCTAACAGATGAGTGCAGGTGCAGGAATCCATGCTACTGTGGCAAGATTTGTAGATGGGTAAGAAATTTCCCCTTTTTCCTGCCATAGGCTTATTATGCACAGGTGAAACTCAGAAAATTAGAATATTGTCGAAAAGTGCATTTATTTCAGTAATGAAACTTTTTATTTTTAATTTTAATTTTTACAAATGCTTTCTTTTGGAAATTCCACAGTAATAAAACAAATAGTTACAATAATGCAAAAATAAACATCGCTATTACATTTCATTAATTACATTCCATTTATAATTGACCCGACTAACAACAAATAATTACAGTTACAACAAATAAAGGCTTGACATACCTTGCTTTGCATGTCATGCATCTATCTCATATATTGGTTTCACCTTTTAAGTTGCATTACTGAAATAAATGCACTTTTCGACGATATTCTAATTTTCCGAGTTTCACATGTATGCTCTGCCTAACACAGTCAGTTATTCCTCTTGTTCATCATCACATAGCTATCACCTCTCTCTCCGTATCTAACACTTTGTGCACATTATTTTATTATAATAATTTATTATTTATACCCCACCCATCTGGCTGGGTTTCCCTGGCCACTCTGGGCGGCTCCCAATAGAATATTAAAAGCACGATAAAACATCAAACATTAAAAACTTCCCTAAACAGAGCTGCCTTCAGATCTCTTCTAAAAGTCAGATAGTTTTTTTATTTATTTGAAATCAGATGGGAGGGCATTCCATGGGTTGGGAGCCACTACCTAGAAGGCCCTCTGCCTGGTTCCATGTAACTTCTTGCAGCGAGGGAACCGCCAGAAGACCCTCGGCGTTGGACCTGGTCCGGGCTGAACGATGGGGGTGGAGACGCTCCTTCAGGTATACTGGTCCGAAGCCATTATCCACTGTGACCAGATCCTGTGCAGAATACAGGGATTTGTACTCATCCAGAGTTGGGAAAGCTCTATATTCAAGAATTAATGTGAACAGTCTCACTGCACGTGTACGAGTCTTTACATGAGCTCCGCATAAGTGCTCTGTGTATTTTAATAATTTGTAACAATGTGGGATCCTTCAAGAAATTTAAAAATGCCATTTATGAGCATACGTTTTTGCACCTGGAAAAATATGCCATGCTAAGTTGTACCACTGAGGTTTTTATATGAAAAGAAAGAGGGGCATTTGTGGAGAATAGTATTGAATGAGATTGTTTTAGGTAAGGTAAAGGTAAAGGGACCCCTGACCATTAGGTCCAGTCGTGGATGACTCTGGAGTTGCGTGCTCATCCTGCTCTATTGGCCAAGGGAGCCAGTGTTTGTCCGCAGACAGCTTCTGGATCATGTGGCCAGCATGACTAAGCCGCTTCTGGTGAACCAGAAACGCACGGAAACGCCAGGGTTTTTTTACATTTTACATAGGCTAATCTAAAGGTTCAGTGAGGAGCATTAGGTTTCCTCTAGTACGCGTATTTCTTTGCAAGGTGGCATATAATTCAGGAACTGGGATTTAATAGGCTTGCAGTGGCGTCGACATTTTATGTATTTTTGTTGTAAACAGCTTTGTATTTCATGAAATAGCAATGTATAAATAAATAAATGTGTTGGAGGGGGTTATTGAGTAGTTTGTTTTTGTTTTGATTATGTATTTTGTGTTTTTATATTGTGATTTTAGCTTGTGAACCTCCCTGAGACCTGCGGGAATAGGGCGGTATACAAATTCAATTTAACAACAACAATAATTCCTGAAGCATCAATAATAATAATCAATAATGTTGCTCTGTCATTTTGCTTTCTGGCTTTAGTTGTGACTGTTTCTCCGGTTGATTAAAAAGAAACCACTCAGTGAAACATTTCGGCAGAAAAGCCAAGTGCTTCCCATATTGGTTAAAATAATAATGAACTTAATATTTGTCAATTTGCTGCTCTTTAGTGGTACTCCAAAATCTGGTGGGTTCCCTCTCTTTCCCCTCACCCTGTCTCTCGTGATTTATGTGAATCAGATGTGTTTTGTGTAGTAAATTTTGTTTAAGGTTGTTAAATATGAAATTGAAGTAAACATTGTGATAGAACCTATGTGTATTTGTAGGGTGCTGTGTTAACGCCAACAATGGACCACACAATGTCCATGCAGCCAGCAAGTATGATGGGCCCCCTGACACAACAGATGAATCACCTTTCTTTGGGCACAACAGGAACGGTAAGCTTAAGTAATATACTTCAAATTCTCTCTCTTTTTTACTACTTTCTAGAATCTCAAAGTCGTTTTCCAGTTAATCAGTATGTTTATATTTAATACTAGAACATTTCCATAGCTTAAAAAACTTGTGTCTTTCTATAGCATTTTTAAAAAATAAATTTCCAATTGCAGTATGACGTCAAATAAAGAGAACAAATTAAAATTTCTACTTGATGTAACATTGGAGAGCAATGAATAGGAACGCCCATTTTAATACAGTGGTACCTCTGGTTACGAACTTAATTCGTTCCAGAGGTCCGTTCTTAGCCTGAAACTGTTCTTAACCTAAGGTACCACTTTAGCCAATGGGGCTTCCCGCTGCAGTTGCGCTGTCAGTGAGTCAGCATGCTGAATGATTCTGCACTTTTCAGCATTTTTCAACACTTTACTGCTTCTTTACTGCTTCTTCTTTCAAAGACCTTTGTCACATGATATGTCATGGTTGAGGTAGAACTTAGAGTTGACAGAGGAGAATTAGTTGTATCCTTAGCCAGTTCTAAGGTACTGCTCTCCAGACCTGTGAGTTGCTTTGCCTGTGCATTCAACTGAGTCTTCACAAAGTGCCCTAAGTGTCGCATAGTACAATTACTTTTAACAAATTCTTTCCACTATAAATGGCTACTTTTCAGTTAACCGACAGTGAAAGATAACTCACATGCTTACAAAAGAAAAAGAAAAAATCCTTCCAGTAGCACCTTAGAGACCAACTAAGTTTGTCATAGGTATGAGCTTTCGTGTGCATGCACACTTCTTCAGATACACTTCTTCAGATTCCAGTGTATCTGAAGAAGTGTGCATGCACATGAAAGCTCATACCTATGACAAACTTAGTTGGTCTCTAAGGTGCTACTGGAATGATTTTTTATTTTTTATTTGACTGCGTCAGACCAACATGGCTACCTACCTGTAACTGTTACATGCTTATGACAGTTACATAATTGACATCATGAAAAAGACTTAACCAAGTGGTACTCAAACATTTTTTTCCAGGCAGCACTTTCAAAATAAAAATTTGTTCGCGCCATACCCAATTTTTAATTGATAAGAAATACAGTGAAAAGCAAAAAGAAATAACTCCTAGCAATGCTTGATTTTGAAGCAATATCTATCCATATTCTACAAATAAATACTTTTATACTATACTATACTATCTTATGCCACACTATACTATCTTATGCTATGCTATGCTCTGCTATGACATACCATACTATACTGAAGTGTTTCTTTGATTGTCCTTTGATAACTTCTAACTTAACCCATCAACCTCTAAAAGCCTCCTAAACTCACTGGATCACTTTCGTTGTGTATACTTTGCCATTTTGAACATTGCATTTGGAGGGGGTGGTGTTGGTCACAGATGTTATACTAAATAAATAAATAGCTGCGTTCTGTAGCCATCTTGAACTTTGTTCTTGCCGTTGTTCGCTGACATCTGAAATTTGCATTAGCTGAGCATAGAACCACATACAGTTAAGTCATAAAGCTGTCTTCTGCCATTTATAGCAATGAAAGGTTCTATAAATACGTTAGATTGAGACACTCATGTTGCTGCAGTTGGACTCCACTGTATACCAAAGGAAACCTTTTGAAAATCTGATTTTCAGCTTAAATTTGGGGTTCTTCCCTTCCATGCCAATGAACCTAGAGCTGAGTCAGCAGCTTAGACTGAGAGCTGCTACCAATAACAAAGCAGCATGGAGTAATTCCCAACGTCTTAAAATCACCAGACATCTCAGGGAATTTTATGGGGCCTCCCTTTTTTTTAACTACGGACTTAAGGAATAATGTTTCAAGATTTCGACCTATCAGGGAGCTTTTTCTAATTCTCTGTTAATATGTCTGCAAGAAGCTCACTGATCCTTTCCCTGTGATTATTTTCTCAGCAGGCTGTAGTCTTTATCAATAGTTTGGGATTAATTACTTTGAGCCAGTTTCTATATAATTCAGAAAAGCCCCACTCTGTTTTGCAGAGCAGAGTCTTTTCGGGGCACTGCAATCCATATGACTCCAGCCAGATGAGGAAAAGAATGTGGCTGTAATTATCTCAACAGGATCACATTTTATGGCAGATACAAAGCATGAACAATAAATTTCCACTGTGCTCACACTTCTAATGTTGTCCTTTTAAAATCTGCAAGAGGGTGCTATAAAGGACCATTGGCTACCTTTCAACAAGCTGTTTTCAACAAACAAGCCAGAAAGTAATGAACTATTCTGCATCATTAGTATCTGCTGCATTCTGTCCCAGATTAATTTAAAAGCTTGCAATATGCAAACTACTTTTATCAAAAGGCATTCATACATTCACTTCCTTTGACAAACCATTTTGTTAATCAGCATAGCATATGTTTCAGCCAAAACTGCCCTCCTCAGGGTTTCCTTGCTAGCAATTTGGCTGGGAGTGTGCTAACAAACACGGGGTAGGCTAATGATACAATACAGTCTTGTGTTTATCCAAAATGCAGACTTGCAAAGTGTTTTCACGGCCTAATTAATTCTAAAAGACAAATTTCACCTGTGCCACAAAATCTGAGTGCAAGGTTTGCTGTCAGATGTACAAGCTAATACTCGAGTAGGAAAAGTTCACCTCTAGGAACAAAAGCAGGGGGTTGACTCCCCCTTCATGTACTGCCTGCTCTAGAATCAGGTCACGTTGGCCTGTTGAATGATGGAGTGCAGAGTGTCTCATCACTGGAACTAATGAAAGGAAGGGGAAGTTTTGTAAATCCACATAATCGTTTCTTTCCAAAGAAATCCCAGATATGTAGCTGGAGGTTTCTTATGGCGCGATGTGGTCCTTTCTTCTTCTTGAGATTGCTGCTGTACTAGGAAAAGTGGTTGGAGGAAGCATATTATAGTTGCTAGGTAACTACCTAGCAGACCTTACCCATCAGTGACTAAAATCACAAAAGACACGCAAATAAAGATTGACAGCACATTCTCAGCTGCCACAGTTTTGCTCTGTTAGTTCCAAGTCTTGGGATAAGACTCAGGAGTCATTTTGCGACTACAAATGCCGGACTAGAAGAGGCATGAGAATCATGGAGTCCAGTTCTCAAAACTTGGAACGATCGCAGTCCCCTTTTGTGGCCAGCTTTGATGTCTTGCAGGAAGTTGAGTAGGGAAGAAGTGGAATGAGAAGACCTGCCTTCTTGATTAAGCATTGTCTAATATACAGTCATACCTCGAGTCGAGTATGCTGCAGGTTGCGTACTTTCAGGTTGCGTACTTGGCGGACCCGGAAGTGTTTACTTCCGGGTTCCGCCCCGCGCGCATGCACAGAAGCGTTCTGCATGCTTTGCGCATGTGCAGAAGCGCTCTTTCGACATTTTGCGCATGCGCTAAAGCGCCGCTCAGCCCCCAATCCGGAACGGATTGGGGACTTAACCCAAGGTACCACTGTATCTCATTAATTTCTCCACGAAAGAGAAGCTTGTGAAGGGTATTGGCATTATTATCTTATTGGCATTGTTACAAAGGGGCCACATCAACCCCCAATTTCTGCCGAGAAGTGCACAAGATTCCAGGGGGTTCCAGGCGCTCACTCAGGGTAGATTTTCTCGTGGAGAATCAAGACATGGCAGAGACTGTAGCGACTATAAGATACCAGGTTTATTCACACATATATACAACTTGAATGTAGTTGGAGGGAGTTGCAGTTCTTACGACATTGCCATCTACAGAATGCCTCTCCCTGCTTCTCTCATGGCATTAGCCAGCTTGAGTCTAAGACAGGCAGCCATGCCTCTCAAGATAGCAGCAAAGATGGTTCTGGCCCCATGGCCTCCCCTTCTTCTTCCCAACACACCTCTGCTCCAAGCAGATCCTCCCATCTGCCTCCTAACCCAAGCCTAATTTTTAGAGGCCTCTTAGGAAGGGTCTAGGAAGAGGAAGTGTGTTAGGAAGAGGCTGTGAGTGCAGCCTGCCCCCTCTCCAGCCCCTTGGGAACCTTTGTCTGCCCATGCCCAAGGATTCCTCTTTGATGTGGGTCATCAACACCTTTTGTCATCCCAGGGGAGGCACTGGTGTGGAAAGGAAGCTTAGCCTGTATTTTCCACTGGCCTGAAATCCTCCATTCAATACAGTAATCCAAATATTAGCTGAATACTACCATTTATTAATTTCTGCTATTCACTAATAGACTCGGGCACCCCAATCTGTAACAGTATTATGATATTATCTCCCACTTTACACCTGCTCCTTTTCATTGTGATATTTAAGATATTTTCTGTATAAAAACAAACACCAGCACTTTTGTTAAACTTACGCCTTTCCTAGCTAGGCTGGTGTGTATCATTCACCCTAAACAATAAACTGGATTTTTCTTGGGAGTGGGATGGAAAGAGAGGGAAAGAAGCATTAGTCTATGTTTAATAATAAAAGGATTCCGAAATTGCTCCATCATCAGGCTGTCACTCATAATGTGTCTTAAACCACCATTGATCTGACATCACTTTTGTGGTTTAATAAAAGTTGTGATTGACAGCTTGAATGGGAGATACAATATAAAACCTCCTTTGAAAAATAAAACCAAATAGCCTGATCACAGTTCCCAGAATCAGTTACTTAGCTTCTTTTACTTCAGCAATAGCATTTCTAAGGCATCGAGAGCAATATTCTGGCATTTGCTGTATAATATTTCCCCTTTTGTAAAGTTTATTCCTGAAGGAAGCTTTAATGTCAACATGCTGTCACTTCTACTTCCAATGAGTATTGGAGATAACCCCCCCCCTCCGCTAACATCCTACCATAGTACTGGGAGATATGCAGTCCTGCTGATTATTATCCCCTTTTGAGAAACTGCCACAATAGCCTCCTTTCAATAAGGGAAAAGAATCCAACAGATTCAAGGCTTCAGACATGTATTTGCAATAGTAATATAACTCTACAAGTCCCACAACTAACAACAGGTCTCTGAAACAGCTCTGAGTTGGTCTGGATGTGGTGTGTCTTTATAGTCCAATAAAAAAGGGAAATTGAGCTAATATATAAATTCATGTACTCACATTTTTTTCCCCTCAAATGAGATTTATGATGAGTTGGAATCACTTCGTAGCTGCTGAGTGCTGAATTTGGGCAAGGTGGGGCACTCAGGTGAAAACCCCAGTTCGCCCATGAAGATCTCACCATTTGTTTTAAGCAGAACTTTGAAATGAAAATTATTCAAGGCAGGACATCCTTCTAAGGCAGGCACCCCCAAACTGCGGCCCTCCAGATGTTTTGGCCTACAACTCCCATGATCCCTAGCTAGCAGGACCCAGTGGTCAGGGAAGGTGGGGATTGTAGTCCAAAACATCTGGAGGGCCGAAGTTTGGGGATGCCTGTTCTAAGGTAACAACTGGATTTTGTTGGAAACATGAATCTTCAGAAATTTTATCTCTTCTCCCTATACATTTATTTAAAAGAGCATTTGAGCTGGTGGTTGGCACAAATAACTTTTTTTGGGGGGGGTCCATGTCGAACTGTATGAATAGTGGAATATTTCAAAATCCTACCATTCTATGAAAAAGCCAATTTGCAACACTGCTCTCTTTCATTGGTATTTTTCTACTAAGGACTTTAGCTCAGATTCTTCACAGTCCGTGGACTGAAGCATTTCCAAAGGTTCTTTCACACATTTAAACCTGTGGCAGAGTGTAAAATGGCTTGCACGACTGCTTTTTGCCAAATGTTTCATCTGGGAGTGGGGGGGGGGAGAAATATACATCTCCCTTGTGTGGAGAGGTGCACAAGAAACTTCTTCAGAGACAAGATAGCAGGTGGCGAGAAAAGAAAAGGAAGCAAAAGTCACTAGAGCACCTGCTTTTTTTATTCTCTTTTTGGCCATAGGTTTATTGAATCCTTCCTTGTCAAACAGAAGCTTTGGAAATTGTGAGGCGTGATGGTGTTAGGGGTTGGTAGCAGTGGAGCTTTCCATTTTTCCTCCACCCCAGATTTCTCTTTCTAGGGGCATTTTTGTTTGATTTGTTATTTATTGGTTCCCATTAATGTTTCACCGACTGCGGAGCATCTTCAGGAGAAGGAAGGGCTAAGGAATAAACCCTGCACAAATCTGGAGTGGGGTCCACAAGACAGTTGGTTGGTGCCTTGCACACCTCCTTCTGGCAACTCCTGAAGCCAAGCTCATGCCAAACGTATTGCTGTGTTGCCTTTGGACCACATCAGCGAGGCTGAGAAGGGGGGGGGGGTTGTCTTCTGGACAGCCCAAGACCTCCATACACACTGCCCGGGTCTGCACACATGAGAGATCACTTTGGTGCTGATAATGCAGCAAAAACCATTCAGGAGGCTGCAGTTACACGTTGCTGGTCTCTGGAGCTGCAGCAGAAGGCGCTATGATTCTCTGCCGGATTGACTTGACCCCTGGAGGCGCACTCCATTGTCTCTTGAGACAGGCAGATGCCTACAAAAGTTATCCAAGTAGTTTACAGAGCCTCTTTACTGATAGATTGATCTATCGTACGTAATTTGTTTCCTGCACTTTCAACATAGATCATAGCTGCCAAGTACCCTGTTTTCCCCGGGAAACTCCCGTTTTTACTTACCTTTTCCCGGTGGTCCCCCGTATCACTTCGTCTCCCGTTTTTCTCTGTTATTTTCTCCTGCCGGCGGCCATTTTTTTTCTTTCTGATTTCCCCTTCTATGGGTACCAAAAATGGCCGCCGCTGGCTTCAAAAGTCGCATCTACGCATGTCCGGAAGTGCATAGATGCGACTTCCGGTGTCAGCGGCGGCCATTTTTAGTGCCCATAGATGGGCGGAGCGGCACCGGAAGTTGCGTCAATGCACTTCCTGACATGCGTACAAGCAACTTTTGAAGCCGGCGGCGGCCATTTTGGGTGCCCATAGAAGGGCAAAGCGACACCGGAAGTTACTTCCGGTGTCACACGGCTGCCAGTCCCGGATTCTGCACTCCGGGACTTGGAAGGTAAGACATAGATTTGCATTGCCAGAGTAGCAATACAAATACAGTGTAGTAAATATTTTTTCAAGTGAATGCAAAGTGCATGACTGACAAAAACAGCAACAGTTCATTCAAATAAATAAATAGTGAGAGGGGGGGAATCAAAGCAGCTCTAAAAGTCCTAGCGCCCCCCCCCCCGGATATTGATAGTTTTGGGGCTTAGGGTGGTGTGTTGCTGCCATGACAGCTTTGGTAGGGGGAGCTATTGGTGGTGGTTTTTGTGCCAGCAGAAAGCCCCCCAATGAGAGAGGGCACCGGAGGCTTTTAATATGCAGTATCCAAAGGCCCATAGATCCAAAGGCCCCAAAAGGGAAATGAAAAACTGTCTCTTCCTTTCAACCCCACCTCACAGAAGCCAGCCAGGTATTACAGGGGACAGCAAATCTGCAAGCAGGAGAAGGAACTAAATCCAAAAGATTTTAGTAAATGGCACTAATCCACTTTAAATTATTTCATTTCAGTGCTTCATGCCATTTGTCAGTTTGGGGGTGTAATGAGGAGGAAAATGGCTGAAACAGATTTTCAGATGCCATTTGTGTGTACGGCCCAGTAGCAACAAGGTGCTCATGCTTACAGGAGTATATCTCTTTTAGATAAACTATTTAATCCCCCCATCCCTTTTTAAATCAATCAATCATGTAACCGAGATTTTTCTCTTTGTTTCCTGCAAAATGCTCTGTCTGTTTTCCCGACTTAAATGTCATTGGCAATACCTCCATGGAATAACAAACTAGTTATTCCAGGACACATTTTCTTATCTCTTACTCTGTTAGCTTCTGCTGTTGCCCCCAAATTTGATAACATCTCAAGCGGCACAGCAAGCTTGTTACATATTCCGTATCTAATATTTTCTTTGGATCACCCATGGCCACTGGTGGTTTACAGTGTCACCAAAAGCCCTCCGTGGACTAGCAGCTTTGTTAGATCTTTTCCTTATCTGCAGTTGGATTTCTGCATGCTTTGATAATTCATGGTTTATGACATCAACTAAATCCCATAATGCTTGCCAGAGTTCTCTTTTAAATGAAAATATAGCTCCTATTATTCTAAGTGTGTACAGTGTAGCCCCTAGAGATGTTACAGCTGAACATTTTTAACAGCTTTCTCATCAGGTCTAAATCTGGAAGCTCTTTTACTTTATTGTTCATTTGTTATGGGAGGTAAAATCACAATGTCCGTCTACCTAACATCCCACCATTACAAGCCAAGATGTGGCATAAAGTCCTTGAAGATCTAGGCATAAAAGGCTCCTGAAATTAGAGAAGATTAGAAGCGATGAAATATCCCATCACCCTGGTATTCAGATGTTTCGTCTTTCCTATACAGTGGTACCTTGGTTCTCAAATTTAATCCATTCCAGAAGTCCGTTCCAAAAGCCAAAGCGTTCCAAAAGCAAGGCGCGCTTTCCCATAGAAAGTAATGCAAAATGGATTAATCTGTATCAGACGTTTTAAAACAACTCCTAAAACAGCAATTTAACGTGAATTTTACTACCTAACGAGGCCACTGATCCATAAAATGAAAGCAATAAACAATGTACTGCAGTCACGCAATCAATCAGCTGAACTGGGTTCCACACAGTCACAAAAATGAAACAAAAAAGCTACAAAAACAAAAATGCAAAATAAATAGCAAAAACTGACAGACCGCAGTGTAACACTCAAAACGGAAGCGTGGCACTCAAAACAGAGCACGTTCAGCTTTCAAAAAACGTTCTCAAACTGGAACACACCCTTCCAGGTTTGCAGTGTTTGGGTTCCAAGTTGTTTGAGTACCAAGGCATTTGAGAAGCAAGGTACCACTGTACTGAGAAATAGAAATCAATCGCAACTAGCAGAAAACAAAAGAGTAATGCTGCCCCTTAGGCAAAAAGCAAAAAACAAACCACCTCCACATAGCCACATGCACTATCAGGGTTCCTGAAAAAAATGTGCCTTCTAAGCATTTTCAGCTAAGGAAGGGCTATGGCTCAGTGGTAGAGCATCAGCTTTACATGAAGAAGGAGAGACCCCCTGTCTGAAACCTTGGATGATAATGATGATGATGATTTTATTCATTCATCCATTCCCCACCCATCTGGTTGGATTTCCCCAGCTACTCTGGGCGGCTCCCAGCAGAATATTAATAATAATAAAAAAGTGATAAAACATCAAACATTAAAAACTTCCCTAAGCAGGGCTGTCTTCAGATGTCTTCTCAAAGTCAGATAGTTGTTTATTTCCTTGACATCTGAAGGGAGGGTGTTTAAGGTGCAGCAGTCTATGCATCAGCTCATCGTGATGCTGAAGTTCATAATTTCTCAGGTTGCACTATGAATTTGTCCAGTTTGTAGCACTCAGAGGTATTATGTACAGTTTCCCCCGTCAAATTCTTCATCAGCTCAGGATGAAAAATGAGATTTTGAACATGACTTGTCAGCGGCGTCTCACCGTAATTACTTTTGTCAAAATGTTAGGCGTTAAACAACGCTTAGCGAGAGCTGTGCTGTGCAAAAGCTCTTAATGGCTGATTTCAAGGGAACCATGTGGTCCCTGAACTATTGGTGCAGTGGGTTCCTGTGCCTTGAGAATTGTGCATTTTCAGAACTGTAGCCAATGTTTGTTTTGGACTACAGAATGTGGTTAAAGAGGAGGAAGCTTAACTACAGTCTTGGGTTCAGATGACACATTAAGCCATGATGTACATGAGAAAGAGAGAGAGAGAGGAGGGGGGAAATGTGCACCTTGGATCCCGAATGCCTTGGTACTCAGACGTTTTGGCTCCGGAACGCTGCAACCCTGGAAGTGATTGTTCCGGTTTGCGAACATTCTTTGGAACCTGAACATCGGATGGGGCTTCCGCGGCTTCCAATTGGCTGCAGGAGACAATGCCCACAGGGACAGTGCCTTGACAATGCCTTGACAATACCCACAGGGACAATGCTGTCAAATGAGGCCCCTGGGTGCCCACCCTAAGGCTAGCTGGAACACACAATGATTGAAAGAGCATACTAACTAACGTGACTGATGAAAGGAGATATGGACAGTAAAAATCAAACCTGCTCTAAGAGCACAATCGTAGCTAAAAAAATAAATAAATAAAAACCTGAGGCTTGACTTTCTTCTTGCCTTCCATTTTTGGATATGGAGCCTCTTTTATTCTCCCTCGCTTTTCTTACTGATATAATAATATATTAAATAAGTGCTTTTTTATTAATATCCAATGTGCCGGAGTTAAAATAAGTGTACAGTAGTAGAAACAGCTTTTTGTGCACAGCATTTAAAATGAGGATAAACATGAGGATAAAAACAAGCTAGCTAGCCCCTTCCCCCAGGTTTTTAATATATTTTTAATGGTAATAATAGAATTTGTGACAAACAGTTCTAACAGGTAGCATATAATTTTACAAAAGGGAATAATTCCTAACGCTTTACAACATAGATTGCCAATCCCCTGTGGCTGGAGTGATTGGGCATCTTTGATGAGAAGTGAGTAAATAATTCATTCCATTATGTTAATCTCTCTTCCCCCCCCCCTCAAAAACATTGCAGGAGGGAAATGTGCACTTGGTAAGACTCTTCTAAAAAATGGATTGAAGTGAGAGCTAGGTATTCTATAATTGGAAACCAAAAGGAGACATTCTGCTGTCTGTAGCCCCCCACCCAGGGGGAAAGGCAAATTCTGTGATAGGAATAAATCAAATACCAGGTTTCCATATTTTTGTCTGGGTGTGTAATTGATCCTGCTCTAGCTTGTCATGGGGAGGGGACATGTGTTGTTGCAGAGAACTGGAACTCCACCCCCTCTGAACAGTCAAAGCCCTGGGTTTTGTAGTAAAATATCCCCCAGATGAATTGGATCGACTCTGCAAATCAGCCAGCTAGTGCAAATGTTTGCCTTTGTGAGCTCAGCCTTTGCTTTCTAAGAATTTTCTCTAATATTTGCCTCAGCTGAGCTTTTATATGGGCAAACAAAAGACTCCCAGCAAGTTCGTTGCAGAGAATGTAACGTGAAAGAGGCGCTAAGAGAGATGAAGTCAATTCACTTTCTTATTCCAGGGAACATTCGTTGGATGAGGAGACTGGAGGGTAGTCATTCATGGCTCAATTCCAATAGATGTGTAGCTTTTCCCAGGAGCTTCTCAGAGAGACTTCCTAGTTTCTATGTTTGTTATCTTCCAATGGTCTTTGTCCATTGGATCAGAGGAAATTCCAAGGAGCAGGCAGGTTCAGGTGCTCCTCCAAAATATTTCCTATTACCTCAGCTTTCCGTCACAGAATATTGTGTATAGCAGAATCGTTGATCTTTTCAGAATTGTCTTTGCCTCCCGTTCACTGTCCACAATGATTCTTTCTGGAGTTGCCCTGCAGTGGATCGAAGTGACGCTGCATTTGTGTAGACACATTATTAATGTAGGGGAGAAGCTGGCCTTGGAGAACCCCTAGTTTAGTTGTTCTCATCTGTCATTTAGCAGCTGTCCCCAGAGTGGGTTACAGCAATCTAAAATTTAACATAAAGAATAGCTAAAACAAAACACAGCATCGGAATAGGGTGGGCTGTGATAAAATACTTACTTTCATCAAGTTATATTTAACAGGAATTAAGATACACAGAGAACTTAAATAGCTACTAGTGATTAATAATCAAAACATTAATGGTGAATGTTATGTACTGAGCTGAATCCTAGAACAATAGGATTCAGAATCAGCAGTCTGATTGGTCCGCAGGAGCTACCCAATCCAACTCCAGGTGGAAGTGAATCCGCAACCTGATTGGCCTGCAGGAGCAGCCAATCAGGCTGCAGGCAGAAGTCAGTCCATAACCTGATTGGCCCACAGGTGTAGCCCTGAAGTAGCCAATCACGCAAGGCCCATTGTGTAAATAATGTATATAAGCAGATGGTTTTGGGAAAAGAGCCAGTCTTCTCTTCTTCTCCTTGATGACTATGAGCTGAATAAAGAGCATGAAATTCACTCTCGACTCCGAGTATATTTCAGTGAATATGAACATTGTGTTAACATTGTTATTTGTGGTAGTGATAGAACAGCATCTGTCTCTGTTTTATTTTCTTTCTCGACAGTCTTATTTTCCTAGCCTTTTTTCCCCGTGATCTTTTTCAGTTAACAAAAAGTTTCAGTCCTGAGGCCAGGATGAGTGATAAGCAGCTGCTGTCTGTTTGTACAATTATAATTCCTCTTTGGGTTGGTTGACTCACACCTCCAGAGGCAGAATTCATCACCTTCTGAAATCAGCCAGTAATTGAGAGAACTGCTGAGTCTCTTTTTTCATCTCTGAAAATACTCTTCATACCTTTAAAACATTAGCGTTATTGATTTTGAAGTTCAACACGGTTTGGGTATATATGATGACATAATAAGCCTAGAACAATGAAAGCTAGTCTTTGTAATGGGAATCCTTGCGGGGGAAGTACTTTTTTATTTTGTTTTAATCCTACTTTTGAGAGAGAGAAACCCGTTACATGTTTGGCTGGCAAATGGCAGGCTTGCATTTGCAAATGATTTGCCTGCATCAAGAGATTGCAACTGCTCTTGTTTGAAAACAGCTTTGATATAGATGGGGAAGATTTTGCCAATAAACACCGGTTGGTATAGGAGAAAGATGGTTGAGCTTTTCTTTCGGTTGCAATGCCATATGGCTAACATGCTGAAGCCTAGGAGTAAATGAGAGGGATGGGAAGCTAAGAAACAAACAGATGCCGCAGGAGCCTTGTGGAAGGTGTATCCCTCAACAAGCCTGTGCTGTGGTCTTGAGAACAGAACATCATCTACTACTTGCTTGAGCATGTATGGAGGATTGTGGCTCCCTTGGCACTTCATAGGCACAGAGCGGGAATTCTTGAATGTTTGTGAACAGCTTTCGAAAGACTAGGACAAGGGTAGGAACTGGATCTGGCTTATCCCTCCCTCACCCTGTGGGCTATGTTTGTCAGGTGGGCATGCACAGAGCCTTCCAGCTGCAACTGGTAAGCTGGTGGGTGGTGCAAGCCACTTCTTTACCTGCCCTGGTGTCATATATGTGAATTATACTCTAGAGCAGGCATCCCCAAACTGCGGCCCTCCAGATGTTTTGGCCTACAACTCCCATGATCCCTAGCTAACAGGACCAGTGGTCAGGGATGATGGGAATTGTAGTGCAAAACATCTGGAGGGCGGAGGTTTGGGGATACCTGCTCTAGAGAAAGGGTGAATAGAGGGAGGGCATGATAGAGCTTTGTTGAAGTATACATGGTGTGCAGAAAGTAAATGAAGAGTTTCTCTTCTCTCAACAATAAGACGCAAAGTCTGGAGCAAGTCTCATGTTAACTAAGAAAATTTAGCTGTGTGCTGTCCTGCATGATTTGTCAGTGTTGCTGGTGTGTAGACACTGAGCAGCAGATCATGCCCCCCCCCCCCGCAGCTCCATTTTGCAGTGCATATCCTATGGTGGGCTCATGCTCTGCCTTGAAATATATTCAGACGGTCCTCTAAACTCCATCATTTCAAAACCATGTTCAGTCTCCGAAAGATCCTGCATCGTGGCAAGGATTATAGTTGGAGGTGGTAAAGATGGAAAAGCTCAGCTGGATCATCCATTCTGTCTGCCTGCATATCTGTCTCCCTGTACTGTCTGAAGTGCTCTCTGTGGTACGATTTCCCCCTCTTGGTTATCCTGGAAGATTAACCGATCAGTGGGCCACAGAATCTTCCTCTATGTCAGCTGAAGCCTTTTATGCAGGTTCAGAAAGACAGAGAGACCACAGAACCATTTCTTGTTGTGTTTTACGTGGTGTTTTAAGCTGTTTGATTGTTCCCCTCCCTAAGACTTAGTCAAGCCTTCCTTGACAAATTTCTTCATGAGAGCCCCATCTTCTTTATAGACTTGAAAACAAGAGTCTCACAGATCCATCTTCAATTATATGGAATTATTTAGAATTTCAGGCAGACATCACTATTACATATGCTCTGGATGAAAGGTGTCAGCAAATGAAAGTAACCAATTGTTACTTTCATTTTTCATTTTGTTAATTACATTCCCCCCCCAAATAATAACCTTGATAATCATACCAATATGATTTTAGCTGATGCCCACGAATCACCTTTCAAATACATTTTCTTTTTCCCTCCTCCCAACATTTTTTCATCAGTATTATTCACAGAATGAGAATATGGTTCCCCCCCCCTCTTTTGTCAGCCTCTCAGCTGGTTGATTGGACATGCTACATATTTCCTTTACGTACACCCTCATAATGTACACATCACATTTATTCCCAATGAGATCCTAAACAGAACAGGTACTGGCCTTGAGCTTTCTCATTAGCAAAATGGAAAGGCACCTTAACAAATCCACTAGAAATAAGCCCTTTTAATAAAAACTCGCAGAAAAAAGAAATTGCAATGTGCCAGCTAACATGGAGTCAGTTTACTTTAAATAATTTCTGAGCAAATAAGTGAGGGGGGAGCATAGGAAAAAGACTGCCACCCATTGTACATAGTGAGCAAACATTTTCAGACTTAAGTCATCACATTTATCTGACAGGTATATAATTTGTTCTTCAGTGACTGCAACACAGCGCACACTTACTTGAGAGTAATCTCCTTCGAACATAATAGCACTTGTTGAGTTAACATACATAGGATTGCTGTGTTGATGGCTTTAGGGAGAATTATGCGACATAAGGCACATTCAGAATGGGGTGGGGAGGGGGGATGTATGGATCTTGAAACCATTTCTTTTTCATCATCTTGCTGTTTTCTGTCTCTTCTTTCCTGCAACCTTTCCTCCCTCTTTGCTTTGCTCCGAATATATTTCTATACTGAATGAAACTTTAACCAGAGCAGCCATTGCTCACTTCCTTTTCCATCAAGGATTTACCAGAAGTTGTGTGTCTCTTTCAGTCTGTCTGAAATTATTTACGATCAGTGCACTGAAATTTCAATGTGGAGACAAGACTTGATTAATTCCTTTCCCATAGAAGTGGATTGCTTTCTTTCTTTCCCCCAGCGCTGATTTCATTAAATGCTTCTTTACATTAAAATTCCCAGCATTGATGTTTGCCTTTAGATTGAGGAGGGCGGTAGAGGTGCCGGTGCAGTCAGCTGTATTAAATGGCTGTCTTTATGAGCTGGCTAGGTGGGCAAATTGGTGCTGAAACCTTTCCCCAGATAAAATGTTGGTTTTGTAGGAAAATACTTCAGTGGCATTCTATTCCCTCCCACTCCCAAATATGTTGAAGCCCCCCCCCCAAGTGGGATTGATTGCACTCCAGAGGCCCACCTGAAGAAGGAAACATGCACATATCTGTATGTGTTAGTGCAGTCAGATGGGTGGTGTATAAATAATAATATTATTATTATTATTATTATTATTATTATTATTATCAGATGTGCAAGGCAAGATGCACAAGGAAACAATGAACCATGAAACTGCCCCAGTCTGGGGCTCTGCGTCTTCAGATACTGATTTCTCTCGCACTCGTGGTCTGCGTGAGGATAAAAGTTACTCTGGCTGTGCAGAAATTGTGTCTACATGTAAATTACATTCTCTGTGGAGCATTAATTAAAATGCTGAGGATTAATCGCAGTTCTTTGTGGTGGTTACCAACAGATTCTGTGTCGAAATCTTAGCTGCTGCTTTCACAACAAGCACACCAGCTTCTGCTCGCCCTTTCATTATTATTTTTTAAAACCATTTTTATTTGATTAGTTACAGTGCCAAATACATATCCATAAAATGAGATTTCTCTGAATCTCGCGACTCCCCCCCCCCCAAACCCCTCCATGGGTCCTATGGTCAACGTTTCCAACTGCCTGTTATTTCATAGTCTATGTTTTGTATCTATCCAGATTGTCCATAATATTTGTTACACTACAAGTGGGATTACAATCCTGCTAATGTTTTCATCTGCTTACAGTGGTCTCCTAAATAAATAACTTTCCCCATTCTTTCTTCTGCTCGCCCTTTCAAAAGCAATTTGTAACCTAATTCCAGAAAACAATGGCCTGATGCAATTTTAAAGTGTTTGAGTGCTAGTGGCGAATCACCTGGATTCAACAAAGTGGTGCTCAGCACCGAGACAGCATGATGCATCCCTCCAATAGAGCCTGGTGAGACAATTCACTGGTCGGAACTTCCACTGCCAGTCCATTAGCTGGGGAAGGACTCAATCTCATGGGACTCAACTTTTTTCTGACTAAGCACTCAACAGATTGGGCTGGAAAGTGCTTCCAGCGAGGAGGATGCACTAAGTGTTGTGGAATTTGCTGGTCTTTGTGGCACAGCAGGATTTAATGGGAGGAGCACAGTGTAAATAAGAAATATCCAATACAACATTTTGTACCCCCTTGCAGGCCTTTCTCCTGCCTTAAATAAAATGTGAGTGAGCAAAACAGGAGATGATATAAACCAGGCATCCCCAAACTGCAGCCCTCCAGATGTTTTGGCCTACAACTCCCATGATCCCTAGCTAACAGGACCAGTGGTCGGGGAAGATGGGAATTGTAGTCCAAAGCATCTGGAGGGCCAAAGTTTGGGGGTGCCTGATATAAACCCTCAATAAATTAACAGGTGTGCTTCCCTTCCTGATTTCAAATTTTATTTTAACCCATTTGACCTTATTCATTTTGTTGCATTATCTGTTTTTTTCCATCCCTAATCTAGAGAAAGCTTCATTTTCTAATAAATTCAGTACAGAGGTCTCACTAGATTACTGTGACCGAAACAAAGCTAAATAAAAAAATTCCTTCCAGTAGCACCTTATCGAGACCAACTAAGTCTGTCATTGGTATGAGCTTTCGTGTGCATGAACACTTCTTCAGATACCAGAAGAATATCTGAAGAAGTTTGCATGCACACAAAAGCTCATACCAATGAGAAACTTAGTTGGTCTCGATAAGGTGCTACTGGAAGGAATTTTTTTTATTTTATTTTGTTTCGACTATGCCAGACCAACACAGCTACCTACCTGTAACTGAAACAAAGCTGTTAGCAATTAGTGGGTATTTCCTATAAGTGTAGGATCACATCCTGTAAGTATGTATTTATGAACCAGCTTCTGCACTGTCACCAACAAAACGTCTGCTTTAATGGGTAATGTTTTCATAGTGCAGCCGTCACAGGAAGCAGCCGTAAATTGATTGTGCTTTTAATCCAAGAATTTTGCAGAGCAGGTGTGGTGTCATAGGTAGAGTATTGCACTATGGCCTAGGAGACCAGGGTTCAAATCCCCACTCGCTATAAAGCTTACTGGGTGTCCTTGGGCCAGTCATTGTCTCTTAGCCTAGTCACTGTCTCTTAGCCTAACCTACTTCACAGGGTTTTTGTGATGACAAAGGGGGGGGGCAGAAGGGTATGTACACTACTCTGAGCTCCTTGGAGAAAAACGTGGTATATAAAATATAACAAATCAATAAATAAGCACATACTTGTGACAAAGTATAATGGACAAGCACCATCAGTTAAGTAAGGCTAATTCCCAGTAATCTGCCCAATATATACAGAGTTTATAGAACCAAGAATGTAGTCTGCACCTCACATTATATTCCAAGTCATGGGTGTTTTCATTCTCGTCATTCCTGTGTCTGTATCTGTAGGGTGGGGTAATTGTGTGAGAACTACAGTACCTCCCTCAGGGAGAAAGTCAAGGCTGAATATTTTCCTTGGCAAAAACAGATGTGTCTTTGTAATGTAGCTAGAGTGTCACCCTGTGGGATTCAAGTAGAACATCTTCATGTACTAGTTTGCTTGAGAGCTCCATTACTTGTGGCATGTAGAAATATATTTGGCGTCAGAATGGACACAATGACCTCTAAGGTTCTGTGGTGTGAGCTGTCTCCTGGCCACCAAATCTGATGCTGAATTCTGTGTTACCCGATTGACTAGGATTGTGCCCTTTTAAGAATCTAGGGTGCCTGAGCAACAGGAGACAGGGAGCGGTGGCTGCAAATCCCGTAAAACGATGGGCAGCTCTTCCCTGGAAAAGGCACCTGTTGCTGCTATGAAAATTGCACCTTGTGA
The DNA here is from genome assembly GCF_965207765.1 of Zootoca vivipara. Classification (NCBI taxonomy): domain Eukaryota; kingdom Metazoa; phylum Chordata; class Lepidosauria; order Squamata; family Lacertidae; genus Zootoca; species Zootoca vivipara. Next base: position 15,543,522 of record NC_142594.1, on the reverse strand, counting down.
AAAATTCAGGGCAGCAGCATGGTGTTCCTGAACCATTTGCATCACCTGCCCCCCCCCCCCCCGTGTGCACTAAATGAAAGAAGGAATGGGTCTTATCTGGCTCATTGCTGCTTCTCAATTCAGCTATTCTGATGGCTGACACTAATGCTGGATAACTTTGAGATTTCTCCAGGTCTGTCATGAAAAAGGCCACCTCCCAGACCAGCACAATCCTTCTCAGACCCTTAGGCTGCATCATGGCAGCAAGAGCCCCCCCCCCCCCTGCAGACAGAACTTCCATCAAAATCAAGATATTATTTCCTGCATGGATTTCAGTATATCGAAATATATTCGCGTTTCCTTTGCTTTCCTCCACTGCAACTCTTTTTCTTCCTCATGGTGTTGTGTTGGTGTAGGTGCAAGAATTCAAAGCTCATTTGAAAAGAGATGTTTTAAGGCACATTTTGTAAAAAAAAGTGTTTAGCCTTTCCTATTTCAGCAGGTAAACCCGGTCCACATTTTAATCCTTTTAAGACCCATCAAGCCACATTTAGGAAACATTTGGGTATTCTGTGCCTCTTTGAAGATAACAGGTGTTGGAGGTGTCTTGCTGACGTGGATGAGTATTTTTGTCAGTCAGTGAGAGAGTGGCGAAACAAAGCAACGTGACGACTTAATATTGATAGGACATTGAAGGATTTGAGTAATTTGTTGCCTTCAGCCAAATTCCTCTACAAGCAATGCAGGAAGGGAATAACGCTGTAAGAGTGTCAGAAAAACACTCATAATTAAGGATGTTTCTATAGCACTTGAGGGCAAGAGCTTTTCAGTAGGATTTGTAATGTTGATAGCTAAGACGACTTCCTGGAAATTAAAAACAATTCATGCGTGGAGGGAAATCAAGTTAGCGGTCTCAGCTATAGAAGGGGAAGCTCTGAGACATCTGTTCCTTTTCTTTCTTTGGCGTTCCCTGCTATTTTTTCTTTCTTTCCAGGTCTCTAGACACTTAATTGTTCTCATTTTAAATAGCTGTAAGGTAGATTGGATGAAGGCGGCAATCAATTACATGAATGTCAGTTTGGTGACTTTTCCTCCAAAGTAAACAGGTTTGGAATCTCCAAGTTACTTAGGAGGAATCACAAAGGCTTCACTTGTGCTACTCTTAAAATGTGTTTGTCTCCTCCATTTTTAATACGTACAGGGGTCAAGGGGGAAATAACCTTCATGGTTCAAAGACCAAATGCATGCTAGCACTTTATCAAACATGAAGGCTTAGCTGTCTCAGGGCCAAAATAGGCATGATGCTAAATGCCTACATCTTTAAAATAATAATATAAAAATGTATAGCAGTCGGCAGGGCTGTGTGTGACTTTTTTTTTTGCTACTGCGATGCACAGTGCTGTGAATTCTTTCCCTCCACAACCACCACTGTCCTGATAAAAATCACCTGCCACAGGCTGCTATCAGGCCACTAAGCACCAATGGTAGCATCCCTTCTGGGCTTAATAGTGGCCACCAAAGGGGAGGGGATGACACTGGGATGCGCTGTGGACTAAACCACTGAGCCTCTTGGGCTCGCCAATCAGAAGGCTGGCAGTTCGAATCCCTGCGACGGGGTGAGCTCCCGTTGCTTTGTCCCAGCTCCTGCCAACCTAGCAGTTCGAAAGCATGTCAGTGCAAGTAGATAAATAGTGAGAAGGTAAATGGCGTTTCTGTGTGCTCTGGTTTCTGGCACGGAGTTTGGTTTCTGGCCACATGACCCGGAAAGCTATCGGTGGACAAACGCTGGCTCCCTTGGCCTGAAAGCGAGATGAGTGCTGCAACCCCTTTGACTGGACTTAACCGTCCAGGGGTCCTTTGCCCTTTTTTTACTATTGGGCCCGAGGATGGAGGAAAGGATTATATCCCTCTCCAGCACACCATAGTACCTACTAAAATCTCCCCCATACCACTGCGTTTTAAAATGCAACAAGTGGTGCATTTGGCATCACATCTACACCAACCCCAAGTTTAACGGTGTGCTATGAATACTTTTGCTGCCCCTGCTATCATTTCTGGGTTTGAACCAAGCAATTCAACACACTTTCCAGTGCCGGGTTTTGGAAAGAGAGCAGAATGTGCTTAATTTTCCAGCTGCAATCAATGGGGCTAACAAGATTGGTTGGCTGATAGACAGGTCATTCTATACCCTTGTAAAATGTGGCTCTTTTCGGGGTGTGTGTGTGTGTTTGAGTTGTTGTTTTTATTCTGATTATATATGTTGTGATCTTTTCTGTGAATTGCCCTGAGACCTAAGGGTATAGGACTGTATATAAATCAAACAAACAAACAAACAATATCTGAATTGGATTGTGCCCGCTATTTTGATTAGTGTGGCAGTTTCACATGGCTGTGTTTGTCATAAGGCAACTGTATCGCATAGAGGTTCAATTGTGTAAAATGGTTGTGGGTTAGCTAAGTGGACTGAATTCGTTTAGAATTTGAATGCTTTAGCAACACAACCAGGGCCGGATTTAGGTTTCATAAGGCCCTAAGCTACCGGTACTAAAGGTAATGGGAGCCCTTTATCTGCCCTTGTCAACAACAAATTGTCACTGTTTTTGTGTGTGTTTAATATATGCTATATGGTAATTTATGGACCTAATAGTTATCTAAAGCCATTTGCACATAACAAAATATGTATTTTATCAAAGTAATTGTTGAAGTGAATTAATACAATGTACATCCAGTTTTTTCCCTTTAATTTTTTTTTGGGCCCCCCAAGAGAGTGGGGCCCTAAGCTATAGCTTGTTTAGCTTCTACGTAAATCCGTCACTGCAACCCACACTTCATCTGTCACATTGGAACCGCTCAGTAGACTAGACGTCCCAAGGTTATGTGATGCTGCTTGCTGAAAATAAATGGGTACAGTACAATGAACGTTTCTACAATAATTTTGCATTTGCCTCGTTCTAGTATATGACGGCTGCTGCACCTATGCAAGGGACGTACATCCCCCAGTATACTCCTGTGCCTCCAACAGCTGTCCCTCTTGAAGTAAGTCCACTTTGCTTGTGTTTCCACCTTGTCTCACCTCTTTGGGGAAGCATCTCTTAACTGTTTTTAAGGATGGGACCATCTGCTTCTATGGTGCAGCTCCCCTTAGAGAAATACGCAGGTTTGGTTTTAGTTTCCCCCGAAGATGAAATGGAACCTTCTATTGGGTAGTTCAGTCTCCATGACATTGGGGGGTGGCAACAGGAACAGGTAACAGAAACCAGACATCAGACCACAAACTCAAAAGAGGTTCAAGAAAAGAAGACTGCAAAGGGGTGTGTGTGTGTCGATGCTCTCCTTAGCATAAGACTTTTGCCCATAGCTGATTTCTGAAAGCCCCAAGACCCACCAGAAATCGCGACTGAGCAAAGGAAACCTTCCTCTTGTATATATGCAGAACTGGGGGAAGCTGCACTGACTGAGTGCCTTTTCATCCTTGATGAAGGATTTGCTCCCTCCCTCCTTGGGGCCGAGTCCTGCTGGTGACAGTCTAATGTGTAAGTATTTGCTCGGCACTGTGGACCATGAGCTACCCGGAAGAGCTGATTTCTGCTGCTGTTCATCTTCATAAGGCCTTCTGGACAAACAAACAAACAATAAGGGGAAAAAGGGACCCTTGAAGGGAGAAGAAAGGTGGTGTTCACTCTTAAATCCATGTGTTTCTTTTTGGTTCTTCACAGTTTTATCATAGCCTACTTTTCACCCAGTTATATATATATGTGATGGGCACAGCATGGGCCCAGTGATGGTGTCTTGAACTATGCCTCTTTTACAGCGCATTCAGCTGTCACTCCTTGGATAGCTGAAGATGCTTTTTCTCCAAGAAGCCGCATTGGCACGCCTCTGCTATAAATATTTGGGCTTTGCATAAGAGACTTCTACACTGTGTTGCCTGCAAATAGCCGTTCTCCCCAGTGATCACCTCACAACTGTTTTATCCATTCTTTTGAAAGCTTTGCAGTACAGTGGTTTTTCACTCTCTATCATGTTTTGCTGTCAACTTTAATCCTTACATTCTGTTTGAACACTCTTCATGAACCTTTATAAACTAACACCATGGTATATTTTTTTGAAAATAATAATAATGATAATTCTGAATTTGGAACCCTGAGCATTAATTGGCTACCTCTTCAGCAGAAAAATAATAATCTCCTTAGTCACATAGGATTCAAAAAAGAATGAATTTGAGATTTTTAGAGGTGTTGCTATGAGTTCTGCATGTGGAAGTGCAACAACAAAGCTATTTTAAATCAGTGGTATGCCTTCACCAAAGGGACGCGGGTGGTGCTGTGGTCTAAACCATGGAGCCTAGGGCTTGCCAATTGGAAGTTCAGCAGTTCGAATCCCCGCAACGGGGTGAGCTCCCGTTGTTCGGTCCCAGCTCCTGCCCACCTAGTAGTTCGAAAGCACATCAAAGTGCAAGTAGATAAATAGGTACCACTCCAGCGGGAAGGCGTTTCCGTGCGCTGCTTTGGTTCACCAGAAGCGGCTTAGTCATGCTGGCCATATGACCTGGAAGCTGTCTACGGACAAACGCTGGCTCCCTCGGCCTATAGAGTGAGATGAGCACCGCAACCCCAGAGTCATCCACGACTGGACCTAACGGTCAGGGGTACCTTTACCTTTTTATACCTTCACCAAATCACAAATTAAACCAGAAATGCTTTTGAGAACTATTTTATAAATGTTTTCTTTAAATGTTTTTCAAAATAGCAAAAACCTATTCCCGCAAAAAATACTTTCCATCAAATTCTAAAGTATGATATGCACAATTTTACAAGCCACAGCAAATCACTTCATAATGCTGTCATATTTCATCTTTCCATTACCTATGCAGAAATTACTGTTTGAAAACGATCCCAAAAGCCCTTGCATTGTTGTCCAAAGCATGATACAGAAAGTGCACTTTGTGTGTGTCACAAACCCAACATGCCTGGTGGGTCTGGATTCCGATCTCACGGCAAAGAAAAAGGGAACGCCCTCATTGGGTCAAATATTAAATCACTCCGAGTGTGATCCAAATCAGACCAGCCATGCATATGTGACGAAGTAGAATAGCCAGGAGAGTGTGGATTTCAACACTGCATTTGTAAGGGAAGAGCTTTCTGCAGGTCTTCAGTGCAAAGCTACAGTTGTGGCATGCCTCTCTATTAAACGTGTAGCCTTTGTGCCATATCAGCATGCTGCTTCTGTTATCCCTGACACGCCACAAAATAATGCAATGATGCACCTGGAAAGAAATAATGAAGCTGGTGAGATTATATACTACCTCTTTTCTCCTGTATGTCGCTGGTGTTATTACACACAGTAAGATCTCTTGTGCTCCTGTTCATCTCCTCAGGGTGTTGTCGCCGATACCTCTCCACAGACAGTAGCACCTTCATCACAGGAAGCCAGTGGTCAGCAACAACAGATGGCTGTGGAAACGTCCAATGAACATGCACCCACGTATTCCTACCAACAGTCAAAGTAAGTTGATGGCATGCATCGAATGTGAATCGGGAACACATTGTAATTCAGAGGAAACATTTTGAAGTGGTACCGGTTAATAGGACAGAAACAATTATGCATTACTATGTGTGTGTGTGAGAGAGAGAGAGAGAGAGAAGGAGGGCCTGTCTTTTATTCCCATTTTGAAAACGGGGAATTGAGAAAGATACATTAAGTCTATTGAAACCATACCAACAATGAAATCAGCACAGTGCCTGCCCTTTCATTAAAAGCAGTCAGTTCCCCAAAGCCTCTTTGAACAAGAACATTTTCACCTGCTGGCAGAAGGACAGCAAAGAGGGAGCCAGTATAGCTTCTCTAGGGAGGGAGTCCCAAAGTCTGGGAGCAGCCACCAGGAAGGCCCTGGTGAAACTCAGAAAAGGACCTCCCCTGAAGATCTCAGAACCTGGGCAGGTTCATATAAGGGAATACAATCCTTCGGATAGTTTGGACCTAAGCTGTGTAGGGCTTTATAGCTCATAACCAGCACTTTGAATTGTGCCCAGAAACAGATGGGTAGCCAATGGAGCTACTGCAGCAAGGGAGCTGTCTGCTCCTGGTCGACAATCTGGCTGCAGTTCTTTGAGCCGGTTGAGGTTTCTGAGCACTTTTCAAAGGCAGCCCCGCATAGAGTGTGCCACAGTAATCCAAACAGGATGTAACTAAGGTGTGTGTCACTGTGGCCAAATCAGAAACCTCAAGGAACAGGGTCAACTGTTGCACTAGCTTTGTGCAAATACACTCCTGGCCACTGCTTGGGCATCCATGTTCAGGCCCGAGTCCAGGAGCAAGGCCCAAATGCAAACGTGTGCCTTCAGGGGGAGTGTTATCCCATCCAGCACAGGCTGAATCCCTATTCTGCCTTCCAGCTGACCAAAAGCACATCTGTCTTGTCTGGATTAGGTTTCAATTTGTTCCCCCTCATCCAATCCATTCCAGATGACAGAGACCAGTTTAGAACTCAGGCAGTTTCCTTGGGTTTAGGTGGGAAGGATAAATAGAGCTGACTGATTGAACCTTACTATTATTTCCTTTTCCTTTTACTCTACACATAGCTTCCTTGTTCTTCTAGAGCAGCTGCTACTTGCCCCATTGTCTGCACACTCAGAGTTGTGTTCTGTTTTAGAGCAGAACCACCCCATACATTTAAAGGACACTCAACACACATTAAAAGCACATGGCTTCCCCCAAAGAATCCTGGGAACTGTACTTTGTTAAGGGGTCTAGGAATTGTAGTTCTGTGAGGAGAAAACTGCAGTTTCACAGATTTTGGACGGAGGCACCATATCCTTTGAATGTGCTTTGAGTGTGATGTGCAAATCTGACATTAGTGCATCTTGAGAGTTGTTTTTAATTTATCAGCGCTCTGTTTTGTAATCCCTTTGAAGCTGCTATGCACAACTGCCCATTGTTGCTGTAGCATACAGTACTATGGTAGCATTGTGCACACGCACTTACCATGGTAAGCAACACAATTTTATTAGGAGCAGTATTGTGTCACACCCTTATTGCTGAAAATCCTTTGCTGTGTCTGATTTTGAGGCACATGTGTGGTGCTGGCAGCAGACCTGGTTTAGCAGAGGAGGTGGCAATGGCAGGAATACTGGAAATCCTGCCAAGTGTGTAAGATCTCACACGACACTGGGTGAGATCTCGCCCCAAATCAGCACAATGTTGCCTGAAATTGCCTCTGATAGTGGCGGTGCTTCTCCATCAGCAGCGGATTTGGCAGGGTGCGTGGCAGTGGCAGAGCGGGCAGTCCACGCAAGAGGCAGCAGCAGGTATAGTGGTGGTAGCGGCAGCAACAGCAGGGCAAGGCGAAATGGGATAGGGGCACCCCTGTCTGGCGCAAGACAATAGTTTTAGGTATTCTCTCCACGGTCAGGCACTCCTCTCAGCTTCTGAGCTAGAAGGATCTAAGATGATCTCAGAAAGTGCCAGGCAGAGTCCTGGGTTCTCTGTGCAATTATAAAATTCTTCACTCCTCCTTCACTGGGTCAAAGGAAGATGCATGCCACTAAATATATTTTAACAAGAAAGGATGAGTGAAGAGATTATTGACAGCAGGGGGTGTTACAGAGAGTGGCAGGTGGGAAGTTCAGCTGAGAAGAGATGTGTCAAGAGAGTTAGAGAGAAATAAGTGACTGAGTTGAGGCAGAGTGAAAATAGAGGCCAAATGCTTTGAAAACTCTTTGTTATAATTTATTATTAAGTGACTACTTGTTCTATACTTGCTGCTTTGCAGGACATTTTCAGGAAGCGAAGGAGTAAGCTCTGCACAAATCCAGAGTAGAGTCCCTAAGGCAACCTTCCGGCAACTCCTGCAGCCAAGCTGGTGCCAAATGTATTGCTCTGCTTTCCTTTGGACCACATCAGCGAGGCCGAGAGGGGGGTCTTATTGTCTGGGCAGCCCGGGACCTCCATACACATTGCCCAAGCTTGCACCTCAGAGAAGTCACTTTGGTGCTCCTTAGGCAGCAAAAACAACGTAGGAGGCTGCAGTTATGAGTTACCAGTCTCTGCAGCCACAGCAGGTGCTGTGATTCTCTTGGGATTTGAATTCACCCCCCCCCCCCAAGGCTCACTCAATTGTCTCTCAGGGCAGATGGATGCTGACAATGACTTGTTCTTGCTGTTATTTTCCAGATCTCTATATCCACCCACCCCACACTTTTAAATCCATTTATGATATATGGGATTCTAGGTTAGCAGATCTCACCCAATGTCCTGCTTTTGAATTAGCCAGGTAAATAAATACAAGGTGTGCCTTACTAGTGCCTGCAATTCAGTAGCTGTTGGCAGCGGGTTATTTTGGGGCGTGTTAAGGGAACCAGGTGATCTCTAGGGTCCAGGACATTTCAAGAATCTCACAGACATGCTTATTCTAATCCTTTGGTCACAATTTATTTTTTAAAAGCATTCTGCATGTTCCACATTCTCCCTATGCTAAGTAAGTTCAGCTTGGTTATAGCCAAGGGATGGTTTTCTGTTTTTTTTTAAGTAGGTGGGCAGGATTATTTTGATTTAATGATTACTTTAATTGAATTGTTTTTTGCAGACAATAATCAGGACTGAAAAATGTCGGTCTGAAAAGTTTGCCTTGAATGGAGAAACTTCACCGAACAAGAAGTTGGCATCCAGTTTGCACAGGCATCAACAGAATTTTCTTTTAATTTTCTACCTTACCCAACGAAAACAAAACAGTGTTTCTATGTGCTGTGCAGATTGTTCAGTCATGTAGTCTGATAGTTTTATTTTTGCTATTTTTTTATTAAAGAAAAAAACCCATGGCAAAACACTGGGTTGGTCTTTTATCTGGATGAACATTTGAAATTCAGAATTTACTTGGAAGTGTAGATAGATTTGTTTTTGTTTTCCAAAAACACACTCAAAAGCAGAGATCCGATGATGTCAAGAGGGAGCAAGCTGAGATGAAAACTAATGGTCTTCCTCAAGAACCCAGCTACTCTTTTCCCCTTCTCCGTGAAATCCAGTGTGTCTTTTATTTGGGGTTCATTTTTCTTTGTTTTTTGTTTTTATAGAAATGTTTAGGTAAGGTTTATCTTGAATCTTAATTGCCTTAATTTTAAGGACGTCAAAGGCTCTCAAGGCAAGCTGTCAACGTCTTGGTAGAAGAAGGAAAATGGATTCAAACGTCCACCGGCATCAACTGGTGAAGTTCAACAGACTGAATTTTTAGGATGGACAAAAATATATATATATAAAAGCTGTACAGTTTAGCAGAAAACGATCTTTTTCTTCTTTCGAAGAAAACTTGTTGATAAAGAACTGTGGAGACTTCAAGAATTGAAAAACATGCAGACTTTTATGAACTTTCTTAGTGTTGACAGAGAAGAATCTAGAAAGCTAAAGTGTTTTACAATAAAATTATTGAACTATGGGGGGGGAATCAACTTGCATTTTAAGGAATGCAGGTTTTTTTTCTTGCAGAATGGAGATTTTTTTTTAATTTACAAAGTGTGATCGCTGGCAAAAGCATTAGTGCTTTTTATCTGCAGTCTTTTTTATGAGCTTTAAAAAGTTTTTAGTCTGCTTAGCTTGTCACATTGCAAATACCTAGCTTAAAAGCATTTGGTGGTGTGGGGGGGGAACTTAAGTAGATAGGAGCTTATGGTCAAAAAAGTGCAAAAAAAAAAAGCAATAGCTAGAAGAAATTGTTGACAATTTCTGTAGTCTTTCCTAGTTGTGATCAAATGCAGCCTATGGATGGCCTATTTTATACCAAAGATGAAATGACAACCTACCGCAGTCCAGAAGATAGAGTCCCCCCTCCCTTATTTTTTTTCATTTTCTTAAAAAAATAATAATCTTTATTTGACCTACATGGCCGGACCAGTTTCTTAACTTTGTGTTTGTTTAAACTATCTTCCACTGGTGTTTTACATCCTATATGCTTAGGCTTCTAATGGAAAGTTCTGAGTAGTTGGTACTTAGCAATGCTTAGCAGAATTTCACAGCATGAGAAAGATATCAGTCGCCAGCTGTTCTTACCCAGGTGCATTTAAACTTTGCTGAGCTTTTCCGTTGCGTTGTCCGATTTCTTTTGTACTGAACCTACAGTCTTCCTTCTTCTCAGCATCTCACAGGTTCGTTTCCTCCTCCTCCTCCCTGAGTCATCTTCCAGTGCTCAGAACCAGCCATCTCCATTTTGCATTTTGGTGGTCTGTTCAAGTCACTTAGAAGATGGTTCTAAAAAGTAGACGATCGGTGTTTTCGTTTTAACTCTCCCCTGCAAGAAGAAAGATTAAAATGGTTAGTTCTCTCATGCTAGCATGAAGCTAACAATCACTTTGTACTAACTGGCTTTCTGTTGTCTTAATATGTTTGCTGACAATCACTAATTAGTTTGATTAGGCAAAAGACAATAGCAAGTACATTGAATTGGCAAAGAAACCCTATTTTTAAATGATAAAAGAGTTTATGGAGTCTATATATTGGAGGGCCTAAGAGAATTATCATTCCCCCCCCCACCTCAAAAAAGGGAAGGGGGTGTCATGCAGTGAGAATTTTAAGACTGGCAGTGAAGGAGGCACCTCCAAATTTTACCAGTTCCCTATAAGTGTACGTGGGAAGTTTTAAAAGTATGCATTCAATTCATTTCCAACTTCCTTGTTCTCTAGTAAGCTTCAACAAATTTATAAGCGGCACAATCCACTGGGAATCTCTGCTGTGTAAACCCGATTCAAAAACGAAGGGGAGTGAAGCATAGCATAAGCCTGAGCATTCCCATAGATGTTGGACAGGTTCCTGGAGATTACTGCTCCAATATTGCCACAATGAGGCACCAAAGTACAAGATTTCTGTTCTCTATAGCAGGCAAAAAGATCTAGCGAAGGAAGCACTTAAACAAAACCCAAATGATTGAAATGGCCCTCCATTGGCAGCAGCGGTGGGGTGGCTGTTAAATGATGATGGCTTCACTGCAATGACAGTCGTGTCTTCAAAACAGGGTAACCATACTGAAAAGTGACAATAATATTATCTATATATACGCTAAAACAGGTTTCCTTTGAACCAGGTTCCATTGAACCAGGTTCAATGGCCCCAGTTGTGATGTTAAGGATGCAACCTATGAAACACACAAGCCTCAGTGATAGGATAGGAAGTTTGTGGGAAGTTTGTGCACGGAGTCCATGGTTACTTTAAATGACTTTTTAAAGAATCAAGTATTTTTTTAAGAATGCTAAGAAGTGTTTCCTTATTTTTAATGTAAGTATCTCGTGTTTGGTGGGGATGGGATGGATTGGGTTACCCAAACAAATGGCTGCTAAATATGCAACGTTCAATATGAAAAACGTAAAAATTAAAAATAGGACATCATCTAGCCAACCGTTATAGACAAGGAAGGGGGGGGGCTGGTTATGTGAGATTCTAAAAGTACATGTAGCTTTCCAGTTACTACATTATGGACTATTCTGACTCAAAGGACCACAACACCGGGATGGTGGTGGGAGTTTCCATATTATGTAAATATCTCTACCTTCTTCCTTTTTTTCCACGTGCTTTGCTGTTTACTTTCTGTGATCATCACTTTGATTCTTTTGTCTCTTTTTTTCCTTTGGAAAGGGTGTGCCTGTTGGATGGGACATGGGAAAAATAATCAAGCCGGCCTTATTTTTTCTTCCTTTTAATGCTGTATCTTTCCCCCCTGTATGTATAAAATAGAGATTATTCTTCTGTGGCACAATTTTGTTGAATATGAAAGAAGCACGCGTGATTGTTTTCTTCTTTCTTGCTTTCTTTTTTTTAAAATTGTTCCTGTACAAATTCTAGTTTGGTGCAAAGAAAAAGTCTCATTGCGGTTGACAGTGAGGCTGCAAGGTAGCTACCGTGTGGCTGTTGGGATATGCTGAGGTACCTTCCTGATTCTTCTGTTCAGAAATCTGTTGCTATATTTATACATTCTCATTTTGTTTGACTTGGTTCAGCAAATACGGTTAAATCACGGCAGTCAGATTAGTGGGGCGGTGGCAGCAGCAAACAGTCCATTTCACCACTTCAGGTGCTTTTTTAAAAAAAAAAAGGTGTTTCAATTGTTTAATTTCCTTTAGACATCCTACTTCTTTGTTGTTTGGCAAAAGGAGAAGAAAGAACTATCCGTTCCTATAAATCACCTGACATTGATAGATCCACTTTAATAAACTGATCAGCTGACAGCCTGGAAGTAAATCCATAATATGTTCGACGCTGCAGTGGCATAAATGGCAACTGAACACCCCACCCCACCCAAGAAAAAAAAAAACAACCAAGGGTGAGCCTTGATTCTAAATTTAGTTTTATTAATAATTTGCTTTGCTTCACATTTACGAGTCTTCCTGCTTGTTCCGGGGGTGGGTTCAAGATTTTTGTTCAGTTGCTGCAAGATGGTAGGAACTTAATATTTTGACCTTGTACAGACCCGACTGTGCAAAATAATTCTTCTTCCTCTAGTGAACATTTCCATGCATGGTCTTTATCCAACTCCAGCCTAACATTTAAATAAGCCAGAATTTCCTCTTTTTAAAAAACATTGTTATTGCTTTGCCCCCCAGGAAGTTAACCAACCTCTCCCTTGGTAACTAAAAAAATTCCAGAATTTCTATGGACAACGAGATGGTGCTTGAATATTTACATTTTGGTCTAGATAGGTCCAAGTTCAAAAATCCTTAGAATTATGTTATCTGCTTTGCACAACCACTGAAGTTTTATTTTCCCCCAAAACCAGGTTCCAGATTTCAAAGCCATTTTCAGTACAACACGGTGTGGCTGCTGTTAGAAGAGATCTGAGCCTTGCTGGGCATGTAAGCTGTCTGATGCACCTAAAAGGTGCTTGCAAGTTTGCAACCTCAATATACATAGACTTTGCGTTTCAGAATGTCCGCATGGTCTACCTAAACAGTAAGGATTTTTATGTGCTCAGTGTTAAAAGTTCTTTGTGAGTATCAGTGACTGTTTCTTGAAGGGGTAATTAACCCCTTGATATCCTATAGAGAGAAGGACTTGCAAAACTTTCGCTATTGATTAAATTATTGCACTGAGCATTCCCTTACTGCTACAGAATATTTGCAATGTTTACATAAGGACTCTCAATTTTTCCAGAATGAGAGTTGAAGTGAAGGGATGGAGCTGAAACCTATACTTTGTTCCAGTAATTGGGATGCAGGTGGTGCTGTGGTCTAAGCCACTGAGCCTCTTGGGCTTGCCGATCAGAAGGTTGGCGGTTCAAATCCCCATGATGGATGGAGTGAGCTCCCGTTTCTCTGTCCCAGCTCCTGCCAACCTAGCAGTTCGAAAGCACAAAAGTGCAAGTAAATAAATAGGTACCGCTCTGGCAGGAAGGTAAATGGTATTTCCATGCACTCTGGTTTCCATCATGGTGCCCCGTTGCACCAGAAGCAGTTTAGTCGTTCTGGCCACATGACCTGAAAGCTGTCTGTGGACAAACACCAGCTCCCTCGGCCCAGAAGCGAGATGAGCACCGCAACCCCATAGTCGCCTTTGACTGGACCTAACCGTCCAGGGGTCCTTTACCTGTTTTCCCCTTGCTCCAGTAATGTATTTTGAAGGAAAACAAGTTTCTTTGCGGATCCCTTCTTTGAACACCGACCATCTCTTGCATTGTCACCTGCACAGACAGGCACTTATGCAGACACATGGAGGTCCCCATAACTTCATCATCTTCCTGATCTAATAATCCAGCACCTTAAAATGTACAGATTAGGTCACCAATAAAAAGCAATGCTGTGGGAGTCCCTCAAATGCCAATATCAGCATCAGCTGAGTGGATGGTGGGTTGCTGGCATGCAAACAACTTGATTAGGGTTATCCGGTTGTGATTCCATCTTCCACATGTTGCCAAGGCAACAAAGAATTGCTGAGAAGCAGTTTTTGGATGACTAGCCACACAACTGTGACGACATCTGAACTGGGCCTTAAAAGGTAGACTTCGATCTTGATGTTATCTTGCAACAAATTGTTTGAAGGATTCTATGGCTTTTCCAGCAGCTCCAGACCTCAGCTCAGCAAAAGTATTTTGATCTGAGCTGATTTCCTGCCAATTCATTTGAATCCAAGTATTTGATTATGGTGACTAGTTACGGAACGAAGGGTAGGACTTTGAAATGTTGGAAAAGAGACCTTTAAAAATTACGCAGTTGTCTTATAAGGTTCTATTTTTTTGAAGGCCCCCTGGTAGCATCCAAGGATTTTGGATTCCTCTGTCAATGAACCCTGAAAGTGTTCCTGGTTGTGGATTCATAGCTGCATGGCTTGGCAAGAAGCTTAAACTGTCTCCCTGCAGTAGTTCGAAGCAGAACTTTAGAGATATTTTGAAGTAATTCCATTGTGTTCTGCAATATTAGTGTTCACATCTGAGGAAGAAAAGTGGTGAACAGGCAAACAAGGGATTTTGCAGTGAGCCTAAGCATTAAAAATGCATTTTACGTTATCAAAAATAAGAAGGAAGGATATTATTTATGTATGTGTGGCGACCAAACTCAGCAGATTTGAGAATGCCTGCAGTGTAATAAAAGTTTATTTTTTAATATGTCACAGTATTTTGATCTAAATTATGTTGTCTGTGGTATTAAAGAAATGATGTGAAATATGTAGGAAGTTGCCTTGGTTCATAATTTTAAGCCTGAAGGTGGCTTATCAGCCACTATCCCTATCATTTTAATGCTGAGACCGACATGAGTGAAACAGGTTTAAGTATAGTCTCTGGGACTATATTACCTGTATAGTAAAAGTCATGAGAAAAGTGTGATTATGGGCTTAATATAATGAATCAATCCACATGGTGATGAGACCAAATATGGAATTTGAAGATAGTTGTGTTTGAGTCATACATGGCCAACATTTCATTTCAAGGCTTTATTTAACATGAAATTGGTTCTGATGTACAAAGGTATAAAGGATTTTCAAGTCCTCAGCGTTAGACCAAGGATATTCTAGCGGTGTGATGACATTGCAAAGAAAAAAAGCACGCTGCATGTTTCAGAGAACCTCTCCTTTTTTAAAAAAACAAACAAACGCTATCTTGTTCCTCTACAGTGGTGGGTGAGTTATTTCATTTTGAATAAAGCATAAACATAATCATGCATGTAAGGACCCCTGTGCATACTTGGCAAGGAAGGTCAGTGACTGATCAGATCTTTCTAGTCCTTTTTGAGCAGTTTCAGGAATCATGAAACATCAGAAGAAAGGTTATTTCTCTTAGGGGGGAAACACACCCTTCTACTGTCATATCACCTAAAGTGGATTCCAATCTCAAATTCCTCATCATACCTCAGACTACAGAAAAGAAACAGTATTTTCACTTTTACTGACATGTTCTTTGTTAAAAAAAATAAATGGAAATGTTTGACAAATGCTGTAAAGTGAATGTCGGGTTTGCTTCTGTGGGGATTAAAATTCTTGTGTTTACATAAATGGGTTTATATTTTGACAGCTATTACACTTGAGGTTCTTCCATCCTAATAACTATTTGTTAGGAGCTGTGAATGATCTGCTATTAGTCCCGATTTATTACTACATTCTGATGCTGACAGATTTTTTTACTGAAAACAAAATCTGGGGGAGGGGAGGGTTTTGTTCTAGATTATAATTGTGTTTTCTAACTTGATTTTGTTTTGTTTGTTTTTTACTTTGGAAAAATGTTTTGTGCATCTAAAAGGTTTTGGTCAATAGGTTTTTAAAAGCTGAAAAATTGCATGGGCCAATTCAGCAAACTTGGTTGAATAACTCCATGTAGGTTGACTCTGTTCATGCTGTGCCTTTGCAGATGGGGAAATAGAAATTTTAGTGCTTCACTGTGAAATTATAAAGTATATGAGGTGCTGACCTTAGATGTTTTTACACCTGAAAAGTCAAAATGATCCCTTTGATATCCTGAACTGGACTTCCTTTAGAAGGAGGAGGGAGGGAGAGTCAGGAAAATTGTCTTTCCTCCAAAGTGATTGCTCACCCTGGTTGAATATTGAATATCCACTTGTAGCAAGCAAATCAAATGTCCCGTAATAGCAGAAAGCCAGTAATATAAGATGGGGGGAGAATATCACCACGTGTTGAGTAGTTGTATCCAACCTTCATTCATCCCTAACCTGACCAACAATCTTTACAAGAAGCACTCAAGTGAATATTTGGACAAAGACACACCATGGGCCTAGTCTATCTACAGTGCAAAAAAAAATGTTTTGTTCATTGTTCTTACAAAAACACAATGCTACTAATTGGAGATTGCTAATTTAAGATTGCCAGAACTAGGCTGACCTAAGTGGTCATGCTAGAACAAGCGCTAATTCCCCTCATTGATATACACCTCAAGGAAGTAAGCTTCTGTAATAAATCTGGAAGTGTCAATATTTCATACAGCAAACTTTAAACCGCCCCCCCCCCCATTTCAAATGAAAAGGCTCCCATCTGGTTAAAACGAAATCGAATCAAGGAAACAGGGCTGCGAAACAAGATTAAATTCCTACCCAGTAAATGGAAAACACCCTTTGCAGGCCTCCCGGTTTCCCAAGCGCAGCCCAAAAGAACTCTGAAAGGAATTAAAATAACGATTCTGACTTGTAAGGGCATCTTTGTGCTAATGTTTCAAAATGTCATGAAAAGTTCTGTATTGCTGAGGGGAGGGTTGTTTCCCCCTCATTCTTTTTTCTTTCTTTCTGTTTGTACCACAATCCTAATAGCTGCCATTTTCCCAATCCTGGGGCTTTCTGTAGATCAGTGGATGTTAGGTTTAAACCTCTTTTTTCTTTGATGAAGCTTTCAATAATAAAATAAAAAAACGAAAGAAAAGCACCGAGTCTTGTGTTTTCTTGGATCAAACTGAAGGATGGCACAGTGTCCAGCACTAACAGGTCAGAGAAAGATCTCTGAACTCCTCCCGAGAAATAAAGACTGTCACAACATCTGGACCGAGATAATCTCAGTGCTTGCAAGGAGGAAAGTGTATTCTGTGGATAATGAAACTACTATAACATAGCTCAAAAGACCCTGAAGTACACAGAAATTGCATGCTCTAGTTATCTCCCGCTTGGGCTACTGCAATGCTCTCTACATGGGGCTACCTTTGAAGGTGACCCGGAAACTGCAATTAATCCAGAATGCGGCAGCTAGACTGGGAGCGGCCGCCGAGACCACATAACACCGGTCTTAAGAGACCTACATTGGCTCCCAGTACGTTTCCGAGCAGAATTCAAATTGTCGGTGCTGACCTTTAAAGCCCTAAATGGCCTCGGTCCTATATACCTGAAGGAGCGTCTCCACCCCCATTGTTCAGCCCAGACACTGAGATCCAGTGCCGAGGGCCTTCTGGCGGTTCCCTCACTGCGAGAAGCAAAGCTACAGGGAACCAGGCAGAGAGCCTTCTCTGTAGTGGCGCCCGCCCTGTGGAACACCCTTCCATCGGAGGTCAGGGAGATGAACAACTACCTGACATTTAGAAAACACCTAAAGGCAGCCCTGTTTAGGGAAGTTTTTAATCTGTGATATTTTAATGTATTTTTATATTTGTTGGAAGCCGCCCAGAGTGGGGGTAATTTTTAAATAGGAACTGCAAGCTCCAACTGAATTGAAGAACAGTCCTATAGTTGTGAGGAGAGAATCCATGGCCAAGGAATTGCCACGTCCTGACATGTTCTCTGGCCACAATCTTCTATCTGGTGCAGACATCCCTAAAAGGCTCTGTTTCTGACTACAGCACCACAGACACCTCCAGGGATAGACTTCCCTCTTAGTCAGTGAAGAGGGAGGTCCACAGAACCCAGTCACCCTCCTAGAGGGCACAGAACTGCTCTTTTAATTGGCAGACTAATAAATCAAAGTTTTGTAGTGCAACGGTTATGTCAAGTTTGTTTGGAAGTAAATCCCACTAGGTTCACTGGGACGCTTCCAAGTAAATCAGTAAAGGAAAGCAACCTAAAATCACATTAAAATTTGCCCAGGCTCCACAATTATTCCGTGGCACTGAGACTAAAATTTAAGTTAGCTATGCAAATTCTCCCATCTTTTTGTGCCTTCACAGTTTGCAAAAGCTGTTGTTCACCCCATTTTAAAGTTCAGTGTTTATCCATTTGCTAGACCTAGGGCAAGTCATAAAATGAAAGGCTGACTTTTCCATACATTCCTGGTGCAGAATTTTAAAATTACTTAATTATATATTATTTCAACATTAATTGAATTCCTGGGTACAGAACGACATCCTCCCTCTTTATATTTGTGCATTTACCTTTTTGTCCCTCGGTCTACCCCAAGGGCATGCTTTTTCATTTATACTTAACCACAGGCAATGGGGAGGCAATGGGGGTGGGGGAACGCGAGGCAAACATGAGCAGAGACTTAGATGTGACACTTACCTTTGAAGAGTAGGCTGCATGCCAGAGGTTTCTCAACACACACACCCTTCGTCCAAGGAAGCAAGAGGCATTCATTACTTCAGTTCAAGGATGATCTTCAGCCAGGCAAAACGATTCCAAGATGATGAGGGGCTGTGGCCTGGGACTCAGCTACACAGCTGCAAATTAAACATTTAAAATATGTTGGAAAGTGCAATATACAAATGTGACACTAGATGGTGAAAGTGAGCTATGCAAATTTCAATGTATTTTTCCCAAAACGTTTTGAAATAAAGCATTTTCACAGCTTTTTTTTTTAAAAAATGTGTGTGTAGATTCCACCCTGGTATAATATTGAAGGCTAGATGGAGAGAACGGGAAGAGGCACTTAGCTTGAGGTTCCTCACCGCAGCTCTATTAGTCCTTTCTTAACATAAATGGAAGATGTAGAATCGTAGAATTGTAGGGTTGGAAGTCCTGCTATCAGTGGCCCTGCTATCAGTGGCGCGCAGTGAAACTTTTCAAAGGGGAACAGTTAGGGCCAGATTGTGAGGGGCGTGGGTGTGACATTTGACGTTGCACACGTGAGCATTGCGCCTCCCACCCTAAGTCAGGCAGAAGCTTCCCAGGCTTTGCAAAGGAGGTGCCAGGGCTCTGACAGGATGCTGAAGCCCTCCTGCCACCTTCCAAAAGCCAGATGGGCTTTGGGAAACTTTCCGGGCTTTGAGAAGGAATCACCAGGGGAACATTAAGGGGACTAGCCCTTAGTCCAATGATCGCACGCCAGGAATCTTTGCCCAATGTGGGACTCAAGCCCATGACTGAGATTAAGAGTGTCATGGTCTAGCGATAGTAAAACAAATTGTGTATACCATTACAGACAAACCCAAGCAAAAAAATTTGCCTTTTTTCCTGGTGGGGTACTCGAGTACGCAGTACCGGCACCTTTTTCCCCTAGAAGAAAAGCACTGTCAATAACAGTGAAAATAGATTTCCTGCTGTGCTACTATGACATGAACTCCAGAATCATATAAGGCAGCCCAGTTCTTTTCCAAATGTATGTATCTGCATTGTGTACGTCTTGTTTCACTCCTTATGCCAACTCTAGCTTGCTTAATAAGGGAATGGGAATCTCACATTTTTACATAGCATTTTCTCTACTTTCCCTCTTCATAGCTATTTCGTAATTTAAAAACAAAGCTAGCTCTCCAAGTGGAAGGAATATGCTACTTTGGACAATAAGATAAAAACAAAGTTGAACTTCTGCTTTCCTTCCCAGTTACTTTGGGAATTCCCAACAGCACACAAACTTATTCCTAACAAGCTCTCTTAGCTGTTTGACCTTTCATTTGAACTGCCTGTTCCCCAGATTCCCGCAAGGAGCAACCACCTCCTCTTTCCTTTCAATATAGTTTCTTTTCCTCAACTTAAAATTGTCTGTTCTTCTGCTGTGCTTATGCTGCATACACACCCGTTAATTGCCTTCATTTATTTTTATATACCTTAAGTGGTTATAGTGTTTCTGGGGATGCTTGAGCCATAGTGTATGCCTTTTTAGAGTTATGGATATGGACAGGAACTGAAACTTAGCTGGGCCTCAAGGGAGCTGCAGGCAAATCTTACAGCGCTGTCTTGGGTTTTTAGCTACAGGCATGAAAGTTTCCTCTGTCAGGGTCACATGGCTACATGCAAGTGGGGATCTGGTTTAATATAAATTTTGCATGCTTACCAGCATTCTGAACAAATGTCCCCCTAACTCCCTGCTTCTCCCCACTCATGTTAGCATGGACAGGGCTGAGCAATATTTGGTTTTCAACATTGTGATATATCACCCATTAAATATATACAGTGGTACCTCGGTTTGTGACTGCAATCCGTTCCGCTCAGGCGGTCGCTCACCAAATTGGTCGCTCACCCAAGGCACGCTGCGCAGATCGCTTCTGCGCATCTGAGCGCCGCGGAACACGGATGTAAACACTTCCGGGTCCGCAGTGGTCGGAAACCGAAGCGGTCGCAAACGGAGGCGGTTGCAAACCAAGGTTTGATTGTACCAACATATCACAATGCCTAAAATAAGGATGGAGCTATGTAGAGACATTGGCTGGCTTCATGGTTTCCCCTGTATCATCTTTTTAGCATAGCATAGCAATGTATTGGGCAATGTATTGCTACGTTGTCAAAAATCAGTTTGATTTCATAATATTCAACGTGACAATATATCGCGAATCATGATGTTTGTGTGTGTGCTATGTAAAAAATCGTAATGTGGGGGTGGGGGTGGGGAATGTGAAGCCAGTCATTGCTTCTCTCCTGATTCCTTCCATCCCTGTTGCTCTGTATCGTAAAATAACAGTTGTAACAACATGTTAAAGGTAGGTAACAATTTATCGGTTTTAGGCCCCTAAATAATAGCAGTTGCTAGGACATTATTCCCATTAGCCTCTACATACCGGTAGTAACATCCTTATTTCAGACATCACAATGTTTAGTTGGTAATATATATATATATATTGTATATATATCACAATGTTGAAAGCCAGACATCGCTCAACCCTAACACACATCACGATTTGGAATACATTTCCAGGTCAAAAATTATGAATGCAATATGGACTTCAAACCGGTTTTGGACAATATATTGCTCAGTCTGACCCTCTTCCACCTTACCTGACACCTAGGAAGCTGCCTCGGTAGAATTCTAACTTCCAAGGGCCAGGGATGGAGGAGGATGTATTCTGCCCTCCTCCTTGCTGCTATCCCCATTTCTCCTGACGCAGTGGCACTGCAGTCAGGTCAGGGGGAGGGCTCATGAGGGATCGCAGAAGATTCAAACTCTCTTTTGCTCCCCATGATATGTCATCAGAAGCACAAAGGAGTCTAATTTGGGTTCAAGATTAACCAAGCCCAAATCCAAATCAAAGCCAGGAAGGGGGGAAGGTGTTGCCCAGCACTACAACATAAGAGGTGTGTCACAGAATCAGATCTTGTCTGAGACACTGGATTTCCTGAATACATCTGGCAAAGAGATTAAAATGGTCTGGTCTGGGGAGATGCAGACCCACCTCTGCTGAGAGCTTAACCTCTCTCTAATAGAGTTGTATGGGGAACCTTTGGCTTCCCAGATGTTGCTAGACTACAGCTCGCTCTATCCCCGCCCATTGGCCATTCTTGCTGGGGTCGATGGGAGGTCCACGAACATCTGGAAAGCTAAAGGCTGCCCACAGCTGATGGAGAACTTGCTGCGACCATCAGCCTTGTGATATCACTTGATTATAAAAGGTGCAGCAAGGTCACCGCTCTTCCCCTCTTCCAAGGCTTCCAATACCATTGAACGATACCCGTGATGGGTAGAAATTCGTCAGTCTAGCTCCACCCAATTGCATCACCTGCGAAACTCTCTGCTAGTATGGGCAAGCCCTGCAAGGTCGAGACAACGAAGGATTCTTCCTGTTCTGTGATTCTTTCCATGACACCAGACCCTTTTGATTAAATTGCTGGAAGTGCCCAATGCAGTCCAGAAATGCTTTCCTAGATATTTAGGGATTTGAACCGCTAGCTAGCCAAATAGTTATTTTGGGTTAATATTTAAGGGTATGAGTTTGTTAGTGTCCAGTGCCTTTGTGAAATGATCTCTAGGGAGTTACAGCAGATTGCAACGCAGCCTTATCTTTTAGCCTTGCTCTGCCAGAAATCACAGAATGAGCTAGCTGGCTTCCTTAAGGTACTTTCTGGATCCCAGGAGTTAAGGACTACACCCAAAACAATACAGTGGTACCTCGACTTACGAACGACTCGACAACCGAATTTTTCGACTTACGAATGGGGGTAATAGCCGCACGCTTACGAATGTCTCAACATCCCCCCCCAAAAAAAGAAAAACCACGGTGGTTTTAGATAGGGGTTTTTCGACTTACAAATTTTTAGATAGGGTTGCTTCGACTTTCAAATTTTTCTGTTTCCAATGCATTCCTATGGGAAATTGCGTTTCCAATGGCGTTTTTCGACTTGCGAATTTTTCGACTTACGAACGGATTAAATTCGTAAGTCAAGGCACCACTGTACTATCATTTGGAAGCCTGTGCATATTATATAAACTACAGCAGTGATCGATTTCTCAGTCCCATATCTGGTCTCATGAAATGCTGCACCTGCCTGTTACGTATTGGCACTTTTGCAGTTTTATAATATGCTTGTAAATTTGGAGAAGTGTGAAATCATGTTCTGATTTACATGTTTGCCCAGGAGGTGTGAATCGGGTTGGGTCACACTAGAATTTACATAAATCTAATTTCTCATGCATCCTTTCCTCACGCCCTGCACATGGTCTTTTGGGAAGCATTTTGGTCACCACTGTAAAGAACAGGATTCTGAAGTAAATGGACCTTTGTTCAAATCCAGCAGGAAGTCTCATGTTCTCCAGAAGTTTATAGGATTTTTTAAAAAAACAAAAAAACCAAAAACTCATTTTTCTTAAAGTGATCCTTTTAAATGAATTTGCTGAATTTAGAATACCACATCAGATGGCTCAGTCAGTAGAGCATGAGACTCTTAATCTGAGGGTTGTGTGTTCTAACCCCACATTAGGCAGAAGATTACCACTAGGTCACACTCACGGTCCCTCCCAACCCTACTATTCTGTGGTCATTGTTTGCTTTGTAACAATAGCTCAGATAAACCCTTAAAACAATTCCTTATCTGTCATTTTCTGCTCAGAGACATCTGTACTGGCTCCTGGCCCATTTCCCTCATCTCAAGCGAAGATGAATCATTTGATCAGCAAGTGGTGCCACAAGTACTTAGGAGCATAATGCCAATCATGGATGCCGTTAACATTACATCTAATTAGTATTTGAGAGAGCAGCAGTTGAGCTGAGAAACAGGGCAGCTCTGTCAGGTAGCAACTGCTGTAAACTGGTTTTCCATAGCAATGTGAGTTTTGATAGCTAGGATGAAGTAGACCCTGGTTTCTACAGAGAATGCAATATGGCTTAAGATCTGACATGGACATTACCTTAGTCCAATTAGGAAACGGCCACTGCCCAGTATACCTGAAGGAGCGTCTCCACCCCCCATCGTTCTGCCAGGACACTGAGGTCCAGTTCCAAGAGCCTTCTGCCCTCCCTGCGGGAAGTGAGGTTGCAAGGAACCAGGCAGAGGGCCTTCTCGGCAGTGGCACCCGCCCTGTGGAACGCCCTCCCATCAAATGTCAAGGAAATTAACAACTACAGTGGTACCTCCGGTTACGAACTTAATTTGTTCCGGAGGCCCATTCTTAAGCCGAAAGCGTTCTTAACAGCTTCTGCTGCTGTCGCGCTGTCGGCGTGCGACTTCCGCTCACATACCGGGGCAAAGTTCACAACTAGGGGCATCTACTTCCAGGTTAGCGGAGCTTGTTACCCAAAGCATTCATAAGGAGAACGGTACGTAACCCGAGGTTCTACTGTATCTGACTTTTAAAAGACATCTGAAGGCTCATCTAAAGGCTGTTTAGGGAAGTTTTTAATGTTTGATGTTTTATCATGTTTTTAATATTCTGTTGGGAACCACCCAAGGTGGCTGAGGAAACCCAGCCAGAAGGGTGGGGTATAAATGATAAATTATATTATTATTATTATTAGCCCTAAAATTATTTATGCCTCTATTTATTTACAATATTGTTAACTGTCCTTCATCAGAAGATAATGTTGTTATTATTATTATTATTATTATTATTAATTTTAAAATTTGTATACCAACCTCCATCTGTAGATCTCAAGGCAGTTCATAACATAAAAATACAAGACTGAAAAAAACAAAATTCATAATAAAAACAAAAAAAAACCCTCACCCCCTCCCACAACACATTTAAAAGGGTATTTGATGTAATCATCCAAAGGCCCAATTAAGAAATAAATAATAAAAACAGGCAAATAATGTCAATTTGAAGGATGCCCTTAAAATTACACCCTTTCTGAACCAGTGCAGTTTCTAGAGTGTCAACTTCAGAGTCAAGCTACAAATTTCTCTAGCCAATGTCATCAATGCATCTCGGTAAAGTACAGAACTATTTCCCTTGCACCATAACAGCGACAACAAGCCCACAGACACTCGAGACGGTACGTACTTAAAAACGCTTTTGGCCTAGGAAGCTGCTCAGTGGCGATGTATCTGCATAAATCACATCTGTATATTTTAATCTGCCCTGTTAAGTGTCGGTGGCAACTTTGGTCCCATCTACATGGTACATTTAAAGCAGTATCATCCCATTTTTTTAAAGAGTCATGGCTCCCCACCCCAAATAATCTTGTGAACTATAGTTTGTTACAGGGGGTGTTCCCAGTGTGGTTTAGCAACCAATCCCTCTTCCCAGGAAACTCTGGTGACTGTATCTCTCTGAGAGGAATAGCTGCCACCCCCCCTGGTAAAAAGGTAAAGGACCCCTGGACAGTTATGTCCATTCAAAGACGACTATGGGGTTGCGTCGCTCATCTCACTTTTCAGGCTGAGGGACCCGGCGTTTGTCCACAGGCAGCTTTCCGGTTCATGTGGCCAGCACTACTGATACACAGAGGGCTGTGATGAATGCCAGACCGCATGGAGATTCCATTTACCTTCCCGCCACAGCGGTAACTATCTCCTGCCACTGGCATGTTTTCAAACTGCTAGGTTGGCAGGAGCTGGGACGGAGCAACGGGAGCTCACCCCGTTGCGGGGATTCGAACCGCCGACCTTCTGATCGGCAAGCCAAGAGGCTCAGTGGTTTAGAACATAACGCTGGGACTTAACAAGGATCAGCATCTGTAAAAAACTACACTTCCCAGGATTCCTTGGGGGTTCTATGGGTGTTTAAAGTGGTATGATTTGTGCCTATGAGCAGTGGATGGGGTGGGCAGCTGCACTGGGATCCCTTCTACAAATTTGGGGGTGGTCCCCCCCCTCACAATGTAACCCTGTTAGCCTTGATTCGTGTGTGATGCCCTGGTTTGACAAGCTCCTTCAGTAACAGACAAAAGTAAAAAAGCAGTTTTTAATGGAAACTGGCATTGGGCAAGACAGCTGGCAGGCCTTTGCCTCTGCGGGACAGCATCTATTCAGTATTTAATTGATGGCTGAGAGTGACAGAATGCGACTCCTTATCATTTATTGCTTGTGTTTACCATTCCTCAGCCAGGACGCAAGCTGGGTGGTGTCCGTGTTCAGGCTGAACTAAATTCCAATGTATTTCAGATGCATTTATGAAGAAGTGTGCCAAGTTGCCTCATTAAATTGCAATTGTCTGTTATGTGTTGTTTATCCATCACCCTTAAGCTCTTTGACCTTCATCTTGTTTCAGTGAATGGCAGCATCCTCAATGCCAATCATGTTTTTATGCACGGAGCAGAAATATCCTTTTAATTTCATGAAAAGTGCTATTAAGTTTATTTGAATGTATTTGCTGATCTGCTTATTTCTCACAGTGTAACTACTTGAGCATTCTTTCCTTGTGACCACTCCTTCTCTATCCTTTGGATAAGGAATAGAGTTAGGACGAGTTACTAAACTCTGCTTTATTTTCTCTGTTGTTTCTAAGTTAGCACATCTTCAGGAAGTGTTGACTTCCTTCCAGCAGATGGCGCTATTAATCTGTAGACATGCATGTTGTAGGTGGTTAAAGCCAGTGCTTTGGGTTCAGCTAGCTCAGCACATATTAAAAGAGTAAGCCACTAGTGTTGCTGATATTCTTGTCCCATTTCTTAAAATCTCATTTGTGGTGCAACAGGAGCACAGAAAAACAGATCAGCAAAGAAATGTCCCTTGTAGACAATGGCTGCATCTTCAGATCTCAAAATGAGATTAGAGGCAACATATTTATCAATTCCAAAGGCAACATCTTTATATTGTCCTACGATAATAATGCCATTCACGGTTCAGCTGCAATACCTGTTGTGCATGGTATTATCATAGGGAGTTTATCCTGAAACAGAACCGCCCACCGTCCATTGTAGACTCTTTCCTGCTATAGCCATCCTATCTACCTTGTCTTTGAAGGTTTGTGAAGACTCTGTTACAGAGGCGGTAAAAGAAGAAGTTGAACGTCAAACCAATGGGGTTGCAAAGGGCGCAGTTATATTGAAGGAACCTGGCATGTGTATTAGCTAAGAGCAGTGCGAATTGAGTGGTTCTAATTCCTGCAGCGTTTCTGAGAGAGACTAGGACGGCCAGCTAATCGAGATGTTCCCTGGTCTATCCTTCATGTGTTGTTTATAACAGGAAAAAGAAAACATGGAAGAAGACTCTCAACATGAGATGCCTGCAACTCAGCTAATTGAACCATATATTTGCCACCCTAGGCAGTAGTTCCACGCTTGAACCATTCAGGCTCCATGAATGTCTTGCTCTCCTGCATTGCAGATTGACCTTAGCCCCACCCCCCAACTCCAGTTCTCTCTGGATTCTACATTCAACAGTCCAGAGGAAGAGGTCAATCCAGCTTGACTCCCTTTTGCCACCCACAAGCCTTTCCACAAAGGCCTTCATGCCCATTTAATGTTCCTACATTAACCAATGCACTCTTTTTTTTTAAAAAAAAAGGTGAACCCCAACCTCCTAAACTCATGGGAATTCCAAAAGGCGATTCCAGGTTGTCTCTCCTCAGCAGCCAACAGTATTACTTATATCCCTGTTCATCTTCCACTTTCTCCATGCCTTGCATAAGTTTATAAACTTTGATCCTCTTGCTTGCCTCTTCTCTAAACTAAGAAGTCCCCAATGTTGCAACCTTTCTTCATAGGAGTCTCTCTCATTCCCCTTGATAATTCTGGACATGCAGATCAAGAGTTCCCTATAATGTTGCAGAAAGATGAACTGGGAAGTCTTAGGAAAAGAGAGAAGTGATAGATACTGTATGATGTGTGTGTAAAAGCTGTTAAAATTGCATAAATAATAGTTTAACAAATAAATATTGGGGGAGCAGGTCAGCCCCTCGCCGCACATAATCAAATCACAAGACATGGTGCACGCATACAATTTGAATGGGAATGCCCATCAACTTTGTGGGGTCCTATCCCCCTTAAATGTTTTATTGGGATAATCGGCCCAATAGGAGCTGGTTCCTATTGCTGCCATCACACAGAGAGGTGCCATGGGATAACTTTTCCATGTGATGGTTTCTTTCAGATCATATCATTCCGAGGTTACACATACACAAAATTTCCGTCTACCCAAGCTTGCAATAACAAGGGCGGCGGGGGTATCTTCACTATTTACTCCTTCAGGGATCGATGCCATTTCCTGAAAAGCATATAGATGCATTTTTAATCATATCATTTTGGGTTTCACACCCCTGCAAATGAGATGCTTTGCAGGCTTGATTGCTCTCCATTTGTCCTTTTGTGGGGGGCCTTAATTTGATGAGCTGTAAGTGCACTTGCAAGCCCACTGTGCGCATTCAATAATCTAATGGTGCTTTGAAGTACGCTTGCCTCATTGCTACTGCACGGAGGCTGATTATTGCAGACATAGTGCATTAAGAAATCACACTCATATGCCTTTATTGGATCATCCTTATTGCTCATAATTCACTTGTAAAAATATTGTTCGCCCCTTTATCTCACTTGTAACTTTGCGGGAAGCCACTCTGTTAAATGGCGCTGCTGTTGTGATGCAATTAAACCAGTAGGCTATGCTTTTATATTTCTAGCTTTCCCATCTAGATTTGGTTTTTCTTTTGCTTATGTAAAACAACTTTTAAAACTTTAATGCAACTTCTGATGCCATTCCGCCAGCAAAAGGATATGATCCACCAGTGCCTCCTTTACTTAAAGAAGATTTAGGCTGTTTCCATCCTCCTTTTTTTACTCCTCTTTAGTGCGCACTCAGTGCGTTTTCAATGCTAGGTTTTCAGTCTGTGTTCACATATACAATTCAACATAGGTATGCTGCAGTTGTTTTAATAACATTTTACTGTTTGATGTGGTTGCTGCTCAAAACACACACCAGGGGGGAGGGACTTTTCTGTGCCCTGAAGTGACAATGTGAACATGTAATAAGCCACTGTTGTGCCACTTATTCTATGCCAGCCATTGCCAACCTGGTGCCCTCCAAATGTTTTGGACTGCAACTCCAGCCCCAGCCATGGTTGGGCACCAGAGGTTGGCACAGGCTGCTCTGTGCTGTTGGGATAGGATATCCAAATTCCACAAAATTAGCTATTTTGACTGCTGGCAGTGGAGGTGATCCGCATGAAGAAACAGGCATCTAAGTAGCATCCTCTTCTAAATCAAGAACTAAAACAAGAATACATGTTGCATATATGGTGGATGTGGATAAGTTACCATATCAAGCATGTGGGACGGACATGGAATGCAAACAATTGGCACTGTGACCTTTTGTGCCCTTTGTCTTAAAAAAAGTAATTGCTGCCATCCAAGTTGATCTTGGATGGATCTACACACAGGGGAAAAACCCGCTATAAATAAGTTAGAAATTAAATCGTTATAACAAAATAAAAAAAAAAAAAAAAACACACACACCGCTATGTAAAATCACATAGAAAAGTATTATGCTCTACAATGCCATCTGGTGTTGCATGTTTGTAACGCATTCAAAACACTGTTTTTTGACTAATGTAGCAGAGTCCCTTGTCAGCTTCCTCAGAGTCTAGAATCAGGGCTGCAGAGGCTTCCGGTTGACCACGCCATCTTGCTCAGACGGGGGTCCGCACAGCGGAGCGGACCTCGGCGCTTCAGAGGTGGAGGGAATCGTTCCAGCGAAGCGAAACCTCCTTAAAAGCCCCAAATCGAGCTTTTTGGGGACAGATTTTGCCTGGCGGCGCCAAAAGCGGGCTCTCTCTTCCCCGGATCGGCTTTGTTTAAGCCCCCGAGAGCGAGGAGGTGAACCGCGGCGGACAGGCTGACATTGCTGCTCTGAGAGTGCGAAGCTGCGAGTCTGGGAAGTGGAGGTGGCCAATTCTTCAAAGAACATTCAGCAAATGAATAGACTGTGAGTAATTTGGATTCTTTGGAATGTAAATTAAGGCAACAATTTGGACCTGGGAGAGAGGGGAAAAGAGGAAGCCACCCCCCCCCTACGGTAACATAAGAGACAGTAAACAGAAACCCGAAGCCGTAAACAGAAGATTTCAACTTAAAAGGATTCCTCAAAGGCATCAAAGAGAATCTCCCCTAAATGCAGGGTAAAAGGGGAGAGAGACTGTGGTTGTGATTGCCCTGCAGAAAGAAGTTAAGACTAAGAAAGACCTTTCTGCTCCTCGGGAGCCGGCAGCCCAGACAATCCAGTGAGTTGATCAGGATTTATAGTTAAATTCTATTTCTATCTTTATCTCTGGACTTTTTGGAAATTCTTTTTTGGTTTATATACTTTTGAAATGTGAGTTCGAACTTTATTTTTAAGAATGCAGCCAGCTTGTTAAAATGGAGTCGAGAAAATAGACTGCGATTATATTCCACCCCATGTGACAAGTTTTGACCTTGACAGGACTGAACTATGTCAACAAAAAGGTACCCGCCTGAGTTTCAGCGGACTGTTTTGACCTTAATGTGGGAAGCAAGAATAGAACTATGTCAAGAGGAGACACAACGGCAAGTGTTACAGAAACAATTCCAGATGATGATGGCAGAATATGATTTCTTAGAAGATGAAGCTTTTGAAACTGAAGAAGACGAATGTGAGAATGACAATGATGAGGACTGTGATGACTTAACACAAAATGAAGTCCATCACGAAAAAAATGATGATTTTACTCTACAAAAAGTTGGATGGAGTGCCTCCCCTTCGAGGGGGGCACGATTGGACTTACTGGAACTCCAGAATGACCACAGGGAAGAAGGAAAAATTAAGCAGAGAAGAGAAGAAGCTCAGGGGTCTGATATGGAGGCCTGGATGGCAAAAGACTGTAAACAGGGGGTGGGGTGAAGGGAAAGTGAAGTTGTGATTGTAAGGATGGGTTAATAGGACTATAACTGGACTGCTGACTATGGAACTTGCTGGATTGGTGGGGTGGAGCCAGTACTCGGGGGGGTGTAAGGTTAGTTTGGGAATAATTATAGGTTTAAAAAGTGAATTGATTCTGGAAAAAGGTGAAAATATGGAGGCCTATAGAGGGGTAAAAATTAGGCACGGGAAGAAAAAATGGGAGTTTGATTTCTCAGTGAGTGGACAATAGGCGAAAATGATAATAGTTAGTGTCACGGTGGCCGGAGTGGACTACTTCAGAGTAACGACGCCACGCAGCTCTGCATTTTATTCTTTTATTGGTGCTGCGTATTTACAGTGCTCAAGTCATTGCTATTTACACGGAGTGATGTGGTCAGTCGGTTTCAGAACCTCCTAATGGCTTTTGGCGCGTCTTTCTCCAACACAAAAGCTTTGGCAGACCCATCCTCTTGCCCCTCCTCTTCCTGCGTAATTCTGGAGTTGGGGGGATGGGTCTTCCCCCCTTGCTTGCCCCTTCCTGTCCCACCTGGGACCCTGGCTCCACTACCTTGCCTGAGCCTCGGACACGACTTCCTGCTTCCCCACTGGAATCGGAACTCTCCCTGCTTTCCCCTTTGCTCGGGGACGGGCTTGAACTCAGGAGGGGAGGGACTTCGCGATATCCCCTGTCCCTCACATCCACCCCCCTCCCAAGCTCTCCTTCACCCCTCCCCAGGCCCCCCCCATGTGTCGGTGACGACTGGAAGCCTAAGAACTCAGTGCTCTCCGAGCCCGTTGGTGTGAATACCTCCCCCCAGTCCTGCGAGCCCCCCCCTTCCGCCTGGGAGGACGGGAATCCCAAAAAGTCCGTGGCGTCAGAGCTGGTGGGGGTAAAAACGTTCTGCCAATCTGCTCCTTCCTCTGACTGGGTGGATCTCGGTGACACCCATACCTCATCCTCTGGTTCCTCAAACTCCGCTTCCCAGCGCCATGGTGAGCTGCTCTCCCGTGCCTCCTCCTCCTCCCCCTCCCTTTCCATGTGCCAGGGCTTGGGTCTGTGGGGAAAGAGGGCGTGAAATTCTTCCACCAAGAATTCCTCCTGTATCTGCGTGGCTGGGACCCATTCATTCTGGGACGGTGGAGCATCCTCCCATGCCATGAGGTACTCCAGTCCCCCCACCCCCCACCTTGAATCCAGGATGGCCGTGGCCTCATTGAGTTGCTCCCTGCCTTCCCTCTCCCCCCCTCCCTCGGGGGTTTGTTCGCTGTCTCGGAGCCTGCTGCTTTCCCTGTACGGCGACAGCAGCGATCTATGAAACACTGGATGCACCCTCATGTCCTCTGGCAGTGCCAGCCTGTATGCCACCGGGTTGACCTGTTGCGTGACCGTGAAGGGGCCCAGCCTTTTGGGTGCCAGCTTTTTGCACCTCCCTCTGGTGGGAAGGCCCTCCGAGGACAACCACACCTTGTCCCCCACCCTGATGACCTCCCCTAGTCGCCTGTGGCGATCTGCCCCCTTTTTGTACGCTTCCTTGGCCCTCTCCAAGTGTTCTCTGAGCTGCTGGTGCACCGTCTCCAGTTCCTCTGCCCAATCCTCAGCCTGTGGGCCCTCCTCCTCCTCCTCCCCCTCCCTCTCTGGGAAAGATCTGAGGTCGCGCCCGTAATTGGCCTTAAAGGGCGACACCCCTGTGGAGACGTGCACTGCATTGTTGTAGGCAAATTCTGCTAGTGGCAGGCGATCCACCCAGTCCGTTTGCCTCTGGCTGACGTAGCATCTCAGGTACTGCTGCAGAATGGCGTTGACCCTCTCCGCTTGTCCGTTGGTCTGCGGGTGTCTAGCCGTCGACAAGCTGACCTCCACCTGCAGGAGGTTCATGAGCCGCCGCCAGAACCTGGAAACAAATTGGCGGCCACGATCCGAAATAACCCTTAAAGGTAATCCATGCAGTCTGAAAACGTGATCAACAAACAGTTTGGCTGTCTCTTCTGCAGAGACTGCCCTGGCACACGGTATAAAGTGGCACATTTTGGACATGAGGTCCACCACCACCAACACTGCGGTCTTACCCCAGGAAGAAGGCAGATCTGTGATGAAGTCCATGGACACCACTTCCCACGGCCTGTGTGGCGTGGCTAAGGGCTCCAGCAACCCTGGTGGCGCTGCTCTGACCACCTTTGCCCGCTGGCAGGTGTCACAGCCCCGTACATAGTCTCGAACATCTTCCCTCACCCCTGGCCACCAGAAGTGTCTCATGACTAGGTGAGTGGTCTTGTCCCTTCCAAAATGCCCCGCCGTTGGGTTGTCGTGCATCTGTTTGAGGACCGTACGTCTGAGCTGGGTGGTGGGCAGGTACAGTGCACCCTTGTAGAAAAGCAGCCCTCTGCGTTCTGCAAAGTCTTTTGCCTGCTCCCTCCCCCCTCTCAGTTCTCTGAAGATGCGGTTGGCAAATTCATCCGCTGCCGTCAGTGCTGTGAGTTCTGCCTCGCTCACCACTGCTGCTCCGCAGGACCATGCCGACGGGGGGAAAATGTGCCTTGGGGCTGGTGGCTCCTCCTCCTCCATGTACTCTGGCTTGCGGGAGAGGGCATCCGCCCTGACGTTCTGCTCTCCCGGGATGTAGTGTATGGAGAAGTTGAAGTTCGAGAAGAACTCTGCCCACCGTATCTGCCGCTGGTTGAGCACCCTGGCAGTTCTCCAGAACTCCAGGTTCTTGTGGTCTGTGCACACCTGGATGGGGTGCTTGGCGCCCACCAGGAAGTGTCTCCAGTGCTGGAACGCCGCGTGGATCGCCAGAAGTTCCCGATCAAAAACTGTGTAGTTCCGCTCTGGCTGGGTCAGCTTCCTGGAGAAGAAGGCACAGGGTCTCCACTCTCTGTTGGCGTCCAGTTGCAACAAAATGGCGCCCACAGCTTTATCAGAGGCATCTGTCTCAATGCGTAGGGGCGCGTCCTGAACCACGTGGAACAGGTTCTGGTCTGAGGCGAACACCCTCTTGAGGCTTTCGAACGCTGCTTGCGCCTCTGGTGTCCACCGGAACTTCTGCTTGCCTCTCAGGCAGTCAGTGATGGGAGCCGTAACTCGAGAGAAGTTCTTGATGAACTTCCTGTAGAAGTTGGCGAAGCCTAGTAGGCGTTGGGCATCTTTGCGCGTCCTGGGGCTGTGCCAGTCCAGGATGGCCTGCACCTTGTCCTTGTCCATCGCTAGCCCCTTGTCTGACAGCTTGTAGCCCAGGAAGTCCACCTCCTTGGTGTGAAACTTGCACTTCTCCAGCTTCACATACAGGTGGTTCTCCTTCAGGCGCTGTAACACCTCCCTGACGTCCTTCACGTGCTGCACTGGGTCGTTGGAATAAATAAGGATGTCATCCAGAAAGACCAAGCATTTCCTGAAGAGGAGGGACCCCAGGACGTGGTGCATGAAGGCCTGGAAGCATGCTGAGCCCCCTTGCAAACCGAAGGGCATCACCAGATATTCAAAAGAGCCCAGAGGCGTGAACATCGTGGTTTTCCATTCATCGCCTTCCCGGATCCTGATTAAGTTGTACGCCCCCCTCAGGTCTAGCTTGGTGAAAATCTTACCCCTGCGTGCCGCTGTCAGGAGATCATCCACTCTGGGCATGGGGAAAGCCACTGGCTCTGTCACCGAATTCAGCCGTCTAAAATCCACCACAAGACGGCGCTGTTGCGTGTCTTTCTTGTCCACCCAGAAGACTGGGCTGCCCCCTGCTGCCTTGCTTTCTCTGATGAACCCCCGCTTGAGGTTCTTGTCGATGAAAGCGCGCAGATCCTCCAGTTCCTGGTCTGACATGGCGTACAGCTTGGCTGGGGGTATAGTTGCCCCTGGCACCAGGTTGATCTGGCAGTCAAAAGGCCTGTGCGGGGGTAGGTGGTCGGACTCCGCTTCGCTGAAGACCTCCTGCAGGTCCCAGTACGGCTTGGGTATCGCCTCACCCCCTTTGACGTGCATGGTGGCCACCGTGGCTATCGGAGGCCCCTCCCCTGGTTGGTGCTGCATGCAATGTTCCAGGCAAAAGTCCGATCCAAAAGTGATGCATCTCTGGTGCCAACTGATGGAGGGGTCGTGGCGCGCCAGCCAGCTCATGCCCAAGACGATGGGGGGGTCTGAGATGGTGGTGACGTTGAATGCCAGTGTCTCTGAGTGCCTCCCCACCGTCATTCTCATGGGGGGGGTTTGATGAGTGATGGCCCCTCCCAGCAGCTCTCTGCCGTCAATGGTTGCCACGTGCAGAGGAAAATCCAGCTGCAGAAGCTGGATCTGGTGCTCTTCTGCAAAGTTTCTCGAGAAGAAGTTCGCTGACGCCCCACTGTCAATTAGGGCGAGGACTGTCAGGGGATAGCCATTTGGAAGCGTGAGCGTCACTTCTAGAACCACTCCTGCTCTGGGAGGGGTGGGCTGGCTCTGCTCCTCTCTGTGCGGGTGGGTGGGCTGGGGCTGTTGTCTGCTGACTGTGCCTGGCTGCCGCCCCTTGTCTCCTGCAGCCAGGCTTTCCCGTTTCCCTGCTGTGGTGCTGCTTCAGTGGGGGAGGGCACAACCGTTCCCGCCTTTCCTTGCCACTCCCTGCGATGTGGGCAGTCTCTGACGAGATGCTGTGGGGAGTTGCAGAGAAAGCAATTCCCACCCCTTCCCTCCTTGCGTCTTGGCGCCGCTGGGGTTTGAAAAGCCCGCGCGCGCGCGCTATCAATCTGCATGGGTTCCTGGTCCTGACTGGCCCCAGGCGTGGCTTGAAAGGGCTGTTGGGGGAGTGGCTTCTCCTGCGACCGTGGGAACCAAGCCCGCTTTGCGCGCGTTGCTTGCTTGTCGCTCCACCGGGATTCCTGTCTCACCCCCACCGCCAGAGCCGCTTTGCTCAGCTGATCCATATTACTGGGCTTTGGACCTCTCGAGAGCTCATCCTTCACCTCCTCATGCAACCCCAAGTAGAACGCCGCTTGCATTGGGGGGGACCCCAGTTCCCACCCCAATCTGTGCACCAGCATGGTGAATTTCGCCCAATACGCGCGAACTGTCATATTTCCTTGGCGTAAATTATGAAGTTCCTCCTTAGTCTGGTCCATATGACTATCGGACGAATACATCGTTTTCAAACCTTCTAGAAATAGTTTGACATTCTTCATGCAAGGATTCCTTGTTGCAATTAACGGTCTTAGCCACTCCCTGGCTGCCCCGGTAAGGTGCTCCACAATAAACGCTACCCTGTGCTCATCATCAGGGAACTCATCGTGGTGCAGCTCAAGAGCATACACAATCTCAGTCTCAAAGCCCTGAAATTCCCTCGGGTCTCCATTGAACTTGCTTACTAGGGTCCCGGCTCTCCTTCCTGGCAGCACTTGGACTTGGGGTGCCCCTCCCGCCTTGTTTTTCTCTGCATCCAGCTTGTTTTGGAGGTCTACCGCCACCGCCCTTAATTGCTGCTCTTTTTCCTGAAGCTCTCTCACCTGTTCCGCAAGTTGTAGCCGGTCGTCCTGGACCTTCTTAGTCTCCTCTTTAGCTGCCTTCAATTCTCCCTGCGCCTGCAGCGACAGCTGCTGCAGTTCTAGCTGGGCTTGCTCAGCGATCTGCCGCCACTTCTCCGCCTCTGACACGCTCATCCCGGCAACTCCAAAGTAGCCCAAAAATGATTAGGAGGTTGCTGTCACGGTGGCCGGAGTGGACTACTTCAGAGTAACGACGCCACGCAGCTCTGCATTTTATTCTTTTATTGGTGCTGCGTATTTACAGTGCTCAAGTCATTGCTATTTACACGGAGTGATGTGGTCAGTCGGTTTCAGAACCTCCTAATGGCTTTTGGCGCGTCTTTCTCCAACACAAAAGCTTTGGCAGACCCATCCTCTTGCCCCTCCTCTTCCTGCGTAATTCTGGAGTTGGGGGGATGGGTCTTCCCCCCTTGCTTGCCCCTTCCTGTCCCACCTGGGACCCTGGCTCCACTACCTTGCCTGAGCCTCGGACACGACTTCCTGCTTCCCCACTGGAATCGGAACTCTCCCTGCTTTCCCCTTTGCTCGGGGACGGGCTTGAACTCAGGAGGGGAGGGACTTCGCGATATCCCCTGTCCCTCACAGTTAGTTTAAAAGTGGTATAAGATATAAAGGTGTATGTTATAAAATATGAACTATGAAACTGTTGAAGATGATAAATAAGGGAGGAAAACCGGGGAAGGGGGGAGGGTGGGGAAGCCCACAAAATATGGTTTAACAATTATGAATTTAACAATTATGATGAATTTTTTTTTTGTCTTTTTTCCTTTTTGTCTTTTTTTTTCTTCTCTTTTTTCTCTTTTTCTCTTTTTGTATTTTCTTTTTTTTTGGTATGACAATAGATGGTTGGATGGATGAACTCCTGCGTACTGCCCTGGTTCACTGGAGCTCCCTGGTGGCAGGGGGGGGCTTCGGGGGCAGGGGAGGGGGAGGAGGACAGAAACCCAATCATAAAATGGACCACTTCTGACTGTTCACCTGCGTGGGATACTTCTGTGGCAGGGGAGGACCCATGGAGGGGGGTGGGAAGAAGGTGGAAAAGGTGTATATGTATGTACCATCTTTTGTAATTTGTAAAATCAATAAAAATTATGTTTAAAAAAAAAAAATAGAATCAGGGCTGCAGAATCTTTGGCCCTATACAGTCATACCTCGGTTTAAGTACACCTCGGTTTGAGTATTTTCAGTTTAAGTACTCCGCGGACCCGTCTGGAACGGATTAATCCACTTTCCATTACTTTCAACAGACTTCCGGAACCAATTGTATTTGTAAACCGAGGTACCACTGTAGATGATGTTGGATAAGGCCCAGCCAACAGGGCTAATGGTTAGGGCTTTGGGGAGTTGAAATCCACCAATATTTGGAGGGCCACAGATTTCACAGAACTGGTCTAGATAAATGCATGAATGAATTTCACACGTCTGGGTTTTTCTCTCAGTCCCATAATGCCTCTTCACCCTCTGCTGGTTCCTATTTCCTCGGGGGGGGGGGGGAGATGCTGTGTGACATAGCATAAGAACATGAGAAGAGCCTGACAGATCATGGCCCATCTAGTCCAGCATCCTGTATCCACAGCAGCCAACCAGAAGCCAGCATTTATCTCATTGGTGTTCCAGTGGAAGACCACAGAGAGCCTTGCTGTTTCTGAGAGTGACCCAGAGGTGTTTTTTTTAATTTAAAAACCCCAAAAACTGTAGATAAATGGGGACCATTGAACACATAAAGTATGTAAACCAAACACACACACCTAATATTTTAAAAGACACTTGTCCATCCCTAAAAAGCAATCAAACCATCCAGCTACGCCCTCCTACCAACACTTTTGCTGGGAAGGAAGTTGGGGCGGGGGGGGGCAATTTTTGCCATGGCTGTAGGCTACACCCATTCAGGCCCTGCTGCAGTGGTGTTTCGTTTATTGAAAACACAAACACACATCCCTAAAAAGCATCCGCACATTGGTTGCATCATCTAGTTTGACTGGGCAGATACAGGAGGGTATTCATTCACAACAGCCCACTGCTACATGTATAAACCTCTGGATTAAGGAGACGGTTTATAAAGAGCCCTGAACGTTTCCCAGCTTGAAGTCTTTCATTTTCGAGTGCGGTATTATTTTCTTTTTAATCCTGCAAGTTAAACTGTACGTACAGGAAGGAGGAGGAAGCTTTGCCTTCGGGGGGTGGGGGGTAAGTAAAGCAAGTGTGCTTATGTGTACGTATTGTGGGTGGTTTTCGTAGGTATGGGGAGCAGCTGTGAGCTCAGACCTTCTTGTAAAAAAAGGGTAGGGGCTATGACAAAGGGTCTTATGTACCTGCCTCCATCCTTTTCAAAAGAACTTCCCGCTTCTCTTGTTGTTGTTTAGTCGTTTAGTCGTGTCCGACTCTTCGTGACCCCATGGACCATAGCACGCCAGGCACTCCTGTCTTGCACTGCCTCCCGCAGTTTGGTCAAACTCATGTTCGTAGCTTCGAGAACACTGTCCAGCCATCTCGTCCTCTGACGTCACCTTCTCCTTGTGCCCTCAATCTTTCCCAACATCAGGGTCTTTTCCAAGGATTCTTCTCTTCTCATGAGGTGGCCAAAGTATTGGAGCCTCAGCTTCATGATCTGTCCTTCCAGTGAGCACTCAGGGCTGATTTCCTTCAGAATGGATAGGTTTGATCTTCTTGCAGTCCATGGGACTCTCAAGAGTCTCCTCCAGCACCATAATTCAAAAGCATCAATTCTTTGGCAATCAGCCTTCTTTATGGTCCAGCTCTCACTTCCATACATCACGGAAAACCATAGCTTTAACTATACGGACCTTTGTAGGCAAGGTGATGTCTCTGCTTTTTAAGATGCTGTCTAGGTTTGTCATTGCTTTTCTCCCAAGAAGCAGGCGTCTTTTAATTTCGTGACTGCTGTCACCATCTGCAGTGATCAAGGCACTGCAGATCATCCCGCTTCTCTAAGGTATCTTTACCAGGTGAATTCTCTTAACCTCCTTGTATTAAGAGGTTAAACAGAAGCCAGGATGCTCCAGACCATTGCTATGTGTCATTGACCTCCCCTCTAGGCTGTGTTCCATAATTTCCCCTGCTGTGCTGGATTGATGCTTCAGATAATGCCTCGTCTTGGTTTGCGAAATAAGCAGCCGCCGCCTGAAGAGGAGCCACGCGGCCTTCTGAAGTGCCCATTCTGCACAGCAGAGGAGCAGCCGATAGGCAACACGAGTGTGATTTGAGCCTAGGGCTTGCTGAGCAGAAGGTCGGCGGTTCGAATCCCTGCGATGGAGTGAGCTCCCGTTGCTCGGCCCCAGCTCCTGCCAACCTAGCAGTTTGAAAGCACACCTGTGCAAGTAGATAAATAGGTAACGCTACAGTGGGAAGGTAAACGGCGTTTCCATGTGCTGCTCTGGTTTGCCAGAAGCGGCTTTGTCATGCTGGCCACATGACCTGGAAGCTATACGCCGGCTCCCTCAGCCAGTAAAGCGAGATGAGTGGCGCAACCCCAGAGTCGTCCGCGACTGGACCTAACGGCCAGGGGTCCCTTTACCTTTAAAACCTTGCAAAGGGATGTCGTCTCAGAGAGGGAGCTAGGGGATGGCGCGAAAACCGGAAGCAAGCAGTGCAGGAAAAGCAAGGTGTGCAAGTAGGAATAAGAACAAGCAGGGAGGGTATAATGGGAGCGGGGGGAGGACGGAGGTAGTTTATTTGCAATGGGATGTGAACTGTCTGATATTTCCGGTTGTCATACAGCTTACATCTAGCCATACCTGCCAAGTCCTGGACGGAAAGATCCGGGATCGGCAGCGCGTGACACCGGAAGTTGCGTGGACGCAACTTCCGGTGGCGCTGTGCCCTTCTATGGGCACCAGAAAATGGTGCCAGCGCCGGAAGCTGCTTCCACGCATGGCCGGAAACACGTTAAAGTGACTTCCGGCGCCGGCGCCGCCATTTTCTGGTGCCCATAGAAGGGCAAAGCGGCACCAGAAAAATGGCCGCCGGCAGAAGCAGATTTAAGGGACAATATCGGGATAAAAACCTAAACGGGAGACCGCCGGGAAACGGTAGGAAAAAAGGGGTTTTCCCGGCGGAAACGGGATACTTGGCAGCTATGCATCTAGCACAGGCATCCCCAAACTGTGGCCCTCCAGATGTTTTGGCCTACAACTCCCATGATCCCTAGCTAAGAGGACCAGTGGTCGGGGAAGATGGGAATTGTAGTCCAAAACATCTGGAGGGCCGAAGTTTGGGGATGCCTGATAGAAGCAGGTTCTTCTCCCCACCCCATGCAAGTTCTAAATTGATTTCAAATAGGTTTTCAGTGTGAATGTGCGAACATGGGCAAGACGTCTTATCTCTGATTAAATTCAAATGTGGAAACCCCCCTTGATGGTTTTCATTGTCCCTTTCTGCATATTTTCCAGCTCTACAAATATCCTTTTTAAAAATAAAGTAACAATCTACCATCCCTTTCACAGACATCGTAAGTGCAGGACACTTATCTGCAAAATAAGAGGTGTGTTTCTTGCAATGTTTGGAAAATATAAGGTTGTAGCCAACCAAGGTTTACTCAAAGTAGACCCAGTGACATGAACAGATGTACATTATTAGTCGTATCCATTAATTTCAATGTGTCTGTTCAGAGTAGAATAACGAGCACTGGACACAACACAATTTCTGCGTAGAACTACTAGCATCTTCTGCTAGTTAATTAATCCGGATCACCTATTCTTCCTGATCCATAGATCTCCCACGTGCAACTTAGATCAATGGAAAATAAAGGGACTTGGTCACCTTTTCAGTCAGTGAATGATCCAATTCTAAGCTTTCCATTTGGCTCCGATACACAGCCTGTTAAAACAATAGTTTGTTTCAGGATGCTTGGCAACCACACAGAAGAAAGAAAAATTAAAGACTTTGATGTCTCTTCCTTTTTCATCAGTCCTGGCTATGTTATCCTGCTTGAAGCTGGATGGATTTTCTTGCTGCTAGCTGAAAAAGCAACAGCTTAAATAATGTCTTTTCTGCCTTTGAACTGGTGGGAAGTACTTCAAGGACAGACCCTTTTGTATTGTTGTTAAAATGTACTTTGAAAAATATATGCCTTGTGAAAGGAAAAAGGAAAAAGGTTTATCCATAAACTCAGATTCCAGGGTGGTTGGTGGTTTTTTTAAAAGCCTCTGTTTGCCACACTGAGAGATACTGTGCTGTGAATGACAAAATAAAGCAGATCCCTGTAAATATCTGATGATCTAAATGTGATGTTTGCTTAGGAATGGACCCCTCCCATGTTTACACTACTTGTACAACTGTGAGCAATGTGTGTTTGTTTGTTTTTTTGGAAAAAATAGATTAATATCCATATATTCCCCCAAAGCCAGCTTTGGCTTCTTAATCAAGCTTTTGAATTTGGACAACATGCGCATGATACCTGCTCGCTTATGATTGGGGGGGGGTGTTATTGTGTGCAGGAAGACATCTACAAACCATTGTATTTACAAGTACAGTATTATACATCTATGGCCAAAATCACCCCTTTGTCATTCAAACTGAATGCACTTTAAAATCACGATAAAGTGCTCACAAAAAATAATGAAAGCTCTATGCACAAGCACACACATTGAAAACTCCTACTTATAATGAATAACATTCCCACTACTCAGCTCCAATTTTTCTGAATTCTTCCACAGGAAGTTCTCTTTTGATTTGACACCGGTTACCTCTGAAAGTCTTTGCCCATACTTTGTCCTGCTTTCTGAAGCCAATACAGTGGTACCTCTGGTTAAGAACTTAATTCGTTCTGGAGGTCCGTTCTTAACCTGAAACTGTTCTTAACCTGAAGCACCACTTCAGCTAATAGGGCCTCCTGCTGCTGCTGCGCCGCCGGGGCACGATATCTGTTCTTATCCTGAAGCAAAGTTCTTAACCTGAGGTACTATTTCTGTGTTAGCAGAGTTTGTAACCTGAAGTGTTTGTAACCCGAGGTACCACTGTACTTAACGGAAGGAACCCATGAAAGTAGCAGGAAGAAAGATGCAATGCTTTCATATATAAGCTGCTGAAACTCATCTAAAGATTTCTATATCATGTGTTAGGACTATTTAGAAAATACAGTTTTATTTTACTACAATACTGTTTTAAAAAATGAAAATAAAGACTTGAATTAGAAATCTGGTGTTGACCGAATATTGTGCTTACCAATACTGTATTTTGGGGTTTTTATTTTATGCTGTTTAATTGTTTGCCTTTTCTGTTTTGAAACCTCATCAGCAGAATTCTCTTCCAAACTACCCAAATAAAGGTGAGGCTAGAGCCTGCCTTATTTTCAGTTCCATATAAAAAAGTTTTCGTTGCCCAGACCATTTAAGCATCTGATGAGGTTATAAGCCAGCATTTTAATCTTACTTTATTGCTGTGCTGTGTGTGTCTCGTTTTAATGACTGATTACTTATTGGAGGGGAGTTATATTGTATTTTTGTAAACCATTCTGAGAGCGTTGCTCTGGAGCGGCTCCCATAGATGTTCTAAAACAAAGAAATAAAGTAGTATCTATGAGGTTGTGCGGTTCTCCTTAGTGGCTTTGCTCCCATCTCAATTTTGCACGAGAATTAAAGCAAATTAGACAGCATCTTAAAAAGCAGAGACATCACCTTGCCGACAAAGGTCCGTATAGTTAAAGCTATGGTTTTCCCAGTAGTGATGTATGGAAGTGAGAGCTGGACCATAAAGACGGCTGATCGACAAAGAATTGATGCTTTTGAATTATGGTGCTGGAGGAGACTCTTGAGAGTCCCATGGACTGCAAGAAGATCAAACCTATCCATTCTGAAGTCAGCCCTGAGTGCTCACTGGAAGGACAGATTGTGATACTTTGGCCACATCATGAGAAGAGAAGACTCCCTGGAAAAGACCCTGATGTTGGGGAAGATTGAGGGCACAAGGAGAAGGGGACGACAGAGGACGAGATGGTTGGACAGTGTTCTCGAAGCTACGAACATGAGTTTGACCAAACTGCGGGAGGCAGTGCAAGACAGGAGTGCCTGGCGTGCTCTGGTCCATGGGGTCACGAAGAGTTGGACACGACTAAATGACTAAACAACAACAACAATAGTCACAGGAATAGGGTGGGTCTTGAAATCATGTGTCTCAAGTATTAAATGCCAGGATAAAGAGAGATGTCTTAACTTCATGATGTGAGTAAATGG
The DNA here is from genome assembly GCF_965207765.1 of Zootoca vivipara. Taxonomy (NCBI): domain Eukaryota; kingdom Metazoa; phylum Chordata; class Lepidosauria; order Squamata; family Lacertidae; genus Zootoca; species Zootoca vivipara. The sequence continues at coordinate 15,500,600 of NC_142594.1, read as the reverse complement.
TGCTTGCATCCTATCCACTATGTTCAGTGGGTTTTACTCCGAGTAGGATCATAGCCTTAGCTGAGAAGTAGACAATGATGGAGACTGAAATACGCAGCAGTCTGCTTTAATGATCTAAGGTTCCCCTGCTCATTTAGAAGGCCAATCCTTTTCTGATTTGTTTCCATCTTAACTTCAAACTGTAAGAAAGACTTTGAAGCTTTTGTTTTATTAAAAACCAGCTTTTTGAGGCACAAGAGGAAGAGGCATCGATTGCCAAAATAAACAAATGTAACAGAAATAAAGGCTTTCCCCCTTGCCTTGAAATGTAATACAGAGCACTCAGAGCCAACTGTTTTAAAAAATACACCCCGCAACTTTGATTTTATTTGATGTAATAATATTAGGGTGGGTTTAATGACTGGAAACTAGACTTTGACAGGTGATAATGAGGGGAAAGAAGACATAGCAAAGAATTTGGTTTCTACAAGGTCCTGGATGAAGTCGGGGTGCAGGTGGGTGGGGAGATGTGTTTTGTTAAATCAAAACCAAATCTGGCAGATTTGTATTTACTTTTCTTTTGGTGTGTGACTTCTGGGAATAGTTGATGGAGCTAAAATAATATGTGGCTCACTTTTTCTCGTGCTGCTTTCGACCAAGCAGGAAATGAAATCACATTTAAGGAGTATATATAAAAATAAGCTGAGCCCTATAAATGGCACCCCGAGGCATTACAAAAGCCCCCAAAAGGAACCTAAAACAAGACAAAACTAGAAAACATGGCTTACCCTGATAATATATAGATACTATCAACAATATATGTACTCTCTGCAATTTGAAACAAAAACAAAAAAAGCAACCTACCTTGGTCAATTAACTTGGGTGCAATTCACAATTTCTGTTGTGCCTGGATAATTGAGATTGAACTCAAAGTCATCTTGCCAAAACCCGTGTATGTGAAATGAGCATGTAAAGTCCCAGAGGCACTCCTTGAAGGTGAGTGAAGTGATTCAGACACTCTTGTGGCCACCAATTGTCCCTACAAAAGCCTCCCTCCCAGGGCAGTTAGAACCTGGGAGGCGGAAGGGAGCTTTTGAAATGGTGAGAGCTGGTGCATTAGCATCTCCAACTCCTCGAAAGATTCCATCAACGGTGTCTTTGAAAATTTTTACACATCACTTGGGAAGACAGGCGAACTAATATCAATGCAAAGATCACCGGTGTTGAAGCAATGATTCTTCAACAGCAACTTTGTTGGACTGGTCATGTTGTGCGGATGCCTGATGATCGCCTTCCAAAGCAACTACTCTATTCCAAACTTTAATATGGAAAGTGTAATGCTGGTGTTCAACAAAAGAGGTTTAAAGACTGTCTCAAGGCAAATCTTTTAAAAATGTAGTATAAACACTGACAACTGGGAAACACTGGCCTGCGAGCGCTCCAGTTGGAGAACAGCCTTGACCAAAGGTGTCATGGGCTTTGAAGACACTAGATCTCAAGACGCAAGGGAGAAACGTGCTAAGAGGAAGGCGCGCTTGGCAAATCCACACCATGATCAACTCCCGCCCAGAAACCAATGTCCCCACTGTGGAAGGATGTGTGGATGCAGAATTCGCCTCCACAGTCACTTACAGACTCATTGTTAAAACCGTGTTTATGGAAGACAATCTTACTCGGCTACGAGTGATCGCCAAAGAGAAAGAGAGCAGGTAATAAAACCAAGCAGAAGCTCCCTCCCCTGGACTGGATTATGAAGGAAGCATGGGATTGAGAACCTTAGATTTTCCTGATGATAGAATCATAGGGTTGGAAGGGACCCCGAGGATCATCTAGTCCAACCCCCTGCAATGCAGGAATATGCAGTTGCCCCATACGAGGATCGAACCTGAAACCTTGGCATTATCAGCACCATGCTCTAACCAACTGAGCCAAGGCTCAGGATACCTCCAGCCTCATCCCTGCTATGAAGGGGAAGGATATACTGGAGGGAGTTGTACACCAAAGATTGGTGCATCTACTATGGAAATAAAATGAAAATGAAAACCCCTTCTAGGTAGCACTATTATCAATTTATGATGGGGTGGAAGGCTCACAGGCTAGGAAGGACTTGCTCACAAATTTATTGACAGCCACACGAATTATGATAGCTAGGAAGTGGAAGGGGCAAGCAGGATATAAAATGGAAGAATGGTATAAAGAGGTGTGGGGTGTAGCTATTAATGATAAATTAACATGTGCCATTAAGGTAAGATGGTGAATATGCAGGAGAAATTATTTTGGAGGGTGTTCGTAGAATCTGTATTGTGAAAACGGAAAGGGGTGAAACCAGCGCAAGAGGTGTCAAAATTTGGGGAGGTTGGAAAGTTATAATGGAATGGTCTCTGTGGTGGGGGGAGGGGCACACTTTATGCTAATTTATGTATGATTAATTATTAATTTAATAATAAACCCTTCTATGCTTCCAAGTGAAGTCTCGGCCCCTAAGATGCTATTCACACGCTTCGCAATTTCAGACTTGTTTAATGTGAAAAGTGTGATTTTTCTTTCTTTCTATCTATTCATCTCTCTTTTAAAAAAATGCCCTGTAATTGCCAATATAATCTATTATCCCATTGTGCAGGTTCCTACCCTCCAACCTTGAATAGGGACATCCTATTTAACAACAACAATGATACCCCACCCATCTGGTCTCCTAGATCCTAGTCCACCACTTTAACCACTACACCAAACTGGCTCATAATACCCCACCCATCTGACTGGGTTGCCAAAGCCACTCTGGTCTGGGCAGCTTCCAACATACAGTGGTACCTCTACTTACGAATGACTTGACTTACGAATGTTTCTACTTACGAATGGAGCTCCGTCCGCCATCTTGGATGCGGTTTAGATAGGATTTGTTCTACTTACGAATTTTTAGATAGGGATGCTTCAACTTACGAATTTTTTCTCCCAATGCGTTCCTATGGGATTCGACGTGCAATTTTTTCCGGCTTACAAATGTGCGTTCATTCGTAAGTAGAGGTACTACTGTATATACAAAACATAACAAAACATCAAACATTAAAAAGCCTCCCTATACAAAGACTACCTTCAGATGTCTTCTAAAGGTTGTACAGTGGCTTATCACCTTGGCTTGGGCTGTGTGTGTTGCATAACTCCATACCCTCCAAGTCCAACATTTCTCCAACGAACATCGTGGTGTCCTAAGGAAAAGCGGAACATTCTGAGATCAAATCAGAAACCAGGGTGGCTTCCATAAATCCGGGGCTGTCCCTGGAAAATAGGGACACTTGGAGAGTATGTAGGTTGGAGGGGGGCGAGGACTGTGGCATAGACAGACAGACAGACAGACAGACAGACAGACAGACAGACAGACAGACAGACAGACAGACAGACAGACAGTGACTTATGACAACCCTGTAACAGTAGGCAGGGAGACTACTGCACTGGATTTTCAGCCAATTATCCACCCTACAGAACACCCTCAAGTTGCAGCAAACGCCACCTTAGCTCAGTTTCCACTCCTGCCCAAATCCAGTGCTCAGTTTCATGCAGAAACCTTCTGCCTCATTGATTTCCATGGGGATTTGAATATGGAAATTCCACTGGGGGGGGCCATGATGCTTGTAGGCTGGAGTAAACCAAAAAGAAAGATGGGTGTGTTCTTTCTTCTCCTCGAATGGAGACATTATGCATTTGTTCAGGTCACGAATACCAGCTTTCAGGGAGCTGGCACATTTATTGAACCTCTTGTCTAGAAATAGCCTAGAACTGGTTGCTGGGGGGACTACAATTCCCATCATCCTGACTACTGGCTATGCTGGCCGGGGCTGCTGGGAGCTGTGATCCAACAACATCCGGAGAGTGCCAGGTTGGCTACCTTTAGCCTTTGCTTGTCAGCAAAACATAGCTCTTTGGGCATCCTTTTGATACAATAAGCCATCCATACTCCATTAAACAGCCCTGTTGCCTGAAGTATACATTCTTCCCAGGCTTGCAAGCTGATCATTATCTTCCTGCCTATCCAGGTGTACACCCTTGGCTGACCTGTGATGGAGCTCTGGGTCAGCGCTACCTGCAAGGAGCTAGTCGAACCAGAGCCTATGCAACCACTCACTTTCTGTAATCAATAAAGATGCCTAAATTCTGCCAAAAACCAAACCAAAATTTGAGTCATGTGTGAATTTATTTAGGGGGGAGGTTTCTGGGTCTGAACACACAAATGGAATTGCAATACAGTTTCCCCCCAGCCATCCTGGTAGATCTGTCCTCGTCTTCTATTGATCCCTATTTCCAGTCCCCTTGGCTAGATAAATGGAGTTTGCTTTAGAGATCAGTATTGCAGGGGATTAAACAAAGAGCAACTTTGAGGTTTCTACCGGGGCCTCTGCTAGGAAAAGAATAAGATATTTAACCTACCAATATCAGATCTTACAAAACGCATTACCCTTCATTTGAGAGGTTTGTGTTAAGGAAGGCAATTTTTGTCCCCCAGGTTGGGAAAAAGTCATAGAATCATAGAATTGTGATGTTGGAAGGGACCACAACCCCCGAGAAGCAGGAATATGCAGCTATCCCATACAGGGATTGAACCTGCAACGCATGGGTGAAGCAGCTCCCTAGGGTGTTCCAGAAACATTACGAACAGGCCGTCGGTAAACCAAATCACTTGAAACTATGAAAAAAGGATTGCTTCATTATGCTCAAAAACATGGGCCTGAGGAGCCACTTCACACGGAGGGTCTGTTCTGTCCTACACATCTGTAATGGCTGCTTAAAAATCCTGTACAAGCGGAATCGTTGCCTGAGTCCACCTGTCACACCCTGGACAGGAGGAATCATCATAGACAGCATTTCCTGGAGTCTCCTGCATTTCTACTACGTACTCAGTGGTCACATGAAGCAAACTTTAATTACACTTGGGCCAGCTCAAACGTTCTTAAGGCAAATTTTCTCTGTACCTCCCTGTGTCCCAAACGCATCAGTGAGCCTAGAGGCTAATCTTCCCTCGGTAGAATTATGGATCTGGCATAGGACACTTAACTATTGGCTTTGCCTAAACTCAGCCCCCCCCCGTCTAATATCCCTAGTGTTGCAAGAGTGTCACAAGCACACCTGGACTAAAATGGTCTATCAAAAACTTCACTCTTGTGGTTTATCACCACAACAGCTACTCACTTTGGGTTTTAGTAAAGCAAACAGTCTAATTTGTCAGCGGCTAAATAATCTTGAGCTGAGTCAGAACAACTTGGCCACAGTAAGGAAATTTTGCCATGGTATGGCTATATCCCCCCTTCCCATTTCGACTTTCTAGCACCCTATCTGCATAACCTAGCAATTCTAAAATATAGACACACTTTTACTCTCACAAGATTGAATGTATTGCCCTCAGCTGTACTTGAGGGACGATTCCAACAGATTCCACATGAAAAATGCTTGCTGTATTTTTCGTTCCATAAGACGCACTTTTTTCCTGCTTAAAAGTAAGAGGAGATGTCTATGCGTCTTATGGAGTGAATGCACCTGGAGCCGAATTGCCCAGGGGCTAAAGGCAGATCGTGTTTTGTTTTTAAAGAAAGAGCTAAAGGCTAACAAGAGGGAATGAGCTGAAAGGAACCAGCTCAGCAGCTGATTGCAAGAGATCAGGGAGGGAGATAAGGGAGCTAGCTCAATTGTTGTCTGCAGAGGGAGACATGTGACTGGCTGATTAGATTATCTGTCTGGAAACTGTAGAAATAGGTCCCTTTCCTTTCCTATAGAAGAAGCTGCAGAACTGTGAATTGAACCCCATAAAAACAGGATTTTTTTCCCTTTGCAAGGAAACTCAGCAACTTTGAGTTGATCCTAAAAAATGGAGCTTTCTCCCTTTGCAAAAAAAAGATGCGCAACTCTGAGCTGACCCCCCAAAAAGGGGCTTTTCCCATTTGCAAAAAAAAAGCTGCACAACTTTGAGCTAATCCTTTAAAAAAAATGGAGCTTTCCCCCTTTGCAAAAGAAGCTTCCTCAAATATTTAATGAGGGGGCAAAGGCACCTAGGCCTCTAGGAGTTGGCTGCTATGCCTAGGACAATTCAAAAAAGCAAAAAAAAATTATTCTTGTTTTCCTCCTCTAAAAACTAGGTGCGTCCTATGGTCAGGTGCGTCCTACGGAGCGAAAAAATATGATGTGTCCCTGTGGAAATGGCAGTACCAAATCGGTGGCGCATGCCCTTTTGGCTTGCACACTTTATAAAGACTTGAGGAATGAGATTATCACCCCTCTTTAATTGTCCATTCCGGGTCGCCCAACCATTGCCACAGTGTCCTTTCTCTTGGCAGATCAAGATGAGCAGGTGACAGCAAAAGTTGCACGGTTTTTAGCTGGGGCAATCAGAACAAGATCCACTATTTGACTATTAAATCAAAACCCTAAAATATATATTGCCGGTATATAATTGCCTTTTTATTTCTATACTTTGTGTATTGTATTGTTGTTTTATTCCTATGGCTGATGGCTGATGGCTGACGCAAATAAAGATTTATTCCTTTATTCCTGTGATTTCCAGACTGGGGAGGATTGCTATGCTAAAGTTTGAAACCCTGCACATTAATAAGATGCTCACTTTTAATCTCAGAAATAGAATTGACATGTTCCTGAAAGCTTAAGGACTTATTTAAAAAGCCAACATTTGTTGAAATAAATTTGTTGTTTGTTTGTGTGTCAGCTTCATGTTACTTTAATACACAAACATTATTATGACTGAATGTAGACAACCAAAAGCAAAAATAATATTTAACAACACACCTAGCAACAAAAACAGAGTTAAGGAAACAAGTGTTGTTGTTTTTTAAAAAGTACATTTTTTAAAATTGCAATGAAATGGCTATTAAATAAATTCTTCATTAATAAATCCAAAACAGGCCAATCTGTAGCATACTGAATATACTGCAGTGGTTTGGACTATTATGGATTAACTATTTAAGTATTTATTTATCTGACAATTATTGTACAGTACTGTAATAAAAAATGTACCGTACTTGTTCACATTGTTATGTTTGAGCCACTAGGTGGAGAAAGCAAGCCTTCTTCCTGTACTAAATGGATAGCATTTTCAAAAGAATTCCATGCTGACCTAGAAGACTTTGCAATACTTTAAGGAAGAAAGCAAATTTCTGTGTAAGTTTAACTGATAGTAATGACAAAATGTGACACATAGAGAACTTTTTTTTTGTAAGGAGCGCTTGAAATCAAGGGTAGATAAATACAGATAAATCCTTCTGTCAATGGAACACAAATATCGCTGATCCAGTGGGCAAACATTTCAGCAAGTGTGTCACAAACTAAGACCAGTGGTGCAACTCTGGCTCACACTGCAGGTTGTTTGCAAGCAGGAGCCAAGCATCACCCCTGGCACAAACTCCCAAACACATGCCAGGATCCCATCCCATCACAAAACAAAAGTTTCTTTTTCAATTCTGAAATTACATTTTCTGCTTTTTCTGAAATTATACTGCGGCCCACACTATGGCTTCCCTGCCATGCCCAAAACATTCTCTCACCCTTTCACTATTTCTGTTTAACATCCAGCCCAAACAAGAAACCTAAAAAGTGTATTATTTTGCAACTTTGGGGTTGGTCCTCATACAGTCCTACCCTGGTTGTCAAACACCTTGGTACTCATACATTTTTTAGAGTGTACAGATGTTTGCAAAAACTGAAGGACTGATAGGTGTCCTTGTTCTGTTTGTTTAATCTCCTTCTGTTTCTGCTGCCTGGCTTTTATTTATAGCTAGGCATGGCAAAATGTTGTGTGTGTGTGTGTGTGTGTGTGTGTGTGTGTGTGTGTGTGTACTAAACAACATGTAAACGAAAACATACCTATCTCTCAGAATTTTGTGGTGACCTTCTCCCCAACTTAAAAAGGGTGTATTAGAGGAAGGGTACGTAAAAATGAACATATTGGTGAAAATAGCACACAATAATTGCTTGTAAAAATGTGTAAATGTGTAAGAGAAATGCACAGTAAACTGCTGACATGTTGTCCCCGAAGATATATCTATATCTATATACATATACATAACACACAAATAAAGGTAAAGGGACCCCCGACCATTAGGTCCAGTCGTGACCGACTCTGGGGTTGCGCGCTCATCTCGCATTATTGGCCAAGGGAGCCATTTCTGGCAAACCAGAGCAGCACACGGAAACGCTGTTTACCTTCCCGCCAGAGCGGTACCTATTTATCTACTTGCACTTTGCTGTGCTTTCGAACTGCTAGGTTGGCAGGAGCTGGGACCAAGCAATGGGAGCTCACCCCGTTGTGGGGATTCGAACCGCCAACCTTCTGATCTGCAAGCCCTAGACTCTGTGGTTTAACCCACAGCGCCACCCGCGTCCCTCATGTAAATAGGGAAGCTGAGAACAACCAAAATTGACTGATTTTCCCATCCTTAGTTGTTGCCTTCTAATTCCTGGAAGAAATCTAGTTTTCCTAATCAGCACCTACAATGATGGACCTTTATTGGCGATAGATGGTTTAATCCAGGCTCCCCCAGCCCGATGCCCTCCATATGGCCGGTGCAGATGAGAGTTGAAGTCCAAAACATCTGGTAGGCACTAGGGTTGGGGAAGGCTGATATAATCTATCCCATGTTGGGTGTTCAGTGCTTCTTGGAATACGCACACCTTTTACAAACAGAGGAAGAAGTGTCATAACTTCAGGGGGATGCAAATTGTCCCCGGAGCAAATTGTCCAGCTTAGCGGAATGACTCGTGTAAACACGTCTTTGCATAATCAATGGCTGTGGAACTGCTCAAAAGAGAGAGCACGGCAGATGTACTTGCACGATGAATCGTGAAGGGAAGTTATATAATATGGTTTCCCTTCGCTGTTCATTATATAAACACATCTGTCATGCTCCCTTTGTATCCCAGCGCTAATGTGTGCTTCCCCCCCCCCGGCTCACGCCAGTCTGATCACATGGGAAGATGAAGGCAGATCACACACAAATATTGCATGAAAGGGGCGGGGGTGGTGGTGGATAGCTTGGCTGAGCAGAATTGCAATGAATAATCTAGCTGAATTTTGTACAAAGAGGTGTGAATTAAAGCTCTAGCAGAGCAATCCCATACATGTTTGGACAAAAGACAGCCCCATGGAGCACAGTGAGACTTGCTCAGAGGTAAGTGTACATAATATTGCACAGCAAGTCCCTGCTTTTGTGTTGCAGTTTGTGTGTGTGTGTGTGTGTGTGTGTGTAGGAAATGCAATATCAGCTCCTCACTTTCTTTCTTTTTTTATTTGACCTCCAAGTCCTTGCTCCTGTACACATTTTTTTTTCATTTTAAAATGAGCTTTATTTAGTTATTAAAATTTACAAAATTCTCAAAGATTTTTTACAAAAAAAGAAAAAGAAAAAAGAATCGAAAAGCATGTAACAAAAGCAGAACATCAGATAACTTAATAAAAAACACATTCACAAAATCATATGATAGAATAATCAACTGATACAAAATTCCACATTCATACAAAAAAGAGAAACTGATATAACAAAAAGAAAATTATAACATACAAAAAAGAATCCCATACATGTTTGGACAAAAGACAGCCCCATGGAGCACAGTGAGACTTGCTCAGAGGTAAGTGTACATAATATTGCACAGCAAGTCCCTGCTTTTGTGTTGCAGTTTGTGTGTGTGTGTGTGTGTGTGTGTGTGTGTGTGTGTGTGTGTGTAGGAAATGCAATATCAGCTCCTCACTTTCTTTTTTATTTGACCTCCAAGTCCTTGCTCCTGCACACATTTATCACTGCACAAAGGGAAGCCACTTTCAGCTACAGACGTATTCAGAAGACCTTCAGGGACTGGAGAACTGGAGTGCAGGGGGGGGGGGCTGCTTAACCAGCATAATGATGTGCTACTGTATTTATCCCACAATTTTTGCTACTTCCCACAATTTCCCTGTGACTCAACTGCATTGCCAAGGCCGGTTTCAGAGGCTCAGACCAACCCCTTGATTAAGACAGAGTATTTTAGTGAATACCTTTGAGTGGGCAGGGAGAGAAGAAGAAGAAGAAGAAGAAGAAGAAGAAGAAGAAGAAGAAGAAGAAGAAGAAGAAGAAGAAGAAGAAGAAGAAGAAGAAGAAGAAGAAGAAGAAGAAGAAGAAGAAGAAGAAGAAGAAGAAGAAGAAGAAGAGTTTTGGATTTGATACCCCACTTTATCACTACCCGAAGGAGACTCAAAGCGGCCAACATTCTCCTTTCCCTTCCTCCCCCACAACAAACACTCTGTGAGGTGAGTGGGGCTGAGAGACTTCAGAGAAGTGTGACTAGCCCAAGGAGACGCAAACCCAGTTCCCCAGATTACGAGTCTGCCGCTCTTAACCACTACACCACACTGGCAGGATAAGCATTGAGTTGCCACGTGGACAGTTTCTGAAGTGTTTTTGTACGGCAGCGTCCACAACCATTTCAGAGCTAGAGGTTACATATCACAGTTTCAGCAGAGACATTGCCCGTGTTCCCCTGAATTGGTCCCAAAGTTTCAGGAACAGCCCGATTTTCTTCGAACTGATTTGGAGGAGACTTGCGTTGCTTAAGACAACTCCTGAATCTTTTCAAAGCAGACCTCTTCAGTTCAGGATTTGTCCGAAGAGAATTAAGTTGTGATTTTAGTTGTCGCTTCATTAAGGCAGCCTTCCCCTGCCTAGGTCCGTTGGGGTTTGTTGGACCATGGCTCCCATCCCAGCAGTCTTATACTGTAGTACTAACTGAAGAGTTTACCTGAGCATAAGTCCTTGTGGCTAGGCCATCTCCACCTGTGACCAGCAAAAGCAGATGGCCTCCTCCAAGGGCCTTCTGGCGGTTCCCTCACTGCGAGAAGTGAGGTTACAGGGAACCAGGCAGAGGGCCTTCTTGGTAGTGGCGCCCGCCCTGTGGAACGCCCTCCCATCAGATGTCAAGGAAATAAGCAACTATCTGACTTTTAGAAGACATATGAAGGCAGACCTGTTTAGGGAAGTTTTTAATGTTTGATGTTTTAGTACAGTATGTTCTGATGATATATGCTGTGAGCCACCCTGAGAGGATGGGGGAACCCAGCCAGATGGTCGGGGTATAAATAATAAAATTATTATTATTATTATTATTATTATTATTACTGGGTTTCATGCTTAAAATGAAAACAAAAGCCTAATCAAACTTTTTTTTCCCAGATTTCCTGTCCATAGCTCTATTCATGAGGGTCATTCTGAATTTCATGTACAATCTTAGAAATGGGGAAATAAATTCATTGCATTCATATCTCATTCATCGACCAACAACCTCAAGTTGGTATATATGCCGTGACTCCCCATGGTGAAGCCCTGTGAAGTAACCTTGAGACCATAGGGACTGTCTCATTCAGCCTCACAGCTGAGTAAGGATTTTAATTTGGCCCTTGCCACAGACACTCTGCCCATTATGCCACCTTGGTTGGCAAAGCTTTCAAGTGAGGTAATTTACTCTCTCTTTTAGTTGACTCTCTCTTTTAGTGCTTTTAGTCTTGACACTCGTGGGTAGAGCAGCCCGCTGATAATTTGCTTCATTGCTGAGAAAATGTTTGGGTGTGCAGCCTAAAATTTGTTGCAAACGCTGATTTTTGTACATGCACACCTCTGTGTTAAATGCCAGCTGCATGTGGGCCACAGTTTGATTTGCGAGCTGGCATGATGCGCGGCTGGATCTTGGTTGTGAAATTGCATATTTTATGTCCGAAGAATGAGGAAATAGCGGTGCAAGCTGAGCAGCTGAGAAACGCCCCTCAACTTCAGAAAGTCACCGCCATGCTGATATGAGGCCATTAAAAAGGAAAAGGAAATTTAAAAGTTCAGAATTTGATGGAGGTCTTTATTCTCCTACAATATGTTCAGTGATGAAAATGGAATCCTGTCAAATCTGGCTCTAGACAGGCCAATGCGAGTAAAACTCTAGGTAAAGCTAAACAGAGCCCCTTGTTCTAACCAAACAACAAGCCTTCTTGACCTGATGAGTCAAACCCTGCCATGTGATCTACTCTGACCTATGATCAAGAGGCTTCTTGCAGATCTGATTGTTCAATAATGATGCATCTTGCCTCACCTCTCCTATATCCTGGGTTCAGGACCAGAGACTCAGCTACATTAGTAAAGAAACAGCAATTTGAATGTGCTATAAACATGGAACCCCAGATGGCGCTAGAGAGCAGGACATTTTAAGACGCAATTTTCCATAGGGATTTTTTTCTTTTGTCATGTAGTGTGTCCCGTCCCCCCGTGTGTAGATCCACCCCAGCTATGGTCTGAGTCTTCCAATGAGTTGTTTCACCCCAATGTTCTGCCAATATTTTAAGCTTAGAAACGAAGACATTATTAATTGCGCTTCAAAGATATATAGTGGTCCAAGAGCAAGAATTACAACGGATGAGTCAGTTTTCAGAACTTGTCTTTTTGTTCAGGGAGAGGCACAAGGAGAGGAAGAGAAAAACAGAAAAACAGAAAGGGAGACATGGGGCCTTCCAATCTCTATCCAGTCTCTGCCCTAATGCCTGCTATGAGTGTTTTATGCTGTTTGCCTCCACTAGGGCTGGACGAAATCTGGTTTTCAACTTCGTGATATATCACCAACTAAACACCACGATATACCAATATACCACAATGTCTGAAATAAGGATGGAGCTATGTAAAGGCATTGGGCTGGCTTCGCGGTTTCCCCCGCATCCTGATTCTTGCCAGCACCTTCTCTTGTGATTCACGGCCGCTGCAGGAGGCAGGAGAGAGTTGAGCCAGCAGTGGCTGCAGGAATCGAGAGAAGCATTGGCTGGCTTCACCGTTTGCCCCAACATTGTGGTTTTTGCATCACACACACACACACACACACACACACACACACACTGATTCACGATACATGGCCGGGTCAAAAATTATGAAACTGTTATCACAATATGGACCTCAAACTGGTTTTGGATAATATATTGATGTATCACCCACTCCTACTGCACACACGTTCTACTTGTATATCTGTAAATAAATCAAATATTGCAAAAATGCCCCAATGGTCTCTCCTCTTAAAGCAAGCCAAACCCAGGTTGCACTTAGGGATGGAGCGATGGATTGTGTCCCATTCCATCATGGGTTTCTGGCCATGAGCAATGCTTCCATTCCACTAAAACCATCTAGTTATCTATTATGGCTGAAATTTACATAAGTAATTGCATAATTAATTTTGTAATCAATTTAATAATCGATTTGAATGCATTTCAACGGAAACGAAACGTCACAAACAATGCAGAAAATATTGTGATTTTTGTGATAGAAGAAGAAGAAGAAGAAGAAGAAGAAGAAGAAGAAGAAGAAGAAGAAGAAGAAGAAGAAGGAGAAGGAGAAGGAGAAGGAGAAGGAGAAGGAGAAGAAGAAGAAGAAGAAGAAGAAGAAGAAGAAGAAGAAGAAGAAGAAGAAGAAGAAGAAGAAGAAGAAGAAGAAGATAGTGAATACTACCTGTTATTTGCGTGATGTCTGTAAAAAAAGGTACAGTCAAGCCTCGGTTCCGTTTTTGAACTCCCAAACACTGAGAACCCGGAAGTAAATGCTCCGGTTCACAAACGTTTTTGGGAAGCCAAACATCTGACGCAGCTTCTGCTTGCGTGCAGGAAGCTCTTGCAACCCATCAGAAGCTGCGCCTCAGTTGTTGAACGTTTCGGAAGTCAAACGGTCTTCCGGAACAGATTATGTTCAACAACCGAGGTTTGACTGTAAAAGTTAAGGGCCCCTGGTTGTCTGTACCTATCCTCAGGTGAACATGCAAACTGTGGGAAATTCTTCTCCCACTTCCAACAGAACTCTCCAACATTCTTAGTTGCCCTGTCCCATTTCGGGAACTGGGAAGCATTGGACACGATTCTGAATGAAGAACATCAGCACACAAGCCCCACATCTCAGCAATATTGTTTTGTGCTCCCTGAACTGATAGGAAGTTTCAGGGTAAGTATTTTTCACGATCAGTTTCCTTATGAGGAATGTACTGGGAACGGACGGCGTGCTTGTAATATACAAGTTAAGTTGAGCAAGATGCATCCAGCACCCAGAGTTACCCTGTAAAACAGCATCCGTTGCCTCCCACCCCCTCAAATGGTACACCTTGGGTGTCCCACCCCAGAAGCTCATTCTTGCCAGCTAGCTGCAAAAGCTTCTTTGTGGTGAGTGAAGTGGCTCTCAGCTGAGCTTGGAGTCAACCAGATTATTATCCATATTTTGTTTTTGACTCAAGAGAGGCTAACCATTCACAAAGCTTGCAAACTCTTTGAATTGGAAAAATATCAGAGCTACTGCCGGGGAAATGGCTCTGCTTTTGGATGTTCTTAATTGTTTGAAACATGTTCCTTTTCTTTTAGCTGCATTTTGGTGTTTATGGCGCTGTGGGTTAAACCACAGAGTCTAGGGCTTGCTGATCAGAAGGTCGGCGGTTCGAATTCCTGCAATGGGGTGAGCTCCCGTTGCTCGGTCCCAGCTCCTGCCCACCTAGCAGTTCGAAAGCACCTCAAAGTGCAAGTAGATAAATAGGGACCGCTCCGGCGGGAAGGTAAACAGCGTTTCCGTGTGCTGCTCTGGTTCGCCAGAAGCAGCTTTGTCATGCTGGCCACATGACCCGGAAGCTGTCTGCGGACAAACGCCGGCTCCCTCGGCCTATAGAGCGAGATGAGCGCCGCAACCCCAGAGTCGGACACGACTGGACCTGATGGTCAGGGGCCCCTTTACCTTTACTTTACTACTTTATTGTTTGCTGCCCTGGGCGTGTTTGGAAAGATATGGTGGGAGAGAAATCAAATAAATAAATGCTGCTTTCCCCTTTGCAGGCTGTTTCTGCACAATTTGTATCTGCAGTGGCCAGAATTCCGAACCGAAGAGCTGCATCAAGCACGAAAACCAAGCCGCTTCTCGGACAAAAACAGCCAAGTATTCCCTGTATGAACTCATGCTAGCCTCGGACAATCAGGCAGTGTTTCAGCCTTGCTGGCAGTAGGCAGTCAGAATTTAGATTATGAAAGATATTCACTGTCTCTCTCTTCCCTGCCTCCTCCGTGCACCAGCTAAGTTCCAAGTCCTTTCATGGCTCTTCCCCCTCTCTGTTTTGCCCTGTATCTACTTCAACGGTGGCAACACTATGATCAGCTGTATCCAATGCAACCGCAGAGGGATGATCAGCTTAATGGAAGCCTACACAATTGCCTTTAATTAAATTACCGAAGCATACTTTTCATTTAGGCTGGTGCAGTGGCAAAACATTCGCAGTCTTCAAAAGAACCTTGCCCATGCCAAGCAGATTAAGTTACTTTTGAAAGCATTTCCCCTCCTGTTCTGGCCAACTGAGAAGGGGGGGGGGGAGGACATTGGCCACAACTGGTCACAGATTCCATCAGTCATTATGGAAATGCCATAATGAGGAGCAGTGAAAAGCTTGTGGCCTTGCACCATAAAGCTTTAGCCGGGCTATTTTCATGTGTGTCTCTCTAGTTAGCAGCTAATAGCTGCACCAAGATGCTAATCCAAAGCTAAGGGAAATGAATGCAGAATCTATCAGCTCATTTTGATTAGTATTCAGCTTTGATCGTGTGACAAATTATTTGCAAACAATAATGAGCAAGGGCAGCCACTTGCAGAAATGAAAATAGGTTATATGGTGTTTTATATACATATATTATATAAACACTATTTTGATTATATTAATACTATGCAGAATCCAATTTCTAGTGGAAGGCATGAACTGGCAGAGGAGTCATCTCCTGCCTGCTGATGCTATAGCTTTCCCACACCTCCAGTTTACAGATATAAACAAAGATATACTGTACGTACACATACACATGCACACATATACAATACTTGCCATTCCGTGTAGCATCACCAGATGGCAGTGTGGAATTCAAATCATTCTTTACATTGTACTACCGGTAATTCAGTTTGTACAATGTATAATCTATCCTCACATTATCAGGCTCAGGCTGGTCAATTCCGCACTTCCTCCTGTTAAATATAGGTTATTCGGTGTACAACAGTGCTGGTTACTGGAGGCTAATAAACAGGTCTGTTTGTGGGCTTTGATTACACAGGAACTTCTGACATCAGTTAGGAACAATGGATATAGAAAGCTGCCTGATACAGACTCCATCTAGCCCAGTAATGTCAACACCGGCTGGCAGCAGCGCCCCAGTGTTTCAGGCAAGGGTATCTCCCAACCCTACGCAACAATGCCAGCGACTGAACCATGCAAAGTATGCAGTCTACCTTCTGGGTACCAGTGCCTTTGGAATATGGAATTTTGAACCTTCCATGTAGCTTCACAATTACATATCTATTTGGAGATAGACTCTAACAAGCAATACTGAGCTTAATCTGAACAGAGCAATGGAGAAATTTCTGAAACAACAATGGGATATCATCTCCGCCCAAGGCATGATGGAGAACAGCAACAACTGGGGAAAGATGGACATAACATTTTACAAGGCCAGGAATAAACACCACGGACAGGATAATTGCCACACACAGGAAGAACAAGGATATAGTTTGAGTGCCTCACTTGTAGATTTATAAATCATTTAATGTGTCAGCACGAATAGAAGTTATTAATATTGCAGTTGTTGTATAAGGGGTTGTTATTTTGACCAGGATGTAATTGAAATTAATAAGATTTTGGAATGCAGAAATGAGGAAAATAATCAAACCATCAATTCCAACACGCGGGAGGCCACCTAAATTATATAATTTGGTATTTGAACAATTGGTATTAGTAATTGTATTCTAATTTGGTATTGTTTTAATGAGGCTATTATTGGATTGAAATTGAAAATTAATAAAATTTATTATTAAAAAAGTACTGGGCTTAATCTGAATGTGTATCGATTGATGGATGAAATTTACTTGTACTGAAATCAGTGTTGTAAATCAAATAGAGGAATGGCATACTATTTTGAAAATGGAAGAAGAAGAAGAAGAAGAAGAAGAAGAAGAAGAAGAAGAAGAAGAAGAAGAAGAAGAAGAAGAAGAAGATTCACAATTACGTAGGTTAATGCATGAATTGGGCAAAAGCTCAGCCTCTCGGGTGAGGCAGAGGTTGACCCTCCATCTCAAGGTCATTCCTCATTTAGACTCTGTTCACTTTGCTAAGGCCTTGGCTACAATTATGAGTGCACAAACTCCAAATGTCCTATTAACTGGTACCTGCCATTGGTCAACCATTATTCCAGTTTCCTCCGCATTTTGTTTTGGAGAGATTCTGGGGAGCCATTTTTAAAATGGTATTAGTACAAATTACTAAATTTGCCATTCTTCAGGTTTCAACCCCATTCTAAATTCAAGCTGGATACTGAAAATACGGGTTTTAGTGCTGCATTGCAGTGGTTTGACTTCAACCCCCCCCCCAGAGGCGCACTCCATTGTTTCCAGAGACTATTGTCTAAAATATTATTGGAATGGGAAACAAAAGATGAGCTGGCAAAAATCATCAGTGATTCACTGGGCAAGAGATCTAAGACAAAATATAGAATTTGACCTTTGGGAGAAATTATGGAAGAAAGACTTAACATTTACTGTCTGTTACACACTGAAGGAAAATTACATTAAATTAATGATATATAGATGGTAAATTAGTGAAAATGTACAAATCTGAATCAGATATGTGCTGGAAATGTAAAGAAGTAGAAGGGATGTTCTATCCTATGTGGTGGTAATGCAGAATAGTTAAGGGTTATTGGGGAATGATTTACAATGAGATGAAAAAGTTATTTAAAAGAACACCCACCCCCCCACCCCCCCAAAAAAACCAACAACCAAAGGCTTTCCTTTTAGGAATGGTGCAGACGGAGGTTCCCAGGAGTCAGAAAAAAACATATTTGTGTATGCAACTACAGCAGCTCAGATTCTGTTATCCCAAAAATGAAGGGTGGGAAAGGTCCCAGAGGAGGAGGAATGACATTTTAAAATGATGGAATATGTAAAGTTACCAGGTCTAACCAGCAGAATAAGAGAACAAGAAAACTGAGTTTATAAAGAGGAATTGATTATTATTATTTTTGGTGGAATATCTGGAAAACAGTTGTAAACAAGTGAAAACGCAAGCAGGATTAAGGTAAATTCAACAGTATAATTCAAGTTGAGGTAATATGAAAAGAAGGGGAATATAAATGGTTGAAATAGAATATCCAGTAATAATGGGAAAATTAAAAGAACCACGGAAGGAGAAGAAGGGAAGTTGATGACTGTATTGTTTTATTGGTATACATTTAATTGTGGAAAATGTACAATGGAAAACTTTAATAATTTTTTAAAAGAGAGAGAGAGAGAGAGAGAGAGAGAGAGAGAGAGAGAGAGAGAGAGAGAGAGAGAGAGATGGATGCCAACAATGTGGTCTGAGTTCTTGGATCCAGGAGGTGGGGAAATGACCTGTCCTGGATGGGTTTGGAAAGAGCAGGTCTGCAATTTGGGACTAACTCCTGGATCCGACATTGTCAATGTGGGCTCAGGTGGCTTGGGGACGAGGAGTGCCTATTTTCAGCTACAGCTGCTTTGCCATCTCCTGCCTCTTTTGGACAGAGATGACTTGGCCATGGTACTCCAGGCTCTGGCAATTTCCAGAATGGATTATTGCAATATGCTGTGCATGGGGCTGCCGCTATAGATGACTCAGAAACTTCAGCTGGTCTAAAAATGCAGCACCCAGATTACTGGCTGGGGTTCCATTCATAAACCACTTTGAAACAACTGCACTTGTGGCCAGTTCATTCCAGACCCAATTCGATTTGCTCGCCGGTGTTTAAAGCCCTAAACAACCAAAATATCTGAAACATTGCCTGCTTCCTTAAAGACCCTCTTAAGATTTGCACTTGGTAGTTTCACCACCCTCAGAAATTTGGGGGGCATGTTTGCAGGGCCGTCTTAAGCATATCTGGCGCCGTGGTGCAAAGATCCCTCCGGCGCCCCCCCCTTTCCCAGCAGTTCTTATCTTGTTAAAGGTTTCTCCCTTTCTCTCCTGACCGGCTTCCCCCACGAACTGAAGGGTGCGTTGCAGCGACACCGGTGCCTCCCTCCGGGGGCTGCGGAAGGGCCCGGCGTCCCCTGCCCCGCACCCTCCCGTTTGCCCCGCTGGCTCCGCCCCGGAGGCCTGTCGGTGGGGTGGCTGGTGACCTTCCCTCCCTGCCCCTGCCCCCATCTCTGTCTGCCTGTCTCCCTCACTCTGTCCCTCAACGGGCGCAGTGAGCAGGGGGAGACCAAGCCAGGCCTGCATGCTTGTGAGTCTCAGCAGCAAGCATTCTTTGTGACAATCCCTAACCTGTGAAATTCCTTCCACACAACACCTTCATTATGCAATTTTTGTAATATGCCCGAAGATAAAAACCTCTTTATTCTGGCCTTTGACACATTTTAGGACCCACTCATTCAGGGATGCCAACTTGGGAAAAAAAATATTTGGGGAGGGGCAGGTAAGCCCTACCCCCACATAATTGATCACAAGACACAGTGCAGACACATCATTTGAATGACAATGCCTATCAACTAGGGACGCAGCCCTCTCAAATATTTTATTGGGGGGTGTTGAAGGGACCTTGGCCCCTAGGTGTTGGATCCTGTGCACACATTTTTCTGGGTTGTAATTTGCTTTAACTGATTTAGTATTACGGTATATTTTAAATTATTCTAACCTACTTTGGGGCAGATAATGAGAATTTTCTGAAAGTTAACTTCTGAGCAAGTCTTGATTCTACTGAATATACATGTGCTGTTGTTGTTTTTTTAAAAGAAGAACCTCACCAGAGTGTGCCATTTTCCTTCCCTCACCATCTTTCACGTAACTGCCTATTAAGATAAGGAATGCTATTGAAAGTGTCTGAGTTTGCAGCGCTGGGGAGGGGAGCTTCGGAAATATGAAAAAGTGGGTGGGCGGAGGCTGAAACTTTTGATCCCTGGTGTGTGAATAGGGCTGTTACAAGGACACAAGAGTGTCTTTATTTTCATCTGTGAAATACTGAAGGGTGTGTGTGCCTGATGGAATTTGAATTCCACATCGCAGGCCGCTGTGAATCATGGTACAATGCCTGGGTTTCCTGTAATCTTATCATCTCTTGTGGCTCGACACTTCTGCTCCACTGAAATGCCTGGAACGTTTTTTATCCCCGAGCGCTGGGGGGAAGTGACAGTGACCCTCTTTAAGAGGTCAAACAGCATTCCTCCGGTAGCAAGCTCCTACTTTGGTGGCGCAGTCGGGTGTATAGTATATTCTTTGTTTCCTTGTCCCTCTTTCCTGCACCCAAAACATTTTGCATAGGTAGATTTGAAGTTGCTAATTGGGGAATAAAGACAAGCTCCTCCCCAAGGCTGCCCAGGTACATGCCCTTGTTTAAGATTCCTTAAATTACAAAGAGGCACTGCTTTCAGTGGTGGCTCAAGGCATCTCCATGTCAGCCAGATGTGAATAGAATTCTATTTTATTTGTTTTGCTACTAGCCTGCTGCCAGAGCTTCCTGTGGCTGTTGCAGGGTTTGTTTTGTTTTGATGGCATAATGTATTTATATTTATGTTTTTAATGTGCTGTGAGTTGCTTAGAGACCTTCACGTAACAAGTGACTAACAAGTGCAAATGATGATGGGTTGCTTGGAGACCTCCAGATAACAAATGGCTAACAAATCTAGAATAATGATGGGTTTTAAGTCGGGCTGAGCCAAATCATCCCACTGAAAGTTTCTCATTTGATAAGGCAGATGTTTTTATCAAGAATCTCGGCAGTCTGCAAAACAGGAACCCAACACTGACCTGCTGTGAGCCTGAGGGTTCTGCGCTGCCTCTCTCCACCTGGCTTGGGACAGGGTCTGGAGAGACTGCTGCTTGACAGAGATAGCTCCTTTTTAAAAATTCTTTTAATTTTTTAATCTATGTCATTTTAAATTGTTATTGATATTAATGTTGTTGTTTTTAGTTTTAGATTTTATGATTTATGTGGAAATTGTTATCCATTTGCTTGTGTACATTTTGCTTGTGCTTAATTTATTGTTTATGACCCAGGTGGCGCTGTGGTTAAACCACTGAGCCTAGGGCTTGCTGATCAGAAGGTCGGCGGTTCGAATCCCTGTGACGGGGTGAGCTCCCGTTGCTTGGTCCCAGCTCCTGCCAACCTAGCAGTTCGAAAGCACGTCAAAATGCAAGTAGATAAATAGGAACCGCTACAGCGGGAAGGTAAACGGCGTTTCCATGTGCTGCTCTGGTTTGCCAGAAGCGGCTTTGTCATGCTGGCCACATGACCTGGAAGCTATACGCTGGCTCCCTCGGCCAATAATGCGAGATGAGCGCGCAACCCCAGAGTCGGTCACGACTGGACCTGATGGTCAGGGGTCCCTTTACCTTTAATTTATTGTTTATGACTTTCGTTATGTTGGTGATTATGTAAATCTTGTCATGTTGTAAGCCGCCTTGAGCATTGTTTTAACTATGGAAAGGCGGCATACAAATAAAAAATGATGACGACTTCTAGGATTGTTGGGGATGGAGGATTATGCTGCTCATCCTGGCTGCGGTGACGTCCTCGAATCAGTTCTAAAGAGACAAGCCCAAGGAAGCTGCTCGGCCACTTTCAAATTCCCATCTACCCATAACTATTTATCCTGCTTTTGAAACTCTTGTCAGGAAACATCTGGGATGAAAGAAGTTGTGTGGGATAGGCAGGAGAGATACTGCGTCAGAACAAAGGCTTTGCAACGCACCTTCTGCAGAATCTGGGGCGCTGAAAGTGCAATTCTCATAAGGGGTGCAGGTGGCGCTGTGGTCTAAACCTTGGCTTGCTGATTGTAAGGTCCGCAATTTGAAACCGCTCGACGGAGTGAGCTCCCGTTGCTCTGTCCCAGCTTCTGCCAACCTAGGAGTTCGGAAGCACGCCAGTGAAAATAGCTAAATAGGTACTGTGGTGCCGGAAAGGTAAATGGCGTCTCCGTGCGCTCTGGCATTCATCATGGTGCTCTGTGCACCAGAAGTGGTTTAGTCATGCTGGCCACATGACCCAGAAAGCTACCTGTGGACAAACGCCAGATCTCTTGGCCTGAAAAGCGAGATGAACATTGCACCCCACAGTCGAATGCGACTGGACTTAACCATCCAGGGGTCCTTTACCTTTACATTTCCCCCCTTGCAATTCTAGTAAACGTCTTTAAACTTAGAGAAGATAGGGGGCACTTATGCAGAATTGATGTGTGTTCTGATAATTTATAAATAATTAATACAGCCATCTCAACCGTGTGGGGAAGCCTGAGACCAGGTAACACGTGTGCTCCTCAGTCTGCTGTCCAAGTACCAGGGGTGGCAGCTTGAATAAAATATTTGGGGGGGGCAGGCAATCCCCTTTCTGTATAATCCAGTGATGGCGAACCTGTGACACGCAGAGCCCTCACTGCTGGCATGCGCCCCCTCGGCCCATTCACGCTGTTGTTGTACCCCCCCAATTTGTTCTCCCGCTCCTCCTCACGCTACAGCTTGTCTCCACTGTTAAAACCTGGATCCTTTTGTTGTTGTTGTTGCTGGTAGCCAGAGGTTGGTTTTTTAACCCTTTCTGTGCTGTTTTTTTCTGGCGCTTTGGCAGACGATGATTAGGTGTAATAGCGTTCGTTTTTTAACCCGTTATGTGCTGGGTTTTTTGGCGCTTTGGCAGACTATGTCGGTGCTGCATGTTAGTTCCAGCGAAGGTATTATTCGTGATTTATTTCTGTTCTCCCCCCCCCAAAAAAAGAAAGCAACTTTTGAACCCCCCCAAAAAAAACCTCCAAAACTTTGGTCAGCAGCTCCCCCCAAAAAGCTCAACAACTCTGGGCACTTTGTGATTAATAAGGGTTTTTTTTTGGTTAGGTTAGGTTAAATAATTAGTTGTTGGTTTATTAAATACAGTTATATATTACAATTATACATTTTTGTTATTTAAACTATAAATATCGCAAAATTATGGTTTTTTTCTCGAAGTGACACACCACCCGAGTTATGCTTGGTTTTTTTGGCGAATTTTGACACACCAAGCTCAAAAGTTTGCCCATCACTGGTATATCAATCACAAGACATGGTGCACACACAGCATTTGAATGGCAACGCCCGTCAACATTGCCCCTCCCTGCCCCCCTCAAATATTTTATGGAGGGCAAAGAGACCTTGGCTCCTATGCCAGGTATTGTTGATGGGGCAGCTGCTAGTCCATTGTTCTCCCTTCTTTGGTTATTTAAATTGGACTTTGCCCTTCTGAACTTCCTCAAATAGAGGACTGCTCGCTATAAAGTGAGTCACATGGCTATATAAGGAAGCTGAAGAGGGCTGGTGGTGTGTTGAGAGGTGGGATAGAACGAGTCCAGGGAAGAACTCAAGATTTACAAGAAAGCATGAGAAGATGAAGTTTCCACTTAGGCCCCTTTCCATGTTTCAAACAACAACTCTACAATTGTTATGATGCTCCTATTTACCTGTGCCTCTGTGAGCTGCATGCTAAGTGGCTGAACATCCGAAGAACTCTGCTGAACCAGAACCAATGTCCATCTATTGCAGCTTCCTGTTCCCACTATAGCTAACCAGGTGTCTATGGGAAGCCCACAAGCAAGACCTGAGCACAACAGCACTCTCCCCATGTGCTACTGGTTTTCAGCGGCAAACTGCCTCTGCCATTGGAGGTATGACATAGTTAAAGGTAAAGGTAAAGAGACCCCTGACCATTAGGTCCAGTCGTGACCGACTCTGGGGTTGCGGCACTCATCTCATGTTATTGGCCGAGGGAGCCGGCGTATAGCTTCGAGGTCATGTGGCCAGCATGACAAAGCCGCTTCTTGCGAACCAGAGCAGCACACGGAAACGCTTTCGTACTGCTAGCTTGGCAGGAGAGTACATAGTTAGACGCCATTAATAGCTTAATTTTCCATGAATTTATGAACAAGCATGGCTTGATTGCCCTTGACAGCCAAAACCCACCTCTCCCACATCAGATCTCTAGGGAAACAGTTACCACCCTGAGAAGTTCACAGAGCCCAAACCCCTGTTGAGTTCAATGGGACTTATGCCATGTAAGTGCGTAGAGGACTGCAGTGCTGTCTCAAACTGTTTTTATTCTTATCCTATCACAGAGAGGTAAGTCATAACTGGCTAAGTCATTGCCTCTGACCATCAGCTCCCAAGGAGACACACCACAGACTATCAACAATTGTTACTTCAGGGCACAGAAATCTGAAAGTTAGTAAGTCTCCAATGGCATCCTCCTTCTAAAAGTAATCAAATACAGTCGTACTTTGGAAGTCGAACAGAATCCGTTCTGGAAGTCCGTTCTGGAAGCTCCTGCAGCCAATCGGAAGCCACAGAAGCCCCATTGGACGTTCAGGTTCCAAAGAACGTTCACAAACTGGGACACTCACTTCTGGGTTTTTCAGTGTTCTAGGGAGCCAAAATGTCTGAGTACCAAGGTGTTCGGGATCCAAGGAGGTATGACTGGATGGGTAAGCGCTGCACCCTCAAAACAACACTTGGAGATGTGGGTCAAACAGGAGAACTGAATAGCTTGCAGAAATAACCAAAGGACTTTACTTTTTTCCAAAAGTAATTTGGCCATAATTATTGCTGCTCATGAAACAACTAGGAAGTTGCCCACCAACCACTGTTCCATTTCCTTTCCTTTTTCTTGTTGTCTTGGTTGGCATATGGTTGCAAACGGAGCACTACTTTTTCACACTCATGAGCTTCGACTGCAGTTTTTCGAGTTGCTCAGTAGCCAGGCTGATTTATGTCTTGGCTTTCTGCATGATATCACACAATTATCTCCAGATGGAAAAATGGCAAAGGAGGACTGCCAAAGAATATTAGCCCTTAAAAGTACTCAGCCATTACAATCCATTTAATTCTGTGATTATTCTTGTTTTGACTTCACATTTTTGGGCAGAAGCACAAAACCTGTTTCCTTTCGGGGAAAGTGTGACTTTCTGTCATCCAAGATACTGTTGAGAAGACAGCATCGCTCCCTCAGGCAAATGTCAAAATAGACTTTGACCAATGGCAGGCCAGCCTGACCCAGGCACTGGAGTCAGCGGACTTAATTAGAGCACCATTTATCAAATTCTCTCAGCCCATTTACCCTCTTCTGTATTGCTCTACGAGTTCTGACCCAGGAATAAAGTCCCGTAAACCTGCTTGATGAATTTGTTGCACAAGTCAAAACTCATCATGTGCTGCCCACGGTAATCTGAATCAATTGGCCTTCTTGAACCCATTCCTGCTAATGCTAACACGACTCACATGTACTCTGTACTCTTAACAGCATTTTAATAAGTGTCACAGGCAAGTGTTGGCAAGCTGTACGATAATACAGTCATACCTCAGTTTAAGTACGCTTCGGTTTGAGTACTTTCAGTTTAAGTACTCCGCGGACCCGTCTGGAACGGATTAATCCACTTTCCATTACTTTCAATGGGAAAGTTCGCTTCAGGTTAAGTACGCTTCAGTTTAAGTACTCCTCGGACCGTCTGGAACGGATTAATCCACTTTCCATCACTTTCAAAGGGAAAGTTCGCTTCAGGTTAAGTATGCTTCAGGTTAAGTACGGACTTCCGGAACCAATTACACTCATACTTCGGGTTAAGTATGCTTCAGGTTGAGTACTCCGTGGACCCGTCTGGAACGGATTAATCCACTTTCCATTACTTTCAATGGGAAAGTTCGCTTCAGTTTAAGTACTCCTCGGACCGTCTGGAACGGATTAATCCACTTTCCATCACTTTCAAAGGGAAAGTTCGCTTCAGGTTAAGTATGCTTCAGGTTAAGTACAGACTTCCGGAACCAATTGTGTACTTAAACTGAGGTACCACTGTATAGGCAAAGTTTACAGGTGTTTTGAAACAGGGAAGATATGTAATGTGCATTGTGTGCCCCCAGACTGGCCCCAGACTAAGCTGGTTGCACTTTGGCCCCGATGAAATCAATGAGACAAGTTGGTCATTTTGAATTTCCCTGGGGAAGATGTGCAGCCAACCTAGTCTGGATCCAGCCCATTGAAAGGATGTGATGGAAGTCATCATAATTAAGCGAGCGTACAGCTGATCTCGAGTGTCATTTGTTTCCATCCATGGAAGCAGTTTCAAACTTGGATGGTTTAGATATAATTTCTGTAAAATAAAACAACAAAGAACAATGGCTTGCCATGCTGAAAAACACACCCATACGCACAATGTTGAATGTTGTGATGAACTGCCTTTTTAAAATTTTGATGCACCACAGCAGCACTACATTAGTGGCATTGTGCGGTATTAAAATAGCATCTCCCAGAAGCTCAGCTTTAATTCAAACTGCTGCCTCACCTTAAGTAAGGTAGGTACTTGCACATATACAGGGGAAGCGAGAAGCCAACAGTCAAGAAACATTCCTACCAAAATGCTTCCCTCATTCTGGGTATGCTCATACTTGTGAGATGATAATCCACCTCCAAGGATTGGCCAAGCAGATAGCTAGCTCCCTGCTAACATCTTCTTCGAGTTGTTTTCTTTTCCTTGACAGCCATGTGGACGAATTTATAACAAATTTGTTTTGCTTCCTGGATATTAAAATTCAAACCATCCACAAAAACCCATAAGCACTCGTCAATGGGCAGAGTAAATGAACAAAATCCTGAACCATGCAAGGCAACAGACGACAACCAAAATATCCAGGTTGGTTCGCTCTCTTCTCTCAAACAAATGTTCAGTGTATTATCTGTATACTAATAGGGACAATTTACTATTTATTTATTATTATCAACAACCATCCTTTGAGCTCAACAGCATTTCATTTGGAGGAAGATACAATCCCGAAAGTCAAAGAAACGAAAACGGAGTTTTTCCAGAAGCATTTTCAGCTTTAACCATGAAGTGTCATGTGAGATATTCCATTAAACTGCTCAGCTTTATTTGTGATATATAGTTGTGTTTTTGTTTTTGCACTCGCTTTCAGGGGGGCGGAAAGTATTTTAGGGGGAAAAGTCATGTTTTTGTTTTTATTTTATGGAAAATGCTTACAGGTTTTAATTATATGAAGTGGTACATCGAATCCCCGCGACGGGGTGAGCTCCCGTTACTCGGTCCCAGCTCCTGGCAACCTAGCAGTTCGAAAGCACGTCAAAGTGCAAGTAGATAAATAGGTACCGCTCCGGCGGGAAGGTAAACGGCGTTTACGTGTGCTGCTCTGGTTCTGCAGAAGCGGCTTTGTCATGCTGGCCACATGACCCAGAAGTTGTACGCCGGCTCCCTCAGCCAGTAAAGCGAGATGAGCGCCGCAACCCCAGAGTCGGTCACAACTGGACCTAATGGTCAGGAGTCCCTTTATCTTTACCTTACATCTTTTTTATTAATAATTAATTAAACGCCATTTAATTACCGGTAGGCCCAATAGTCATCTTGTCTTGTGCGTGGTAGCCATCCCCCAACCCACTTTCTCCCTCTCCAACAATACATCGGGGGGAAACAAAATGGGAAACCCGACAAAATACCCAGATCGCGGCACTCACAAAAATTCCTCCACAATAAATTCCCATTGAAATGCAATCTAGTATGCCATTTCATCGGACTGTGTGATATCAATAGGATCCAGATGAGGTCATTGAAGATGTTTCTCTTCAGAGTAGCTCAACGCTTCCTTGCTTTTAATTAATTTACAGTTGCAACTTAAAAGCACAACAGGGTGTCAGATAAAGTGGGCTCCTGGTGTGCTTCCTGAGGGGACAAGGTAACTGGTCTACGGTTCGCTGCCTAGTTATGTGCCAATAACCTCATGTACTTTGCTGCTTACTTATTAAAATCTCTCAGCCTGGGAAAAGTTAAGCACCCACCAAAAACAGAATGGGAAAATGTGTGATCTGTTGGCTCGATAGAGAACCAAAGTGATGCAGCAATTTGTGTGTTGAGGTCCCCATAGCCACCCTCAAATAAAAGACAATTCACACAGGTTTTTGGCATAATTTTTGGCCGCAACTTTATTGATCACAGCATGTGAGTGGTTGCTTAGGTATTGGTTTGCGACAATCTGTTCCCACCTAGAGGTAGGAACAGAACTGACATCTGCAAGCCTGCAAAAGTCAATAAGGGAAAACATTTTGGGGAGAGCATAGAGCTGGGTGCCAGGCTCTCACGTCTCCCCAAATGCTCCCTTGACAGGGGTTCGGACAAGAGTATAGTGAGCCCCTGGATTCCATTAATGGAATACCCCTGCAGCAGCAGCATTGGAGGGGCAGGCACAGCCAACCATACCCCCTCCACCAACCAAAATTAACCAATGCCTAACTACAAGTTGTGACGATTTGCTATGCAGTGGGCAAAACCCAAATGGCACCAGCCAAATGGCAAAATTCCTACCAGGCCCCTGCCCCAAAAGCAGACGACCCCATGACAGGCATAGCAAGGTCAACGCGATCAGCCCTAAATATAGGGAGGGTGGGAGGGTGATCCAATGTGCGCAGCGGGAAGAGGAAGCTCAACACTGCGCGCAGGGAATAAATAGTCGCTCATCAGTCAATCATAAAATTGCTACATCAAATTCTCCCCAACGACTGAGGGGTGCCCAATCAGAAACATGGCCATCTATACTAACCCGCCCAGCAACAGAGGGATGTATTGGTAGCCCCCACCGCAACACGTTCTCTGCATGAAGGAGAACCTGCTTTGTGGCTTAGACTTTGACCACAAAGGCCCGAGTTCAAAGTGTCCCCTCCCCCCACTGAGTCACAAAGCATACTTTTTGAGGATAAAGCAGAGAACACACTGGTTGAGTTATGTGTTGACTTGACTCCAACATGGTTAAGTTCCCAACTGGGATATACGTCTTCCAGTTCGTGCTCCCATGAGAGTCATGTGACCCACATTAGATCACAGGACTCAAAACGTACTTATTTCGGGTCCGTGCTCTCATGCCGCATGAAAACCCTTGTCTTGGTGGCGAAGCATGAGATCACAACCCAGAGAAAAGCACTTTTTCATGGCCGGGTCTCAGCGCAAATTTGTGCGAGATCACAGTGCCCAAAATGGCTGCCGTGCTCTCACAGGAAAGAAACATTTCTTTTTCCGGGACACGTGCTGGGTATGGGAGGAAGGGCAAGAGTAAAATCACAGCCAAAAAAGGGGGGTGCCTTCAACAATAGTGGTGATCTAGGCTGCCACAATCCAAGTCTGAGGGCAGTAATGCCAGAGACTGCATATTTCAGAACCCCTTTTCTTTCTTGAGTATGAGGGTCTGGAGAACTCTCCTGCTCCCATGGTGGCACCTGGAAGAGAGGAGCTTTTCCCACTCTGGTGCCCTCCAAAATTTTTGGAGTGCAACCAGGCCATTAGCCCCAGACAGCACAGCAGGATTTTTGCAGCAATCTGGGCTGGACGGGCCAGAGCGCTAGCAAAGAGCAGAGCCGCTTGAAGACGCTGCAAGCTGGATCCTCAATTTTAAAGTGGGACGGTTAAATATGGAGGGGGAATCTTCCCAATATTAGGGAAATGGTGATTCCGTTTTGTGTTTCTGTTGCTACACCACTTCATGCATGGATAGTAAATGGCAACACCTTGAAACGCAACTTTCATCTCCTTCGCCTGTTTTCTCTGTGTGTTCAGAGACAAGGGAGACAGATGAGCAACGAAGTCAGGGGGCAGATGAGCCACAATATACAGCTGCACATCTGTCAAATCCCCTCAATCATCCATTTGATCACGTTGCTTTCAAGGCTCGCAAAGATCAAAACTCTGTTCCCACAGCAAGCCTCTGAGGAGGCAACCATTGAACTCCATCAGAGAGAGGCAGAAGGAAATTGATGAGCTGGTGTCCTCCCGAATAAAGTAGCTGTTTTGGAGCTGGTGAATCAAGTAGCAAGGGAAATGGACAGGTTTTGTGTAGGAACATGGGGTTTTTATATTATTATTATTATTATTATTATTATTATTATTATTATTATTATTATTATATACATACAGTGGTACCTTGGTTCTCAAACTTAATCCCTTCCGGAAGTCTGCTCCAAAACCAAAGCGTTCCAAAACAAGGATGCGCTTTCCCATAGAAAGTAATGCAAAACGGATTAATCCGTTCCATACTTCTAAAAACAACCCCTAAAACAGCCATTTGACATGAATTTTACTATCTAACGAGACCATTGATCCAGAAAATGAAAGCAATAATCAATGTACTGTACTATAAAATAAATAAAAGAGTATTGTAGATGATAAAAATTTAAAAAAATATATTCTTACCTGCACTGATGATAGTCATTGTTTGGATGGGTGTTTTTTTTTTATCCATTTCTGCAGCCACACAATCAATCAATCAATCAGTAACTTAACTGGGATCCAAAACTAATTAACTGAAAAAGCCTCAAAACAAAAAAACGCAAAATAAATAGCAAAAACAAAAGCACCAAATTTAAGTTCCAAGAGCACTGCAATTGGAAACGGAAGGGTTGAATTACAAAGGGGGGATGCAAATGAGCAGCGCAACAGGAAACACAGGGGAACTCAAAATGGAGCTCGTTCGAAAAAAGTTCGAAAAACAGAACACCTACTTCTGGTTTTGCAGCTTTCGGGTTCCAAGTTGTTTGTGAACTAAGCTGTTCGAAAACAGAGGTACCACTGTACAAAGAAACACACACACACATACACCCAAATGACAATTTCCCATTATAGCAGGACAGGCTTTCCCAGCATGTAAGTGGTCCGCCTATAGGAGATGCCACAAACTTCCATACACAAGTCATACCGGTAGAATTGTTGAATTTGAAGGGACCACTAGGGTCATCTAATCCAATCCCCTGCAATGCGGGAATCTTTTGCCCAATGTGGGGCTTAAACCCACAACCATGAGATTAAGAGTCTACCAACTGAGCTAAGTCTTGACAGATAGCAAAGCAAGCAAGACAGAGAGAAAACTGGGCTGCTTTCCATGACAAGAATGACTTCTCTAAGCTACCGGCTCTTCTTTAATTCCCAGCCATTGGGTACCATTTTGGTAATCAGATGAATGATGATCATCGTATAGTACCGAGATATCTTATGTAGCAGCCAACGCCAACAGGGTGCCTTCTAGATGACTGAGACTGCAACTCCCATCAGCTCCAGCCAATACATGGGAGCTGTAGTCCAGAACAGGTCGGTGAAGGCTGCTATATACTAGCAGTGAACTCTGTTTCCAAAAGTTCATCCTTATGAGAAAGTTATCAGCAGGTACATGGGAGTCCCAACATGGCAGAGAGGTTGTAATGGAGTATCTGGAACAAGGATGTGGCTGGCAGGCTGGAAAGAAGCATTGCACAGTAAGACATTTCGTTGCAGGTCCCACTTGTCAGCAGGAACGCCATCTTTCCTGAGAGTGGCTTTGAGCCATTAGCAGCTGCACGCCAGGCAAACATTTTAACAGATGCAGCTGTCCCTGACACTGCATACGCAAAAGATGAATCTGAACGTGTGAAATAACAAAGATTAATGACTGCCAGTAAAATTTTCTTAGTAAATGAATGGATTAATTGTCCACGAAGCCAAGCTTGTCAAGAGATAATCTTACTATGTACCTGTTGGCATTGTAAACGGACCTGCTTGGATAGATAAAAGAATTTTTTCGCCCAACAACATAGATCTGTTGAAGCTTTTAGTCATGGTACAGGATGTACATATCCATCTTCCTTTCCAGCGTCTGTAATTCTTTGAGAGCCAAGTGGGGATAGGCAAATTTGTCAGTCTTCTACATTTCTAATTTTTCAAATCATAAATTCAGCATTTGTGCAGCTGTTTGAGAATTTTGTAAATAAAATTAAAATCCTCGGGAAAAGCCATCAGCATTTCAGATCGAATTTTTCCTAGCACATTTTAACGCGGTCTCGACGAATATGCACAATTTTACAAGCATTTTTCCCTACCGTAATTCATGCTTGCGTGTCATTTCCACCAATATATGCATTTTATGCAAACTGGTACAGTACATACGTGCATTTTGGGGCACATTATCTTGGCCAGGAACTGCGTTGCAAAATTCAGAGAAGTGCGGTTTTCAAAGGATAGCTGTATTTTGGTTCACATCTTGTTTCAAACAGTGCAAATTAAGCCAGGGATAATGAACATGACACGAGGATGCAGCCCTGTGGCTATTGGAACATGCTGCTTGGCCCTGAGCCAACTTCTTTCACTTTTAACTCCCCCCCCCAATTTCAGCCTGAATTTTCTGCATGCCTCTGTCTTTGTTTGCCTTATGGTGAAAGCACATGGTACTGCATGTAGATAGACTGACAGTGAAGAGATATAGGAGGACATATTTTCAGCTTGGGCAATGAGATGCACATGTCTCATTAACAAGAAGAGGACCAGTATTGCTTCTCCCCACCCCACTAAATAAATCTACTAGCAGAAAGCCTATCCCCTGATGAGCAACAGATGGGGTTTCCATAATGGCTCATTACCTCCTTGCTTTGTCATGCTGCTAAAATGAAATGAAACGTTATTTATGGTTAGAAATGATGCACAAGATTCCTACACAACTTCCCCCCACTGTTGTTGTTGTTGTTGTTGTTGTTTTGGATGAGCTTCCATTCCAAAACTTCTCCTGGGACTAACAATTTTGAGGAGCTGGCAAAGGGCCCGTTGGGAATTGCAGAAGTGCCCCTTCTGTCTAACTTTTTAAAAATCTCAAGTCTCCAAAGTTAAGCAAAAAAAACTGGAAATCTGCACATTCAGAACAGAAAAGCTGCCACTTGTCCCCAAATGCCTTTTGTCAGTCGTCCTCTCGTCTGCGATTGGGAAGGGCTATTACGTTTGAATGGCTGCAGAAAGAACTAACCACCAACGATGGATTTGGTTGGGAACGTGTCATTTAGGGCAAGGTTGGGCAACAGCTGCGATCTGCGAGCCACAATGAATGTGGATAATGAGCTTGGGAGCTGTGGCTGATTGGCATATTTGTTGTGGCATGCCGTTAGCATAATGCAAGTACCGCTTTCACAGATGAGTTTGATGTCAACCCAGAGTCAGTCAAGCATTCCAAGATTTGTGTCTCTGCAAAATGAACGGGCTCCAAATACATTGCAAATACTAAAAGTTAACAGTCCACAACCATTTGAAGGAACTTGCTTGAAGTTGCATATGGATGTGCAACAAAACACCCCTACAACCCAGCTCTCATCCAATTTACAAAAAAGAAACAAAAATGCCTGGTCTAGAATCGTAGAGTTGGAAAGGGACCTCAAGGGCACTCTAGTCCAACCCCCTGCAATGCAGGAATCTTTTGCCCAAGTGGAGTAGGTTTAGCTTGGAAAAGAGGAGACTTCAAATATCTCAAGGGCCGTTACATGGAAGAGAGAACAAGCTTGTTTTCTCCTGCTCTGGAGGATAGGACTCGGACCAATGGCTTCAAGTTGCAAGAAAGGAGATTCCAACTAAACATGAGGGAAAACTTTCTGACGATAAGAGCTGTTCATCAGCGGAAATGACTCCCTGAGGAGGTTGTGGATTCTCCTTCCTTGGAGGTTTTGAAGCAGAGGTTGGGTGGCCATCTGTCATGGATGCTTTAGCTGAGATTCCTGCAACACAGGGGGCTAAACTAGACGACCGCTGGGGTCCCTTCCAACCCTACAATTCTATGAATGTGGGGCTCAAACCCGCAACCCTGAGATTAAGAGCCTCATGTTCATCCCAGGGAGTAAACAGGACCCACGCAGCAGCCCTATTTGTGTCTCTCCAAGCCCCTCCAAGACTATTGGGAGCGATTCCAGCATCGCAGCTTTCGAAATATACTAAGATCCTGCTTGATTGTACCAAATGACCATCAAAGTCTGGCATCCTGTTTCCCACAGTGATTAAGCTGATGTCCTGGAAAAGCCCACAAGCAGGACATGGGGGCAATGGCCTTGCCCTGCGACTGCCCCCCAGCAGCTGGGACACGAGAGGCATAATAGCACCAAGCCAGCCAAATATTCAGATGATTTAATCGCGCTTGCCCAGGAAGTATCTGACCTAAGCGAAGCAAAGTTTGCTCGCTTCCCTCAGAAATCTAAATAGGGGTGATCAGCTCTTTTTCATATTTTTAACCTTGGCTGCGGTTCCTTGGACTCACTGAATCTGGGCGGAAGGAACCCCGCTCTGCCTGCTGCTGGGGGAGTCTCCATGTAAAGCAGCCAACTGGATTGGCAGCTGAATCTAACTTCAACACCTGTGGCTGGCAGGTTAGTTTAGGTGAGCCACGTCAGGCTGTGAAGCACACCTCACTCTCCAACAAAGGGGGAATAACTGGAAAGCAGTGCAGCTCTGCTATGAATCACTGCCCTTCATCCTTATAGTGACCTCCTGGCTCTTTTCATTTCTTCCCATGTGTCTTTATAGCACTGCAATGCAGCAGTCAAAGATTAATATATTCCCTACGTGCACTTGTGCTGAAATATCCTTCCAGATTTGTGGGAAAATGCCTCCTGCAGATTGTTTAGCATATAATGCATAGGTGATCACCGGATATTCTGCATGTTTCCTCTCTGTGCTGATTAGAAAGGAGCATAATAAATAGATGGGAGAATTGGCGATGGGGGATTTTGCTTTTGCTGAATATGTTCAAATGGTGTTCCTTCCTGTTGTTCAGTCACATGCTTTCCTGGGTTTCAGATTCTGCCAGAAGAATGAGCTCTGGGCCAAGCAAACGCCTGCAAAACAAAGATTAAACGAAAGATAATCTCTACATGGTGCTCTTTGTTCTGAAGTGGTTTCCTGAAAACGTCCCAAGATGATTGATCCAAGATGACTCATCCAAGATGACAGCTCAGTAAATCTCAGGTATTTCGAGTCAAGGACGCAGCACAATTGTGTCTCTGATGATCCAGGTAGTTTGGGAAAGTTTTCACTGAAGCAGCTTCATCATGCAAATATTCCTTGGCAGGAAAAATTGTACGAGGGAAAACAAAGGATTCCACCCCTGCGTAGTGGTGGAGAGAGCCAGTGTGGTGTAGTGGTTCAGAGTGGTAGACTCGTAATCTGGGGAACCGGGTTCGCGTCTCTGCTCCTCCACATGCAGCTGCTGGGTGACCTTGGGCTAGTCACACTTCTTTGAAGTCTCTCAGCCCCACTCACCTCACAGAGTGTTTGTTGTGGGGGAGGAAGGGAAAGGAGAATGTTAGCCACTTTGAGACTGAGCGGGATATCAAATCCAAACTACTACTCTTCTTCTTCTTCTTCTTCTTCTTCTTCTTCTTCTTCTTCTTCTTCTTCTTCTTCTTCTTCTTCTTCTTCTTCTTCTTCTTCTTCTTCTGCGTAGGTGCTATTTAACACCTGATAAATTATCCAAAATGTATATGAAGGTTCCTAATAACTGCTGGGAGTGCAAACAAACAAGTGGTCCTTGTTTTGGTACAGTATGTGGTAGAACTGTAAGAAACCGAGGGAATTTTTGGAAATGATATATGATGAGATTTTTTAAAAAGATGCTTAAAGTGATTACACCAAAAGCAACGGCCCTGAAGCTTTTCCCCCCTAGAAATTATACGGTCAAAAGTTCCAAGTTCTAAAAAAGATGGTTAAGTTGTTTATGCACGAAACTACAGCAGCCAGGATTCTCTATTCACCAAAAAAAAAGAAAGGATAAGCAAGGTTAAAGGTAAAGGTAAAGGGGCCCCTGACCATCAGGTCCAGTTGTGTCCGACTCTGGGGTTGCGGCACTCATCTCGCTGCTAACAACTAAAATAAGAGAACTTAATAATAACTGTTTTATGGAAGAATGAAAGGTTTTTTTTAAGACTGTTTAAAGAACTGTTACAATACGATGAATTTGCAAGCAGGATTTGAACTGCGAGCAACAGAAATAATTAGAGATAATTGTATTATATTGATAAAAGAAAATAAAAAATTATTATGTACTGGAATTCCATGTGAAATTTGTGGAGGATACACACACACACACACACACACACACACACACACACACACACACATACACACACACCAAAGCCCCCACCTTCCAGCTTAGTTCAGGATTTTGAACTAATTTTTGTTAGAGCATCAGTCACTAAGTGCACATGACCTGGTTCCCAGGGCAACAGGCGTTGCAACCAACGAGTGGATGTGGAACTCAAGTGGGTGGGTCATCTAGTTTTCTGGGGACCCATTTTTGGGGAGACCTCAGCGGTTACCACAACTACTACAACTAATCCAGAATGTGGCAGCTAGACTGGTGACAGGGGGTGGCTGCCGAGACCATATAACACCGGTCCCAAAAGACCTACATTGGCTCCCAGGACGTTTCTGAGCACAATTCAAACTGTTGGTGCTGATCTTTAAAGCCCTAAACGGCCTCGGTCCAGTATACCTGAAGGAGTGTCTCCACCCCCATCGTTCAACCTGGACACTGAGGTCCACTGAGAAGTGAGGTTGCAGGGAACCAGGCAGAGGGCCGTCTCGGTAGTGGCGCCCGCCCTGTGGAACACCCTCCCATCAGATGTCAAGGAGATAAAGAACTACCTGACTTTTAGAAGACATCTGAAGGCAGCCCTGCTTAGGGAAGTTTTTAATGTTTGATCTTTTTATTGTGTTTTTAATATTCTGTTGGGAGCTGCTCAGAGTGGCTGGGGAAACCCAGCCAGATGGGCTGGGTATAATTAATGAATTTACTACTACTACTACGAATTATCTGGCTCTGCCTGTTGAGCTCAGTGACGAGAATGGAAAAGCCATTCCATTTCTGGTCTCTGTCAGATTTGCAACTGATCCCACTCAAAGGCCTTCCAAATTCATAACATTAAAGTACTCTCTCTCTCTCTCTCTCTCTCTCTCTCTCACACACACACACACACACACACACACACACACACACACACAGAGAGAGAGAGAGAGAGAGAGAGAGAGAGAGAGAGAGAGAGAGAGAGCTATTTTAACATTAATATAGTCTTCTTCTGTCCCATGAAATTATACCGGCTCAGAAGGTGCCAGGTTCCTGTCTGTTTAACATTTGGGGCACACTTCAATCCATTAAGAGTGTGTGTGTGTGTGTGTGTGTGTGTGTGCTCTGGCACTCGCTGGTGGTTGCACTGAAACTGTCCCAAGAAAAGTCCCTGCCCCCCCCCGCCTTCTTTCCAAGCGGCTGCTTATTAGCCACATGGTGAGCACTATTATGCTGCAGCTCAGCTTTTAATAAATCATTGGCCACTTGGCGCTGATGAGGCTGCCGGCCTCTGGGTGTTCAAAGCACTGTCTGCAAGAGGGAAATAAACAGGGAGCCATTGCGCACAGGGGAGGGGGGAGGGGGCTGCTAGCAGTGGTGTGTGTTATCTTAAAATCTGGTCAAAGCCCAATGTTGAGGTGATGGCTTATTCTGCAATCTGCACCTTTGGTGTTTCACAGCTGCAGTTCTGGCATCCAATTGTAACTGGACTCGGGGTGACGTAATGCATGCGGGGAATCTGGGAACCGAGAATGAGGAATACGGATAGTTAATATGAAAGCAGTGGCAATAGGTCAAGGCAATGCTGGAAGGGCCCGTAAGGTGGAACTCATTTGCAGAGGTGCTCCAGTACAGGCGTCAGAATAATTAGCGTGCCATTTTATGACAGCTCACACAGCCTCTACCGTAACAAGAGGCATGCCATTTCCTCGCTGCATCGGTCAGATAATGGAGAAAGAAATCTGTGCTAAATATATGAAAGAATCATTTGCCACCTCTAAGCTGAAGGTGAGAGGAGAAGGTTGAAAAGTACCTTCCGCTGGATTCGAAGGTACAGTGGAACCTCGGTTTATGAACACCTCGGTTTACGAATTTTCGGTTTACGAACGCCGCGGACCCACCTGGAACGGATTAATTCACTTTCCATTACTTTCCATGGGAAAGTTCGCTTCAGTTTATGAACGCTTCAGTTTATGAACAGACTTCCAGAACCAATTGTGTTCATAAACTGAGGTACCACTGTATACAACCAACAACCTAATCTGGATTTATGTCCCCGCTGCAGGAAGTGTAAAGAATACTGAACTGGGCAGACTAATGGTCCGACTCCATTGCACTGTTTCTCAAACTTGGGTCTCCAGCTGCTGTTGGACTACAACTCCCATCATCCCTGATCACTGCTCCAGCTAGCGAGGGATGATGGGAGTTGTAGTCCAACAACAGCTGGAGACCAAGTTTGAGAAGTACTGAAAGGCTAGCTTCTTATGTAAACAATAGGGCTGCCATACGTCCGGATTTTCCCGGACATTACCAGGATTTCAAAGGTGGAATTGATGTTGGGGGGATTTCTGAAAGGTGGTGCATTGTCCTAGATCTTAGGCAAGCTCAACAACTTTTGGGGTGTCCTGGTTTTTTTCTCTTTGGCACCCCATCCAATGCTGATTTATTACAGTGATACCTCTGGTTACGAATTTAATTCGTTCCAGAGGTATGTTCTTAAGCTGAAATCATTACTATCCCAAGGCATGCTTTCGTTAATGGGGTCTCCTGCTGCCTGTGCGCCTTCGGCACACAACTTCTGTTTGCATCCTGAGGCAAAGTTCACAACCAGGAGCAGCTACTTCCGGGTTAGCGGAGCTCGTAACCTGAAGCGTTTGTAACCAGAGGTACCACTGTAAATACTTTTAAAAAGTGGTGGACCTAAGAAAAATTGATTTTTATGAATAAGACCTGTTTGAAATTCTCACAAGCAGTCCTGGATCTTAGGCAAGATAGCATTTTTGTAAGAAAAAGCTCAACAACTTTGGACGTTTCTTTAAAAGAAAAGCTCAACAACTTTTTCAACAAGCCCATGCACATATTGCTTCCCCATTTACCCTTGCCTCTGCTCTTTCCCTCTTATACTCCTTCCTCTCTAGGAATATTCAGTAGTCACCCAGGGTGGGTGAAATCGGTCCAGGGCCTGAGGATACTGGGTGACAGAGGCTTCAACTTGCAATTCAGAGGGTCTCCACATGTGGCAGTCACACACAAACCCAAAGGCTTCCATTCGCCGAGATGGCGAAAATTGGCATGTTTAATAAGAGAAAACCCATTTTTAACATTTGTTAAAAATTGGAAACCTATCATAGGCTTTTTGCATGAAAAATAAAAATAATAAAAGATATTTGGATTTGAGGATTGAAGATAATGTTTGTCTATAGTGGATATGTTGGGTGTTATCCTGGACTGGACAAAATTAATATTGCTTTTATATAGCAGACAGATGAAGAATCGGAAGTTCTTTACTTTCTGAATCTTATTGTTCTATATTTGTCTTTTAACCTCTTTCTTTTAACCTTTTTTATTTATTTACTTCTCTTTATTCCCCACCCCACCCATCTTTTAATGTTTTTATTCCCTCTAGATCAGGCACGCCCAAACTCGGCCCTCCAGCTGTTTTGAGACTACAACTCCCATCATCCCTGACCACTGTTCCTGTTAGCTAGAGATGATGGGAGTTGTAGTCCCAAAACAGCTGGAGGGCCGAGTTTGGGGGTGCCTGATCTAGATCGAAGTCATAGTTTGGATAAAAAGGGGGGTGGGAGAGGTATGATTAAACTTTGTAATTTTCTCTATAAACCTTAATAAAAATTTATTTATTTTTTAAAAAATGATCAGCTAAGTATTCCAGTCTGTGTAGAAATGCAGTCAATGTGGGTGCACGATCAATAGCCATTTGCAGGGGAGATTTAGGAATGGATGTACAAGAAACAGCACTCTGCATGTGTTGACTTTTGATAACGCTCCATTACAAAATGAAGTCTTGAAGATTTGGGAAAGTCTACCTTCCTCTGGGGGAAATTGAGGGATAAGGGAACCTGTGATCCGCCTCCAGGTGGGGAACTCTGACACTCCATCTCCCATT
Organism: Zootoca vivipara; assembly: GCF_965207765.1. NCBI lineage: Eukaryota > Metazoa > Chordata > Lepidosauria > Squamata > Lacertidae > Zootoca > Zootoca vivipara. The sequence goes on along the minus strand of NC_142594.1, from coordinate 15,460,837 downwards.
AGCTTCGGCCACCATGGCCAGCAGTAATGAATGATAGGAGCTGTAGTCCAGCAACTTATGGAGGGCCACCAATACTCTATCCTGCGCCTGTTGTTTGTCCCACCTGGTGCATAGAGCTCATAGCTGCCAAGTCCGGATCGTAAAGATCCGGGATCGGCAGCGCGCGCACGACCGGAAGTTGCGTGACGCAACTTCCGGTGGCGCTTCGCCCTTCTATGGGCACCAGAAAATGGCGGCGCCAGCGCCGGAAGTCGCTTCCGCGCATGACCGAAAACACGTAAAAGCGACTTCCGGCGCCGGCGCCGCCATTTTCTGATGCCCATAGAAGGGCGAAGCGCCACCGGAAGTCGTGTCACGCAACTTCCGGTCATGCGCGGAAGCGACTTCCGGCGCCGGCGCCACCATTTTCTGGTGCCCATAGAAGGGCAAAGCGGCACCAGAAAAATGGCCGCCGGGAAGAATCGAATTTAAGGGATAATGCCGGGATTTTCTGCCAAACGGGAGACCGCCGGGAAACGGTGAGAAAAAAGGGGTTTTCCCGGCGGATACGGGATACTTGGCAGCTATGATAGAGCTATTCTGTGACTGATACAGAGATACGCTGCATCTGAACTTGAAGCGGTTCACTTTTTACAACAGGACTGTTAGCTGAATTAGTATGTACAGTACTCATTTCAATGGCATGCCTGTATTTGTGCTTTGAATCTTAAAAATGCACAAAGCAGATGTCCCCATAAAAGCCCCCTTTCTTCCTATTTTTTTATTTCTTTCTTCTTAGAACATTTAGCCACTATACCAGACTGTAGTTCACAAATCAATTCCATTGTGATTATTTGTCTCTTTTATACAGCCAAGCAACAATCCTTCAAGCCGTCGGCGCTATTTTCAGCCACAGGATCATAGGAAAGCTGCCTAGTGTTTTTTAAATGCACAAGCTTGCATTTAACATTCACCACAGATTTGCCTTTCCACGAATTCCTAGCCCATATAGCACAAAGCCAAACGCTACTTTATTGGGGAGGGGGGGGTAATGCTGTATTGTACCAAATGCCATGATGCTCCTCCTTGCTAAATATTCTGGCCAAGCAGGCACCATTTCTTCAGCACAATTATTGTGCATGCCGCGCCCTTAGTTAGAAAAGCAATGCAAGTTGAGGCCAGTATTTGGGATTAGGATTATATATACATTACACTGAATATCAAGCTCTTGGCTCGATCTTAGCAGTGTTTTCCTTACACATTAGTCAAACCATTTATTATTTGCTTCTACAAGTTCACAGTTTCTCCATAGATAGACCAAGTTGAGAGTAAAGGTAAAGGGTAAAGGGACCCCTGAAAGTTAGGTCCAGTCGCGGGGTTGCGGCGCGCATCTTGCTTTACTGGCCGAGGGAGCCGGCGTACAGCTTCCGGGTCATGTGGCCAGCATGACTAAGCCACTTCTGGCGAAACAGAGCAGTGCACGGAAATGCCGTTTACCTTCCCGCCAGAGCGGTACCTATTTACAGTATCTACTTGCACTGTGCGCTTTCGAACTGCTAGGTTGCCAGGTGCTGGGATTGAGCAACGGGAGCTCACCCCGTTGCGGGGATTCGAACAATCGACCTTCTGATCGCCAAACCCTTGGGCTCAGTGGTTTAGACCACAGCGCCACCCGCATGCCTAAGTTGAAAGTACTCCTCCCTTTTTTCAGGGCCATATTCTGAAGTGAGCAAGGGCTGAGAAGCCAATAGAATTGTAGAATTGGAAGGTACGTCCCCCTGCAATGCAGGAATCTTTTGCCTAACATGGGGTTCAAACCCACCACCCTGAGATTAACAGTCTTATGCTCTACCAACTGAGCTATCCCAGCATATATATCGAGAACAACAAGTAAACAGGCAAAGGGTTCTTCAAATGCCTCCATGCTAGGAATGGGCAAATAATCCATTCAATCTAGAATTGGGCTAAATTACTGATATCTATCTATATCTCAAAATAACTCTCCCTCCCTGAGCCAATTTGAAAATCCAGAAACCGTGTCATACCAGCCTCCTCCTTACAACCTCCTCACACACCCCACAAGCTGCCCAAACTCCAAAATGAACCCCCGCCCCAAACACAAGGACTTGAGCCGCACTTTGAGTCCACATTTACAACTGATCTGTCAGTTGAGTGATCAGAGGATGAATGACCACTGGGAGGAAGGCAGAGAGTATAAATGCCATGGCGCACCTGCAGCAACACAACCAGACGCCTTCATCTGCCCCAGCTGCAACAGAACAGGTCTCTCCTGCGTTGGTTCCCTACAACCACAGCAAGCGCTGCAATCTTCCAACACTCCCAAAGGCATCACTCCGCCATTGTCTCCTGAGATAGTTGGGCCAGTGCCTTTGGGGTTTGACCCAGAGGTACTGTCCTGCTGCAGCAGAATTCATTCAACAAACAAACAAACAAACAGCAAGGCATCCTTCATAGGTACCCTTTTATCAGGGTCTTGCCTGTTTATTTAAGGTCAGTGAACCCTTAAGGTCAGGATTCCATCAAAGCCATTAAAACAGGGATGAGGAAACTGTGTCCTCCTTATATTTGTTGGACTACAATTCCCAGCATGCCTTCTTGTTTTCCATGCTGGCTGAGGCTGGTGGGAATTTGAGTCTACCAACTTCTTAAGACTGGTCCAGGTCCCCCGTCTCTGCATTAAAGGCACTTAGAAGGCCTACTATCTTGTCCGATTGCCAAAATATTTGCGATATCAACGTACCATCTGGTGACCGCTCACATCATTAAGCAAAGGTGCTTTATGAGAAAAAGATATATGGCAACAGCAAATGGTTAGTAATTGAATTTGAAGGAATCATTGGCGGCTTTCCAGAGCTGCGCTAGCAGTAGTTAACCCTGCGGAAGCTAAGCAAAACCATCAATTAATCCATTAATATTTGTTTGTCTGTTATGTGAGTGCCCTGCCCTTCTGCCAAGATATTCAGAGCAGCAACATACATGAGATTTCCACTTTAGGGATGCAAACAAATGGGCTGCCCAGGCATAACTTGGAAGATTCTGTTATCCCTCTTATTGTCAATCTGCTCTACAGCCCCCCCCCCAAAAAAAGCCACTTGCAGATCAATAAAAACAACAGTTCCTGCCTTCGGACGACAGTCTAAAACAGTGATGGCCAAACTCGGCCCTCCAGCTGTTTTGGGACTACAACTCCCAGCATCCCTAGATAACAGGACCAGTGGTCAGGGATGATGGGAATTGTAGTCCCAAAACAGCTGGAGGGCTGAGTTTGGCCATCACTGGTCTAAAAGGCGCAGTATAGAAAGTAAACGTATCAGGAGGGAGGAGGAAATAAATGAATGAGAAATGGAGAGCCAAAACCGACAGATCCATCCACCCTTGCTCAGGGGCCAGTTCTTACTTAAAATTCATACTTAGAATTATAGAATTGTAGAGCTGGAAGGGACTCTCAGGATCATCTAGTCCAGGGGTGGTCAACTTCCAAGAGACTGCGATCTACTCACAGAGTTAAAAACTGGCAGTGATCTACCCCTTTTGGGGGGGGGGTTCAGGTTGAGGTTGTTGAGCTTTTTTTAGGAAGGAAAGCCATCCATGTTTTAGAGGGTTTGGGTTAAAGTTGAGCGTTTTTTTAGGAAAGAAAGCCCTGTTTGGGGGGCTTCAGGGCAAAGATGTAGAGCTTTTTTAGGGGAGCCAAAGTTGCTGAGCTGCTTTGGGGAGAGCCAGTGATCTACCACAGATGTCCAGTGATCTACCAGTAGATCACGATCTACCTGTTGGACATGCCTGATCTAGTCCAACCCCCTGCAATGCAGAACTATGCAGCTGTTCCATACGGGGACCAATTCTGCAGCATTGGCATTATCAGCACTATGCTCTAACCAACTGAGCTATCTCTGACATTTGCAGTGTGGTTCTCCAGCAAAGGAATGTGTACCAAAATGTATACTAATGAAGGATATGCATATATTTTAGAAAAGAACAACACAAAATATGTGTGTGTTATGATAAATTCACAGGGGCGATTCAGAGCTGCATTTGCCTAATTTTTCTTTCTTTCTTTTTTTAAAAGGTTGTTTTATTGCTAAAGCTGTATTACAATATTTGAGGGTACAATTCCTCAAATGTAATCATAGTAAACTTAAACTTATTTATTTTAGCTCTGCATTGTGGCCACCGGTTTGAAGAGTTTTTCCTGAACAAGTTGGCTATTATCCTTTTCTGAATGGCCAGTACAACACACACACACACACACACACACACACACACACACACATTTCCAGTTAATTCAGTACAATGTGACCTCAGCAATTCTCAACATCAGGTTACTAGCATGAAGTTCTGAACTTTTACAATTCCTGGCAGGAATCCCCACAAATACTAGAACAACCAAGGCCCCATTTTACAGGACTGGAATTCCAAGAAGCCATATAACTTCTAGGAATGTTGCTATATAACATTTTCACATTTGAGGGAAATCATAGCAATGAAATAATGCTCTCCACACGGCCAAAGTTTTAAAAATGAGACAGCAACACTTTACTGAAGCCTATCGAAGAAAGCGATGGCCATATTTTATGCCAGGGGGTAGACAACCTAAGGCCCGTGGGCCGGATGTGGCCCAATCGCCGTCTCAATCCGGCCCGCGGACGGTCCGGGAATCAGCGTGTTTTTACATGAGTAGAATGTGTCCTTTTATTTAAAATGCATCTCTGGGTTATTTGTGGGGCATAGGAATTTGTTCATTATTTTTTTCAAAATATAGTCCGGCCCCCCACATGGTCTGAGAGAGGGTGGACCAGCCCACGACTGAAAAAGCTTGCCGACCCCTGTTTTATGCCATTGGAGGGGGTGGGGGAGAAGCATCACCTAAATTGAATGCAGTAGCCCAACCCACAGATCTTGTAATGCTTTTGAATCTTTCAGACTGTTTCACTGTGCTCTAGGCCACATGACTGTCTTTCTCTGAAGACCAAGATCGGCGGCAGAAAAATAAGTGTTTCAAGCAGAAGCAACTAGACTCAGTTTCCAGAATCTCCAGTCAAATGGACAACTGTACTATCTACCATTGTGAATGGGCCAAGGGTTACTAGCATGGAGCCTACAAATGTTGTCGAACTACAACTCTTGCCATCCACATGTATTGACCATTCTGGCTGCATACCACTAGGCCTGAAAACAAGAGACTGCAACACAATGTCTGCCCCTGCGCACACACAAACACAATGTGTGCACGCGCACACACACACATGCCTTCCTGGGTGCCACAATCCGGGTTTCAAGCAAGTATTCCTTGGTGAGAGAACCCCAGCAGAAATTTTAAATCACAAAACATGCAGCAAACTACAGCATGAAAATATAAGGCTGTTCAACCTTTAAAACTATGCCTTGTGAGTTCCAAAACTCAAAACTCTTTCCCAAAGCTTAGAAAAGCAGCAAGTTTGGTTAAGTTAGAGATGGTCTACTTACAAACTCCTCAATTCACATGCTTTTCCCATGCAGCATTCATGTTGCCCAGGCAGTAAACTTGGCTTAGCTACAATAGTGAGAGTCCCTAAATTACTGGTATAGGAACTCATGAGTGGCTTCACCTGCTGAATTCATCAGGTGGGCTGGAGGGCAGCAATGGCTTGATTACCTAGTTCCTCCCAAGGTGAGCCAAGCCCTCCAGGACAGCTTACTCTATGGTATTAACCCCTTAATGTCTTAATCAGACTTTAGCACGTTGGTTATCCCACGCTTTTCTCCTCCTCCCTGATGCTCCCCACAATTGAGTGAGTAGTGGATGTTTAACGATTTGTAGAGTTGTAAGGCAGAATGTGAGTGTGATGTGTAGTGAATCAGGTTGTGCCTTGGTAGACGGGAGCATGAAGAGGAAAGGGATCCCCGACTCTAGAGATGTTTCAAAATGTGCTGCTGTGTTATAGCTTTGCATGGCATTGTCGTCTCTCGATTTCATCGTTTGTTATATATACTGTATTTGTTGTTTGACCACTTAGTGATGGTCTTTAGTATGAAGTGGTGTGTATATATATATATATATATATATATATATATATATATATATATATGAGAGAGAGAGACTTATCCTCTATTATCTTATCAGTCGGTGGTGACATGATGGTTGTGTACGTCCTCCAGGATTGGAAGCCGTATTCCTCTAGTTGCTAGAAACAGCAAGTTTCAGCAAGGTCTTGCTTGTGAGTTCCCATGGGCATCTTCTGAGAACAGGATGCTGGACTAGGTAAAGGTAAAGGGACCCCTGACCATTAGGTCCAGTCGTGACCGACTCTGGGGTTGCGCGCTCATCTCGCATTATTGGCCGAGGGAGCCGGCGTATAGCTTCCAGGGCATGTGGCCAGCATGACAAAGCCGCTTCTGGCAAACCAGAGCAGCACATGGAAACGCCGTTTACCTTTCCGCTGTAGCGGTTCCTATTTATCTACTTGCATTTTGATGTGCTTTCGAACTGCTACCGGTAGGTTGGCAGGAGCTGGGACCAAGCAATGGGAGCTCACCCCGTCACAGGGATTCGAACCGCCGACCTTCTGATCAGTAAGCCCTAGGCTCAGTGGTTTAACCACAGCGCCACCTGGGTCCCTGATGCTGGACTAGATGAGCCTTAATTAATACAGCTGGGCTTTTCTTATGCTCTTAATCTTGCCCACAAATCTCTAAACAAAACAGTAGTGGGGAGGCAGTGGTAGGTTGAACTGTTTGTGATTGTTTCAAGCAGATCTTATAAATAAAATCCATTATTCTTAGGGCCACCACTTTTTAAAGGTATTTAATAAATCAGCATTAGGTAGGGTTGCCAAAAATAAAAACCAGGACACCCCAAAAGTTGTTGAGCTTGCCTAAGATCCAGGACAAAGCGCCACATTCCAGACATTTCCCCCAGACCTCAATTCCGCCTTTGGAATCCCAGTAATGCCCAGGAAAAATCTGTACATATGGCAACCCTGCATTTGAACAGTTGGGCTGTGGGGGACAGACGAAGCAATGAAATACCCTGAGGGGACTTGGAAAAGAGCAATTAATTTGGGAGTACTGTAGTAGGATTAGGGGAAAGGAACAATTCTTTCTGTGGGAAATAACCAAGAGACAAATGTATTTCCAAGGTTGGGGGAGTGGGAAAAAGAGGAATTAATTCGAAGGTGGGGTTAGGGAATGAACAACCATTTATTGAGTGCAGGTGAGAGGAAAAGAGCCATGAATTCAGAACTGTGTGTTTGTTGCTATGAAGGAGAGAAAATGTAGCAGCAGTGAATTGTTTTCATATACAGTATGAAGGTTGGGGATGGCATTTATAATACTGCAAATGCTGGCTAAAAAGTTGGTAGAGACCCCCCCCCCTTCCATGTGATGCCAGAATTCAGGAAGACTCGCACACCTGAGGAAATTGATTGGTGGTGGGTTCAAAACAGACTCAATGTTTTTTCAGAGAGTTTGGCTAATCGGAGATAACTGAATGGTGTTTTTGCATATGCTCGGGGCAATCTTTTTTTCTTTTCTTTTTTCAAAATCCCCAATGAGTATTCTATTCAGTTCTTTTCTTCTAGAAAAAAAGTGTCGCTACAGCGTACCCCTGAGTACTCCCAGGAAAAAACACTGGTTTTATAATAATTCAAGGAGTGAACCCACTGGGAGCATCTTGTTGACCAAGGTGCCCTTCAAATCTGGTAAAAGGTAAAGGGACCCCTTACCATTAGATCCAGTCATGACCGACTCTGGGGTTGCGGCGCTCATCTCGCGTTATTGGCCGAGGGAGCCGGCATACAGCTTCCGGGTCATGTGGCCAGCATGACTAAGCCGCTTCTGGCGAACCAGAGCAGCACACGGAAACACCGTTTACCTTCCCCGCTGTAGCGGTACCTATTTATCTACTTGCACTTTGAGGTGCTTTCGAACTGCTAGGTTGGCAGGAGCTGGGACCGAGCAACGGGAGCTCACCCCGTTGCGGGGATTCAAACCACTGACCTTTAACCCACAGCGCCATCTGCGTCCCAAATCTGGAGCTGATAGTAAATAGATTTGATTCAGCCATAACATACAGAGCACACAAGTAACTGTTCCCATAACATAATAATCTATTGCAGCCTCAGATTTACAGACCACCCCCTAAAGCTTGCTAGGAACCACTGCTTCAGTCCTAACCCCATTTACCTGGGAATAAACCTAATGGAACTCAATGGTTTGGGTTGTTGACATGGTTTGGATTGTACTGTAAACTGTAAAAGTATTACTACCGGTAGGAACTGTGCTGCACTGCATTCAGTAGGATTAATACCAGTAAGTATCTTTAAGAGTATAGCTTCAGGCTGCAACCCCAATTCCCCATTCAGTAGAGGAAACTCTACTACTGAATTAAATCGGACTTACTTCTGAGTAAGCATGATCAGGATTGTGCTGTCACTCTCTTTTGCATTTGCCTACTTTCTGAGTCTTAGCTTCCATCCACAAAAAGTTTTATCACTTGCGATTCGGTTAAGCAAAACTTGGATAGGAACAGCTGGAGGAACACCTGCCGCAAGGCCTTTGATCTATTGAAATGCCACAACAGCTCCTAACGCTTGGGAAGTTTGCCTGGGGCAGGAAGCAGGCATGTAGGAAGCTTGATGCTGTCCAGCCGTTTCACTGTTTCTGTTGGTCTGCACTGTGTTGACATAGCAACTGCAATGGTAGGTAAATTTGTCATCCTGATGTGTCAAATGGAGCTGTGAGACTGGGCTCACTACATGTTCTGCCGCGTTGCGTGGTCTGCAGGTGTCTCTCAATATCTTTCCTAAAACAAAGCAGATAAAACCCTCATTCCTCAGGTTTCATTGCTGTATCTTCAACGTTGTTGCTATTATTATTATTATTATTATTATTATTATTATTATTATTATTATTTTATACTCCACCCATCTGGCTGGGTTTCCCCAGCCACTCTGGGCAGCTTCCAGCAAAATATAAAAACACAATGAAACATCAAACGTTACAAACTTCCCAATACAGGGCTGCCTTCAGACGTCTCCTAAAAGCTGCGTAGTTCTTTATATCCTTGACATCTGATGGGAGGGCGTTGTAACGTAGCATGGCCTACCATCGATATAGTTGGCAAGCATTTCATTTTTGCTTAATTTTTATTGCTGAATACATATACTCTCTAACACAGATGCCTAATGCAATTGCAAAGCTATGACTGGAAAATAACAGAATGGTTGTCCCTGGGCCCAGACTGTTTTTATTGCAGGTGCATGCAGCAACTTGTCCTTAGGGCTTCAAAAGTGCATTTGAAGCAGATTCATACTGAACTGCCCAGCCATCATCCTACTTTAACCATTGCTGTTTTGTGCTTTCCCAGTGTTCCTGCATTGTTGCATTCACACACCATCCATTCCATTGTCTGTTGCTGTCATCCCCAACACCATCAAAAGCACAAATCATAAGGAATGCAGAATAAAAAGGACCTATGGAGCAGGATCCCTCTTATTTAGGGCTGCCATACTTTTGGGATTTCCCAGACGTATCCGGGATTCATCCGTCAAAAATAGGCCAGAATTTCTGAAAAGTGGTAAAAAATGTACAGGAAAACTTGGGTGTATGGCAACCCATGTTTGAAGTGTTGGTTTTTTGGTGAGTTTCCTTAAATTTGGAGTTTTTGCAAAAAAAAAAAACTTGGCCCCAAAATAAAAGCAAAAAAAAAGTTTGACAACTTTTGTGTCCGTATTCTCACTTTTTGAAATACCCTACTCTTAATGTAAATGGTTGTCTCCAAACCAAAAGCCATGGCAGCAGGTTTTTCTGCAATCTTAGCATCACTATTGCTGGATTCCAACTCAGCGTTATGAGTCCTGAGCCCTGCTTGTGATCAAGGATGGACTGGCAAGCTAAGACTGATGAGGAGGAAGCAGAAGGGAGCTGAATCGTGGGAACTGGGAGTGGAGGATGGATGTTCTCTCTTCCACTCCTTTGCATAGTGAAAAGCTTCATTGAAAGCTGAAAGGGGCATTGACCACTGCAGGGGATGGCTGAGCTAAAGGCAGCAGAGGCTGAACCGCAGTCGGAAGGGGAGGGCTCATCTTGGTCGCCAAGGACCAGAAGGTGCCTCCATAGACTCTCCCACCCCGATTGAATGTGGGTTTACAAACTCAACATTCTCAGAAGGCAAAAGAGCTTCATCTTAAAAAGCTTGGCATGAAGGGCATGGGAAGTTATTAGGACATATTTGTCGCTTCTCTTCAGTTCTTAAATTCTTGCCCACCTCATGAACTCTTGACTCCTCCTGCTATGCCTACTACTGAGCTTGTGCCATTACTTGTCTGAATAAAGATCTGTGTCTTACACACAGGTAAGAGTCGTTGTGTTTTGGGAGGCAGCCAGGACAGACAATGTACGATGGGCAGGAATACAGCATCTCATACCCGATGCAATAAATTGTCCTCATGCATAATAAATCTATCTGCATTCACATTCCTAGCAGATTTCTCAAAATTGGACGCAGTAATAAAACTTCGAAACTGTAAAGTAGACTCGGGGTAATAAAAAAATTAAAAATGAAGCAGCTTGTAACAATGAGTGACTTGGTATTTCCTGGGAAAAAATTGGATGCAAAGGCAAGATGAAGAACAGATGGAAACTTCCATATATATTATGAATAAACAGCAGCATAGTAAGGAGAACATAATCTTTGACACTAACCATTGGGCATGGTGGCAAGGGTGGATGGGAGTTGGAGTTGATTTCCCATCCCTGGCTCAGAGACGCACCAGGCAGTCAGGGAGCTAGAAAAACTTTATTATCTCTCTTAGGAAACTCGTGAATCCACCTAGATACCACTCAATCCAGTTGCCCCTAGTGACTGAACAACAGAATGATGCTATTGTTAATTATTAGATTTTATATCTCATCCTTCCTTTCACACACACTTCCTACACACACACACACACACACACACACACACACACACACACACACACGTCTTCCTGAACTGAACAAGCATTTGGCAAAAGGCCTGCTCCAAGCTGCCAGTTTTTATAATGAGTTTTGTTTAAAGCTTGCCTAAGTGTGTCATGTTGGCCATATGGTTGCCATCTTTGGTTTCCTAGTTCCGGCACCTTTAACGTGAGGGAGATGGATCTCTCTGCTGGCCATTAGGAAAGGGCTTGTCCCGCTTGCCTTGACCCACCCTCCAGCCCTTGGAGCTTTCAGAAGGAAGTTGCTATCACGGCCATTATGTGAATGTGTCTTGTGATGATCTGAGTGGAAGACGACTATGAGTCATAAGGGTGGGTGGTTGTGAATTCAGCAGTGTTTTGTTTGGTTTTGGCCGTTAGTTTGTGAATGTTGTTAATACTGTTTTGTGCATTATGAGCGCTCTTAACAGTTTGTTAATTTTAAAATACGACTTTTCTTGTGGTTGTACTGTTTGATCTATATATTTTTTAAAGTTGTTTTGTTAAGAATGTTTTATAGAAGGTGGCTCTTTTATGGATGATTTGTTAGTTATTTTCTGCAATTCATGTTGCAAGTGCGATGTTCTACTATGGTTATTTGCTGTATGTAAGCCTCTTTGTGACTCACGGGAGTGAAAAGAGGCACAGAAATACAGGGGTAGCTTGGGAGTCGAATGGCTTGGCTCCCAAACGCCGCAAACCCGGAAGTGAGTGTTCCGGTTTGCGAATGTTTTTTGGAAGCCAAACGTCCGACATGGCTTCCGTGCCTTCCGTTTGAGTGCAGGAAGCTCCTGCAGCCAATTGGAAGTCGCGCCTTGTTTTTCCAGCCATTTCGGGAGTCGAACGGACTCCCATAATTGATTGAATCTGAGAACCAAGTACTGCTGTATAATAAACAAATGAAATAATTTCAGTGCGTACTTTATGGCTCAGCATAGAGATGCAGAGGTGGCGAAAGCTGCACATGTTGGAATTTCTGCCTGTCATGCCGACGTTAAAGGCCCAAGTGCCCTAGCTTTAAAAATAAAATAAAATTCAAAATTACAAAACAGTGTTCTATAACAGAACAGCTCTTTAGGAGACTTCCTTCCAGATTGATTGAAAGTGGCAGAGAGAGCCCATGTGCCCTCTTCCTATTTATTCTATTTAAATAACCATTAGTTCCTCCCGCCCTCACGCTAGACATTAATTAAGCACTAATGTCTGATTCTATTCAAGCTGGAATCCCTCAGGCTTTTTATAAAAAAAACCCCGCTATTTACTTTTAAGGACGCAGATCATGACTGTAACTTTGTGGGAAACACAAGTATACAAAAACTTATTGGACTGACCAAAGCCCCACCTTTCTGATGCCACTGATAAGGTGTTCCTTCTCACCTTTCACCGGACAAGAAGATTTTCATCCAGGCTGTGGAACCCCAAGAAGGTTGAGAATTTAGCAGAAGAATTCTTTTTTTTCCTGGGTCTCATTAGCGTTGCCTACCAAGGGTCCCTTCATAATTAGTGGTGAAGGTGACCACCTGGAATCAATTCACAGAGGCAGCCAACTGTGGTATTTTCCAATTTCCGAATCCCCAGGCAGGCATCTGCCATCATTATTCCAGCATCCTCTTGAGCCTGCTATCAACACGGTGTTTTGTAATGTCCTGTGTAGTATCATTTCTCCTGGGCGCCATCATTGTCCTTCTGAAGATGTGCTTTACTAACAAGGTGCAAAGTGGTGGATAATGAATGTGCAAGATTATTAAATGTGGGACTCGGAATATGTGATTAAATACACCTAAAATGCAAATAGCAACCAAATGCACAGCAAGAATGTGTTGATGTGGTTCTTCCCAAGGGCTGGCATGAATAAATGAAGAGCAGTGGGGAATCATAAAATCTGGTAGACACTTTCCTTTTCTTTCAAGGATGCATGTAAATACTCACTTGCTTCAGGACTAGGTGTGAGTAACGAGACCGAGAGTGGTGATAATAATATTTATTATTTATACCCTGCCCATCTGGCTGGGTTTCCCCAGCCACTCTGGGCAGCTTCCAACAGACAGAATATTAAAAACACGATAAAACATCAAACATTAAAAACTTCCCTAAACAGGGCTGCCTTCAGATGTCCTCTAAAAGTCAGGTAGTTCTTTATTTCCTAGACATCTGATGGGAGGGCGTTCCACAGGGCGGGTGCCACTACCGAAAAGGCCCTCTGCCTGGTTCCCTGGAACTTGGCTTCTCGCAACGAAGGAACCGCCAGAAGGCCCTCGGCGCTGGACCTCAGTGTCCGGGTTGAACGATGGGGATGGAGACGCTGAAGCCGTTTAGGGCTTTAAAGGTCTGCACCAACACTTTGAATTGTGCTTGGAAACATGGGAGTTTGGGGAAGGCACAATGCCAATCTGTGCACCCTCTCCTTTAATGTGATTGGGCAAATTGCATGTTTTATTATAATTATAATCTCCCATCATCTGAAGATTACAGAGCAGTTAACAATATAAAAACACAAAAATACATACCATAATAACAAATGAAAACAATACCCCCCCCCAGTTTAAAAGGACATAGATGGTTTAATAAGCCAAAAGCATGGGAGAAGTGGAATGTTTCTTCTGTCTAGCACAAAATATTTTAGGCACAAGAAACTATAACTGTCCTGTCCAGTTTGGCCCTGAAAGAGAGCCTAAGTATGTGAAAGAAAGAGATTTGATGGCAGACATGACCTGCCTGGGAAGGATAATTTCATGAACTTTTTTTTTTAAAAAAAATGAATTAAAGTCCAGCCAAGGATATGTACAGTTTTAGAAATGTTTTTGGTTGGAAAACTGCATTGCAAAATTCTGAGAAGTGTGAGTATTGAAGGACAGCTGTCCTTTGGTTCGTGTATTGATTCAGGAATTGGGCCGGTTCATGTTAAAATGTAAATCAAATGTGCCTCACAACTCTGAAAAGCAAAAAGACTGCTGTTGTCTCTGCCACACAAGTCCTTGTAGCTTAAAAGGTTGATCACACATGTCTTCATTTAAAAAAGGAGGGAGAGAGGGAGAGGGGATTTCTGTTTTCCTTCGAGGGAATGTGGGGTGTAAGTGTAAAAATAAAGGAATAAATATGCACAAGGGCATGAAACCTTGTTTCAGAAATAGAGGGAATGTTGATAGTCTTTGCCACTGATTATATTTCCTCCCAGTTAAATGCACATTCTCTCTCTCTCTCTTGACTGGATATGCAATTGAGCTACAGTGGCCAGTCTAGAGATATTAAAACTTGTGCTAAGATGCCCTAACACTGAAAGGCACCGGTGCATTTTCAACTAGCGGAAAGCATCGGAGAGGGATTCTCTGTGCTGAAACAAAGGCAGCTGTGCTCATTGTGAAGGAACACGAATAGTCACAAAAGGGACCGAGAACCCCACTCTAGCCTTCCTATGAAAAACATCTGCAGAACAGTTTGCAAGAAGGGTGGAGAATGTCACAAGTGACAATAGGCTCAAAAAAGCCTATTTATGTCTCATGGGCGTGGGAGGGAATGCTTGTTTAAGATGAAAGCAATACGGAAGGGGAAGGACTTGTGTTTAGATGTTCTGCCATTTCCGAAATGAATCAGTGGCAGGAGGGGGGGCGGCAGTCAGGGATAGAGGAAAACTCCTAAAAGAATCCCAAGCAATTTAACTCTTATCCTAGCGATATGGAAAATCCCTGCTCAAATATCCTGGAACAAAGAGGCGATTCACTGTGTCTAAGTGTATAGATACTTGTGGTTAAGTGATGGATAAATTTTGAAGCTTTGTACGTTCAGAGGTTCAGTACAGGGTTGGGGAATTGCTTATCCAAACCCTGGTTGCGTATACATTACAGTTTAGACCTATTACTGTGGACCTAGTGGGCTCCCACTGCAGCTGCTCGAAGCAGAGTACGCATGAAGCTAGCCCACAGTCCACATGCATCCTGCAGCAGATTCTTGGGGAAATACTGCTGCTCGATTAATTTCCCTTCAAACCCAGCTTCTATCTGATTTGAAAGCGCAAAACCATGGTTAAGTTGAGGTGCATACATTTGAGACCTATGTCGAGGAGGAGTTAGGGGATGAGGTGGGTGGCAGACATGGGGAAACCAATCAGACAATAGGCACTGAGTGAATACATCCATGCCCCATCTTTGGTGTGTTCAGCAAGGTAAGGTAAAGGTAAAGGACCCCTGGACGGTTAAGTCCAGTCAAAGGCGACTCTGGGGTTGCGGCGCTCATCTCTCTTTCAGGCTGAGGGAGCTGGCATTTGTCCACAGACAGCTTTCCGGGTCATGTGGCCAGCATGTTTAAACCGCTTCTGGCGCAACAGAACACTGTGACGGAAACCAGAGCACACATAAACACAGTTTCCCTTCCCACTGCAGCAGTACCTATTTATCTATTTGTACTGGTGTGCTTTCAAATTGCTAGGTTAGCAGAAGCTGGGACAGAGCAATGGGAGCTCACCCTGTCGCAGGGATTCGAACTGCTGACGTGATTGGCAAGCCCAAGAGGCTCAGTGTTTTAGACCACAGCGCCACCCACACTTTTTAACCTTTAGCTAGCAAGGTAAGAATGTGGCTTGAAACACAGCCTGGAAGAAATGACCTACAGTACTAGCTTGTGTTGCAGAGTAGGGGGTGGAATGCAAAGATTTGATTGGAGTGGCCATGTAAAATGGTGACACCTTTATTATTTATTTATTTTATCTATTTATTAAGTTTACCTACAGGGCAGTATAAAAACACAAAATAATAAAAATAACATAATAATGAAACAAGCAATACTCCCCAAAAAAATATTTAAATGTTTCCACAATAGGTAGGAGAATGCATACAGGGGCATTATTTACTGTGTTTATTGAAATGGAAGTATCTTACATTAAAATGCATTCTAATAAAACAGAGGTGCGCTCATTTATATTTATGCAATTATTTAATATACTTCTGTATGTATGCACATTGAAAATAGTTTCTTTACTTCCATTAAAAAAGTCTGCTTACAAAAAAACCCAAACCTCATAGAATTAAACCCTGATTGAATTAAACACCCTCCCTGGTCCTGCAAGTCAGCTCTTCAGCATAACTTGCCCTCCCCGCCCCCTGCACAACTGCAGATTGTGATGGAAGGAAAGGAGTCTAGAGCGTGATTGTGCTCAGAGTGGAGGATGAGATGCAGTGCTAATGCCTCTGCTAATTACTTAAAAATACTAATAGTTCATTAAGTTTGCAGCAGCAGTGAGGCTCCTGGTGGGCAGGTGAGAGGTGCCTTTTGGCATAACTAATACTAGGTTTTGCCTCCCCATCCCCACTTTTTGTCTGATGTCTGTTCTTTCAATGAAAATCAGTGCTAAGCTCTAGCAGCATTGTAATTTGTTCAAGGCTTTTCTGCAGGCAACCTGCTTAATTGGAAAGCTTGAGCTTGCCTTTTGTATATTCTAAATATGTTAGCATTTTGAAGTTTTGATATATTTTTGAGTTCTTTGATACTGCACTCGCACGTTGAAATGTAAGGCTTGTTAGGGTGCCTAGGGTATCTCAGTAGTTTTCTCTACGTTTGCAGCTATGCATACAATTCGAAACACATACAAATTTTAATGCAAACATTTGCCCTTTTGTGTCCTGTCTTTCGGTGGTGCATGACCTAACTTCAGGGACAGGCTAGTGGCCGCTGTAATAACTGGTACATGGTTTTATGGGCGCTTATGTGCCCCAAATCCAGCACTGAAAACTGACATCTCAGAAAATAAGAGGCGACAAAATTTACAAGCAAAAACTGCTCAGCTTATCCGCATGCCAAATGTCCTGTGCAGAATGTAATGCTGCAAACATGCACTATTGGAGCTCGGTTGGATAGCTGCGAGAACAGCAAAGTAATTAAATTAGCACATTAGGCTGATTTTTATTTGATAGCTGAGATCACAATGCAAACATTTGTACAAATTATTATTATTTATTAATGCGATCCTTTGTTAATTCATCTGGTATGCATTTTATCTCCATGATTCCTAGTGGATTTGTTTTTTGGATCATGTGGCTGTCATATGCTCTTTCCCCTAGATATTATGATGTGATGAAGCCTTGATTACTGGACGCTAAAAGCTATCATATTTCCATCGATCGCATACATGCCTTTTCTAAGCCATCACTATGTGGCTGCGTACACGCGATACGTTTAAATTACATATAAAGCATGCTCCAAGAAGAATCCTGGGAGTTTGTTAAGAGTGCTGGGAATTGTGGCTCTGTGGGGTATTAACTTCAGTTCCCAGAATTCTTTGGGGAGAGTGCTTTAATTGTATGGTATGTACCCAGTCTAAAGCCCTTCCTGGGACATGTTACGTGAAACAACTACACATCATCTGTATCTCAGCCTTTCTCAACCTTGTGTCCCTAAATGTTGTTGGACTACAGCTCCCATCATTCCACTCCATGGCCCATGGTCAGGGGTGATGGGAACATCTGGAGACCCAAGCTTGAGAAAGGTTGGTCTACCTGATAAAATATTCTATTATCATAACTATTAACCATAAACAAGAAATAACGTGTAATTTCTTTGCATAAAACCTGGGATGAAATATCTGTATCGAAGAACTGAACCTCTAGAAGACACCAGAAAGTTCTTCTTGGTTACTCAATCAGAGTAGATCAGCCTTCTCCAAACTGGGGCCTTCCAGATATTTTGGACTACAACTCCCATCATCCCCTACTGTTGCTGGAGAATGATTCCAGTGCAATAGATTGCGCCATTTGAACATTTGTAAGTTGAAAGAAAACACATGCAAGTACTTTTCTGCAAACACTTTCACAAAGCCTTGTGCAAGAGGCTGAATATGTCGATTCTGTACCAGTACCAAAGCAAAAAAAGAAGCTAATGTTATTCTAGGCTGCATTGATAGAACTATAGTGTCTCGATCAAGGGAAGTGATAGTCCCAGTCTATTCTGCCTTGGCCAGACTCCCCTTGGAATACAATGTTCAGTTCTGGGTACCACCATTTAAGAAGGATATTGACAAGCTGGAACATCAAGATGATCAAAGCTCTGGAAAGCCTTGTGTGGAATGGTTAAGGGAATTAGGTATGTTGGTGAAGAGGAGACTGAGAGGAGATATGGTAGCAATCTTCAAATATCTAAAAGGCTGTCACATGGAAGCAAACTTCTTTTTCTCCTGCTCCAGCAGATACGACCTGAACCAATCGATTCAAGTTACAGGACAGAAGATTCCAACGAAACATCAGAAAGAGCTGTTCATCAGTGGAATGGACTCCCTCAGGAGGTTGTGGACTCTCCTTCCTTGGAGGTTTTGAAGCAGAGATTGGATGGCCATCTGTCATGGATGCTTTAGCTGAGATTCCTTGGGGTCCCTTCCAACTCTACAATTCTATGATTCTTCATGCTTCCAAAAGATTGTGCAAGTTCTTCCTACTAGCGGAAGACCATGTCTACATATAGTTTATCTCATATAATGTTGTCATGTAAGATAGAACTCCCATCAATAGGTGGCATCTTCAACATGGCAAAAAAAACAAAAACCCAACAGCTTTGGAACCAATCCACAGTGATTTGTTTTGTGTGTGTGTTTTGTCCTGGGGTTGTGCTGTTGTTTTTGCCAAAATGGGTAGTTGGCATTATTCCAATGACATGACAGTTCCCATTGTTTCTCTCCTGGGTGTATAAGCGTGAGAAGTGGGGTTGAGGCTGGGCTTTGGGGTTTTTCGCTTCCCTTTTTAGATCTCATCCGTCTGCCTATGCTATGCTTCAATGAGCTGGTAATGGTATTTGTTCAAGGGGGGAAATGGCCTTGAAAACTTTCCAAAGTCTTGACATTCTAGTAAAACAAATACCCTATGCAGTGTGATTACCTTCAAGGTTGTTCATATATATATAAATATATATATTTAACAGTACAGTGGTACCTCAGGTTACAGACGCTTCAGGTTACAAACGCTTCAGGTTACAGACGCTTCAGGTGACAGACTCCGCTAACCCAGAAATAGTACCTCGGGTTAAGATCTTTGCTTCAGGATGAGAACAGAAATCGTGTTCCGGCGGCCCGGCGGCAGCGGGAGCCCCCATTAGCTAAAGTGGTACCTTAGGTTGAGAACAGTTTCAGGTTAAGAACGAATTAAGTTCTTAACATGAGGTACCACTGGAATGTCTGATGGAGAACAAGATCAAAGTAGATGGGGGCATTTGGCTGTATGGCTTGGATTAATCCTAAAAAGAAAGACTTTTTGGGTTGTATCAAGGGCATGTTTCACAACAGACACACAAAGGTGCTGTTGTATATCAAGTCAGACCATTGGTTGACCTTACAGCAGCTCTCTAGGCTTTACTCCACCCCTGAGCTATAACCTCATGCTATGAAATGGTTACCTGAAGGAGAACCTGTCCTCCCATGAGCTGAGATGAGCCACAGAGACCCTTTGAGACACACCTAGTGAATGGCTGAAACTCAGAAGAGGCAGCATCTTCATTGTAGAGCACTCTTTTCCTCTGGAACTTAGGCTGGCGCAAGCACTGATGTACTCTGGGCAATTGGGAAAGCCATAGTCAGTGGGTAGCTAAGAGGTAGAGCATCCATTTTGGATGCAGAGAGTCCAAAGGTTCAGTCCCCAGCATCTCCAGCCAGGGCTGGCAGAGCAATCCGCCTGAAGCCCTGGAAAGCTGCTGCCAGTCAGTGTAGACAATACTGAGCTCCATGGCCCAATGAACTGACTCAGTACAAAGCAGCTTCCGGTTCTTCTTTCGCCAGGACTTCTGTTTGTTTTCATATAGTTCGGCACTGAGGGATGGTGCAGTTGGTAGAGCAGGAGACTCTTAATCTCAAATTTGTGGGTTTAACAACAACAACAACAATTTATTTATTTATTTATTTATTTATTTATTTATACCCCGCCCATTTGGCTGGGTTTCCCCAGCCACTCTAGGCAGCTGCAGAACACGAAAAACAGACTAAAACTTCAAATGTTAAAAACCTCCCTAAAGTTTCACCCCAGATGTTTTGGGACTACAACTCCCATCATCCCTAGCTAACAGAATCAGTGGTCAGGGATGATGGGAACTGTAGTCCCCAAAACAGCTGGAGGGCCAAGTTTGGCCATCACTGCCCTAAGCCAATGTATGATTCCATGTATCGAAGAGGCAGCAGGGCCGCTCCACCGGCCACAGCTTAGATGTCACATGGCTTCCCCAGCCTGACCCCTATTTCCAAGCATCTGTCATGGATGTCTGCGAAAGGAAGGCCTGTACATGTAAACCTCTAGGGGTTTCAGGGACTCTGTACGGTTCTAGTCCCATGAAAGTTTTTCCTCATTTCATCTTTCTTGCTCATACTTCTGCTATGCAAAAGCTCTTTTTCTTTTTTCTTTAGGATGGGGGGGGGAGATACTGAAGGAGAAAGTCAGGATTTTTTTGGGGGGGGATACACCCTCATATTATTTTTCTTCTGTATTCAGAAATATAAAATCCTGGATATTGCCTTACGTTCCCCTGTGCATGTGAAGTTCAGTGTGCATAGTTCTGCATTTCATTACTGTGACGCTGAAATAATGAGATCTTATTGCCTATTGGGATAAGGTAACTAAATTTTTGCTCTAGGCCACTTTTCACCCCCTCATGCCCTCTGAGAAGCACTTGAGATTAAGCACAGTTTTGCATAGTTTAAATGGATTACCATTGCGGGGCGGGAGAGAGAGAGAGAGAACTCGGAAACTGAACATTCCGTTTTCTCTCTGCATTCGACTTATTTCCCCCTATTTATCTGGGCCATCTGCTAATGTGCCTTGGGCTAAATTGCCTTTTAGTTAAAAATGTCTGATGGCAGTGTATCCGTTTCACTACAATCATCAGAATTATAATGAAGGCAGATGGAATCTGTGCACTCATGTCTGTTGGGTGTCAGGATGCTCATAAACATGTCTGCTGCACCACCCTTGCTTTTGTCAGGAGCTCCGTGTCACTATCACTTAACAGCCTGGGCCAAACTCTGGCTGGATCTACACTGATCTGGAAAACGCTGTAAGAATATGCCATTAAAAAAAGCTCTCGGTGCAATTTCACATTGGCAACAGATTGCTGCTCTACAGCACCCTCTGGTGTCCCATTTTTATAACACGTTTTCATTGTTATAACTCATCAGTATAGATGAGTCCTCCGTCACTCTCACTTAATTAGGGAACATAATTGATCACAAGACGTGACACGTGTCCTTGAATGTTTTTGCCACTGTCCCGTTTGCATCCAAAATAGAAAGCTTGCCAAAGTGGAAAAAACCACACCCCTCCCTTTTCACTCAGTGCTGGTTCAAAGCACACCTGTTTCATAGCCACATACACAAAAAACCTACATTGAGTGGTTTAAGATATGTGTATTAAATCAGATGTATGGAGCTCCTAATTGGCTGCGATTTGCCCATGGGAAGACATGTGTTTTGAAAGATAATGCATGAAGAGGCCCTCGTGGCTATTGGCCTAGTATTCTAACCAGATAGTGCATTGTGTACTTATTACACTTGTCTACTGGGAATTCTATTTTTATTAGTGGGAATAGCTGCAACTTAACTTCAAGGGGTGGGGAAATCACCTAACAAACTCAATTCTAAAAGCCTGGGAGTTTTTTTTTTAATAATAAAAAAGCAGCACTAATCTTGGCAACTAGTACTTTCAAAGGGGTTGCTCTGGTTTGCTATGGGTCATTAGGGAAATGTAAGGAAATGAATCACTGCAAACAGCTGGGTTTTAAAATAATAATTGAAAAAAGCTACTGGCAAATGTCCATCATATGCCAGTAAAAGTGCAGCAAAATCAGCAAGTACAACCCATTACTTATTGCAGATTTGCTGATATTTAAAATCTGGTTTTGTTTCTAATTTACTGGGCTCAGAGAGCACATATGTTGTATATAGTTTATATATTTCAGTGATGGGAAAATCAAATGGATCAGTTTGCCAGTAAACATGAAGCTGTGAATGTTCAATCTTATACATATAATTATGGGGAGCAGGCCCCACTGATTTTAGTGCAGAACTTACTTCTGAGTACAAATGCATAGAACTGCACTGTAATAGATCCTAATTGCCTAATTGAATTGGGTACTGGAAGTGACCAGATAGTATTTCATGAAACTTTCCTTTGTTTGTTTGTTTTTCCTTTTGTAATTAATACAGGAAATCTGGTAATAAAGATTTGGCAGATCTCGATCTGTTGCAACACCGAGTGCACAAACAGACTGCTTCATACATTCAACAGGAGCTTTCATGAATTCACTGATCCCTGAACAGTTACAGGAGAGGACATTCGCAAGATGAATTAATGTGGCTTAGTCACTTCCTAAGCAACATTAACTAGCTCTTTGTTCACAATCAGGATGGTGAAAGAGTTGCTAAATCATAAACACTGTGTACCTCTGACTCCCCTGCTCCCATATGATGAGATGGGGATTCTAATCCATGTTTCTAGCTTCTAAGGCAGGCACCCCCAAACTCTGCCATCCAGATGCTTTTGAGACTACAACTCCCATCATCCCTAGCTAACAGGACCAGTGGTCAGGGATGATGGGAATTGTAGTCCCAAAACATCTGGAGGGCCACAGTGAGTAGATACTTCCGAACTCCCATAACAAAATCAGCATCATTGACAGTCTGAGAACATACCCTCAACATTTCTCCAATGCATTGCCCCAGCCACACTAGATGGCTTCCAACATACAGTGGTACCTCAGTTTTCAAACGTAATCCATTCCAGAAGACCGTTCCAATTCCGAAACATTCAAAAACAGAAAATTCAGTACGGAAGCTTCAAAATGGAAAACTCAATATGGAAAACCCAATACGGAAGCCGTGTTTCACATTCGACTTCTGAGGCGCGTTTGAAAACTGAAGTATTTACTTCCTGGTTTACGGTGTTCGAAAACCGAAATGTTCGTCAACAGAGACGTTCGAAAACCGAGGTACCACTGTATATAAAAACATAATAAAACATCAAACATTTTAAAGCTTCCCTATACAGGGCTGCCTTCGCATGTCTTCTAAAGGTTGTATAGTTACTTATCTCCTTGGCTCAGGGGTTGCAAAACTCCATACCCTCCAACATTTCTCAGATGAAAATAGGGATGTCCTAAGGAAAAGCAGGACATTCTGAGATCGAATCAGGAACTAGAATGGCTTGTGTAAGTTCTGGAACTGTCCCTGGAAAATACAGGGACTTGGAGGGGCTGTGAGAACCAGGATATCTTTTTGAAAGGTCTAACTGGGTACCAATCAGAATGGCCACTGAATAGTTAGAGGGGAAACTGTTCAAGCAAGGCGATGTGAGTTTATTTTCAGTAAGCCATTAGAATTCCAGTATGCCCGATGTAAAACACCTCTCCTAGGAAGAATAACATTCTTTTCTACCTACGTCAAACAACAAGGAAAAATAACAAGCGAGTTCCTGAACCTTGAATCTCAGGTCATAAAATCCAAAGGAGGAAAAAAGACTTTCACTGAAACCAAAGGAAACAACCCAATTCGACAGTGGAAGCTGTAGTGTGACTACACATGTTTGTGCAATATAGCCATATATGGGAACAGAACATGTAAAAAGCAGGCATTGAAAGTACGGTAATCAAAGGTTGTAAATGTTAGTAAGCCTACTAAATTGCCAAGAAGCAAAGAAGTTGCCTTGGCTTTTAAAGGGACCTTTGACGGTGTGCTGAATCCTTGGATGAGAAAAGGCACTGCTGATCATTCCAGCTTTTACCATTTCATATTTAAGAAGCAGGTCGTCAGAAGGACTGCATTTGCAAAAAGCAAAGTGGTGGTGCAGAACGAGACTTTCAAGCTAATATGTAATGAAACAGCCCCCTGTTCAGGATTCACAGAACTGCAGAGTTGGGAGGGATCCCAAGGGTCATCTAGTCTGCAATGCAGGAATCTCCACTAAAGAAGCCATGGCAGATGGCCACCCAACCTCTGCTTTAAAACCTCCAAGGAAGGAGAGTGAGTCTGGGTCGGTGTCCAACAGCTGTTATTGTCAGAAAGTTCTTCCTGATGTTTAGCCAGAATCACTCTTTTTCATAACTTGAATCCATGGGTTCAGGAGAAAACAAGCTTGCCCCCATCTTCCATGTGACAGCCCTTTAGATACTTGAAAACGGCTCTCAAATCTCCCAGTCTCCTCTTTTCCAAGCAAACCTAATTATAATAATATAATAATAATTTATTATTTATACCCCACCCATCTGGCTGGGTTTCCCCAACCACTCGGGGGGGGGGGCTCCCAACAGACAGAATATTAAAAACACGATAAAACATCGAACACTGAAAACTTGCCTAAGCAGGGCTGCCTTCAGAGGTCTTCTAAAAGTCAGATAGTTGTTTATTTCCTTGACATCTGATGGGAGGGCGTTCCACCACTACTGAGAAGGCCTTCTGCCTGGTTCCCTGTAACCTCACTTCTCGCAGTGAGGGAACCGCCAGAAGGCCCTCAGAACTGGACCTCAGTGTCCAGGCTGAACATACCCAACTCCCTCAACTGTTCCTCATAGGGCTTGGTTTCCAGACCCTTGATCATCTTGCTCATTCTCTTCTGCACACCTTCCAGCTTCTCAATATCCTCCTTAAATTGTGGTGCCCAGAACTGGACATAGTACTCCAGGTGTGGTCTGACCAAAGCAGAATAGAGCGGGACTATTATTTCCCTTGATCTGGACGCTATACTTCTGTCGATGCAGCCTAGAATAGCATTTGCTTTTTTGCTGCCGCATCAGACTGTTGACTCGTGTTAAGCTTATGTTCAACTAAGACCTCTCCTGGCAATCCATAGCCCATTCTGCCTATGAAGAGTACCCACATTGGTAACACCAAAAATATGCATCACCACAGAAAAGGACAGATTTGCACAACACTTGTGTATGCTGATTGATATGTTGACCGAGGCCGGAGAGACCTCTTTGGAAGTAAACACAGCTGTGTGGAAGGTGTAATTGGGCAGCAATTTACCTTTATCTCAGCATCACAGGCAATGACAGATTGGCAGTGTGGGAGACACTAAGGAGCGGATTGGATCGTGGGGAAACGTTTTGAATGAACTTCGAGAAAGGAATTAATTGGTTGGAGAAGGAAGTGGGGAGCCTGACTTTGAAAGTTTTGCTTATTTGTGCCTGGGACCCTAAGGATGAGAAGAGTCCTGGACTTCTTTGTTAAGGGGGAAAGGGACTTACCAGATGTCCCCTAAATTAAAGGCAATAGACCTGAGGCTTCATAGGAACCATATAGAGCTGTTGCTTCTCTCTTACTACAAATACACAAACAAACAAACAAACATTTTGGGCTTGTTATTTCATCAGGACATATGCATATATGCACATTTAGAAATAATCCCCGTAGTTTAAACAGAAGCACAACTCATCTCACCATATTGGAGAAGACTGTGGTCTGCGGTGGGACCTGCATGCATGTAGGCACACTCCTCTACACTTTATTCCCCCATGCACGCGGGTCCCAACTCCTGCCAACCTAGCAGTTTGAAAGCACACCAGTGCAAGTAGGTAAATAGGTATGGCTGCGGCAGGAAAATAAACAGCATTTCCATGCGCTCTGGTTTCCGTGACTGTGTACCGTTGCGCCAGAAGCAGTTTAGTCCTGCTGGCCACATGACCCGGAAAGCTGTCTGTGGACAAATGCTGCTTCCCTTGGCCTGAAAGCAAGATGAGCGCCGCAACCCCATAGTCGCCTTTGACTGGACTTAACATCCAGGGGTCCTTTACCTTTACTTTTACCTTTACCTTGATTCCCTCATGGATATCTCAGTCGGTTAGAGCGTGGTGCTGATAATGCCAAGGTTGCATGTTTGATCCCTGTATGGGACAGCTGCGTATTTGGGTTGAGCTAGATGATGCTCAGGGTTCCCTTCCAACTCTATGAATCTATGTGTTCTTTGAATACCTGAGCAGGGCTTAGATTCCCCTCTGATTCCCCCCCCCTTTGATACCACCCAATCAAAGATTGGGGGTGGGCTTAATTATCTTTAGCAGCTAAAGTTGCCTATTGCCTTATGTTTGCGCGCCATAGCTGTTCTTGACAGAGGAAGCAGCGCCCACGGGACAGGACCTGTGATTTTTCACATCAATAAAGTGTTCCACACACGCGCCAGCTCTTTGTTTTCACTAGGAGAGGCACACAGTCAGCAGCCTTTTCCGTTCTTTTGTAAGCAGTGCACTTTGTTAAATTGTCTTCTAATCAAATGGGCATTGTTCTTGACTCGTTTTCATTTTTAAAAAAAATTCTGCCAAAGTTTTCCCCAACGGTGCATGGGTCAACTTTAATGTTCCCTTTGTTCTATTCATTGTGGCATCCATATGTCACTCCCCACCCTTCGAGTTCAGCATTCATTTGCTACGGGCTTAGAGCTTAGTTAACTTTGTTCGTAATATTCTGACTCTGACTGTGATCAATGCAATATGTTTAGCTCAGACATTAATTAGTTCTTTTAGTATCTTTCCTGGCTTTTTGTTGTTTTTGCATGTTGTTTTTCTTGTCTTTGAACCTTTTCGGAGAAGCTGTTGCTTTTGCCTGCAAACCCTTCTCTTCCCACACAGGGCATGGTTGATTACTTTGCTTCTCACAATAGCTTTCAAGGTGTCTTATAGCAGTTTTTCTTGAGTTCCCTTTGGTGTCATTCATTTGATAAACATTTTTAATCTCATCCACCAATGTCTCGCAAACCACCAGGGCTTTAAGTAGCTCATTATTAACTTCCTGGAGGTTCCGGAATATCCTTCCCTGGTGCAAAAAGCAAGGCTGTTAACTTCTGATCAGAAATAATAATAATAAAAAGAACTTACTTGTGGACTAAGATAACTTTTCCACATCATCTATCAAAGCACGCTCTGAAGCCCTATGGGAGATAGGCCTGCAATTCCCTGAACCGGCAGCAAGTGTGAGTTCCCATCTTTACACAATAAATTGAAGGAAGAGTGTGTGGCAAATATGGTGCATGGAGACTGTGAGGCCCAGAAGAACCAGGTTGGTATTATTTTCCTCTCATTTTAAAATATAGACTGGTTAGATTTCCACTCCAACACACTTGGGGAGCACAGAGCCTCTTAAAACTCTGGGGAGTCTAAACCACAAGCTATTTACAGCATCCCCACATGTAAAGGAAGCACAGCAGGGGGAATCAGAGTTCATGGTTAAAGAAAGCGCTACCTCACTTTTGGATTGCGTAAAAGAATACAACACGCAAAAGCCACTTCTCCAGATGTGTGTTCCCTCTTCTGAAGCGCTGGTGTGCTTCTTTTCCTTCTCTCCCTCTAATTATGTAGCGAAAAGTCCAACCCTTATTTAAGCTGTTGTGAATACATCGAGGGAGAGCCAAGATCTTGCCTAAGTTTCTGCCATCTGAAGAAAGAATATTTCAAATGTATGCTAACAAAAGAACAAAGCAGATCAAAAGTATTGGAAGAGAAGGAAGACAGTCAAGAGAGAATTCTGAAAGCATTTAAACCATAACAGGGAGGGGGGGAAAATCCCTTTCTTATTCTGTGTCACATTTGAACTTGAAATTTAGTGAATTCAGGGAAGTTTGAGGAGGCAGGGGATGAAATGCCACCCTTTCAAAAAGAAAAAAGCTTTGTAAAGCAAAACGAGAACCTTGAAACTATTGTGGTGCTCTGATCACTTTAACCATGGGAAGGTAACAAGAATTCTTTTCACAGATGTTGGCAATACGAAACAGGCGATAAAACTAAATGTGGAAAATAAACCCCACACAGATGAGTAGGACCCAAATACCTCCTCCAAGAACATGATGTTTTCATTTTTGGTTCTACTCCATAGGAGTGAATTGAAAAGAGCGATGTGCCTTAACTTGTAAAGTGCTTTTACAAATGTGTTTTGCAGAATGCGGACATTTAATTCAAACGGAAAAGCTGGGAGCAGCATTTTGCTAACCACAGAAAGGAAAACAGGGATGCCACAGAAACAGCAAAGTAAAGGAACATATTGCCGACCACATATGTGGTTCCTCACACCCATTCCTATATCTTCATTCAAAACTGTACACTTATCTTTAAACTCATCTTTCTTCCTAGTGATTTCCTTCAGCTCATTGATGTTGCAAATGCCAGTGGGGTTTGACAGAGGTTGCTTTACTGTTTTCCTTGGCACCCGTGGCTACTTGGAAAAGTCTTTCCTCTTCTGAGGAGCAGTCTCTGAATCCCACTGCAATATAATGCCACCAAACTTTTCCAAGACACAGCCCAATTGTGTGCCCTTAGCAGCGACCTTATATGCAAAGGAGTATGTGGCATCAACTCCACAGAACTCTTTCTTAAAAAAAAGAAAAAGAAAATATTGAAAGGAAATAGTTAGGAACGCTGGAACCTGCCTCATAGTGAGTCAGAACATTGGCCCATCTAGCTGAGTATTGTCTTCACTGATTGGCAGAAGCTCCTCAGTGTTTCTCAGGGGAGCGGAAGTAGAATAGGAGGACCATAGGAATCTGTCTTGAGCCATGTCATTTAGTTTGGTATTGCCTAAACTACCTGGCAGCAACGCACCAGGGTTTTAGACTGGAGATGAGGGGATTTGAACTTGAAATCGGCATGCAAAAGAGATGCTCTGCCAGGAACTAACAGCCCACCCCCAGGTTGTCTTCTAACAATGAAATATTGTATTTTGAGCATTGCCTGTAAAATTATAATTCCAGTTTCCACCAAACATATTTAGTCTTTCGACAATGTAATGACACACTTACTGGCATGGGGGGCGGTGGTGGTGGTTCCTAATAAACAAGGAATGAAATCCGATACCTACTTACCTGGGAGCAAGGCCCATTGAAGTGAATGGGTATCCTGAGTAAGCATACTTAGGGTTCCAGACTTAACATAGACACTGGTACCTGAGGCTGCAATAAACCCAGATGCCAACTTTGCTGCCACATACACCCGGACAACACCATTACTGGCCCCAACAACATCAAACATACCATCTCAGGACTATTTAATTGCTCATCTTCTAACATTGTGTATGCCATCAAATGCCAACAGTGCCCTTCAGCTCTCTATATTGGACAAACAGGCCAAACCCTATGCCAAAGGATAAATGGACATAAATCTGACATCAGGAATCACAAGACAGAGAAACCAGTAGGAGAACACTTCAATCTCTCGGGACATTCTATACAAGATCTCAAAGTAGCTGCCTTATTACAGAAAAATTTCATAAACAGACTGGAAAGAGAAGTTGCTGAATTGCAACTCATTACCAAGCTTAAAACCATGGAGAGACCTGGTCTGAATAAAGACATTGGATTCTTATCTCATTATACATGATAAAGCTTTCTTTAGCCATCTCACGCCTTGCTTTTTCCTGCAAGACCAATTGCAGTCGTTAACAGTCGTCAACAGGTTTACCACTCCTATCAGCCAATCACCCATTCCCACCACCCTTCTGACTAATACCCCTCCCCACCCTCTGACTATACATAAGGGTCTGGTGACTTCTGTTTCAGTGTATCTGAAGAAGTGTGCATGCACACGAAAGCTCATACCTATGACCAACTTAGTTGGTCTTTAAGGTGCTACTGGAAGGATTTTTTATATATTCGTGACCCCATGAACCAGAGCACGCCAGGCACTCCTGTCTTCCACTGCCTCCCGCAGTTTGGTCAAACTCGTGTTAGTAGCTTCAAGAACACTGTCCAGCCATCTCGTCCTCTGTCGTCCCCTTCTCCTAGTGCCCTCCATCTTTCCCAACATCAGGGTCTTTTCCAGGGAGTCTTCTCTTCTCATGAGGTGGCCAAAGTATTGGAGCCTCAGCCTAAGCTTCAGGATCTGAAGAGATTGGTTATTTTATTTTATTTTATTTTATTTTATTTTATTCTCTAAGGGTTAAAATGAATTTTCAGTTTGTACCAATGTAGCCTTTTGCCACTACTGATAAGTTTGATATCAGTTCTTTGACAACAGTTTCCCCCTGCATAAAAAAAAAAAAAAATAGCCAAGGCAATTTTCATTTCTATGATTTCAGGACTTCTTTTAAACAATTCTTTCATAGCATAGGCTTAGTTATCACGAGACATGAGCAGACGGTATGAAGCAAATCCATGTGAAAGGAATGATCTCTTCAACAATTGTCTGTGACAGCTTAAATATATTTCTACCCATCCATCATTATTTCTATTTCTGACGTTCAGGCTTGAATGTTGTTGCAAATGTTTCCAAAGTGGCAGCGTCCGAACACAAGCAGGAGGTATCTTTCCCAGTTGGCAGAACTCCAAGATGTTGAGGAGGACATTTTTGTTTAGAAATAAAATGGGGGGAGGGAGGAAAAAATAAACTCCATGGGGAACTGAGTGGAAGGAGCAAAACCAACCCAATGAGCAGGGCCGTCTTAAGTATATTTGTCGCCGTGGTGTGACGGATCCCTCCGGCGCCCCCCCACCCCGTTTCCCAGCGCGGCGGGCGGGTGCAGCGTGGCTGCTGCAGGCACAGCTGCGCGGTGCCCCCCTGGTGGCCCAGCGCCCTGCACCACCCAGCCTGGCCGTAGGGCCGGCCCTGCCAATGAGGCAGTGCCGGATTTATGTATAAGCTAAACAAGCTATAGCTTAGGGCCCCACTCTCTTGGGGGGCCCAAAAAAAATTAAAGGAAAAAAAACTGGATGTACATTTCCAAAATATAAGATAAAAAAACAAATAAAATAAAACCATACAGCAACAGTGTTTTGTGTTGTGTAGGCTCCTATGTTGTAAGTAATGGGCCCCACCTGCTAGCCTTCTCCCTAAAATACTGTATCACTGGTTTGCTCATTTCTGCTTATAGGGTACCTACATTCTGCATGTGCAAATGGCTTTAGATACCTATTAGGTCCATAAATTACCACATAGCATATATTCAACACAAAAAACGGCGACAATTTGTTGTTGACAAAGGACAGCTGGACATATAAAGGGCCCCATTACCTTAGGGCCTCATCAAACCTAAATTTAGCCCTGCAATGAGGACTGAGCTTTGCTCAGTTTCCATGAAATGCTTAAGGGGGAGCGGTATGGCAGTCAAAACCACGAAGAAATTGAGCTGCATGTCACAGAGAAGCGATTCACGCTGCAACATTTTATTGTAGCTCCCACTTCTTTGAATATTTATAACATCCAGTTCTGGATATGAGATATGAGAGTGATTTCCCTTAAGATCACTACAGTACAAACCAATTGTTGCATATCTTAATGCTGCATCTTAAAACAATGTTCACATTTATGCATATCCTTACTTGTGGAGCTGAGGAAAACAAATGCATCCTTCTAATTATACTTCTTAATATTCCAAGACATCATTACACAAAATCCATGCTCGTAACTTATTGAAATGGAGGGCAGTATAGAGATTCAGCAAATACATTTTCTGTGTTTGAAAATCTAGGATTAAAAACAATAATACAGTCGTACTTTGGATCCCGAAAACTTTGGTACTCGGATGTTTTGGCTCCCGAACACCGCACACCCGGAAGTGACCGTTCCAGTTTGCCAACATTCTTTGGAAGCCGAATGTCCGACGGGGCTTCCATGGCTTCCGGTTGGCTGCAGCCAATCAGAAGCCGCGCTTTGGTTTCCGAACATTTTGGAAGTCAAATGGATTTGACTGGCCTAACCTACCTCACAGGATTGTTGTGAGGATTAAATGAGGAGGGAGAGGACTATATGTGCCACATTGGGTGCCTTGTAGAGAAAGGGTGGGTTACAAATGCAACAAATAAATAAATGGAGCTATTGGAGCGTTTCTGATTTTATTTTATTTTATTTGTATTTGTGGGTGGAGGAGAGGGGGGGGCTTAAGGGTCTGGGTTTCTTGTTCTTGTTTCTCTCGTGATATTTTGTGTTTTCATGTTGTCTTTTTATGTTGTGAACTGCCCCGAGATCTCCCGATGAAGGGCAATATGCAAATTTAACAAATGAATAAAATAAAAATAATTTGGGCCTCACTTTGAGCGGTGCGGAAGCTTTCCTCGTCTGCATGGAGGGTGTGGGATTACCTTCACAGGCAGAAGACATGGATTTGTATCAGCATATAGGTGACTTCCTGAGGGAACAGAAGAGATCATTTTAGCTCTCTCATTCCCTGTTTGCCCGTGCTTCACTTCGTAGCCTTTGCCCGCCCTTGGATGTGGGCGATTAATTTAATACGGAATCAAGTTGGCTTCGATAAAGAGACCGTTGTTTTTAAGTTACCGCCACAGACAAAAGAAAGCGTCTACGAGGAGCATTTCTTTCTATTTCCAGTGAACCAACGGTGCTTCAGGAACTGCCGGTGTCAACTTGTTGCAGCCTGATGGTGTCTGAAGCCATTCTTGGCAGGAACCCTTCTTTATATATATGTAAAAAAAACCTGTCTAGCTTAGGTGAAAATGTGGCAGCGACGTCTCTGAAGAGGCACCGAAGGGAGCCAACGAGGAAAATGACATGTAAAACTTAAATAGGGGCTGTTCGGGCTTACACACAAAGGCCGCGGGACTGAAGCCGTGCTGGGAAGTGACAAACGAGAAACCTGAGCTCCCGATATAAATAGAAGATACTGCTGTGGAGTCTGACTTGTTTATTACCTCAGGCCAGAAGAAAGAGCCTTGAAAGAACACACTGCTGTTGTGACAGTATAATTCGACTGAGGTACAGTCCTATAAAAATAACATTTGAAAGTCTGCCTGTCCATCACGCAGGGGGGGGAGCTCATGAGGTCCAGCTGTCTCTAATTACTACGGACAGCCCCTGTTTTCTGTTACCTTTTCTGGGTAAAATCACTGCCCCTACTGTGTCGCTCTTTTTTTTCCCCCCTTTGCTTTTTGGCGATGCCTTGTTAACATTGTTTTGTCGTTCTCCAAGGTTCAGCTCCCTTCTCCAGGGTCTCTAGAAGTTAAATTACTGTGGGAGGGGTGCTTGTGTGTGTGGGGGGGAATGCATCTTGTCTGTAGCGCATCTGCGTGGGAATGCGCGCATGTGGCCACCGGGACACCATGCAGTGTGCAGGCTGCAATTTCACACACAGCGGCTGCCAAGGTTTATTCTTAAGTGCAATAGCCTGTCATTAGGCAATGATATTGTTCTAAGCCTATCTTTAAGCAAAAGAATAAGCACAGTCAGGGCTGGAGGATAGGCTCTTGCAAAGTAAATCAGGAAGCTGGCTTATACCAAGTGAAGCCATTGGCTCAGCTCGCTGAGTATTGTCTACACTGACTGGCAGCAGCTCCAGAGATTCAGACAAGGGACATTTAGCAAATCAATTTGTTCGTTCCGGGTTATTTCTGGGCTTGGTGTGGATGGCTCTTGTGAAAGTTTTCCTTTTGTTAGGTAACCTTTCTTTCTTTTTTCATTCATTAGTACTTTCAACCAGAAGCTGCTTTTTGAATAATTGCATACATATACGCATGACTTTAACTCGGGAAGAAGTAAATGCAGAAGAGAGAATTGGGGAAATGGGCCAAAGTAACTCTGCATTTTGCTGAAACACCAAGAGATTACTTCCCCAGAGCTCAGATTCTCCACGAAGCCACATGCATGCATCCTTTTAATTAACTTGCAGCTTTCTCCGTTATTAGACGATAACGTAATTTGTTGTGGAGATAATTTTGCCTTCTCAGCAAGGCATGAAGAGGAGCTGCTCCGTCCTCAAAATGGATTCTGCCTCATTGATTGCTTACTGCTTGAATTCTTTCTCAAGGTTATGGACTTTCTATCTGACGCAGAACGTGGGCTCAGCAAACTGGCCCATCTGGGATTATATAGGTCTAGAGGAAAGAAAACCCTTTAATAATAATAATAATAATAATAATAATAATAATAATAATAATACCCTCTCCTCACCAATGTCTCAACAAATGAAACTGATTTGTAAAAATGCTAAGAGAGACATTGCACATATCTTTGTAAACCAAGAAAACCCTTTGTGTATATATATGTGTGTGTGTGTGCTCACCCACATGCAATTCTGACTAAGGATGCATTAGAGAAAAGGGGAAAATATGCTGTTTCCAATGTAGGGCTATGTTAAAGTCCTGAGATAACCAGCCTCATATAACTAACATTTGTTGTTGTTGTTGTTTAGTCGTTTCGTCGTGTCCGACTCTTTGTGACCCCATGGACCAGAGCATGCCAGGCAGTCCTGTCTTCCACTGCCTCCCGCAGTTTGGTCAGACTCATGTTCGTAGCTTTGCAAACATTGTCCAACCATCTCATCCTTTGTCGTCCCCTTTTCCTTGTGCCCTCAATCTTTCCCAACATCAGGGTCTTTTCCAGGGAGTCTTCTCTTCTCCTGAGGTGGCCAAAGTATTGGAGCCTCAGCTTCAGGATCTGTCCTGATTTCCTTAAGAATGGATTGCTTTGATCTTCTTGCAGTCCATGTGACTCTCAAGAGTCTCCTCCAGCACCATAATTCAAAAGCATCAATTATTCGGTGATCAGCCTTCTTCATGGTCCAGCTCTCACTTCCATACATCGCTACTGGGGAAAACCATAGCTTTAACTATACGGACCTTTGTCAGCAAGGTGATGTCTCTGCTTTTTTAAGATGCTGTCTAGGTTTGTCATTGCTTTTCTCCCAAGAAGCAGGCGTCTTTTAATTTCGCCACTGCTGTCACCATCTGCAGTGATCATGGACAGGGATAACTAACATGCTTACCGTAAGTCTAATTAATGCATGAAGGGGTTAAAACCATAGAGTAAACTGTCCGGTCAGGCTTAGCTCACCTTGGGAGGGACTAGGTAATCAAGCCTTCATCTCTCCCCCCCCCGCCCCGCCCCCCTGGTCTACCAGAGAAGCTTGGGGGTGTTGCTTTCCTCTTCCACCCTTAATCAGGCTTACAAGAACGGGGCTGAGGGCTCTGTAGACTGCATTCCTGGCTCTTTTTCAACATCTCATGAAATCTCAGGCTTAATCCCAGTTCTCACAAGACATCAGGCAATCAGAGCACAAAGCCTCACTAGTTGTGAGGCTCAACAACTTGCTTCCTCTTCCCAATAGCCAAGGCCTTCCAAGTGTCCCTATTTTCCAGATTTCCAGAAGCTATCCTAATTTCTGATTTGATCGTGGAATGTCCCACTTTTCCTTGGAACATCGTTATTTTCATCAGGGAAATGTTAGAGGTATGGAGTTATGTGACCCCTGAGCCAAGGATATAAGTAACTGTACAACTGTTAAAAGACATCAGACGGCAGCCCTGTATATGGAAGATTTTAAAAAATATTTAATGTTTTGTTTTATATATGTTGAAAGCTGCCGTGTTGTTGTTTTTTATGATGATGATGATGATGATGATGATATAGGAAGTCCCTATACTCATCCGAGAAATATTGGTCAGTATGACAGCTTTTCCTCTCTTACATGGGCTTTGTTATGATGGGCAAATGGGCTTCTTGTCAGGAATCTAACATATGAAGGCATGCCATGAATTGTACAGAGACCACAGCAGCCTTATCCTGCTCTGGAGGGGAGGACTCAAACCAAGTGATTCAAGTTACAAGAAGGGAGATTCTGACTAAACACCAGAAAAAACTTTCTGGCAGTAAGAGCTGTTGGACAGTGGGACGGACTCCCTCAGGAGGTGGTGGACTCTCCTTCCTTGGAGGTTTTTAAGCAGAGGTTGGCTGGTCATCTGTCATGTATGATCCAGCCGATATTCCTGCATTGGAAGGGACCTCAGGGTGATTCTATGATTCTATCCTACCACAGAGGCCTTTGGGCAGTTCCCTCACTGCGAGAAGTGAAGCTACAGGGAACCAGGCAGAGGGCCTTCTCGGTAGTGGCAGCCGCTCTGTGGAATGCCCTCCCATCAGATATCAAGGAGATAAAGAAACAACTTTTAGAAGGTATGGAGGGTATGGAGTTTTCAACCCCTGAGCCAAGTAACTATACAACCTTCAGAAGACACCCGAAGGCAGCTCTGTATTGACAAGTTTTAAAATGTTTGATGTTATATTACGTTTTTATGTGTTGGAAGCCACCCAGAGTGGCTGGGGCAATCCAGCCAGATGGGTGGGGTATAATAATACAGTGGGCGCTGTGGTTAAACCACTGAGCCTAGGGCTTGCTGATCAGAAGGTCGGCGGTTCGAATCCCTGTGACGGGGTGAGCTCCCTTTGCTTGGTCCCAGCTCCTGCCAACCTAGCAGTTCGAAAGCACGTCAAAATGCAAGTAGATAAATAGGAACCGCTACAGCGGGAAGGTAAACGGCGTTTCCATGTGCTGCTCTGGTTTGCCAGAAGCGCCTTTGTCATGCTGGCCACATGACCTGGAAGCTATACGCCGGCTCCCTCGGCCAATAATGCGAGATGAGCGTGCAACCCCAGAGTCTGTCACGACTGGACCTAATGGTCAGGGGTCTCTTTACCTCTTTACCTTTTTACCTCGGTTGCCGAACGTAATCTGTCCCGGAAGATCGTCCGACTTCCGAAACATTTGACAACTGAGGCGCAATAGGCGGTCGGCAAAATCCAATGAAAAATTGAGAAATGTGCCTCGGAAGCCGTTCAACTTCCGAGGCACATTTGAAAATGGAAACATTTACTTCTGGGTTGTCGGCATTCGAAAGCCGAAACATTCGACTTCTGAAGCGTTCGACAACTGAGGTACCACTGTAACAATATCAGCAACAACAGCAGCAGCAATAACAGCAGCAGCAGCAACAACAACAACCTCATGCTCTCTCCGGGAGCAGCACACGGAAACGCTGTTTACCTTCCTGCTGTAGCGGTACCTATTTATCTACTTGCACTCTGACGTGCTTTCAAACTGCTAGGTTGGCAGGAGCTGGGACCAAGCAACAGGAGCTCACCCCGTCACAGGGATTCGAACCGCCGACCTGCTGATTGGCAAGCCCTAGGCTCTATGGTTTAACCCACAGCACCACCCGCGTCCATCCTCTCCTACCCTAGTTCTCTTAAAAAACAGCTAGGCTTGGGGGGGGGGGTTATTTATTTATTTTTCATAACATTTCTCCATCGGTTAGTACACAGCGAGGTTCGTGATGATGAACCCTTGAGTCACTCCCGACTGCGGAAGTTGCCAAGTTTTTTAAAAGCTTTTTACTGGGTCCACCTCATTGTGAGTCAGAGAGGCTCCAACAACAACGGCTGCTGCTCGCTCTATAGCTGTCAGAGATCCCTCACCCTTTGTTGCACTTCCCAGAAGTGCAAGGCTTTGATTTGTCTCTGTGAAAATGATCGCTTCCAATTGCATAATCCCTTAAGCTTTCGAGAATGATTAAGCTGAAACGTTATTGAATTCCTCGGAAAGCTTGCGGATGTTCGTGCTGTCTTGTGCAAGTTTTGTCTCACATCAGCCAATTGTAAGAGTTTTACAAATTTGTTTTGACCTTTCTGTGTAAACTTCCAGAAATTTCTTCTGGCAGAAGGCGGATAATGAAGATCCATTCTTGTGGCTTAATTTGAGGAAGGGCTCTGAAAGGTTGTGCAAGAGCTCTGCAACTCTTTTCAGACACTGGGCGGGGTGAGAGTGAAGCTTACTCACTCGCAGTTTATTGGATGTGTTAGTGTGTCCTGTTATGGGAACAATACCCAATGTCGTGCTAGTGGACACAATAGAACCCCCTTTTCTCCCCTTCCTACAGCACCCTCCCTCATTCTGCTCCAGAAGGTCCTCCAACACTTTAGAGCAGATTTTGGGGTGTGGGGTGAGGCTGAGTAAAGAGCAGAAAGGATAAATGCCTGGTGTGCAAGCAGGATGACCCCATTAGTCTCTAGTCTTGTGTAACCAGTAGAGTTGTGCAAACATGTATTTCTGTGTCTGTAGAGTTTTTTTCACTTTGCCCTCACTAAACTCTTGCATACCACTGAAAGTTTCACAGATCTGTTTGCTTTTCGAAACAGCTTCTGCACATGGAGATTTCTTGGTGGTCCTGTTTTTGTTTTCCGTCACAATCAATAGATAGATAGATAGATAGATAGATAGATAGATAGATAGATAGATAGATAGCAGATTATAGCACTGGGCCAGCAAATATATTCTGTGCCAAGAGTAACAACTGCTGCATCAAGTCTCTAAAAATTGTTCGTAACGTTGACCCGTGTGATGTAATAACTGCGCCTTCTGTCATTGAAAGTCTACACAGCATTGATCCAGAGTAGATTCCAATGTATAGTTAGCAGAGTAACAACTTAAACATGTAGCAGAATTCCCCCCCCAAAAAAATAGATCAGAGGCATTTCATCCAGCAGAGCTACACTGCTACAGAAGTGTAAATGTGCATAATGCAAATGTGCAGAAGGCAAATGTGCA
Source organism: Zootoca vivipara (assembly GCF_965207765.1). NCBI lineage: Eukaryota > Metazoa > Chordata > Lepidosauria > Squamata > Lacertidae > Zootoca > Zootoca vivipara. The sequence goes on along the minus strand of NC_142594.1, from coordinate 15,422,650 downwards.
GAAGGCAAATGTGCATAATGGTCACAAATCCAATACATTCAGAATTGGCGCTGTCCATAAGAAATCCAGTTGCAGCAGACATAACTTAAACTTACAATAACTTATAATAAGTCTAAAGCCTTAACACCAGTGCTTTTTTTTCTGGGGGGGACACATACCCCTAAACATTTTGTGACTCTAAGTTTGGCCTCATTGAGCGGCAGTATTTCAATATGAGTAGGAAAATGAGAGTACCCCTAAACATTTTTTTAAAGAAATAAATCACTGCTTAAAACTAAGCACACTATGTACAGAACACCAGAATGAAAGATAGAAAGAGAGAGTGAAGCCCAGGCTCCTTCTGGTCTCTTATTATGGTCAGCATGACCTTGACAGAAAGAGATAACAGAACCAGATCAAACCAGCTGTACTCAGCTTCCCTGAAGGAATAACCCAAGCATCATGAATCTTCTGCTTGCTTCTTGCACACAGAGAAGCCTTCCAGAACCCTCTTGAATTAAGTAGAATAGGAAAGATCTCTACACATCAGATCAATACTTTCTGTGCTAAGAAATGCAAACTGGCACCTTCTTCCCTTGGGCGCCCCCCCATCATTTCTCTGTGTCTAATCGGTCCGTGACACATATGCAGCATAATTGGGGGAGGGGGCAGAACAAGCCCCACACATTCCTACAGGCCCCTTTGTTTATTTGCCAGCCAACACCTGAAGGAGGGTTTCAGCCATGAAGCAAACAAAGGTGACCTTGGACTGGTTGCTATCTCTCAGCCTCACCTACCGGTACTTCACTAGATTACTATGATAAGAAAAGGAGCAGTATGCCACCCTAAGTGTCCTGGTGTGATTACAAAACAATAACACCAAAACCTGCATTAAATAACGCCACAATAAATTTGTTACCTGTCTTGAAGAGTCCCTGAGATTCTTAGTTTATGTTTTGTTTTGTTTTCCATTCTACAGTGCCAGTCCAGAAAGCTGCTGTGCTCAGATTACAAAGAGGATTGCTCCATCATTTTAGGTACTAGAGCAAATGTTTAGGATTGTGATACCAATAGGGTCAATGTGTCCGGATAGAATACTGGGACATGACCTTATATATAGTTCATTTGGACGTGACCTTATATAATCTATAACATATTCTACATTTTACAACACTGGAGAGACCGGCTGGAAAATGAGCTCCAGTCTTAAATGCTATTATGTTTAATTTGCTTAGGTTGAGCAAAAACCGATTCTGCAAACATCCCCTAGTAACTTTGACAAATTGTGTGCTATCTTCGCTATATTTCGACTGATGACTCAATTTTCCTGCTTCCTCATTGTATTTCACAGCATGACAGGAATGATCATCGTGTTCTCCGGTAAAGGTGACAAGAGCAGAGGAGTTTTAGAAAGGCCCATAATTCTCTACAAATAAAATGTGTTTAATATATCAGTTAATTCCTCCACAGCTGCACATTTTACACCCTGCAAGAACAGTTAGGGTAGGTTATGACGGTCGTATTCTATTTAACAATCTATATCAGTGTCTGCTGCCGCTGCTATTTGCCATCTCAATAATATCAGTTTCCTAAAAGAGATTGTGCTTGCAGTCCTGTGTCTACTTCCTTGGGAGCAAGCCAAATTGAACAACGGGGGTTATTTCTAGCTAACAGCATGCTCCTATATAAGATGAGAAGAGCCACCGCCAGACTCAAATTCAACTTCTCACTGTCGATGTTTAATTTTTATCCTAAGGAGAGAAAACAGTTCTGTAGCCAGAATGCATATAACTAGGGTAAACTATTCACCCCGGTATGGCTCCCCTTTATCACATACACAGCCCAACAAGACAACGACAAAAATCCACCAACAGCATACAAATCAATATGGCTAACCTGACCCAAAACACCCGCTCACCCCACTCACACACGAAACAAAGAACACCACAGCCAACCACAAATGGACAACCATATCCTAGCCCAACCCCAACATCTCTCACCACAAACGAACAGCAGAGAACCTACACAAGCGACGTTGACAATAAACTCCACATATACTAAGCAAAATAGAAGCATCGCCACCCAACCCCCACCCACCTTCCCCCATCTACCTCTTTTCCCCTTTTCTTCCCAATGTCTCAACAAATGAAACTGATTTGTAAAAAAACGTTACGAGAGACATTGCACATATTTTTGTAAATCATGTTGGTGAAAGACGGAACTCCATAGCACCACCTGGTGTCGCAGTGTTATAATGCATATAAAACACTTTTACTTTAGTAATGTAGCTGAGTCCTGAAGCTCTGATCAAGTATACCCAACACCTTGCTCAGTGGCATAGCAAGGCCAGGTGGTACCCGGTGCAGAAAATTATAAGTATAAAAAGACTGGCTGTGATCAACCCATTGTCAGTGCTAGGAGTTGTCCAACTTTTTCAAGGGTAGGATTAACCAAAGTTGTTGAGTTTTTTCAGGGGAGGGTTGGGCAAAGTTTGAGCTTTTTGGGGGGGAGGGTTGGCCAAAGTTTGAGCTTTTGGGAGGGGAGGGTTGGGCAAAGTTGTTGAGCTTTTGGGGGGTTACAGGGTTTGGGTCCTGAGTTTAGGGAGCTTCTGCTCTCCCCTACACCCTCCGCTTGTTTGCCCGTCTACTTCCTTCCCATCCTCTGCCTGCCGGCTTGCCTACCTCCTCCAGTGGGGCTGTCAAAACGAAGGGGGAAGGCTACCAGCAAAGCTGCGCAGCTCCCACTCTTCCCCTGACGGCTCAGGGTAGGCAGGAGTCACAGGTGGGCGGGCAGCGCGCTGAATGTCACCCCCCTTGGAGATGACACCTGGAGCAGCCCGTCCCCACCTTGCTCCGCCCCGACCTAGCTTAGTTTCACTTGGGGTGGGGAGGTTGTCTGGATATCCTGTCCTGGACCTGGACAGTTATGCGTTGAAAGATCAGTGCCAGCTCACTATAGCTTAATTTCATTTAATTACATGCAGCTGCACCATACATTGTTGGAAGGATTATTGTGGCTTTAAAACAAAGACCTGCTCTCCCCAGGAAAAATGGATTCCGGTGTTTTTGAGCTAGATTCTTGGTGCTGGGATCCATACTGATATTTCCTTCAAGTCCATCATTATTCAATTTGAAAGACTGATGCTCCTGAAGGGAGTCGAATTGTTAGTTTGAAGAGCAAGGAAGAAAAACACCCTTGCTACCACTATCTAATTATTTTCAAGTCAATGGCAGGGTTGTGCTACCCCAGCAGAGAATGGAAATGCAGTGTTAGAGAGACATGCCGTAACAAACAAGAACCCCTTAATTTTGGCAGAAAGCTAGACTGCTTGTTAAGGAATGTTTCTTTTCCAACAGTTTGAGGTAGATGCAAAACTTTTTGCAAGGCCCTCAGAACGGTAAGAGAAAAGGAAAAGGTTAGAATGAGGCAAACTTCTTCTTTTTTTAAAAAATATATTTTTATTGATTTTATAAAAGGTACAAAAAAGAGTTATACAAAAAGAATACAAAAAGCGAAGAAAAATAAAGGACAAAAAACAAAGGACAAAGAAAAAATATTTCTATAACAATATCATATATAATTCTTATTCTGTCGACTTCCTCCTTCCCCCCCTTCCACGTTTCTATTAATGACTAATGCAGCGCTCTCTTCTTCTTAAACCATTTCTTCTTCTAAAATATTTATTATAAAAAAATTATTTGGTCTATTTTAAACACACATTCCCAATATTTCAAAATATCATTTGGATCTAAAAGTGTTAGTAATTCTGTTGCATTTAAACATAATCCCTTCTTGCTATATCTAGTTGCTTCTACAGCCTCTTTGTATTTCCACTTCCCTCATTGTCCATTTTTAATCTTATATTTCTTCTCCAGATAAATCTTAAATTTCTTCCAGTCTTCTTCCACCGTCTGACACTGGATTTTTTTAAGCAAGGGAAACGCCCATTGAGTTAAAGAATGAATTTTTCACTGTAGGATGTTCCTTATTCATTTGCGTCCATTTTCCAGAAGGATAAGATATTTGAAAAGGGAAACTGAATAAGCTGTCGTAACAAATAAAACAAGGACTTCCAAAAGCAACAACCCGAAAAACTTGAGGAATTTGAACTTTGTGAATCCAAAGAGAACAGAGACTGAGTTTGGATTTGATATCCCACTTTATCACTACCCGAAGGAGTCTCAAAGCGGCTAACATTCTCCTTTCCCTTCCTCTCCCACAACAAACACTCTTTGAGGTGGGTGGGGCTGAGAGACTTCAGAGAAGTGTGACTAGCCCAAGGTCACCCAGCAACTGCATGTGGAGGAGCGGAGACGCGAACCCGGTTCCCCAGATTACGAGTCTACCACGCTTAACCACTACACCACACTGGCTCAATCACTGGGGTTGTGATTTTCTATCCACCTAACCTAGGAGGAAGCCCCCTTTGAGTGAGAGATTTTTGATTTGGGAATTTGCTTTTGAGGAGGCAGCTATATTGTGTTGTGTGTTTGATCGATGCATCTGCCTGCAACTGTGCCAAATCTGCAGCTTTTTTATTCTTAAAAAAACAAAAGTAAATACTGAGAAATAAGCAGAAGAAAACCCAGCAATGTGATTTGGGTGGGTCGGTGGGTAGAGGACAGAGAGAATGGGGAAAATGTAAAACAATATTCTCCCCTCCCACATATTCATTTTCAAACTGAGGGGAAGGACATTAATTTGTGAGCAAAATGTAATTCTTTGAGATAACTATGAAATTGAAATATATTTCCATTTTAATGCAACAAGACAGATTAATCCGTCACTGTAGAGATAAAGATACATTTTCCCTGTTTCATCTCACACATCGATTATTCATCTGTTACCCAAAAGACAATAGCTTTACCCACCAAATACCTTATCTTACTCTGTGGCTATTCAGAAATTCTTTTGGGTGCCTTTTAAATCAGACTAATTGAGGCACAGACCATCCAGCTGTGTCCATGCCAAATGTCTTAATTTGGTGTTATCGATGGGCATGGCATCTCTACCTGCAAAGTACTAAAGTGTTAGTCTAGAAACATACTGAAATACGTGCTTTTAATATGAACCAAGTGTCATTTCCAAGACGATAAGGGATTTATTTGGCTGCTTCCTGGAATTTTCAGACTAACACCTAGAGCTTACATTTTGCTAGGGCTTAGACAAGAATTGGTTCCCAGTGCTAGCAGAGTTTGGCTTGGTCAATTCAAGGTCACAGGTAGCTAAAATGTAAGTGCCTTTGAACATATACACAGTGGGCAGATTCAGAAGTAACGCAAGACCATTTATGAAAAAGATGTTAGGAGCCCGAGTTCTCAGGCTTGCAAGTTCCAAGAGGAAAAGATAGCAAACTTTGCCTTCCATTTTTGATTAGCTACAGCATGCTAGGTCATCTGAACTCCCAAAATTGTGGTTAACTTATCTTCAGAACATCTTCAGGACTAGCTAAAGAGGACCCAGTGTTATTAATTGCTGTAGTCTACCTCCCTAAGTAGTAACACTCCTTTTAATCCGTTTTCTTTTAAACAATTGTTAAAACCTATATTTATTGCCTATTTTTAGATTATTACTGTTTTTCTTTTATTGTTTTATGTATTGCATATTTATGTGTGCTGGTCAAGAACCGTAATCAATCAATCAATCAATCAATCAATCAATCAACCAACTGTGGTTAACTTAACAATGGTTTGTTGAAGCAAGCCATCTTGAAATTATGATTTCGGAACTGGCTCGTGTCAAGAAATCATAGTTGAGATTAATCACAGTTTAGGGTTTGGATAATGATGAACTGTGGTTAATCTAGAACAATACTCTTTGTGGCAGTGGTGGGAGAGGAAAGGAAGAGGAAAGAGGAAGGAGTATTCAAGCCTGTCTGTGACTTATTTTTGTAATGATTAGCCATAGTTTAGTGTTATGGGCAAAACCTCCCAGAGTGCTTTCTCTTCCTACTGGGAGATCATATACCTACCACATATACCTACCACCACTGAGCCCCTTGCGTTTGCTGATCGGAAGGTCAGCAGTTCAAATCCATGCAATGGGGTGAGCTCCCGTCGCTCTGTCCCAGCTCCTGCCAACCTAGCAGTTCGAAAGCATGCCAGTGCGAGTAGATAAATAGGTACTGCTGCAGTGGGAAGGTGAACAGCGTTTCCATGCGTCCCAAAACCAAGCTATGGTCCTTCCCCCAAAGCATTGGTCTCTGCAAATCATTTCCGAGACCAGAGAATAATGACCTTGAGAAATCATCTGTCAGAACTCTGGATGTTGAAGCTAACATTTCAGTCCCACATTTTCAGCTTTCAGATTTTGCTTTCTTACAACCAGAATGCTTTGAGGGCATAAATCATTTTGCTTATTAAATGTAATTCATATCTTAGAATGGCCCCATCCCTGCAAGCATAATATACCAAGGGCGGGAGGGATGTTCTGCTGAATAGAGTTTGATATTTCTGCAGACTATTTGCATATATTCACCAGTCCTCATTCCTGTTGTCTAAATTGGAAAGTTGTGCTTTTTGTGTGTGTGTTTCAGTGAGGATCACTGCATACTGCATATAATTATCATTCTCCTATTATTGCAATGCAGAGTTTTCTCTTTGTCTTATTTGCATAAGTCAGCAGGGATTCCGTTTCCCATTTCCGAAGAATGATGTGTTTTGCTACCGAGATTGATATCGAAATTCATTCCACATCTCTTAGTTGTGTATTATCCAGAACTGCCAAAACATGAAGGATTAATATGGGCGTGACCCACATGCAACTGCAAGTAATTATTTGGTTAGTCATAGCCATGTACAAACCTTTACACACATTTCCCCACATACTGATGACAACTCTGTAGTTATCTATTATGGCATTTGGCCTATGACCCCTTGGGCCTTGTTCAGCAAAACCCACCTGGCCTGGCCAGGCAGATCATTTTGAAGAAGCGTGGTTTCCCATAGGAATGCATTGAAATTTAATTCGTGCATTCCTATTTGGGGGGGGGGGGAGGAGTGCAAAAAAAAGGTGCTGACTCACCCACCACGGCCGGAAGTTTTTCATATTTTAAGGGGAGGGGGAAGCAGGAGGAGGGCCAGGGAGAGGTTCCCTCCCTCCTTACCCAGCAGCCGTTCGCACGCCCAACCAGACGGCCGCTCCGGAAGTTTTAAGGCTCTGGGGAGGGGGAAGCAGGAGGAGAGCCAGGGAGAGGCTCCCTCCCTCCCTCCTTCCCCAGCAGCCGGACCCTCGTGCCCAACCAGACCGACAGCCCGTTCACGCGCAGGCAGGCAGGCAGTCTGGTTGGCCTCTCCCGTTCTCATGCAGGCGGCTTAAGGTGAGAGTGAGGGGGGATCTGGCTGCTGCTCGGTCGTCGTCGGCCGTTTCGGTGCGGCGGCGCCAATCGCCATGTCCCCGCAGAAGTTGGGCGGCGGCAGCGGCGGCAGTGGCGGTAGCGGTGGCAGCGGCGGCGGCGGAAGCACGACGCGGGCAGGCTCCCCGGGGGAGGCTCCTTGCGCCGCCCTGCTTCGTCTTGCAAAGTTTTCTATGGCACGAGTCTGCCCAAAAATCGCAAAACGTTTTCGTCTTGCGATTTTTCCGTGCTGCGAGGCGTTCGTCTAGCGAGGTGCCACTGTAGTTGCTTATCTCCTTGACATCTGACGAGAGGGCGTTCCACAGGGCGGGTGCCACCACCAAGAAGGCCCTCTGCCTGGTTCCCTGTAACCTCACCTCTCGCAGTGAGGGAACCAACAGAAGGCCCTTGGAGCTGGACCTCAGTGTCCGGGTTGGACAATGGGGGTGGAGACGCTCCTTCAGGTATACTGGGGTACATTTGGCATGTGGGGCAGTGGTGGTGGTGGTTTTTCTATTCACCCACCAGTGATTTCAGGGCATGAGCACACACATCCCTACACTGAGGCCTGCTGAGGAGTTGCAACCATGGCAACGGTCTCCCCAGAGGTAGGCCGAGAACCATGGACCTCTATGGTTTCACATAGACAAGGAGGTAGCCAGGAGTCTCAGAAAAAATAAATAAATTGGATAACAATTGCCCTCTTCATGATACCATGGAGGTTCAAGGTTCACGGCAACATGTAACCTGAGCAGGTGGCAATATGTATCTATTTCTAGCTGGTTGTTCAGGCTGGTTCCGAAAAGCAGTGTATCTGTTTACACATCATGCATCTTTTTAATTTGGTTGGCTCATTATTGAGAAAGATTTTAATCAGGGGAGTTAGCGAACTGAGTAATCTGTCATTATTGTGCTTCCCTTTACCCTCCGAGATCATTCCTATGCTGCGCCAGTATATTTAAACTAAATGAGGTTTTAGCATTCAAAAGCACCAGCTTGTAATGATTCATTATTTCTAATATATTCAATTCATACCAGATAATTTCAACGTAAATCCTGTTAACTAGTGTTTCCCCCTGCGGTCCTAATTTTTGCCATTATTCTCCAAAGAACACACAGAATTCCTGTACTGTACAGTATATGCTGCAGGAAATTAAGAACGGTGTCTGGTTTTTTCTTGTTTTTTTTTTAAAAAGAATTTGTGTTGCCATTTCCTTCTCTTATTATAAATTCATTGATTTAGCCAGGCTAATACCAGGAAATGAGATTATAATGAAGCCCCTTATGTAGATGACACTTGCTAATCATTGATAAGGCAGTATGGATCCCGGACATCATTCACACACACACACACACACCACCGGTCTCTTCACCAAACATAACACAATCACATTTTTATTTTATTTTTTCAGAGTGCAATCAAGACAATGGATCATAGAAAAGGTATGGGGGGGGATGTCTGGGTTAACCAGGGATGAGGAACTTGTAATAATAATAATAATAATAATAATAATAATAATAATAATAATAATAATAATTTATTTATTTATTTATACCCCGCTCTTCCTGGTTTAAAAACTGGGCTCAGGGCGGCTAACAGCAAATATAAAACATTGATTAAAATGCGACTTAAAAACAGCACAAAACAGCATAAAATACAACATAAAATGCAGCATCAATATAAAAAAAAATTCAGGGATCATTTTTTTAGGGGGGGGGAGATGTTGAAATACAACTCCCACCATCCCTGACTTTTGTGATGTCTGCTGGGGCCTAATGGTGCCCTGTGTGACACCATATTTTGGCGCCTCCCCATCTTCCATTCTACATTAATCTTTGCAGTGCCCCCGAGAAAATTAGTTATTTAGGGTTTTTTGTTTTTTTGCAGGGGGGGATTTTAATATCCTCCAAATTTTAAAGGTAAACTTGAGGTGTATTTTTATATTGCCCTTCTTCTACATATTATGGAATCATACATAAAATTACATAACCAAACATATATCTTGTACATCGTACTGCATTGGAAATACCTCCTTAAATTTATAATATTGCCAACCACACACACACACACACACACACACACACACACACACACACACACAAATATATATGAATATGAGGTTTCTGAAGTGTTTTTGTTTTTTATCAAGTTGCAACCTAGGCTGCTTGGATGTGGGCACTGCAACTTTAGTTGAGGTGGGCAGACCTCTGATATCAGGCTGCAGTCTTATTCTCTTTCCAATGCAGAAATGTTTCAGACATTTTTTATTTTTCTTGTTTTTCTTTCTTCTTTCTTGCTTTCTTTTTTTCCCTCTTTTTCTTTTTAGATTTCAAAGTAATGATGGAAAATTAGCTGGGTGGATACCCGCCTTTACTTTTCCTTACCATCCTGGGGCCTCTGGTGGCAGGGGGGGCTCTGGGGGGGAGAAGTGGGGTGGGGAGAAACTCAGCTATATAATGGACTGCCTTCGACTGTACTCTGTTCACGAGACTCTCTTGTGGCAGCAGGGGGCTCGTGGAGGGGGGAGAGAAGAAGGTAGAATATGTTTTGTATGTCTTTCTTTACTGTATAAAATCAATAAAAATTATTATTATTATTATTTTAAAAAAGAAATGTTTCAGACAGACTTACAAATGAACACATGCAAAGCTGACACAAACCAGCAATAGAGAGATCTGTCCATCCCTAGCCTAAACACCTCCAGTCCAGATGGACCCACTTCCTGTTAGTTCTCTACTGGCAAAAAAATAAATAAAAAATATTCAAAGAAAAGTAGCACTTCTTTTTGAAATGTCATGACAATTAACCTGGAGTTCAAGACTAATGATATAACCAGGGGAGCTGCTAAATTTCAATAGACACAATCTTGACATTCAGAAACGGAATGGGGCATGACCCACCAAGCTGAACCTACCAAACCATCTCCAAGGCATTGGGCAAGCCTGTTTTTCAGTCCCAATCAGTCAGCAAAGCCAGATGGTCCCCTGGTTGCAGGCAGGCTGCAATACATAGCTGGTGGCCTGTGCCCAGCTGGTGAGGCACAGGTTGTTTTAGCATTTCTAAAATCATAGCAAGGATCATGTTTTTTGGGACACTTGGCATAATAGAGAGAAAGAATATTTATTGGAATATAAATGCAATTTAATATTTATTTATGTATTAAAATGCATTTCTATTCCACCTTTCCTCTGTGGAGCCCAGTATACCTGAAGGAGCATCTCCACCCCCATCGTTCTGCCCAAACACTGAGGTCCAGCGCCGAGGGTCTTCTGGTGGTTCCCTCCCTGTGAGAAGCAAAGCTACAGGGAACCAGGCAGATGGCCTTCTCGGTAGTGGCACCCACCCTGTGGAATGCCCTCCCATCAGATGTCAAAGAGATAAACAACTACCTGACATTTAGAAGACATCTGAAAGCAACCCTATTCAGGGAAGTTTTTAATGTGTAACATTTTGATGTATTTTTAATCTTTGTTGGAAGCCACCCAGAGTGGCTGGGAAAACCCAGCCAGATGGGCGGGGTACAAATAATTATTTGTTGTTGTTGTTGTTGTTGTTGTTGTTGTTGTTGTTGTTATATGACCTGCCTAGGTTCCTCATTTTATCCTTGCAACAACCCTGGCTGGATCTACACTTGCCTGTTTAACATTATTAGAACGATATTAGATATATCGTTCTAAAACGTCACAGGGGAGACTTGTAGATTTCTTACTTTGTTTTGTCCATCAATATGCTGTTTCCCTACTGCTGGTTCCTGTGGTGTCACATTGTAATAACGCATTTGGAATGTTTAAAATGGGACGTAATATGTCCATCTACATTATGAAAACACTCCCTTAACCCTTCCTTAATGTTATAAACCATGGCTGTAGATCCATCGCCCATGAGGTAGGTTTGGCTGAAATATTGTGACTTGCCCAAAGTGAGCTTGAAAGGGATTTGAACCCTGATCTCCCAAGTCCCAACACTCTAACCACTACAGCACATTGGACTGGTTCTGAGGCTCAAACTAACATGCAAGTTGCAAGTCTCTTTCTCCAGTTTTACTTTAAAAAATAACAAATAAAAAAGAGGCTACAGCCAGGAGGAGGAAAAGGTGGAGGAGAGAAAAATGCTCGACACTCTCCTTCTGGCCATTTCTCCAAACAAAACCATCCTTCCCCAAGCTACTTCTCCATCTTTGAAGGAAAATGTAAATGGTCCCCCATAACATCATAGAAAGTCTCAGCAGTGCCTTCGCTACATGCCAACAGCCCCAATCCTTCCACTCCTACTTACAGTCTCCAAGGCTGCTGTTAATTAAAAAAAAGCAAATTGGGAGAAAGACGTCTGTGACAGTGTGTCACATCTAGTTTGTGTCTCCGAGACACAAATACTCTTTGTTAACACAGAGGGTGCCTTTTCTTAAAGAGCCAATCTCCCTCCATGTTTCTCTCTCTCTCTCTCTCTCTCTCTCTCTCTCTCTCTCTCTCTCTCTCCCTCTCCCTCCCTCCCTCCCTCCCTCCCTCCCTCCCTCTCCCTTACTCCAACATCTTTTGACACAGGTTACTGAAGCCGAGGAAGGAAATGCATGACATTTCCTTGGGCTTTATGTATTGTCTTGATGCTTTGGTACACATAATGAACTAAGAGATTTAACAATGAATGCAGCACTCATCCAAGTCTATCAACCCCATCTCTGATAAGGGTGCTCATTTTTCTTCCTTTGCGGTGTGGCAGTGTGAACGTATAGCTCTGGTAATTATTTGCTTGCTTTCCTTCCACTTCTTTCCAATCTACTTTAGAATCTACTCTAACGGGAGTCTGCTTTGGCTTCTCTGTTGTCTATGTTGTTAACTTCTTCCTCCTCTTCCTCCTGCGATAAAAGGGTCAACATCCTGTGTTTTGAGTTTCATACAATGGTGGCAATGATGTGTGTCCCCTCAGGCTTTTGTTGTAAAATTGTGCAGGAATTTTTTTCTGTACATTCCCATGCAAAAGTAGTGTGGTTATTTCTGCAAACAATAGCTTTTAAAAAAACCAAAAACACCAAGGTTTCAGAGGTTAAGTGGTGTTCAGTGCAGGTCACATCAAATTAGTCTAGGATGACTGTGGCAAATGGTGTCATTGTCTCTCTCTCTTGCTTCATAGTTTTGTCATGAGTTGCCTCTCCATCTTATGTTGGAATGAAGAATATTGTGTTGTTTTTATTATATTGTATTTGAACTCTTGTACCCAGCTCTGGAATCTGTTTGGATGAACGGTGGCTTAGAACTTTTTTAAAAAACAAAGGATTGAATTTAGCTGGGGTGTGTGGGTGTGAGAAAGGTAGATGTGAATCTTCTAAATCACTAGCTACAGAATTCTCACTGCTGACAGAAGACTCTTGACTCTTCCACTATTCAAGTGAAATATTCATGCAGTAGGGAGTCCTCCTTTTCAGTGTGCCTTCTCAAGAGACACTCACACAAGCGCACACACATATTGAGACAAACACACATACAGTCATAGCAAGATTGCATTTTTGTTGTTGCTTCTTGCTGTTTCTTTTTTTTAAATCATTTTTATTTCATTTTACAAATGTAAATTGATTACAACACCAAATACATATCCATAAAATGAGATTTCTCTGAATCTTGAGACCCCCCCCCCATCCCTCCCATGGGTCCTATTGTCATCATTTCCCACTGCATATTATTTCACAGTCATAGTTTCATAGTTTTGCCATTTCAGCATAGTCTTACAGCTCAGTTTGCCATTCCTCTCTGGTAGGAACTCTTTCCATCTCTGGGTTAGTAGCATACTTGCTGCTGTTGTCGCATACATAAAGAGTCTTTTCTGTTCCTTTGGAATATCTAATAGAAAGGCTTCTGGTTCTTGTTTTTTTTTTACAAAAGTTATTTTAAACCAGGGGTCCCGGGGTTATTTTAAACTAAGGCCCGGGGGCCGATTGCGGCCCAATCACCTTCTAAATCCGGCTCGCAGACGGTCCGGGAATCAGCATGTTTTTACATGAGTAGACTGTGTCCTTTTAATTAAAATGCATCTCTGGGTTATTTGTGGGGCCTGCCTGATGTTTTTACAGGAGTAGAATGTGTGCTTTTATTTAAAATGCATCTCTGGGTTATTTGTGGGGCACAGGAATTCGTTCATATTTTTTTTCAAAATTTAGTCCGGCCCCCCACAAGGTCTGAGGGACAGTGGACCGGCTCCCTGCTGAAAAAGTTTGCTGATTCCTGTTTAAACATCTATTTCAGTTCATTATATATCATTTCCCAGAAAGCCTTTATTACCTTACATGACCACCACATAATGATAAAAGCTACCTTCTTTTCAGAGGTGGAGCTAGCTGCTCTGGCACCCGGAGCGGCACACATGCTGTGCACCCGGGGGCGGGGCCATGGGGGCGGGGCAAATATCCCAGGGGGTCGCCGCCCGCAGTGAGCATCCCAGGGGGCGAGGCGCCCAGGGGGGGGCAGAGCGAGCTACCCATGGGGGGGTGAAGTGAGCCACCCATGGCAGTCTACTTCCTGGGCGGTGGGGAGGGAGCTGCGCCGCTTTGCCAGCAGCCTTTCTCCCTTCCCTCTTCCTTTTGATAGCTTGGGGAAGGCTTCCCACCCCAGGAAGTAGCCCGGGAGCAGGGGGCAATGGCGTACCGCCCGCCCATGACTCCCAAGCCTCCCCCGAGCTGGCAAAATGAAGGGGGAAGGGTCACGGCTCAGGGTAGGCTTGGGAGTCATGGGTGGGTGGTGTGCCAAATGTCACCCCTCTCAGTGATGACACCCGGGGCGAACCGCCCCACCGCGCCCCTTCCTCCACCCCTGCTTCTTTTTCTTTACATTTCCAGCAGGTATTTGTATTTGTTTTTATACACTTTTGCAAATTTACTAAGAGTTAAATACATCATTTTTATATAATTTTCTTTCAGTGTACAACATGCCGTACATTTTCAAATCTGTTTTCCATAACCTTTCCCAATCTGAAATCTGAATATTAGGCCCCCAATCCCGGTTGCTTGCTGTTTTTAATCAATGTACATTGGTGTGTGGGGAGGGGGGAGGGATGCCAATGAACTACTGTAGGAAACTTAGCATAAAGTTCAGGGCATATCAAGCACCGTAAGTTAGTCTGGAATCTGTTAACTATAGCAAATATTCTCACAATTAGTAAATGGAGAGATAATGAAACATGTCAGTTGAAAATGTGGATAATTAAAGTCTGTAACATTGGAGGGATGGTTAAAATGGCCAAATATATTCATTTGAAATGTGGTAATTTTTTAAAAAAGATAGAAATTTCTACAAGCACCAGACATGTTTCTTTGATAAACAGGTATTAGAATTCATTTAATGTGGTGTTAAATAAGACAAACAACTATTTAGAATGAGTGTGTTTAAAGAGTGATGTGTAGAAATCTTATGCACTTGATGGCAGTTCAAAGATTAGCACTTTAGATCAGGCATCCCCAAACTTCGGCCCTCCAGATGTTTTAGACTACAATTCCCATCATCCCTGACCACTGGTCCTGTTAGTTGGGGTCATGGGAATTGTAGGCCAAAACAGCTGGAGGGCCGCAGTTTGGGGATGCTTGCTTTAGATCATACATACATAAATATATATTAATTGAGGATTTTAGAAATTGATTTGGTTATAAGGCAGTGCATTTTGTGTAATTGTTGAAAGTCCTTCCAAATGTTCCAGCATGTAAAATACATCAAATGGGTTAAAAAAAATCACTAAAAGTGCTCATATTCAACTGTGATACTGCAAAACAATTCCTGGAACAAGAAGCGCCAATTTTCTTCTTCTTTAATTAGAAGACTAGTTTCTCATGAGCATTCATGCTGACTTAAGAATACCTATTGTTTTTAATTTAAGAAGCTGTTTAATCTTGCACAATGAAAAGATACATACAACGTAGCCTCATATTTATAAAGCCTTGGTTTCTGTCTATTAAAATATCGCTGTTGATCATAGGGAGATAGGAAACAGCCTTACACTAAGCCAGACTCTTGGCCTTATACCAAATCAGACATCTAGCTTAATACTGTTGACTCTAAATGATGCTGATTCTCAGGCAGGAGTCGTTCCCAGGCCTCCTCCTCCTCCTCCTCCTCCTCCTCCTCCTCCTCCTCCTCCTCCTCCTCCTCCTCCTCCAAATGTGTATACTGCCCTTCATCCCTAGAACTCAGGGCGGTTCACAACATAAAAATGCAAGATGAAAACACAAAATACATAATTAAAACAATAACAAAAATCCCGCACAAACCAGTACCCCCTCATAAACTTCTTCAAGTACTAAACACAGACAATGGAAAAATTAAGTATCCTTTCATTTCTCCATTGTCTGTGTTCAGTACTTGAAGAATCTGATTTCTCCTAGACTGACAAACTTGAAGAAAATACAGACCCTCCAAGTGTCCCCATTTTCCAGCGACAGTCCTGGAATTACAGAAGCTGTCTTGGTTTCTCATTTGATCATAGAATGTCCCACTTTTTCTTAGGATGTCCCTATTTTCACCAGAGAAATGTTGGAGGCCATGGAATTATGCAACCCCTGAGCCAAAGAGATAAGTAACTATACAACCTTTAGAAGACATCTGAAGGCAGCCCTGTATAGGGAAGCTTTTAAACATTTAATGTTTTATGATGTATTTATAAATATATTGTAAGCCGCCCAGAGTAGCTGGGGATATTATTTATCCCTGTTTTCACTGGATAAATGTTGCAGGGTGCACAAACATGCCTTGCAATCCATCCCCCCCCTTGATTGTGTTTGCACATATACCATGCATATAGACCACAAAACATTAGTCCTATTCAGGCATTCATTAAATTGTACCCAGGTAGGGGCCCCAGTTAAATGCCTCCTAATAATAAGGAACTCTGAGTTCAGCTAAACATGGTTACAATCCACTTTCAGAGTTTGCTGCTTGGAGGTGGAGAGGGTAGCACAGACAGTTATGCTTGTATGTATACTTTGAGATCAGTGGGACTCAATCAGGAGTTGCTTTTGCTAGGTTGGAACCTTAGATATGTGGGTGCGAAACCTTTATGCAAGTCTTGGGTGCCTCTTGGTTCCTGAATGCAAGCAGTTGCGAAGGATGGCATGGACGGGGTGGATGGGATTGCTTGGTGTCAGGGGAGCTGCAGAGCGTTGGAGCCACTGTCTGCAGGCGCATAGCAAGGGAGGGGCGAAGGGGGTGGGCCGCCCCTATCTCCACTCTGGCGGGGCAGCGCCCCCAGCCCCTGGCCCGCCCCTGGCCTCCTCCGCCCAAGCAGGAAGAAGCAGAGTGCTCTACGGAGCGGGTTGCTGGGCAGTGGCGGCACCGGGAAACGCGAGCAAGTCTCTCTGGCTTGCTCACAATTTTCCGCCGCCGCTACCTGGCAACCCGCTCCATAGTGCGCTCTGCTTCAGAGGGCGCTGGCTGAGCAGAGCAGCAGCACCAACCCAGATGGACTGCACATGTGTGGACATACGTAGTCCATCCTGGCTCGTGCGTTGTGATGTCAGGACGCATGCGTCAGGACACCCCGCCCCCAGGGGGTGCCGCCCCGGGCAGCTAAGCGGCACCATTCACCACTGACTGTCCGTCCCTCAAAATGCCAGCCATTTTGGCTGATCTCCTAAAAACAACTTTGGTCTCTTAATAAAAGCTCCGCCCCAGGCGCCAGCAGGGGTTGCTATGCTGCTGAATGCATGGGAGTTGAGTGTCAATCAACCATTTTTCTTACCAAGGCAATCTCTCGGTGCACTGGAGACCCACTCAATAAGCCTTGTGAACCCTTAGTAAAGACTGTAAAAATCAATTGTGTTAAAACAAAAGCTTATAGTATTTCCATTAGCGCTGTTGTTTGAACTCGATTAAACACACTTTGCATTATTAGCTGTTTCTTAATCTATCCTGAAGCTGAAACCCACCCAAAGGGTTTAGGGAGGACAAACATGTCACTAGCAACTTCTTTCATGGGATGGGGGAAAGTAACAGTAGTCAAATTACCTTGTAAACAAGGGTGGATTAGAAAGAAGCCTTATCTACATGATAATAGAAATATCCTCTGATCCCCAGACCCCAGAACTCCTGTGGCATCAGCTGAGGCTGAAATTGAGAAATTAAACACAGGGTGCCCACCATGCATGCTAGCATATAAATGAATTACTTGGAAGCCAGTTCACTTGGCTGCCGTTGTAGTTCCACATCATGCCCTTAGGACTGGCTGTAAGTTTCCATTACTTTGCTTCCATTGGCACAATTGCTCTTGAGAGTCCATTTTCAACATATGTTTCTTTCATGCCGTCAAAATCCAGCCCTCGCTGAAGGTCTCTTTGTGGCCGTGGCGGAGATAATTTGTATTTTTTGGAAGGGCACAGCAGGCTGAGTATACAGTCGGAAACAAGTAATAAAAATAATGCTGGACAGAGCAAATAGCAGAGCAAATAAATATTAGGGGGAAGCATCTCGAAAACACAGCGTTTCATAACGTCTCTGGTGCTGCGTGCATTTTACACTGTTGGTGAAATCTCTTTGAATGGTATCATTCATACTCATTTACTGCGGCATGTGGCTGAGAAAGAAACAGTTCAGGTCTTGCTTCAGCCACAAACTCATTAGGTGGCTCTTAGGCAAGACACTATCTCTTGGCTGTAGCTGGTATACCGCAGGGCTGAGGAGCCTAGCATCCTCCAGATGTTCATAGAATCTTAGAGTTGGAAGAGACCTTGAGGATCATCTAGTCCAGCTTCCATCAGCCCCAGCCAGCATGACCCATGGTCAAGGATGATGGGAACTGGAGGACCTCAGTTTCCCTACTCCTGGTATAGTGGTCATCCTCTGCTTGTGATCATATTTGGAGCCTAACAGTCTGAGGCTGGAATAGGGATGTGGGGAAAATTCAACTCAGTTTGATTCTGCCCCCTTTCTCCATCTTCTTTAATTTTAACCGTCATAACAATGAGCATACTCCATAAAGACACGATCCCCTTTAATCAGTGGATTGATAATATGATAACACTCGCAACCTACAAACAGACTGCTACAGACAAAGACTCTGCTTGTTGAAATATGACAATATTTGGAACGAATTTATACAAAATGTAGTAGGCTACATTTGTATTAGGATAATAATATCCAATCTATAAAAGAATGTATGGGTTAGGGTATTTTTGTATATATTCCTATAATGTCCCCCCCCTTTACACAGTTGTGTGTTTTGTTCCCCCCCCTTTTTGTATCACTTTATTGCTTTAAAACTGAAAACTTTTCTCATATATATAAAGAATGAGCATACTCCACTCAGTTAAACTCAGAATTGGCTCAGTAATTATGAGCTCTCTCAGCGAACATGGAGGGGGAAAGTGTCTGTTCTCTAAAAGTACCTTCATGGCTCAAAATTCTGGTGCATGCCACCATACATGGTACCACAAAATCTGCTTTATCATATTGCACTGTGGGAAATGTAGTTCTCACCCACTACCCATCACGGCAGAGAGATGCTCATATCTTCAGCACACACACACATCCAAACAGATGTTTTGTTTCGTTTCTATATTTAAAAAAATCTTCCTGGAGAACAGCCACTGCACAGAAATAGTATTGCCCCCAAATAGTTTGTTGGCTGATCTCATCATGTAGTTCACAGCAACCAGATTTTGAGAAGGGGCAAAGCAGGGAAGAATGGGGAAACTGTGGCTCTCCAGATGTTGTTGGACTCCAACACCCATCATCCATGACAACTGGTCCTATTGACTGAGGATGCTGGGGGCTGGAGTCAAACAACATCTGGAGGGCCACATGTTCCCAATCCCTGCGGGTGGAGGCTTAACTTTAAATAACTTCTGTGCATATGACTAATAGGGCTTGGGACTCCCGGATCTCTTTTCATCCTGATCTGGAGATTCACTCTTCCCTCTCCTGAGCATTTGCCTTTGAGAGGGAAGCAACATGAGTTGGGAAAAATTGTATTCCAAGCCAAGTAGTTATAAACTTCAGTGACGACATGAATGATTGGGACTTCAGGTGCACAATGGCAGAGGGAGGGAGAAGAGCTGGAGAAGGACAGGTGGATTAAGCTGCAGTACAATTTCCCAATTGAAAGGAAAGGGGAAATCTCTGTATTGCAATCTGGTGACTGTGGTGTGTGATAGAAGATCTAACAGTTCTGACCTTAGTTTTAATCTGTATTTGGTATCCAATTTCCAGAACTGCTGTGAAGATAATATTTTATGACCAATGTTCTCTTTCAGTGCAAATGAATTTTTAAAAACTTGGCAAGCCTTTCCATGGGACTGCACCTGCAAGTCATACAGTTAAGCTACAAAATGCACCATTTGCATCTGCACATCAGTGAAGACACAAAATTGCACCTGAATTATCTGCTTTGTGGGATAATGTACAGCACTTGCTCCTATGATTTGGAGCTGAGAAATTTGGTGGCAGAATCATTTCAAAACTCATTTCTGTATTTGACATAATACGTAGAACTCCAGGGAATTTTAGGGGGGTTGGCCAACATCCCCTTGAAAGAAATAGGACTCACATCATGTCCTAACCATATTTAATTAACTAATGGAGTAAATTCTCATGTGATCCTGGAAGTACTTGAGGTTTCATGCTGAATCGTCCAGTTGTCTACAAGTCGAATAAAAGTAATGCTTGCATTGTGGAACTGATGTTCTTTTAGACTATCTGAGAGTTTCCTTGAACATTTGCAGGCTTTTAGGCAGCGAATTGAACTCAAAGTAGATATTGTCATTTCCCTTCCAATTTTAAAGAAATAAATGCTTTCCACTCCCTTGTGGTTAGAGTCTAACATGGTTTTTATTAAAAACAAACAAACAAATAGCAGGGCATATCAGCCACACAAAAGTAATGTTGACATCATCGCTAAATAGTCCGTGGCCACAAATCCATTTGCCCTTGAACTATGCCGAACAATTAAACTGAATGGTTAGTTCGCTCTATATCATGTACTGTACTGCTTTTGTGCAGTGATTGCAAAACAAAAGAGGAAATGGAACACTTTTTCACTCCAGAGAAATAACCAGTGGGTCATTTTGGAGTCTGCTGAAGCCACTGAGTGTCCACAGATGCTTGGGTGTAAGTGAAGGATATATCACGGACTTAAGTGGGGAAATATTTCTTTGCCAAATGGTTTTGCCAAACGGGGAGGTGCTCACAATAGCACTGGCTTCCCCCTTTTTTGCCAGTGGAAAATAATGTGTCATTTTTTGCTGCATGAAGCAGCTGACCCATGATTCATGATTGTCCTGCTGACTCCCATGGCTCTACACAAATAACCAAGAAAATTCCAACAAGTACCAAAAGTGTTTGCTCCCAGTGCAATACAGACTACAAGGGAGGGAGGGGGGAACACGAGCAGTAGCTTACAAGCTTTCTAAATGTATGGTGAAAATTCAAAGTGTTGGCTAACTGAATGCATTCCAAGGTAGCCAAACCTTAAATTGAAAATTTCTGCTGTTCTCAGCTATCCTGTGCTGTTTAATCAATCCTCCATCCCCCACAAGTTTCATTTAGGGCTATTTATTTAATCCTCCCTGTCATTCAGGAGAGCTGCTGCTTCCTATACTAGCACACACAAAAATACACTGAATTTAGAATTATGCCAGCATTTATACTTCAGTTCAGCACATCTCAGATTCAACCCCTACCCAAAAATGTTGTCCTTTAATTTCTCCCAAATATGGTGACTTTCAAATCCCAAGATTCGTGTTGTATGAGCAAATTTTGTAGACTTGATTCTAATGTAGGGTTTTACTTACCATTTCTCCATGTCCCCCAACAGATGCCTGATACTTTAAACAACTATATGATAGGCAAAGGTTGAACAAGTCAAGTTTCCTTACTACCCTAAGCTTGTGAAGCTGCACCTGGTTGAATTTTTGCACATTATTAGCTGATTAGAGATGGGTAAGGTATTGGATCCTCACTGGACTGACCATTTTGAATTAATCTCTGTCACCTACATCAGTATCAAAGGCCAACCCCATGCCACATGAGCAATACATTCCCTCTTCTTTTTCTCACTTTTCATTAGAGGTGGCAGAAACAGCAGCAGAGGAAAGAAAAGAGGAGGGATGCCACCCCTTTCCCTTCTCTTCTCTCCTCTCCATCACCCTGACATGCAGGTTATAGCGATCTCTGGCAGGCAAGCAGCCTGAAAAGCAGCAACGACTCTCCATCAGTTTTATGCAAGTTTATTTACAAGAAAAAAACACATCCAGAGTACAGCCTCCCACATGCTCTCATTAACAGTAGTTGCTCAGTCTGATTCATCATCCCTCCCCCCAACTGGAAGAACGCCAAAAGCCCGCCTTTCTTCTCCTTCCCTTCCATTGCTCTCTGAGCTTCTCCCGTCTCCTAGTATGGGGACTGAACAGCTGGCCTGTCTTCCCCCCACTCCCAGAAGACACAGCCTCAGATTCTGGCTTATCTGCTAGTTGCCTGGCAATGCTTGAGTCAACTTCCAACTCTTCCTCTCCTTGGGAGCTAACAGCTTCTTCCCTGGGAAGGAGGGGGGGCAGGCTGTCCTCTCTAAACTCTGAAAAACGGCTCTCACCTGCAGTCGGCTCCTTGCTCACTTAGCTTAATTTCTGAGGCTGACTCTTCCGCTGTCCTTGGGGGGGGCATATTCATGACACCAAGTGACAAGATACAGGAGCACAAAAGGAGATGAATTTCTGTTGTTACATTCTACCCAGGTGCTACTACTACTAGTATGAACTAAAAGTAATAAAAGGGAAGGGAGAACTGTGTTTACATTAGTGGGGAGAGCTTTGGCAATGGAGGGGGGTCTGAAAATGGATGCGTGAATGGAGCTATATTCTCTGGCTCAGATTTTAAACAATCTCTGCTTGGAAGTCTTCACTGAGGCAAGTCCACCACCATTCTAGGTGGCTAGCTCCATGGTTGATCTGCTCTGGCTGTCAGGCAGTTTCTTCTAATGTTCAAACAAAAATACCCTTTAGCTTAAGCTCATTAGATCTTGGTCTGCACTCTGTGGCAGCAGAGGGTAAGTCTTTATCATTTCCTATGTATTTGTATCATGCCCCACCCCGTCTTCTCTTCTGCAGGCTACACATACCCATTTCCTTCAACTTAACCCTTACAGAACTGACCATTTTCATTCCCCTCCTCTGAACCCATCCCAATTTATCTATTTCCTTCTTAACACCCTATTAAATTTCCAGTTGTTAAAATGCACTAAAGCAGTGTTTTCAGTAATTTTAAGGGTATCTTTAAATTGGCTTCTTTGATCTGAACAAAATTACTTTCCTAAATTGAGGTTATCTGTGCTTGTTTTTGTAATAATGGCAGTGCAGGTCCCATAAAGGCAATGAACCCCTTCTAGACTCAATAAGCCATACAGGTGGGAGCTTTTTTATGCTGATTAAAATCACATCTTCCAATTTTTATCTACCAATCAAATTTCCCAAGTCTTGTTTGCATTAGAATGGAATTTGAGAGATGCAGCAGGTGGCAGGCAATGCTTTTCACCCTAAGCAGTGAATATAAGAGTCAAACAACTCATCATCCTTGGCTTCATGTGATGATATTTATGCCAGCCACCAAAATGCTTGGTAGCATCTAAGTCTGTATTTTTTTTAGTGAAGTAGCAATGCCAGGTGCTCACATTGCTTCCAAACTCTGGGAACAGGTGTGGTAAATCTCAGGCACAACTGCAGCCTTTTAGGCCTCTATACTAATTTGAAGAGTCTCAAATGCTGAGACTTTGAGGAGTATTGTTTTTGCCCGAACTTGGCACAGTTGGCAATTGTGCAAAAACTTAGAAGCCCGCAGACCCCCAAATTTGAGCTGAAAGTTCTAAGTAAAAATCAGAAGCATACAACACACACAAGCGATTTTATATAGGAATGGATCAGATGAAGAGATAAGCTTCCCCTTTATGTCTGTCTCAGCCATAAGATGGGATGAGTCCCAGGGATTTCTTCCTGGCTCACAGGTCATACTCAGTCATTCTGCTACACCGACTCTTGAGTCAGATTTGATTGAAGTAGACAGAGAAAAGTCTGCAGGTCAAGCATTAAATCTATCTTGGGCAGTGACAGGCCATTTCTAATAAAAGGACCGTACCTGAATAAAAATCATATGATAAGTTTATTTTATAGTAACATTGTTCTTGGAATGGAGAGATCTACTGTGTTGAGGATCAGAGCAGATCCTACAAAATCCCCACTTAATGCACCAGAACAGTTCCACTGGTCCAAGTATTGATTCTTTTCTGTAAAGGAATGCACATTGTTTGCAGAGGGGCAGGTTATATTGGGCATTCATAGAATCATAGAATCATAGAGTTGGAAGAGACCACAAAGGCCATCCAGTCCAACCTCCTGCCAAGCAGGAAACACCATCAAAGCATTCTTGACATATGCCTGTCAAGCCTCTGCTTAAAGACCTCCAAAGAAGGAGACTCCACCACACTCCTTGGTAGCAAATTCCACTGCTGAACAGCTCTTACTGTCAGGAAGTTCTTCCTAATGTTTAGGTGGAATCTTCTTTCTTGTAGTTTGAATCCATTGCTCCGTGTCCGCTTTTCTGGAGCAGCAGAAAACAACCTTTCTCCCTCCTCTATATGACATCCTTTTATATATTTGAACATGGCTATCATATCACCCCTTAACCTTCTCTTCTCCAGGCTAAACATACTCAGCTCCCTAAGCCATTCCTCATTAGGCATCGTTTCCAGGCCTTTAACCATTTTGGTTGCCCTCCTCTGGACACGTTCCAGCTTGCCCCACGTCTACATCAACAATAGATTCAGAATAACCATGCAGTTACAAAAAAAGTAACTGAGAGAGACCTTTAAAAAGAACAAAGGGGGGAAAGCCTGCGCTCATGCGTTTTGTCCACAATTAAAAAAACCAGCTTACAATTCATTAAGGTTTTGCAAAGTAGGACTCATTAATGCATGAGCTTACTTAAACAGGCATCATGCTGTGCAGTGCATAATACTGCCACATCCCCAGAGATAGTCTCAGACATAAGAAAAAAATCAGCATCTTTGTTGTGCCTGATATTTGCATACGGTAGGTTCTCTATAGCTGTGCTCCCCCACCCCACCCCACCCGCCGGCTTATTTACATCCAGCTCCTTTAGTCTAAGGTTGGAAATTGTTTTGACAGTAAAAGAAAAAGAAAACTTTCCAGCTCATTTAATGCGTCATTCCTTGCTTCAGCAGAAGAAAGTGTTTGTTTAAGCTTATTACAGAGAAATCAATTTTTTAAATTTTTTTTTACAAAACCCACAATATGGAACGGGCTGATTTTGAAGTCAAAAATTCACATTGGGGGTGAAGGTTATTTGTACTCACCTAATTTGCAGGGCCCACCAGTTTCAATTTCGGCATCCATTTCAAAAAAAGCTTGCTTCTGGTTCATCAGCGAAGGAGAAAAATCCTGGATCACACTCTGGAAGTTCATACTATCATATGCTCAGGGCCAGTCCTGTCACTGGACAGAATGAGTTGGCCAACTCAAGAAGCTGACCGTAGCTGTCTTGAAAGGGCAGCAAATTGTTAATGTGCTCCCTGCCAGAGAAAGTGAAGGTTGCCCACGGGACTTTCTGCCTCAGGTGCCACAATAATTTGACCAGCCTTGGGCACTGTGTACCACGGAGGGCGGAGGGCACCACTTGCTTCAGGCAGCAAATTGTCTTAGGCCAGCCCTGGAAACTTGTAACCATCTGTGTATAGCCCATTCTTCATGCAACAGGAAGACACAATTCCATGTGCCACACACTTGATAGCTTTCCATCCTCAGCATCTCTAGGTAGGCTTGGAGATGTCCCCTCTCTGAAGCCCTGGCACGCCACTGCCAATTAGTGTGTAAAGGGTAAAGGTAAAGGTACCCCTGATCATTAGGTCCAGTCACGGATGATTCTAGGGTCGCGGAGCTCATTTCACTTTACTGGCCGAGGGAGCCAGCGTTTGTCCGCAGACAGCTTCCGGGTCATGACTAAGCCGCTTCTGGCGAACCAGAGCAGTGCACGGAAATGCCGTTTAGCTTCCTGCCGGAGCGGTATCTATTTATCTACTTGTACTTTGACGTGGTTTCAAACTGCTAGGTGGGCAGGAGCTGGGACCGAACAATGGGAGCTCACCCCGTCGTGGGGATTCGAACCACCGACCTTCCGATTGGCAAGCCTTGGCTCAGTGGTTTAGACCACAGCGCCACCCGCACCAGAGGAACAGTTTCATAAGCCCTTATGATCTCCTGGAGTCCTGGACCTTTTAGTGAAGATCTCATCAAAATAACTCCTCAAAAGTGAATGTGGTTGTTGTTGTTGTTTAGTCGTTTAGTCATATCCGACTCTTTGTGACCCCATGGACCATATTATTATTATTAATAATAATAATAATAATAATAATAATAATGTGTATGTTTTTAAGCAAGGAAAAGAAAGCAATTGCACAACTAATGCAGCTTATGAATTGAATTTAACATTCATTGAGCCCTGAAGGAGAAATTAGGCTAGGAAAACAACCTAGATGCAAAATAATCTAGAGCAGGCATGTCAAACCTGCGGCCCTCCAGATGTTTTAGCCTACAACTCCCATGATCCCTAGCTAGCAGGACCAGTGGTTGGGGAAGATGGGAATTGTAGTCCAAAACATCTGGAGGGCCGCAGGTTTGACATGCCTGATCTAGAGAAACTGGTGAGCTAAATAGGTTTTTTTAAAAAAAATATGTTCCACTCCGAACATGAATTTGAATAGATTAAGAACGAAATTTGGTGGTGCACTTGGTTGGTGCATTCTCCAACATAATTTGTATGCTGGGGTCCCAACAATTCTCAGCATCCTTAATGAACTACATTTCCCAGGGTTCTTGGGGGGAGGCCACAACTGTCTAAAGGGGCATGATACTGTTTTAAATGTATAGTGTAAATGAGGTCTAACTATCAAGGAGTCCTGAACAGGAATTAGGAATGCCCGTGACCAAATTCTTATGGAAAGAGGGTATTCTCCTAATCTCTTACATGCGTTGCACCATACAATTATCCTCTTTCTGTTTAAATATCATTCACTTCCATTTTGTGTGTGTGGACACATGCAATTGTAGAAGAAGAATATCTTTAAATCATGAGAGTGCATAGCTATGGTTTGTATTCATATAGGAAATGAGCCTCTTGTCTTCTGAATGGAAGAATGCATTGAGAATAAAACTGTGCTCTAATTTTTAGGAATACGGTACAACAGCATCTGCTTTGTCCTTATTGCTTTCAGTGGACTCTCTTTTAGAAGCAATTAATATCAGATTTTACAACTGACCGAACATCTGCTAAATCAAAGACATTCCATACAATTAACACTTTATTCCAGTGTTGAGTCAAACGGCAGGCTTAATTGAAAGTAAAATACAAAGCAATATATATTTGATGGAAAGCAAAGTTCACCAGTGATTTAATTTTAAAACCCGGTTGTTGTTGTTTTAATTGAATATGCCTATCATTAAACTCTCTTTGAAAAGTATCAGAACGGATGCCCCAAGATTGCCCATCACAGTTTTGATTACTGTACAGTCGTACCTTGGTTTTTGAACAGAATGTGTTCCGGAAGTCTCTTCGACTTCCAAAACGTTCGGAAACCAAGGTGCGGCTTCCGATTGGCTGCAGGAGCGTTCGGCTTCTGAGGCAAAGTTCGCAGACTGGAACACCTACTTCCGGGTTGGTGGCATGAACTAAGCTGTTCGAAGACCAAGGTACGGCTGTATTACGTAATCAATGCTGTTCTTCGGAATGATACTTTCTAGGTTCTTGTGAATCTTAGGATGGGGGTTAAAATTGGCTGTTATAGGCATCCACGGCCAGAACTCTCGATTTGGCGACTGCTGTTCCCCCACCTCAGTCTCTAAAGACACCCTATATGATGATGTAGCATTGCTCCAATAGGAAGTTCTGGAAAAAAATGGTACCCTTTTGCCCCAAAGTCCTCATCAGATGCCAACATATCCAGCGTGAAACGTTGCTCCCGAGAGCTCAGGGAAGGGGGGAAAGGCAGCAGATTTATCTGAGAATTGCACCAGCAGTGAGCTGTGGTGAATTTCAATTAAAACAAAAACAAAAAAACTCCAGCCCAAAGGAGAATCTCTTGCCTGGAAATTTAAGCGTTTCTTTACTTCCTTTCTTGGAATGATATCACTGTCTGTTTTAGCCATTGGGAACCAGATGTGGTTGGAATACAGTTCCCATAAGCGTCATCCCAAGACATTTTGCCGCCAGAGGCAAAAAAGGAAATATGATGCCATACATTCCATGGGTAGAATCCTTTTTGACTGGCGGTGAAGTCATACTTGAAGACAGGGGATGGGATAGCATCTTCTGCTGCAGCTGATGGCAAATAGCTTTGCAGAATCAGGGCATCCAGCTTAGAGAGATTCAGGAGAGATGGTAGGGGGGGTGCCCCCTGACTCACTCTGCCTAACGATTGAACCGACCTTGGCTCCCACCGTCCCTGACCATTGGTGATGTTGATGGATGTTGAAGAGCCACATCTGGAAAGCTACATGTTCCCCATCCCTGGCATATCTGTGGTCAAAGAGAAGGGAGAAATAATGCTGTGCAGATCCTGCCCCCTCCAAAGGCATGGAATGCTAGATACAGTCAACATATGTCCATGTTCCTCCCACTGCTCATAATTTTAAAAAATGCTGACCTAGAAGACCGATCCTTCCCTCAATGGGTGTCCATTTTGAAAAGCTCAGTCTTAATTAGAATAGTTATTTTTAAAAACAAATTAACTTGCAGCATGTGGGCTACAGATTCAGTTTTCTCCCTTCCCCCCTGCAGCCTCTCGTGCTATTCTAGAGGTTCGGCATACCTCTGTAGCCCATTTTTGGGGGGCTCCAAGCAGAGGCTGGTGCCAAGGCCGTACCTTCCAAGTCGCAGGCTGCAGAATCCGGGACCGGCAGCCGCGTGACACCGGAAGTTGCATCAACGCAACTTCCGGTGTCGCTTTGCCCTTCTATGGGCACCAAAAATGGCCGCCGCTGGCTTCAAAAGTCATGTCTACGCATGTCCGGAAGTGCGTAGACGCAACTTCCGGTGTCGCTCTGCCCATCTATGGGCACAAAAAATGGCCACCAACAACACCAAAAGTCGCGTCTATGCACTTCCGGACATGCGTAGACGCAACTTTCGAAGCTGGCGGCGGCCATTTTTGGTGCCCATAGAAGGGCAAATCAGGGGGGGAAATGGCCGCCAGCAGGAGAAAATAACGGAGAAAAACGGGAGACGAAGTGATATGGGGGACCGCCGGGAAAAGGTAAGTAAAAACGGGGGTTTCCTGGGGAAAACGGGGTACTTGGCAGCTATGGCCAAGGCCCAGGAACAGCTTATATAATAAGGAGAATCCCACCCATCTTTTATGCTGGGATCACCATTTTGGTTTTATGCCCCCCACTTGGGAGGGCACAAATCTATTGAAGTCTAATGTCGGTGATTTTGATTCATTAAAGGTTTAAGAACTTGAACGTTGATCTTCTATAAATGTGCTTCAAATTATACCTGACTTTCTAGTGATTGTTTATTACCACTGGGTGGTTAGAAAGTATTTGCGTTGTTTAGCTGGCTATTTCCTGTTTTTTATTTTTATTTTCTACAAACCCTCTTAAAAATAATTCCCCCCACATTTTTCAGATCTAATGGATTTTCATTCCTACCTCTTAAAAATGCTTCCAAGGTCAAATGTTGAAGCAGCATGCAATTTGCTCCATGTAATGGGCTGAAGTGAGGCAGCTGGCTGGTGATGAGCTCATTGTTCATACAGCCCAGCAGAGTGCAAATGGGATATTCCAGATTTTTCACACTTGCAGTGCAAAAACAGCCACAAAACCAGACCTCACTTTCCTTCACCTGCTATCTTCTTCCCTTTTGCAGAATGACTCTCATTTGCCAACCCAGAGAAAATTTGTTCCATTGGCTGCAATCCCAGGAAGGTTATTTGGTACTTCGTTATACACAGCATCTGATTGCATTGATAGGCTTGCAAGTGGATTTTCCATCTAATGTTCACTGCAAGTCCTGAACTATGCCCAGGGATTCTCATGACGATTCCACCATTCCTGGACCCCACAGTCACAGTTATTGGCTGTGTAGACTTAAAGGCATAGCCGGTTGCGCAACCACTTGTATTCTGGGGTGGTGAAGCACAATGCTCTGGAACTCTTCTGATTCTGAAATGTGTTTGTCGGGTCTGTACAATGAGCTGAATCCAAAGAAGTGCAAGCAAAACTCTGCCTGGGCAGTGGGGCTTTCTCATCCCCTTCTGCTTCACTGTGTCCTCTGAAATGCAACTCAAGTTTGGGGGACCCTCCGGAATGGCATGGGATGGGGCAGGGGGGGCGTAATCTGTAGTGCAGAGAACACCAAAGTGGTGCGCATGGATGCCAGTGCGCCCACCAGTACCTCCTATGAATGGACTTGGTAAATACGCCCTCAAAAATCCATGATACATGAGAGATCGTTTGCTCTTTCTGCTGAGTTCCTGTTTGCACCGGCTCAGCCCCTCCTGAACATGCCCCTTTGGATTGTTGGAGATTCATTCCCCGTGTGCAGTCATGGGTTTGTTGTCTATCACATGACTGTATCTGTGTTTTGTTTCCACAGGAATGGGAAATGACGTAGACAGGGTGTTTGTCTTATTGTGTTCCTGAAGTGGGACTGTTGTCCTTTGTTCATTCTCTTTGCTGCCTGATGCTAGAGAGAGAGGAAGCCATGTTGCAGTGCTCCGAGTGTGTTTATATGTAAATAAAGTAGATTAGCCAAATGCTGTGCTACTGAGTTCTGTTACGCAACTGCGCGACCTCTGCGGATCCGTGAAGTGTGCTGATGTCTCCAAGGCATCAGTCGCTGTGATGTTCGGGTTGGAGAAAGCTTGTGAAGCTCCCAAACGATCTACCAGGAGGGAGAGAACATGCCAGCCGGGCATGTGTCTCTGCCAAGGTTCTACTCGTGTGTAGAACATCCTGGAACATGCCCCTTTAGGTATCCCCACATGGTATAATCCTGTATACCAGGATCGAGCATCTTCTGTTCATCCTGTTCTGAACAGGGAAGGTGCAAAGAGTTTTTGTCAGCAAGGGAAGCATTGGCTGACGTAGATGCCCTTTTCCCGTTGATGGGGCGGCTGATGATGAAGCCATACCTGCCAAGTTCCTGCCGGAAAAACAAGGGGTCGGCAGACGGGAAGTAGCGCTGCCGCCATTTTGGAACTGGGCGGAGCATGCTCAGAAGCGACTTTCGATGCTGCTCTGCCCAGTTCCAAAATGGCCGCCACGCCAGAAATCGCTTCTGCACATGTCCAGAGACTCCAGACATGCGCAGAAGGAGCCTCCTCCAGCCGGTAAGTAAACCGGGGGAAAAAAATCCGTTTTTCTAGCTGGGGACGGCTGGAAAAACGGGGGTTTCCCGGGGAATACGGGAGACTTGGCAGCTATGGATGAAGCATGCACACAGCATCTTGTGGTCCTCCCCCCCCCCCCGCCCGGCAATCTTTTGGATGTGGCAGACATTTTGCGGTTAAGTACCAATTTTGTTTCGTGCAATGCCCCCACAGCAGCCTTTTTGTGACTGGGGCTCACAACACGTTCTCAAAATTTCAAGTGTGCCCACTGCCCCCTCCCCACCCCCACCCGCAGCCTCCACTGTTGTAGTGGGAGGGAATAATTTGTGGAAATTACAGGGGCATACCCTGCAACATTTCTCTGATGGAAATAGGGACAATAACAACAACAACAACAACAACAACAACAACAACAACAACAACAACAACAACACCCCGCCCATCTAACTGGGTTGTTGCAACCACTCTGGGTGGCTTCTGACACCCTCCAACATTTCTCTAACAAAAATAGGGACGTCCTAAGGAAAAGCGGGACATTCTGGGATCAAATCAGAAACTAGGGATGGCTTCTGTAAATCTGGAACTGTCCCTGGAAAATAGGGACACTTGGAGTGTCTGCGGAGGGAGCATACCTTGTAAAACAGAGGTGCCTTTCTGCTTGCCTAAGCCCCTGCCATTAAATTAATGAACTATGGCCACAGTGAGACATTCCCAATAGGCCTCTCCTATTACACCTATGTTCAATCAAGAATATTTTTGGTGGAGTTAAATGTTTTAGTTTACGGTAGGTTTTCCTCATCCATTTAAAACACAGAATGATAAATCTGTTTCCGAAACAAGAGAGCAAGCACTTTTAAAAATCCATTATTGTTATGTGGCATGAACTCATGAAAAAAAAAACTTCATACAAGTGCATTAGAGAGGTTGTTGAGCAAATAATTGCTGCTTTGTACAAGTTCAACTAACCCTGGGCTGTCTGTTCTGTTATGATTTTTTTCGGATTTATATTGACGATTAAGGATCATTTAAGAAATCTCCTACTAGGCAAAAGTGTGTCAAAACTGGAAGGGTAGCTCATATTCTGAAGGACGCCTTTATGAGAAAATACCATCTTTCCTTGACAGCTGCTCTGAGCCTTCTGTGATACCGTTCCAAATATTTCAAGTTGTAAATTGGCAGCACCATTTTAACTGCAGAATGGGCCTTTTCTAATCAGCAGCGAGCCTCATCTCCGAGGAATGTCCTTTGGTTAAAATGCTCCATCTTTGTTGGCCTGAAGAATTGCTTTATTACTCTGTGGGCTGACGAAACTCCTTGTGAAACAAAGCTATAGTTTCATTTCTATCGTGCTGCACATGCAAAAAATTGCTGATGCACGATAAAGTATGTAGCCTTTTGCCATTTTGCTAACCCCCGAGGAATGCACTGTAAAAGGGAAGGGAAGAAGTACATTTGTTCAATTACTTTTCAAAAGCGCTTTTTTCAATCACACAAAGCCTCAGTTTTCCAACTTGATGGATGCATTGTTCATGATTTGTATGAGTATCACTGAAGCCTTGACCAGTATTGTTGATGACAACAATTCTACTATTGTTTCCATGTATTCAAAATGCTTTTCAATTGAGGGAGAATGCAGCATATTAAATATAATTTCCCCCACTCCCAGCCTCAATCCTGAATACTGTATTATTTTTTCTCAACTCTCTCTCTCTCTCTCTCTCTCTCTCTCTCTCTCTCTCTCTCTCTCTCTCTTTGCGTGGACAGGCGGAGTCCCCCAAACCGACAGGCGACGCCCCGAGCGGAAAAAATACACGAGCTATGGGATTCAAATTGGCCACAACTTTATTCAAATTCAGAAATTCAGATGTAGGGAGACCTTGGCTTCAGCCATTGGGTGTTATCCTTCCCAGGCCCCAGCCGGGGTTCTGGGAGGCTTCGGGGTCATCCACATGTATGGGGATTGGGGCTGGCTCTGGGGAACAAGCAGAGAGAGCCCACCCCCCTGTTCGCCGCCGCTGGTGGGGGGAAGTGATGACGCCTATTGGCATGGTCAAGGCTTCCCCCCCCAATACCCCGATCTTGTCGCCACAAGGGGGTGAGGTCTCCGCCTCACGCCCCTCCCTCTAGGAAAATCACCAAGTATTCCGCCCAAGGCCTGGCACCGCCAAGTTGTGACGAATTGCTACGGGAAGGGCGAAACCTGCCAATGCAGGGAAATTCCTTTCCGACCCTTCAACAGCGGCCTTGACGTAGCGGCGCCTGAGAACCTGTAGAGAAAAGGTTAACCTGCAAAAGAACATGAATGAAGGGTGTGGAGGGTGGGAGAAGCGCTGGAACCAACTGGTGCTTGGAGGTAAGATTCAAATGCTATTGTCCGAGCTGGCTTGTCCCTCCCCTTACCTGGCCATCCCCTGGCAACACCTCCCCAGGCAGGATTGGATGCCAAACTTGGGTAGGCGGAGACCCCTGGCATCCTACCTGGGAGGGCGGTGCCAGACCTGAACTTCCAGGGAGCGCCCTCTGGGATTAGGGGGCTGCACGCATCCACGCAAAAAACGCCCCCCCCATTGATCTGTGGAGCGGTCATTCTCTCTCTCTCTCCCCCCCCCCCACAGAGAGAGAGAGAGAGAGAGAGAGAGAGAGAGAGAGAGAGCGCACCAGTATAGGAGCAAGGAAGATTTTTTTTTACTCCCCCTCACCTTCCTGGGGCTCATCATGAGCTTAGTGAAAATGAACACAATATCCTGTACACAAATGCTTTATGACTGCATGTAGTTTGAAGCACAGCCAGGTCAGTCATTAAGTGTGAGAGAGACAGCTGCCTTCAGCAGTTGCTTGGCACAGATTACAAATCTGCAGTTAAAAAAATAATAATGCAGCAGCACTGATTTATGTGGAGAAAACACCCCAGCCCTTTCTTAGGACGCAGTGACAGGGTGATATGGGGATTTCTTTTAGTATACAAAATCTTTGCATGCAGTTTGGGGAAATGCCAATTCTAAAGGGTAGGCTTCATTTTGCTTTCCCCTTAAACAAATTAGCTACACATTAGAATGCAAACTGAACCAAATCTCCCTCCCAATGCTGCTACCTCATCTCAGAGAATTGTAGAGCTCGAAGGGACCCTGGGGATTTGCTAGTCCAACCCCCTGCAATGCAGGAATATGCAGCTGCCCCATATAGGATTCGAACCTGCAACCTTGGCGTCATCAGCACCACGCTCTCCCCAACGGAGCTATCCAAGCTATCCTCATTCTGGGTTAGCTCCTCCGCCTCAAGGAACATCACGGTATCCTAATGATACACAACTGAAGAAAGCATGGAAGCAGGAACACACCACCACCCACAATTATTGCCAGCCTATGTATCATTGGAATGATAGAATTGTATACAGTACGCCGTGATCTCTTCTTAGTCTATGGCCCCTGCCACTGACATCAGTGAGGCATTCCTGGATTGTAGTGTGATGGAAAAGAAAGATATCAGACCTCACAGTACATTTGAATGTCTCACCAACAGCTTAGAGACCAACTAAGTTTGTTCTTGGTATGAGCTTTCGTGTGCATGCACACTTCTTCAGATACACAAAAGCTCATACGAAGAACAAACTTAGTTGGTCTCTAAGGTGCTACTGGACATTTTTTTAAAAAATATTTAATATATATTTCTACTGTGTCAGACCAGCATGGCTACCTACCTGAATCTAGAACCAACAGCTTATTACACGGGCAGCCAACTTGGGAGGCCTCAGATGCTGTTGGAATACAGCTCCCATCAGCTCCAACCAGCACAGCCAAGGGTCAGGGATGGTGGGAGTTGTAGTCAGAACAAAATTGGCTACTCTTGGTTTATGGTTTTGATATTCATTTCGGGGGCAATTCAAGCTTTATGTATCAGATGGCATTGCTCTTTGTCCGAACACGTCATCCCCACGGAATACCCTTACCTATGAAACGAGAGGTTTAGTCTCTGTGAAACAGTGTACGGCGTATATTTCAGGGAACTGTAGCCAATGGCAGCTCTTGGGACACAGCTTTCATGTATGTATATGGGTTGGTTTCAGCGTCTTAGTGTCCGGGACTCCCCCTCTCAGCCCGAAAGCGAGGGATGCCGAGAGTTCCCTCGGAAACCACCGACTGTTTCAGGGCAAAATCGCCTCCTGCCCCTTTGTTTGGGGGTGCAGTTAGCCTGCTGCCACCCCCTTTACGCCTTGCAATTGCTCCGGTATTTAGGGCTCACGGAGCTCTCACGGAGTGTGGCTGATTGCGGCTGCGGCAAAACCGGAAGTCCCCAGACATTATGTGTTCATGCTCATCTGCCACCTAACTTGTGGAGCAGCCCTTACCTGCCAGCCCACGTTTTTTACAGACCACACTTTGAAATAATGCTCAAGCAATACGCACGCACAGTTTGTGTGGAATACTCGTACTCAGCATATGTCATCTGAAAGAGCTGCGATAGGGGGGGGGCGGGCGAAGCATAATATTTTATAAGAAGCACTTGCCCATTTTTTAAAGGAGAAAAACTGCCTCTGCTCTTGCCTTTGATTTTTCTTTTTTAATGCTCATGTAATTGATACAGTCCCTTATGACATGGTATATTTTAATATCACCAGCTGGCAAAAGGATAATGAAGAAATGCAAGTTAACTGTAGACATCAAGACAGAAATGCATGGGTGTTAGAGTCTGGCCAAAACCCAAAGCTGGAGGGAAATGTTGTAGGTATTTTCCCCACCCCACTGAATCACACACACACATTTCCACATAACTATCGAAAGGGGGACTTGGGAGCCATAATCCTCTAAGCCTTAGGACAGGTAGGCAGGAGGCTCTGCCAACTGGACATTTCCCCATCAATGGTGCCAGACTGCTAGCCATCTCATTCACAATGGAAGACTCCTCCGAACAAAAGACAGTGATCAACTCTTAGGAAAGTGTTAATTTCTCTTTGCATTTAGGAATTCACACGTGGGAGGGGTGAGATGAGGACTAGGAGAGGTGTCAAAGGTGCTCAGATTTCTACCTTGAACCCTCCCTTTTTGTGAGGTATTGATTAAGTAGCTGTGATGTAGGAATGATGTATTTTGGGGGTGTTTCTTGGTGATGGGAAAACTGATAAAAGTGGAGGTTCTCTTTTGTTCTGGCTCTCCATCTTGCTTCACCTTGTTGCAGGTGGGGACCTGTCTCGACAGTATTTTTCTTTAGTAAAGACCAAGCCTACTGGCTGCTGTTTTGCTCTGATATTCTTGGCTGGAGTCTTGTTTTGTCCAAGGGAGCCCTCAGATTTCCGTTAACAGAAACAATATGCAGTGTGAGCAAATGTGGCTGGAAAACAGGATTTTTTTTGACTCAAGACTCACAACCAGCATTGTTTCCTTTTGGAAGAGAGATGTTGTGCCCTTCAAAGAAAAGAGGGGGTGTAGGGTTGGTGTGTGTTGTTCTGGAATGTGGGCACCTACTTTGCATGCTTGCTTTGCAAGCATGCTTGAGCCAGGTGTGTATTTATGTGGTCTTATCTGCAGAAGATGTGCCCTGCAGCGGTGTGAGGAGTGGTGAGTTCAGAGAAGCCAGGCAAATGAGCTCCGGGAGAATGCTTCTGGTTATCACAAGCTGCAAGGCATTGTCCCTGTTTGCAGCTGTGCAGAAGCGGGAGCCCACAGAGAGCTGCGTGTCTGAAAGGAGAGGCTTGAGGAAAAGACCAGCGGGAAAGTGGGGAACAGGAAACTATATATGACAAACTAGATATGACACTAAACCAGGGATGGATTAACCATTAAGCAAAATAAGCACATGTTTAGGGCATCAAGGGAAGGAGGGCACCACAGAAATTTTCCACTGCTGGATTTTTAACACTCGTGATCCCAAATTGCTCAGCTGAGCGTTCATTTTTGCAGTTGAAATATATTAAAAAATCACAACGGAACAACTATGCAACAAGGCCAGCTGGACGCCTTATATCCACTACGTTTAGAAGTAGATGTGTTACGTAAGATTAGTTTTGAGGCTCTGATAGAATTGCAGTTAGAAAAAGGATAATTTCCCCCCAAATGTAAGTAAAGTGGAAGTATACAAAAATAAACATTATTTTTCATCTTACTGTAGATTTCGTTTCATTTGGAAAAATAAAATTTCATTTTATGTTTTATTATTGTTTAAATTGTGAATTAAGATATATATGGGCCTCTAAAGGTCTTAATTGCGGGGACCCAGGTGGCGCTGTGGTTAAACCACTGAGCCTAGGGCTTGCTGATCAGAAAGTCGGCGGTTCGAATCCCTGTGACGGGGTGAGCTCCCGTTGCTTGGTCCCAGCTCCTGCCAACCTAGCAGTTCGAAAGCATGTCAAAATGCAAGTAGATAAATAGGAACCGCTACAGCGGGAAGGTAAACGGCGTTTCCATGTGCTGCTCTGGTTTGCCAGAAGCGGCTTTGTCATGCTGGCCACATGACCTGGAAGCTGTACGCTGGCTCCCTCGTACAATAATGCGAGATGAGCGCGCAACCCCAGAGTCTGTCACGACTGGACCTAATGGTCAGGGGTCCCTTTACCTTTTAAAGGTCTTAATTAGGCCCTGTACAGTCATACCTCGGGTTACGGCCGGTTCAGGTTGCGCACCGTGCCAAACCCGGAAGCCCCGGAACGGGTTACTTCCGGGTTTCAGTGCCCGTGCATGCGCAGAAGCGCTAAACCATACTTTGTGCATGCGCAGAAGTGCCAAATCGCGACCCGCGCGTGCGCAGGTGCAGCGCTGCGGGTTGCAAACGTGCCTCCCACACGGATCACATTCGCAACCCAAGCGTCCACTGTACTAAACACACCATTAATAAGCACACCAGGTCCACCACCCCCCTTTTAAAAAAATGATAGAAGGCATGGGGAAAGTGGGGTTTTTTATTTGGAATCCAGCACATGGGGAGGGGAAGAGGAACATTCTCTCCTCAACCACAATCCCTGTGAAAGTTGCCCTCCCCAATATAATGATTAGTCCTTTTTTTTTTGAAGGTAAATAGGAGGGTGTTGTTTTTTTAAGGAAGCTAAATTTTCATTGGGATTGTGTCTGCGGGGAGAAGAGGTAATATTCCCCTTT
Source organism: Zootoca vivipara (assembly GCF_965207765.1). Classification (NCBI taxonomy): domain Eukaryota; kingdom Metazoa; phylum Chordata; class Lepidosauria; order Squamata; family Lacertidae; genus Zootoca; species Zootoca vivipara. Next base: position 15,384,897 of record NC_142594.1, on the reverse strand, counting down.
CTGCACTTTGTAATCCTAATAAAAAATGTTCGCCATGCCTCCTCTCCACACCCCCACCCCCGCCAATGGCAACTATTTATTAAAAATAAACCTGCCATGCTTCTGAGTGATGTCTGGTTCGGTCTTAAGGTAGAATTATTCATGTAAGTATAGAAGCATGTGATAGGCAATTGTAAGTAAAACAACAACAACAAAATATATAGATGGAAAAAATATGAACACACGTATTGTGGGAGTGCAAGTGAGTCCCATTCTCTGTGAAGGGGGCAAAATTTGGGCATCATTCATCAGCAAAATGTATTGGTCTGTCAGCTGCACCATGTTATTGTCTCCATCACATGCTATAGGTACTCATTCTAGGACAAAAAAGTAGAACAGATTTTGCCCTGCCAGGTGCGCATCTGTTCTAGAAATGGGGAAGCTCCCGATGTTATTAGACTCCAATCCTCTTTAACCCTGGCCAGCGTAACTAATGGGCAGGGTTTGCATGTTGTAGTCCAGCAACAGAGGGTATCAGATCCTGCAGTCCTGCTCTGATCTCTTATTGGTGCTAGATAATTCACGCTTTATTGCACGGTATTTCATAATGCGTTTGTTATCTGATAGGATGGAAAGCGGAGGAAACAGAGACATGTGCAGGCAGTGCAAAGTTCTCCCATCCCAAAGTGCTGCTCACCTTTGACTTGATGTAGCCGCGCTGTTATGTGCCTTGAATATTTATGGTTCATTGCAGGACGCAAAATGGCGAACATTAAAATGCACCATTGCCCATGATTTCCTGCAGGCAGTGAAAGAGCGAGCTATATCAACAGCCTTGTTGAAAGGGCAGGGGTGGGGTTTCTTTGGTCAAATGCCTCTTATCCAAACAAAATCATGGAGGTCTGTAGAAACAGCTGTGTGGGGAAGTCGACAGTAGTCAGCATATTTCAGAATTCATGGCAGATTCCCTAGCTGAGAACCCGCAGAAGTGCGGACCTGGGTGCCAATCCTGCCACATTTGTTTAGTTTCCAGTTCTGCTTTTTAATATCTCCAAATGTTTCCTTCAATTGGTTGGGAGGGGGGGGAAATTGTAGTGAAACAAACATGAAGGGGCTGATTTTAATCCGGGAGTCTGCTTGTGGGAATGTTAAGGATAGGAGGAAAGGGTATATTGAGTAAGTATTATCCTTCCTTTCACTCATGCTAGTGAAGTGATGTAGCAGAGCAGATTTCCCTCAAAATAGCTGGAAGCTAGTTTGCAGATCCATTTGAATCTCTTAGTTAAGATTATTTCCTGGTGTCCCCTTTTGATCCCCCTTAAAAGAATAAAAACACGAGGGTCTTTCTGAGTAAAGTAACAAAAAGTTTACTCACATTTCATTTCACAATTTGATCCCTGGAAGGCAGGCTTTACTTAGTAGTTACACAAAGACTGAGTTCATCTCATATGGGAGGAAGGGTGGAATATAAACGCAACCAATCCATACATTCTTATTATTTTTCAAATTTTTAACCTACCCTTCACCATCAAGTCCCAGGTTGGCTTACCACAATTTAAAATTCAATATTAAGAACAGTTTTGAAAAACAGCCCCAGGAATAGGGTGGACATACATATGTACATACTTAGCAGGAAGTAAATAAAAATTAACTGTATGAGGCATACTTTTGAAAAGTATGCATAGTGTTGTACTGCATTGCATGCCCTCCAACATTTCTCCAATAAAAATAGGGATGTCCTATTCCATTAGTATTACTGTATTTTTTTAAAAGTTTTAAATTTATTGTTTAAAAGCACAATGAATAAAAACACAAATATACATAAGAAGAATACACAAAGTTACAAATTCAGAAAAAAAGAAAAGAAGAAAAGAAGAAAAAAAAGAAAAAAGCTATAAAGCCTTATCTAAAAAAAACATTCAAACCAAGTCTATCCTCTAGGAAAAAAAAGAAAAGATATGGAATATATACACTCATTACCTTTGTACACAGATACTTCCCATCCCTTTTGTTATACATTTTTATCTATCTTGTCTTTCACAGGTTCTTACTAACAGTATCCTTTTTTCCTTTTCTTATCCATTCCAATCATTTCTAATTTTCTCAAACATCATTCGATATCCATGAGTAGAGAGTTATTTGGATAGTATATTTTAAGATAATTTTTGTACACACTCCACTCTTTTGTAACTTTTTGCACAGGTATGTCTCTTATTGAATCGGTCAGTTTTGCCAGTCTTATATAATTTAACATCTGTATTTGCCAATCTGTTGTTGTGGGTAGCATCTTGCTTTTCCAGCTTTTTGCCACCAAGATTTGTGCTTTCACACAGTATTTTTCCTATACAGAGTTAACTTCTCTGTGTGAGAAGTGTGGGGGGGGGGCAGAACTACAGGTATTGTTCGGCATACTAAAAACTGTGCTAGCACCTGTCTTTCCTGAAAAATAGTGTTTACCCCACAATATTTTGTGCTTTTCTTTTCATCTGCCTTACTGGGGGCAAAACTGTCAGATAGGTACTTTTTTCAGCACATGGCATCTAATTCTTATATGCTGACTGGGAATAAGGTTTAAAGCAGTTAGATTCTCCCCACCCCCACCCCGGCTTAAAAAAAAGAAGTAAATTGGCAATTGGCAAAGGAGTATTCATAAAATAATTTCAAGTTCTGTGTGTGTAGCTAGAGCAGTCTTGAGGAGTTTCTGCAGTAAATTACATTTAAACCTACTGTTTCATCTTAGATGGCCTCAGCAGGGATAACTGAAAATGCAAATTTAAATTGCTGCTAAGCGCTCATAGATTTTCCCTTGCAATCAGGAAGACCCTGGAATAGTTTTCTTTCTCTTTTACTATTTAGAAATTTAAACTTTCTTCCAACTCGTTGAAGTGATTTAAGGCTCTAATGGTTCTTTAAAATTTTCCTCAGAGGAGTCTTTACGAGTTATCAGGTTTTCCTGCTTTTTTTTTTTTTTTGCTTTGCATTTGCTAAAGAGAGAGGAGGGAGGACACTTGAGCCAACTTTCATTTTAAATATGCACAGTTATGTAGGTTTTTAAAGTGATGGATTCGTTTTCATATTTTAGAAAACAACAAATCTGTAAGGGAGGTTAGGCTGTGTAATAGTGATTGGGCCCAAAGTTACCCAGGCTACAAACCTAAACACACCTAAACTAGGAAGAAGATCCATTCAACATAGCGGGACTTTCTTCTGAGTAAACATGTATAAGATTGCTCTGCCGGTGAGCTTCCTGGCTGAGAATGGATCTGAACGCAGGTCACTTCAACCCTTTTAACGGTTAAGTCACACTCATTCTCTCTTTTTGCAATAATGTTTATTAGTTTTCAATTACAAAAATCCAATGTAATCCTTATTATAACCAGCACTTTTTTCTTTAAAAATGTTTAGGGGTACTCTCATTTTGACTCAAGACAACCACTGGGAAAGGAAATGAAGCCGCCATCAGAGGTAATAACAACGAAACTGACCAATCACCATGTTAGATTCCAACTCCTACTTCACACATTAAACGCTAGCTTCAGTCTGAGACTCAGGAAACACGTGACAGGAAATGAGGCCACCATCGGGGGTAGCAATGGAACTGACAATTCACCCTGTTAATTTTTTAATTTTTTAAAGTTTCTTCTCCTGTTAGTAAAATAAAAAAAATTCCTTCAGTAGCACCTTAAAGACCAACTAAGTTTTTATTTTGGTATGAGCTTTCGTGTGCATGCACACTTCTTCTGTTAGATTCACAAAATGTTTAGGGGTATGCATACCCCTAGAAAAAAGCACTGAGTATAACAATAACAAATTACAACACCAATTCAAATACTAATCAATCAAATAGCCAATTAATAATTTAGGTGGCCCCCCACATGCTAGATTTCACACACTCATTCTCCATATTTCATCCTCCTCCTAAAAACTCTCGTGTTGTATTTTGCTAGCTATCTCTCAGTGGAAGGAGGAGCTCCATCCACTTGCAGCCTATCTCTTCTTTATGGCTTTCTTAATGGCTCTTCCCTTTGTTTTCTGTCATGGTTCTTCTCCCATGCAATCTCCTGAAAGGAAAAAGTGGTCTCACCTGTATTTTAGCACTTAGCTGAATTTGGTGTCTGGCAGCCCCTCTTTCATACTCCAAGCATCACTCATACTCCAGCATCCACTGCATCCAGGCACCCCCAAACTCTGGCACCCAACGACCCATAACAGTATTTAAAATATTGTGGAACCAGTTTTCTGGTCATTCTAGATTCCCTCTGTGATATGTAAATGCCCTTTTCTTTCAAGTAGTTAGATGACATTTCCTTGTATTCTCTCTGCTCATCTTGTAATGCTCAGTTATGCCAAGTCGGGCAGAACTTGGGAGAGAATGGAATTCTGTTCCATGGGAGAGATTGGGGCTTGGACCTGTGGCCAGGTGTGTGTAGTGGGGGGAGTTACATTTGCTACCAGTCCCAACACAGAGCCAGGACATACCTGACTCCCATTCCAGGGAAACGAGGCCTTACATTTCTGCTCCCTAGTGCATGGGTAGGCAAACTAGGGCCCGGGGGCCGCATCATGCCCAATCGTCTTCTAAATCCGGCCTGCAGATGGTCCGGGAATCAGCGTGTTTTTACATGAGTAGAATGTGTCCTTTTATTTAAAATGCATCTCTGGGTTATTTGTGGAGCATAGGAATTTGTTTATTTCCCCCCCAAAAATATAGTCTTGGCCCCCTACAAGGTCTGAGGGACCGTGGGCCGGCCCCCTGCTGAAAAGGTTTGCTGACCCCTGCCCTAGTGCGTAGAGCTAGCATGCTGCAATGATGCCACTCAGCTACAGCCAAGTAAGAACAAAGGAAGATATCGATGGATCAGGCCATTGGCCCAACTAGTCCAGCATCCTGTTCTCACAGTGGCCAATCAGATGCCAATGGGAAGCCTGTGGGTTCTGGGTATTCAGAAGCATTCTTGCATTGTTGGACTAGACCAGTGTTTCCCAACCTTGGGTCTCCACCTGTTTTTGGACTACAGCTCCCACCATCCCTAGCTAGCAAGACCATTGGTCAGGGATGATGGGAATTGTAGTCTGACAAACAGCTGGAGACCCGTAGCTGGGAAACACTGGACTAGATGACCCTCGGGATCCCTTCCAACTGTAGAATTCTGTGATTCACTATGCCTCCGACAGTGGAAGTAGAACATAGCCATCAAGGGCTGGATCTAGACACATCAAAGAAGTGTTTCAGTTAAACACGCTGTAAATTTAAACGGGGAAAACAGGTAGAGAAAAACAGGACTCCACAGCACCATCTGGTGGCACAATGTTATATCGCATATACAACACATATAAATGGCTTTTTCTTTAGGAGCAAGTTATAGTTTTCTCCACCATGAATCTGTGTGGTCCTCTTTTATAAGCCACCATAGTTGGGGGCCCTTACTGCCTCTCGGGGAAGTGAATTCCATAGTTAAACTCTGCACTCTGTGAAGAAATGCTTTCTTTTCTCAGTTCTGAATTCTATTCCAGCATTACATGCCCCCAAGTTCTAGTGCTACAAGAGAGGGAGACAAACTACTCTTTGTCTACTTTCCCCACACTGTGCATAATTTCATACATTTCTGTCATGTTGCTTCCTACCTGACGTTGCTCTAAGTCTAAACTAAAAGAGTAATTTTGAATTCAACAGATTTAATGAGCATTCTCTCCCACTGAAGCCCACGGCATGGAAAAGTGCTTACCTTTTGCTCATTACCCCCAAGGGGGGTCAGGATCATTCTCACCTGCGGTGATTATTGCTAGTGGTAGAAAGAGGAGGGAGAGAAAATGAGAGAATTTTGAGGAGACCAATAATGGACTCCCTAAATGACAAAAAGCCCACATGAAGGGTGAAATTGGAAGGGACGGCAGAGCAGCTGGATAGAACCTACAATGTATTCACTGATGCCATTCTATTTTCATTGTGGAGTGGTGAAAAATAATGGCTGAATTAAGAATTTAATAACAAAACTCTGCAACCATGTATAAGCCAAAGCTGTAATAAAGCTGAAATGGAGAGTTGCCTAAATTTCACAGAAAGTGTGTGTTTTGGAGGCAGGCGTGTTAACATTATATTTTCCCCTATTTTTAAGAACAGCATTAAATCAGCAGTGCCAGGGAGTATGATTTTAGAATGTTTCCTGACTTTTCCATATAAATAATAGGTAAACAGGAACAGATATTCTGTCAGCGTGCTGTAAAGCATCCCAAAAAAGAGCAGAAAAAGACAAGCCTTTTTGGAAGGGGAATAAAACTTTTGAAGTTGCAGGACAGATTTTGGCATAGCACTTATATGGGCCCTTAAAATTGATTGAGTGGACTAGACCAGGCATGTCCAACTCTCAAGAGACTACTATAGCAATCTACTTCCACTATAAAAAAGTGGCAGTGATCTACCCATTGAATTGACCGAAGTTGTTGAGCTTTTTTGGGGGGGGAGGAAAAACATTTGTTGAGCATTTTTTTTTGGGGGGGGAGGTCCAAAGATGTTGAGCTTTTTGGGGGGGATCGATCAGGATCATGAGATCGACCAGCATCGACCAGGGATGCCCCACGATCGACCGGTTGGACAGGCCTGAACAAGACGATCCTTGAGATCCCTTCCTTCCAACTCTACAATTCTATGATTTCATTCTCTGCCCTGCCCTTTCCATAACCCCAAAGGTATTTATTTCTGCAGTGTTACTGCATACATAGTGCAATGTTAGGCTGCTGTCAGCAATGTAAGATACTGCGAAACAGCCTGAACTTTCCTTTTTACATTGGTATGTATTTCAGCCGGTTGGTTGCAAATCCCCCAAGTACCTGCTGGATTCAGCATCTGTGAGTCATTCACAAAACTGGTAAGAGAGAAGTAAAGAAAATGGATACATATTCCAATTACCGCAAGGCACGTCTAATAACAGATATTTCAGGGCCTGCCTTTCTCTCGTTCCTTTTTCCAATATCCTAAAATACAAAACCCATCATAAGCAAGTGGAAGTCAATTTTCAATCTACATCCGAGGCATCGTTTGTCATTAGGGTCTATGAGCGCATGAATATTAATTCCCCACTTTCCAATTCTTTCATATCTTTTTTTAAAAGTGCAATTTCATCTTACATCTCTGAATGATAGAGTTCAATTCATTCACATCCAAATAATACGAAGGCCCAGGCTTAAATTACATCTTTTAGAAAAAAAGGCGGTATTCGGGGTTTTCTATTTTTGCGTTATTCATCTTCATCTGTGTCACTGGTGGTTTTTGCACACAGTAAGGCTGAACTGCTTCTACTCTCTCTCTCTCCTTTCCTTGCATAAAATATTTTACAAAATGCATCTATTGGTTGGACATGCCTAGGGCCCAGCATTGGGGTGCTATTGACCTAACCAGGCTGTACACTTTGTTACTCTTCTCCTTAATGCTGGGACCCCCAACATGGCGCCCTCAGGCACCACCCTTGTCCCCTCCCCTTTCCCATTTGATATTTATTTGTTGTTTGGTAAAGGGATGCAGGTGGCGCTGTGGTCTAAACGACTGAGCCTCTTGGGCTTGCTGATCAGAAGGTCGGCGGTTCGAATCCCCACGACGGGGTGAGCTCCCATTGCTCTGTCCCAACTCCTGCCAACCTAGCAGTTCAAAAGCACGCCAGTGCAAGTAGATAAATAGGTACCACTGTGGTGAGAAGGTAAACGGCGTTTCCATACATGCTCTGGTTTCTGTCACAGTGTTCCGTTGCACAAGAAGCGGTTTAGTCATGCTGGCTGCATGACCCAGAAAGCTGTCTGTGGACAAATGCCGGCTCCCTCGGCCTGAAAGCAAGATGAGTGCCGCAACCCCATAGTTGCCTTTGACTGGACTTAACCGTCCAGGGGTCCTTTACGTTTACCTTTTTACCTACATGGATTTTTTGTGTGGAGCGGAGCTGTCAGCTTTTTCTTCTCCTCCATGTTTCATTTACTTTAGAAGGTGTTTTGCCTAATTTATGAGCACCATTGTTATCTCCTCAGTGAAATGGTTATTTTGTGGTGCCCATGACAGTTTCTTAAATTTTCATATTTGCCCCAGGCTTGTGTGTGTGTGTGTGTGTGTGTGTGTGTTGGCGTGGTAACTTTTGAATTCCTCCCATTTATCCTGGACCCATTTCTTCTGGACTCTTCAGAAACATAACATTTGCCAAGTCTCAGGTATCTGGCCAGCATTTCCCCATAGTCATGATCTTCATTGATGTTGAAGTCAATGATTCTTCAACATCAGCTTCGTTGGACTGGTCATGTTGTGCGGATGCATCTTCCAAAGCAACTACTCTATTCCGAACTTAAAAATGGAAAGCGTAATGCTGGTGGTCAACAAAAGAGGTTTAAAGACTGTCTCAAGGCAAATCTTTAAAAAGTGTAGCATAAACACTGACAACTGGGAAACACTGACCTGCGAGCGCTCCAGTTGGAGAACAGCCTTTACCAAAGGTGTCATAGGCTTTGAAGAAACGATCTCAGGACGCAAGGGAGAAATGTGCTAAGAGGAAAGCACGCTTGGCAAATCCACACCGTGATCAACTCCCATCTGGAAACCAATGTGGAAGGACGTGTGGATCCAGAATTGGCTTCCACAGTCACTTATGGACCCATTGTTAAAACCGTGTTTATGGAAGATAATCTTACTCGGCTACGAGTGATCGCCAAAGAGAAGAAATAGTCATGATCAGTGCAATGAATGCGTTTTAACTTTTCTGAAGTATCCCCTTTCTCCTTCACCTAGCCTTTCAGAACCTTTGTCTCATTGTCAGGCCACCTCCCTGGTTTATTTCTTGCTTCTGAAGCATCTAAAAGCATTTGTACTGGTAGTCTTAATGTTTTTATAATTGCATTCTTCAAATTCCTCCCTGCCCACTTTACTTATTGTCAATATACTGCTTTATCTCTCTCACTCTCTTGCTGTCCTCCTTCTCTTCATTGGGACAAGACCTCTGCTCAAAAAGAAAGTTATTTTGCTGCTTATAGTTCTTTATTTGGGTTGTACCAAATTAAGGAGCAAGACTAACCTGAGGTTTATTCATTTCAGTGAGTCTACTCAGAGGAAAACTTAGTCAGATACAACCCTTTATTTATTATTACTTCTTCCAAAGAGTTCAAGGTGGTGTTGTACATGGTTTTCTTCTTCTCCATTTTATCCTCACAACAACCCTGTGATGTAGTTTAGGCTGAGAGAGAGTGACTGGCCCAAGATCACCCAGTGCACTTCATGACTTGAGTCAGGATTTGAACCCATGTCTCCTGTCCCATGGTTCTAGCCTGACACTAACCACTGTACCACACTGCTCAGTGTTCACCCATGACTGATAGATGTTTACTAAGAACTATTGACACGTTTCTTTATTTCCCCTCCGCTTTTGTCTTATTACATACATTTGCTTTGCCCCTGTTTGTGTTCCCCAAAGCGGATGCTCAACTAGAAGGCGCGCAACCCTCCTGGCTGAGCATCAGCTTTGCAAAGGCTGGCAAACATTTTTTAAAAAATACACAAATACAACTTTGAACCACAGCATACAAACTTAGCATACACACTCACGTCATTTTATTAATGCACCTTAGTAATGTGACAGTTATGGTTCCCCTGCAGTGTTTGTTGTATACTGGGTAAACAGATCGCTGACACAATTGACGCTACTCCAATTATTTACACCAAGGAAAATATGTAAGTGTTCCAAGGATGCCTTTAGAGTCTGACATGTAATGTAAATCCATCTTCAGGCACTTTGGGGGAAAGAAAGAAAAAAACAACAACTCATAATGCCGCTTAGCATATCAGCAGTATCACTGGAAAAGCCCAGCAAGTATTACACATAGCCATGAACTGAACATTAAACAAAAAGCACCTAGCCTTTTAATGCAGGGATTTAGAAAGGTTCTGTGTCTTGAGCCCCCATACTTACTGTCCCCTTGGTCATGAGGTGTGCCCCTCTTTCCTACTTCCTCTTTCAGCTCTATGTGATTTTCAAGGTTCAAATTAATTCTGCTGGATGCAACTTTCACACAGATTCCTTGGGGGAAATGAAGTGTTTTCATGCACACGTTCTCTCTTTCTGTATCTAGGGAGGGTGGCGCTGATCCACTGAGGGGAGACAAAGATGTGACCAGAAGGGGTGACACCTACAGCATTCGTTGAAAAACCCAATGGTGGCCGTGGAATTCAAAGGTTGGCAACTTCTGGGATAGTTGATGATGAAGCCATCATGCCCAAAACTCTCCCCTCAATAACGGAACTGAAGTTGGTGCTGCAGCAAGAACTTTTGTAGACACAACAGAGACATCAGTTTCTTCCAGGCCCAGGTCATCCACCCAGGTCTTGATAATACATGCTAGTTTGATGCCCTGATGTATAATCAAATTGTGGACTATTGAGGTTTTATGGCAGACCAACTGGGCAGCATTATACTTACAACTGCAATGTGTTATGTAAATTTCACTTGGATAGATGGTGATCTGGAATTCTTCCAAGGACTTCAGCTATGAGATGATCTGAACCCTAAATGTCTTTGCTTCAAGTTGATCATTCCCTCCTTCTACTTTCCCTTCCTTCTCCAGTACACTTTCCTTACCTAAACACTGAAATAAATGCCCGGAAACCATTGAAAACTACTTTCCCTACTCGAATGTGTTTTCTATCCTTTATATAACTTGATCCCATAAAGGAAAAGAATTCAGCTAGAAGAACCTCAAGGAAAACTGTGAACTTTGATACCCAGAAGAAGTTCTAAGTATATTTTCTTCCAGCATTGCTAAAATAACCCTTAGTTTCCCACACAGCCATTTCTTCTCCTTTCAGGTGGGGTGGGGGTGGGGGAGGAGAGCGTTATATACAGTGGTACCTCAGTTTACAAACAAAATTGGTTTTGGAAGTCTGTACTTAACCTGAAGCATACTTCACCTGAAGCGAACTTTCCCATTGAAAGTAATGGAAAGTGTATTAATCTGTTCTGGACAGGTCCACGGAGTACTTAAACTAAAAATACTCAAACCAAGGCGTACTTAAACCGAGGTATGACTGTAGTTATAAGTAACTTTGGTTACTGATTTCTGATGACACTGGCAATTTTGCAATAGAAGAAACCAGGTTCAGACTGGCAGGCATTTACTTAGAATTCTTGTTCTAAATTCAGTCAAATTTAGAGCAGTTTTTGTTTTGTTTTTTTGACAACTGGGGATTAGAAACAAGTGCTGCTGGCCACTCACAGAGTTGCTTCCCCAGGTGACTGGTTGTGTTTGGTCTGCAAAAATCTCTTCCAGCTGTTTCTCTTCTTTGCTACACAGGCCTTACTGGTACTCTTTTCGCTTTCTGTTTATTTGAGTTATTTACGTATTTATTTAACAAAACGTACACACCCCTTAGTAGAACTGAAGACCTCTGAGGGTTGTCTAAAACAGGTTGTCTAAAATATTCATTAAAAAAATACAAATTTTTAAAAAGCAAACATTAAAACGAAGTTACATCAAACATTTTAAAAGAAAAAATATTTTTAAAAAACCTTTAAACTTGCTAAAATCATCTGTCAAAATCACATGCCTCGGTCGGCTTGCTGGAACCAAAAGGGTTTTTAGCAGGCTCTAAAACCAAATCAGCATCTGTAGAATAACCAATGGGCAGGGAGTTCCAAAGTATAGGTGCCGCCACTCAAAAGAAACACTTTCTTTCAAGTGTGAAATGACTATTCTGTGGCCCATTCAGAAATGCCAGTTCCCCAGATCTAAGTGACTGAGTGGGCAAAATATTCCAAAAGTGGATCACTTCTTCTGGGCTTAGGAGATCCCAAGCCTTAGCAACAGTGTGATTGTTTTGTACAGATCTGCCAAGTGTTTGATGCCCTGCTCTTTCCTCTTCTGACTTCAGAGGGGAGAGCATGGAAAGAGGAAGTGAGCTACGATCAAGTGGGCCAACTTTTAAAACTGCAGGAAAAGGTACGTTGGGCATTTGGTGGGTTTGTTTGACTTGGAGCTGCTGTTGGGCCCAGACCCAATTCATCTCCCAGCACAAGTTGTTTTGAAGCTCAAGAAGTTATTACTCTCTTGCAGTCTAAAGGAGGCCCAAAGGGAAGAATTATTTAAGTACTGTACTGTGCATTTCTCAAATCAAATGGTCCATGTCCCATTTAAAATGCAATGTGGATTGAGGAGATGTGGGGCAGGGCTGTTGTTGTTTTAAAAACATTCTCTCTCTTTTTTTTTTACAAAGAAGCAAGTACAGCACATCCTTCTTAATACCACCTTCATTTTGTCCTGTAGAACATGTGGCTATATATGGCACAATTTCTATCCTTAGCTCATACAAGCCCTTTTCAGATGCTCATCTTGGGAATCCATGAGCTGAATGAAACACGAGGGAAAAGGTAAACAACCGTGAAGTGCAAATCTTTAAATGTATATGCAGTCTTAAAAGTCCAGTATAAAGTGCAATAATCAAGTCCGATCAATCTTTGAGAATTGTGAGCTTCGGTAGTCTTGTTAAGCTTTTACCCATGAACCTTTGAAAGAGTCCGCCCCCTGAGGAAACCATTCCTGTGAAATAGGGAAGAAGCTAGCCGCCCGTCGGATGAGTTAAGAACGCATGGGAAGAGATAAGAATGCATGATAGCACTTTATTATCGGACTTGATTATTGCACTTTATACTGGACTTTTAAGACTTCGAGCATGAGATTTTGTACACATTTTTGAATCTCCTTGTATATGTGAAGGTTGTTGGTGCATATACATTTAAATATTTGCACTTCACTGTAGTTTACCTTTTCATTCCCTTCCTCCTCTAGGCAGGGCGGGGAGGAGCCAGGAGGAGGGAGGGAGGAGGCGCCACCACCGTGTGAGGGAGAGGGAGGGAGAGGAAAAGAATGTGCACACTGGCAATCCACACGGTGATTCCCGGACTGTCCGCAGGCCAGATCCAGAAGGCAATTGTACCTGATCTGGCCTGCGGCCCTTAGTTTGCCAAGCCATGACCTAACAAGTTGCTGCCCAGAGCACAACATGGTGCTTGGGGCATTCAGCTGGCCCTCAGACCATCTGCTTGGTTCTGACCAATGACTGCTGCCTCTACAAACTTTTCAATTTCTTTTTGTAGAGTTGAGGTTTGGGCAGTGGCGTTGCATGGAGGGTGGCACCGGGGCAGTTGCCCTGGTGCAAAATGGTTAGGGGCACAAAATATCCACACCTGGTGATGCCTCAATACAGCTCCGTTGAAAATGTCGTCACCTTGCAAACCAGGAAGTGACCTCGCCAGACAATGGAACAACTCTTCTTATCTTATCTCTGTGGCTGCAATCTCCTGGGTAATGTAGATGCCATTAGGCAGGTAAATGTGCATACGTACTCAGTCTGTTTCCCTCTCTCCCACCTACCCCTCCATATGGCCCCGGGCACTGGCAACCCATGCTACACCACTGGTTTCGGGTTTTTTGTTGTTGTGAGAGTTGCCTTTGAGGGGGAGATATTGCCTGCTTTTTTTGTCTGTGGTATATGGTATGTGGTATAGGTGTTTTGCTTGTTTGCTTGTTTGCAGGAGTGGGTGGGTTGTGAACATCACCAGTTTCCCTCCGTGTCTCAAATCTTCCATTCTTGGGCAAGGTGATTGAGCGAGTGGTTGCTGAACAACTCCAGGCACGCCTGGAAGAAGCGGACCATTTGGATCCCTTCCAGTCGGGATTCAGGCCTCATCATGGGACTGAAACGGCCCTGGTCGCACTGGTCGATGATCTCCGGCGGGCTAGGGACAAAGGTGAGAGCTGTTTCCTAGTCCTGCTGGATCTCTCAGCAGCTTTTGACACCATCGACTATAACATCCTTCTGGACCGTCTAAAGGGGTTGGGAGCTGGGGGCACTGTCATACAGTGGTTCCGCTCCTTCCTCCTGGGCCGTGTTCAGAAAGTGGTGGGGGGGGGATGAGTGTTCAAACCCCTGGGCTCTCACTTGTGGGGTGCCTCAGGGCTCTGTCCTCTCCCCCATGCTTTTTAACATCTACATGCAGCCGCTGGGAGAGATCATCAGGGGGTTTGGGCTGGGTGTTCATCAGTATGCAGAGGATACCCAGCTCTACCTCTCTTTCAAATCAGAACCAGTGAAGGCAGTGAAGGTCCTGTGTGAGTGCCTGGAGGCGGTTGGAGGATGGATGGCGGCTAACAGATTGAGGTTGAATCCTGACAAGACAGAAGTACTGTTCGTGGAGGACAGGAGGCGGGCAGGTGTGGAGGATTCCCTGGTTCTGAATGGGGTAACTGTGCCCCTGAAGGACCAGGTGCGCAGCCTGGGAGTCATTTTGGACTCATAGCTGTCCATGGAGGCGCAGGTCAATTCTGTGTCCAGGGCAGCTGTCTATCAGCTCCATCTGGTATGCAGGCTGAGACCCTACCTGCCTGCAGACTGTCTAGCCAGAGTGGTGCATGCTCTGGTTATCTCCCGCTTAGACTACTGCAATGTGCTCTACGTGGGGCTACCTTTGAAGGTGACTCGGAAACTACAACTAATCCAGAATGCGGCAGCTAGACTGGTGACTGGGAGCGGCCGCCGAGACCACATAACACCGGTCTTGAAAGATCTACATTGGCTCCCAGTACGTTTCCGAGCACAATTCAAAGTGTTGGTGCTGACCTTTAAAGCCCTAAATGGCCTCGGTCCAGTATACCTGAAGGAGCGTCTCCACCTCCATCATTCTGCCCGGACACTGAGGTCCAGCACCGAGGGCCTGCTGGCGGTTCCCTCGTTGCGAGAAGCCAAGTTGCAGGGAACTAGGCAGAGAGTCTTCTCGGTGGTGGCGCCTGCCCTGTGGAACACCCTCCCAACAGATAACAGATGTCAAAGAGGAAAACAACTACCAGACTTTTAGAAGACATCTGAAGGCAGCCCTGTTCAGGGAGGCTTTTAATGTTTAATAGATTCTTGTGTTTTATTTTTCTGTTGGAAGCCGCCCAGAGTGGCTGGGGAAACCCAGCCAGATGAGCGTGGTATTATTATTATTATTATTATTATTATTATTATTATTATTATGTGTGAAATTTTGTAGTTCACATGGCTGGTGGTTTCTTACATTTTCAGATGTGCCCCCGGGCCCATAAAAGGTTGGTGACCTCTGGCGGAGACCATAATGAGCCAGATGGAACAATCGTCTGAATCAGTAGGATACAGATTAATATATTCATATAAAGAAAGAGTATTCATATCATCAGACTTGCTGCTGAAGCATATGAATGTAAGTATTTGTTTGCAAATATACAGTGACTGGAGAGGAGGGGATAGCAAAGAGGAGAGGATTATAAGGACGAGAACAAAACCTGCCTTCAGGGCTGTTGTGCCTCAATAGATATGCACTCCTCGTGGAGGTTTGATAAATGACCTTTCCGCTGTTACCGAATCAAAAGGACAGATCAGTTTCCAGATTGAGTGAAGCAGAGTGAATCACATGATCTCTGGTGAGCTTTGGAATGTTTAGCAAATGAAGTCATCGAGACAGCATTAAAAAGAGTTATGTCTCTGTTGCCTAGTTGTGTTTATGGAAAAATGAGATTGGGGGATTGGGTTTTTTTTTTGCTTAAGCACATAGTGTTCTTTGCTACCTAGCTGCGCACGGATTGTTTCAATAAAGTCATCGTTGCTCCTGATGAGCCTACAGAAATGGCATCTGTGGAGGCAAGGCTATCTGTGCCCTGTGATTTCCCAGAGGTTTGGCTGCGCCTTCAATGTGTGACTCTGTGTGCCCTATAAAAAAAGACAAGCGATCTCTGCATTTCATCCAAATTAGTAAACCAAGGAGCACATGAGATATATATCGATGGAGATTATTTGTTGATGATGATGGTAAGAAAGTATATTGTGGCATAACTGTTAAACGTCCATCTAAATATCTATGTAAATTGTACAGCAGCTGAAGAATTTTCCTTTTCTTCAGCCTAGGGAAAGTTCCCACAGATCAAAACTTACCTTTTAATACATTTGTCCTCAGTCATTTCCTAATCCTCAATCCCTGTCAAAACAACCACTTAGTCTGAGCAAAATATCTATGGGTGGGATACTCAACCCAGTTCCCTCCACATGTGGCTGAACAAAACTCCCATAACCCCTGGCCTTTAGGCAACACATTTTTATAGGAGGTACAGTATTTCAAAAGGCTAGCTAGCAATGTGTTCCCTGTCAAAAGACAATTTCACGAGGAAGCATTAAACACAAAGAAACAACCACTCTACTCTAGAAATAATTATGAACACTGGGCATCAGTAGAAAGGCTTGTATATAGGCAGGAGATAACTAATTTACCTTCTGTTTAAGGGATAGGGTCATCAGATTGAAAAGGAGATCTCCTTGTAGAGATCTCCAGAGTTGGTTACTGAGAGTACATGTGTGATTTTGTGTGTGTGTGTGTAAACACACACACACACACACACACACACACACACACACACACGTTGGCATGTTTCAATCAAAGTAAATTAATCACAGTTCAATAACAGGTCATATTACAGCTTTCTAAGACAAGAAATGTAAACATTATGAGTTTCTATTCAGTCAGCCAGCCAATTAGATAAAAGCAAGGCCACTCAATAGCCCCACAGATATTGCAGCCTTCCTATCAGCCCAAAGGAGTACATATCACACAAGATAAAGTACCCACAGATTAGCACACCAAGACCTTTGGACTTCAGGCTTGTTCATGTTGGCCTTGGTACAATGGGTGTCAAAATGATTTTTCTTTAGTAACAGCAGCTTAACAAACATTGCCAGTAATCTTGATGATGCCAAAACGCATATGTGATATTGGAGTCTCAATTCACCCGAAGTCATAACTTTGTTCCCTTGAAATCATAGAATCATAAAATCATAGAATTGTAGAGTCGGGAGGCAACATTTGTGTCCAACCCCCTGCAATGCAGGAACCTCAGCTAAAACATCCATGGCAGATGGCCATCCAAGGAAGGAGATTCCACCACCTTCTGAGGGAGACCCATCCCACTTTCGAACAGCTCTTACTGTCAGGTAGTTTTTCCTCATGTTTAGTCAGAATCGCCTTTCTTGTAGCTTGAGTCCTACCCTTCATAGCAGGAGAAAACAAGCTTGTTCCCTCTTCCATGTGACAGCCCTTGAGATATTTGAAGATGGCTATCATGTCTCCTCTTTTCCAGGCTAAACATAGGCAGATCCTTTGAGAGTTCCCCATTTGGCTTGGTTTCCAGACCCTTGATCATCTCGGTTGCTCTCCTCTGCACACGTCAGTGGGACTAAAAAATAAATAAAAAGTCCAAAACATGCTTACTTGAAAATAACTCCCTTTTAGGATGGACATTTGATTGGTTGCTGCCGTGGCTGTCAGCAGCTATTGTGCATGTTATTGGTTGCTGCGTCAATGGGGGTGGTGTTGATTGGACGACGCTGCGGCAATTGTGCGGGCAATAGGCAGCTTCTGCCGGTGAGGGGACAGACGACAGGCGGATTTTGCGGTGTGTGCCGGTGAGCGATTTTCGACACTCCCCCCTAAAAAAACCTCAATTTTGTGCCATCTCCCCCCATTTTCTTAAACTGGAGTCCCCCCAAATAGGGGGGTATCTTATACATGGGGGAGTCTTATACATCAAATATATATCACAAAGTCTATCAGGGATGGGGAACCTGTAGCCCCCAAATGCGACTGCAATTCCCATCATACCTAATCATTGGTCAAGCTGGCTCCGGCTGATGGGAGTTATAGTCCAACCACCTGGAGAACTTTCAGATGCTCCTGAACTCCCATAATTCCAAGCACTGGGACTATGTTGGCTAGGGTGGAGGGGAGTTTTTGTTAACCACCTATGATGGGCCTCCTTATTCATTTCAGGAACTTGCCTTCAGTAACAACTAAACATCCTTTTTGTCATCCCTAGAATATAACAGATTCTAATTTTATTGCTGATCTTGCTGTTGCTGCTGATTTTATTGTGTAAAGGGTCACACTGCTAATACGTTTTATTTCTGGCTTTTGGCTCTCTTACCAAAATGGTACGTTATTTTAGTGCACTTAACGTTTTAAAATGTTGTTTGCTGTCTCATTACTTTGTTCACCCATCCCGTGGAACATGAGATGTCCAACAGATAAACAACTATTTGACTTTTAGAAGACATCTGCAGGCAGCTCTGTTCAGGGAACCTTTTAATGGTT
Organism: Zootoca vivipara; assembly: GCF_965207765.1. NCBI lineage: Eukaryota > Metazoa > Chordata > Lepidosauria > Squamata > Lacertidae > Zootoca > Zootoca vivipara. Next base: position 15,366,751 of record NC_142594.1, on the reverse strand, counting down.
GATGTTTTATTGCGTTTTTAATATTTTGTTGGGAGCCACCCAAAGTGGCTGGGGTAACCCAGACAGGTGGGTGGCATCATCCTCATCATCTTTGGGTAACAGACTATAAATATTTAAATACACATAGAATTAAATATCAGTGGAGTTGGGGCATTCATTTGGTGCACAGCAGACAAAACCAAATGCTGCAGGACTCTTAATCCCAATGACTACCAGTCAACATGACCAATGGTTAGGGGTTGTGGGAGTTGAGGTCCAGCAGCAGGTAGAAGGCCACACCAAGGACTAAGTCCCATTAACTCAGTGGGACTTACTTCCGAGTAGTCTATTCATTCATTCATTCATTCATTCATTCAATTTATATCCCATCCTTCCTCCCAAATGAGTCCAGGGTGACCTGTGTAACATCTAATGCAGGGGTGGCCAACTTCCAAGAGACTGCGATCGGCTTACAGAGTTAAAAACTGGCAGTGATCTACCCTGATCTTTGGGGATCAGGTCAAAGTTGTGAGCTTTTTTAGGGAAGGGGAAAGCCCCATTTTTGAGGGGTGCAGAGCAAAAAAAAATGAGCTTTTTTTAGGGGAGCCAAAGTTGTTGAGCTTCTTTGGGGGAGCCATTGATCTACCAGTGATCTACCACAGATGTCCAGTGATCTACTGGTAGATCAGGATCTACCTGTTGGATGTGCCTGATCTAATGCATGTCTACTTAGAAGTCCTACTGAATTCAATGAGACTTATTCTCAGTGAAGCACATATTGGATTGCAACCTGTTGCATGTGCCTTCTTCATGCTAACTCATTTATCCCGTTTAAAGTATTTCTCTCTCTCTCTCTTCTGCATATCACTGACCCGTTGGGGGAAATTGTATGCTTTGTTGGAATCTACTCACAGGGAACAATACCCAGTTTATTAAGCAAAACAAGTGGCTTCCTTTCATCACATTGTGTTCGTAATGTCTTTCATATGAAAAACGGGGATTCAGCATCACCAGGATCACATTCTAAGCTGGGATCTTTGGTGATCACTCGTAGCCGAGTAAGATTGCCTTCCATAAACACTGTTTGAACAATGAGTCCGTAAGTGACTGTGGAGGCCAATTCTGGATCCACACGTCCTTCCACAGTGGGGACATTGGTTTCCAGGTGGGTGTTGATCATGGTGTGGATTTGCCAAGCGTGCCTTCCTCTTAGCATGTTTCTCACTTGCGTCCTGAGTTCGAGTTGTCTTCAAAGCCCATGACACCTTTGGTAAAGGCTGTTCTCCAACTGGAGCGCTTACAGGCCAGTGTTTCCCAGTTGTCAGTATTTATACTACCTTTTTAAAGATTTGCCTTAGCCATCAGCCCTAGAGCGCAGAACCAATGGTGAGAGATGATGGGAATTGTAGTCCACAACATCTAGAGGGCACCACTTTGGCTACCCAGATTCTATTCTGTTCAGGTCAATTTGCAGAAGCAACGGGGTTCCTTCTATTGGTTTTGTTCCTATCGCTTCTATGGTTCCATGGTGTGATGATCTTGAAGGAAGTGTTGCCCAGATTTCTGCTGAACACTATTTGAGACCATGAAAATGGTTCAAAAATGCTGCCATGGCTTGACTGTGCAATTTTATCCAAAAAAGGGGCAGAAGAGGTATCAAGTGATTCCTTATTATGCATAATGTTACATTCGTGCTGAAGCATGGAATTGTGGCTAGAACGTGGGAGCCTTTAGGTTCTTAGCTGGCTATCTGGATATTTATTCTGAAGTCAAGAGGCAACAATCCTATTGATTTTTGTTGGACAGGATGGGATGGAACTAAACGTTTCCAGATGAAATTACATACTTGCAAAAAACCACATGTTGTTTTTTCACATTCTGTGCACGGAGCTCAATTCATCTTCATGTTATTTACCGTAGCTGGTAAATAATAACCCATTTAAAAACTTTATTAAATTACAAATAATGGTAGGAAGGGAACATATACTCAAAACTGCTGAAGGATGGGAGGAAGGAAACTGAAAAATAGGAGGAAGGGTGTGTGGAATGCTTTCCCCACTATTAGCTAACCACATGGGGTGGTGGTGGTGGAATGCAGAGTCAGGTGTCAGGATCCTAAGATCAGATTTTCCTTCTTCAAGGAATGAGGTTAATGTGGATTTTCTCCTGTCCACCAGGTTGGCAATCAAGATAGACTTTCCCCCATGCATGTGCTGCTTCTGCACAATTGGTTCTGCTGGAGGCAGAATAAACCATCAGAGCCGTAGATAGATTTTACAGGAAGGCATGGACCAATCCAGGCAAGATACAGATTCAAGTGAAGCTCTAAACCAGACATGCAGGTTACAGATGTGGTAAATGGAATAACACAAGTTTAGGTTGGGTGGTTGGGTGGAGACCCCAAAACTTCGCTTTGTTTTTTTGTCCGCCTCTATGTTTTCCAAAATGACAATGATGTAATTTACGTGTATGTCGTTGCACAAGGAATTTTGTTCCAAGCATAGAATATAGGGACTTTCATTTGCGAGTCTTTCTAGGTGCTGCATTTTGCCACCTAACACAGCAAACATCTGTTTTCCTAAACATCTGTTTAACTTCAAACGTTGAGAATAATCCCAATGTGTCACATTTTTCAGTCAGTTCAGAGTGTTCATTGTGTTCTTGAATAATATCCTTTTAAAAGATGGGCCGAGTGACCATGATCCTTGCACAATAATAAAACAATCCGCACCCCTGTATTGCTTTGTTAAATTTATATTTTAAGAAACTATGCCCCAATTTTGTTGCGATAGTAATTGTATTTTTGAAAATATATATGTGTGTCATTCAGAATCATGTTCTGGATGTTCATAGACCAACCCTAGCATGAATGAAATCCAATTGATATTGGGCCACTTTCTGCAACTGCCTTCAAGACATCCCAAGTATCTAGGAAACAACATGTAATTGTGCCTTTTTTTAAAAATTCATTTTAAGTTGCATTGGCCTCCGGCAGCAGCACATGGGGTGTGGGGAGACAGGAGCAGCTGTCAATCCAGACCTCTCCAGTACTCTCCACTGCCTTGACCCTCACCACCTCTGTTCCACTATCAAGAGAGTGCCACTACTCCTCTGCTCCTCCTCACGCACCACTGCTGTCGGCCAGCATAATGAATTTGGAGAATAAATATCAAGTAATGGACGTTCCTGTGTATTTACATAGTGACGGTCAGTATGGACCAGAGTTACATAGCGCCCCCATAGGCAGAGTTTAAAGAACTTTGTGTTGATGGCATAAAACAGGGGTCAGCAAACTTTTTTTAGGAGGGGCGGGTCCACTGTTGCCTGACTGTCTTGCAACAGGGAATCGGGCAAGAAACTTGTGGCTTTCCAAATGTTATTGGATAACAGTTCCCACAATCTCTGACTATTAGCTTTGCTGGCTGGGGCAGATGGGTGTTGAAGTCCAGCAACATCTGGCAGGCCACCGGTTCCCCATCCCTGTCTAGCTCCTAATCTTATATGGAACCCTCAGGCCCGCGATACCTCAAGGACCACATCTCCCCATGTGAACCAACCCAGACTCTGTGATCATCACCTGAAGCCCTGATTTGTGTTTCCCCTCCATGAGAGGTCCAGAGGGTGGGAACACAAGAACAGGTCTTTTCTGTGGTGCCTCCCTGCTTGTGGAATGCTCTCTCCAGGGAGGCTCGCATGGCTCCTTCCTTATCTGTCTTTAGGCACCAGGCAAAAATATTCCCCTTCTCTCAGGCCTTGTCAGGGAATACTCTGAAGACGAAGGCTGGGGAATGCAGCAGCAGGCACAACAGCTTAGTTCATAAGAAGAGGAGGAATATTAACCCCCCTATTCTCAGCATTTCCAGAAGCAGAGAGAAAGGCAGAGACAGAAGCTGCACAGTTGAGAGAGGAGCTACCCAGCCTTGAGATAGTAGCCAAGCAACCAGAAAGGAGGGAGCAGCTGGGCAATACATCAGTCGAGAGTGGGGGGAACCACCTTCCTCCCCCCAAACTTGGAGGTCCGAGCGTGTAAAAAAACAAAGGAGATGCAGAGGAGGAGGGACATCTCGTTGGTGTGCTTCCTGCTGTGGAGGTGGGGGGAGGAGTCTGAGCAACTGCTATCCTTGCAGAGAGAAACCGGTCTGTGCTCACAACATGATACTGTAATAAAAAGATTATAAATCTACCAGATGCTTGTTAATTCTTATTGGTGAGCTACCAGAAGGGTACTTGACAAGTCTTTGGCTGATAAAACAATCTATGGCCCTTTATATATTGTGTGTGGGGTGGTATTGTTTTAGTTTGTCAGTTACTATGGTATGTATTTTTGTGTTTTTATATTGTAAACCACCCTGTGATTCTTGGATGAAGGGTGGTATAGACATTTAATAAATACATAAATAAATCTCTCCCCCCCCCACCCTTTGGGGTTATCCAAGGACCGCTAGGACGACTCAGTACAAAATATACGACAACTCTCCCATGGTGAAAGAAGGGAACCTAGAAACTCGACTTGTTCCTGGTCCAACAATTCTCTCCAGAGGACTGTATATTTCTATGAAGAAGCCTGGCCCAATTCACTTTTATATACTGCGACATCTGTATGTTAGATGGTTGTGACTCTGAGGGCGATTATAGACACAATTTGAATCACATTCTGTGCCTCATCCCTATCCAGGCCTAATTCCTGTTATCCATCATGCCTAGTTTAAAATAATGCCTGTTTTTTTGGCACAGAGGAATTGATAGCACTGGAAAGTTGGCAGATATATTTGTTTAAGCAACGTTTCCCAACAGTCTGCTGGCAGGTGTTTTTGGAGGGCTTTGAGCTCAGCTTTTTGGATAGACCGTGTGCCTGCCAATGTACATAGCAACAGAGCAGGAAAGTGTTTTCCTTTACCACAGTTTGTACAGTGCAGAGCTGCAGATACTGTGTTGTCAGGAACTTATTTTGGCAGCCGACTCAACAACTGCAGAGAGATAAAGCACAATATGATGATCTATGATAGGTTATGCTCCTGGCGGTGAACCTATCACACTCTTGTTTGTTGCTTCTAAGAATCAAGCAGATTCTCTTACTTTTTTTAAAAAAAAATCACCAGTTTCCATTGTCTCCGTACAACTGAGCAATAGTTGCAAAAAGCCAATGTCTAAAGCATCCGAAGTGCATAAAACATAATGCACTTTTTGCGCAATAAATATAAATAACCCCATGCTTATGTGGCAGAGGCTGGTTCTTCCATCCTCTGCAGAATCTGCTGGGTTCCCTCTCTGCTTGGTTCACCCAAGATTGAGCAAACAGGGAGATGAAAGGACTAGAGAAACTGCATGGACACCTGGGGAAAATATGGCCTTCAAAGATAAAGCACAGGAAGCAGAAAGAAATATGAGATATACACCATAGCTGCAATGAGTGGGGCTTCAAAGGGAGCCCAAGTGAAACTCTGAAGGGAGGAAGAGAGGAGAGCAGAGAGATGTATGCCATCCTTTAACTGCATGGAGCCCATTTCAAAGTCTGTGCTGTGGTGTTAAAGTATGCCCAAGATATACTTTCTTGGTGGGGATTTTGAAGCAGAAAATGCATCTTATGGCATTGGTGTGGCGCCCCCTGCAGTGCAACACCCAGTGCGACCACACTGGTTGTGCTACCTGAAAACCGCCTCTAGTGGGAGCATATGGGATGGCATTTTGATGTGGGTGACACACTGTGTAGATGCTGGGGGGAAAATATTGCATGCATGCGGAGTACTGCGTCCACTGTAAAACTGCAGTGTGGAAGTGCCCCTTGTGTTCTCATGGGAGTGTCAGGGACTGGGCAGAGGAGGAATGGTGGAGACCGCCTCCCCAGCCTGACCCTTCCAGAGAACAAGGAAACAGTTCAGAATTACAACGGGTTTGAGGGAGATGACAGCTCAGAGGAAGATGAGGGGGAAAGCTGGGAAATAATGGGAGAGGAGGAGGAGGAGGAAGAGGAAGCAGAACTGGAGCAGTTGGCTGACACGTTATCACTAGAAAGCATTCCATACCCACCATCTCCCAGAACCCGGTGAGCGTTAAAAATAGGAGAGCAAAGGGCTCAGAAGCAAAAGGCCCTCAGCGCCAGCTGTAAAAGGGATGACGAATGAGGAAGTGGGAGAGAAGGGGAGGGGAGATTTACTCAGAGCAACGCCATTACTCCAAGAGGCTGCCTTTCTAGGCCTCTCTCTGTGAACATTGAATAAAAAGCAATTGGTAAGAACTTCCTTGTCTTATCTGTTCCTGGCATCCTGCTGTGGGGGTTGGATCCTCTGAAGCTCGACAAAGAGCTTACGTTTTACATTACTCCTTTTCAAGTCACTGGAATGATGATGATGATAATGATAATGATAATAATTTTATTGTTTATACGCCACCCATCGGACTGGGTTGACCCAGCCACTCTGGATGGCTTCCAGCACATACAAAAACATAATGTAACATCAAACATTAAAAACGTCCCTACCTTCAGATGTTTCCTAAATGTTATATAATTACTCAACATCTGATGGAAGGGCATTCCACAGAATGGGTGCCACGACCGAGAAGCCCCCCTTGGGTTCCCTGTAGCTTCGCATCTTGCAATGAGGGAACTGCCAGAAGGCCCTCGGAGGTGGATCTCAGTGTCCGGATTGGAAAATGGAGGTGGAGACGCTCCTTCAGGAATACAAGTTTGAGGCCTGAGGCCATTTAGGGCTTTAAAAGTCAACACCAACACTTTGAATTGTGCACCTGATGTTAGAGATTCCTCGATAGGTATGCCCTCCTCAGCGCCACGTCCTCAGCTTCAGGCACTTTAGAGAATGCCGCAGTGTAAAAAGCAGCAATAAGTAAAATGCCGTGAGTTTTTCAACAGTCTTTGTTTTTCAGCGACAATCTCTGGGATCGGAGAGAGCGCACCTCGACCTTAAATGGATCAGATTGATAGTGACAGTTGGAAACGTCGCAGTTCGAACGTTTGCCCAAATCCAATCAGCTAATCATGCTGTTTAAATTAATCGCTGTGTATGTAATTGGTTCCAAATACCAAGAGCAAAGGAAATAAATGAACAACAAAACAATTAAGTGAGAGCAGCAAGAGGCCCTATTGTTCACAGTTGCATCCAGTCCACTCCAACTTCCGTTCAGCCTCTGGCTCCAGCTGGAATGCATTCTGCATGCCTTCCAAAGTCTGTTGCAGAGGAACCAGCTCCCCTTCAATGGGTTGTTGTAAGTCACCACACCATAAGCTCCTTATTTTGAAGCATTGTTTTCATTAGGGAAACGTCCAATGCCACTTCATTCAACAGCACCAAACCCTAGGAGCCCTTCGGAGAAACTTAGGAAATACATACAGTTGAACGCTTTCTTGATCCCACTCATCTCAGCAAGGCTTCACCGTCTCTGACTTCTGCTGGACTGCTCTCTTAGAAGCTTAGGCTGCACATTTCCCAAATTTATGAGTGGCAAGGCCATACCCTCCAACCTTTTTCCAATGAAAATAGGGTTGTCCTATCCATTCTGAAGGAAATTAGCCCTGAGTGCTCACTGGAAGGACAGATCCTGAAGCTGAGGCTCCAATACTTTGGCTACCTCATGAGAAGAGAAGACTCCCTGGAAAAGACCCTGATGTTGGGAAAGATGGAGGGCACAAGGAGAAGGGGACGACAGAGGATGAGGTGGTTGGACAGTGTTCTCGAAGCTACTAACATGAGTTTGACCAAACTATGGGAGGCAGTGGAAGACAGGACTGCCTGGCGTGCTCTGATCCATGGGGTCACGAAGAGTCGGACACGACTGAACGACTAAACAACAATCCTATTCCATAATAATAGTAGTAGTAGTAGTAGTAATTTTATTATTTATACCCCGCCCTTCTGACTGGGTTGCCACAGCCATTCTGGGCGGCTTCCAACATATACAGGATAAAAACGTAAGAAAACTTTAAACTTAAAAAAACTTCCCTATACTGCTTTCAGATGTCTTCTAAAGGTTGTAGAGTTGCTTACCTCCTTGGTCAGGTAATTCCATACCCCCCCCCATACATTTCTCTGATGAAAATAAGGACGTCCTGAGGAAAAGCGGGACATTCTGGGATCAAATCAGAAACCGGGACGGCTTCTATGAATCTGGGACTGTCCCTGGAAAATAGGGACACTTGGAGGGTCTGTGGGATGTGTTACCCCTGGACTGAACCTTGAATCTCATAGATGTAATGTTTCCACTCTGCAACGAAGCTATGCTCCATCCCCACACATAAGGTAAAAGCCCCCCTTTCTATACTCACAAGGATCAGTGTGATTTTTTTTACAGTTTGAGAATTACTGAGTGAAAAGGAAGAACTGCTCCAGAGCAGTATAAAATGACCACTAGACAAAATGATCAGAGAAAGGGCTTGGCTGGATTCGCTGCTTACAGTAAATTGGTTTCTATCCCCCTTTAAGGGGCATTTTTGTGTGTGTGCATGACTGAAATGAAATTGCTGAGTCACTTTCAGATTTTTCTCACAACCATGTGCAATTTGCAGGTAGGCGTAGACAAATATTTGCCCCATGTTGTGATTTTAGTCAGTGGCTGTGGGCCCTTTGCCCATAGCTGAAAGGTAATAAGAAGACTTACAGTGGAATGGGCTCCCTCGGGAGGTGGTGGACTCTCCTTCCTTGGAGGCTTTTAAGCAGAGGTTGGATGCCCACCTGTCATGGATACTGAAATGTACTCAGAGTCGAGAGTGAATTTCATGCTCTTTATTCAGCTCATAGTCATCAAGGAGAAGAGGAGAAGAAGAATGGCTCTTTTCCCAAAACCATCTGCTTATATACATTATTTACACAATGGGCCTTGCGTGATTGGCTACTTCAGGGCTACACCTGTGGGCCAATTATATTGTGGATTGACTTCTGCCTGCAGCCTGATTGGCTGCTCCTACAGGCCAATCAGGTAGCAGATTCACTTCTGCCAGCCGCCTGATTGGCTGCTCCAGCAGGCCAATCAGGTTGCGGATTCACTTCCACCTGGAGTTGGATTGGGTAGCTCCCGCTGATTCTGAATCCTATTGTTCTAGGATTCAGCTCAGTACATAACACCCCTCCCCTCTAAGTTCCAGTCCTGCCCGGGAAGTTGCATTCGTAGTCCCCAAGGTCTGCTGGCCGCCTCCGTGTGCGTTGTGGCCTGGGGTGTTCCTTGGTCAGGGGTTCTGGTTCTGGCTCGTGTTCCGAGGCTGCTGGCTGTGCCGGGGCTGTCTGGTCTGGCGCCACTGAACCACTAGGTTGTGGCTCTGGTTCCGGTGTCCTTCCAGCCTCGGGGCGCCCCTCTGTGCCTACTGCTTCTGCTTCCCCTGTCCACCCCTCTCGCTCTACAGGCCTCACTGCCCTGCTGTCCCCTTGGGACCCCTCTGTCCCGCTCTCCTCCCGGGTTCCTCCTGGGAATCGTCGCCGTAGCTGGTCGCAGTGGCGGCGCCAACATTGCCCCCCTTCCGTTAGTACCTCGTACGACACGGGACCGGTCACCTTGGTGACTGTGGCGGGTACCCATGCTGGGCCTGCCCCAAAATTCTTTGCGTACACTGCGTCCTGGGCCACAAATGTCCGGGGGTTCCTGCCTTTCCCCACCACTACCTCATCCTGAGCTCTGTCGGGGTGAAGTCGGTCCAGTCTAGTTGCAAGGCGCCGGCCCATTAGTAGTTCAGCTGGGCTCCGGCCCGTCGTTGTGCTTGGGGTGCTGTGCTGTGCTAGAAGAAATGCGGCAAGGCGGTATTCCCAGTCCCCTTGTGTCATGCGGCGGAGGCTGTCCTTGGTGGTCCGCACCATGCGCTCCGCTTGGCCATTGGTGGCAGGGTGGAATGGTGCTGAGCGGATGTGGCGGATGGCGTTCTGCGCTGTGAAGGTCTGGAACTCCTCTGACGTGAATGCGGTTCCATTGTCCGAGACGAGGGTGTCAGGGAGCCCGTGGGTTGCAAAAAGCTTACGTAGTACCCGGATGGCTGCCACCGTAGAAGTGGACGGTACCAGTGCGACCTCCAGCCATTTGGTGTAGGAATCCACCACTATGAAGAATGTTTTTCCCTGGAAGGGGCCAGCGAAGTCCACGTGCAAGCGTGACCATGGATGTCGGGCGGACTCCCAGGGCTGGACTGGGGCCCTTGGGGGATCCGGGCGGGATTCTTGGCAGGTCTGGCAGTGTTGGACCCAGGCCTCTATCTCTCTGTCAATCCCTGGCCACCACACATAACTCCTGGCAAGGGCCTTCATCCTCACTACCCCTGGGTGTGTCTCGTGTAGGGCTGTGAGGACCCTTTTGCGGAGGGGCTGGGGAACAACAACCCTGCTTCCCCATAACAGGCACCCCTTGTGGGCCGACAGTTCATGTTTGCGGTTTGTGTAGCCAGCGAATTCTGGCCCGGGGCTGCTGCTGGGCCATCCTCGCCACACCCAGTCCAGGACCCGGGAGATGACCCTATCTTTTGTGGAATGGTGCGCAACTTCTTGTGCCTGAATGGGTCGGTCGGGAAGCAGCTCCAGGGTCATAACCTCTTGCGCAGGCGCTGGGTCGGGTCCTGTTTCTGGTAGTGGTAGCCTGCTGAGGGCGTCTGCGTGGCCCATCGCCTTCCCAGGGCGGTGGATTAGTGCATACTGGTAGCCGGCAAGGAAAATTGACCACCTGAGGACACGTGGAGACAACACTTGGGGGGTCTGCTTCTCGGGGGCAAACAGGCCAAGCAACGGCTTGTGGTCAGTCACTATGGTAAAGGGCCGCCCGTACAAGAAATCATGGAATTTTTTTACGCCCTTCACGATTGCCAGACCCTCCTTGTCAATCTGTGAGTAGTTTCGTTCGGCTGCAGCAAGCGTCTGGGAGAAGTATGCCACCGGCACCTCTCTTCCATCCGGGAGTTGGTGTCCCAGGACAGCGCCGATGCCATAGGGAGAGGCGTCGCATGCCAGCACCACTGGCAGCCTCTCGTCGAAGTGTGCCAAGACCGAGTTCGAGACGAGCAAGTCCTTGACTGCCTGGAATGCGGCCCTTTGTCGCTGGCCCCACACCCAAGGGGCCCTTTTATCTAGGAGTCTGTGTAGGGGCTCCGCTACCGCTGCCTTATGGGGAAGGAAGGCATGGTAAAAGTTCAATAGTCCCAAGAATGACTGAAGTTCGGGCTTGCTCTTGGGCGCTGGGGCCTCACAAATGGCCCGTACCTTGTCACCGGTTGGATGGACCCCTTCTGCGTCCACCTTAAATCCCAGAAAGTCCACCTGCGGCACTCCCAGTAAACACTTTTCCCGCTTCACCTTGAGGCCCGCCGTCTGGAAACGGTGCAGGACGGAGCGGAGGCGGTCCTCAAATTCCTCTGGTGTGGGCCCGGCGATCAGTACATCATCGAAGAAGGGGGTGACGCCAGGAATCCCTTTAAGGAGAGAGTCCATTAGATTCTGGAATATGCCTGGTGCCACGCTAACGCCAAATTGCAGCCGCTTTACTCTGAATGCCCCTCTGTGCGTCACAATCGTCTGAGCCTCTGCTGTGGCTTCGTCCACAGGCAACTGTTGATACGCTTGGGCCAAGTCCAGTTTGCCAAAGATTTTTGACCCAGCCAGGGTGGCGAGGACATGGCTGACCACTGGCACTGGGTATGCATGGGCCGTGAGAGCCTTGTTTATGGTGCATTTGTAGTCTGCACAGATGCGGACCGAACCGTTAGGCTTGACGGGTGTGACAATTGGAGTTTCCCAGGGGGCGTTGGGCACCGGCTCCAGCACTCCTTGCTCCACGAGCCGGTCCAATTCCTCGTCTATGCGGGGTTTCAGGGCGAACGGGACCCGACGGGCCTTGTGCCTGATGGGTCGTACAGCGGGGTCTAGCTGTAGGGCAATGGGGGGTCCTGTATATCGTCCCAATGCCCCATCGAAAACCCCTGGAAACTCTTTGCATATGGCGTCCACGTCCACTTGTAAGCTAGTGCGGTTCACCCCGGTAACGGCTAGCCCCAGAGGTCCAAACCATGCCAGTCCCAGTAAGCTAACGTAGGGGCCCTTAACTACCAGCAAGTCCAATTGTTGCTTTCGCCCTCGATATTGCACCCTGAAGGTCCCCACCCCCATTGTAGGGACCTTACGTTTCTGGAAGTCCCGGAGGGTGAATGGGGCCGGCCTTAGTTTGGGACCCCCATTAGGGCACAGTTCCCTTAATGTTCGGGCCGAGATTATGGATAGAGTTGAACCCGTGTCCAGCTCCATGCGGCATGGGGCTCCCTCTATCTGTACCTCTATATAAATTTTCTCTGTGCTGGGATGGGGTAACTGGAATACCTGGTAGTCCGTGATCTCCGTCGAGTTGCCTTGGTGCATGGTGCCGTGTGACCTGGGGCTCCTGGGTCGGTCATCTGATGCTTGTCGACGGGTGAGTCGAGCCCGACACACCCGGGCGATGTGTCCCAATTTTCGGCACTGCCTGCACTCTGCGTTGCGGAATCGACAGGTCCTCCTCTCGTGGTTCTCCCCGCAGCTTGCACAGTTCCCTCCTTCTCGTCGAGGCTGCTGTGGTGTGTGTGCTGCTTGAGTGCGCCGCTGTACTCGGTGTACTTCCTCCCTGTCAGATTCGGATTCGTCGGTGAGGTCTTCGTGGTAGACCCTCGGTTGGGATGGCGGGGCCGGTCGTGCCACTTGCGTTGACCTCTCGGCGGCTTCGGTTGCCAGGGCTTCCTCCAGAGCAATCTGGAACGTGAGGTCTTTTTTTGCGTAGAGGCGTCGTTGCAACATCTCGTCCCTCAGGCCACCGACGAGGCGGTCACGAAGCATGTTCTCCAACTCTGAGAAGTTGCATAGCCGGGCGGCTTGGCGGAGGGAGGTCACAAACCCAGTTATGGTTTCCCCCGGGGCTTGCCGCTTTGCGTAGAAGGCATTTCGGCAAGCTACCACCGAGGGCTGTGGTGAGAAGTGCTCCTTCAGCCGTTCCATTATTGTTTTGTAAGAGACGGTAGCGACATCTCTAGGTGCAAGGAGAGCCCGGGCGATTTCAAACGTCTCCTCTCCACAGACGCTGAAGAATGTCGCCCTCTTCATGGCATCGTTGGTGACTTCTTTCGCTTGCAGGAGGAAGTTGAAACGGGCGCCGTACCCTTCCCAGTCTCCTGATGCTGGTTTGAATGGCGAGAAGCTGCTGTCGGTTGCCATTCTGGGTTCCTTGGGTCCTGGAGCTGAAGCCTGGATGCACGGTGCGATGCAGCGGTGCAGCAGGTGGCGGTGCTGCGGTGCAGTGCGTGGTGGCGGTCAGCTCAGCAGGATCCCACCTTCGTCGCCAGTGAAATGTACTCAGAGTCGAGAGTGAATTTCATGCTCTTTATTCAGCTCATAGTCATCAAGGAGAAGAGGAGAAGAAGAATGGCTCTTTTCCCAAAACCATCTGCTTATATACATTATTTACACAATGGGCCTTGCGTGATTGGCTACTTCAGGGCTACACCTGTGGGCCAATTATATTGTGGATTGACTTCTGCCTGCAGCCTGATTGGCTGCTCCTACAGGCCAATCAGGTAGCAGATTCACTTCTGCCAGCCGCCTGATTGGCTGCTCCAGCAGGCCAATCAGGTTGCGGATTCACTTCCACCTGGAGTTGGATTGGGTAGCTCCCGCTGATTCTGAATCCTATTGTTCTAGGATTCAGCTCAGTACATAACAGATACTTTAGTTGAGATTCCTGCATTGCAGGGGGTTGTACTAGATGACCCTTGGGGTCCCTTCTATCTCTACAATTCTTTGATTCTATGGCTCCATTGCCTGTCCTATTTCCTTGCCTGAGCCACTGGCCCTCAGAGCATTTGTTGTAAGGACAAGCTTAGTCAGTGGCGTTGCAACGGGTGGGGGTGGTGGCACGCCCCGGGTTCCATGTCTGCTGGGGAGACAAGAAGTCACCCCATGGGGGCTCACAGCAGCGCGAGCAGCCATCGCGGAGGCGCAGCTGCATGTGGAGGATCCTCCGTTTGTGGGTGCAGCCATGAGCAGAGGATCCCGGCACATTCCGTACGGTGCTGGGGCAAACTGCACATGTGCTGTGTAGCGACGCTGCACATGTGCTGTATAGCGGTATGTTGGCGGCGGCGCCACTCCGGCGCCGTACAGACAGCGCCGGGATCCTCTGCTCGCTGCTGCAGCCTCTGTTTGCGGCTGTAGTAGTGCTGGAGGGATCCTGGCACCGTCCGTACGGTGCTGGAGCAGCGCCGGTGGCAAGGCGCTATACAGCGCATGTGCGGCGTCGCTATGTACAGCGCATGTGTCCTACATAGCGATGCTGCACATACGCCCTATGTAGCAATGCCTGCCCCTGGTGTCACGACGTCTTCCTTCACCCCTGAGCTTAGTGGTAGTTTCACCAAGTTTCAGGCCAGCTCCCTGAGAACACTGCTCCCCCTTGGTTCCTGCAATCATGATTTCTTTCTTCAGTAAATTGCCTGTTTCACCGAAGCCACAAGTTCCCTCTTTCTACCTGCTGAAATTTCCAGCAAAGTTGTCTGCTGTGAATTCCATTTGGCACCCCCTCGTTTGTACTTCCTGGAGTCCACGCAGGGCCACCAAGGGCAGATTTCGTGAAGTATAAAATCAGTAAGTATGAGACAAGGGGAAAGGGACTGCTGCATTCACTCCACATTTCCTGGAATGAATTTAGCCACCTTCACATCTGGAAGTTAACAAGACACAAGACTTGCATTTCCAGCCATATTGAATTTATATCTCAGAGCTCTGCCTTGGACAAAACACCTACGCCAGATGAAAAACACCTGTGTGGCTTGAAAGCATGCAGAGGCGTTTTAAACTTGTCCAATAATATCCTATCGCATTTAGGTATCAAATTCACCCACTCTGTCTCTCTTCCCTAATTGTAAAAACATCCCCAAAGGGAAGCCATACACTATGCAGTTCAGCCACTCTTACACAACACTGATGCTTTGTTAAAGCCTCTCTTTCCACAAATTGTATTTCCATTCAGCACGGGAAGCCAAAATAGGGATTCATGCTACAGTACTGTACTGTACTATAAGAGCCAAGTACTGGGGGCAGGCTGTGCTCTGCACAACACCCCAGGAGAAAGCATCTGCAGCAAAAGTATGACAACAGAGACCCTCTGCCTTAGGACAGTACAGTACAATAGGGCACAGTTACTGCTCCCCCGCAGCCAAGAAGCCAAGAATATCAGAGCTGGTGCACCTCTTTGAGGTTCTGGACCAACAACCGTACTGCAATTCTATTGTGACTTTTTTTCCCTACAGAACAGAAACTGGGAACAGGACAGGGAGTTTTTGTGGTGTTCCTCTACAGTAGGGGTCAGCAAACTTTTTCAGCAGGGGGCTGGTCCACTGTCCCTCAGACCTTGTGGGGGGGGAGTGGACTGTATTTCTTGGGGGAGGGGGGTGAACGAATTCCGATGCCCCACAAATAACCCAGAGATGCATTTTAAATAAAAGGACACATTCTACTCACGTAAAAACACGCTGATTCCCAGACCGTCTGTGGGCTGGATTGAGAAGGCGGTTGGGTCTTAGTTTGCCAACCCGTGCTCTTCAGTTTCAGGCTCCCTTTCCGTGATATCCTTTGCAACCTGGGCTGACATTGCCTTTAATGAAGATTTGTTTGGGAGAGGATGGTTCTATCCATACGGTATGCTACGGATGTGACCATTCTCTCCGCAACAAATGGGAAGCATTCTTATTCCCCTTCAAGAGTCACGGCTTCTCCACTGTAGTTAATTAAGGTTGCTGAGAGTTGTCAGGGGATCCTTAACAAGCTATAGTTCCTAGGATTCTTTTGGGAGAAGTCATGACTCGTAAAGCAGAACGAGAGTGCTTTAAATGCACAGTGAGAATGTAGTCAACTTTCCTCAACAGAATTATATTTTATAGAGTTATACTTTGTTCGTTAGCCCTTGAATTGATGCAGCACTGCAAGACAGCAATCAATCCCTTCTAAATGTCTGTATGCATGCATGCATGCAGAGGGCCTTCTTGGTAGTGGCACCCAGATGGGCAGGGTATAAAAAATATATTATTATTATTATTATTATTATTATTATTATTATTATTATTATTATTAAGTGGTGCATGTTCTAGTTATCTCCCGCTTGAACTACTGCAATGTGCTCTACATGGGGCTACATTTGAAGGTGAGCCGGAAACCACAACTCATCCAGAATGTGGCAGTTAGATTGGTGACTGGGAGCGGCCGCCGAGGCCATATAACACCAGTTCCTTCTGGCAGTTCCCTCGCTGCGAGAAGTGAGGTTACAGGGAACCAGGCAGAAGGCCTTATTGGTAGTGGCGCCCGCCCTGTGGAATGTCCTCCCATCAGATGTCAAGGAAATAAACAACTATCTGACTTTTAGAAGACATCTGAAGGCAGCCCAGTTTAGTGAAGTTTTTAATGTTTGATATTTTATTGTGTTTTTAATATTCTGTTGGGAGCTGCCCAGAGTGGCTGGGAAAACCCAGCCAGATGGGTGGGGTATAACGAATACTACATCATCATCATCATCATCTAGATGTGTCAGCTAAATCTATTTGTTGGAAGGCACCTATAGGAATGGGTTGAAAAATGCATGAACATGCAATTGCTCCATTAATGTTAACAATTAATAAACTAACAATTATTTAATTAATATGTTAATTAACAAAAATTCTCTAATCAATTGACAAACACGTAGATGCTCAAGACAGAGTGTTTAGTTACAGTTTTGTAGCTCCTCACCCCACAAAGATTATTTTAAAGCAGATTGATTTTGCCATATTTTATCTGAAAGTTCTTCAGTGTGAGGTCACAAATGACCAAATCTTGGAAAAGAAGGAAGCAGAGCACTGGATGTTGCCCAGGATCCAAAGAACCATGGGACGAGTTCCATAAGCCAATGGAAGCTTTAAACTTAAAAAGAAAACAACAACCCCAAAAAACCCAGCAGGCCCACTCCCTTCTGCTTGGCAAACCACTGTTGAAAATAAGGGGAGTTTAAAAAAAAAGTAGTTTGATATGATGCAGGGATGAATTGCTCCAATGGGGAAAAGTTCCTCTTGCCCTTTAATAGTCTGGTTGGTAAGGAAGCAAGTCCAAGTTACTTATTTGGAGACACAACAGGTATCTCTCTCTGTAGAGGGACACTCTCAAGGTCACATTGATGGTCTTTAATGCAGGGATGAATAAATTGTAGCTGTCTAGATGTTTTTGGACTCTAGCTCCAATCAGCCCTAGGTAACATGGCTGGGATCATCAGGGATGATGGGAGTTGTAGTCAGAAAACAAAGGGGAGGGCCACATCCCATCCCTCTGGTTTCATGATTGAATACATCTCATGGCATACGAGGAGCTCTATTGTTACCCATTAGTATATCCAACACAATAGGAGGGGAAAAAATCCTTTTTCGATTCACAGACCATTACGAAATCCCCACCCTGATTTTAGTCTAAATATCCCATACAGTACCAGGTAGATGTCCCAGAAGCACCCGTGTACATACTGTTGCTGATAAGTTAGTGGTACTTGACTGTTCTTTGTAACAGAATGCCGTTTCTGATTTCTACCCTCTCCTTCTCAAGAGGATGAAGGTTAATTCAGATTCAGGGTGGGGGTGGGGGTGGCTGTTTACAATTTCATGTAATACACAGCAGTCTTGCGAAATGACTCCTGATTTCTGAATAAACGTGCATAGGGTGCCCACCCCCACCCCTGTGATTCAAAATAGGCCTTACACCCAGTTCCGACGCAAGGGAAACGACATGCAGATAAGCCACTAAAAGGACCTTTTCATTTTGAAGTATGTTTTCAGCAGTGCGTGCTAGTTTATCAGCAACGAAATCTCTATCTTGCTGCTTCAGAAAAGGATCTTTGTAGATTGCACATCTTCAACAATGTGAGGCTTGTCTTCGTTCTCTTTTGTTAAAGAAACAAAGAAAAGTGTTGGGATTATAAATTGCAGAAGCAAACGTGAGAAGCTAAACCAATGCATAGGGATATACTGTAAATATGCAGAAAGGACAGTTAATTCTTCAAACATTTGGTTACAGTTGATACACACATACAAAAATAGGACACCATGTAACAAAATATATGTGTAACACCAATAGGGCACAGACAGACAGACAGACAGACAGACAGACAGACATGGGTCTCCCAGTAAAGTCGTTCCCTTTTCAGGTCCAGAAACCTACTTAGCTTTAGCAGGACTATAGCATCAGGGGTTCCCTGACCATTCTTTAGGTCCCAGTTGCCACAAATTAAAATTCAGTTCCAAACTTGTGAACCAAATATAAAATAAAAGTTACAGAAGCTTGTAAAGGAGGTCACGGGGTGGGGTAGGACGCACGAGCACCCCTGTTTTTCAAATCCAGTATGATTTCCCTCAGGCACTCATATCTAACTGCTCAGTTCACTGGTTTAACATACCAGTTATTGTTATAAACAGTGATGCAATGAAATGCCAAAGTTGCACACCCCTTTAGTTGGGATGGGGTGGGTGATGCAATACGTCTGTTGAAAAAAAAGTGCTATTGTTTTATAAGCTACTAGCTGGCCCTGCCACGCGTTGCAGTGGCTAATCCCTGTGACAACCCCCCCCCCGTACTGATCCATGACCTATTCTGTTCCTTGCCCCCCCCCCGGCTCATCCCTGTGAATCTCCCAACTCCCTCTTCCCTCCCAACCCTTACCCAGGCGAGTCAGTACCTCCATTCGGCCTAGTCTGTAAAGGCCTGTAAAGTCTGTAAAGGCCTACTCTGTAAAGGCTTGTAAATGCCTGTTTTCAGTTGGTTGCTGTGGAATGTTGTGATGTCACCGATTGTCTGCAGCCAATGGAGATGCTGCTTCTCTGTTCTATTTCCCAGCATGCACTTTTATCTGTTTGGTGTGTTCTGAAACACGGGGTTTCGGGTTTTTTTTATGTTGCACAGGTGTGACATCTGTTTTAGCAAACTTTATAAGAACCTCCGGACATTCGCTTGGGATGTTGTGTCAAAATTTGAACGCAATCAGTGAAGCTGTTTCGGAGAAAAGTGGATAATAACCCACATGCCCAGTTTACATATATATATATATATATATATATATATATATATATATATATAGCCTTGGCACAGGCTTTAAAGTAATTTAACCTTGAATGTTTCCAAAGACAAACCTTTGGATTTTGTTGAATTGCTTTCCTTCACTACTACGTTCTCTCCTGCATGCCATCTTAGCTAGCACCCCTGGATCCATGCTTCGACAAACAACCATTGTATTAAAAGTGTATCTTTGTATCCCAAGCCATGAAATGAGATCATTAATCCCGGCTACATGAGTCAGGATAGCATCACCACTCTCTGCTTCATTCACCAGCGAGCAAGGGGCAAGATGAGACAACAGCCCTGAGATGTTGGGAGACGTGTAATTAAAGTACAAAGAGAGCTTTACACCAGCATTAAGGAGATATCCTTTCAAATCCATCACTGTAACAGCTCCCATTAATTGAAAAGGGACTAAAGAGAAACTCTCCCATACATCATGTTAGAGCAATATTTTAATGATTACCCATGCCTGGTTTGCTAAAGATACTATTTGCAGCAAGGGCTGCAAGCTACAAAACAGGAATCAATCGTGCTAGGCGGCACACAGATGGCTGTAAAATGCGTAGTCTTACAGTGCAAGGCTCTACAAGTTGGAGGTGACTTGGTCTTTCACCATGGCCACTCATGGGACATTCACGGCCAGAGAGAGCACCTCTGTTTTATCAGGGCTGCTTGTATTGTAGAGAGAGCTGGAGAGCAACAGCTTTAAGCAGGCTGGCTCTGTAGCTAAAAGCTGTCTAGAGAAGTTTCCTAAAGTGGGCGATACAACCCCCTGGGGTTGCTGGAACGATCCAGGGGGCAGTAGTAGCCTCGGGTGCAATTGGGGGGCATTGAATAAAAATAAGGGAGCAGTGGACGCATAAAGAGAGATGCACGTTTTGAAAAACCGTTCGTACATGCTTCATTTGTTGTGTATTGATGCTTACCGACGTGACATGGAGTTAAAGTTGTAGCAGTTATTTTGTTTTTTTGACTTTTCCAATGGGTCAATGGCTCTTCTTTGGGTAACGGTTCACCAGCCCTGCTGTAAAGGCAATCCAAAACTTTTCACTGCTTGTAAGAAGGGGCAGGAGTTGAGAAGGGACCTCACACAACCGATGTTGGTTGGAAACTTACAATGCCTTTATTTACTTATCTATCACAAATAGACAGGTAGTACAGGTAATAGGGGATGCAGGTGGCGCTGTGGGTTAAACCACAGAGCCTAGGGCTTGCCGATTAGAAGGTCGGTGGTTCAAATCCCTGCAATGGGGTGAGCTCCTGTTGCTTGGTCCCGGCTCCTGCCAACCTAGCAGTTTGAAAGAACGTCAAAGTGCAAATAGATAAATAGGTACTGCTACAGCGGGAAGGTAAACGGCGTTTCCGTGTGCTGCTGTGGTTCGCCAGAAGCGGCTTTGTCATGCTGGCCACATGACCTGGAAGCTGTACGCCTGCTCCCTCAGCCAATAATGCGAGATGAGTGCCACAACCCCAGAGTCGGTCACAGCTGGACCAAATGTCAGGGGTCCCTTTACCTTTACCTTACTGCCCATCATCCAAAGATCCCAGGGCAGTTCACAACAGAAAAATACAAAATGAGAATACAAAATACATAATAAAAACAAATGAATGCAAACCAGTAACCAATATTGTATCCATCTATACAGTAACCCTCAAATACAATAGTGGTACCTACAGTGAACAGTACTTCAGGGACCTAGTTGTCTTCTGAATGTCTGGCTTCTGCCAAGTTGTATAAGAACTTTCTGATAACATTCTGTTGTATAATGATGGGTACTTCCTGATGTTGACTGGCCCAGAGATATTTTTAAAGGCAAGCATGTATGTACTATTTTCAGTTGCTGGGTACAAATGACATAAACGAATGAGAAGAAATGCTGGAAATTGTGAGAAATCTCAGTGTACGTTCAGACTGAATTGTAGAACAAAGCGTTGCTTGCATGTTTATTTACATTTTCAACATCTCTTATCAAGGAAGACCCTGGAGCATATCTGTAATGTCAACAAGGCTATGGGCCAGATCACCACCGCAGTGATAAAAAGAAGCTTCATTCAAAGAGCATTGTAGTAAAGTGGTTTGAAATGATTCCCGCCAAGTTGAAATCTAACCAATGAGTATTTCGGTTGGCAATACCTGCTCCTGGTCACCATCAACTCGATCTGGAGTTCCACATGTATCCTAATGCTGCAGAGCAGGAGATTAACTAGAGAAGGCATAGGAAGTTTATACTGTATATACGTGCCAAGGAAGAAATGCAAGGTTAGTTTTAATGAGAATCTCTGGCATTTGCAAACTTCACTTTTCACACTTTAGGGCACATCTCCACACATATGATGACAGTGGGCAGTGTTATGTTCTGCAAACATACGTATAAGAACATCAGCATCCCATTCTCACAGAGACCAACCAGATGCCCATAGGATGCCTGCAAGCATGACCTGAGAGCAATATCACTCTCTCCTACTTGTAATTTCTGGAATCTGGTATTCAGAGGTTTATCAACTCAGACAGTGGAGATAGAAAATGGCTGTCATGGCTGGTAGCCATTTATAGCTTTATCCTCCATGCCTGTGTCTATAAGTACAAACCTACAAAGTGGGTGGAACTCCCAGCCAATCCTGAAAAAGCAGGATACTTGATCACACAAGGCGCTGCAATTGCCTTCAAGCTTATATGCACCAGTGCATGGTGCAGACATGCATTTTAATGGGTGAAATGTGGGGAGGGTGATTCTGTCACCTTTCTCATGTTCACTGTATACATGAATAGAAATTTAATATTCAGGAATTCTGTTCGACATAAATGAATTATTAAACGAACATGGAGTGTAACAATTTGGTTTCTATACAGAGGAACTGATAATACTCTTGCTAATTATGCGCAACAGGTAATCTACGTTAGTTATGTCAAGGAAATAAGCTTAATGCAGGGTACCCTCCTGAAGATTTGAGTTCGGACTGTTATAAAATCTGTTGGCAGGTAACCTTTTGTAAATGCCCTTCCTTGAGGCTAAACATTTTTTGCAGCAAGGAATGAATTCCTAAGAACGAGTCTGAACTAGTGGAAGTGATTACGCAAAGGGCAAAAAAAGTGATGTGCCGAAATTCCTAATTGCTATGGTAGTACAATGTATTGATCATGAATACCATTTACAAGTGTTTACCATGTGTATAGTATACTTGCTTTACTTCTATATTTTCAAAACAAAATAAAAAAAATCATTCCAGTAGCACCTTAGAAACCAACTAAGTTTGTCATAGGTATGAGCTTTCGTGTGCATGCACACTTCTTCAAATATACAGTGGTACCTCGGTTTATGAACACAATTGGTTCCGGAAGTCTGTTCATAAACTGAAGCGTTCATAAACTGAAGCGAACTTTCCCATTGAAGTAATGGAAAGTGGATTAATCTGTTCCAGACGGTCCGCGGAGTACTTAAACTGAAGTGTTCATAAACTGAAGCGAACTTTCCCATTGAAGTAATGGAAAGTGGATTAATCTGTTCCAGACGGTCCGCGGAGTACTTAAACTGAAGTGTTCATAAACTGAAGCGAACTTTCCCATTGAAAGTAATTGAAAGTGGATTAATCCGTTCCAGACTACATAACCCGAAGCATGGGTGTAATTGGTTCCGGAAGTCTGTTCATAAACTGAAGCGTTCATAAACTGAAGCGAACTTTCCCATTGAAAGTAATGGAAAGTGAATTAATCCGTTCCAGACGGGTCCGCGGAGTACTCAACCTGAAGCGTACTTAACCCGAAGCATGGGAGTAATTGGTTCCAGAAGTCTGTTCATAAACTGAAGCGTTCATAAACTGAAGCGAACTTTCCCATTGAAAGTAATGGAAAGTGAATTAATCCATTCCAGATGGGTCTGCAGTGTTCGTAAACCGAAAATTCGTAAAACGAGGTGTTCATAAACTGAGGTTCCACTGTATTTGCATCGATATGCATATTGGATGCCTTCTGTAACACATTTTGCAGGCTTCATTGTATGCATTCTAACCAGGCGTAGTGATTTTTTTGGAACTGAGTATGGTAATTTAAGACAAATAGTGGATAAATAGTAGTTTGGATAATGAATGAGAATCAAGATGAAATGAAGCTGTAAATCCTGGAGACAGGGATTGCTGAAACTTGAGATTATACCACTTTAAATGGTCAGAAAATCACCCCTTTCAAGTGCATTCTCAGAAGGAGTTAATGATTTTTTCTTTGCTACTTCCCCCCTCTGGGTGTAAACAGCTTTCAGGTATGTTTTTGGTTGATTTTTTTTTGTTTGGGCCACCTGTCATATCATCATAATTGGGCCCATGCATGTATCAACCAATTTGTGTGGACCAAAATAGGGTAGTCAGTTTTCTAGAAGCTTGGAGAATACACTATGTGATTCTGCCCCAAATAGGTAATATTGCACACCAATAGACATCATTCAGACTGGCTGAATGGGACCGGTGAAGGGAGAATTGACCTGCTGGCTCCACGCATAAGGCCAGGACAAAACTTGAAAATATTTTCCAAACTACCCCATTGTAGGCTTAGGGGGCTTCCAGAGGGTCACTACTTTTGGGTGGGATTCAAATTGTGCAATTACAGGACTTTCAAATTGCGCAATCATAGTTGATGGGGAGAACTTATGCAACAAACCCTCTTCCCTAAAGATCAGACTTTTTGAAATTAGGAAAAGCGTCAGGCAAATGCAGTGGGAAGTGTGGGATAACAATTGTTTTGACACAACCTCTCCACAAACAAATCAGGCTGAAAGCTCAATAACCAAATTGTGTCCTCTCTCAGGCGCCATATTATCAAGCTCCACCCCTGTGATTGAATCTGGCTTGCGGGTTTCCTACAGGCAACCATCTGGTTGGCCACTGTGAGACCAGGATGCTGACCCAAGCTGGGCCATTGGCCTGATCCAGCAGACTCTGTGTGTGCCCTGAAGTGTGCCCTGAAGTCTATAGCACCCTGCAAAAAACACCCTTCTTCTTAGCGTTTGCATTGCTGATGTGAGAAGTGCAAACAATAAAAACATGGGCACAGCCAGTGCTTTTCTTATAGAAAAAAAGATGCAATTACTCACCATGAAGTTGTTTCAATAAGTGCCACACTTTTAACCACAGCTTTTCTTCTAAAAAGAAAAAAGAAAAAAAAGGTGTCTCAGTCAGGTTGCCAGTTGCGTCACTGGAACACGCCACATCATCATCCCAGTGACCTCAGTGTGCATTTCAATTTCAAATATTATTTCTACTTTTTAGTTAAGCAAGATGGCTCAGTTGGTTATTGCTGATGATGCCAGACCCTACAAATGTCTCTGTTTTCCAGAGACATTCCCGGATTTGCAGAGTTATCTGACCCCCCTAAGCCTTCTGAAGGCAGCCCTGTATAGGGAAGTTTATTTTTAATGTTTAATGTTTTGTTATCTTTATATATGTTGTAATCTGCCCAGAGTAGCTGGGTGGTTTGATAATGATGATGATGGAATAGGACATCCCTACAGTGGAACCTCAGTTTATGAACACCTCGGTTTATGAATTTTCGGTTTATGAACGCCGCGGACCCATCTGGAACGGATTAATCCACTTTCCATTACTTTCAATGGGAAAGTTCGCTTCAGTTTATGAACGCTTCAGTTCATGAACAGACTTCCGGAACCAATTGTGTTCATAAACCGAGGTACCACTGTTTTTTCATTGAAGAAATGTTGGAGGGTTTGCAATGCCAAAGTTTCAGGCTTCATCCCTATATGTGATAGCTGCAAATTCTTGCTTTGCAGGGGGGGTGGACTAGAATTCCGTGGTTCCCAACGTGGGGCACATGCCCCACAGGGGGGCAATTTGATTTTTAAGGGGGGCAATTCGAGAATGAGTTACTAACAGTGAATGGCCTGTTAGGCTTCCTCCACGTGAACAGGAGTTCACTTTTTGAATAATTAGAAATGTTGGGGTGTGTGTTTGTGTGTGTGTGTGTGTGTGTGTGGGAATCGAGATTTTAGAGATGTTTAGGTGGGGCATGGCAAAAAAAAGTTTGGGAACCACTGGACTAGATGATCCTCACAATTCCAAGTATATTTATTCACTTGCTTTTTTTGGTGGGGGGCGGGTCAGCCCACGCCCACGAATAAAATTCACAAATTAAAAATTAAAAAGCCTTGGTGCGTGTCACAGAGGGAAGTCCCTTCCTAGGAAACAAGCGGGCGACGTGCGGTGATGCCCAGCCGCCTCAATATGGGCATTACTGCCTTATTTTTCTTTTTGCATCAGCGTGTGAGAAAAAGAGCACCCTGAGGGCGAGGGAGGTTTGGCCTCAGGCCCTTGATTGACAGGGAGCTCCGAAGCCGAGGGAAGGGAAGGGAGGGAGGGCCGGAGAAGGAGCTGACTGTGAGAGTTAAGAAAGTCCTGCCCAGCTGTTTGCGAACTTTTTAAGATTTCCTGTTTCCTCTGCAGGCAGGGCTGAAGCGGGGAAGGCGGGCGGCGGGTGGGGGTGAGTCACACACGCCCTCCGAGCAAGCAGCCGAGAGCCGCAGCTGCTGCGGCCGCCGCTGCCGCCGCCTCTGCCGGGGCCTCGCTCGCTCGCTCGCTGCCTGCCTCGAGGGAGCCGCCTTCGCCCCGAGAGGAGCCCCTCGCCTCGCCCCGTGCGCCCCTCGCCGCGCCCCGCCGCCGAGCCTCGGCTCTCTCGCCTCCGCCGCCGAGCAGCCCAGCGCCCCGAGGGAGCTTGACAATGAGCTGGGCGCCCAAGCACGTTTTGCTGTGGAGTTTCTTGCACTGCGCGGTTTGCCCGCTGGCTCGGGGTACAGGTAAGCCTCGCCTTTGCTTCGCTGCCTGGCCTCTGGTCTTCCGATGCTCCCCGCCAAGATCTAGCTTGTGCACTTTTTATTGTTGTTATTATTTTTTTTAAAAAAGGCCAGGTTCATAGCACCACAGAATTGCAAGGGTTTCTCCCCGAAGAGTCATCTAGTCTAACCCCCAGCAATGCAGGAATCTTTCCCTTGAACCCACGACCCTGAGGTTGAGAGTCTCGTGCTCTACCGACTGAGCTACGTCCTGTTTCTGGGGTGGGGTGTGTGTGTGTGTTGATCTCTTCCCCCCTCCTTCCAAAAAAAGTTAAAACTTTTGGAATGTTTTTTCTTGCCTGTTGAAAAGAGTGTTGTTTTGGAGAAAAGCATGCTTCTTCCTCCCCAACTTCTATTCTTGCTTGAGGGGTGGTGCAGAAGTTTTAATCCTGTATCTCTGGATATCTGCCAGGGAGCAGCTGCCTTGTGTCTTGCAGATGCAGCCATAGCTACCACACCTGGCCTAGGATGAGCTGCTTCCAGCTGTGAAGTCGGTGGGTTGGTTTGCTCTTGGCGTGATGGCAGGGCTTTTTGGCAATGCAGAGGAAGGTTTGGGGGTACAAATCCCCAGAAATAGGGGAAGTGAGTCATGTGCTGATGTTTTCTGAGTCATAATTCTCCAGAAAATAAAGGATCCGAATTCCAGAACGCCAGTTCCCTTAATTTTGCAACTATAACACAAGTGCGCCAAGAGACATAAGAACTCCCTCATTACAGACTTAAGGGTAAAGCGGCTGTGTTGCCTGTCACTGGCATACTTTTAACAAATCCTGCACCTTCGTTTTCTCCTTCAGCTGGGATAAAGCTCTTCGGAGTGTAAGCATGTGGTCGTACAGAGTTTGCAGTAGTATGGTGGCAAGTTCATTTAAAAAACCTCTACCCTAAGCATCTGTAGAGGGAAGCAGTGTCTTTCCAAGTCACTTGATCAGTGTTTTGCGTCCAGGTTTTAAGTTGTCTCATGACTCCCTGTGTTCTTCATTTTGCTTTCCGCCTTGTTCAAGTATGGAGTTCTTCAGTCATTTAACACGCTTCAGTGCAGACTGTTAAACAGCAGCAGCAGCAGCAACCACCACCACACAGAGGACTGATGTGCAAGGCCCTTTTAAAGCAAAACCATTTTCACTGGTTATTATGGGTACCAGCGCTATCAACTGATGATATAATCAGAGTAGCTAAGCTTCTTGAAAGTTAACACACAGCTTAACTTCTCTCATCACATTGGTGATGGGGCACAGCACAGCTTCTTATTTTATTTTTTTTAAAAACACTTTTGGTCATCCTGGATGCTCTATTTATACGTGGCCTGTTAAGTAGGTAGAAACAAAGTTGTACTCAAGGCTTTAGGCACATATTTTGGCCCCCAATTCCCAACAGCCTGAGCCAGCGCACAGCCAGTGGTTAGGAATGATGGGAGCTGTAGTGCAGCAACATCTAGAGAGCCAAATGTTCCCCAGCTGTGAGCTGTAATTTTTGCCTAGAGCAGCTGCCCAGAAATCTCATGCTCCTTTAAAATGCACTGCCTTCTCTCTCTCTTTTGGTCTCTTATTCCAGGAACTACCTCTATCCTTACAGATCCTTCCTCAAAACCCCACTTGAAGTCTAAGGATACATAACTATATTCGAGCATATTCATTCCCAATTGCCTTGCACTTGCCTTGCAGTTGTTCTCCTTTAGAATGTAAAGCTATGTGGGATGGGGACTTATGTTAATGCTGGAAAGTGACATGAACATGGATGGTACCATATAAAGTATAATGTCCACTGGCAGATTTCCTAGGGACTACTTCCCTGTGCAGGGAACAACAGAGCCTAAACCACAGAGCCTAGGGCTTGCCGATCAGAAGGTCGGCGGTTCAAATCCCTGCGACGGGGTGAGCTCTCATTGTTCGGTCCCAGCTCCTGCCCACCTAGCAGTTCGAAAGCATGTCAAAGTGCAAGTAGATAAATAGGTACCGCTCCGGCGGGTAGGTAAACGGCGTTTCCGTGCGCTGCTCTGGTTTTGCCAGAAGCGGCTTAGTCATGCTGGCCACATGACCCAGAAGCTGTCTGTGGACAAACACCAGCTCCTTCAGCCAGTAAAGTGAGATGAGCGCTGCAACCCCAGAGTCATTCGCGACTGGACTTAACTGTCAGGGGTCCTTTACCTTTACCTTTTTACTTCCCTGTGTAGTTACTTTAACTTTTGTTTTAAAAAAGCCATCCCATACTAACATAACAAACAGGGTGATGCTTTTTTATTGTTTGCAAAATTGTGGTTAGTGGGGGAAAAGGAGAGGTAAAAATACAGTGCTGGAAAGGAAACCTGTATATTAAGGTTATGCATCTTACCATTCAAATAGCTACCTATAGTGATATTAAGCATAAATAAGCAGGATGCTTTTTTTTAAAAAAAGCTGCTGATTTAAAGTGTTTCACTTACTTAGCATGCGTAAAATCAGTTTAGCTATGTCACAGTACAGCATTTGTAGCATTTTATGTAAACATCCTGCAAACACTTGAGTATTGTGCAAAGTGTTAGCAAAATCTGTGCATTTGCTGAAAGGTTAGGTCCAGTTGCAGATTATGATAATAATGGAATGTTCCTGTACTGTAATATAAAACTTGTAAGATAGAGAAGAACATAGGCATTGCCTGCCTAAGAATAAGTACTCACGCTAGAAATTCTCCTTGCCTCCTTTCCAATGCAAGTCTTTGCATCTCTTGAATGTACAGTGGTACCTTGGCTTACGAACTTAATCCGCTCCGGAAGTCTGTTCTGAAACCGAAACCATTCTTAAACTGAGTCGCGCTTTCCCGAATGAGGCCTCCCGCTGTCGGTGCCCTTCCACATTTTGGCTTCCATTCGTAGACCGAGGTAAAGTTCGCTAAACAGAACTTCCAGTTTTGCGGAGTTCGTATACCGAATAGTCTGTAAACAGGGCTGTTCTTAATCCGAGGCACCACTGTAAGGGGATCCTCTAGAACAGGCACCCCCAAACTTGGCCCTCCAGCTGTTTTGGGACTACAACTCCCATCATCCCTAAGCTAACAGGACCAGTGGTCATGGATGATGGGAACTGTAGTCTCAAAACAGCTGGAGGGCTGAGTTTGGGGATGCCTGCTCTAGAGCGACTTTCCTCCAACCTAATGCCCTTGCTGGGTAGGGCTGATGGGAACAGTTATCCAGAACATTTGGAGAGTACCAGCTTGGGGAGGCTGCTCTAGAGCAGGAGCCGAGAGAGCAGTAGCACTTTCTGCATTTTGGCTGGTTTGGGTCGTGACCAGTGTTATCTGAGAGCTAGCACAATCATTAAGAATGGTGACCTTGTATAACAACTTGGCTTTCTCTCTGGGTTTTACTTCTGCTGTGTTATATCTTAGGCTGAAAGAGGATAAAATCCAAACTCTATACAGTACAGGCCCAGAAACTCCTGTTGCTGTGGCCCTGCAAGTAGGATTCGTTGCCATATTCACTGTGCCAAAGGGGCTCTTAGCCAAATATGCATACTTTCCCTGTGATTTCTTCCTTTCACAATTAAATGGCATTGCCTTTACACTATAGCTATGTTCACATGTCCCAGTAAACGACGTTGTCATGTCATCTGGACTGGCAAACTGTGGTTCATGTTAATTTATAACGAGTTTCAAACAAGCCAGCGCCTAACCATGGTTTCTGAAGCTGTGTCCCTTAAGCAAACCGTAGCTCCGTGTGAGCCACAGTTCCTGGTTTTGAAGGGTATGGGAAGCTGTGATTGGCTAAAAGCAGATGTAAAAAGCTCCCAAACTCCCCTTGAACACAGGGCAAGAGGGGAGATACGAGCGTACAAGCCCAAGGCTTGTTCCTGCTCAAATCTGTGTGCTGTTCATACTACCATGAATAGTTCGATTATAATTACCTTGGTGTATTCTGAATGACAATGCTTTTATTTTTATTACTTAATCTCTAATGAGCACTCTCAGGTATAAGACCACTGACCTAATTACTCAAAGCCAATTATTTCTTTTTTGAAAAGCACATTTTCCTGTGCACACACGACACAAGGGATATCTGCCAAGTTTATCTCATTATCAATCACTATGATGAAGGCATGCAGCTGTGGAAAACACAGCTTTTTGCAAGTGAAAGGATGCAGTTTGCCAAATATAACTTGCATGATACAGTACTAACATCACACAATATATTTTTTTTGGGGGGGGGGACCGACCAGACATTGATATTGCCCCCTTCCGTCCTTCTGAATTTATATCCTGCTTTTAAAATTTTGTTTTGTACTGTTGAATTATGCCTGCTTTCAGTAACATACCCTCTGTCTCCCAGGTTGCACTGCTGAGCGGTATGCCCTCCCTGAACCTACTTACTTCTGAGTAGCATGTATAGCATTGCATTTTGCTTTGGCTGACTTGGAGTGAGTGAAAAGGGATTCTTTCTTGAGCAGGAGAGTTGGCAGCGCTAGCTTTTTCCTGGCTTGTATCCCTGGGTAACCTCAGTTGGAATAGATAAAAACAAACCACTCCCTGTTAATGGAAGACTACTGGCAAAAATCTTGTAACATGAAATACCCAAAGTACATCACTTTCTGTACATGAACACCAAATGTATATTTGGTGGTGGTGGAGGAATGGATGCTTGTTGGTGTGCAGAACAGAAGGTTAAGCCCTTAAGGGAAAAACACTCCGTATGTAGTTGGAAGGGGCAGAGAAAGGCAGAGATTGCTGGCTTAGTGTCTCTAGTTAAAAGTTTGCTGAGACTTTGAGGGGGAGCACTTTTGGAGGGGGGAGGGGGAGGTTAGTGCTATCTTTGGGGGTTCACGCCTGTTGGGGTTGCCAGAATGTTACCCTGGGCTTCCCACCTTAATAAGGAAGACTCAGAACCAAACTTGTTGTTGTTTAGTCGTTTAGTTGCGTCCGACTCTTCGTGACCCCATGGACCAGAGCACGCCAGGCACACCTGTTTTCCAATGCCTCCCGCAGTTTGGTCAAACTCATGTTCATAGCTTCGAGAACACTGTCCAACCACCTTGTCCTCTGTCGTCCCCTTCTCCTAGTGCCCTCAATCTTGCCCAACATCAGGGTCTTTTCCAGGGAGTCTTCTCTTCTCATGAGGTGGCCAAAGTATTGGAGCCTCAGCTTCAGGATCTTTCCTTCCAGTGAGCAGTCAGGGTTGATTTCCTTAAGAATGGATAGGTTTGATCTTCTCGCAGTCCATGGGACTCTCAAGAGTCTCCTCCAGCACCATAATTCAAAAGCATCAATTCTTCGGCGATCAGCCTTCTTATGGTCCAGCTCTCACATCCATACATCACTACTGGGAAAACCATAGCTTTAACTATACGGACCTTTGTTGGCAAGGTGATGTCTCTGCTTTTTAAGATGCTGTCTAGGTTTGTCATTGCTTTTCTCCCAAGAAGCAGGTGTCTTTTAATTTCGTGACTGCTGTCACCATCTGCAGTGATCAAGGAGCCCAATAAAGTAAAATCTCTCACTGCCTCCATTTCTTCCCCTTCTATTTGCCAGGAGGTGATGGGACCAGTGGCCATGATCTTGGTTTTTTTGATGTTGAGCTTCAGACCATATTTTGCGCTCTCCTCTTTCACCCTCATTAAAAGGTTCTTTAATTCCTCCTCACTTTCTGCCATCAAGGTTGTGTCATCTGCATATCTGAGGTTGTTGATATTTCTTCCGGCAATCTTAATTCCAGCTTGGGATTCATCTAGTCCAGCCTTTCGCAGAACCAAACTACACATTACATTAATGTGCAGCTGCATGAACCTTTTAATTTTTCACTGAATGTGGTTGCTTCTGGGCTCCCAACAGACGTGTCAACTCTAGGGGGCAAATGACCTCTCAATATTCCTTAGCAGGGGGCTTAGTGTCCCAATATTGAGGGAGGTAAGAGGCTGAACTGCCAAGTTTTTCTTAGAATTTTGAAGTGTCAGGTATAGCTCTAGTGGCTTTAGCCCAAACGTAGCAGAGTTTTCCTGCACAGAAGCTAGTTGAGGTGGAAATGACTAGTCGGCTAGACGCAGAATAACTATTTACAGGATTTATTAAAAGAAAATAAAAGCAGCAGAGTTTCTGCATACAAAGCAAAGCAAAATAAATCCTCTCTGTCTCTCTCTCTCCAACCATACGCAGCACTCCTACTCCTAACAAAAACCAACTGTGCTAGCATTCCTAGATAAGAGTTCAGTGCTGGTCGTTAACCAATCAGAGAGAGTAGTTTCCAGGTCAGGCAGACCTTGGCTTTCTGCCAAGAGTAAATTGACACTGCCTTGAGTTAATTGTGTGAAGCAAGAATTTGTAAGTTTCCCATGAGAACCAATTAACAGAAACCGAACAGTTTTGTGGCACTGGGCAGGACCACCTCCTGACTATACGCCTCCTCCTGATGATGCATGTGTGACATCACAGGTGTGCGACAAGTGTCACATGGACGGCGGGTTGATGGCCACCCAGTCTTCGGCCCAAGGTGGCCTCTGGCTCACAGTGAATATCAGCACTGTGGTGGGAGGGGTAGTTCAGCCTCCCTACCTGCCATGGTCTCAGTGAAAAATGCTGCCCACGCTGCTATGTTTTGACTCAAGGAATAGCCAGTGGGGAACTTTCTCTTGCAGGGGCAGTTTTCATTAGGACAATGGCATGATAAGAAAAGATTAACTCCCACTGCCCCATCCTTCAATGCGTGATCCCGATTCTTACTTGACTCCAAGTGGCTGTTATTTACAGCGTTTGTAAAAAAGTATCACAATGTATCTGTGAATTTAAGTATTTAATGTCTATTGTAGCTCGGCCTCCAGGAAGCGTGCTGAAGGCCTGCTCTGCTTAGTCGTGATCACATCTTGAAACTGTACACTACAGCAATTGTTAAGAGTTCTGCTATGACTCGTTGGTAAAAGATGAAGGAGCCTGATAGATTCTTCCCCCTCTGAAGGCATATGGCAGACAGCCTTTCACAAATAAATGAAACCTCTAAATTTGAAGAAAGAAAATAAAAAAGGTGGGTGGCAAACAGGCATTAGACGTTTCTGCAGACTTTTAGTATCTCCATTCCTGCAGCTTTTTCTTTCTTTCTTTTTCAGGGGAAAGCTCTGACTCTCATTTAGAAAGGGGATGTCCTAAAAAAGACATGTTGTCACTTTCTGAAAATCAGATGTCTTTAATGTCTGTGCCTCAAATTGCTGTAATTGTAAACTGAAACAGCTGAACATTTGGGAAATTCTTAGAAGAACAAAATAATAATAATCTTCAGTTCCTCCAAATTGTCTAGTCATGAAAATATGTGTTAGGTAGCCAGAGTTTTCTGTTTTTGAGGGGTTGCTCTTTTAGTTGCAACTCTAGTGATTTCTTACCTTCTCACATGATGCAGCTCCTAATTAGCAAGAGGTAGCTAATTAAACAGGGCTGGAGACGGAATCTTCTCGTTATAGTATTGCACATGCCAGTGAAATTGTTCAACTCTGATTACAAACCTCTGAGCTACTTGTGAGCGGAATAGTTACCAGAAGGAACACGTCTGTATTTTTAAATGATCAACAAATTGTAATTGGCAGGCAGAATGGTCTGAAGACATGTATTTACAACCAGGACCCCAAATATAGCACCTGTGTGCACCAAGTTACCCTAAGACACCCCCCCCAAAAGCTAAGACCCTCTACCAGCTTTTAGGCAGCTGTTAACTCCCCAAGTATTACATTTTATTCTCAAGATTACATTAGTTTGTTGAACATGTATTCATTATGCATTAAAGCACATATCAAGATGAAGTTCTGTGCACTTTATTATTGCTGCACTTATAATAGTTTTAATATTTTGTGATTTTTTTTTAAAAAAAAACCTTTTGTGAATTTGTAAGGCTGTTTTATCTATTCCTGTTAGCCACCCTAGGCTCCAAGTTGTAGCCAGTGGGTGGGAAAGGAATGTTTTGTGTAGATAAGTAAAATAAACATGCTACATATATGAATTACTAATATTTACCTGACCGCATTTAATGAGCTACCTAGTGAGCTATGAATCAAGTCTATATCAATAAATACCAGCCAGGACTATTAATCCATAGCAGCCATTTCTACTTCTAATGATAGCGAGAAGTGTGACAATTTTGGGGCATCTTTGGTAGCCAGCCAAATATTGGATGGGCAAGATCCTGCATATTCCTGACCTCATGCTGCACCTCTAGAACTCGGTGAATTCCTTGCTCCTTTTTCCAGCTCCAGGCCTTCCCAGATTTTCCCTCAACCCTGCAGCAGGGGAAGGGAGCAGGGATTATTCCCGTAGTCTTGCTGTTTTCTCAGGATACTTTGGAGCAAATTGCAATCCAAGCACTTTGGAGCGTGAAAATAGCAAGCCTTAGCCCTCTTCTTGAGTTTTGAGCTGAAAAGGGGATTGCTCCTAGAATCATAGAGTTGGAAGGGACCCTGAGAATCATCTGGAAACTAATATGCAGCTGGGTTCAAACCCACAACCTTGCCGTTATCAACACTTCACTCTGAGTTATCAAGTTGGTATTCCTGTGGTTTTGAACGTAAGAATAGCCTGCTGAATCAGGCCAATGGAACATCTATTCCAGCATCCTCTTTTCACAGTGGCCAACCAAATACCTGTGGGAAGCTAGGGAGCAACTGGTATTTCAGCAACTGGTATTTCAAACCATCTGTGGAGGTAGAGCCTAGCCGTCATGGCTAGTAGCCATTGATAGACCCCCTCCTCCATGATTTTGTCTAATCCTCTTCTAAAGCCATCCAAGTTGGTGGTCATTACTGCCTCTTGAGGAGGCAAGTTCCGTAGCTGGACTATTCAATGCATGAAGAGGTCTTTTCTTTTATCGGTCCTGCATCTTCCAACATTCAGCTTCATTGCTGTGCTTCTAAAGACCTCCGACCACCTCAGGACTAGCGCTGCTACTGAGAGACGACCCATACACTTTTTACAGCTCCAAGCTCAGGAGGGCAGCTGTGGCTTGTGCTGCCCAGGTCCCACTTTTGAGATACAGTACAGTACCTCAAAATGCATCCTACACGCTTTTAACCTGTGCAGTTTCCACCATGCACAGTTGAAGCCAGCTGGTTGAAATTCTGTAAATTAAATGCGGACATTTCTGGCATGGAAAGAGCTATTAAGCTCCCTGTCTTGCTTACCAACCAAGGACAAATCAGTGTACCTGCTCTGCAAGGGAGGGAAGGAAGGAAGGAAGGAAGGAAGGAAGGAAGGAAGGAAGGAAGGAAGGAGGAGAAGAAGAAGAAGAAGAAGAAGAAGAAGAAGAAGAAGAAGAAGAAGAAGAAGAAGAGTAGTTTGGATTTGATATCCCGCTTTATCACTACCCAAAGGAGTCTCAAAGCGGCTAACATTCTCCTTTCCCTTCCTCTCCCACAACAAACACTCTTTGAGGTGGGTGGGGCTGAGAGACTTCAAAGAAGTGTGACTAGCCCAAGGTCACCCAGCAGCTGTATGTGGAGGTGCGGAGACGCGAACCCGGTTCACCAGATTATGAGTCTACCGCTCTTAAACCAGTACACCACACTGGCTCTCACACGGGGTGTGTGTGTGGGATGTGAGTCAGTTTTTGATATTACCCAGGCACATTTTGTGACTGGCGCAAGCCCAATTGCAACCACGTGGAGATCTCTGAATGCCAGGTTGGCAACTGGGGAAAGCAAAATGTCCCTTAGAGAAGGATCTGCAATATTTTCCTTGAAGCTAGAATTAGTTTTATTCTGGATTTTTTCATTTGGTGTTTTAATGTGTTGCAAACTGCTTTGAGATTTGTTCTTTAAAATATAAAGTGGTATAGAAATAATAATAATAATAATAATAATAATAATAATAATAATAATAATATATCCCACGGGGTGGGGAAAACAGTGCCTAGACATTGCATTGTGGCGACCGTAGCCCAGGTTTGAGGTGCCATTTGGTGATTAGATAATACAGTGGTACCTTGGTTCTCAAACGCCTTGGTACTCCAACAACTTGGAACCCAAACACTGCAAACCCGGAAGTAAGCATTCCAGTTTGGGAACTTTTTTCGGAAGCTGTTATACCTGATAACAAACTATTCTGTATACGAACTCCGCAAAACTAGAAGTGCCGTGCTTCCGTTTTGAGTGTTACGCTGAGGTCTGTCAGTTTTTGCTATTTATTTTGCGTTTTTCTTTTTGCGGCCTTTTTGTTTTGTTTTTGTGGCTATGTGGAACTCAGTTCAGCTACTGATTTACTGAATGATTGTGTGACTGCAGTACATTGTTTATTGCTTTCATTTTATGAACCAATGGTCTCAAATTCATGTTAAATTTGCTGTTTTAGGGGTTGTTTTTAAAAGTCTGGAACGGATTAATCCATTTTGCATTACTTTCTATGGGAAAGTGCGCTTTGGTTATGGAATGGACTTCCGGAACAGATTAAGTTTGAGAACCAAGGTACCACTGTATATCTGAGTTTCTAACACTGGTTTGAGTATATGCAGCTTGTGTATCCATGCCATCCCCAGATTGCAACCCCCACATAAGATGTGAATGGAGCAGAGCATGACTGTAGAGATGAGATCCTGTTCCCTCCCAAGCTCCAGTGTTGAAGGAAAGGATGGGGGCTCATCCTGCTCATCCCAGAAAGTGAT
Source organism: Zootoca vivipara (assembly GCF_965207765.1). Taxonomy (NCBI): domain Eukaryota; kingdom Metazoa; phylum Chordata; class Lepidosauria; order Squamata; family Lacertidae; genus Zootoca; species Zootoca vivipara. The sequence continues at coordinate 15,330,293 of NC_142594.1, read as the reverse complement.
GCAACACTTCCTTTAGGGCATGTGGACAGTGGAATTACAGGTCCCGTTATGCAAACATTGGGAATTAATCCAATTCTTTCTCAGTGTCCCTTGCAAACTCTCTTGGATTTCTTTGGTCACCCTTGGAGAGGAGCACCCTTGGAGAGAAATCAGCAGTTCTCTTTCCTAGTGAGAATCCGGAGCTTTCTACCTTGAAACTTCCCCCCAACACTTCACTTAATTAAATTTAAAATATAAACAGAAAGGACTTGCAAAATTTAAGAAGAAAAGCTAAGCTTCCTGTATTCAGTAATGCCTTGGTTTATGCCAAAAGCAGGCATTCCACAGGAAGGCGGACATTTTTTAAATTTCTCAGATGCAAAACTTTATAGCCCACAAACATCTGAAATATCCGTTCGGAGGGCTTGTTAGCAGCCGAGCTTAACTGTTTGTTATTCTACTGAGCAGAGTTTAAAATCTGAGCTGCAATTTCAACTGAGGCTTGTTTGTAAAAGTTGGCACTATATGCTTAGCCATTTTTAGAGTTGTATTAGGGCATTTCTATTTAACACCAGACTCTAGTGTAGTAACATAAGAAGAGTGTGCTGGATCAGGCCAGTGGCCCATCTAGGCCAGCATCCTGTTTTTGCAGGACCTGAGCCACGAGACCACGGTCCCTTCCTGTGGTTTGTGATATGCAGAAACAGAATGTCTCTGACAGGGAAGGAGTTTGGTGTAGAATAGGCATATGAGGCCCCAGGTTCTTGGGCACAGAAGCAGTGTTTGAAATTAGCCAGGCGCCAGGCGCATTTTGCACCTGACTTTTGACCACTTGCGACCAAGTGAAGATGCTTGGGTGCCAGGATATTGTTTGTCATAACCATCTGTGGTCATTGGATCTGGGCTGTTTTCACACACTAGTACCCCATCCTGTAGAATTCTATCAGTTATATTTTATCTGCAGAATGAATTTCTGGAACTGACATGCTTTTTCCCATGTGCGGCCCGAGCAGGAACAGTCACCATTAAGAAAAAGAGGCCGGAATAGGCCAATATATATGTGGACTGTCCCTGGCTAGATCAAGTGACTTTGCTTCTTTAAGTTCTCAATGTTCTTAACCTAGCTCAAGGCTGTCATCTGAACTAGCCTGATGCTTAACTGAGAATCAATCAGAGTCAAGTCCTCCATTTGAAAAATAAGACTTTAGAGCTGTCTTACCCCCAAATATCAACTAGGCATTCCATTTTGGCAACGGTAACCTTGGTTTAAAGAGCCATTTGCCACCCAGGTTATACAGTCATATCTCGGTTTAAGTACGCTTCGGTTTGAGTACTTTCAGTTTAAGTACTCTGCGGACCCGTCTGGAACGGATTAATCCACTTCCCATTACTTTCAATGGGAAAGTTCGCTTCAGGTTAAGTACGCTTCAGGTTAAGTACGGACTTCCAGAACCAATTACACTCATACTTCGGGTTAAGTACGCTTCAGGTTGAGTACTCCGTGGACCCATCTGGAATGGATTAATCCACTTCCCATTACTTTCAATGGGAAAGTTCGCTTCAGGTTAAGTACGCTTCAGTTTAAGTACTCCGCGGTCCGTCTGGAACAGATTAATCCACTTTCCATTACTTTCAATGGGAAGGTTCGCTTCAGGTTAAGTACGTTTCAGGTTAAGTACAGACTTCCAGAACCAATTGTGTACTTAAACCGAGGTACCACTGTATATCTAAGTTTCTAACACTGCACAGAAGTGCATGGGTGTAAGGTGTGTGTATGTATATACACATTCACGTGTGTACCCACAAACACATACATATAGGGAAAGTGTGTGGTCTAGTTGCAAGGAACTTTACAGTGACTGTAAATTGATCAATGCAATCCATGCTAGGTTCCAGTCTAGACCAGCCTTTGCCAACTCAGTGCACCCCAGATGTGCTGGACTACAGCTCCTGACAGCCCCAGTCAGCATGACTGGTGGCTGGCGCTGATGGGAGTTGTAGTCCAAAATATCTGGTGGGCAAAGGCTGGTCCACAGAATTCTGTTGTTCCAGTTCAACCCTCTTCTTTTCATACCTTTACTTGACAGCTGTAGTTATTGATACCGGCTTCCAGGAAGCGTTACCAGTTCTCTCGCTAGAGCAATTGCCTGCTATGCTGACACCAGCCAGGAGACAGACATCTGTGGTGTTCCAGTTTTATGCTACTGACAGATGCATGTCTGATAAAGCAAAACTGTTGCTCAACAAGCCACATTAAAAATGAAATAAAACTCAGCCATGCAGCACTATAAAGCATGGGGATTATATTAGTGAGGGCTGCAGGAGGCCACTGCATTTCTTCACATGTGGAAGGAATGAGAGGAAGATGGTATTAGCCCTATTGTGCTTTTAATTTAGCTTGAAAGGCTTGGGGTAAGCTGACAGCACTTTCTGAATGTCCAGAATGTTTTCACTTAAAAAAAATAACTCTACAGATGAGCAATACCGTTCTTAGGCTCAACCAGAATGCCATGAAAGTGTTTCAGGCTTTCATGTTCCCCAGAACGGCTCGTTAGGCAAGATGCCAGAAATCTAGAGATGCTACTTTTATTTGTAGTGCAGTAAAATAACTACTGCTTTAGTTACTGAACCAAAATGTGGCTTTGTGTTTCAAATTGAATTGAAGAAATGCCCACATTATGTGGTGGTTTATAAAATTATTCATAGACTTCTTTGGGGGGCAAAGTCCACCCACAGTAGCCTACACCTCATAAGCAAACAGCAAATTTTTTAAAGAAAAACACAACAATTTAAATAGTACTGTTTTGTTTTATTATTGTTTAATAGATTTTCACCCTCTTTTAAGGATCTTAGTTCATAAGGCAGGCATCCCCAAACTGCGGCCCTCCAGATATTTTGGCCTACAACTCCCATGATCCCTAGCTAACAGGACCAGTGGTCAGGGATGATGGGAATTGTAGTCCAAAACATCTGGAGGGCCGAAGTTTGGGGATGCCTGTCATAAGGAATCCCTTTATGGTGCCAGTGGTAGGGAAATGGAAGCAAAATACATTTAATAGCACAAACAACAGTGACTTGCTGTTGTGAGTTGAGTTTTCACAGGCAGTAGGTGGGAGAGAAGTCTAAAACCAGGGACAGAAATGTAACTTAGAACTTCTGGAGCAAATGAAAATTCTGTATTCTAGGCTGGAGGGCTGCAGCTAATGTATGCTTCTTAATAGTATATCCTAATGACCCCCCCCCCCCAAAAAAAGGCCAGGCTAGATTTGGAAGAGCTTGGGGATGCAGTTTTTCTGCAATGGATGAATAGATGGCAGTAATATTTTAAAGTATATTATGAGTGTGCACAATGCTTTGTGTGGAAGTAGCCTAGATTTAATTATCAGCACTGGAAACATCTGCAGGCATGTAGTTACAGAATAAATAAAATGCCACCCTTCTTTGAGAAGAGCTGCAAAATGGAGTAAACTAATGGTGCCTCGTTGGCATGATTCTAAACATCTGGCACCCAAGTTTTCTGAATACTGCTCAGGCTTTCAGCAGCAGCTGTTGTGGTTTAGATAATGCCATGTGGATATTGTTAGAGCCAGCAAGGCCAATGGCAAGGAATGATGGGAGTTGTAGTCTAACATCATCTGAAAAGCAGCTGGTTGGTGATGGCTGCTTTACAGCATAATGAGAATCAGGTGATGTGATTGCCCAGGATGCAGTGATGCAGTGTTAGAAACTCAGATATATAAGCTAGGCACCAAATGGCTCCTTAAACCAAGGTTACTGTCACCAAAAATTGAATGTCTAGTTGCCATTTTGGGGGTAAGACTGCTCAAAAGTCTTACTTTTCAAATGATGGACTGTGATTGATTCTCAGTTAAGCATCTGGCTAGTTCAGATGACAACCTTGAGCTCGGTTAAGAGCTTTGAGAACTTAAAGAAGAAAAGTCACTTGATCCAGGGACAGTCCTATTCCGACCTCTTTTTCTCAATGGTGACTGCTTCTGCTCAGGCTGCACAGAAAAAGCATGTTGGTTCCAGAAATTCATTCTGATTGTGCAGATAAAATATAACTGATAGAATTCTACAGGATGGGGTATTAGTGTGTGAAAGCAGTCCAGGTCCAATGATCCCTAGGCATGCACCTCCAGATGGTGGAGATGTCAGGCATGCTCACTTGGTTGCAAGTGGCCAGTAGTCAGGTGCGAAATGCGCCTGGCTCCTGGCTAATTTCAAACACTGTCCAGATGTCAAAGTATTTGCTGTACGAAACACTGGATTTATCTTCTGTGAAATAAGTCTAGGCTATTGTTGATCTTCTGTTTTAGGATTGCTTTAAATACTAAATCTGGGGGTTTTTTGCCTTAAAAAAGAAGAAGCTGCTGTGCTAACGGGTAATCCACATAGCCACTGTACACAGTGAGCCGCTTCAAATGTATACATATGCTGACGCCCTGCTGTTGGTCAGCCAGCTATCATCACATGCAGAGTTAAGCTTTGTGCTTGTCTCCAGAGTAGGAGTTTTTGAACGTTTGTCAGACGGTATCAAATCTTGATTCTGTGCATAGTGCTAGCTGCCCGGGATTGGATAGTTCTAGGCAAGGAGCTGACATATAGAATGGCATTTGAGATGATCATCACGATATACCCATTGATTGTCTGAATTTTCTCTTTACACAGTTGAATCACAGTGCAATGAATTGGAGACTAGTTTCCACCAGGGAATAACACTCATCTATATATATCTATATATCCCTATGCCACATGGGTGGCGCTGTGGTCTAAACCACAGAGCCTAGGGCTTGCTGATCGGAAGGTTGGCTGTTCAAATCCCCGCAACGGGGTGAGCTCCCTTTGTTCGGTCCCAGCTCCTGCCAACCCAAATGAGATTTTGATGTGTATTAATTACTCGTTTTGTTTTGTTTTTGTTTTTTGTACTTTCTGTGTTTTTGCTATCACTTTTTGTAATATTAGAAAACCAATAAAAATATTCAAAGTGCAAGTAGATAAATAGGTACCGCTCTGGTAGGAAGGTAAATGGCGTTTCCGTGCACTGCTCTGGTTTCGCCAGAAACGGCTTAGTCATGCTGGCCACATGACCCGGAAAAACTGTCCGCGGACAAATGCCAGCTCCCTCGGCCAGTAAAGCGAGATGAGCGCCACAACCCCAGAGTTGTTTGTTACTGGACTTCACTGTCAGGGTCCTTTACCTTTACCTTTTTATATATCCATATCCATATCCATACACACACACACACACACACACACACACACACACACACACACACACAAGTTGATTGACAGTTGCCCATTATTACGGATAAAGTTGAGGCTTGCTCTCTGTGCTTTCCATCTGTTTGACAACGAGGTACTGTATTGCAATTGGTGTTGATTCAAGTTTTGGCAGATTGCTCAGAGGGCTGGCTTTTAAACAATAGGAAAAGGAAATTTCTGACGTGACCAATGAGGCATAAAATAGGTTTGCTGGTAACCAAACATATGGTAGATAAAATGCTGCTTTCACTCCCCCCCCCAATGATATTGGGCATACTGTAGCATCATATTTAGAATTCTCTCAGGGACACTAAAAGCTTCGAAATAAGTATTTTTGTGCAACATTCTGCTAAGAGTAATTTAAGTCATTTTAAAAGTTAGCTTATATAAGTTCTGTTCTGTTTTTTGCCTATATAGACTTTCATTTATTTCAGATGGCAACATTTATCAAGGAAGCAAATCCTAAGGGCTATAAAAATCTTTTTATTTTTGCCTCACATCAGGAAGTGTATGACAAATATCGCATTCATGGCTTTTGAAATCCCCAAAATATTCCGATCTGTTCTTGTCCCAAAGTATTGAGTTGTTATTTTTTACTAATAAGATAATGGTACATATTTTTCCCTCCGTGTAAACTGACAAGAGAAAATATCTATGTTTTATAATGAAAGTCTTTACTCCAAATATTATTTTTTAATGCTCGGAAACAATTCTCTTATGTGGGGTGGGGAAGCATATTTAACTAGCAGACCTATATAGAAGAACATTAAAATGTGCGGACTTCAGAGTGGCTTTATGGTATTTATGAATCACGCTTTGTCGAACAGAGCATGGGGAGATGTATGTCAAAGGATAAACAATAAAATAACACCAATCAATGAAAATAAAATATTCATAAAGTCACACTAATGGAAAAAACACCATCCATCCCTTGCTTTTTTTTGGGGGGGGGGCAAACATATCAAACTGAAAAGGTGTGGTTAAGAAAGTGTCTTTAACTGAGGTTCAAATCCCAACAATGAAGGGAGCAAGCACAAAAAGGAAGGTTATTCCACCAAGCAGGATTGAGCCATTTAGTATTGGAGGAGGCAGATACTTGGGTCTTGTGCCGCTAAGGGCTTTATAATATAAACTGTTACCAACACCTTGGGTCCAGTAGCTTACAGGTAGCCATTGCAGTGCAAATATACCTGCAAAACACTTCAAAACACTGGAGGTCTCAGGGCAGTTCACAGAAAATACCACAATATATAAAATCAAAATAAGAACAATAACCCAATAACCATAGCTGCCAAGTTTTCCCTTTTCTCGCGAAGAAGCCTATTCAGCATAAGGGAATTTCCCTTTAAAAAGGGAGAACTTGGCAGCTATGCCCAATAACCCCCCCCCCAAGAGCCATATTTTCAAAGGGTATAGGATGTCTGTCAGGTCAACCAAAGGCCTGGTTAATAAGGAACGTTTTTGCCTGGTGCCTTGTTGTTGTTTAGTCGTTTAGTCGTGTCCGACTCTTCGTGACCCCATGGACCAGAGCACGCCAGGCACTCCTGTCTTGCATTGCCTCCCGCAGTTTGGTCAAACTCATGTTCGTAGCTTCGAGAACACTGTCCTAAAGGTGTATAATGAAGGTGCCAGGCGAACTTCCCTGGGGAGAGCATTCCACAGACGGGGAGCAGCTGCAGAGAAGGCCCCGTTCTTGTGTTGCCACCCTCCGGACCTCTCAAGGAGGAGGCACACAAAGAAGGGCCTCAGAAGATGATCTCAGCGTCCAGGGTAGGTTCATATGGAAAGAGGCGGTCCTTTAGGTTTGCGGTCCTGAGCTGTTTATTTATTTGCATTCAGCTAATATGGTATATCCTGCCAGCAGGTGTCCTGTGCAAGGTCTCCCACCTGTGCAATGGGCCTTTCCCCCTCTCCTCCCTTCCCAGCTCCCATCATTCCACTAGCCAATATATGCAGTTGTCAGGAAGGATGGCAGCTGTAGTCCAGCAACATCTGGAGCAGGCACCCCCAAACTGCGGCCCTCCAGATGTTTCGGCCTACAACTGCCATGATCCCTAGCTAACAGGACCAGTGGTTGGGGAAGATGGGAATTGTAGTCCAAAACATCTGGAGGGCCAAAGTTTGGGGGTGCCTGATCTGGAGTGACAAATATACCCCTTTCCTGATTTAACAGGGTTAAGTAATTTGCCTGATATTTTTTTTAACAGATAGTTGCAGTAGCTCTTTTTATACATACAACACAAATTTCTCATGAGACTGCAGTGAAAAAAAGTCCAACCACTCTCTCTCTCTTTTTGTTGTTGCTCAGAACTGTAAATCACATGTGCTATGAACTTGAATGAATGTTTTTAGAAAGAAAAACACCCTCACAGGAAATGAGGCTTAAACCCATATAGTTGACATGATGTTTGCTACAAAAGGCAGGAAATTCAGCGTTAAGGCCCACCTTCAGTTGGTGTGAGTGAAACATCATTTCTTTTCATTTTCCTTTCCATTTAGTTTTGTGTCCTATCCTAAGCCTTACTTAAGGCTAATCTCTGTGTGTATTTGAGCGAAATATACACATGAAGTGTTTTGCAGTGTATATTTGTACATACTGTATGTGGGCCTTGTTGTTTGTTGTGCATTTTGTATAGGGGTCCTCGTTGTGTTTTGTATTGTAACTGGCAATGTGCCTTTGCACTAGCCTGGCTCCTTTAAAAACGGTGCAGGGTTCATTATTTATACATTTTGGCCAGACCTCTCTGATTGCATCACCGTTGGCACCTGCATTGTTGTAGCATATTTGGCTCTTTGGGATGTTATAGTGAGAGCCAAATCTTTTATGTTACGGTATGTTATTGATTTTAAAATGAAAGTCTTACAGCTCTAGAGACTCTTGGTGTATGAAGTGCTTTTCTGGTTTTCTTTATTTTCACGGTTATTCTCTCAAATATCAAATCAACATAAGCCTGATTTCAAAGTGTTTACAATTAAACCTTTTTTTAACAAAACCCACAGTAGTCATATTCAGTAAGCATCATTGCTACAGCAGGGCTTTTACCTTTGTCTTTTCTTAAATAAGGAGGGACCCAGGTGGCACTGTGGGTTAAACCACAGAGCCTAGGGCTTGCTGATCAGAAGGTCGGCGGTTCGTATCCCTGCAACGGGGTGAGCTCCCGTTGCTCGGTCCCAGCTCCTGCCCACCTAGCAGTTCGAAAGCACGTCAAAGTGCAAGTAGATAAATAGGGAGCGCTCCGGCGGGAAGGTAAACGGCGTTTCCGTGCGCTGCTCTGTTTTGCCAGAAGCAGCTTTGTCATGCTGGCCACATGACCCGAAGCTGTCTGCGGACAAATGCCGGCTCCCTCGGCTTATAGAGCGAGATGAGCGCCGCAACCACAGAGTTGGACACGACTGGACCTGATGGTCAGGGGCCCCTTTACCTTTTCTTAAATAAAAGATACCCAGTCATCAATGGAAGATGCTTCTGGCTCTTTAATCTTACCACAAAACATCTTTGGAGCAAAGGCAGTTTTCCTTGCTTGTTTTACTTGCATGTTTCCATTCCATCTTTTCTAAACTTGCAAGAACAAATCCGTCAAATCAATAAATTAACTCACCACCGTAGATATGATGAGCCTTCCTATTTGTGGTGATAAAATATAATTACCACCTTCCACAATCAAAATCTGCTTCATTATATCTTTGCTTATGCCCACTATAAAATGCCAATCCAAAAAGGAATCCATAATATTGCATACTAAGGAGCTGATGACTCAGAAGCAGTTAGGTTTGCAAGGCAATGCCTTCAACAATAAAGGGATAATCACAGATAAGCTCCCACCACCACTACCACCACTGGGGAAAACTTACACTGCCTCTCATTTTCATTTACAACTCTTAGCAGGACTTCTCCAGTTGATCTTGTTGGGTGGGAGGGGGCAGTTTTAGTATGCTGCTGATATCTGAGATAAATCAACCCTGTCAATAAATTCATAAAAGTGATGAGTCTTTAAAAACAGATAGCCCTTGGGACTGCGAGAGGAGAGAGAAGCGCTCCATCCCTCTTGGGTTGACCTACTGAATTTTAGTGCTGCAGTTTCCTTCCTCCGCAATCCGAGCCTCTTGGGTTTGCCAGTCAGAAGGTCGGCAGTTCGAATCCCTGTGATGGGGTGAGCTCCCGTTGCTCGGTCCCAGCTCTTCCCAACCTAGCAGTTCGAAAGCATGCCAGTGCAAGTGGATAAATAGGTACCGCTGTGGTGGGAAGGTAAACAGAGTTTCCATGTGCTATGGCTTCCTTCACAATGTCCCATTGTGCCAGAAGTGGTTTAGTCAAGCTGGCCACACGACCCGGAAAGCTGTCTGTGGACAAACGCCAGCTCCCTCGGCCTGAAAGCGAGATGAGCGCCGCAACCCCATAGTCGCCTGGACTTAACCATCCAGACTCCAGGGGCCCTTTACCTTTACAGTTCATAAAGAGGGACAGAGCTCTTGTCTCTCCTTGGCCAGCCTTCTTACTCACCTGCACATAATTCCTTGTCACCTGTGGCTACCAGGCTTGTGCTTGAATATGGAGCTGAGATTACCAAACAAATATTGGACAGATTCACCATCATTCATCATCATTTTTAATTTGTATACCATCTTTCTATCTTACAATACTCAAGGCCAGGCATCCCCAAACTTCGGCCCTCCAAATGTTTTGGACTACAGTTCCCATCTTCCCTGACCACTGGTCCTGTTAGCTAGGGATCATGGGAGTTGTAGGCCAAAACACCTGGAGGGCCGCAGTTTGGGGGTGCCTGCTCAAGGCGGTTTACGAGCTGAAGAAACAATAATTGGACATCTTATAACAATCTAATGCAATACAAAAATCCTATATAATAAAGTGCAAGTGTCTCTGCGTCCAGATTCCCTGTGTCCCTGTGTCCGTGCTACTGCGCATGTGCCCTACGGACACAGGGATTGGATGCAGAGACTGCACGCACACACACGCGCGCTCTCCCCACCCCCACCTACCATTTCCCTGCGGCCGCCAACCGCTGCTCCCAGCCGGACTGAGCGTTGGCGGCGGGGAGAGCACGCGTGTGTGCGTCCAGCAAGGACAGGTCCCGGGGTTCGGAGAAGCGCTGCGCAAGTGCTTCTCCGAACCCGGGATGTCTCCTTCCTGTTGGCGGCTGGGGGAGAGGAAGGAAGGAGGTGAAAGGGCTGCTTTCTCCTCCTTTGTTCCTGTCCCCCTGCCGCCGACAACAAGGACAGGTCCCGGGGTTCGGAGAAGCGCTGCGCAAGCGCTTTTCCGAACCCTGGGATGTTCTAGCGCCCGTTTACTCAACGGGCTGAATTACACTAGTGTGATAATAAAACATAACTTTAAAATAAGCAACCTATATAAAAAAGTAACATTCAACAATCATTAGAATAGTACTGTAAATAATAATAATAATATAATATAATATCGGCATATAGATTCAGTTAACCTTTCCTCTTATTAGGATTTAGGTTGAGAAATGTGTGCTTGCAAACATCCCATTGCAAAAGAGAGCAGTGTAAACATCCAGAATATGTACCGTATGCAGTATCCAAGGAGCTCTTCTGTGTTGCTTGTTTGTGTTCAGAAGTTCACAGACAAAGGAGGCTGGTGGCCAGTTTCCAAAGAGATGATTCACTTTCCCTCTGGGAATTGTGATAAAATGGATGACTCTTTTTTGTGGTTGCTTGGAGGGTGTCTCTCTCTCTCTCTCTCTCTCTCTCTCTCTCTCTCTCTCTCTCTCTCTCTCTCTCTCTCTCTCCACACACACACACACACACACACACACACACACACCGTCCCGCTTCTGCAAAAGACTATGCACCCTCTCCAGTAAAAACAGACAAAATTCTTGCCCTCAAATTCTTGAAGAATGCTAACTCTCAATTTGTACTATATTTAGCTAATTACTACTTCATAGTACAGTACCACCTTATTATGTGCGCCCATTTCCGCTGAATCCAGATAGCAGTCTTGTCACTAGATGTTGTTGTTGAATCTGTAAAAGTGTGACAACTTCTGATACAAGTGACAAACCAAAAATTGCAAATCGAAAGGCTTTTCTGACAATCCTGTTTTCCTCCATGGGCTTGTTGTTGCAATGATTTAAGGACACATGCAAAACCTTTGCATCGGAATTGAAAGTCCACATGAATTATCCAGGAAAAGGAACAGTAAGCAAGTTCTGGCATGGCTCTAGATTAATCTTGATTACTGTATGGAGTTTCTGGGAAAACATTTTTTTGCCTATGTATACTTCCACTGAAATAATTCCAAGAATTCTGCCTTGGATTCAAGATTTCAAAGCAAGAACTAGACATTACCTTGGCAGATGCTTTTGCTTCCAAGCCTGTGTTTGTTGGGGTAATAATATGTTTGCCGAGGAGGCATTTGTAACGTTTCGAAGGTGAAGGGGTGCCCACTCTGCGAGGCCAGTTCGCCTGCCAAAGGCCTAGTTGCTTCCTGTTTTGGATCCTGGGTGGGGGGAAATGGAGAAAGGTGTTGTCAGGAAAGAATCTTTGGGGAGAGGGAAGGTTCGATCACCTCCCTCCCATCCACAAATCCTCTTCGCATTAACATTACCAGATAAAACCAGGTTTGGTAATCCTCAAATTGCCTCATGATCTGTGGCTTTAACCTCCAGGTGACCTTTTTGTACTTGGTCATTCTGAAGAATTTATTCATGCTGAAGTATGTGAGGTCATAACGGCTTAAGCATAAGAGAAAAATATTTTTCCCCAGTAGCTAGTGACTTTTTTTAAATAAAAAAATACTCCTTCATTATGCAATCATTTTGCTGGAAGGTGCTGTGAAATTTTAATATTGCACCATAATGGAAAACCTGCCATATCTCATGCCCTTCAACATTTAGGGACATCCTATTCAATAAACAACAACGACAACAACAACAACAACAACAACAACATTTATACCCCACCCTTCTGACTGGGTTGCCGCAGCCACTCTGAGCAGCTTCCATCCAACATAAATAAAAACATAATAAAACATTAAATGTTAAAAAAAACCCTCCCTAAACAGGGCTGCCTTCAGATATCTTCTAAAGGTTGTATAGTTTTTATCTCTTTGGCTTAGGGGTCAGATAGCTCCATACCCTCTAACATTTCTCCAGTAAAAATAGGGACATCCTAAGGAAAAGCGGGACATTCTGGGATCAAACCAGAAGCTTCTGTAAATCTGGGACTGTCACTGCAAAATAAGACACTTGGAGGGTCTGATTTGCTCTATGAGTCTCCATCAAATCTATGCACTTGCATGATGGCTATTTGCTCACAACAGCAGTGCTTGGAACTTTTTGAACTCCTACATGGGGTGAACCCAGACCTGGCTTCTGTGGTGTAGTGGAAGTGGTTTATACTCGCACTCCCTGTCCTCAAAACAAATCCTTCAGAATGCAGCCAATGTTCTACCACTTTTTGGAAGTCTGGTCTGCCTTCCATCTTCTTCCCCTCTGTGTGAAGTCGATGGGCATGTGGAAACACTGTTGGACAACCATCTTCATGATAGGTTTTGTGGATTCCACACACACACACACACACGGGGGAGTGGCAGGGCGAAGAAACTGTTTCCCTAGGAAGGCTGACTGTGCAAGGATGGAAATGACCTAACCTCTGTAGGATCAACATTTGACCTGTTCTTAACTGCCAGCTCCCCCACCATAGAAGCCAACTCCTAGGGCTAATGTCCCCTTGCCTCCCCCCCCCCACCATTAAAATATTTGAGGGGTCCAGGTTCCTCCAAAGTTGATGGGCAATGCCATTCACATTGTGTCTTGAAATCGATGATGTGGGGCACAGCTTACCTTCCCCCCCTATTTTATTCAAGCTGGCACCTCTGTTCCCCAGTATATGTGTGCGTGTGCTTCATGTTGGTACAGTGGTACCTTGGTTTATGAACACAATTGGTTCCGGAAGTCTGTTCATAAACTGAAGCGTTCATAAACTGAAGCGAACTTTCCCATTGAAAGTAATGGAAAGTGTATTAATCTGTTCCAGACAGTCTGCGGAGTACTTAAACTGAAGCGTTCATAAACTGAAGCGAACTTTCCCATTGAAAGTAAAGGAAAGTGGATTAATCCGTTCCAGACGGGTCCGCGGAGTACTTAAACTGAAGCGTTCATAAACTGAAGCATGGGTGTAATTGGTTCCGGAAGTCTGTTCATAAACTGAAGCGAACTTTCCCATTGAAAGTAATGGAAAGTGAATTAATCCGTTCCAGATGGGTCCGCGGCGTTCATAAACCGGAAATTCATAAACCGAGGTGTTCATAAACCGAGGTTCCACTGTATAGCAGTAAACAAGAATGGAGTCTTTTTAGTGCCAGAAGCGGTTAGGGTTAGAGTTAGCAATTTTTGGCAATCCTCCGTAAGAAAAGCTCAACAACTCTGTGCCATGTCCCCCCATTTTCTTAAATTTTGAGTCCCCCCAAATAGGGGGCATCTTATACATGGGAGGGGGCGTCTTATAGATGGAAAAGTACGGTAGTTTCTTTATAACAGGCAACTGTTTCTACCTGTAATGCTGTGCTTTTGATAATAGCAGGTGAGTTAAGATGTATTTCTTTGAGCTTTAGAGTGACACGTAGCTCATGCAATTCTTTTTGTCTGGATAAACCAAAACAAAAGAGCCTGGGCAATAGAAGATTGCAGAAGGTCCTCAAGTGCCATGTTATCAGCCAATCATATTGTTCAGGAAGCCTCAGTTGTATATGCGTGTTAGCATTTGATAACCTTCTGATAAGAAATAATAATAATAATAATAATAATAATAATAATAATAATAATAATAATAATTTATACCCCGCCCATCTGGCTAGGTTTCCCCAGCCACTCTAATTAGTGATCAATAACATTCAAAAGTGTGTTTGGAGAGGTGGAGGTGGGTTAGATAAGTGCTGATGGTTGTAACCTGCCTTCCAAACAGGTAGAGTTGGTAAGCAAGCAGGCCTATGATGATCGATGCTTGCTTTTACTTCCCGCTTGCAATACTTTAAGGAATTGCTCATGATAAAGATCAGTTTCGTGATGTATCCCTTTGCTCCGAAAACAGTGTTAAATTGCTTGTTTCTCTGTTGATCAAATTTGGAACGCCTTCTCCCCCACTCCCTCCCTTCATACCCGTGTTTATAGATACCTGCAATGAAGGATTACATTTCATGAATCTGATAAAATGGACTTTTGTACGCTAAAGGTTATAGATTTTTTAGATGTATGGTCCAAGGCCGCCTTGCCAGGGAAAGCTTTGCAGCTTATTTTAGTTTTTGTTTAGTACTGTATTCTATTTTATTTTTTTAAAAAAGTTTTGCCTGAGGTATGTTGATTAAAGGTTATGCCATAATAAAATGGTTAGCCTTCAAGGTGCCGCAAGACAGTACAGTATGTGGTTTTGACTTGCAGAAGGGTGATTTATTCCCGGTGACATAAGATTGATATTGTGAAGAATTATTTCATTTCTAAGGATTGTATTCAAATGTATTATACTCAAAAAGACCCACTGAAATTAATGGACCTAAACGTCAGTGGATCTGCGCTGTGTATGATTAATGTTGGATATTGCCCTAAAAGTCTGACCCATGTTTGTAGATCTCTGGGTGGCATAAGAAGAGCATTTGCAATGTTATCAAGCATAAATAAATGGCTCAGGACGGCAAACCTCAAGGACCATCTCTTTCCATATGAACCTACCTGGACCCTGAAATTGCCTTCTGAGGCCCTCCTTCATATGCCTCCTCGGTCAGGAGGGTGGCAACATGAGAACAGGGCCTTCTCTGCAGTGGCTCACCGTCTGTGGAATGCTCTCCAGGTGAACCAAGACGTTCACCTGGCGCCTTCATTATACACCTTTAGGCACCAAGCAAAAACGTTCCTTTTTAACTAGGCCTTTGGCTGACCTAATCAACATCCTATGCCCTTTAAAATGTGTCTCTTTTTTGGGTGTGTGTGTGCGTGTTATTGGATTGTTGTTTTTATTTTGATTTTATATCTTGTGATCTTTTGTTTGTGAACTGCCCTGGGTATAGGGCGGTATATAAATTCAATATATGAATGAATGTGAATAGCTATGCTCAGTTATCACCATTTTAGGTTGAAAAAGCTACCCCCTTTACTTCAGTAAACCTTTGCTTCTGCACATAGTGTATATGTAGGAACAAAGTAAATGTTTGGAACAAATGTAAATTTGTCATGTTAAATAAAGCATTTTTTTCTTGTCCGCAGCTGAAGATCATTTATCCAAAATGCTTGATGGCAAAATCAAAATCCCAGCACTTTGCAAGTTTTGTGACGTGATACCAACCAACTGTATGAATGAAGGCCATTGCATGAGTGGCTGTAACCTCACTTCTATATGTGAGGATAAGAATGAAGTTTGTGCTGCCGTCTGGTAAGTTCACTCTAGCTACAAACAAGCATGTGCATTTGGTTTACAATTTTCTTAACCCGCAGAAGTATAAATTAAATGTTGTTCAAAACTTGCGAAGTCAGGTATTCAATTCCATGTTTCCGCCATTCAAATAGGGTTGTATCTTTATTTTTTTGTTAAGTGGCTGTAATATATGCGCTTGTAATTTTGATACTTGGACAAAAAGTATAGAGACTGATGGCAACTAATCATTATTTTGGTTCTCAGTAAAGCATTCTATGTGTATAGCCTTAGCCCATGATTCTTCATTCCAAAATAAGAATGTGCAAGGTTGGTACTGATATACTTGCATTCTAGTACTAACAGAAATGCTACACTTGCCAAGCTTTTGATTTTCCTTGTCTCAAAAGAGATTGCGGTATCTTGTTGGCCACTGTGAAAACAGGATTCTGGGTTAGATGGGATCCAGCAAGCTCTTCTTATAGTCTTATGAATTATTCTTGCTTTGAGAGTATCAGAATTCCCTGGAATGTAGTGGTGACTCTTGATTTCAGGCACACATCTTAATGGAGTTGTGAAATCTGTCAAAACTGCAATCTGATGTTTCTAACCTGGATAGGTCATGGAATCAAATCACAAGATGTTCCTTAATAGTAAACTTTAGATGCATAGATAAAAGTGATGACATTACTTTGCTGTTTGTGTCTAGTAGGGACGCAGGTGGCGCTATGGTCTAAACCACTGAGCCTCTTGGGCTTGCCGATCAGCAGATCAGAATCCCTGTGATGGAGTGAGCTCCTGCTGCCCTGTCCTAGCTTCTGCCAACCTAGCGGTTCAAAAGCACACCAGTGCGAATAGATAAATAGGTACTGCTGCAGTTGGAAGATAAATGGTGTTTCCATGCGCTCTGGTTTCCATCACAGTGTTCCGTGCGCCAGAAGTGGTTTAGTCCTGCTGGCCACATGACCCAAAAAGCTGCCTGTGGACAAATGCTGGCTCCCTCGGCCTGAAAGCGAGATGAGCGCCGCAACCCCATAGTCGCCTTTGACTGGACTTCACCGTCCAGGGGTCCTTTACCTTTTTACCTTTGTGTCTAGTCAAAGAAGATGTCATGTACGCGTGCAAAATCTGCACAAACTAAAATACATACTGGCAACGTCTATATTATACTAATATAAAAGATCAGCAGCATGATAATTTTACAAATGGATACAAAATTAAAAATGAGCACTGTACCTATCACCGTTTCAAAGGTGCCAGATCCTTCTTTATATTTAAATCCCTTTCTAAAATATATACGGTAATTCTGTCCTTGATAACGTGCTATAGTATGTCAGCATTGGAAATATCGGAACAAAGTTACACATCCAGCTGTGCAAAATTATATATAAAACACAAGCTGCCTGAAAACCCGCCTTCACACAAGCCAAAGGAAAGAACAAACTGCAGTGTACCAATTTATTTTGATTTATTGGGCGTTTGGGTGTGTGTGTGTGTGTGTGTGTGCACAAGCTCATGCAAGTTCAAATTTTGCTGGATCTGATTTTTACCCTGCCTAGCAACTTTGTAAGGAGAACAGACAGTTCCAGTGCATGGCTGCTGGTAAACAAAAAGAGGGGCTTGGAGAAGTGTTAGCTGACAGTGCTGTGACTTGCAACAAGAGACCCATCACAGCATTACAGCACCCAACCATTCTGGATTCTAGCCAGGGCCGGATTTAGGTTTGATAAGGCCCTAAGCTCCTGAAGGTAATGGGGCCCTTTATGTGTCCAGCTGTCCTTTGTCAAGAACAAATTGCCACTGTTTTTTGTGTTGAATATATGCTGTATGGTCATTTATGGACCTAATAGGTATCTAAAGCCATTTGCACGTGCAGAATGTAGGCACCCTATACAGTGGTACCTCGGTTTATGAACACAATTGGTTCCGGAAGTCTGTTCATAAACTGAAGCGTTCATAAACTGAAGCGAACTTTCCCATTGAAAGTAATGGAAAGTGGATTAATCCGTTCCAGACGGGTCCGCGGAGTACTCAACCTGAAGCGTACTTAACCTGAAGCATGGGTGTAATTGGTTCCAGAAGTCTGTTCATAAACTGAAGCGAACTTTCCCATTGAAAGTAATGGAAAGTGAATTAATCCGTTCCAGATGGGTCCGCGGCGTTCGTAAACCGAAAATTTGTAAACCGAGGTGTTCAAAAACCGAGGTTCCACTGTATATAGAAATGAGCAAACCAGTGATGTTTTAGGGAGCAGGCTAGCAGGTGGGGCCCATTACTTACATCATAGGAGCCTGCACAACACAAAACAATGTTGCTGTATGTAGGTTTTATTTTATTTGTTTTTTATCTTATATTTTGGAATAATAATAATAAAAAATTATTATTTATACCCCACCCATCTGGCTGGGTTTCCCCAGCCACTCTGGGCGGCTTCCAACCGAATATTAAAAACAGTACAGCATCAAACATTAAAAACTTCTCTAAACAGGGGGGGCCCCAAGAGAGTGGGGCCCTTATTTAGCTTATATGTAAAACCAGCACTGTGAGGAAAGACAGATTGGGAAGTTACCTGAAAACCAACCTTCCTGACTTCCCACGAAGAATACAGCTAACCACTTGATGTCGCCTTTGCCATGCGCTGTAGCTGGCAGAAGCCCCAAAGGGGAAAACCCTAGCCACTGCTGTAGTGTTCGCCTTTGCATAGGAAGTAGGGAGGAAGGGGTGCAGCTTTCGAAATGGTTTTGCCTCTTCCAGAGCCTGTTCATCCTATTCGGAAGAAAGGTTTGGTCCTAGGGTATGGCACTGTTGGAGGAGTGCCAGACTTCCTCCTACTGGAAGTTTAAACACACAGATGCAGAGGCAGAGACATCAGTTGCTATAAATAAACTAGGTTAGTTTATTCTTCCTGAAGAATAAGAGAAGGATGAAACAATGATCATCTATATCTTGCAAACACCTATATCGGGGGATGCCAGAGAATTCTAGCGGAAATGGGAGAGGAAATTGTCAATGCTCGCTCAATGGTCTCATCTCTGCAAGAGAAATCAGTTAAATGAATATGATCGGTATTTGTTACTGCTGTTTTCTGTCTATGAACAGTACATAATTGACAACACACACCCCGGTGTTTCCTTTGCATTGGCATGACTGGTTTAGAATAACATACCGATGATTAAAGGATGTGAATTCTACCACAGTGGACAGCAAGATGGGGGAGAATACTGGATTTGCTGGAAGCTGAACTGCAGCAAAACGGAACCAGGGATGTCTTCCTACATCCTTGCATGAATCCCATGATATCACAAAATCTCACATTTCCGTTGTACTAGTGGCTGGTTTCATGTGGAGCAACTTTGCAACAATGTGTGCAGACCCAGGGACTGGCAACTCTGAAATTTCTGTATTCCTATTGGGCAGTTGGCTGTCTTAAAAATCAGCTGCAAGTTATGTTGAACTAAGGTCCTGTTGCTAGTTGGTCAGCTTCATATGTCAGGCTGACGTTGGGGACATCTGAGATGTACACCCTAGGGATTTTTGCATCTCTAGGTTATATCTGCCATGATCCATCATGTTGGACTAGACATGTGCTTGCAAAAGGCTCACTAGAACACCTGTCTGAGATTGCAAGAGAGAGAGAGGGCAAACATCACGTAGACCATGATACATGGCATTTATCTTAGTGGAATACAAGTTGTACAAGTTTGAGTTATGCGACGAACAGGTGGAATGCAGGGCATGTTTGTTTTCATTGTTTTTATTCTTCCTTGTGCCTCACCTTTCATCCGAATTGGTTCCCAAGACAACTTACAGACACAAAACTCCATGCTGACGAATCTTGGAAAGAAGTAAGTTCACTCGGGTGAAGGATAGCACTGTCACTCTGGAAAGATGCGTTTCAAACCATTTGCCCCCAAGCAGCGGCACCAAAACTAACCCAGCATAAGTTACGGAGAAGTTGTAGCTGCGATATTTTCAAAGTTTATATGAGACTTGACAACTGGCTAGCTTTACCTTGAATGCCAGCCCCTCTACCTTCAGTTTCATGTTGCCATTGTTTTAATTATTTCTGCTGCTGCTGCTGCTGTTTTAAAAAACCCATTCTTTTACAGGAGGAAGAATGATGAAAACATAACCTTGGAAACAATATGCCACAATCCTGCACAAAAGCTGCATGGGCACATTTTGAGTGACTACAATTCAGATAAATGTATAATGAAAGAGATGAAGGGAGATGGTGGTTTGCTGTTCATGTGCTCCTGCAAAGAGGAAGAATGCAACAACGAACTTATTTTCTCAGGTAAGCGTTTTTGTTTGTTTGTTTGTTTGTTTGTGTGTAAAGGTTTTGTTTTGAATATGCATTGCTCTTTTAATTTGCTCTCCTCCACTTACCCCCTTCCTGTTACGCTGTCGGGTGTGGCGTGCGGGTGGGGGGTTGTTGTTTTTAGGATATCCTCTTATAATAGAATTTCCTGTTATGAAACATCCTAACCTTTGTCACAGTAGAAAAGGCCAGAGGTGTTCCAGTAGGAATCAAAAATTGAGGAGCTGTTTTGTCACTTTGTCTGCCGTGTTAGTGTCACACATGCATGCTGCGTGATGTGGGCACGACATGCTTGCGCAGCACGCCGTGCGACTTGTTGCACTCCGCGTGGCTTGTGTACATGACATGCGCCAGCCTCCTCAAGCGTGCTTTGTAGCTGCGTGAGCCCCTGACGTCACATCCGGTGTGGGACTGGTGGGAACGACTTGCATAGAACGGCCTCATAGGCCAAATTAGGAGCCCCCTTGGGCCAGATTTGGCCCACAGGCTGCTGGTTCCCCACCTACAGAATATAGGCAACGAAGGAGAGAGACATCAACGCCAAGCCAAAATGGCTTATAATTTTATTGTTCTATTATATTTGTAAACCACTTTGAGGGTGTGTTTTCTTAAACAACCCAGCGGTATATAGATTCCGTGAAATGAATAAAGCCAAGGCAATTTGCCTGCTCAGTAAGGGTGAATCATAACGCTATAAATAGATTAGGAGAGAGTATGAAGCGGAGGACCAGGGAGGAATTGTGTGCTAAGCAAAAACTTATCTCAAGTCAAGATCGATGCAGTTTTTTTGTTCATCCTCTTTTTATTATTAGGAAGGCTGATATATTCTTGCAGAACCTCTGAACAGCACAAAAACCACAACAGAGGATTGCCAGGCTTATGTGGTGTTTTATAAGTTTACTCCTTCACGTTTTGTAAACCCCTATCTTTACACAGCCGGTAAAGACACTTGATGAGAGTACCTGAGGGAGGCTTAGGCTTTGATCTTGTCTGCAAAAAAAATTTAAACTTGCATTTTTTTATCTTGTCTGCCTTATTTAATGAAGTGCATTATCTCTGTGCTGGCAGGGCAGTCAGGTAGATAATGTGCTAGTAGCCAACTTTAATGATTTCTTTCATGTCTTTGCTTTCCCATCTCTGTAGAAGAAAACTACTTGGAAGGTACTTTATAGAAATGTATGAGAATTAAACAGGAATTTTGCAAGCACCTTTGCATGGGTTTGTTGGCCTTCTTCATGGTGGCACTGCATTAGTGGTGGTGAGACACAGAGGACTTCTGATTAGAGCCATAGAATTGTAGAGTTGGAAGGGACCACGAGGGTCATCTAGTCCAACCCCTCACAATTCGGGAATCTTTCGCCCAGCGTGGGGCTCGAACCCATGACCCTGAGATTAAGAGCCTTGTGCTCTACCATCTGAGCTATGCAGCCTGAAATGCAGTATTAAACCTAGCTAACTGAAGTAGGTGTAACTCTGCTGTATGTTGGTGCTTTTTAGTAGTTTTTATGATGTTGGGTTGTATTTAAATGTAGCGCTACACAGATTGTTCTCCTGTGAAAGGAGAATTCCATGCGCAGACAGAACAATCTCTCCATCTGCTGCCCCTGTGTACTCCCTAAATATGTTCTAGGTTTATCCCCAATCCTCCAGAATGGATTTGGAGATGGCACAAGGTAGGGCTAATACAGGCAAAGGCAAACTCGGCCCTCCAGATGTTTTGGGACTACAACTCCCATCATCCCTAGCTAACAGGACCAGTGGTCAGGGATGATGGGAATTGTAGTTTCAAAACATCTGGAGGGCCGAGTTTGCCTTTGCCTGCACTAATACTTGTCATAACCCCAAAATGGAGTTGAATGCTCCCCATTGGCTTTAATGATGAAGTGAGTGGTGATTTTATTTCATTTGTAACTTGTGTTATTTTTGCACATTGCTTTAAGCATTTTGAGAAGCATTTTGGATCCCCCACCTCACTGCTTTAACCTCAGAGGCTCTCCCTGTGCTTCTCCACAAACAGGGGGGAAAAAAAAAACCTCCAGAGTCCAAATAGGACTTGTCTCCAGAGTACCTCAGGCTCTGCGTTCGAAACCTATGGCCACCAGTGGGGTCTCCCTCCCTGGGATCCCTACTGCTACAGTGTGCCTCTCCCTTAGGCAACTATGTGGCTCCTTCGGCTTCGCTAACCAGCCCTTTGTATGACAGGAGAAACAGCAAACAGTTTCCTCTTCCCCAGGAAAGCTTTGTTCTCCCCTCTTTGTCACACCTCTGAAGGTACTGAGACACTGCCGAGTCAGTGAACGTTTAAGCACAATTAACTTTATTATTTAACTTATAAACATGAGTTTCTTTGGTTCTTAAAAGCACATATCTTCTTTTTATTTAACACAGTTTTCTTCATACAGCTCCTGCATCCCTCTTTAACACTCTACTCTCTACCAACTCCCTAACTCCCAACTGCCTAACCACCCCTCCCTCGCTCCCACAACCCTCTCCCCGAATTAACTGCCTCCCATTCCTTTTAAACTCCTGGCAGTCCCGCCCCTCAGGAATGGAATGCGTCATTTATCCAGGAGGTTGGGGTTTAACTCTCTGCACCCTGGAGTTCTTTTGCCCACCAGGCCAATCCATCACAGCCTGCACTAATACTTGTCATAACCCCAAAATGGAGTTGAATGCTCCCCATTGGCTTTAATGATGAAGTGAGTGGTGATTTTATTTCATTTGTAACTTGTGTTATTTTTGCACATTGCTTTAAGCATTTTGAGAAGGGGTGGGGGTGGGGAGAAGCAATTAAATTCTAAATGGATAAGCTCTCAACTGGACACACACAGGCAGTACTTTGACAAGGCAAACAGCATCTCTTCACTGATGGTGCCCCAAATGTAATGCACATTTTTCTTAACTTCATTAGCACGGGTGGGATCAGTGCCACTCCTATTTTCTCCCAAATGGATTGGGAATTGTACAACTCATGCATCCCTGCAGTAAGCCTCAGTTGTTTTTGCTTTCTCCGTGGGTTAAGCTTGTTACTGAAATTTGTGGCATGCTCTCTACATCTGTTTATTGTGTATTCTATGTGTAGAGCATATCAGAGGCTCACACTTTCCTTTCATATGTGGAGCAGAGACTGATAGCTTCTAATGTGTAACAAATTATGAAACACATAGTCCGGCTGTGCTTATTGCTGTGAGTCATCTCTGTTTCACTTGACTAATAGTAATTTTAATCATATGTCAGTGCTATGGGATCTGCATTCCAAAGCCAAACAACACACCCTTGTAGATTTTGGCTGGCTTCTTGCAGATTAGTCAGATTGTACTTGTTTTCTGCTTAAACTACACAAACCGGGTACAGTCGGCTTGTTGGAGTTATTTCCTGTCTCGGTGCTTGCAAAATTTGCCCCAGAAATACGCCAAAAAGCTGTGTTCTCATTTCTAGTAAGGCTGTTGTGTTTTGCAAAATTCCCCTGGAGTAGTTGCTGTTGCTCTGAAAAGGGATACCATACATTGCTTCCTGGAAAGACTTTAGTCAATCATCTATACAGTGGTAACCTCTACCTACGAATAACTCTACTTACGAATGTTTCTACTTATGAATGGAGCTCCGTCCGCCATCTTGGATGTATTTTGTTTTTAAGGGGAGGGGTCAGGGCTGCCCGGGAGGGGGTCCCAGCAAGCAAAATGGCTGGGGCAGATTCCACAGGGGGGTGTGCACTGGAACAACCGATCTCAGTGGTCACGGGTAGGAGGAGGAGTTACGCTAAGACCAGACCATGTCATTACCGAGGAGGCAGACTTAGTCGTTGTCTGAGGACTATCCCTGCCTCCAGGTCTGGTCCTGACCGGACGGATATTGGAATCAGCAAGGGATACCCACATGACCTGAAGGTGCTGCTGTGCAATGCCAGGTCGATGATGAATAAGACCACCGCCATTCACGACCTGATTGTGGATGGAGGATTTGACCTGGCATGTGTGACAGAGACCTGGTTGGAGGAAGCCGATGGGCCCGTTCTTGGCGCTGCTTGCCCACCAGGTTTCTCTTATGCACAGCAACCCAGGCCATCTGGGCGGGGAGGGGGGGTTGCAGTGATTTTTAGGAAGTCATTAGTTTGCACCAGGCGTCCTATTGGGAAGACCCAGTTCTCTGAGTGCATGTTCTGGAAGTTGGGCAATAGAGGCAGTACAGGATTCCTTTTGGTGTACCGACCTCCCCGCTGCACCAAGGATTCCCTGCCCGAGCTGCTTCAGGTCGTGTCGGATGTGCTCCTGGAGACACCTAGCTTGGTTGTCTTAGGGGATTTTAACATCCATGCCGACACGACCTTACAAGGAGCCGCTCGGGACTTCGTGGAAAGCATGGCCACCATGGGGCTGTCCCTGAATAAGTCTGGCCCAACTCATAGCCGCGGACATGCCTTGGACTTGGTGTTTACCTCTATGGATGTTGGTGATCTGACATTAAGTAAAAGCGAAACAAAAGAAGTGCCATGGTCAGATCACTTTCTGGTGCAACTGGACTTCTCCGCAACCCTTTCCCTCTGCAGGGAGGTGGGACCGATTCGGATGGTCCGCCCCCGCTACTTAATGGATCCAATTGGCTTCCAAAGAGTGGTAGGGGATGTTTTATCCCATGTCGATGGCCTTTCAGCTGATTCCCTGGTGGCCCGCTGGAATGCGGAGTTAACCAGCGCTATTGACTGTCTGGCTCCGAAGCGCCCTCTCAGATTGCATGGAGCCCGGACAGCCCCGTGGTTTTCCCCGGCGCTGAGGGCAATGAAACAGTCGTTGAGACGGCTAGAGCGCCGGTGGCGGAAAACTCATTTTGAATCAGACCGGACACGGGCTAGAGCTCAACTTCGAGCCTACCAAGTGGCAATGGCGACGGCGAAGAGGACCTTCTTCACCGTCTCCATCGCATCTGCAGAAAACAGCAGCAGGAGACTCTTCCAGGTGGTTCGCAATTTAGCGGAACCACCTGCTCCATCCGGGCCCAGTACGGGCCACATGATCTCCTGCAATGATTTTGCAAAGTTTTTTGCAGATAAAGTCGCTCAGATTCGGGAAGAGGTAGACTCCACCGTGGGAGCAGGGCCGGGGCGGGGGAGTGCTAGAGTCCTGTCTAGTCAAGTTTTGTGGGATCAATTTCAATCTGTTACCTCCGAGGATGTGGACAGGCTGCTTAGACGAATGAAACCAACCACCTGTCTCCTTGATCCTTGCCCATCCTGGCTTATAAAAGCTAGCCAGGAAGGGCTGGGCGATGGGCTTCGCGGGTTGGTAAATGCTTCTCTCCATGAGGGAGCCTTCCCAGACCCGCTGAAAGAGGCGGTTATTAAACCGCTTCTTAAAAAAACATCTTTAGATCCGGCCAATATGGCCAACTATCGCCCAGTCTCAAATCTTCCATTCTTGGGCAAGGTGATTGAGCGAGTGGTTGCGGAACAACTCCAGGCACGCCTGGAAGAAGCGGACCATTTGGATCCCTTCCAGTCAGGATTCAGGCCTCATCATGGGACTGAAACTGCCTTGGTCGCACTGGTCGATGATCTCCGGCGGGCTAGGGATAAAGGTAAGAGCTGTTTCCTTGTTCTGCTGGATCTCTCAGCGGCTTTTGACACCATCGACCATAACATCCTTCTGGACCGTCTAGAGGGCTTGGGAGCTGGGGGCACTGTCATGCAGTGGTTCCGCTCCTTCCTCCTGGGCCGTGTTCAGAAAGTGGTGGTGGGGGATGAGTGTTCAGACCCCTGGGCGCTCACTTGTGGGGTGCCTCAGGGTTCTGTCCTCTCCCCCATGCTTTTTAACATCTATATGCAGCCACTGGGAGAGATCATCAGGGGGTTTGGGCTGGGTGTCCATCAGTATGCTGATGATACCCAGCTCTACCTCTCTTTTAAATCAGAACCAGTGAAGGCGGTGAAGGTCCTGTGTGAGTGCTTGGAGGCGGTTGGAGGATGGATGGCGGCTAACAGATTGAGATTGAATCCTGACAAGACAGAAGTACTGTTTGTGGGGGACAGGAGGCGGGCGGGTGTGGAGGACTCCCTGGTCCTGAACGGGGTAACTGTGCCCCTGAAAGACCAGGTGCGCAGCCTGGGAGTCATTTTAGACTCACAGCTGTCCATGGAGGCACAGGTCAACTCCGTGTCCAGGGCAGCTGTTTATCAGCTCCATCTGGTACGCAGGCTGAGTCCCTACCTGCCCACTGACTGTCTCTCCAGAGTGGTGCATGCTCTAGTTATCTCTCGCTTGGACTACTGCAATGCGCTCTACGTGGGGCTACCTTTGAAGGTGACCCGGAAACTACAACTAATCCAGAATGCGGCAGCTAGACTGGTGACTGGGAGCGGCCGCCGAGATCACATAACACCGGTCCTAAAAGACCTACATTGGCTCCCAGTACGTTTCCGAGCACAATTCAAAGTGTTGGTGTTGACCTTTAAAGCCCTAAACGGCCTCGGTCCGGTATACCTGAAGGAGCGTCTCCACCCCCATCGTTCTGCCCGGACACTGAGGTCCAGCTCCGAGGGCCTTCTGGCGGTTCCCTCATTACGAGAAGCCAAGTTACAGGGAACCAGGCAGAGGGCCTTCTCGGTAGTGGCACCCACCCTGTGGAATGCCCTCCCACTAGAGGTCAAAGAGAACAATTACCAGACCTTTAGAAGGCATCTCAAGGCAGCCCTGTTTAGGGAAGCTTTTAATGTTTGATGGATTTCTGTATTTTAGAATTTCTGTTTTTTTGGATGCCGCCCAGAGTGGCTGGGGGAACCCGGCCAGATGGGCGGGGTATAAATAATAAATTATTATTATTATTATTATTATGTAGTTTTGATAGGATTTTTTCTACTTACGAATTTTTAGATAGGGTTGCTTCGACTTAATAATTTTTTCTCCCAATGCATTCCTATGGGATTTGACTTACAAATTTTTTCTACTTACAAATGTGTGTTCGGAACGCATTAAATTTGTAAGTAGAGGTACCACTGTATTATTAAAAGACTGATACTCTACAAAAGAAGAAGAAGAAGAAGAGGAGGAGGAGGAGTTTGGATTTGATATCCCGCTTTATCACTACCCGAAGGAGTCTCAAAGCGGCTGACATTCTCCTTTCCCTTCCTCTCCCACAACAAACACTCTGTGAGGTGGGTGGGGCTGAGAGACTTCAGAGAAGTGTGACTAGCCCAAGGTCACCCAGCAGCTGCATGTGGAGGAGTGGAGACTCGAACCCGGTTCCCCAGATTACAAGTCTTAACCACTACACCACACTGGCTCTCAAACGCTCAATCCTGCAACTTTTTTCTACACAAACCCACAAGGAGAGAACCAACCAATGTGTTTAGAGTGCAGTCACTAGCTCAACAGGTGTTAACTGAGCAGGAAAAGTGTTGGCTTTACATTGAATTGGGACGGAGGGGTGGGTTTGAGTGTGCTTAGGTTTGATAGTCATCTAGAAATGACCCAAGATGAATTAGAATTGACCATCCTTTCCAGCAAACCAGGGCAGCCTCCATCCTGGATATGTAATGCTCAGGGAGAAATGGCAGTATTCTGTAGTTTTGCTGGCAATTCCAGGAGATCTTCCATACCAGGGCTGGGCAATATATTGTCCATTGCTGGTTTGAAGTCCATTTTGTGATATCGCTTTCATAATTTTTGACATGGCAATATATCACAAATCATGATGTGTGTGTGTGTGTGTGTGTGTGTGTGTGTGTGTGTGTGTGTGTATGCGGGTGTGCGCATGCACTATGCAGAAATCACAATGTGGGGAAAACTGTGAAGCCAGCCAATGCCTCTCCATGCCTCCATCCTTATTTCAGACATCGTGATATATTGCAGTGTTTAGCTGGGTGATACATTACAAGGTTGAAGACCAGATACCGCCCAGCCATATTCCATATCACCTACGGTACTTCTGCGTGTTAATGCTCTGGTTCTCTTTCTCCCTTTTCTCTCTCCTCCCAGCAAAAAAGGCAAACCTGTTTCTTATTGCCCCCAAACTAATATACCTTATTCTGCTCTCCAGCTCTTGCCTCGAGACGTTTTGAGCTTTGGTGCTGCCTTCAACGGCTGGTGTTTGGGATGCTATAGGGAACTTTCCTCTAGGAAGTATTCAAGAGCGCCTCTCCAGATTTAGCCCAGGGTGTTTGTGCCTCCAGAGCAGAGTTTGGCTACTTAAGAACATGCTCAGATGAAATCCCAAACTTCCTTTTGCAGCACTTGCACTCCCTCCATAAGACATACTGGCACATTGTCATCCCGCTTTCATTGTTGTGGATTAGTGTTCCTCTTAAATGGAAACAGCCCCTTTGGGTTGCTCGCCTGGTTAGCCATGGCAGGAAGACAAACGATTTTTACAGTATCAGACATGCGGTTTCCTGTCTGTGTTTAACTCTGAGCAGAACATTGTGGCCAGCTGGTCCTCTGCTCCTCCAGACAACTGGATAATAGCCTGTAATAATTTTGTCTTTTGGACTGTCATCCAGATGTACCCTTCATGTGGCTCTTGTCTTGTGCATGTGTGCTCTTGCTGCTATAGTGGGGCGTGCATTTCCCTGCATAGACTCTCTGCTGTATTTAATTCAGATAAGATTGGGCCATGCGTTTTGTCTATAGCCGAGGTAGGGGTCCCATCCCAGATATTGGATTGCAACATCCATTATCCCTGACCATGCTGGCTGGGTCTGACGGGAGCTAGATTTAAACAACTACTGGTTTGTCAATACCAGCAAAGTGAGTTGCCCTCATGTGAATGTTCTTTGAAAGCGCTTTGTTTGGTTGGGGATTTTGCCCCCAGCTTCCCCCCTCCCCCAACTGTTTGTGTGTATGTGTATATATGTGTGTACAGTGGTACCTTTGTTCTTGAACTTAATCCGTTCCAGGAGTCCATTTGACTCCCAAAACCATTCGAAAACCAAGGTGCGGTTTCCAATTGGCTGTAGGAGTGTCCGTCCTGCAGCCAATCAGAAGCCGCGCTGGACGTTTGGCTTCTGAAAAATGTTTGCAAACCGAAACACTTGCTTCCGGGTTTGTGGCGTTCGGGAGCCGATTTGTTCGACAACTTAAGCCATTCGAGAACCAAGGTACCACTGTATTTTTTTCTTAAAAGCGTACTATCAGCTTGAAATGCCAAACAGTTAAAGATATGGCCAGCATGACAAAACCGCTTCTGGCGAACCAGAGCAGCACACGGAAACGCTGTTTACCTTCCCGCTGTAGTGGTACCTATTTATCTACTTGCACTTTGACGTGCTTTCGAACTGCTAGGTTGGCAGGAGCTGGGACCAGCAACTGGAGCTCACCCTGTCGCGGGGATTCGAACCGCTGACCTTCTGATCGGCAAGCCCTAGGCTCTGTGGTTTAACCCACAGCACCACCCGCGTCCCTGAAGCACTTGCTTATGTCTAAATAAGCAGAAAGGTGTGTTTGTTTGTTGTGTAGAGACATAAAATCGTGAGTGCAGAAAGAGATTCTGATTTCTCAAAGACGCTAGCAACAGGTGAGTTACAAAGGAACTGCCATCCTTAATCTTGTGGAAGTTGAGATTTCTAACCCTCGTCTCTCTAAAGGCACATTTCTCCATGTTTAAATATCATTGTCGGTAATCGTTATTGAGAGCACCCAAGGAACTTGACATTGAAAATATTTGCAATGGGTAGAATTAAATCTAAAGACTGCATGTCCCGTAGATTTTTATTTTTAAACTGACACCTTTTGGGTGGGTGGGGAAACGGGAACTCGGCATGTGCTGTAGCAAAATGGATGTGATTCATTTTGATAATGGCAACTT
Organism: Zootoca vivipara; assembly: GCF_965207765.1. NCBI lineage: Eukaryota > Metazoa > Chordata > Lepidosauria > Squamata > Lacertidae > Zootoca > Zootoca vivipara. The sequence goes on along the minus strand of NC_142594.1, from coordinate 15,300,553 downwards.
TTAACCACACTCTGTGAGTCAGTGAGATGCTCTTTTAAGCATGCACAATCCCATGTTGTTAAATGTTATACTGAGATGTGGAGTGGTGGTGGGGACTTGCATGGGGAAACAGATTTGAGACTGAGTGGTATCTGTTGGTTTAGGTTTATGGGCTTTCTTTGCCAAACCAAATTGTGTCAGTCTGGCAGACGACCTGAACAAACTGGAACTTGGAGTGCGGTGGTATTACAGTGGAAAACCTTGTCTTCAAAAGCAAAGTATAATGCCAATGTGCTTTTAGTAGCTCTTTATATAACTCTTTTCAAGGAAATGTCCCGATTTTGGAAGGAAAGGCTAAGAGAGAACATTTCTTTCCAAAATGGGGATGGGGAGCAGCAAAAAAGTAGAAATTAGGTGTGAATTCTATGTGGCATGCCGAACAGCAGACATATGCCCCCCACCCCAAGAAGTTTTAAGTTGCTCCAAATCTCCATATTCCTTTTAACTTCTGCCCATGCCTTGATATAATTGTCTTGGTAAAGGTTTATGTTTTTAGTAGTTAGCGATATTCCCAAGTATTTTATTTTTTGACAAATTTTAAGATTTGCTATCTTTTCGATTTCTTCTTTCTCTGCCGGAGAAAGGTTTTTCGCCATAAGTTTGGTTTTACTTATATTCAGTTTGAATCCTGCTACCTTTCCATAATTATTGATTATTTCCAAGGTTTTTACTAGACCCTCTTTAGGGTTTTCGGTTGTAATAATAAGATCATCCGGAAACGCACGTAGTTTATATGTATTATTTCCCAGTGTTATGCCCTTAATATTCTTTTCATCTCTAATTTTCTTATTTAAAACTTCCATTACTAAAATAAATATAAGCAGACAGCCCTGTCTTGTCCCTTTGTTGATTTCACATCCTTCTGTTATGTTCCCATTTATTATGATTTTTGCCTCCTGTTTTGTATAAATAGCCTGAATTCCATTACAGAATGAGTCTCTGATCTCCGTATGCCACAGAATGGTTATCATGAATCTCCAAGAAATATTGTCGAATGCTTTCTCTGCATCAACCGCCATTGAGATAGATGGTTTATCAATTCACAATTCCAGATATTCCAGGACATTTATAATATTTCTAATGTTACTCTGCATTAGCCAGCCAGGGAGAAAGCCAGCCTGTATTACAATTTGGAGGATTTTTTTCAATCTTTCGGCTAAGATATAAGCGTTTATAACCATTGTTCAACATTTATAATCGTTGACGCTCTTTTTTTTGTCGCTCCAACCCCACCCCCTGTGTGTCCAGTCACTATCTTGAATTAAAGAACAAGTATTGCATAATTTTCCAGGAGGAATTTGTAAATCTCGTGTTTATTTATTATTATCATTATTATAGATGGGTTTCTTTAAAAAAAACCACAAATATATATACCAAATATATATACCATAGTTGCATTCCTGCATAACCAAAGCCTATAAAAAAACCAAGTCTCTTTAAAACTTAACCAGTTCACAATGAATGGGGGGCTACTCCTCTGGCTGCATTCACATGGCCTCTTGTGGTTTATCCATAGTTGGTGTGCACTGCTGAGTCACTGACTTCTGTTTCACCCCTTTCCTGTTGCAAGCAGTGGTTTACCGTTGCATTACAAATGTGGGCAGCATGTCAAAAAGCGTGTTGGGGACTAGTTCTCTAGCCTCCTTAGCTTATTTCTTAGTTTTCTGTATATTTCTGGCAGGGTGAGGTGCTGAGTATTCAGACATGTGATTTTCCATCATCTCTCTGAATTGCTTCACTCTTGAGAAGGGCCTACCTTCTCATGTGACTTTTCTGAACACGTAGCTTAGTTTGAAGTCTTAACCTGTCAGGAGCGTTGCTTGGAAACTGACTTTACAGGCACCTCAGCTGAGCCGGAGAAATTACTTTTTTTAAAACAGTGTGTTGGATTGTCATGCAAATTGCCTACATGCTAAACATAATTTGCCCAAATGTTCGTCATTTGTAGTTTTCGGGCAATTTGGCTAAACAAATCATTGCCGGTGTATTGATTTACTGTAATGCTGCAGAATACGGTTTGTTCTCAGAGCGACATGATCTCTCCTCCCCCCACCCATTTATGGCATTATGTATGCTTCAGAAACAACCAAGGTGAACTACTAAGGCTTTTAGATGCTCGAAAAGAGTATGGAAAGGTAAAAAGCAGGGGAAAACATTTCACAAGCAAGGGGCAATAGGAAAGGAATTTAAATAATTTCCTGTGTACCAACTTAGCACTGCAACTTGCTTATGAGGCCACCCTTGGATTTCAGTTTAACCTTGCCATGTAAGTGTTAATGAGTGGAGAGGATTGGATTATCCAGAGCATATAAATGCATTCAAGCGCCTATGCATTCACAATAATTCTAGACTGAATAATGTCCCAAATAACAGAGAGGGATATGATATTTAATTGGGACGTGGGTGGCGCTGTGGTCTAAACCCCTGAGCCTAGGGCTTGCTGATCAGAAGGTCGGAGGTTCGAATCCCCGCGCCGGGATGAGCTCCCGTTGCTCAATCCCAGCTCCTGCCCACCTAGCAGTTCGAAGCATGTCAAAGTGCAAGTAGATAAATAGGTACCGATCCGGCAGGAAGGTAAACGGCGTTTCCTTGCGCTGCTCTGGTTCATCAGAAGCGGCTTAGTCATGCTGGCCACATGAGTCATGACCCGGAAGCTGTACGCCGGCTCCCTCGGCCAGTAAAGCGAGATGAGCGCTGCAACCCCAGAGTTGTCCGCGACTGGACTTAATGGTCAGGGGTCCCTTTACCTATATGATGTTTGAGAAAGGTGGTGTCCTGGCGAACCAGACAGTGACAAATGAGGGGGTACAATAAATTGGTGGTGTGAATACCATATTTTCCCATGTATAACACGCCGCCGTGTATAAGACGACCCCTATTTTTTGGGGCTCCAAATTAAGGAAATGGGGGGATTGCCCAGAGTTGTTGCACTTTTTTGGGGGGGATTGCTGACAATCACTCACCCTCCTGAATGCCGCTGGCAATCACACGCCTCAATGAAGCCACCGATCGCCTGCCTACTCACCGCCAGCAGCTGCCAATTGCCCGCCCAATTACCGCCGCAGCAGCCAATTGCCAGCAGGTCACCTGCCCAATCGCCGGTTTCAATGTCCTGCTCGTGGCTGCCACTGGCTGCCACCAATTGCCCATCCCCCCTCTGCACTATCCATGTGTAAGACGACCCCCAATTTTTACCATTTTTTAATAATAAAAAACACTGTCTTATACACAGAAAAATACGGTGTTTGTTAGATTTTGGAAGGTGGGCTGAGTTATCAACGGTAACTTCCTGTGCACCATTAGGATTGATGGTCACTAAATCATAATTGAGAACAGGACTATGAATGGTTGCTAGTCATTATGGCTGCATCCTACAAGATGCCACCCACTTCCAAGGGATACAGGATACATCCAACATTGGCAGTTTCTGCTGGAAAACAGGCCATGGCTCCTTGGAACGTGGGCGGCACTTGCCTTTACACCTCCCAAAGTAAATATTGTTATTTTTTTTGCTCTGAATTGTATCATCAGTTTTAATTCAAATAAAAAAGTGTGCCTCGGCTGTTGAGAACTTGGGAAACTGCGCTCTTGATTATTTTTAAGGATGGATCATAAGTGCAGTGTAATTTCCTTTAGAGCTGGAATTTACAATATTCATTCACTAACGTCATTCCAGGAAGTACCACGTTAAACCTCAAGCGTTAAAAGGGTTGCAGCCTGTTACTTGTACGAGTCTGCTCATTTGGTTTGTGTGTGTGTGTGTGTGTGTGTGTGTGTGTGTGTGTTTTATATAGTTCTCAGTTCTGTTTATAAGGCTTTGCGCCAATGGCCTTAAAACATCCTCAACAGTATGTAACTGTAGGTCAAACTGATCTTTACCACAATCGGAAGGGACCCTGCTAGCCATATGGTCGCCTGTAGATCGCCAAGTTTGGAAACACCTCACAAATGGGCCTTTTCAGCTGCAATGCTGAAATACTCTCCCAAAAGAAATTCTATCTGATGCTCCAAATGTCTTCTAAAAACCCAGTTGCTCTCCTAGGCCTGTTTGGACGATTGAGAGTGCTCTCCTGCTTAGGTGCCATTTGAATTCATGGAATTGTAGCAAAGCATTTATTGCATTCTGATCTTTATTTGTACTATTTTATTTGTCTGCATTGTATTCTGATTTTTTTTAAGTTTCTACAAATGGTAAGGATTGGGGGACTCTACCAAAAATGTTACAGTGGTGTATACATTTTCTTAATAAATTATCAAATGCACGCCCCATAAGAAGGACTTTGGTGGATCAGGTCTAGTGTACCTCTGTGTTTTGTTTTTCATTTTTTCAAAATACTGAAATGGGAGAGTGGGAAGAGGAATCTCATTTATGAGGATAACTCTCATCCTTGGTACTGAATTCTATAAAATGAAATAATCTTTCCCTGGCTGACACATGTGATAGAAATTGCACTGCTTAGACAAAAGTCTTTAACGCTGCAGAGTTGTCACAGAAGAGATTTCAATAATTGCAGGTGGATCTAAGGTGTAACTAAAACTGGCAAAACAGTAATTTTGGGAACTTACGCAGGATCAAACCAGAGGTGAATATAATAATGGAGGTTAATGTGTATCATCTGGGGAAATGTAGCCAGTCTAGAGTGATTGATTTGTTCCAGAAAATTATTAGTGAACAGTAACAGATAACGCTAAACGTATACAAGTTGAAGGATACTAGTTATACAAGTTAGAGGATACATTTTATATCTATCGTCTTGTTCCTTAATAATTTATCAGCACTCAACAAAGCAGCCTTGGATACTTTAATATTAATCTGTTGCAGTTTTAACATCTGCTTACAACTGGTTTATACTCTGCTACGATAGGTCCATCTGTTATAATAGTCCATGAGTGTTATTACCAGAGTACCAGTATGATTCACTAGCCCCAAGATTCCCTGTCTCTAGGGGCAACCCCTACGCTAAAACCCACAAAAACTCCGGAAGCAAGAGAATCAGTAGTGCGATGCGAACACCGAGGCTACAGTTTCTAAATATACTTGCCTAGTCAGCTTTTCAAACACATTCCAGTTTGCAGCGCATTGAGAGTCGGAACAGACAAGTGTGATGGCTGTCTTTGTACACACCTGAATTCAAAGCAAGGAAGTCCAACAGAACTATTTTTGTTCCATCGTTTTCTTTTCCTTCTCGCCTGATGTTCAGTTACACCAATCCAAAGCTCTCGAAAAAGAGTATTTTGTTATTTAAACAAAAGTACATGAATTTGACTGGCTTGGGCTTTAATTCTGGACACTGTTTCATTTCCATAGGCATACTTAACGTGATTAAGAATGACTTGCATTACTGTTACAGCTTTGCATATTGGAGGGTGGGGAGATGAGAGAGATTTTACCACCAACACTTTTTTGGAGGAAAGCTTCCTTTGCTGCTGGACTGTGTTGGAGGGTCAAGGGCAATTGCTATATGAAAGTGGAAGATCACAGACAGGAGATTACATAAGGAACAATGTTGGAAGCAAAATAAAAAAATTCCTTCAGTAGCACCTTAAAGACCAATTAAGTTTTTATTTTGGTATGAGCTTTCGTGTGCATGCACACTTCTTCAGATACACTGGAAACGGAAGTATCAGACCCTTATATATATATACAGAGGGTGGTGGGGGTGGGTGGGAATGGGGAATGGGGGGTGGGTGGGAATGGGGAATGGGGGGTGGGTGGGAATGGGGAATGGCTGATGGGAGTGGTAAACCTGTGGATGGCTGTTAACGGCTGCTGATGGCTGCAATTAGTCCTGGGGGGAAAAACAAGGGCTGAGGTGCTAAAGGAAGCTTGATCATGCATAATGAGATAAGTTGGAAGCAGTGTGTGATAATGACAAAAACCCATGTCTCCCGGCACCCTGCCATCACGTTTGACCAGGAGGCCCTGTTTCATGACAGTGGAATTCACCTTTCGGACATGGGCATTGATTTTTGGCTGGCCAATATCGTAGAGGGCATTAAGTGTTGGTTGCAGGTATGAGGGTTTTGGCGGTGAGCCTTTGGCTCAATTGGCGGTTAGGCATTGGGTAAGCCTTATTATGGGAGGGAAGGTTGTTCCTCTGACTGCCCCTCCACGTGAAGGGTATCCCGTTAAAGAGATCCGGGTGTGTGGTTGCTGTCCGAAGCCTGGGCGTGGGCTAGGGTCATGCCACGACCCCAACAGTGACCCTGGGGGTGCTCAATTGATGTACATCATAGGGCTCCCCCTTCTGGTGGTTGACCCTTAAGAGACTTCCTGTAGCCGGACAGGAGTCAGGATATAGGCTTGCTTCACCTAATTGCCTAAGCTCACATCTGTAACCAATAAAGTGGTGGCCTTATTTATCCCATTAACCCAATATACTTGTGTTTGTGTATTTATTTGGGGGGGGGGAGCTAGGGGGTCTGGGGCCTCACCACGCAAGCAGGACCTGAGCCCCCATTTGGGATTCCCAGCAACTGGTATCTAGAAACAATGGCTTTGATCCAGATTCCGTCATACTTCCTTAGACTCTGAGCTTATCCACACATTTGCTTGTCCTGTTCTTTAAAAACATAGGTCCAAGCGGTTTTCTGCTTGTCCCGTGCTTTCTAGGCTCTGGTCTGGGCAGTTTTGCCACCACTGCTTTCCCCCAGAAAACTCGCTCTTTAGTACTAAATTGGAACAAATAGCTATTGGCAGAAAATCTGATTTCTGTTTCTTCCTATTCAGCACTAAACCATGGGTTTTCTTGGGGGAAAGTGGCGAGGTGAACAGAAGTATGAATGAGCCTTAACTCAAGTCCCTTTGATTTCAATGAGTCTGTGTATGCACCTGTTGAATTCAGTGAAGCTAATAATAATAAAAATAATATTTATTTATTTATTTATACATACATACCCCGCCCATCTGGCTGGGTTTCCCCAGCCACTCTTAAATCCCATATATGTGGATATAGGATTGCGGCCAAAGTCTGGATCTAACTCCATATCCTAAATTACGGCTAGGGAGTCTTTTTCAGCCTAAAGGCCAGATCTAGTACTAACCCACCCTCTGTGGGCCATTTTTGACAGATGATTCTGATTTCAACCTGCCTGTGGTTTTTCGAAAAAAGCCAGCAGCTGAGACTTGTATCCAGGATGAGCCTCTCTTCTTGCTGCCTTTTAAAGAGCATGCGGGGCTCATCACTGAGCCTAGCACTAGGGTTCTTAATGCTAAAAACAAAGATGAGAGATCTTTGATCTTGACAATTAGTGCTTAGATCGAAGATACCAGGTTCCTGTGCCTGGCGTCAGATAATTGACAGGTGGTGTCAGGGCCCGATTTAGGTTTGATGAGGCCCTAAGCTACTGAAGGTAATGAGTCCCTTTTTTATATATATATAGATATTTATTAATTTTCACAATAAAAAAGAAAGGGATTACAGAAAATTGAAAAGGGTGGGGGAAATACAAAAACCAAAAAAACCCAAAAATACAGAAATCAGAAAAAACAGAAAAAAACACAGAATAAAAAAGTAAAAAACTGTATAACTTATCTTTATCACAATGTATATTGGGACCTCCTCGGGTTCCCATCCCTGTGTATCTCAAACACACTTCTAATTTAGCAAATTCTACCTCTAATTATTCACTTTTAATACAAAATTTCTTATTTTCTATACTAAAATAACCTCTTCACCTAATCCACAGGTTTATTTACCACCTAATTTCTATTCTTAAAATATTACTTTAACATAATTTTTTAAATACAATTTAAAATCTTTCCACTCTTCTTCAATTGCTTGTTCTCCCTGGTTGCGGATTCGTCCAGTCATCTCTGCCAATTCCATAAATTCCATCATCTTCATCTGCCATTCATCAATCGTTGGTAACGTTTGCTGCTTCCAATATTTAGCAATCAAAAGTCTCGCTGCTGCGGTGGCATACATGAAAAAAGATACCTTTCTCTTGGGAATCTCCTTCCCCACAATGCCCACTAGGAATGCCTCTGGTTTCTTCACAAATGTGCCTTTTAGCACTTTCTTAAGTTCATTATAAATCTTATTCCAGAAGTCATTCACCAGTGGACATGTCCACCACATGTGGTAAAATGAGCCTATTTCTTTCTTACATTTCCAACATTTATTATCGTTGTTGTGGTAGATCTTTGCTAGCTTTTCTGGTGTAAGGTACCATCTATACATCATTTTCATTATATTCTCCTTTAATAAGCTACACGCAGTAAACTTAATATTTTCCTTCCACAACTTCTCCCAGTCCTCCATCATAATATTGTGTCCCACATCCTTTGCCCACAAAATCATAGCATTTTTAGTTTGTTCATCTTTTGTATGCCATTCTAGCAGCAATTTGTACATTCTCGAAAGTATTTTTGTCTTAGGTTCTAACAATTCTGTTTCCACCTTTGACCTCTCAATTTGGAAACCAATTTCTCTATCCATTTTAAACGCTTCATTTATCTGGTGATATTGGAGCCAATCATCCAATTTACCTTTCAACTCCTCATATGTTTTTAATTTAAATTGGTCTCCATCTTGAATCAATAAATCTCTATATTTCAACCAACCGGTCTCCATATTTAACCTTTTACGAACCTTGGCCTCCAGAGGCGAGAGCCAATTTGGCGTTTTTCTTTCTAATAAATCTTTGTATCTGGACCAAACCTTGAACAATGCATTTCTAACAATGTGCCTTTTAAAGCTTCCATGGGCCTTAACCTTATCGTACCACACGTATGCATGCCAACCATGAACATTGTCATAACCTTCTAAATCCAAAATATTAGCATTTTCCAATGTAAACCACTCTTTCAACCAGCAAAAGGCAGCTGCTTCATAGTAAATTTTAAGATCAGGTAGAGAGAAGCCTCCTCTTTGTTTATCATCAGTCAGTATCTTATATTTAATTCTTGGCTTCTTCCCTTGCCAGATGTTTTGGACTACAATTCCCATCATCCCTGACCACTGGTCCTGTTAGCTAGGGATCATGGGAATTGTAGGCCAAAACATCTGGAGGGCCGCAGTTTGGGGATGCCTGTGCTATATGGTCATTTATGGACCTAATAGGTATCTAAAGCCATTTGCACATAACAAAATATGTATTTTATCAATACATAAGTTGTTGAACTTATCTTATATTTTGGAAATGTACTTCCATTTTTTTCCTTTGGGGGGGAAAGAGAGTGGGGCCATTTGGGGCAAGCACTGGGTGCTGTGGCTTGCCCCAAATGGCCTTGCAAGCCAAAGTCAGATGCCTGGTTAGACCCAGGGCCGAGAGCTTTCCCTCCTGTGTCCTAAATCAAGGTTTTGAGCCCTGGAAGACCTGCTCCCTGCCTTGCAAGCCTTTTCCCACCTGGCCTAAGAGGGAGGGGTCCTGACTGACTCCAGCTACAAAAGCTGAGGCTGCTGAACAGACTATTGGGTTTTCTTTAGGGACTTTGTTGCTGTTTGTGGTATTAAATTTGTGTATCTTTGTTTTAGACCTTGTTGTGATCCATGTGGAAAAGGTTTGATTTGGTTGTGTACTTTTCAGTGTTCCATTTTTTTAATGACTACTTTTGTTATGTTTGCATCTTTGTGTATTTTTTTTCACGTTGAAAGCCACGTTGAGCATGGTTTTAACCATTGAAAGGCATCATACAAATAAAATTATGCTTGTATGTTGCCGTCTATGCCTCTGTTCTATGTTATGTTTTAAATTGATTAATAAACTTGATTTTTTAAATTGAAAAAAAAAATTATGCTTGTATGTATGTAAGCCAATAACTTCCTTTCAAAAAAGGCCATCGCCAAGGCAATGCATCATTAACCAAGTAGCCCTAAAGATCTTCAAAGCAGGACAGGTGTGATGTTATTCCGTTGTTCAAGAAAACTGCTTAGTTGCTTCAAACACAAACTACTGTAGTTTTCTCTCTCTCTCTGCTTGCTCCTTCCTGTCCCTTTCCCACTGCTAGTCCTCACTTCCTGCATGATATCTTTCCTCTCTTAAAGTGACAGACACTCACAGGAGCTATTTAGAGATGAATCTGGGCTTTGCTTGTTTTGTGACTCGCTGCTGAAAATGATGCATTCATAGCAAATTTTTGGTGTACTATTCCGTGCCAAGGAGCAGGGTCAGCCATCATGGGGCAATGGGAGTACCCAGAGCTGGGCAACAACTGCCCCTTCTCTCTCACAATCCCAATGTGATGTCCAGAATTCAGCCTAGAGGACAAAACAGTTCCTGGGCTACGTGCAACAAGCTAAGTGTGTATTGCAGTGCATCTGCTGCTTGGCAAATGCCATGAAAGTGGTTCATAAAAGCCAGCAGCTGCCATGCTGAAATCCTGTGAAGCCCAGTTGAGATCAATGAAGCTTTCCATCTGAGACCCCATTTAAAGTGGATGGATATTTTCGCTAGGCCACTAAATGTTGAGTAGTCATACATTTTGGGTGACATTAAATAGGCCAGGAACCACCCCCACCCCCCAGTAAGTGTCCATGCTGAACCCATCATCCCAGGGACTGCAAATCTTTCTTTAATTTCAGACAATTCCAGCAAGAGGGGGAAGTGTTAAGCCTTTCCTTTTTTGGCCATTCTCCAAGCAGTTTTTCTTGTACAAAAAAAGGGGGTGTGCCAGGCTGTGGTTTGTTTGTTTTTTACATGTAACATGTAGTTCAGCCCTAGTTTGAATCTTCATTAATTTTCTTTCACTTCCTTAACTTATGTCATCTTGTGGGAAACTGCTGACTTGTTTTTTTCTTTAAAAAAGCTTTTAAAAAGTGAGTGGATTTGTTTCAGCATCTCCTCTCATGACTTGATACCATTTTATTTGGGGAAAAAAAGTTTAATATTTTAATAGAATGAAATTGGCGAATGCCTCCGCGGTATTCCCCCAAGCATTTGGGCTCCCCCACCCTCAAAATAGTTGAAATTTCTACTGTGAACTGAATTGCTAGATAGAAAACGCAAGTGTGTGATGACACAAGCCGCTCATTCCACTGTGGTTGAAAGTTCCATTGTGCCTCTTACTCAGACTAGACTTTCAGCTGTTGAGAGTTTTCACACACACACACACACACACACACACACACACACACACACACAATAATCTCAAAGTATACATCTTGCTTTGCTAAACTAACTTGGTCACAAGAATAATGATGACACATCCTTTAGTCTAGACTAAACTTCTTAAAGCTTTTTTAAATTATTTTTTAAAGGGGCTTACGAAACAAAGCCTTTCTGTGACAGCTTCCTCTTTTTCTAGATACTGTCACATACCGACAGCGACAAGGAATTGCAATCTCTGTACAGGTTCTGGCTAGAATCACTTTTCACCGGGCTTGCTGCAGTCAGAAATTGGCCCAGGACCCCCCCCCCCCATTCTGCATATATGTTAGTGTAAGCACACCAAATTTGCAAGTAAGCAAGAATTGCCCTCCACTTTGTTTTGCCCAAATCTATTTTTACCCAAATAGAGGAGAAAAAGTAGCAGTTCAGCATTGCCTGAACTGGTGTTTTTTGGGGGGGTTTTTTTTTGCCAAAGGAGTCCATTCGGTATGTATTTAGTGGGATTTGAGTGGCACAGTTGAATGATGCTTGAGAAACAGTTTGGGGTTTGTAGAATGGCGAAGTTTTTGCAGATTCCGGTTGTAGGTTGAAGTGAACTACAGTATTAACGTGAATTCACCTTACAGTAAAATGCCTCCATTGCCATAGCAGCTTCAGCAATATTATTTATCTCATTCTACCAGATATCACTGAAATACCAGAGGAAGACGTGAACAATGTGATTTCCAAAGTTGCGCTGATAAGCCTCGTCCCGCTGCTGGTGATTGCCAAAGCCGTGATCCTTATATTTTACTGCTACCGTATCCAGAGGAGGAGGAAGCTTAACAACGCATGGGAGAAGAACGTGAAGTCCAGGAAGCATAAAGACTGCAGCGATGTTTGCGCCATCATGATGGACGACGATTGCTCTGACATCAGCTCTACTTGCGCCAATAACATCAACCACAATACCGAGCTCCTGCCCATTGAGCTGGACACCCTCGTGGGGAAAGGGCGCTTCGCTGAAGTCTACAAGGCTAAACTGAAACAAAACACATCGGAGCAGTTTGAAACCGTGGCGGTCAAGATCTTCTCCTACGAAGAGTACGTCTCCTGGAAGACAGAGAAAGACATCTTCTCCGACATAAACCTGAAGCACGAAAATATCTTGCAGTTCCTCACAGCCGAGGAGCGCAAGACGGATGTAGGCAAACAGTACTGGCTGATCACTGCCTTCCACTCGAGGGGGAATTTGCAGGAGTACCTTATAAAGCACATCATTAGCTGGGAGGACCTCTGGAAACTGGGCGGGTCTTTGGCCCGAGGGATCGCCCATCTTCACAGCGATCACACACCTTGTGGCCGACCCAAGACGCCCATTGTCCACAGAGACCTCAAGAGCTCCAATATCCTGGTGAAGAACGATTTGACCTGCTGCCTCTGTGACTTTGGGCTATCACTGCGGCTGGATCCCACCCTCTCCGTAGATGACCTGGCTAACAGTGGGCAGGTGAGCCGTACGACAGGGCAGAGGGGGGAAGCAAGGAAGGAGCCAAAGCTGGAGGATTTAAAACAGGGCTTGGCAAAATGTCCACTGCAGTCGTACCTTGGTTTTCAAATGCCTTGGGAGTCTAATGTTTTGGCTCCCGAACGATTAGAAACTCGAAGTGATTGTTCCGGTTTTCAAACGTTATTTGGAACCTGAACGTCCGATGAGACTTCTGCAGTTTCCGATTGGCTTCGGGAGCTTCCTGCAGCCAATCAGAAGCTGCAATTTGGTTCCTGAACGTTTTGGAAGTCGAACGGACTTCCAAGGTACCACTGTACTGTGATGGCTTGAATGTGTTTGGAGGGCAGGGTTTGGACAATTAGTCATTGCAGGGGACGCACATCCTTCTCCCCTGCATAGATTCATAGAGTTGGAAGGAACCCCAGGGGCCATCTAGTCCAACCCCCTGCAGTGCATGATCTTTGTCAGCAAAGTCTCAGTTTTCAGGATGCAGGGATAGGTTTTGCCCCGTACCCTAATAGTCCCCACAAAATGTGACTCTCTACTCTTCTTTTCCATTTATGAATGGCTGTCAACTACTTGTGTTTACAAGACGTTGAAATACCATTGGGGGTAGTGGTGAAACCTTGCGATCTCAGATTCTCCTGTCTGCTTTGCACTGCCTCTTCATGTGCACAGTTACAACCTGGATTTTGTAGTTGCAATGGAATGTTCGAAACTTGCTGCTGCCATTTTTTAAAAGAAAATAATAATATTTTTTAATAATAATAAAAAAACAAGCACAGAAAGCTCAACGTGCACAGTCAAACAGGTTACTCCACCAAAAATAATTTTGTAACCATTTTTGTGAATGCTGACAGGTTGGCACAGCAAGGTACATGGCTCCCGAAGTCCTGGAATCCAGAATGAACTTGGATAACGTCGAGTCCTTCAAACAAACTGACGTATATTCCATGGCTTTGGTTCTGTGGGAAATGACATCTCGCTGCAACAGTGTCGGAGGTATGTTTCATGTGATCCCTTGTGGAGTTGTATTTTTATGTTTTTACATGCTGCTTAGCTCTAAAGGTTGTAGGAATCCTCCCCACCCCCAAAAATACTGTTAATTTATTTAACATGGGCCCTTCCCTTTTCTTTCAAGAAAGCTGGAGTAGTAGTGTGTGATTCACACAGGTGATCTGTCATCCTGGGCTAGATCTGTATCATCATTCCAAACCATTTCTAGAACCACTGAGCACCACTTCCTAAAACCTAAATGTTTTTAGGAAGCACTGAAAAGAGTATCAGTAGGCAGGGATTCCAAAGTGTTGTTTTTTGTTTTATGTTAAAAAAAAGATTCCTTAAAACTGCTGAACAAGTAAGCCGCCCAGCCAGATGGGTGGGGTATAAATATAACAATAACAATCATTATCATCATTACAGTCATACCTTGGTTTTCGAGCAGCCTAGTTCTCGAACGTTTTGGCTCCCCAAACGATCGAAACCCGGAAGTGAGTGTTCCGGTTTGCAAACGTTCTTTGGAAGCCGAACATCTGACGCAGCTTCGATTGGCTGCAGGAGCTTCTTGCAGCCAATCAGAACCCACAATTTGGTTTCCGAACGTTTTGGAAGTCAAACGGACTTCCAGAACAGGTTCATTTTCGACTTCCAAGGTATGGCTGTATTGTTGTTATTTTATTTTAATCGTCATGTGTCATCTGTAACACTGCCAGTTTCCTGGAGTGAAGTAGTCAAGTAGGCATATATGGAATCAGACTGTTTCACAAGTCAACTGGTTCCAAGCTGCTGAGGGCTTTATATGCTGTTAGTAGCCCTCTGAACTTGGCCCAGTTGCAAATCAGTAACCCGTACAGGTCTCTGAGCACAGGTGTTCCATGCTGGCAGGGCTGGGAGGAAGGTATGTTTTTAAATTCTTCAGATTGTGACACACTTTTAGGTCTTCCAAAGGTCGTTTCTGAGTTTCTGGTTTGACCTTTGCCGCTGCTGCTGCTTTGTGTATTGTTTTTTTTAAAAAAACGTTTCATGAGGAAACAGAAAAACTGGTAAGATACTTTTCATCACCATTATTATTGCTTTCCTTCCTTAGCGTTTTGGCTTGCATCATTCCACAGAATGTTCCTTTTAAAGCATGGATGTTTGTTGAGGAAAACTCTTTCATCCTTGCTGATGCCTGATGACTGTTTGAGGACTCTGGAATAATGCCTAGGGCAGTGTTTCCCAACTGGTGGTCCGCGGACCCCCAGGGGTCCGCGAGCTATGCGAGAGGGGTCCGCAAGACTGGGACTCTGGCGAGGCAAGATGGCGGCGCGGAGCTCCTAAACTCGACGAACGTGCTAGCGCCGCCAAATCAGCCCCCAAACAAGCAGAAAGCCACGCAAACCGCAGCCGCTGCTGCGTGGGAGCCGAACCCTTCCCCTGCGAGCCCACCTGCCCACCGCCCGCCCGGCCGCCGGCCGCCAGCGCCCGCTGCCTGCGCCCGCTGCCTGGGACTCCCGCGTCTGCAGGGGGGTGTAGTCAGCCCCCTGCACCAGCCCCTCCCCGTCGCCGCATCATACCCCTCTGCCAGCCAATAGGGCTCAGGGGGCGGAGTCCAGCTGCGGCGGGAGAATCTTTCCAGCTTCTTGTTGGACTTCCGGCGAGGCATTATTGGCGCGCGCCGCGGCGGCACCGAGCTCCTGAGGGCAGCCAGCGTGTTCGCGCTGCCCGAAGGGCTCCTGAGCCGCTGAGACCGCCGCCGCCGCGTGCATTCTTGGCCAAGTGAGTTGCGATTTATACCTCATTGATTTCAATGGGCCTTAAGCATGAGTTGGATTGGGATAGCTGATTGTGAGGGTCCTTTATTCTACGGCTACTGCTTTAGTTTAGTATCTGAGCAGTACAAGTTAAAACTTGGTAATTTAATGAAATTAGGGGGCCTTTCACACCTCTTTCCTATATTGCCTTACTCCCTATAACAGGGACAAGTAAATAAGTATATTTCTCATTAATATCAGTTCTGTATATGTTCAAGTCATGAGTCCATCCATATTAGCCTGCAGATTTTTCTCTAAAAGTCTGCAGGAAAATTCACATTTAAACATGAATTTTTTTAAAGGGCCTTTCTCTCAAAATGCACATTTTAAATGTTATTTGCTGTCCAAATACAGTATGCATTTCAAGTACATGTTGTTGATGTATTTATTTTTTTGGTGGTGTTTGAGCCAAGAGCAGTATTGAAAGATTTGGGAACTAAACAAGCCAGTGGTTAAATTGGAACTGTACATTATTTCAATACTTGCATTTCAAAACAAGACCAGGGCAGGCTAAATCCTGTGTTTTTGACAGAATTACAAGCCTGGTAGATGAAGGGAATGCTGTGGATATAGCCTATCTTGATTTCAGCAAGGCCTTTGACAAGGTGCCCCATGATATTCTTGTAAAGAAGCTGGTAAAATGTGGTCTAGAACTGAAAATTAAAACTAACTGTATACTGATGGAGTACTCTGTTGTAACTAAAAAGACTCTTAATTTGGCTCTCACTTTTTAATTTTAGGATTAGGAATTAATGGGGGTCCTTGTCACAATAGCGGCTCGATGAGGGGTCCTCGAGAAAATTTTGTTGGGAACCCCTGGCCTAGGGAAAGACAAGCACTCTCCCAGCAGCGCTCCACTCAGGAAGTCGCAGAGCTGCCTGAAATTAAAATAATCAGGCTTTTGTCTGGAAAGAATTTTTTTTTTGGGGGGGGAACTGTGCTACTTTATCTAAGTCCCTTATAAATTTCCCTCCTAAAAAAAGAGGAAAAAAAGTTTCTAAAAAACAGGAAAAAAGGATTCATTGCAGATGATAAGACACCACGTTGCAGCAAACGAGAGTGCAAAACCTGGGCCAAACAGGGGAGTGCTGGAAAATTAATAATCACGGAATTGCACATTACTGATAAAATAACCTTGCCAGCCAGCCAAAATAAGCTATTATGATGATTGATATTATACCCATATGAGAAATAAAACTAGAGCAGCTTTGCTAAATGAGATAAAGCAAAATAAAAAAATTCCTTCAGTAGCACCTTAAAGACCAACTAAGTTTATATTTTGGTATGAGCTTTCGTGTGCATGCACACTTCTTCAGATACACTTCTTGAGATAAAGCAGTGTGGATTTCCCCAAAAAGGTGCAAAGTGCAGCTGTTCTCTGCGATCTTATGTATTTATTTTTATTACATGTCTAGCTCACCCTTCCTCCCAGAGATGCTCAGAGCAGCAAACACTCAAAGAAGTTAAAATAAAGCAATTAAAAATGTAATGGAAATGCCTGGGTAGGAAGGAATGTGTTTTAAATTTCTTCTGGGCTGTAATGATGAAGGGAGGCAAGCACACTTCACCAGGGAAGGCATTTCACAAACAGGGAGCTACCACTAAGAAGGCACCGTCATTGGCCCATGCCTGTTGGGCAACAGCCACCCAGAGACACCACCAGCAGGGCTTCCCCTGCCAATCACAAGACCTGAGATGGATGCTATGGAGAGTCATGGTCTTTTTAGGTACAGTGGTCCCTCGACTTACGAATTTAATCCGTTTCGAATGCACATTCGTAGGTCGAAAAGATTGTAAGTCGAAAAAAGCGGTTTCCCATAGGAATGCATTGGAAACAAAAAAATTCGTAGGTCGAGTAAACCGCATCTAAAATTCGTAAGTCGAGAAAACCCCATCTAAACCGCAACGGTTTTCCTTTCGGATGTCAAAAAAAACATAAGCGTGTGGCCTTTTTTAAAAATTCGTAACTCAAAATTTCGTAAGTTGAGTACTTCGTAAGTCAAGGAACCACTGTACTTGGGTCCCAAGCGATATAGGGCTCTCTATTCTAGTAAAGGTAAAGGTAAAGGGACCCCTGACCATTAGGTCCAGTCGTGACTGACTCTGGGGTTGCGCGCTCATCTCACATTATTGGTCGAGGGAGCCGGCGTATAGCTTCCAGGTCATGTGGCCAGCATGACAAAACCACTTCTGGCGAACCAGAGCAGCACACGGAAACACCGTTTACCTTCCCGCTGTAACGGTTCCTATTTATCTTCTTGCACTTTGACGTGCTTTCGAACTGCTAGGTTGGCAGGAGCTGGGACCGAGCAACGGGAGCTCACCCCGTCACAGGGATTCGAACCACTGACCTTCTGATCAGCAAGCTCTAGGCTCAGTGGTTTAACCCACAGCGCCACCTGGGTCCCCATTCTAGTACCAACACCTTAATTGTAATGGTAGAATAGTAACAATTTAAAATTATAACAACTGTAAACATACAAACTGTGAAACATTATGCACCTACAGTAAGACAGGAAAGTATGCAGGTATAAATAGACTGACAGTTCACTTTTTTGATGGGATATATGTATGGAACAGTTCATGTGGCAGAATCTCAGGAAACGTATTTCTTCTAGGCTATAATGTTTGTAGAAGATGTCTTTCCCTAGAAGGATAGCATAGTTAGTCTCTTGCAGCAAAAGTAATGAAGTGCCTTGTGGCTCCTTTTGTGGCACGTTTATTATGGCATAAACTTTCGAGATTATAGTCCACTTCCTTTGAAGCATGAGTGTTATCCTTGTGTTACAGGAATGCGTACGCATGGCTTGAGGAAACCGGTGGGAGGGAGGGGGAATGTTATCAATGAGGTCAGAGGGAAACAAAATGCCAAAAGCTATATACAGTCATAAGTACCTAATTATCTGCGGTAATTCACAAAACAGTTGTTAACGCAGGTATCCTGGCATTGATAAGCCAATGATTACACATAATGTGTTAAAAATCCTTTGCCTTGCTTCAGTCCACAAGAGACTTCATCAAACCCCTTGTATTGTCACTTAAGCATGTTGCGGTTTCCCTTTGAAATTCCTTTGCCCCAGGAAGGCAATGCTAAAGTCACTTACAGAGACTGTGCTTACCCATGACACTAAGCCAGAGTTTCTTATTGGTTACAGATCATGGCTATGAACAGTGTTCAAAGCTCCTCTTGTTCTAGGCGCATTTTGCGACAGGGAATTTCATTAGCGTGAGCAGTTTCTGAGCTCTGGGTGCATTACTGAGCCCAAGGTTTCAGATTAAAACTGCAGAGTGGAAGGAAAGGAGGACCTTTTTCTGCCTCCCTACTTCCAGCTACTCTTTGAAGACTGGAGAAGAGACCCGCTTAAGAAAAAAGAACATAATAGCTTAGTTGCAGTTCATTCATTTTCAGCTTTGCATTTATGTTATAAAAAAAAAGCGCGCCTAGACATTCCATTGTTGTGCCCATAACCTAGGTTTAAGGTGCCATTTAGCTCCCAGCTTTCATATTGAAGTTTCTAACACTGTTAAGGAAGAGAGACAACTTAACCAAGATCTGTTGCTCAGACAACATGCAAAGCCAGTCTTGGCTTTAGTTACAGGTTCGAGTTAAAAAGGCTAGGGAGGATCAAAATATGTGTTAGCCCTTCTCCAGGAGCATTAACATGGTCCTGGTAAGCCATCGTTTGGCTTCTTGTGATGTGCGAACCAAGCCAATAGCTTCTTGTGAGGTTGTAGTGTTTCCCCATGCGATTTGGAATACAGTGGTACCTCTAGTTGCATTCACCTCCGGTTATGTATCCTTCGGGATACGTATATGGCAGGCACCCCCAAACTTCGGCCCTCCAGATGTTTTGGACTACATTCCCCATCATCCCTGACCACTGGTCCTGTTAGCTAGGGATCATGGGAGTTGTAGGCCAAAACATCTGGAGGGCCACAGTTTGGGGATGCCTGGTATATGGCAAACCCAGAGTAACATGGCAAACCCATGCCGCACGCATGCGCAGAAGCAGCACCTCTGGTTGCAAATTCCTTGGGATGTGACCAGAGCTCTGGAACGGATCCTGTTCACAACCAGAGGTACCACTGTATTGCTATTTCTGATGCCAGATTTGGACCCATGTATGTATTCTTGCATAGAGACGGCCTTCCTTGTCCTGTGTAGAATGCAAAAGGGCATTGTTGGCAGATGATAGCATATATCACACCGAGAAAAGGAGCAGGTAACTGAACACAGATGTTGCAGATTAAATATTTAGGCCCTGTAATAATAATAAAAAGGTATAGTGTTGCTGTAGTAGACATGGGAACAGAGTTGCCATCTGAATCTGCCACAGGGGGCTGGGCCCTGTGTCCAAACCTCTGTTATGGGGGGGCCTGTTGTTGCTAGTGAGTAGTTGTGTTAGGGTTTGGAGTTATTGTTGTTTTGGGGCAGGGGGTGTTCTATAAGAAGGAACAAGCCCTACCATTTAAGGCCAGTGAGAGAGGGAAGCATCATTGTCCAATGTGGGCTGTAGATCATTGATGGTTGGAGTGGTTTCAGCTGGGAGCTATAAATGGCAGCAAGAAGCGTTCTATCATTTTATTTTCTACTTCTGTTCTTTAGTAGATTATTCCTCAGTACTATTCTGCCCTTTGTTCTGCTATGGCACTTTGTTGGGTTGATATTGTAGCCTGAGGAGTGTCTGACATAAATTCTTAAGACGGGGTTCTGTCTTAAATTCTCCAAGCTGTGAGCCTCTGTTTTGAATTCCTAAGTTGTAAGTCTCAACAGATACAAGTGTGTTTCAAGGATTGACTTATAGGCAATGGATTTTGTGGTGTGTTCTGGGTAGAAGCTGAAAGCACATAAATATACATTGTGGTCAGATGGCTTCCTGTTGTGTCCAGAAAGTGAACCTCTTGCATGGACTGGTCTAGGCTCAGGCTTATGGTGGGATGAAAGTTATTGAAGTCCTGGTGGAACTGCTCAAGTGTCTCTTGTCCACAAATTCAGGTTATAACAATGCCATCTATGTATCTTAGACCTAGGAGGCTTGTTAGGGACAGAAGCTAAGAAAGTGTTGCAAGTCAGCCATGACTGTGTTGGCGTTTGTGGAGCCATGTGACTGCCCATGGCTGTGCCTTTAATTTGAAGATGCATGTTCTCCCCCCAAGCTGATTGTTGGTGAGTACAGAGTTTGGTATCTAGATGGGCTGAAGCTCCACATCTAGCAGTAATATCCCTCATAGATTGTAGCCCATCTTTGTTTGGGATGTTGGTATAAAGGGCCTCAAATATCTATGGTAGCTAGTATGGTGTTTTCTTGAAGATTGTCCATGAATTGGTAGTTTCTTCAGAAAATCAGTAGTATCCCATGTATAACCTGGACTTCTGGGAGCATATGATATCTGAGTAGGGTCTGTCTATCCAGACACTCCCAATAGTACCCATGCCTGAAACAATAGCTGTGCAGGGCTGCCTGGTTTGTGTATTTTGAGCAGTGGATAGAAGATCATAGAATTGTGGAGTTGTAAGGGACCCCAAAAGGGTCATCTAGTTCAACCCCTTGCAATGCAGGAATCTCAACTAAAGCATCCATGACAGAGGTGGCCATCCAACCTCTGCTTAAAAGCTTCCAAGGAAGGAGAGTCCACAACCTCCCGAGGGAGGCCGTTCCACTGTCGAACAGCTCTTAGCATCAGAAAGTTCTTCTTGATGTTTAGTTGGAATCTCCTTTCTTGTAACTTGAAGCCATTGGTTCAAGTCCTACCCTCCAGAGCAGGGGAAAACAAGTGTGTTCCTTCTTTCATGTGACAACCCTTGAGATACTTGAAGATGGTTATCATATCTCCTCTCAGTTTCTTCTTTTCCAGGCTAAACATGCTGTCACAGTGGCCGGAGCGGGCTACTTCAGAGTAACGACTCTACACAGCTCTGCATTTTATTCTTTTATTGGTGCTGCGTATTTACAGTGCTGAAGTCATTGCTATATACACGGAGCTATGTGTTCAGTCGGGTTCAGAACCTCCGAATGGCTTTTGGCGCGTCTTTCTCCAACACAAAAACTTTGGCAGACCCATCCTCTTTCCCCTCCTCTTTCTGCGTAATTCCGGAGTTGGGGGGATGGGTCTCCCCCCCTTATTTGCCCCTTCCTGTCCCACCTGGTACCCTGGCTCCTCTACCTTGCCTGAGCCTCGGACACGACTTCCTGCTTCCCCACTGGAATCGGAACTCTCTCTGCTTTCCCCTGTGCTCGGGGATGGGCTTGAACTCAGGAGGGGAGGGACTTCGCGATATCCCCTGTCCCTCACATCCACCCCCCTCCCAAGCTCTCCTTCTCCCCTCCCCAGGTCCCCCCCAGGTGTCGGTGACGACTGGAAGCCTAAGAACTCAGTACTTTCCGAGCCCGTTGGTGTGAACACCTCCCCCCAGTCCTGCGAGCCCCCCCCTTCCGCCTGGGAGGACGGGAATCCTAAAAAGTCCGTGGCGTCAGAGCTGGTGGGGGTAAAAATGTTCTGCCAATCTGCTTCTTCCTCTGACTGGGTGGATCTCGGTGACGCCCATACCTCGTCCTCTGGTTCCTCAAACTCCGCTTCCCAGCGCCATGGTGAACTGCTCTCCCGTGCTTCCTCCCCCTCCCCCTCCCTTTCCATGTGCCAGGGCTTGGGTCTGTGGGGAAAGAGGGCGTGAAATTCTTCTACCAGGAATTCCTCCTGTATCTGAGTGGCTGGGACCCATTCATTCTGTGACGGTGGAGCATCCTCCCATGCCATGAGGTACTCCAGGCCCCCCACCCCTCTCCGTGAATCAAGGATGGCCGTGGCCTCATTGAGTTGCTCCCTGCCTTCCCTCTCCCCCCCTCCCTCGGGGGTTTGTTCGCTGCCTCGGAGCCTGCTGCTTTCCCTGTACGGCGACAGCAGCGATCTATGAAACACTGGATGCACCCTCATGTCCTCTGGCAGTGCCAGCCTGTATGCCACCGGGTTTACCTGCTGCGTGACCGTGAAAGGGCCCAACCTTCTGGGTGCCAGCTTCTTGCACCTCCCTCTGGTGGGAAGGCCCTCCGAGGACAACCAAACCTTGTCCCCCACCCTGATGACCTCCCCCGGTCGCCTGTGGTGATCTGCCCCCTTTTTGTACGCTTCCTTGGCCCTCTCCAAGTGTTCTCTGAGCTGCTGGTGCACCGTCTCCAGCTCCTCTGCCCAATCCTCTGCCTGCGGGCCCTCCTCCTCCTCCTCCCCCTCCCTCTCCGGGAAAGATCTGAGGTCGCGCCCGTAGTTGGCCTTAAAGGGCGACACCCCTGTGGAGACGTGCACCGCATTGTTGTAGGCAAATTCTGCCAGTGGCAGGCGATCCACCCAGTCCGTTTGCCTCTGGCTGACGTAGCATCTCAGGTACTGCTGCAGAATGGCGTTGACCCTCTCTGCCTGTCCATTGGTCTGCGGGTGCCGAGCCGTCGACAAGCTAACTTCCACCTGCAAGAGGTTCATGAGCCGCCTCCAGAACCTGGAAACAAATTGGCGGCCTCTATCCGAAATAACCCTTAAAGGTAATCCATGCAATCTGAATACGTGGTCAACAAACAGTTTGGCTGTCTCTTCTGCAGAGACCGCCCTGGCACACGGTATAAAATGGCACATTTTGGACATAAGGTCCACCACCACCAACACTGCGGTCTTGCCCCTGGACGACGGCAGGTCTGTGATGAAGTCCATTGACACTACTTCCCACGGCCTGTGCGGGGTGGCTAATGGCTCCAGCAACCCTGCTGGTGCTGCTCTGACCACCTTTGCTCGTTGGCAGGTGTCACAGCCCCGTACATAGTCTCTGACATCTTCCCGCACCCCTGGCCACCAGAAGTGTCTCATGACTAGGTGAGCGGTTTTGTCCCTTCCAAAATGACCCGCCGTTGGGTTGTCGTGCATCTGCTTGAGGACCTTACGTCTAAGCTGGGTGGTGGGCAGGTACAGTGCACCCTTGTAGAAAAGCAGCCCCCTGCGGTCTGTGAAGTCTTTTGCCTGCTCCCTCCCCCCTCTCAGTTCTCTGAAGATGCGGGTGGCAATTTCATCAGCTGCTGTCAGTGCTGTGAGTTCTGCCTCGCTCACCACTGCTGCTCCGCAGGACCATGCTGATGGGGGGAAAATGTGCCTGGGTGCTGGTGGCAACTCCTCCTCCATGTACTCTGGCTTGCGGGAGAGGGCATCCGCCCTGACATTCTGCTCCCCCGGGATGTAGTGGATGGAGAAGTTGAAGTTCGAGAAGAACTCTGCCCACCGTATCTGCCGCTGGTTGAGCACCCTGGCAGTTCTCCAGAACTCCAGGTTCTTGTGGTCTGTGCACACCTGGATGGGGTGCTTGGCGCCCACCAGGAAGTGTCGCCAGTGCTGGAACGCAGCGTGGATCGCGAGAAGTTCCCTATCAAACACTGTGTAGTTGCGTTCTGGCTGGGTCAGCTTCCTGGAGAAGAAGGCACAGGGTCTCCACTCTCTGTTGGCGTCCAGTTGCAACAGAATCGCTCCCAAAGCCTTGTCTGAAGCATCTGTCTCCAGGCGTAGGGGCGCATCCTGCACCACGTGGAACAGGTGCTGGTCTGAAGCGAACACCCTTTTGAGGCTTTCGAACGCTGCTTGCGCCTCCGGTGTCCACCGGAACTTCTGCTTGCCTCTCAGGCAGTCGGTGATAGGAGCCGTGACACGAGAGAAGTTCTTGATGAACTTCCTGTAGAAGTTAGCGAAGCCTAGTAGGCGTTGGGCATCTTTGCGCGTCCTGGGGCTGTGCCAGTCCAGGATGGCCTGCACCTTGTCCTTGTCCATCGCCAGCCCCTTGTCTGACAGCTTGTAGCCTAGGAAGTCCACCTCTTTGGTGTGAAACTTGCACTTCTCCAGCTTCACATACAGGTGGTTCTCCTTCAGGCGCTGCAACACCTCCCTGACATCCTTCACATGCTGCACTGGGTCATTGGAATAGATAAGGATGTCATCTAGGAAGACCAAGCAGTTCTTGAAGAGGAGGGACCCCAGGACGTGGTGCATGAAGGCCTGGAAGCATGCTGAGCCCCCTTGCAACCCGAAGGGCATCACCAGATATTCAAAAGAGCCCAGAGGCGTGAACATCGTGGTTTTCCATTCATCGCCTTCCCGGATCCTGATCAAGTTGTACGCCCCCCTTAGGTCTAGCTTGGTGAAAATCTTGCCCCTGCGTGCCGCTGTCAGGAGATCATCCACTCTGGGCATGGGGAAAGCCACTGGCTCTGTCACTGAATTCAGTCGTCTGAAATCCACCACAAGACGGCGCTGTTGCGTGTCTTTCTTGTCCACCCAGAAGACCGGGCTGCCCCCTGCTGCCTTGCTTTCTCTGATGAACCCCCGCTTGAGGTTCTTGTTGATAAAAGCGCGCAGATCCTCCAGTTCCTGATCTGACATGGCGTACAGCTTGGCTGGGGGTATAGTTGCCCCTGGCACCAGGTTGATCTGGCAGTCGAAAGGCCTGTGTGGGGGTAGGTGGTCGGACTCCGCTTCGCTGAAGACCTCCTGCAGGTCCCAGTACGGCTTGGGTATCGCCTCACCCCCTTTGACGTGCATGGTGGCCACCGTGGCTATTGGAGGCCCCTCCCCTGGTTGGTGCTGCATGCAATGTTCCAGACAAAAGTCCGACCCAAACGTGATGCATCTCTGGTGCCAACTGATGGAGGGGTCGTGGCGCGCCAGCCAGCACATGCCCAAGACGATGGGGGGGGGGTCTGAGATGGTGGTGACGTTGAATGCCAGTGTCTCAGAGTGCCTTCCCACCGTCATTCTCATGGGGGGGGGTTTGATGAGTGATGGCCCCTCCCAGCAGCTCCCTGCCGTCAATGGTGGCTACGTGCAAGGGAAAGTCCAGCTGCAGAAGCTGTATTTGGTGCTCTTCTGCAAAGTTTCTCGAGAAGAAGTTGGCAGATGCACCACTGTCAATTAAGGCGAGGACTGTCAGGGGATAGCCATTTGGGAGCGTTAGCGTCACTTCTAGAACCACTCCTGCTCTGGGAGGGGTGGGCTGGCTCTGCTCCTCGCTGTGCGGGTGGGCGGGCTGGGGCTGTTGTCTGCTGACTGCGCCTGGCTGCTGCCCCTTGTCTCCTGCAACCAGGCTTTCCCGTTTCCCTGCTGTGGTGCTGCGTCAGTGGGGGAGGGCACAACCGTTCCTGCCTTTCCTTGCCACTCTCTGCGATGTGGGCAGTCTCTGACGAGATGCTGGGGGGAGTTGCAGAGAAAGCAATTCCCGCCCCTTCCCTCCTTGCGTCTTGGCGCCGCTGGGGTTTGAAAAGCCCCCCCCCGCGCGCGCTATCAATTTGCATGGGTTCCTGGTCCTGGCTGGTCCCAGGCGTGGCTTGGAAGGGTTGTTGGGGGAGTGGCTTCTCCTGCGACCGTGGGAACCAAGCCCGCTTTGCGCGCGTTGCTTGCTTGTCGTTCCACCGGGATTCCTGTCTCACCCCCACCGCCAGAGCCGCTTTGCTCAGCTGATCCATATTACTGGGCTTTGGACCTCTCGAGAGCTCATCTTTCACATCCTCATTCAACCCCAGGTAGAACGCCGCTTCCATCGGAGGCGAGTGCAGTTCCCACCCCAGTCTGTGCACTAGCATGGTGAATCTCGCCCAATATTCGCGAACTGTCATTGTTCTTTGCCTTAAATTATGCAGTTCCTCCTTGGTCTGGTCCATATGACTATCGGACGCATACATAGTTTTTAAAGCCTCTAGAAATAGTTTGACATTCTTCATGCAAGGATTTTTTGTCGCTATTAACGGTCTTAGCCACTCCCTGGCTGCCCCTGTAAGGTGTTCCACAATAAACGCTACCCTGTGCTCATCATCAGGGAACTCATCATGGTGCAGCTCAAGAGCATACACAATCTCAGTCTCAAAGCCATGATATTCCCTCGGGTCTCCATTGAACTTGCTTACTAGGGTCCCCGCTCTCCTTCCTGGCAGCACTTGGAGTTGGGGGGCCCCTCCCGCCTTGTTTTTCTCGGCATCCAGCTTGTTTTGGAGCTCTACCGCCACCGCCCTTAATTGCTGCTCTTTTTCCTGAAGCGCTCTCACCTGTTCCGCAAGTTGTAGCCGGTCCTCCTGGACCTTCTTGGTTTCTTCTTTAGCTGCCTTTAATTCCCCCTGTGCCTGCAGCGCCAGTTGCTGCAGGTCCTGTTGGGCTTTCTCCGCGATCTGCCGCCATTTCTCCGCCTCTGACGCACTCATCCCGGCAACTCCAAAGTAGCCCAAAAAAAGATTCGGAGGTTGCTGTCACAGTGGCCGGAGCGGGCTACTTCAGAGTAACGACTCTACACAGCTCTGCATTTTATTCTTTTATTGGTGCTGCGTATTTACAGTGCTGAAGTCATTGCTATATACACGGAGCTATGTGTTCAGTCGGGTTCAGAACCTCCGAATGGCTTTTGGCGCGTCTTTCTCCAACACAAAAGCTTTGGCAGACCCATCCTCTTTCCCCTCCTCTTTCTGCGTAATTCCGGAGTTGGGGGGATGGGTCTCCCCCCCTTATTTGCCCCTTCCTGTCCCACCTGGTACCCTGGCTCCTCTACCTTGCCTGAGCCTCGGACACGACTTCCTGCTTCCCCACTGGAATCGGAACTCTCTCTGCTTTACCCTGTGCTCGGGGATGGGCTTGAACTCAGGAGGGGAGGGACTTCGCGATATCCCCTGTCCCTCACACATACTACCCAGCTCCTTCAACCGCTCCTCATAAGGCTTGGTTTCCAGATCCTTTATCATCTTGGTTGCCCTCCCCTGCACAGCTTGTAAACATCCTTCTTAAATTGTGGTGCCCAGAACTGGACGCAGTATTCCAAGTGTGGCCTCATAATACAGGTGTAATCCCAATAGCATCTTGGACTCCAAATATGTTCACCCAGTTGAGCCATTCATCCTCCACTGGCCTCCATTTTGTCACCGCAGCCCTTAAGCCTGCTAACCCAGGACACTTGACACTTTCCCCTGCAATGACTCAAACCCTTGCACCTGGCCTATCCCTATCCCCTTACCCTGCAAATCCGTAAACTGACCCTTGGGAGTGTTCATAAAAGGCGGCGGGGGTGGGGGGTGGTTTTTTGTGGGAGAAGAAAGAAAAAGCAACAAGATTAGCAATGTGTTTGGTTAGTGAAGCAGTATCACTTTTTAGATGGTGCGTTAAACGCCATGCAGCAAAGGGGATCTGTATTTGGGCAGGGAATGAAATTGTGAAATGGTGCAGGTACGGTACATTCCTTTGCAAAGCCTGGGAGGCGAAGTGAAGATTTGCCGAATGCAGGTTTTTGGAGTATCCCAGCCCTTCATAGCTAGTGTTGACTTTAAACAGAAAACACACATGGAGTTTAATCTGTATGCTGATGCTATAAATAGCAGTGTCGCTGAAGGTGAAGAATCAGCCTAAGAAGAAGGGCGCTCTGTTACTTGCTGGAGTAAATGCTGAGGAGCTGCTGTGTGGGAAACACGGGTATAGTTTACTTGATGTTTTCCCGGCGTATAATTTAGAAGTCACATTTAGAAACTCGGCAACTCTGCTTTGGGGGAAGTTCGAACTGCTCCACTACCCTTTTAGCTTGGCATTTCAGTCAGCACAACAGCTGTGTACCAGATGTTACGCTTTGTGAGAAATATAATTTCCATCCAAGCATTTTGCCCTAGCAGCCGACATGGATACTGTGAGAAAGAAAGGCACGGGGAGAGCTAAGTGATCTGACAGGCCCTCATAAGAGCTGCTTATTTTCAAGTCCCTTTGTTGCCAGCATATGACATCAGCCAGAATATTAGCAAGGTTACCAGGGAATAATCTGGAAAATACCTTTCAAAATGGCCTCTGTTCCTTGAGCTGCTCTAAGTAATATTGCACTGCCTGAAAGATTTGCTGGCTTGACTGAAACAATGCTTTTGGTTAAAGCGTAAAATGTACAGAAAAATGGTACACAGCTGATTACGGCAAAGAGCTCTGGAGTTTTGGGGCTCGATATTTTTGAAAAGCACTAAGTTCTGCACTTCATTTTAAAAGCTTCTGGTGTTGGAGCATAAATCTGTGGTCAGTTTGTTATTGCCTGTATGAAACATTGGGTCAGATTTCTGTGGAGAAGGAGGAGCTACCTGCCTGTATTGTCTACCATAGCTTGAGATACGTGTGATTTTAATCAGGAATACGCACAGCAAACCTTTGTGGAAACGACAAAAGAAGAAAAAGCCAATGTATGTCAATTTTAGTTTCGACACTTAATTAAAATTATGGAGAAGGCTTGAGAAGGAAGCATGGCCACTGTATTTCCACAATTCCAATTATATTCCTAAAACGCGATGCTTTTAAAATGAACTGTCTTCCACTAAAAGAAAATAAAGCACATCAATTGCTATTCTGCCCCCCAGTTAGATATGCCTTGTTGACTTCTGAATAGGAGTTACACAGAAGTAGCAACCATATGCAAGGGGTTGTTGTTGTTGTTTTAACAAAGTTATTAGCTTCCTCCGTTTGTCAGAAGTAAGCTTGGCACTTTTAAAAATGCCCTTTATTGTGCTTCGAGTCACACTTGCTTCCTTAGGCTGGCTCCAGGAAATATGGTTTGTGTCTGTTTTTTGTCTGCGCTTCAGTTTTGTCCCTCATCCTTTCATGTCAAAAATAGATAGCGAAGAATTATCTCGCCCAGCCTGCCTGATATGCATGTAGGCTATCAGTGCTCAGCAGCAAATTGTGTGTTCGGTGATTGTACGGTGTCCATTGGAATAGAACCCAATCTATACTTTCTCATGCAAAGGTGCAGAAATCACAGGTGCCAGTTCTGACAGAAGCCACAGTGGGACAATCGCTTTGTCTGAGGGCCCCTAAGTCAGGGGTTCCCAACAAAATTTTCTCGAGGACCCCTCATCGAGCCGCTATTGTGACAAGGACCCCCATTAATTCCTAATCCTAAAATTAAAAAGAGAGAGCCAAATTAAGAGTCTTTTTAGTTACAACAGAGTACTCCATCAGTATACAGTTAGTTTTAATTTTCAGTTCTAGACCACATTTTACCAGAATATCATGAGGCACCTTGTCAAAGGCCTTGCTGAAATCAAGATAGGCTATATCCACAGCATTCCCTTCATCTACCAGGCTTGTAATTCTGTCAAAAACACAGGATTTAGCCTGCACTGGTCTTGTTTTGAAATGCAAGTATTGAAATAATGTACAGTTCCAATTTAACCACTGGCTTGTTTAGTTCCCAAATCTTTCAATACTGCTCTTGGCTCAAACACCACCAAAAAAATAAATACATCAACAACATGTACTTGAAATGCATACTGTATTTGGACAGCAAATAACATTTAAAATGTGCATTTTGAGAGAAAGGCCCTTTAAAAAAATTCATGTTTAAATGTGAATTTTCCTGCAGACTTTTAGAGAAAAATCTGCAGGCTAATATGGATGGACTCATGACTTGAACATATACAGAACTGATATTAATGAGAAATATACTTATTTACTTGTCCCTGTTATAGGGAGTAAGGCAATATAGGAAAGAGGTGTGAAAGGCCCCCTAATTTCATTAAATTACCATGTTTTAGCTTGTACTGTTCAGATACTAAACTAAAGCAGTAGCCGTAGAATAAAGGACCCTCACAATCAGCTATCCCAATCCAACTCATGCTTAAGGCCCATTGAAATCAATGAGGTATAAATCTGTCGCAACTCACTTGGCCAAGAATGCACGCGGCGGCGGCGGTCTCAGTGGCTCAGGAGCCCTTCGGGCAGCGCGAACACGCTGCCTGCCCTCAGGAGCTCGGTGGCGCCGCGGCGCGCGCCAATAATGCCTCGCCGGAAGTCCAGCAGGAAGCTGGAAAGATTCTCCCGCCGCAGCTGGACTCCGCCCCCCAAGCCCTATTGGCTGGCAGAGGGGTATGATGCGGCGACGGGGAGGGGCTGGTGCAGGGGGCTGACTACGCCCCCCTGCAGACGCGGGAGCCTCAGGCAGCGGGCGCAGGCGGCCGGGCGGGTAGACTCGCGGGGGAAGGGTTCGGCTTTCTGCTTGTTTGGGGGCTGATTTGGCGGCGCTAGCACGTTCGTCGAGTTTAGGAGCTCCGCGCCGCCATCTTGCCTCGCCAGAGTCCCAGTCTTGCGGACCCCTCTCGCATAGCTCGCGGACCCCTGGGGGTCCGCGGACCACCAGTTGGGAAACACTGCCCTAAGTATTTTACTTCAGTTTACTGGTCGACCGGAAAGGATTTAGCTGTGGTGCTTACAGAAAGCAACCCTGAAAATAAAGCAGACCTAAAATAGGTTTCTAATCTAACCAGGCTATCAGTGTGGCCATGTTTTGTGGGGTGTTTTCATGTGCTACATTAGTCGTGCTTAATGCTACTGATATCTGTTTTGTCATATTTGCTGTAGCTGTAGCTAAGGAAGGGCTGTGGCTCAGTTGTGGAGGCAAAGACCTTGCATGCAGATAGCACTTTATTCCATCTTCTTCATGTCTCCTTACCTGTTCATGTCCACGTTTTTGTGTGACGCAAAAGCCACTTCTGGAAATCTAGTGGAATCTTACCGGGAGCTTTCTCTCATTTCCATATTAGCGTCTCCATAAAACATCCCCATTTGCAACATTGCCAGCTCGGGAAATTGCAGGTGTTTCGTGTTGACAAAATTTGAAGCGGTATATCGGAATACAGTTGTTTCCCACCATTTAAAATTTAGCTCAACCTGTAATAAGTTGATTTAAAAACAAAACGAAACAACCCGCAGTTCTGTAACCCAAGAAGGTACTTGAAATGGGGGTTATAGAAGTGTTAGGTAAAGGTAAAGGGGCCCCTGACCATTAGGTTCCAGTCACGGACGAGTCTGGGGTAGCGCCACTCATCTCGCATTATTGGCTGAGGGAGCCGGCGTATAGCTTCCAGGTCATGTGGCCAGCATGACAAAGCCACTTCTGGCAAACCAGAGCAGCGCACGAAAACGCCGTTTACCTTCCTGCCAGAGCGGTACCTATTTATCTACTTGCACTTTGTTGTGCTTTCGAACTGCTAGGTTGGCAGGAGCTGGGACCAAGCAACGGGAGCTCACCCTGTCACAGGGATTCGAACCGCCGACCTTCTGATCAGCAAGCCCTAGGCTCAGTGGTTTAACCACAGCACCACCTGGGTCCTATAGAAGTGTTAGCAACCAGTAAAACCACCAACACAATAATGTTAGTTACTTTGAATGCAGGGCTAGTAGGACTTTGCTAGTACTGTACAAATTACTTCAGGGTTGCAGCCTTGGTTGTCATTACAGTGGTACCTCCGTTTACGACCTCAATTGGTTCCGAGGAGCCAGTCGCTCCCCAAGCAGGTCGTAAATGGAGCGCCTCTTCTGCGTGTGCACGAAGCTCCGATAGAGCGCTTCTGCACGTCCGTGTGCCGCGGAACCCGGATGTAAGCATTTCCAGGTCCGTGGTGGTCGCAAACCAATCTATCGCAAACCGCAGTGATTGTAAACCGAGGTATGACTGTACAGCTTAGCCACATTTCTTAGTAGTATTGTTTTCCCAACTCCCCCCAGTGCTTACTCGGGGGGCATGCGGTGGGGTGGGGGAAGCAGCAGGAAAGACCAATCTCTTGGATCCAGTGCAAGAGATTCATTGCGAGTAAATTCTACATACATTACAAAGAAAGCACAACAATTCGTACATTGTATGGAAATCAACTGTAATTGCTTCTCTTTGAGTGGTTAACGTAGTTTTTAAATAAAAGTAGATCTGATGGTAGCACTTTCCCACTTAAAGTACACAGCACCCTGAATAACAAAATTAAAACATGCCTGGGCACATGCAGGCTGCCACCCCAGTCCCTCTCTTTGTCCTCAATCTGTTCCACAGCTGTGGGACCCCTGCTTCTTGGCAAAATCTCAAAAAAATAAAATAAATACCCAGCTTTAGCATTTACCTGAAGTACTGCTAGACCTCCAATTTTGGGCTGGGCCTTAGTTATAGATAGTTGGGACTTCAATCTTGTCAGGATCCTGTGAGTTTTGCCTTGGCTCGTTTGGTTTTCCGATTTTAGTTTTATTTGTTGTTTCTAATTACCACAATCAGTTCTCATCCCCCAGCAAACAGAAACAAGACTTGATCCCTGGTTGCTTACCTGTCCTGGATGTGCCTTGCTGAAATATTGATTGACAGAACCTTTGGCTAGTCAGACTCAGTTTCGAACTGGAGGTGAAGCCCCTCAGGTCCATCATTATCTCTTAGGTAGATATTACTAAAAGGCAGCTAGGCAGATCTTGGAAGTGAAGGAAATAGGACTAGAGGAAATAGAGAGCTACATTCCTGTGTTTCTGTGGTGCTGGGCAGATGGCAAAGTGTAAGAAGCCGGCAGATTCCACTTATGTCAAGGAGAACAAAACTTGGCTCTACCAGAATCTTGGCCTTCAAGCCTAAATGTCGTTGTCTGTTTCCTTTCCTTCTCTTGACAGAGGTGAAAGACTACGAGCCGCCGTTTGGTTCTAAAGTGCGGGAGCATCCTTGTGTGGAAAGCATGAAAGATAACGTGTTGAGGGACAGGGGACGGCCAGAGATTCCTAGCTCATGGCTCAACCATCAGGTAAGAGAGCGGGTCCTTCTTGCCTGGCATATTGGCCTGTATTGGCTGTATCTCCTGGTGATATCTCCTCCTCCCCCTTTGCATTTCCTCATTGAGCTTTACTGTCAAGGTAAGACTTAACTACTTTAGAATGCAGGGCGTATTTAGGCAACCTGTGACCCCCAGGGGTAATCCGGTCAGTCTAGTGACTGGGTATGTCAAAATTACACTGTGAATTGATCTTTGGTATTTGCTTATTGTCCCTTAAGACTCTTGGTACTTTTTGCAAAGCTTCAAACCCCACAGGACTTTTTTGCATCTGCTGTAGCAGCAATTCCATATCCATCTTCTTCCTCCACAGTTGCCTTTTTGTGTATGCGCCCATTATTCATTAAACGAAATTCTGAAATAGATTTTGCAGAGCGTTCCTCCTCCTGAATGAAATTTGCTGCGCTACTGATTTCAAGTTAATGCTTTCAATATTTAGCTTAGCTTTAATGTCCTTAATTTGAAAATTACCAAGAAAATTAATATTTCCAATATCGGTTGTGCTGTTGACATTGGTCAACATCAACCATTAAATTATGCAGTTAACGCAGAATGTTGTGAAGCTTTTTCTTCTTTTTTTTAAAGAAACCACATGAAAGGAGGATGTTAGATTTCATTCTAACCCGGTTCTAATGTTGCTTATCACATCACCAAGGCGAGAACCATTCTCTTTCTTGGTTTTTGCTACATCTTCCGTTCCATTGAAATAAAAGGCCAGATAGCGTTGCCGTTCCTGTTAATGAATTAATATGTCTGAGCCGGAGGCAAGCAACTATACAAGTGCTCTTGTCATTAAGGCCAGCAGTACATCCAGTCTTAACGAGGCTGGGATTAACCCTTTGATTAGAGGATAGGGCCCCAACAGTGGGATTCTCATTCTGGAATAATTGTGGTATTAACAATGGTTTAAGTAGCATGAGTGGAAGGAAGCTCACATTTTAAAATGTGTTCACTGTTTTCGCTGCGCATTTCAGGGCATCCAGAAGGTTTGCGAGACGCTTGTCGAGTGTTGGGACCACGACCCCGAGGCCCGGCTCACTGCGCAGTGCGTAGCTGAGCGGTTCAACGATTTCGAGTACCAGGACACGCTCTCCGGAAGAAGCAGTTCGGAAGAAAAGATCCCCGAAGAGAGCTCTGTGAACAGTGCCAAGTAACAGCCTGCTACAAGACAAAACTTCCATGAAACCAAAGAGAGAGAAAGAGAGAGGCTGCTTTT
The DNA here is from genome assembly GCF_965207765.1 of Zootoca vivipara. Taxonomy (NCBI): domain Eukaryota; kingdom Metazoa; phylum Chordata; class Lepidosauria; order Squamata; family Lacertidae; genus Zootoca; species Zootoca vivipara. The sequence continues at coordinate 15,266,374 of NC_142594.1, read as the reverse complement.
GTGTTCCATGTGCACAAGAGTGGAACAGGAAGAGGCGATTCGTCTCGGATGCACTTCCTGTGTCACTGAGGTTCCCGCCCCTCCCTCCATCCAGCAGCTCCAGAGAGGGGCAAAGTGGCGTCCTTCGCCGTGTCATAGGAGGAACGGCGCCGTTGCTTCCTGAGAAAACATGAGACTGTACAAAATGCCAAGAAGGTTTGCACTTTATCAATGCCTGTAGATGACTATCAAAGAGAAACTTTATGTATGTATGTAGATAGAGAGAGAGAGAGGTATGTATAAGAACACACACACACACACACACACACACACACACACACACACACTCAGCAAATCTCTGCAAAGAGTCTTCCAGGAAACTAAGTATAGATAGGAAAATCCTACCAGGAATCGTATGCAGGACGCCTGCTGTGATGCTGGCAGAAAAAGTGCCTTTTTCATCCCACCGGAGCCTTAAAAACGATAGCTGCATGCCTTTTATATTTCTGCAGTTGAGGGGTGCGGGAAAAGGTTTGTACCATATTAGTGCCTCTTTTAACATGTAACTATGCAATGGTTGTTCAGCTGGTTCTTGTATGTTTATAATGCGTTGATTCAGTGGATCCTACTGGTCTGATTCTCCTCCCCCACCCTTCTCCTTGAATTTGGAACGTTGTCCCCACCCACTCAACTTCCATGCCTGCACAAAAGACCATTAATTCCTCTGCCCGTCCCTTTCTTTGAACTTTGCCATTCACGTTAGCAGCCTGCTTTGGGGAGAGGGCAGGTTCCCCAACCCCTTCCCAGCCCCGCTCTCTGAAATCAGGCAGGGCCCAATTATAATCGAAACAGATGTTTTGCATTTGCCGTGCATTCTGACATAAAGTAGACTTCTCCCCTCCTTCCTTTTCTGGGATTGGTAACATCATGTCTCGTTTCTTGAGCCCTTAAGTTCACATTTGATTTCGTGCCCGGCGCAAAAGGAGGCACAGCACGTGGGCGCCTTTCCCCCCGAGTGCCTGGGTGTCTGCGATGCCGTGGAAAAAGATTTGCCATGCTCTGGAGACGTGCAGCGCATTCGGACCTCCTTAACTCGCCATTGTGAGCAACCCCCTGCCTGTAGCCATCCAGAACTCTGGCAAATAAGAGCACATTCCTAAACTGATCCCCACAGGCACGACTTACATTCTTTTAGTCTTCCAAAATATTTAGCTTTGGAGCTGGCCTCGCGAGGAATTTTTAAATGACGGAATTTTGACCGTCAGTATTTTCATACGAGATCATCAGAGCTGCTCAAATTGTGTGGCTCGTCGTGGTTTCGAGGCCCTTTGTAGTTGGCCTCAGGCACCTTCTGTGCCTTGATGCTGTTTTCTAACAGGAATTTGCTCCAGAAACAAAAGGTGTATTTCAAGTGCAATGCTTTTATCATACAGGTCACACATACATTTTTTTCTTTCTCTCTAGGAACTTTGTGTATCCAATAATAGGGAAATGGGGGGGGGGAGAGAGAAGTATATTCACATAGGAATTATAAATTTATGGGGGGAAATATTTATTTTTAAAAGCTTTTTGCATCTGCTTTTATATTAATTTTTAAAGAAATATTTAAGCATTAAGTGGGGCAGGAGCTCAATAATTAAAACGGAGTCGAGGTTTAATAGCAACAGGCTATGTACTGAACTGTGGAGCTACTGGAAAGACGGGTTTATACTGGGATCGTGTTCCTAAGCAGATGTGGGGTCGAGTGACCTCTAGTGGGGTTTCCCAGGGCAGCGTCTGGAACACTGCTACGCTAGGAAAGGAAAAGCAGGAGCTTTGCCCCACAAACTGGAAAGTTAGGGTGCCATCTGCATTACAGATCTAAACCACTAGTTTCAGAACTGGCATAACTTTCAGGCCTTCCTCCATAACCACAGCTCCGGGTTGGAGTACGTTCCCAGAGTTCCTGAACTGATCATTGCGAAAGCTTACTTTAAGATGGTTTCAGAAGAAGGTTAGGCAAACACATGAGATAAAAGGCTATGAATAGCCTACTAGTCCTCATGGCTGTAGGCTAGTTCCCAGGTTCAGAGGCAAGTTTGTCCCAGAACGTCACTTGCTGAGACAAGGCTCAAACTGATTCAGTACTGGTTTAAATTTGCAGCGTAGACTTGCCCCTGGGTCTCCGCTGTGTGCGTTGTGCCTGGTATTTCTCATGCAGCGGCAAACACTAAGAGAGCGTCCAGTAGCTCCTGGCAACTCTTTTAACTTTCTTTTGTACTATTTTTACATGTAAAGGGATTCTCCCCCGCCCATTCTTCCACGGAACGCTTTCACTGTATGAAAATAGGAATGTGAACATATATAACCTTGTTTATTCGAGCGTCTCGAGCACTTACTGTATTTTTGTATAAATAAAACGTTTTAGATTAAATGAGGTTATGGTTTTGTTTAAAAAGGCCCTTATCCGTAAAGAAACTTAAAAAAAAAACACTTGTAAGTTTGTTTTCAGAGGGGGAGTGATCATCAGGTGGACTGGGGTTATCAGATTTCTCTCCAGCAGTCCCCATGAAGAGACTAGTATCCTTTTTCTGTGTTCTGTTCCGGAATCATTTCATACCCATGCTCTGCACATTACAGCCTCTGTGATTAAGAGGTTTGGCTGGGTTAATCATCGGCAAGGATTGCTGAAGTTCTAAATAACTTGCACAGCTTTTTAAAATAATAATAATAAAGCACTATGCCAGGGATGTCCAACAGGTCGATCGCGATCTACTGGCCGATCTGCGAGGTTTGGAGGTTTCTCCATTGCTGGAGAATGGAAGACGGAGTTTACAAGCCGAGGCTGTTTCCCCCCCAGCGATCCTTTGGTGAGTTGCTGTTTCTCTTTGCCCCCCCCCAAATAGTACAAAAATGTTGCACCCCCTCCCTCCAAAAGCTAAGCAACTTATGCCTCCCTAAAAACGTGGCTTTTCCCCTCCCTAAAAAAAAAGCTCAACAACTTTGACCTGAACCCCAATAAAACAGAGATAGATCACTGCCAGTCTTTAATTCTGGGAGTAGATCGCAGTCTCTTGGAAGTTGGCCACCCCTGCACTATGTGGTCTCGACGCAGTAATTGTGTGTCAGGTTCTGATCTCTCCCCCCCCCATTTGTAAAATGGGAATTCTAGGTATACATTATGCATGGGGTCATTATCGGGATGAATAATTTACACATACAAGCCCCTCAGTCCTTTCATTTGGAAACCGTGGTGTCAAGAGTCTCTGCTTCGGAGTCTGGTTTCAAACAATTCGCTGGGTCCCCTGTACAGGGGAAGGTCGTGTAAGGTCAATACCTTTTGATGACTACCCTGATGACTTCTGGCGTGTTCTCATTTTAGGTATGGTGCTTTTTCGGTGCAGGGGGGGGGGGGCAGAAAAGATTTCAAGGGCAAACTCAGCCAGGAGACGGTTTGTATCAAAGCTGAATGAAAGAAGTTAATAACACTACACACAGATAGAATTGCATTATGTACCATTTTGTTCTTCTGGATTATATAGATAACACATTTAGGAAAATCTAACCAATGGGGCTGCCTGATTGGTGAAAGTGTATTACAGCATCCCATTTTAGGAATATCAAAGAGAGAGAAAAAATACTAAAGGCTTCAACTGGTTTCAACTCTTTTAGATATATTCTTGAATGAAAGATTGAAAGAATTGATTGCAATTGCACAGAGCACATGGGTACTATTTCTTTTCTTTTTGTGCCTTAAACTATGTTTTGACTCCGACAGCTTGTCAAAACTACGAGCTAAGAAGGGTTTGAGGAGACATGTTTTTGTGGAAAGCTCACCAGTTATGATTTCGTAGTGCTGTTGCAAAACTACAGGGTTTTGGGGGAGGGAGTGGAAATGCTTTCAGACTCCTCCTCGGTTGTAGTGAAGTTGTGCTGCCGAGTTCTGTTGTGCCCAAGTTATTTGGGACTTGGATCATAGCACAGTACAGGTGTTGAAGGACTTGTGTGTAATGTCAAGGAGGGGTAGACCACACTGCTGTGCTTGCAGGAACTACCAAGGAGATGTTAAATCAGTTCCACACTTGGGAAGTGAAAGAAAAGCAGTTTTGTTTCTCTCTCTCTCTCTCTCTCTCAAAAGCACATCTGTTTTGCTGTTCTCCATAAACCACATTTGCTTCATTACATTCGTGTTGTCGTAGTGTAGTGTGTAGTGCTGCTGCTTGCCATGGCAGCAGAGGTCTTCTCTAGGGCTGCAATATGGGCATTGGTGAACCCATCCCAAGCCCAAAAGAAATGCTAATACGAATGATTTAGCACCGGGTTCCCCACGAACGTGCGGTGCGCCAAGGGCGAGAGGTGGCCCCCTTCCGGCCGTGCTGCGCTCCCCGGGCGGACGGCTCTCCGCACTGGGCCGCCGCGCGTGAGGCGGGCGGCCCGGCTATCAGAGGCCAACCGAGGCTCCGCGGCGCTGCGGTATCGTTACGTTTAGGGGGGATTCTGACTTAGAGGTGTTTAGTCATAATCCCACAGATGGTAGCTTCGCCCCATTGGCTCCTCAGCCAAGCACATACACTAAAGGTCTGAACCTGCGGTTCCTCTCGTACTGAGCAGGATTACGATCGCAACAACACATCATCAGTAGGGTAAAACTAACCTGTCTCACGACGGTCTAGCACATTCATTGTGTTGGTTTCAGCATCGGGGGGTAACTGATACGGCTTTATTTGCGCCAATTTTTCATGGATTCCAAAGGAACCCCTGTTCCACACAGAGGGCATTTAAAATAGTCTCTCTTGGCTTATTTTGTTAGATCTTGTTGGATGGCTGTAGCTCAGTGGTAGAGCATCTGTTTGCACGCAGGTTGAATCCCTGGCATGTCCAGGTAGGCCTGAGGGACTCGTGCCTGAAATCCTTCTGAGTTAAATGGAGCAGTGGCCTGGGATAGTATAAAGGGATTTCCTGTGTCCCTGTTTGTGTTCTGCTGCTTATTTTTGAATGATTTCATTCTTGATTGGTTTATGCCTTGAGGCAGAAAAAAACGAATGAGAGTGTTGGTATGAAGGCATGAACTTGCAGTAAACGTGCATCTTAAAAAATAGTAAAAAAGTAAGAGTTGGTGAAAGGCTCTACTGCAACCTGTAGAAATGGATTTAGAAAGGTGTAAAAGCTGAATGGTCATAAGGATATTCATAAAAAGAAAGAGGGGGTGGAGGAGTCTTCATTTTATTTTATTTTAAAAAGCCCAGCCACATTAAATCCATTCACACATTTTAACATCACTGCTGGTTTTCCATACGGGGGAAAGAAGGGAGATTTCATTCCAGCCCCCAAATAACCCCCAGAGGGACATCTGTGGAGAACTGTAAAGCATACCTGCCAAGTTGCTGTCGGAGAAATAAGGGACCGGGTGGAAGTAGCAGACCGGAAGTAGCGCTGTCGCCATTTTGGAACTGGGCGGAGCATGCTCAGAAGTGACTTTTGATGCTGCTTTGCCCAGTTCCAAAATGGCCGCCGCGCCAGAAGTCGCACTGCAGCCATTTTGGAACTGGGCAGAGCAGCATCAAAAGTCGTTTCTGAGCATGCTCCGCCCAGTTCCAAAATGGCCACCGCGCCAGAATAAACCGGGGGGAAAACAAAAAAAATCAGTTTTTTCAGCTAGGAACAGCTGGAAAAACGGGGATTTCCCAGGGAATACGGGAGACTTGGCAGCTATGCTGTAAAGGTTGCCGATGGCCAAAGCATCTCTTGGGAGAGTCCCTTTAAACTAGTAAGATATGCAAGACATACCTATCGTAGGCTATACCAAATATATATTCAGATCATGTTTGGATTTGCTTATTCTTTTCGCTGCTCAGTCATCAGACAGTAATCCTCCCTATAAGAAGTGTGTGGATATATATAGGCTAACATGAAAAATGCACAATGATTTTCAAAGGCACATATCGGGTGTTAGACTCATTACAATGGATTACTGTCAGACTCTTTTGACATCACAAGGTAAACAAGTGTTGTCACAATGAATGAAGGCATGTTAAGACGAGGCTTGGGGAATAAACCTGCAAGCTCTTTTGGCCTTGAAAAGAAAGTAGAGCAATATCTCCAACACATTTTCCAATCAACTCGGTTGCATGCTGTTGTCATCCTATAGATGTATTCCATACCTTTTTTTTTTTTGCTGGCAGCCTTTAATTAGCGTGTCAATCACAACGGCAGTTTAAGAATCCCCCCCCCCCGATAGAATAAAGCAAGGTTCAATAGCATAAAGTCATGGGAAATGGCAAACTACTTTTAATGTGATGGAAAACTTTCCTCCTTGCCATTAAGAATCTGCCCTCCAACAGGTCAAACTATTTGCCCATCTAATTATACTCAGACTGGCAGTGGATCTCCAGATATCTTGGGCAGAGATCTTTCACATTGCCTGATCCTTTCGACTGGAAATGTATTGCACCTGAGATTTATGTGTGCAAAACATACTTTATATTGGAAGTTTGACAGCAAGAATCATTCAGTTTGTAACTTAAGGGTCAACTCTGTTATTGGTCAGGCAGCTAGCCAAGAGGAGGAGGAGGAAGGGAGGTGTTGCTTAGCAACCAGTGAAGGTGGCATGATCTTTAGTGAAGAGAAGCCTCAATTTTCCAGGGAAAGGGGCAAGGCTGGTGTATTTGGACAAATAGGGTACTACCCTGCAAACCTCAGTTTGCCCTCTGCTCCTTTTCTACTTAAAAACCCGCTCCTCAGTCTTGGTGTAGCCATTGCAAAACTCAGCAGGGAGAATGGGGGCAAAACTAGCATTCGTTAGCTCTGGCGCCACCTAGTGTTTACCTCCCTGCTTTCCACTCCAGCACTTTTATGTTGGGCGACTTTTGAAGATTTGCTGGTTGCTGGTAGATGTTTGTAGTTTCTTTTATTGCTTTATTTTTTAGATTTAGGGGTTAGTTTGACAGCCTTTTGATGACTAGTTTCCTATTGGAGCTCTTTATATTGGATCCTTTTGAAAGCTGGCTCTGATGAGACAGAGTTATGTGTTTTAATAAAACAATAAATAGATTGAGCCGGTTCCGTTTCTTTTCTAAACATGATTCTCAGTAAACTAATTATTGTGTTAATTATGGGAATGGATTTTATAATCACAGCAGCTCCTGCAGCAATCATAGCGTGGCCTGCAGAGCCGCAAACTTCACTAGTAATTATTTTGCAGGAGCGCATTAAAGGCAATGCTGAACAAATCTGCATACATTAGTAATTCCATCTCCCGCCCCATGTTTCTCGTATGACTTCTGTTTCAATGACTATGTTAATTGACAGCCAGAAGTAATGGAGAAGAAATGGCATGCACTCACTCTTTAAGCTGCATGTACTTCCATTTAAATTGGCAGTGTTTATTTATCTTTTTGTTGTTTTCGAATTGGCAGCAGAATTAAGCATTCTATGCTATGTTCATTTCCCATAGGTGCACGTTAACCGCAGCAAGACTTTGGTCTAGATGCCGCTGGGCACCAAATGCATCTCCCAGTTACCGAAGGGCAGCTTGACGCCTCTTGCTTGAGCTTCAGGTGAGCATAGCGAGGTTATTCCACTTACGGAAGCATCGCCTCTAGAGAACTAGCTTATGCTGATTCGTAGGGCCTGCCCACCCATGAGGCAAGGCAAGGTGACTGCCTCAGGCGGCAGGATCCACAGGGGCAGCAGATTCAGTATTCCTCCTCTACATTGGCCTCTTTGTGAATAGGTGCTGCTGGTCTTCTCCCACATCGATAGTCACTTACCCCTTCTTGACTGGCAATGCCATTTTGTGGTTCGCCTCAAGTGCCAAAATGTCTTGATTCATCCCTGCTGATCTGTCCCTTCTACAAGTGCTTTGTTGAATGGAGGCCAGAGGCTATTAACTTTCCATTTGCTGAGTTTCCCCATCTCTTAACTCCTCTTCCGTATCGCTCATTTACAGTGAGAACAAAACGCAGAGGAAACAACTGATACTTTCCTGATGTCCTGCCACCCACTGTTAATTTGGTCTTGCATAAACGTAGCAAATTAATAGTGCCCCTGACCAGGTTCTGCACTCACCAAAGGTTTAAAGAAATGCCAAAGCACTTGCAAGAAGCAGGGGGAAGAAATGAAGTCTCATTCTCGGGTGAGAAAAACTTTTTGAGAACTGGGGGAGGGGGCAGATATTGGCACAGGGCAGGAAGAAGAGCAGCGGGGAACTGGGTATAGTCTTCATCTCTCAGCCTGAGCAATGTTGTTGCTGAGAAAATCAGGAAAATTGGGTGCCATAGCCACTTCCACCTGCTCTTGTATTTACTGCAAAATGGCTCAGTGAGATTAAGCAACAAAAGCTTTGATTGAGACTGGGCAGAGGGACGGGGAGCATCGATTGTAATAGACACCGTATTACTTCTGAATTATCGTTCCATGATCATCTCTTTACCTGCACTCAGCTACATTAATCTCTTTTATATTAAGTGATAAAAGCAAACTAACTGAGGACACAACTATGTTTCTGAGGTGCTGGCTATTACAGAAATGGGATAAAAAAGCAGCTGCTAACATTTCCTTATTATAATGAGCACTGCCATTGTTTATTAAATTCGGAATCCCCTTAACTTTTTCTTCCACACAAGATGCTACACTGAGACTTTAAAGGTGTGAACCTAGCAGCCAACTAATATGGGCTGATGGGTCTTCGGGCCTCCCAGTAAAATATTTGAGGGGGCCGGGCCCCAAAGTTGATGGGCATTGCCATTCAAATGGTGTGCTTGCACCGTGTCATGTGGTCGATTATGCAGGGTGGGGCTTACCTGCCCCGCCCCCCACATTTTACCGTGTTTCCCCTTTTTTAATCCATAGTCAGAAAGTAAGCCATAGCAGGCTTTTAAAGCATTTGTTCAATATTAAACACCCCCTGAAAATAAGCCATACCTTCACGCAGCAGCGCCGCTCGCCTTGAGGCAGCGGGACCCAGCAGCAGCGCTGTCCTTGTCCTCCCGCTGCTGTTGCTGTTGCTACTGGGCCAGGCGGAGGCGAGGCCGCTGCTCGCCCCTGGGGGCTGCATGGCCCAAGGCTGAGCGGCGGCGGGAGGCCCGCGGGCGCTTCTGCACGGCTGGAGTGACGGGCGACGGCGGGAGCGCTGCTGGCCCCTTCCGCGCCGCCGGAGCGTCGTGGGCTGCATGGCCCAAGGCAGAGCGGTGTTGCGCCACCAGGGCAACAGGCAGCGGCGGGAGCACTGCTGGCCCCTTCTGCGCCGCCGGAGCACCCGGTGAGGAGGCCTGCCTCCCCAGCGCCCGGTACCGGCGGCTGCAGAGCGGAGCGTTCTGCCGCGCCGAGCGCTCGGAGCGCCCAGCAGCGCCTTGCAGAGCGCCGAACGCTCAGAGCGCCGCAGCAGCCTGGCCTCTTCCTGCCTGCCACCCCACCGCCCGGAACCGGCAAGGAGGAGAAAGGGGCGCCTGGGAAGGAGTCGGGAGGGCCCTTGCTGCATGATCCATGGGCACCCGGCTCCTTCCAAGCGCAGTGAACGCCGCGCCTCGCTTTGAGCAAGAGGCATGAAAGGGACGCGGCGGCAAGGGTGATGGCTGCGCGGGCGGCGGCTGCGTCACGTCTCCCGGCGGCCGTGGGGGCTCTCGGTGCTGCCTTGCCCGGGCCCCGCATTCCCCGGAGGCCGGCCTCATGCGGTGGGTGGAAGGCGCGCGGGTGGCCTGCCTAAGGCCGGGCGGGATCCCTCAGCCCTCCTCATCCTCATGCGTTTATTTCGCGAAACACGCCCCCCCCCCAAATAAAGCAGCAGGAACCTCGGAGCGGTTGGCAGGGGGTGGGGTGGGATTAAAAAAACCACGACAAAGGCATCACCGGGCGGAGCGCCGAGCCAGCGGCCTGGCCTCTTCCTGGCCATGCCAAGGAGGCCTGCCGCCCCACTGCCCGGAACCATAGGTACCATAAAAACATAATAAAACTAAGACATCCCCTGAAAATAAGACACCATGTGGTTTTTTGAGGGGAAAAAGTTATAAGACGGTGTCTTAAAAAGGGGGAAACACGGTATTAAAGTTGCCAGCCCTTGGTGTGAATATGCAATGTTAAGAGAGGAATCATCCACTATGCTCTGCAGTGTTGCTGGGGAACCTGTGTTGTTGGACTCGCCCTCCCATCTTCCTTAGCCTGTGGCCATGGTGGCTAAATTTGATGGGAGTTGGAGTCCAACAAGGCCACAGATTTTAAGTTACTTCCTCCACGGAAATCAGTTTCGTGGTTTTTAATTTTCTTGCTGCAGAGCAAAATTGCTGTATTTTTCCATTTCATCTTAATAGTATTCCTGCTTAATTATTTTCAAGTAACAAAATTAGTGCAGCGGGTAATTTAACATTTGAAGAAAAAGGATCTAATTTTGTACGCCATGGCTTAATTTAATTTTTTTTTTTAAAAAAAGAAACTTATTTTCCCCATGTTACACAATGCGTTTGCCAACCAGAACAGCTTCAAGTTCATCCAACCTGCAATTAGCATGTTTAATCACGACATAGTGAATTTGTGTGCAATTACATTATTTGTACAATTACAATGTTTCAGCATGTAGTAATAACATTTTTGCGTAGGATAGTGGCCAACCTGCAGGTGTAAATAAATAGGAGAGTGGATACTTTCCAGGCACTTGATAATCAGTCTGGATTTGCTGACAAAATTAAGGAATAAGATTATTTCAGATCCACAGCGATAAGTAAGAAGGGAAAAGAATTTGGCCAGCTGGAGCAGTTGCAACAACACATTCTGTGCTAATTCAGAAATAAAAATTGGATGTAGCATAAGCTTATTATCCAAGCTGCCAGTGAGAGACCAAAGCAGTTTGGTTTCTCAGTCGTTCTAATGGTTTTTTAAACTCCTGCTCATGGCAGAATCCTCTACGGGTGGCGCTGTGGGTTAAACCACAGAGCCTAGGGCTTGCCGATCAGAAGGTTGGCGGTTCGAATCCCTGCGAAGGGGTGAGCTCCCGTTGCTCTGTCCCAGCTCCTACGTACCTAGCAGTTTGAAAAAACACCAGTGCAAGTAGATAAATAGGTACCACTGCAGTGGGAAGGTAAACAGTGTTTCCGTGCACTCTGGGCTTCTGCCACAGTGTCCCGTTGCTCCAGAAGTGGTTTAGTCATGCTGGCCACATGACCTGGAAAGCTGTCTGTGGACAAATGCCAGCTCCCTTGGCCTGAAAGCGAGATGAGCGTTGCAACCCCATAGTCGCCTTTGACTGGGCTTAACTGTCCAGGGGTCCCTTTACCTTTTTACCTACACATCATTTCCTTGTTTATAGGACTACATGTTGGTGGGTTAAAGTCTGGCAACAGAAAGGGCAGCAAAAGCAAGCATAGCAATTTCTTGGAAGCACGCGAGATCTGAACTGTGAGTATATAGAGCATCCATTCCTGTCCCTAAGGCATAGCTGCCAAGTTATCCCTTTTTTAAAGGGATTTTCCCTTATGCTGAATAGGCTTCCTCGCGAGAAAAGGGAAAACTTGGCAGCTATGCCCTAAGGACTGTTCCAGACATTTAAATGGAGGTACAACCGAGGGATGAAGAAAGCACTCTCTCCCCTGCAGTGAATGACGGAAAGCTAGCTGGCAAAGGGACTGAGCAGAATTTGTTGATATGTTATATTTCTACCCAGGGCCATCTTAACCTTATTGAGTGCAGGGATTCCTCAGGTGCCCCCTACCCCACCCCCACCATCCAGGGAGCCCTGGCTGCCGCACCGATGGGAGGGGGCTGGAGGGGGTGTTTGTTCAGAGCCTCTTCCTCCTTTGCCGCCGCTGGATCCAAGCAGGCGGGCGCTCCCTCCAGGCTCCCACAGCCCTATAGAGAGGCTGGATTTGGCTCCCTCGCCTCGACAGAGGGTTAGCTGGTGAGGCAAGGAGCAGGGCGAGCGGGAGGGCAGCCAGGCTGTCTGGTGGGCATTGCGCCACCCAGCCTTGCCTTAGGCCCACCTTTCCTGCAAGGAGCTCAAGGTGGAAAACATCGTCTCCTGTCTCCCCGTTTTATCCTCCCAACAACTCAGTCAGCTTCCTGTCTGAGTGGGGACTACAAAACAAGACAACAAGACAGCTTCTGAGTAGGTAAGTGAGAACAGCGGGCTCACCACCAGCACCCCAGGGCAGTATATATAAATTGATTTAATAATTAAATGGTAAGAAGGGGTCCATCAGAAGAAAACTTCCCCTGGGGCTTACTCAGGCCTAAAACTAGTCCTGGGAAGCTGAGAATACGTGAGGTCCCTCTTTAACAAGCATTCAAGTTCCATTTTTAAAAAGAAGTAGTAGAAGAAATAAATAGTCTGGATTGGTTTTTAAGAGTTATCAATGCCTTTTTATTCAAACATTCAACTAAGAACACATATATTTTGCACATTAGACTTAAATGTGCTGCTACAAAAAGCACTTCTAGGCAATTTGTTTTGCACTATATGTATCATCACATAGATCTCACAGAAGCAGGTAAAATACGGATCTCTAATAAATTAATCATTACACCATGCCTGCAAATATAGAAAAACTTCTACATACAGCACTAATGGAAGAACAAGACCATGAATTACAAAACAATTTGTTAAAAGACACTGTAATAAACAAATTTAATAGAATGGATTAAACCTAGTGTGGGTCTGTTCAGCTTCACAAAAGTATTTACTGTAAAATTATGTCTGAATATTATGGACAAATTTCTGCTTATTACACACCTATATACTATTTTTTAGTGTAATCCCCCCATTTATACTCTGCTCAAGTGAAATTTGATAGTTTTTACATCTTTAGAAACACCAGTGGATGAATCAATACAGTAATCCTTACCTTAAATAGCCACACAGCATAAAAAAATACAACTCTAGGAGATATATACACACACATACACATGTGGAATTTCTTTAACTTCAATAGGCCTCTAAAATGACCTTGCTGATGTTTTAGCAATAAAATTTAATACAAACTGTCTTAGAAACTGTGTACAATCCCTCCACCCCAAGATAAAAAGAGAAAAGGATGATATGTGAATTACAATAGGATGGATTCAGACTAAATCACACTCGATGAACTTAGATCCCATTGAAATCATCACCCACTTTTCCCTTGATTTTAATGGTACCTAAGTAGAATTAACTTAGACTTGCCCCAGGGACCCAGTATTTTGTATATAACATTTTGGATGCTTCCAGGAAAAAATGGTGGATTAATGAGTGCACAACACTTAATTTACTAGTTAGTAAGAAAAAACAACTCCTCTTGCATAAGTAGAGTCCACCAATCCTGAATGTCTAATCTTCACAATGCATATAAAGCTACTTTTTTAACTTAATACCCACTGATCTAAACCTGGCCTTACTACAGCGATGGCTTAACTCCATTCACTTTAACTAATTTATAACAATATATGTTAGTAGTTTATGGGGCCCATTTTTAGCATTCAGTTATCAGCCAATGACATATCAACGTTGGACACAAAATGTCTAGTTTTGAAAAGCACCGGCTCTTTATTACAATCAAGGCTACAAAGAATTAACTACCACTTCTCCAGGTGTTCCTGGCAGTGGCTTCAGCCAGCTGGGCATTTTATCTATGGGATTACATGGTCTAATACCATCATGTCGCAAACATCCTTACAGTACAATCCTAGACACGTCTACTCAAAGGTCAGTCCCATAGAGTTCAAGGAGGCTTACTCCCAGAAAGCTGGGTATGGCGGTGACTAACCTTTGGCCTTCCAGATATTGTTGGACTCCATCTCTCACCAGCCCCCGGTCAGCATGGCCGATGGTCGTAGATTATGGGAGTTGTATTCCAGCAACATTTTGGAAGGCCGCAGGTTGGGCGACAATGCTGTAAACTGCACAACTAAGGAAAGCCTAGCGCAGTGAAGCATCAATTACAAGTCTTTGCCTAGTGAGTCAATCTCATCAAGCAGGAAGTCCATGTCCTCTCGGCTCACCTGGGGGCTGATAATGACCTGGCGGAAAAAGTTGACTTTGCCACGATGCGGCTGGTACCCCAACATCATGCTGCCTTTCTTCATCAATCTCTCTTTAATGATGGGCGCAACCTGAGGGAAAGAAGGAAGTCATATATTAAGGGTGACACTTTGCAAAGGGACTCAAGTTGGCAAGGAAGGGTCGAAATCCTTTAAAAGAAAATGAAATAAAAAGGGAGAATTATTTATTGAATTTATATACCGCCCCTACACCTGGAGGTCTCGGGGTGGTTCACCGGGAAGATTCCATATATATGTATAAAACCTTACATATGCTTGGTTTGATAAGAACCTGCAAGTTTGTACCGGCCTCCTTAAAATCTTGGGCTCTGCTTGCTTGCTCCACCAAATCTCTCCCTTCCACATTGCTTCTGCATATGGAATTCCGTCCCACAAACACATGCTGGCTGGCTGGCGAACCCAGAAACTGACCTCCCTCCCACACGCAGGGAGATGTGCACACTATGGTTTAGATAAAAGGAGGGGACTGCAACAAAGCAGCTAAAATTAACATTATAAAACAAGTTACAGGTAGGTAGCTGTGTTGGTCTGAGTCAAAGCAAAATAAAAAAATTCCTTCAGTAGCACCTTAAAGACCAACTAAGTTTTTTATTTTGGTATGAGCTTTCGTGTGCATGCACACTTCTTCAGATACACTTGAAACAGATGTATATACAGGGGGTGGGGGAATGGGTGATGGGCTGATGGGAGTGGTAAACCAGCAGTCGTTAACAGCCATCTACAGGTTTACCACTCCCACCAGCCCATCACCCATTCCCACCACCCACCCACCCACCCTCTGTATATACATAAGGGACTGACTTCTGTTTCAAGTGTATCTGAAGAAGTGTGCATGCACACGAAAGCTCATACCAAAATAAAAACTTAGTTGGTCTTTAAGGTGCTACTGAAGGAATTTTTTATTATAAAACAAGCGCAATAAAATATACATGGCACCCCTTTATGGATGGTAGCAGACATGTTCAAAAGCAAGAGGTGCTCACTGTTTAATACCCAACCCATTACGTTAGAAAACTCAAAATAGTTCACTGTGGATCTGCATTGTCACTGGCAGAAAATGACAATTTTGCAGTGAGCGGCTAGAACAGGCATCCCCAAACTGCGGCCCTCCAGATGTGTTGGCCTACAACTCCCATGATCCCTAGCTAGCAGGACCAGTGGTTGGGGAAGATGGGAATTGTAGTCCAAAACATCTGGAGGGCCGAAGTTTGGGGATGCCTGGCACCTTATTGGCACCAAGGTGAAGAACAAGTCTAGTGGCCACCAAGGAAGGATGGCAGTGTAAAATGTTTGAATATGCTGAAGTGGCTGAGTCTGACAAACGGTAAGAGAAAACGAAGATAAGGAATATAAGGAGGAAGGGATAATATTTATTGAATATTTTAAGAATATTTTAAGTATAGACAAATACATAGCGTAGCAGGTCTCAAGTAAATCCACCAGAGTTGAAATATATAAGAGTATTTACAGTAATAGATAACTGGATGATTAAAAAGATGTGGATTACATGGAGTAGCAGAAAAGCAAAGGAATAGGGGAAAGTGTGGAAGGGAAGTTATAAGGTATATGTATACATGCTGTATTTGGTACGAAGTTGCAAGTGGGGGAGGAGAGGGAGTAAAATATGCTCTGTTCCTGTTTTTGAAAATGCAAATAAAAATAGAATAAAAATTTTTCTGGTGCACCGCTTATTTTGTTATTACCTTTGTTTTTCTCAGTCAAAAGAATACACGCAAGCTATTCAGTTAGTTAATGTATCAAGAAAGAAATGTTGGATTAAAATGTATCACTTGAAAATGAGAAATACAAGGGTTAGATTCTGCTCCCTGATACAATCTTCAAAACAAGCAATGCTGCTTTAGACTGATGTGTGTCAATGAAAAAGAACAACTGGCCTTACAAGAAGTGTAGTTTTGGGAGTGGGGCATCGTATCCAATGGAATGTGACATTTCATAGTGGAGTCACCAATTTGGGCAGGTCTCTGCAATACACTGACTATAATGCCTGTTGGAGCACCGAACGACCCAAGGCTGCCTCAGCTGAGGACAGCTGGCCCAATTTGTAATGTCTGGTAAAGGTGGAAGATGACGACCAAGTGGCTGCCCTACAAATGTCCAACATGCGCCAGAACGTGATATGGATGGGGTAACTCAGGGCTCCCCAAACTAAGGCCCGGGGGCCGGATGCGGCCCAATCGCCTTCTAAATCCGGCCCAGGAATCAACATGTTTTTCATGAGTAGAATGTGTCCTTTTATTTAAAATGCATCTCTGGGTTATTTGTGGTGCCTGCCTGGTGTTTTTACATAAGTAGAATGTGTCCTTTTATTTAAAATGCATCTCTGGGTTATTTGTGGGGCGTATGAATTCGTTCATATATTTTTTTCAAAATATAGTCCGGCCCCCCCACAAGGTCTGAGGGACAGTGGACCGGCCCCCTGCTGAAAAAGTTTGCTGACCCCTGGGGTAACTTAAGGGAATCGTAAAGCCATGAAAATATAGGCCTTAATCCACCTCACTAAGGTTGCTTTCGAAACTTTAACCCCTATGGTAGATGGGTGAAATGATACAAATAATTTCACCACTAAAACAGCAAAGAGGTACACATATAAACACACAGCCTCTGATTTTCACCAAATAAACACTCAACTCCTTTTGCCACACTGGACCGGGAGGAGGTTTATAGAAATTTAGCCTTGAAAGTCTCCAACTGCCACACCGTGGACCGGGAGTGGGGGGGAAACAGAAGCTAGACACACACTCCCCTTGTCACAACTACCAACCAGGAAGATAAGGACGAGAGCAGGCACTCCCTTACTGCCAAAGCGAACTGGGAGACACTCAGTCAGGGCTCAATTTCAAAGGCAAATAGAAGCAGGCAGGCAGGGACGTTGCCCATGTTAAAACAGCAAACCAGCCGAGGAGGTAGCCAAGTCAGAGCAAGAGAATGCAAACGCCACATCAGCAGGCACACAATTAGCACACACACCAAAACGAAAGAAAGAAAGACAGTTGTGACCCCAGAAAAATGGTGGCAGCCTCTGAGGGATAGAAAAGGAGCACGCCAACAGAAGGCCGGTGCTCCTGAAGGCGGAAACGGCCATTGGCACTGTGGCGAGGGCACCAGTTCTGGAAAATTTATGCAGGTAAGTAAACAACTAAGGAATAAAAGAAGGGTGGCAAATAAGCAGAATGACCAAACGTAAAGAGCAAATGAAAGAGTTTGGTTTTTTTGTGGAAAAAAACACAACGCGTGGACAAAGAACTGTAAAACTAAAATGACAGAAAGGGAAATCTAAAGAAAAAAAGGAGGGTTCAGAAACTAGTAAAAAACTTAGGTGAGTGAGGAGAGCTGGGAGGAACATACTGTCTGCGTCTAGATAGGAGGAAGAACTGAGGGTTTAGCCCACTTCCCACAAGTCTTTGTTCCTGTCTAGTGTCTCGCGACATGGTGAACACCCATTCCATTGGATACGACGCCCCACAAACTAAAACTAGTATATAACTCAACCTTTCCCTTGTTCTTCACCAGGTTTACACAAACACACACAACCCAAGTTCACTTTACGAAGGCGACAAGCTGGTGGTAAATTATTCTGATACACTTTCCCTCATCGTGGCACAACTTTCAGATATAAATATTTCTGATAAGGAGGAAGGATTTCATGGAAGGAGAGGACACAGCACCTTCCATTTTGCAAATTAAGTCCAAAATAACACGTAGCACCATCCTACACATGTTCAGGTTTACTCGGAGGATACTGAGTTCATTGGGAACACGTCCAAGTGAGTGTGCTTTTAGGATTGCAGCTTCAGCATGTGAGCTCAGGCACGCTTACTTGAAAGTGTGTGCCATTCAAATAGGCGTTCAGAAAGAGAGTGTTGTTCATAACATAGGTGTTCCACAAATAATCATAGCACAGAAATTCACCCAAGAGTAGCCACATCTAGGTCTTCCCAAACTATGCTAGAAAACAAATACTTATTTGGAAAATAAATACTTGCCATATAACCTTCAAAAATACAGCCTCTTTTCAACCTGCTTTGGGCTCCTTCCTTGAAATTAGCAAATATACTGCCTGCTTTGATTTTGAAACTCATTTGCTGAACCTCAAAAAGGCAGTGTTAGAAGCTGCTGATCGATCGATACGATAAATATGATGATGCCTACCTTTAGTTAATAGCATTATTTCTCCTGCAACAAGATGCACTTCACTTGATAAAGCCCAGGCAATTAATTTTAATATAAATGTCAGAAAATTACTCAATATATTTCCCAACCTATCATATTGTACACACATCCCTCGCTATTTTAATATCTAATGTGTAAGAGAATGTTGGCTTGAAATCAATGTTAGATTCAAAAGATGGCATGTTTTCACCTGAATCTGCCTCTGCTCATTTCGATTTGCTTTTGCGCCAAGTCCTGCTTTTTTATTATAGGTGAACCCACTCTCTGGATATTAATTCACATCACAACATGACACAAGCACGAATCAATGAACACAAAATACAGAATGTGATACACGGCCTGAATTTTCATTTCATTTTCAAAAGAAAGAAAAAATACGAGAAAGAAAAAAAGAAAGAGAGAAAGCAGATATTGTTAATAAGACGTGTGTTGCAAAAGATCTAGGGATAGATTAGGAAAATGTATGGACAGGTGAAAATGATAATGAGAATTGTTGATACCTAATGGAATTCCTTTTGTCCCCTTAACCAGCCTTGTAGAAAAATTCACTAGACTCGGGGAAAAAAAATTTCCTACCATTTTTCTGTGCAGCCAGATGTGTCACTGGGCTGTTTGAACTGGTAAGCTACATCTCTAAAAGGAGTAAGAATAGCTATAACGTTCTCTCTTCAGATGATGAATGTAACTTAACCTTGTTTTTGTGTTTTATCCTAGACATGTTTGTAATAGTGCTGCTCAGTTCATAATCTCAATAGCTTGCTTTCTTCTTAAAAGATGTTCATATACAGAAGAATGGGGATTTGCATAAAGCAATGTTGTTGCACAACCTAAATACTACAGTACTTTAAATAAAGCCCATGTAAAAAACTGAAGTGGCTTGCCTAAGTTTCTTCCCCATGTCCTTGTTTTGAAATTTATAGGAACTTGGCCAAGCGAGGGTGGACCTAGGTCCAGGAACAGTAATTTATTCTTGACCTATTTTGAGCAGAAGCTTAAATTAATTTGAACTTGGGGACATTTCGCTGGCCTCCATGCCAAATCAGTCTAGTGCTTGAGGACAACCCTGTGGCATAGTGAAATTCTCAGGGGTAACAGTGGTAGATAAGTGCTCATCTTGTAGGATGTGCTTGGGAACTTTGCAAAGTGAAAAGATGAAAATGTTTGGGAGATTGCCAATACTTCCTTGCTCTTATGATTTTTATTTTAAAAAAGTATTATTTGGCTTTCCTCAGTCTTATCATTTGTGTATCAAAAATATATAGCATAATAAATGTGGAAAAACATCTACAACATGTGTTTCATTATTAGTGATCAATGTATGAGCTCTTTGTTTATGAATTGGTTTAAACAATTAGGAATAAGATGAAAAGGGGGGAGTGGCAGGTAGGGTGGGGTGTTTATGCTTCTATTATTCTACTCAGTATGTGTGAGGGGTTGTGTCAGCGTTCCTTGTATGAGTTGTCTTACTATTCACACGTTGTATGCATTGGATTTCTGTATTTTGATGTTTTGTTGGAAGCCGCCCAGAGTGGCTGGGGGAGCCCAGCCAGATGGGCGGGGTATAAATAATAAATTATTATTATTATTATTATTATTATTATTATTATTATTATTATTAGGTTTTCTCTCTCAATATATATCACTAATGTGATTAAAAAATTGTAGGCTCTGTAACACGATTTTTAAACATTGTGTTTAAGAGCTTACAAGTTCTGGAGTCTGCCACTAAAACACCTACGTCTCCTACCCAGGCTTCCTCAACCTTGGCCCTCCAGATGCTTTTGGCCTACAACTAAATTTAATTGAAATAAAGGGCAGTATTGTTTCAGAAAAAGCTGCAGCCCCCAGAAGACATTAGAGAATCAGGTGCAAAATACCAAATAATAGGTCTTGATTTCAGTGCTAGGAACTCATCACAACCGCAAAACAGGCCATCGTTTCACGGTGTTAAAAACTGCACCCTTCATTTACTGGCGTTAAAAAAAAATTATCAGTGAAATGTCACAAATACTTGGCTTGTTTATAGCTTTGTATTGTGAAATTGGTTGCAGATGAATGCAAAGGCTCCCCCCCCCCATCTCCAGCGGTAATTAAAACCAAACCCAGGTCATTTGTCAGCTGTCACCCCGACTGGGATAAACGAAATACCAAATGTTGGCACTCCCAATTGCAGCTTTGGTCCTTTTGCCAAAGCAGTCTGCAAAAACCCAAACATGTTTTTCTTTTGTCTAGAATTTGTTCTGGGCCCACATCCCTAAACCACTAATAAATTATTGCTGTGCATGAGAGCACCAGAGTTTCCCTTGCACTGCATCACCGTACAACAAAATGGAGAGATAAAGGCATTTGTCAAAATAATTGTAACGGCTTCCACATTCCTCAGAGCTACTGGATGTTATGAAGAGGAAGAAATAGATGCCTCCGTATTTGCCCTATCCGTTTCATTTATTGGGTTTCCCCCCGGCTTAGACATGTTTTGTCATAATTCCAAAGATGGCAGGTTCACCTCATTGACTTCACCACCAGGCACATAAGCCAGATGACTAGTCTAGTGCCATTGGTCTCTGTCTGCTACGATATGGAGAATTGTGGCCATGAAACATTGTGACCTGAAAGCAGACTTGAGAAAGACTGTGATTAGATAAACAGAAACTATGTAGGAAACCCAGGTTGTGAAATGCTAGGGCTGGAATCCAAAGCGATATTGCATAGGAGCGCCCGTCCTGCTGTATTCTCCTGCGGTGCCCAAAAGCAGCTAACAAAAGTCATGAGACTCTCTAGGACTTGGGAAAGGAAATTAGCAAAGCCCCATTAGGTGCACTGATGAGTTTCAATGTGTTCTGTATATATGGAATAAGATCAAGTAGCCCAGTGCTTTCTGGGAGCAGAAGACCGTCCTAGCTTGACTATTACAGAAACCAGGGACTAAATTCACATGTGCTCTATTGCTGAGCTATGGATCCTTCCCAGTCCTCAAGGCTTAACCGACAACATGGAACTAATGGTTTTAAAACAACTTGTTTAAACAATTTTTAAGAAGTTATGAAGCTTTCCCCTCATTTGTCATGCATTCCGGGGCGGGGACCCATGAAAAGCCATGAAGATGTAATGAACATTGTGCGGGGCTTGGCTACAGAAGGTTCAAATCCTGGTGGCGCCTCTGTTCTATTTATGTGCTTCCAGTTCTTTCTGAAGAAAGCTCTGGAAAGCACATGTGGAAGTAGCTTGTTGCTTGCTATTTATCTATTTGATTTGTATACCGCTGTTCATCCGTAGATCTCAGCATAAAGATACAAGATTAAAAACACAAAATACGTAATGAAAACCAGAAGAAAATAATAAATAATGATAAATAAAATAATAAGAAGATGATCTCGTTGGTGTTCCACAGCATAAAAACACAAAACACAGAATAAAAATCGAGCAAACCAGTAACACCCCTCGCACAACCACATTTAGAAGGCTATATAATTTCTCTTCCAGGTAAATAAAGCTGGGAGACAAGCCTGCTTCTAGCATTCTTTTAGTCATGCTATTAAGATCCCGAGGAGGAGGAAGGGGAGAAGAGAGATCTTGCTATTCTGCTGGCATGGCCCTCTTGTTCAGCCTCCATGAGATGTACAACTCTCTCTCTCTCTCTCTCATGAGGGACCCTGTGTGTTTTAGAACCATGGTTCTCCAGGCTTACAAAGGGAGCCTGCAAAGTAGAGAAGGCTCCTTGCTGTACACAGATGGCGTCCAACTGATGGAGAATGACAGAGGCAATTGGGGACGAGTGTGCTTACAAGGCAGGCTTAGGCAGTATGTGGACCGAGAACTCCCAGAAGTGCAAGCTGGATTTCGAAAGGGCAGAGGAACCAGAGACCAAATAGCAAACATGCGCTGGATTATGGAGAAAGCTAGAGAGTTCCAGAAAAACGTCTACTTCTGCTTCATTGACTATGCAAAAGCCTTTGACTGTGTCGACCACAGCAAACTATGGCAAGTTCTTAAAGAAATGGGAGTGCCTGATCACCTCATCTGTCTCCTGAGAAATCTCTATGTGGGACAAGAAGCTACAGTTAGAACTGGATATGGAACAACTGAGTGGTTCAAAATTGGGAAAGGAGTACGACAAGGTTGTATATTGTCTCCCTGCTTATTTAACTTATATGCAGAATTCATCATGCGAAAGGCTGGACTAGATGAATCCCAAGCCGGAATTAAGATTGCCGGAAGAAATATCAACAACCTCAGATATGCAGATGACACAACCTTGATGGCAGAAAGCGAGGAGGAATTAAAGAACCTTTTAATGAGGGTAAAAGAGGAGAGCGCAAAATATGGTCTGAAGCTCAACATCAAAAAAACCAAGATCATGGCCACTGGTCCCATCACCTCCTGGCAAATAGAAGGGGAAGAAATGGAGGCAGTGAGAGATTTTACCTTCTTGGGCTCCTTGATCACTGCAGATGGTGACAGCAGTCACGAAATTAAAAGACGCCTGCTTCTTGGGAGAAAAGCAATGACAAACCTAGACAGCATCTTAAAAAGCAGAGACATCACCTTGCCGACAAAGGTCCGTATAGTTAAAGCTATGGTTTTTCCAGTAGTGATGTATGGAAGTGAGAGCTGGACCATAAAGAAGGCTGATCGCCGAAGAATTGATGCTTTTGAATTATGGTGCTGGAGGAGACTCTTGAGAGTCCCATGGACTGCAAGAAGATCAAACCTATCCATTCTTAAGGAAATCAGCCCTGAGTGCTCCCTGGAAGGACAGATCGTGAAGCTGAGGCTCCAATACTTTGGCCACCTCATGAGAAGAGAAGAATCCTTGGAAAAGACCCTGATGTTGGGAAAGATTGAGGGCACTAGGAGAAGGGGACGTCAGAGGACAAGATGGTTGGACAGTATTCTCGAAGCTACCAACATGAGTTTGACCAAACTGCGGGAGGCAGTGGAAGACAGGAGTGCCTGGCGTGCTATGGTCCATGGGGTCACGAAGAGTCGGACACGACTAAACGACTAAACAACGTGCTTGCTCCCTTCTCCTACATGCAGAAAAGAAGGTATGTAGTAGGTAATAGCTACTGGCCAACATCTCATTCAGCGTGAAGGAGGAGCTTGAATACAAGCTCTAACCTCTATCTACTTCTTCCACACACTGGTTTTCATGCCACAATCACTCTTCCTATAATACGAGTAGCATTTAGCATTTAACGGGATTTATACACCACTTATTTATATACCACTGGTCCCATCACCTCCTGGCAAATAGAAGGGGAAGAAATGGAGGCAGTGAGAGATTTTACTTTCCTGGGCTCCTTGATCACTGCAGATG
Organism: Zootoca vivipara; assembly: GCF_965207765.1. NCBI lineage: Eukaryota > Metazoa > Chordata > Lepidosauria > Squamata > Lacertidae > Zootoca > Zootoca vivipara. The sequence continues at coordinate 15,242,886 of NC_142594.1, read as the reverse complement.
GCGACAGCAGTCACGAAATTAAGAGACGCCTGCTTCTTGAGAGAAAAGCAATGACAAACCTAGACAACATCTTAAAAAGCAGACATCACCTTGCCAACAAAGGTCCGTATAGTTAAAGCTATGGTTTTCCCAGTTGTGATGTATGGAAGTGAGAGCTGGACCATAAAGAAGGCTGATCGCTGAAGAATTGATGCTTTTGAATTATGGTGCTGGAGGAGACTCTTGAGAGTCCCATGGACTGCAAGAAGATCAAACCTATCCATTCTGAAGGAAATCAGCCCTGTGTGCTCACTGGAAGGACAGATCGTGAAGCTGAGGCTCCAATACTTTGGCCACCTCATGAGAAGAGAAGACTCCCTGGAAAAGTCCCTGATGTTGGGCAAGATTGAGGGCACAAGGAGAAGGGGACGACAGAGGACGAGATGGTTGGACAGTGTTGTTGAAGCCACCAACATGAGTCTGACCAAACTGCGGGAGGCAGTGGAAGACAGGAGTGCCTGGTGTGCTATGGTCCATGGGGTCACGAAGAGTCGGACACGACTAAACGACTAAACAACAACAACAACAAATATACCACTTAGTCACTCTTACTCATAACGTCTAAGCAGTTTACATAAAAATAAACATTAAAAAACACTGATAAAAAAATCTGCAGGTGAAACTCGGAAAATTAGAATATCGTCGAAAAGTGCATTTATTTCAGTAATGCAACTTATTATTTTTTATTTTTCTTTTAATTTTTACAAATGCTTTCTTTTGGAAATTCCACAGTAATAAAACAAATAGTTACAATAATACAAAAATAAACATCGTTATTATATTTCATTAATTACATTCAATTTATAATTGACCCGCCTAATGACAAATAATTACAATTACAACAAATAAAGGCTTGACATATCTTGCTTTGCATGTCATGCATCTATCTCATATATTGGTTTCACCTTTTAAATTGCATTAGTGAAATAAATGCACTTTTCAACGATATTCTAATTTTCCGAGTTTCACTTGTAATGTCAAAAGCAAGTTAACATTAATCTAAAGCCAAGTAAAACCAGATTTTTCTTTTTAAATGTACCTAATAAAATAAAATTGCTTGTTAAAATTGTATTACCCTAATGGGGTAAAATTAAACAAAGTATTTAACAATGTAGCAAAGCTGCCTGCCTGATATCACTCCTTGCAAAAAGAAAGTACGAAGGTCACCAAGAGCACGGAAAATTAAAACTAAAGGTGGTCTATTAATTAGCAGAAGTGATCCTTATCATTGTAGTGATGGTCAGATCAAAAGTACAAGAGCTATGGTGTTAAAATCTATATCAATATCTATCTATAGTTATTTGTTTACACACAACCAGCTCATTTACTTAATACTCATCTATAAAGCATGTCATTAAAATATTGTTCAGAGAAAAGTCTCCAACCTCCTGCAAAGTGATTCCCCCCCAAGAGTAAATAAATTGCAGCAAGTTATCTCAAAAGAATATTTTAAAGATCTTTTCGTAGTTTGTGTGCACTGGGATGAGTTTTGTTTTTGTTGCTCTCTTCCTCTAAGGCACGGGTGTCAAACACAAGGCCCGGGGGCCTAATCCGGCCCGCCAGACCTCGTCATGTGGCCCGCGTAGCCGCCGCCGACAATAACCGCTGACAGTAGTTCTGGAGCCTGCGATTGGCCAAGGGTCAAAACCGGGGGCGGGGCTGCAGGCGGAGGCCGGGGCGGTGGAGCCGCGCTGATTGCCTTGGCCAGGGAATTTCAATTTCGAATGAGGCTGAGGGAGGCGGTGGCACAGTGGCCAGACGGGGAAGTGAGATGCAGGAGGAGGAGGAGGAAGCCCGCCGAGGAGGTAGGAAAGCCCTACAGGCGCTGCCGGCAAAGTTGGTGCCGGGACGGAGCAGCGCTGGATTTTTTTTTTGCAGGCTTTGCTGTTGTCTCCGAGAACGAGTGAGGCGGCACTGGGGAGCCGCCGCCCGCCGCTTCCCTTCCTCTACTCGGCTGCATCCGGGAGGTGGGCGAGCAAGCGGGCGAAAGGGACGCGGAGTGAGCCTGAGGGGGAAGTAGGCGAAGCGCAACAGTCGCTCTCTTAATGGAGCCGGGTTTCTCTTCCCTCTTCCCCCGTTTTCTCCTCATAGACACTCGGGAGGGTGCCTGGCTTTTGCTCTGCCCCCCACCCCCGAGCCGCCCTTTGGCTTCTCAGTTCCGGTGGAGCTGCTCCCTGGGGGGCGGCCGGGAGGGAGGCGGCGACGACGGCATGGGTTCCTGCTCTTCCCGCTCTGTCGCCGCCACCTCTCAGCACCTCGTGATGTAGGGCTCCAGATGGAGTCGTCTCGCGGTTTGAGTAGGTGGGAGGGGAATTTTTTTTGGGGGGGGAGGTTTTCAAGCCTCCTCTGCCTGCAGTCCCGGTAGGGAGAGGCGGCGGCGAAGACGAAAACAGCGTGGGTGGGGGGAAGAGCAGCTCTGAGGCGAAGATGCACGTCCGCTGGGGCTGCCGCCGCCTTCCTCCTCGGGAAATCCGCTGCCCTCCCTCAGCGCGAGGGGAAGGGACTCTGGCGCTGAGGAGGGAGGATGCAAAAGCAAAGCAGGGAGTTGGTGCTGCACCGCATGTTCCTGCCCCTCTCCAAAGCATGGGGTGGGTTGCAGCGTGTGGCATCCTGCCTAGCGGGGTTTGGGTGTGCGCAGGGCGGGAGAGGGAAGCCCTCTTTCCATCTGCAGGTTTTTAATCCCAGCAGTGGCTTTCTCCTTCCTGCCGAAGGTTTAGTTGAGCCCCCCCCCGGAAGCCGTCGATCCCCACCTTTTGTTCAAATTTCCCTCGTTTACATCCCCTCCCACACACGCGCCACGACGCAGGAATGTGATCCGCGTGGGGGCGGGAATGAGCTTACATTATTACAAAAAACAGTAATAATTGAATGCAGTGACAATAATTTATGATAATAAAGAGTGGACACATAGTCCTACAGACACAACCGGCCCTTTGAGGGTGACCAAACTGCTGATGCGGCCCCCGATGAATTTGAGTTTGACACCCCTGCTCTAAGGGAACAAAAAAAAATCACAGTACAAATGTACGCTCAGTGGGAAAAGATGCATTATTTGATAATTGGCTATTAAAAGGAGAGAGAGAGAGAGAGTTGCACAGTACTGTAGAAAAATAAATGTCTTGTGAGAGATTTGGAACAGTTCCCTATTATTCACACTGAATATTACCATTATCTGAGCTAGCATGTGTAGCATCCTCCAGATTTGCATTGCAGTAGGGATTAAAGAGTTATAATGATAGTTTTGCCTCTGTTTTAGGTAGATCTAAAGGGAAGCATTAACATTTAAGCAAGCCCAAACTCTTGTATATGGTTTAGCATGAAATCATTGCAATGACCTTCAGATAAACTCCAAGGAAAGTAAAAGAACCAGCAAAATATACAGTGCTGCGTGGCCATACAACCTCATTAAAAAGAATCGGGGGGAACCTCCATTTCAAAAATCTATCATCCATGTTCTTTATTTCTATGCCTTTCTCGGGGTTGTTTAAAATCGGTCTTTCACATCTCTGCATATTGAGCCAAGCAGATATCATTGCAAGCAACGTGCATGTGGCAGTCATGTGTGGACCAAGGCTGTGCTGAAAATTTATCTTGCCTTACCATTCTCTATCAATTTATGAGAAAAGAACATCTGAAATATCATGAAAGAGAGGATAACATTTTGCAGAAAGTTCATTGGTGAGGTGTACAGTGGAACCTCGGTTTATGAACACCTCGGTTTATGAATTTTCGGTTTATGAACGCCGCGGACCCATCTGGAACAGATTAATTCATTTTCCATTACTTTCAATGGGAAAGTTCAATTCAGTTTATGAACGCTTCAGTTTATGAACAGACCTCCGGAACCAATTGTGTTCATAAACCGAGGTACCACTGTATTGCTTATTTCACTTTCAAGGTGGCCAGGGGGTGTTTTTGAATGTCCTTCCTTTCATTCTCCAAAGCATCTTTCCAAAGGTCTACATTATGCAGCCTCCCTAGGTTTCTGGAAAACTTCATTACATCCTCACTTGGGCTTTCCTGTAAGCGTGGGAAGGTGGGGAGGCTGCCTAATGTTTTCCAAACAGTGGTAAACTGTTGGGTGTTTTTATATTTTTTTAAAAACATTATTTACCATCACCTCCTGGCAATTAGAAGGGGAAGAAATGGAGGCAGTGAGAGACTTTACTTTCTTGGGCTCCATGATCACTGCAGATGGTGACAGCAGTCACGAAATTAAAAGACACCTGCTTCTTGGGAGAAAAGCAATGACAAACCTAGACAGCATCTTAAAAAGCAGAGACATCGCCTTGCCGACAAAGGTCCGTATAGTTAAAGCTATGGTTTTCCCAGTAGTGATGTATGGAAGTAAGAGCTGGACCATAAAGAAAGCTAATCGATGAAGAATTGATGCTTTTGAATTATGGTGCTGGAGGAGACTCTGGAGATCAAATCTATCCATTCTGAAAGAAATCAGCCCTGCTCACTGGAAGGACAGATCGTGAAGCTGAGGCTCCAATACTTTGGCCACCTCATAAGAAGAGTCCCTGGAAAAGACCCTGATGTTGGGAAAGATGGAGGGCACTAGGAGAAGGGGACGGCAGAGGACAAGATGGTTGGACAGTGTTCTTGAAGCTACCAACATGAGTTTGACCAAACTCTGGGAGGCAGTGGAAGACAGGAGTGCCTGGTCCATGGGGTCACGAAGAGTCAGACATGACTAAACAACAAATTATATTTGTATACTGCTAGCACATTTGCAAAGCAAAGCTGGGTCTGGTATGTTTTCAAATTGGATGGGAGACCACATGTTAAGATTCCTGCAGTGCAAGGGGTTGGACGATGATCACAGCATAAAAATACATAATGAGAACACAAAATACGTAATAAAAACAAGAACAAACCAGTAGCTCCCACTTCCACAAACACATTGAAAACAACATAGAATGTTAATCAGCCAAAGGCCCGGTTAAAGAGAAATGTCTTCGCCTGGCACCTAAAGATATATAATGAAGGCGCCAGGTGAGCCTCCCTGGGGAGAGCATTCCACAAATGGGGAGCCACCACAGAAGAGGCCCTGTTTTTGTGTTGCCCCATACCTCTCATGGAGGATGCACACAAAGAAAGGCCTCAGATGATGATCACAGGGTCTGTGTCGGTTCATATGAGGAGAGGTTGGGGGGTGGCGGTCCGTCAAGTACTGTATTGTGTTCCTGAGCCATTTAAGGCTTTATAGGTCAGAAACAGCACTTTGGATTGGGCCGGAAAACCAACTGGCAGCCAGCGTAGTTGGACCAGGATCAGTGCAACATGCTCAAACTGTCTTGCCCCGGTAAGCCATCTGACATGCTGTAAATTCAGGTTTTCTAATCCTAGTTTTTCCATCAAAAAAACTAGGCTACAAGTGCGTTTATAATTTTTTTAGGCATTTATAAAAAAAATTGAGTGCTGGTGTACTATTATTTTCTGAAATCCTCATCATTTTATTCAGCTCTGTGTAAAATTTTAAAGAGATCTGATCATTGGTTATGGAGGGGGGGGGGAATGTACACAAGGGTATCTTGTGCCGAGGGTCTCAAGAGCAGGCATCCCCAAAGTTCGGCCCTCCAGATGTTTTGGACTACAATTCCCATCTTCCCCGACTACTGGTCCTGTTAGCTAGGGATCATGGGAGTTGTAGGCCAAAACATCTGGAGGGCCGCAGTTTGGGGATGCCTGCTCAAGAGGGACAGACAACATAGATTTAATGAAACTTCGAAGTGCTATAAAATTAAAACCGTGTGAGATAGAGGGGGAAAATTTAAGGGGGTTTCTTTCAACCATAAGAGAAGGGTGTGCACCAAATTCCATCAACATCCGAGACAGAGGTGGCATGACCTCGTTGAAATGACATGGAATGCCCTGCTTTTAAACAGATTGGTTAGCCATCTCTCAGGGTTTATTTACCTGTGATTTCTACATTGCAGCAGGGAACAGCGACTAGATGATTCTTTCAACTAGATGATTCCTTTCCAACTCTGCAATTCTACGATTCTGTGGTATGTTGGCAGCTTAAGATCCCAAATAGTTTTTAACACAGGTATTTCTCACAATATTCCTTTTTTAAATGATCCCAGGAGCATTCACATTTTTTAAAAGAGAGGTTATGTATGCATATGGGATAGTCTCATGTCAGTTTCCATAATTCTTGCTGCAATGTATTTTTAGGATTAGCCCTGGAAAAGCTGTGTAGATCATCACATTGTAACTTCCCCCACTTTTCCCCAATAAAATCTTCCTGAGAATACCAAACGTTAAGTTAGAATCAGTTCTAAATTAAGAGAAAATTACCATATCCGATGTCCACAGAAGATTTCTGCTATTTCTTTCTTTGCTAAAAGGCAAAAGCTGTTCACCAGTTGGAATTCTAATTCTCTTTATAGCTATATTGCCAATAAACAATTTTATTAAATGCAGTTATATGGCTCTCATTAAATATTTTACAACTGCTCCAATAAAAACTTTGAAATTAATGCTTGCCCTAAAAAACAAAAGAGTAGTAACCTTTGTTATGTGAGAACATCCAATCCAAATATTATAATTAAAAATGAATAGCAATAAGGCTTCACCATTGATTCATTACTGATTAATATTTTAAGCAGAGTTAAGAGTTCACCTTACAGCACATTAATTCAGAAATTTTAAATCTAGAGTCTCTTCACTTTTTTCAGAAAGCCCAGGGGAATCACGAATAACAGTGGAAATAGTTTGCAGGGGCTTTAGATATCTGCTAATGTAAAAGGACATCATCACCATTATTATTATTGTTGTTGTTAGTATTATTATTATTACTGTTGTTGTTGTTGTTGTTGTTGTTGTTGCATTTTACAAATTACTGTACTTTGAAAACAAATGATGGGAGGAGGGGACAGTGATGACAATATAGATCCTGAATTTTTTGTTTGGAATATGGTTATTATTTATGGTCCATAAAATAAAGTGATGATTTAAAAAAAAATGTTTTAACCACTGCATACCCTTCTTCAGTCAGGAATGTTTTGTTGGCGTATTCACAATCAGAAACAAATTATGTTGTAATAATTTGTGGTGGTGGATGCACCATGAAGAATTTTTGGCCTTTCAGCCTTATCGTAACCACAACCAATGCTTTAAAAAGTGAGCACAGCAAAATTAATAAAATGCTGTGAGTTTTATTCTGAGCCTATTTTCAAACAGTGTTTTCCAGCTGTGCGTTTAGTGGTTTCCACATGTCACACTTTAATATGTTGCTTCATATAAAAGTCTCAAAACCGGTGGAGAGCCAGCTTAGAAGGTAGGAGGAGAAGTCAAGAAACACAGAGAAATTACAACTGAGCTGAAATGTTGCGCAAGCTATTTCCACTACAGTCATACCTCGGTTTAAGTACGCTTCGGTTTGAGTACTTTCAGTTTAAGTACTCCGCGGACCCGTCTGGAACAGATTAATCCACTTTCCATTACTTTCAATGGGAAAGTTCGCTTCAGGTTAAGTACGCTTCAGCTTAAGTACAGACTTCCGGAACCAATTGTGTACTTAAACCGAGGTACCACTGTATTACAGTGGAAGGTCCCCCAAAACATGGTGATTTAGGGGTGTGCAGAGCACAGCTAGTTCAGAATCCCATGCCAGTCTGTTTTCTGGAGAGGAGTGCAAGCTATCTACAGCGAATTAAAGAACAAATTAGTGACCATAATAATATCGGTTGCTGGTATCGCATGAAATCAAGGTTTAGAATTATAGTCATGAGCCTCAGGCTCGCCTTGCATGCAGAGAACATAAGTTCTGGTCCAGGGATGAGTCTCCCTTGATGGGAAACATTGGTTTGCAGGCAAATTATTGCACACATAAGTTTGGATGAAACAGCAAACTATGGTTTGCTCCTAAACTAGTATTGGGAACTCTTTAATTACCACATATGAGGTGGTGGAAGGAAGGGAAATGGAGATGAAGGCCATGTCTTAGTGTCACACCTGAGTAGGGTCATTATTAATAAGGTTTCTTTATGCTGATTCCTCCCCGCCAATTTAGTAATCTCGCTTGAAAAACCTACCTTTTGAAGGAAGGACTAGGGTGCTTCTGTTTGTAATCAGTAAGAAGACTCCTAATCTTCTCAATGATTTTTCAAACATGGAGAAAGTAAAGTAGGTGGGGAGCTGAACTGCACAAACACTTACAGAGTCCTCTATATGAATTTTCAGGTGCCAGTTTAAGAGAAGGTCAGACATAAGATTTATTGACCTCATATTCTAGAGGCCAATATTTATTCAAAGAGCTATAAATCTCGCTGTTTTGGCTCTCTAACAGATGTTAATCCTCCTATTATTCAATCCATTCTATTAGTGTTAATTAAATTCAGTACACTTGTGAGTCATGTGTCAATATTCATTACCACAACGCAAGTCGCAATTACCGTAGTCCTGATGATTAAATCTAATAATATTCAATATATCAAAATGTTAAAGTGTTGTTGCTGTTTTTTTAAATGCCATCACTTGTATTTCTGAAACTAACTGTATTTATACTTTGTGGGTTTAGCTTTTCCTTATATCCGCCCCGGCCTGAGAAGAATATAGCATTGACATGACAAACGGAGATGCGGAAAGTTAAGAATGTAGGCATCTATAACCACACGTTGAGAATTAGAATGATGTTGAAAATAAAATAATGAGAAAACACTTCGGTCTCTGGACCTAAAACCAAATGATTCCTTTCTTTTGAGATGATGTGGTTACAATACGGTCTCCTGCTCCCAAAGACTCCAGGATACATAGTGAACAGTTGTCACAAGCAAGCACAATTTCTTACATCTTATTATATACACTTTCAGTTTTACATTGCTGCATTATTACTTTTATGGAAATACCTGGGAATCAGAAGCGTTATTCTTTTACACCATCAGATGCATTCCAAACTGAATTAGGATGATGGCATATTAATCTTCTCTACTGCTCAGCAGTCTGGGTGCATTCCCTGGTGGCAGCAAACATCGCCAATGTACAAGTAGCAGCTAGCTTTGCCCTAAATTATTTTAGTTCACTTTCACACCTAGAATGAACGTTAGGCTCACTCTTTCTTTCTTTTTTTAAGCTAGCTGTTCATAACGTTCTGACAGTTTTGTGTAATTCTGATGCAGAAAGGCATGCCTTAATATAGCAGCTATATTATCACTAGGATTTTGACAAGGGTGAAATGAATGACATGGCAGAGAGAGGTAACAGCAAAGAAAGGTGTTTAATTCTGCTTGTTCTTCCATGTTTCAGAAATTCAGAAACCTAAATGTTATTGATTGGGCTTTAATGGCTTACAAAAGCCTCTCTGGGGACATTACGTTGGACCCCTTCCGCCATCTATAATAATGCAGCCCAAGAGTCTGCCCAGTAAATGGGAATTTGGGATGTAGAATAAGTTTGTCAAAGCTTCAGATGAGGAATTGAAATTCCTTGCCTGGCTCTCGAGTTTGGAGCTGCCCTGGCCATTCATTACGGCTTCCATTCCAGTGGCCTCTCATGCCACAGTCTTCTTGTGACTTTATTGTGTGTCTTTTAGCAAACTGGTGGTTGTATTTAGCATGCTCACTTCCATTTCGGGTGCCACAGCTGTACATACAGGTGCAGAATCATGTCGTCAGTGGCCCACAGTATTTTGAGACAAAAGTATTGTGACCTCCCTTGCTATTTTGGACAATACAAGTGGTTCAGTGGTAAAGTGAAATTGCTTTGGCTTTCCTGGGCACAAATGATTGGGGAGAACAGTATGAGCCAAGTTCTCTTATGACAAGGGCTCTTCACTGAGACTCCCAAGGCGAACAGTGCTGGAGTGACGTATTCTCCTTCTGAAGACAATATGGGAACAAAATACTGCCCGGACACCGAGGTCCAGCGCCGAGGGCCTCCTGGCAGTTTCCTCACTGCGAGAAGCAAAGTTGCAAGGAACCCAGCAGAGGGCCTTCTCAGTAGTGGCACCCGCCCCGTGGAATGCCCTCCCATCAGATGCCAAGGAAATAAACAACTGACTTTTAGAAGACATCTGAAGGCAGCCCTGTTTAGGGAAGCTTTTAATATTTAATGTTTTAATGTATTTTTAATATTTTGCTGGAAGCCGCCCAGAGTGGCTGGGGAAACCCAGCCAGATGGGTGGGGCATAAATAAATAAATTCAAAGGCGGGTGCGAATGCACCCAGAATCAAGGGGCAAAATGCTCTTCCGATAGCACAGTGGTACTCTACTGCACGGAACGCATCAGTCAAGGACGTTTTGAGATCCCCATTGTCAAGATTAGTAAAGGTAAAGGGACCCCTGACCATTAGGTCCAGTCGTGACCGACTCTGGGGTTGTGGCACTCATCTCACATTATTGGCCGAGGGAGCCGGCGTGCAGCTTCCGGGTCATGTGGCCAGCATGACAAAGCCGCTTATGGCGAACCAGAGCAGCACACAGAAACACCGTTTACCTTCCCACCAGAGTGGTACCTATTTATCTACTTGCGCTTTGAGGTGCTTTCAAACTGCTAGGTTGGCAGGAGCTGGGACCAAGCAACGGGAGCTCACCCCGTCGTGGGGATTCGAACCGCCGACCTTCTGATCGGCAAGCCCTAGGCTCTGTGGTTTAACCCACAGCGCCACCCGCATCCCTGTCCAGATAATTGCATAAGATTATTCCATTACTCCTGTTGCAGTTGTGCCCTGCCACCATATTAATTGCTGGTTAAAAGTTGCCACCCTCTGCCCTACTGAGCTGTGAAGACCTGCTGGGCTGGTGTTTCCAAGTATATAAAAACTTGTTGTTGTTTTTTTATGACCTACAGTCAATACGACATAAATAGCTACATTGTGAAACTGCTCCATTTCATTTTCTCATCTTTTCCAGCAGGAAATTTTTTTTTAATATATATTTTCTGTAACAGTTGCAGTGACTGATACTACTACTACTACTTAAACATTTGTTTAGCTCCGGCAGCTTTCGAAGTGCTGGAATCAACATTCTGTAACTGTGAAGAGTTCCTGTGAAGTATTACCATATAAAGTTTACGAGTCAGTCAGACAGATTTTTATTGTTTGGCCAGTACAATGTGCCTCACCAAAAAGAGAGAGAGAAAACTCCACAACAACAAACAAGATAACCCAAATGTAGTACAGTGGTACCTCTACTTACAAATAACTCTACTTACGAATTTTTCTACTTACAAATGGAGCTCCGTCCGCCATCTTGGATGCGGTTTAGATAGGATTTTTTCTACTTACGAATTTTTAGATAGGGTTGCTTCGACTTATGATTTTTTTTCTCCCAATGCATTCCTATGGGATTCGACTTACAAATGTGTGTTCGGAACACATTAAATTCGTAAGTAGAGGTACCACTGTAAGTTAAAATATATCACAAAATTCCCAGAATTGTTTAGATTAAAAAAATGCACCTTGGCAAATCGGCACAGTTTCTGGCCAAAAAAGGTAGCCCATAATTGTCTTACTGCTAATGTATATTATTACCCAATTGGTAACAAGTAAACCCCAGCCGGCAACCATCTAATTTTGAAGTCGTCTGACTGATGAAATGAGCAGAGGAATCTATTGCTAGGTGAGTTGTATAAAGGACCACTTTTGGTTATCCGTTTTAACAGATTGAGGAAAGGCCATAGCTCAGTGGTGGACATCTGCTTTGCATGCAGAAGGTGTCCGGTTCAATGCTTGAACCCAGGGAAGGATGCCTGCCTAAAAGCAGGGGCCGGACTAGATGACCCTCGTGGTTCCTTCCAACTCTACAATTCTATGAAAAAGCAGCTCTTCCTATGTTTTCTACAACAGTTCCTTCCCAGCAAGCCTACAACTAAGCAAGGTAGGTTAGTCAAAGACAGGGCAAATCCCTTTTCACATATGTAGTATAATTCAGGAGTTCTGAAAGCTAAGGAGGTATTTACATAATAAATATCTTTATGTATCTGAGAATCACGGTTCCCCGAGGCTGTGCATCTCCCCATAGCCCAGGCTGCCAGTACAATAACTATTAAACTTTTCTGCCTAGGTTTCGCTGCTTCCAAATATCCTTGGTTCCAGGTTTTGCCAAGAGAAAGAGAGAGAACCTTGTAAAAGGAGATAAGCCAACCAAGAGTTGCTCTCTTAACTGCCTTGGGAACCACTCATAGTTTCCAAGATACAGTTTGGCCTTGCTGCTATAGATCAATTCTTCTGTTACAAGAATAACAATCTAATTTTATCCCGCAGTTATGGGTCACTTTATTATGGCCAGCTGATAACGATAGGGAGAGAAATGGCTTCCTTTATACCGCAAAATAAACACCACAATAATTGCTTAACAATAGCATGTAACGATTTAACAGTTCAGCATCCCTCCAAACCTTCCCTTCCTAGCTTAATCTCCAAAAGGATTGCGGAAAAAAGATTAATCTTTCTGGAAGTGGAAAGAAAAAGTTTGAATGCTTGGCAAAGGAGGCAGTCGATACGTTTTCATTTTCTGCTGTGTGAGTGAGGGAAAAGAGGAGGGGGATATCATTTGTGTTGCTTTTGATCTCCATCTAGCGAGTGAATTAAGAAACTGCGCGCATGGCTGGGATAATTTCACAATGGACCTGTCGTCTCTACAATAGGATTGGGGTCACTTTTCAGCACATCCAGTGGACTCCCTTGAAAGACTGGGTGTTTTAAATGTTAAAACCAGTATCTTCAAAATGTCCAAGATATTTTGGGTAACAGAAGACAAAATCAAAGGAACACAATTTACCAAAAGTAAAAGCAATTATTGATAGAGACACATATGAGGCAGCAGAAGAATACAATGGACTTCAAACAACACAAGCCAAGGCCACCAAATGAACACAAGCCATTATGTAAATAACATTATAGTTCTTCAGATATGCAAGACTTGCACCTCTTTTCCAAATACCAATTGGAGACTATTCATGGGTGACAGCTATTAACCCCTTATTCAATCAATTATATATTCTAGCTCTTTCTTCCTTTCAGGAAAAACATCACTCCTGTAATTCTTGCTAAGATTCTTTGACATGCTCCTGGCCATTTCAGTGCAACCAAATGGGTTGTTACTCCAAACACTGTGGTCCAAAAATGAGTAAGCTTTCATAGAAGAGAGGTGTTTGTTTGTTTTTAAGCTGAGTATGTCAGCTCTTGTGTTTGATAACATTCTTTTTCATGCAAAAACAAAAAAACCCTGCTGCAAAAGCTGGCTGATCAGGTGTGATGGAGAGATCAATAGGCAAACTATGTGTCTGTATGGGGAAGGAGAAGGCAACGAGCTCTCTATGGCTTCACATGGCTTTTTCCCCAAGTCAGGCAGTAAAAAGTCTTTGCTGGCTAATGTTATTTCCACCATTTGAAAAAAGATGCATTTGTAAAGAAATGCCCAGTTAGAAATGAGTATGCTGCATCCCAGTACATCCTCAAAGTTTGCCTATATATTATCCTTTTAATGGGAAAACTTAGGTTCTTCAGGGTCTTTCTCCATCCCTTGCTTAAGTACATGAAGTCATCCTACCAGTGCTTTTTTTTTCTTAAAAAAATGTTCAGGGGTACTCTCAGTTTGACTCAAGAAAACCACCATTTTATAGTTCAAATCGGGGGAAATAAATACAGTAAATGGACAAAAGTACAAAGATTCACAAAATGTTTAGGGGTATGCGTACGTCTGCGGCCCCCCGCCCCGCCCCCCAAAAGCACTGCATCCTACCCAGGAATATTGGCCCTATACAATTGCTGTGTGGAAATACATCTACAAACCTTAATACATAAATAGGAGAAAACTTCAGTGACCACTACTGTGAAGGCATCTTCAAATTAAAGTTCTGTTTAACAGACAGGCAGGCAAATATCAGATCATGGACAGCCTCTGCTGTTTAATTTTACAAAACCTCCAAATGCTAACGTTTTCTAAAATCTTCTTACCTTATCATGCACCCTAACAGTGAATGGGGCGGGGATACCTTCAATCAGCACTTTTTTTCTGTAAGAAATGCCTACCCACAAAGTCCTCCTTTGTATCTCTGCATGAGTCACTGTTCTGGATATGTCTTCTGCTTTGAAGGAAGGGGGGGGGAAACCTGGAGACTACCTCTCTGCAATGGCATGCAGAGACACAGCGAGCAGGCTCCTTTAAATCCAAGAAATTCTGTTACATCACTAATTGGGAGTGAGTGAATAATCCAGCCACTCTGATACAAAGACAACAGAATTAGCCCTCTTTGGGAGAGTGTGGTAGGAAGAACGCAATGCCAGATTAACAATGAATGTAAATATGCACTGGGCAGCCTCCTTTGGGGCTTACAGAAGACTTTAGGGACTTATTTTTTTTTCCTTGTAGCCCACTAATGTGTTCTCACGGGATACAGGTGGCACTGTGGGTTAAACCAAAGAGCCTAGGGCTTGCCGATCAGAAGGTTGGCAGTTCGAATCCCCATGATGGGGTGAGCTCCTGTTGCTTGGTCCCTGCTCCTGCCCACCTAGCAGTTTGGAGGCACATCAAAGTGCAAGTAGATAAATAGGTACTGCTCCAGCAGGAAGGTAAACAGCATTTCCGTGTGCTGCTCTGGTTCGCCAGAAGCGGCTTAGCCATGCTGGCCACATGACCCGGAAGCTGTATGCCGGCTCCCTTGGCCAGTAAAGCGAGGTGAGCACCGCAACCCCAGAGTCGTCCACGACTAGACCTAATGGTCAGGGTTCCCTTTACCTTTACCTAATTTGTTCTCACACATTTGGTGAAATTAGGCCCTAACTGATGTCTTCTGATCCTCTTTTAACAACTTCATCCTGCTGGCCCCCATCTTGTAAATGCTATACTTGTACTTGTACTCGAATATAGTCAGATCAAATTTACTAATGTCCTGGGCAATCTTTCATGCAAAATGAGAAGTTTATGATACACCTACTGAATTTATACCTGCTAACAACCAATATTTGTAGGCACTTTTCTCAGCTTCAATAAGTAGTAGACCTTTCCTATTTTACCAAAGCCATCCATTAAAAAACGTATTCTTACATAGGGATTTGTGTCCTATTACTTTACTCCTAAACACCCTTACTAGTTAGCAAATCTAACTGAACACAGTCTCTCCCTCTCTCTCTCTCTAAAAGATATGAATTAAAGACTCAGAATGCTCCAAAAAATATAACCCAGTACATAAAGTATCATATAACAAGCTGTAAATTATTCTCTGGTAGTAGCTTAGCTCCCCCCCAAACCCAGATCATCCTATAAATGCATCAGAGGGGAAATATGCTGATGTTTTAAAATATATATTAAAAACTGGAGCAGACTTTTCTTTTAGATTAAGATTCGCATGATTGCACCAAGAAGAGATTAACAACACAGCCCTGCTCACTAATTAGAAGTTTAAATACATTTCTGCTGCACTGGTGCCCCCTGATGGCCTATTCTTTCACTGCTGGTCAAGACTGGTTTGATAAATGACACGTGTGTGTGTGTGTGTGTGTGTGTGTGTGTGTGTGTGTGTTTGTTAAAAGATGGGGTAATTTGGATAAAAATAAAAATAAAATAAAATAAAATAAAATAATATTTCCTGTAACAGTTCAGTTCATCCTCATTTAAAGCTGATGGAATTAAGAAGATAATTATGTGATGAGGAAAGTAAAAGGAAGAAAGGGGGTGGGGAACTGAGAAAGGCTTTCTTCCTTCAAAGACATGCTGGGATATAAACAGTGATACCTTGGTTCTCAAACTTAATCTGTTCCAGAAGTCCGTTCGAAAACCAAAGCGTTCCCAAAACCAAGGCACACCTTCCCATAGAAAGTAATGCAAAACAGATTACTCTGTTCCAGACTTTTAAGAACAACTCCCTAAAATAGCAAATTTAACATGAATTTTACTATCTAACAAGGCCATTGATCCATAAAATGTAAGCAATAAACAATGTACTGCAGTCACACAATCAATCAGTAGCTGAACTGGGTTCCACACAGCCACAAAAACAAAGAGCCGCAAAAACAAAAATGCAAAATAAATAGCAAAAACAGACAGACCTCAGTGTAACACTCAAAACGGAAGTGTGGCACTCAAATTGGAAGTGTAACACTCAAAACGGAGCACGTTGAAAAATGTTCACAAACCAGAACACTTACTTCCGGGGTTGCAGTGTTTGGGTTCCAAGTTGTTTGAGTACTGAGACGTTTGAGAACCAAGGTACCACTATATTGCTTTTTTGCCAGCAATGGATACTATGTGCCTTGCAATTTCTTTTTTAATTTTTGTAAAACCTGAGCTGCAACTGCTTTAGGCTCTGATGAAGTGGAAGAATTCTGAAACACACCGACTGGATTACAGTGATTGCTATCTGTTGGTGCAAAAGCCACTTGCCTCTGGTTTTATTTTCCCTGGCATTTTGGTAAAAGAACAGCAGTGATTCCATGCTTCATACATATATGGCTGACTGGCAATGAAGGGTTGTTGTAGCCAATGCTAGTCCTATTCACAGCAGACCCATTGAAATGGATGGACCTAAATTAGTCATAGTCATTAAATTCAGAGGGTCAACTTTGAATAGGACTAGCATTGGATACAAGGTGACCTGCAAGAGACGCGCCATTTTGGCTTAGAATAAACATTATGATTAAGGATTTAAGAATTCCTTCCTTGATATTGCTACAGCAGAGAATGAGAAGTCTCTTGCAGAAGGTTGAAGCAAAATCCTTAGCATGAAAGGTTTAAGGAGGGTGAAAATACTGTCCTCATATTTTTGTGAAACAGTTTGCTGCAAAGAATGAACTCTGTCAACAAATCACTGCAGTTGAGAGATGGTCATGTATTGATGGTTGCAGAATTGTGGATTGCTCTTAACGCTTTCATCACTGAAGTAAGAAATCCGTCCCTTGAAAAGGAACCATTTTCTCTAACAGAATATATAGTCAGTCCCAATGAAGACTCAAGTGAGACATGTTTAAGGGAAAGGAAAACATTCTGATGATGCTGAGGAGAACAAAACAGATTGAAAAGTTAAACAAAAGTTTGTGATGACTTCGTTGTAGAACTGGGGTGGGGGTGGGGGAAAAGATCCTACAAAATCAGCTTTGGATTTATTCCAGGTGCTTTTGGTAAAGAACACTGACAAGGCAAAGAAAGATGACAGCATCCAAAAATTACTGAATATGTACTCAGAGGACATTGATTCTGATGTTTTTAAAGATGAATTGTGACACTTCCTGCATTTTATCAACCATATAGGCCAGGGGTTGGCAAGGTTTACCGGCCATGGGCCAGATCACTCCCACGGAGATCGTCCGTGGGCCAGACTGGCACAGCACGATGCTGGAAATTGCATCTGTGCATGTCCACGGTGCCGAAGATTGCTTCTGCGCATGCCCAGATGCTGAAAATCGTGCCTGTGTAGAAGCGATTTCCGACGTCTTGACATGCGCAGACACGGTTTCCGGTGCTGCTCAGCAAGTCCCCGCAGCACGCAGGGGACTCGCAGAGTGGGCGGCTCAGTTCGGGAGCAGCTCGTGGGCCAGTAAAACGGTCTTCGTGGGCCGCAACCCGCCCATGGGCTGCACGTTGCCGACCCCTGGTATAGGCTTTATATCTCCCATGGCACTTTACAAGCTCGTTATTGGTGGTTTGAGTGCCAAATTTCCAAATGTAGGGACAATTTATATGTTTTTTAACATTACCCACATCAAACACAACTGGTGAAAGGCTAAAAAAATTACTTACTTTCTACTGCATCTCGAGCATTTAACAAGTTCAACAAACTTAGCAATCAAAAGTTTTCTACTGCATGATTTAAATTATGACAAGCTAATCACTGATTTTGTGCAAATGTCAAAGATAAGATGTAAATATTTTAGGGATGCACAGGAATATTTGACCCAAATCTTTGACTTTCATTCATTTTGTTCCTTTATATAAATTTTCAGATAAGTGTTTCCTTTTATCTCTCTATAGGAGTGGGTCATTAATTAGAACCTCCCCCCCAAAGCTATTTAATATATTGTACTAGTGGAAAAAAGACAACCAATGTTATTAACTAATTCTTAGCTCTGTCAAAGGTTTGGACATAGTCATGCCTATTTAGATGAGCACAGGGTCCTTAGGACTGTAAATCTGCCACTGCAGTTGGTGGTGTAAAAATATTTTCCTTAGGCTTAAAGAAGAAATATCAATGATAACTAAGAATGCTCATTTCTATGTCATAACACATAGTGCTTATGGTTAGGAAATGGCTGGAATTCATTACAGTGGAAACTTGGTTCTCAAACGCCTTGGTTCTTCAAATCCGAAAACCCGGAAGTGTGTGTTCTGGTTTTCAAATGTTTTTCAGAAGCCGAACATCCGATGTGGCTGTCGGCTATTGTTTCCAGTGCACCTGCACCAATCAGAAGTTGTGCCTTGGATTTTGAATGCTTTGGTTTTGGAATGGACTTCTGGAACGGATTAAGTTTGAGAACCAAGGTACCACTGTATCAAGAATTAAGGTTGGAATGCAAGATGCTCTGTTTTCATTAAGTAACAATAATGAACTGGCTCTTAAGAATGAACGCTTAATTTTACATGTTAATGGTAATGCTGCTCTGACAGACTGAGCAAATAACAGCAGCTTCCCCCCGCAAACACACAACTTTCCCCTTCCCTTCTAACTTGGTCTTCTCCAGCCTGTTCCCCCCCCAGATGTTCTGGACTACAACTTGTGTCTTTGCTGACAATTGGCCATGGTGGCTGGGGCTGATGGGGGGCTCTGTTAAGGGAGCCATGTTTGATGAGTGACAGCCATCTTTCCTATGCCTGATGTCAAATACATATACTGTACCAGGTACAAGAAAATGCAGCTGCTGCAAAGGAAGAAACAGGAGTGTACATTTGTAGGCTTTTAAATTTTGTGCCTTCTCCTGTCAACCGGCAGGAAATGGTAACTTTTGCCCACAAAACATTTTTTTTGGGGGGGGGGGTCTGCAAAGGAATAATCGGGAATACACTTTGAGTGTGCTCCTGGGTCTTCCTTACTAGCCACGACTTGATTTCAATAATAATTATATTATATATCCCTGCCCCTGGGTGTTTCTGTAGTCAGCATACAAGGGACTCCTCGGTGGATGATGGAAGCCAAATTTACCATCCTCACACAAAAGTGTCCCAAACGTACAGGAAAGCATTTTATTTTCTAGAACGTCAGTGAATGCTTTTCTTTTCTTTCTGATGGGGCAAAGTAGAGAAGTCTCCTTAGGGACATTATTGGGGAGGAGACAAAAACTGCCCCCTACTCGTTGATAACCAAGCTGGTCTCCGTCAGCAGAATCCCAACCTGTTCCTTGGTAAAAGTACGACAGAACACTTGAAAACATCTTTTATCATATACAGATACTGTAGAGCAATATAGGAATGAACTCTCACGGCATGTGTGGTCTTTCTGAGGCACCTAAATCTGTACAGTGGTACCTCTGGTTACGAACTTAATTCACTCTGGAGGTCTGTTTGTAACCCCAAACTGTTCTTAACATGAAGCGCGCTTTCACTAATGGTGCCTCCTACTGCTGCCGCGACTTCCACTCGCATCCCGGGGCAAAGTTCGCAACCGGGAGCATCTACTTCCGGGTTAGCGGAGCTCGTAAGCCGAAGCATTCATAAGGAGGGCGGTACGTAACACGAAGATCCACTGTATTGAAATAACTCAAAACACGGTATATTTCACAAAACACTGGTCTTCAGGCCAACGACAGGAACGGGTCACACACACTAATTGCAATTTATAAGGGGCTGAGTCACTTCTACAATCCATCACTATTGTGCAGGATTTGTCTTCGTAAAGTGTATGAAAGCACATATTTCAAACTGATAGCATTTCACAGATGAAGGAAAGTAATGTTTGAATTTCAGCCCCAGACCCACAAATGCATGACACAGAGCAAAACACCATCTTTATAGGTCACAAACTACCCTTCCTGTTGGGTTTAATTGTGTAATTCTTGAAAGTGAGAAGAAGCTAAAATTCCACCAGGGGGCATGTACAGTACTAGCAAAAGCAGCTCAAGGTTTATCCCACTATCTACAAAGCTACAGAAGTTTCAATTCAACAGTAGTTTTCATCATAAGGTTAGCAAAAATTATTGTCATATCTGCAAACTGCTAGCCGTTTATAACATTGGGTTTCCATTTGTCAGGTTATATTTTTGCACAGACAGAAATGCTTTCCTTGTTTCTTACACCTGCATAATCATGCTTATTCAACTGTCTAGCAAAGGGATTCATGATCGCAGTCATCTAATTGCTCACAGCTAATTACAAGTGACATAAGCTCTTAAGAACAAATACTGATTACATCTAGGCTTTATCATAGTCACCATATTTATTTCATAAATATATATAAAATATATATAAAAGACACGCTGAGCCCAAGTGTATGGATCAGTGCTTTAAGCACTTAACATCTTTTAAGGGAACCGAACCATCTACTGGGTAACTGGGATTAGACATTCATAAAATTATTGGTTCCTTTCAAGTCAACCTGAGACAGCCAGTTTAAGTTAAATGTGAAGCTCCAAATTGTACAGATTTGCTCTGTATGATGTCAAGAGGGAGACAGGGAATAGGCTCATCCATTTTGGCCTCAGGGTGGCAAAAACAAACAAACAGGCAGTCAAATCCAGTTGGTTCTCTCCACTTGGACAAAGAAGTGAAGACATTAATTGAGGAGTACAGATAAAATCCACAAACAGCAACAGGGATCACTTCTTTCCATGTGAAAAGAACAATGAAAAGCAATGCATTCCATCGTTTTAAGAAAACTTTACAACAGGTAAATAGATTAAATCTGAAGTCCTAATCCCATTTACCTAGGTGCATGTCTTACTGAATTCAATAGGATTTGCTTCTGAGTAGAAATGGCTAGGATTGGAGTATTAGTGTATAAAGGTTGCCTGTAAACAACACTTCAGAAACAAGAAAAGCGGAGACGCGCCTGTATACATCAATTAATATGTAAATAATGTATACTGCAAAGCCATTTATGTATCAATTTACACATAATGTGTTCATGATAAAAAGTAACCTTAATTGTACATACCTACATTCAAAAGCCTTCTATGCTGCAACAGGGGTTGAACAGGCAGCCTGAAGGAAACTCACTTACTAATCCATTCTCAATGGATTCCTTTTACATCTCTAGTCCTTCAAGATGAAGTTGTGATATCCACTCCCACCTGTGCTAGCCAGCCTGACCAACGGTCAGGGATAATGAGAGATTAATCCAGCCACAGCAGAATCTAATATCCAGTAATATAGGACCAGAATGAACTACACATGTGCTCTGCTGTTGAATTGCAGCGACATTTGGCTTTATATTTGGCTTTGAAGCCACTTTGGCTTTATATTCCAAGTGTTTATACAGCAAATATTAAAGATAGCAGGAGGAGGGGTGGCTGAAACGAGGCACAGTAAGCAGTACAAGCTATTCCGTATCCTGCTTATTGCAGATTTTTCTTCTTCAATTAACTTGATGTTCAACACCTTTTATCAAAAGAACCAGTTGCTAAATGTCCCTCCCCCCTTTCCTCAAGCTCAGGCATTTCCCATCATTAATAAAGGTTACGAAAACAAACAAACACCTTTGCTATGAATTCTACCCCATTCTGATTTCTAATTCCATTTACAGGCCGTACCACCTAGCCATGCTTACTAATAAGTCAAGTCCTATTGAATTTAATGGGGCTTACTTACAGTTGGGATTTCAGACTTAAGCTTCCCCCGCAACCCTCTTGTATTATCCATGGATAATGCAGAGCAAGTTCCAAGGACAATGTTAAATGTCTAAAACAGGTAATGAATGCTCTGTCTAGACAATGGATGCAGGCACAGTTGTTCATCTTCGTTCAGGTCTGCCATCTGTTAGCAGCTTTGATAGCAAGCGGAAGGCTTGTATAATGTCTGCATCTATTATATTAAGGGGGGAACTTAATTAGCCTTGTCTAAACTGAGATCGCTGCAAACTTTAGAATCCTGCAGGTACCTATCTAGGTTCAAAATAACACTCTGAAGGTGAACCAGGCTTGTGAGCCCGTGGCAAAAGCAGGTTTCACTTTTATTCCAATGCGTATCAGGAACATGAATCCTCAACCCAGTGTACAGAACTGTGATTGCCAACTTCTTCCCTCCTGATAGGGCTCCTGTGCCTTTAAGAGCTAGAGGACAAGCAGAAATCCAACAGATAAAGTTGTTATCAACACACTGCATACTGGGGAAAGCACCACCTGCTGAATTTCTGTTTGCCACACAACTGGCGCTTTTTTCAGTTCCGGCCCCTCTCAGGTGGGCGCCTTTGCCATTATAAGAGAACAAGGGAGGCGTTCATGGAGAGTTCTGGCACCTCTTTCTCTAGAAAACTAGCGCTGCACACAACTGTTTAAAGCGCAATATCCAAGTCAGAAATCCTAGGAACAAAATATGGTACTCACATGATTGAGCTTCTCCCAGAACTCCTGGCCTTTTTCCATGTTTCTCAGACTAGGTGGAATGTACCAGAAGCAAATATTTGCATACTCCGGCTAAAGGAGAGAAACAGTTTGAAGTTTTCAAGTTGCATAGGAAGAAAGTTGGCAAATCTACTCATTTTGTACATCTACGAGAGTCAATATAGGAAGAGGGTAAATCCCACCTCACCCATGACCTTAATAACGGGCCTGCCCTGCCAATCTCATTAAATGTAATTAACTGCCAACCTCATTTAATATTTCTTTATAGCAACACAAAGGTTGACCTTTTACTTATTCCAGGTCTTTCATTCACCCGTAATTGCAGCGTGGGATTCCATTCTTTCAAGTAATATGTGTGTATACGTGTATGTACTAAAAAAAACCAAAAAACCCACCCACACAAGAATTAAGAATGAAATTCCCCTCTCTGGCTGGAACGAGACACATCAAAGAAGCCTTTCAGTTTAAAGCGTTGTAGATTTAAACAGGGAAAACAGGTAGAGAAAAAGGGGACTCCGTGTTGCCATCTGGTGGCACAACGTTATATTGCACATACAACGCATATAAATCGCTTTTTCTTCACCAGTCTAGCTGAGTCCTCTATCAACATTTTTGCTGAAAATATTTTGTAAAGGAACAATGGGAGCTGCAGCACATTTCCTCCTGCACATAGTTTTTTTCTGAACACTTCCGATTAATAAAAGTTGGCGGGGGCGGAGGGGGGGGGAGAGAGAGACCATAATGGGCGAGGGAGGGAAGTATCTACAGCGCATTGTCATTTCCCCCCTGTGTGAACACTACCTCAATTACAGTTCTAATCTTCCTCCCAAGTGAGTAGAAACTCCCAGCTGTGCTAAATTCTTTCATGAAAGGGCACTGGTTCTTTTCATAATATCATTTTCTGCCTTCCTTCAAAGAATGTATTAAATACGGTTTAATCATCAAGGAGAATACAGTTGTCAGCAGGAAGAGATCAGCAAGAATGCCACCTGCTGCTATGAAATGAGATGAAGTTAAAGCTTTTCCTCTAGCATGAACTGGGCCCAGGTATGCTATGCATAGACGTGCTCTTGCTGAATACTGAATTTAGTTTTCAGGGAGAAAAAGGGAGAGCCCTATAACCTATTTTGCTGGGCACAGAGAAGCCGTTGGGTCATTTGGACTCAGACTTCCTGCCATACTAAGTAAAGCTTGTTCCGTATGGAGCAAGCAATCTGGGCCTATTCATTCAAGAAGAATTCACACTGTCAGTCTATGTTGTTAAAGTTTTATTTTGTTTGCTTAGTTCTCGGACAGCAGCTCAGTTAGCTGTAGAGCTTACATTCTAAAGGTGTGCTCTCTCGGAAGCAATCAGGCTGATGATATGAAATATAAATTCAATAAATAACAACAACAACAACAAATACTGCCTGCATCAACTAGCTTTGCACCACCAGTTGTATATACACAATATTTGTATAGCACTTGGCACAAACCTCCAACAGCAGTTGGAATCCTTCTCTCTTCTTAATTTCATCCACTAGGTATCTGCAATTAAACATAAAGATATACATGAATACACTAACTTTTGAGTTTTAAGATCCTGTCAACTGCCTACATTTATGAATATGAGATGCATTGTTAAATATGTGGTTGGTGTAAATTGCTAAGCCTGATCCTTAGCTACAAAATTTACCATGCCTTGCTCAATGTATACACTCATATCTAAAGAATATACATTTGCTTTGGGCTGAAAGACACGGAAATAATTCTCCAATTCTACTCACCATACCAACACAAAACTGGTCCAGGAATTACAGAGAATTTATTTGCCTGAAATGACTACTGTATGCTTGGTGGGGTTTGCAAATGGAATTATCGGTGGGCCCTGCTTATTGATCCTTCGCGATGGAACTCAAAATGATGCAATGGTGACTGAACATTTCTGCAGAATAACTTAATATTAATTCCCTAGGTACCCAAAGTCTACAGTCATGAGGAGGTGTATTTTATTTAAGGAGAAAGAAGGGAAAGGATGCAGGGAGTATTCTATCACATTCTTCTACTAGAAGTAAAAATGCTCCTGGCATTCAGTGTTGCAACAAATGACTGCAAAGGCGCTCCAGTGATGGACAAGCACCTGACAATTTCCCTTTTATTATTAACAAGATGTTCATTTGGTTAACGTTTAATATATTAAAACAACCTATTTACATACCTGCCAAGTTCCTGCTAGGAAAATAAGGGACCGGACCGGAAGTAGCAGACCGGAAGTAGTGCTGCCACCATTTTGGAACTGGGCGGAGCATGCGCAGAAGCGACTTTTGATGCTGCTCTCCCCAGTTCCAAAATGGCCACCACGCTGCAGCCATTTTGGAACTGGGCAGAGCAGCATCAAAAGTCGCTTCTGAACATGCTCCGCCCAGTTCCAAAATGGCCGCCGTGCCAGAAAACGTTTCTCTGCATGTCCAGAGACTCCAGACATGCAGAAGGAGCCTCCCCCAGCTGGTAAGTAAACCGGGGAAAAACAAAAAAAACCCAGTTTTTCCAGCTGGGAACAGCTGGGAAAATGGGGGTTTCCCGGGGAATACAGGAGACTTGGCAGCTATGCCTATTTATTCACAAGACCTATATTCCATTTTCTGCTGCTTTGTGTCTCACCCCACCCAAAATTGCTCATCCCAAACTGCTACCTATTACCTGCACATACCCCAACGGATATCAACCTGAGGAGAAGAGCTAAAAGAGAACTACAACATGGTGCCACCCTATTATATAGGGATATATAGATAGATACCATAGATAACTATTTTATCATAATTTATTGTTTCGTGTAACCCAAGAAGCAAAGTATGTTAAAAATGGATGGCCCCAGTATGTGGTCTGTTCTTCACATCATGGCAGAAACAGTATTTTGTTTTTTGTTTAAATCAAAATACAGCCCCACATTAGCCAAAGAACGAGA
This sequence comes from Zootoca vivipara, assembly GCF_965207765.1. Classification (NCBI taxonomy): domain Eukaryota; kingdom Metazoa; phylum Chordata; class Lepidosauria; order Squamata; family Lacertidae; genus Zootoca; species Zootoca vivipara. The sequence continues at coordinate 15,217,467 of NC_142594.1, read as the reverse complement.
ATAACAAAGCAAAAACCGAAATTCCTATGATGGCTACATTCAGAGCATTTCCAGGGAGATGCATGGTGGGGGAAGAACAATCTCTTCTAACAAGAATTAATCGTATCAGCCAACTGTTCCTGAACGGTTGTGTTGGTATTCTAGCTAGCTAAGGCTTAATAGTAGGAATATTGCTTAGTAACAAGCCTAACAGACACTACAGTATGTCTATATAGGGCCTCTGACTCAGCCTCCCCCCTTCCGCCCCCGCTTCTTTGATGTAACTCTTAACACCTAAGTAGATTTACTGCCTGTAGGACCAAGAATAGCCTGGCTGGGTATTCCGTCCCACTGCCCAGTTCTGTATCTCCCTCCTGCGCTAGGCAATACCGCCTTGATTCCTCTCTCCAAACTTATGCTACCCTTCTTTTCACCTTCCCCAATTCCCTTTCTCTTACCACACCACTTAACCACCTTTTGCTGTGCCAGCAGCAACCCACAATGGGGCCTACGTTTGCCATAGAAAGATGGGGGGCTTATGAAATATAATTTTTAAAAAATCATAATTGGTTGGTCACGATAAATTTGATGAATAATCAGAGGGGAAGCAAGCAGGAGGCAGAGTCAACATTAAGTCCATGCAAAACTGGAGTCCAATAAACTCTATAACCATTGTTGTTTTTTTATGGGGAGGGGACTAGCACACGTCCCATTTCTGTTCTATTGTATTTTTGCAGTATGATATTATATATATATATATATATATATATATATATATATATATATATATTCATTATATTATTCCTGTTCTCTGACTAGTGACTTAGTTCTGCACTAAGGCTGTGCAGAAACACAGTATGAAAAAGGAGCCACTGCAGTTTCCCCTGGGGGACTTCTTCCTGCCATCAAAATGAATGGCAGAAATACTTAGCAGTGATTCAGTTGCTCATCCCGTCATTTGCCTTGCCCTTTCTCCATGCTGCAAGCAGGGAGTCTGGTTGTTGTTGGTTTTTTAACTACTGCATGTACGTTATTTGACTAAATGTGAATTTTGAACTACTTTCAATTTGTGGAGGACAGAAGAAATATTCAGTGGAATAATGTACGTGTTATTGCTTTTGTTGGCATCTCTGGCCTTCGGGGGGTGAAGTCAAACTGCTGCGTTAGCAGCACTGAAGTGATGTTCCACGGTGTGCAAGCTTGTGTGATATGCATGGAGGTCCTGGGTTGCCCAGATGACAAGACCCTCCCTCTCAGCCTCCCTGATGTGGTCCAAAGGAAAGCAGAGCAAGATGTACGCGTAGAGCTTCAAATATTTAAAGAAACAGACAGCCTGCCTTCCCTGCAGGGAGGTGGGTTTATGAGATCACACGTCCCAACCTATCAGCAATGAGCACAGCCATTTTCCACAGTAAACATACAGAAATCATTTCCCCTGAGCTTGATCAAAGGCTGCACAGAACCAGGTGAGCGGACTTCCACAATAGCCTTTCCCTTTACTGTCCTTTGGTGGCCTGGCTTTCACAGCATACCCTCAAGCACAAGAAGCAAAGGATGAAGTCTGAAGAAAATATGTAAAATGAAATGCAAACTAGTTTAGAATTGTTCTGCACTTTCAGAATCATCCATATATACGGCAGTAAGGAGATTTTTATCAAGACTGCCCAGGGAGTCAATGAAAGGAACACTCTACAGAGTGTTGATGTCAGAGCATGGGGAGTTGACAAGATGTTTATTGTTAACAAGACTTGCGCATGTGACTTCTTCTTCTTCAACGCATATCCATGCAACCAAGATTGCCATGGGGAACTGTTGCCACTAGCACCAACACTGTCTAAATGAATGCACTGTAACAAAAACGATAATTTCAACTCATGCTTATCATTGCATTAGTATCATTACAACCTCCAATTGCCTGGAATGTTCTTTTTCATTCCTTCTCAAAACACACTGCACAGAAGGTTGCTATTATTCACATTGTGCAGACCAAAAAAGAAGAAGAAGGCAGGGCAAGCACACAACCAAGGAGTGCCACAAGCAGCGAGGCAAACATAGCTTTGGAACATATTGCTCTAAGCTCAAATTAACAAGAAGGTTTCTGCAGCACTGCTACAAAGCTCACAAAAAGTCTCCTTAGGGATCGGCTGAGCCCTCTGTTGCACTTATCTTAAATGCTAAGGTCTTGTAAGGAAAATGGCTCAACACAAGTCTCGGGTCTTCCATCTAAAAAGAAGCTATGGAGCCCCATACTGCCCAGAAAGCAGGAAAAATGCTAATAAATGGTGAAGGTGCATTGATGGTGCAAGACACAAACCACACTGCAGCACGTGTTTTTTTTTTAAATTAAAAAAACCTTTGCAGTTCAGTCTGGCAATGGAAAAAAAATTATTGACCTCAAAATATAAGGTCAGTAGGCTAGCTCCAGAATGAAGACAAGTCTATATTCAGGGACCTTGAAATATTATCTCTGCAGCATCAGAGTGAAGCTTACTGTAACATATCCGGAAACATGCAGTACAGTTGGTCATGTAGCTAACCAACCTGGCTTATTGCCCAGAGAAACTGATGTTTCAGCTGTAAAGACTTGGTGCCTAATGCTCCAGAGCTAGCTCCTATGCTGAATATCGCTGCTGGGTCATTATCAGATGAAGGCAATCTTCTTCTTTGGAAAACAATGCCACATTCGCTTAGATACACCACTGGCTAAATGCTAACCATCAAAGGGAAGTATTGATCTCAACAGGATCATTAATCTGTATATTCTTAGCAAAGTGAACTTGGGGAGAGTGACCCTGATGAGCAATTCTTTTGCTGGTAGGGGGAATCAACCAACAGACTCTGAATATACACAGGATAATAGGATGTGCCTCAAATGGTTTGTTCAGCAGGCTTCAAGGACATCTATCCAGCAAAACCACAACGGCTTTGTTTTTCAGAGTATTTGCCTCTATAGAACTTCATCTCTGACAGAAGAGTTCATGGTAACATTCTAGCTGAGTCTTTTCTGCAGCTGTAATCCTGGAGGAAGGAAACCAGGGTATTCCCAGGTGAAATCAGAAACCACAGGATTGCTTCTGTAATTCTGTGAATGTCCCGGGGAAATACATTTTGGCACCTGAGGCGAACCACAACTTGACACACACACACCCAGGACTAGTTTAGTGTGATGGAGGTGATGGTACAAATCCAGACTTCTAAACACAACTCTGACACTCACCACCCTGTAGCCCCCACACAATGAAGTACTAAAAAAATCTAGGCATAGTGCGCCCTCTGAAACTTTCAAGAGGTTACATATGAATCATGGTTTATAAGACTAATATTATAATAACTGAACATGTGTCAATTTGCTTCAGGACCTCTCATTTTCCCAGCTATACTTTCACATTAGGTAAAGGTAAAGGGGCCCCTGACCATCAGGTCCAGTCGTGTCCGACTCTGGAGTTGCGGCGCTCATCTCGCTCTATAGGCCGAGGGAGCCGGCGATTGTCCACAGACAGCTTCCAGGTCATGTGGCCAGCATGACAAAGCTGCTTCTGGCGAACCAGAGCAGCGCACGGAAATGCCGTTTACCTTCCTGCCGGAGCGGTCCCTATTTATCTACTTGCACTTTGATGTGCTTTCGAACTGCTAGGTGGGCAGGAGCTGGGACCGAACAACAGGAGCTCACCCTGTTGCAGGGATTCGAACTGCCGACCTTCTGATCAGCAAGCCCTAGACTCTGTGGTTTAACCCACAGCGCCACCTGGGTCCCTTCACATTAGGTAGGCTTGCCATATTTCAAAAAGGAAAACACCAAAATGGTTGACCTTTTTTAAGGAAAACGCCCAAAAAATCCACAACTGACGCCTGCAAGAAGGCAGAGGAGGCGAGGCAGCATGGCAGCACCCACTGCCCGCCCCACCCTCACCATTTACCCTTTCTGTGTAATAATGCTGCTGCCATAACTGCTGCCATAACTCGTTCCCCCAAAGCCCAATACCCACCCTGGATGGGTATTGCTGCCCTCTGGCCATTGCTGCCCTGCTCTCTCTGCGGCTCCCCTTCAAATCCGCTCTCCTTTCCCGCCGCTGCCTGCAAGGACCCTGCGAAGCCTCCTGCAACCATAGAGTCGCCTCAGGCTGAGAGGGGGGGGTGGGGGAGAGCCTATTCTGCTAGGGCTAGAGGCCGCCCAGCCTCCCTGGATCACAGAGCTCAAGGAGAGTGAAAGCAATGCTCTCGCTTCGTTTCTGGAATCACACACACACACACACACACAAGCCCACGCTGCCTCCCATTTACCTGCAGGAGGCGGTGGGAACCGTCAGGCAGGAGTGCTCACACCTTGTTGGCTAGGCGGGCAGGCAGGCTCGGAGATGTAAACAGTGGGTCCAGGGCCCTGGGAAAGGCATGCTAGGTGCTGGCGCTGCAAGAGGCCGCCGTACTCAGGACACTGTGCTGCCGCCACATGCTAAAGTGGTTCCCCGACGGAGGGGCTGCGCAGTGCCAAGTGAGGGAGGCAGCAGCCAATGCCAACAGCAGTGGTGCCATGGGGGGCTTGAGCCCTCACCGTGCACTCCACGGAAAAAACCTGGAAAAAGATTCCCCCCAGACACCATTTTAGGTATCCAATTTCTGTACATGTCCAGAATTTTCCGGACGTACGGCAAGCTTTCATTACGGCACTTAGTAAAAATACATGTTAAGCTTAACAGATGGATCTTATCACAACAACTAATCTTTTCCTTAACTTGACATGGTTTTATACACGTGGTGTCAAAACCTTCAGAATTGAAAGGCAGTACCTGGCTAACGCAAGGGCTCTGTTTACTCTCTCCTCCAGGCCAGTTGTGCCCAGGGCCTTCCAGGTCATCCAGAACTTGAACGCATCTGCTCTTCTGCTGCACTGGATCGATTTGTCACCTGTGTCATAGCTGACGTCATAGAACTTGTCTTGCTGGAACAGGTAGGACGCGTTGGCAGAGTAGCATCGCTTAAGCAAGTCCTGTTATAAGAGGCAACATGAGATGAAGCAGCATGAGTCTTCCCTTTACAGTATTCACGACAGGTAATTAAAAATGCTGGAATGCAATAATGCAGCTGATGCTTCCTTTTTGTGTGGAGCACGAACCCTTTAAGTTCTGGCTTTGCTGTGGGAGCTACAGTTTCAAAATAGAAGCCATGGTTACCAAGATACCATCAAAGTGATGAGCTCAGCAATGCCAACTCTTTTGGAAAAAGGAGGAAGGTTTAAAGGAAATGAATTTGGGTAGTTGGTGGCTAACTTATCTCCATCTGTATTAGGAACTGAATTTCACTCCATAAATTAGTAGGACCTTGACTTTATTCACAAAACAGACCTGCCGTAATTTAAATTTAACGTAAGGCAATGGGCGCAATTCTATAATTACTCGGCGCATTCAATCCCTACAAACCTTGTGCTTGAACTGCACTATCCAATTCTGCATCTGTCCTATAGCTGGGAATAACTGCTGTAAACTCTTTCCAGAAACTGACTCAACAATAGCCAAGGAGCTCCAGGAATCTGTATTTAAAACACAGACACACAACATCTCAGGCCAGGATCATTTTATGTTTGTCCCCCCCCCCCACTGTAATCCTATCCTCACTTACTTGAGAGCAGGCCCCATTGAACTCAGCAGGGCTTATTTCTGAGTAGACATATACAGTGGACGCTCGGGTTGCGAACGTTTGCAACCCGCAGCGTTTGCAACCCGCAGCGCCGCACTTGCGCATGCACAGGTCGCAATTCGGCACTTCTGCGCATGCACAAAGCGTGATCAAGCACTTCTACACATGCACCAAAACCTGGAAGTAACCCGTTCGGGTATATCCGGATTCGCGCAGTGCGCAACCCGAAAAGACACAACCTGAAGCATCTATAACCCAAGCTATGACTGTATAGGATTGCACTGTTAAGTAAATTGCTGCTGAATCTTGTTCTAGGCTACATGAGGTTTCTTTCACAATCCTCAGTGGTTTATGGGCTTCAGAGACAAATGCACGGCCACATGCTCAAAGGTTTTCCACATTAGCACCTGCACCGCTGGGCAGTGAAATGTTTCTTTATTACCATGTGCAGCCTCTAAATGTTATCATATAACTCTCTCACTCCGCACCATAAAGATACACTCAAGTAGAGCATCAACTCTGATCTCTCTCTAAAATTCTATAGTGCTTCACATTTAAAACCAGGCGGCAGGGAGACGATTTTTATTACACAACGATTCCAGCTTTAAAATGGAATTATTTCACTCAGTGATTCATTGGCTTTTTACTCCCCAAATTAATTCCATAGAAAATGCCATTGCAAAACATCTGAGTGGTGAAGAGCACCGGAATCTTAAACTGCAATGAATGTGCCTTGAAAATGAATTTCAGGAACACCACCTGCAAAGAGAATGCAGGAGGAATGGGAAACACAGGACTAAAAGTACCGTAAGAAACTGAAATGTAAAGGTGAGGTGTCTCAATAAACAGTCAATATAAAGCCTCTGGATAGCAGATACTTTCTATGCAATTTTTATTGGTTTCAGAAGGTCTGTGTGGTGGGGAGGGAAAGGTAAGAGGTGGAAACATATTAAGTATCCTCAGGCACTTTCAGGCGAATAGCAATTCCAGAGACTCACACGCAGGGCTTTGTGACCTTGTGGTACACGGTATGAACCACTTTTGAGGGGAACCTGGGTCACTCACTCCAGCTGGGAGAGCTGGGAGAGGGCATGGATGGGGAACATCTGCCTCCACAGAGTGGAAAGAGTTGGGTTTAAGGCCAGCTTGACACTCGGCAGGGTGGGCTAGCCCATGGCTTAGGAGCGTAAGAAGCTTTTGGGATTTTCCTACACATGGTCTAATTCCCCTGATGCAGTTCAGAAAGTTTAATAAGTTCTTAAGTGCTGAAGTTATAAAGCAGGCATTCCCAAAGTGCGGCCCTCCAGATGTTTTGGCCTACAACTCCTATGATACCTAGCTAACAGGACCAGTTGTCGGGGAAGATGGGAATTGTAGTCCAAAACATCTGGAGGGCCGAAGTTTGGGGATGCCTGTTATAAAGGGCTGTCACATGGAAGATGGAGCAAGCTTGATTTCTCCTGCACCGGAGGGTAGGACCCAAACCAATGGATTCAAGTTACAAGAAAGGAGATTCCGACTAAACATCAGAAAGAACTTTCTGACAGTAAGATCTGTTTGACCAGGCTTCCTCAAACTCGTCCCTCCAGATGTTTTGAGGCTACAATTCCCATCATCCCTGACCACTGGTCCTGCTAGCTAGGGGCCATGGGAGTTGTAGGCCAAAAACATCTGGAGGGCCAAGTTTGAGGAAGCCTGTGTTTGACAGTGGTACGGACTTCCTCAGCAGCTGGTGGACTCTCCTTCCTTGAAGGTTTCTAAGCAGAAGTTGGATGACTATCTGTCAGGGATGATTAGTTGAGATTGCTGCATTGCAAGGGGTTGGACTAGATCAGGCACCCCCAAACTATGGCCCTCCAGATGTTTTGGCCTACAACTCCCATGATCCCTAGCTAACAGAACCAGTGGTTGGGGAAGATGGGAATTGTAGTCTAAAGCACCTGGAGGGCTGAAGTTTGGGGATGCCTGGACTAGATGATCGTCAGGGTCTATTGCAACAATTCTACAATTGTGTGAAAGTGGCTCTAATTTATCCCACAATCGGTGTCTTTGCCTCTTTATTGCTCATCTCCTAACGCAAAACATATGAGTAGTGATGAGCACTGGAATAGTAAACCACAATGAGTGTGTCCTGAAAATGAATTTCAAGGACAGCAAAATCATCCAATATAGGTATGTAAAGAGCAAGCTGAAGGAATGAGAAACACAGGGCTAAAAATAAGCTACTCAGATTAAAAGGTGAGATGTCTCAATTGCTATGCATTTTTTATTGGTTTCAGAAGTTTTCTTAGAATTCTGACAGTCTAACCTTTGGTATTTTCTCTCATGGTTGCACAGATTGTTGGAAACTGAGAGGCCAGAAGAAGAAAAAGAAAGGCCCTCCCACCCCCACCCTCAAATTATAACATTTTATAAACCTAGGATTTCTAAGACTACGTCTTGAACTCAACCATTAGGTTTAGGAATCTACAGATACCGTGTTTCTCATATTATAAGTCATGTCTTATAATCTTTTTTTCTCAAGAAAATAAGCCTATGGCTTATTTTCGGGGGGTGTCTTATTATTTTTTTAAAAAATTACAGTATGGTACCTCCCCTGTCCGGCGCCCGGAACTGGCTGCTGCTGCGCTGCTGGGCGCGTTGTCGGTGCTTCAGCAGGGCACGCTGCTGGGTCCCACCGGGTCGGGGCTTCACGCGGCGCGCGCTGAGGCTCTTGCTGGATCCCGGCTCGGAGCAGCGCGCGCTGCGGCTCTTGCTGCGTCCCGCCGCCGGGTTGGGGCTTGGAGCAGTGCCAGCGCCAAGCGCCAACCCAGCGGCGGGACCGGCGGGACCTGCAGCGTGCGCGACAGGAAGAGGAGGGACCGGCGAGTGGCAGCCGCGGCGGCCAATGAAGGCTCGGCCGGGTGTTTTTTGTCATTGTAGCTGCGTCCCGCTGCGTCCCTCCTCTTCCTGTCGCGGCTCGGCGCCCGGAACTGGCTGCTGCTGCACGCGTTGTCGGCGCTTCAGCAGGGCACGCTGCTGGGTCCCACCAGGTCGGGGCTCCACGCGGCGCGCGCTGAGGCTCTTGCCAGGTCTCGCCACCGGGTCGGGGCTCAGAGCAGTGCGCGCTGCGGCTCTTGCTGCGTCCCGCCGCCGGGTCGGGGCTTGGAGCAGCACGCACTGCGGCTCTTGCCAGTCCCGCCGCCGGGTCAGCGCTTGGCGCGGTGCATGCTGCTGGACATTTTGGAGGGGCAGCAGCAGCCGGTTCTAGGCGCTGACAGGCATCTTCCTCTTCCATGGCGCCATCCAGACCCGCTCCCACCACTACGGCTTATTTTTGGGGTATGTCTTATATTTCTTCAACTCAGGAAAATCCTGCCATGGCTTATTTTGTAGGGATGACTTAAAATATGAGAAACACGGTAACATTCTAATAACTGTTGTGGACTGGTACGAAAACCTTTTCAGAAGAGAACCTCAACTGAGATATCAGCAGAGGAATCACTTTTGTGAACAGAAAATGTACAAAAAAACATCGATGAGACCTCCGGGTATAGGGCGGTATATAAATTCAATAAATAATAATAATTCCAGGTAGCTTCTGACAGATGTTTACTATGGGCCAGATTCAAATCTCACATCTTAGCCACTAAACTACACCAGCTCTGAATATCTGATTTTTGTGTTGATAATTTGATTAATCAAGGCTAGCCAACATAGTATCTTCCAGGTCACTGGCTGGGGTTGATAGGCATTGGAGTTCAGCAGAATCTGGACAGTACCCTAGACTACCTGTCGAGGTCTTAGGAATGTAATATATTCCCAGCGTGGTCTTCGCAGCTGGGTATATAAGAAGAGCCTGCTGGATCAGGACAATGACCCTTGGATCCTGTTATCACAATGGCTGACCTTTTTTCCAGCAGCTGGCATGGGGACACAGCACGGTCATCATAGCTAGAAGCCATTGATAGCAGTATCCTCACAGAATATGTCAAATCCTCTTTTAAAACCACCCAGGTTGGTGGCCATAACTGCCTCTTGTGGGAGTGAATGCTGTAGTTTAACTATGCACTGTGTAAAGAAGTAGCTCCTTTTACCTCCCTGAGTTTCCCAACATTTAGCTTCACTGCACGTCCATGAGTTCTAGTCTTGCGAGAGGGTGAAAAACTGTTCTCAAGGCAAATCTTAAAAAATGTAGTATAAACACCAACAATTGGAAAATACTTGCCTGCGAGTGCTCCAATTGGAGAACAGCCTTTACCAAAGGTGTCATGGGCTTTGAAGACACTCAAACTCAGGACGCAAGGGAGAAACGTGCTAAGAGGAAGGCACGCTTGGAATATCTACACCGTGATCAACTCCTGCCCGGCAACCAATGTCCCCAATGTGAAAGGATGTGTGAATCCAGAATTGGCCTCCACAGTCACTTACGGACTCATTGTTAAAACCGTGTTTATGGAAGACAATCTTATTTGGGTATGAGTGATTGCCAAAGAAGAAGATCACTCAGGGAGCCACTGGTAGACACCCCATGTTTCCCAAGTTGCTAAGTTCTGACCGCGGAGTCACAAAACTGGGCACATGAAAAAAGTGAGAAATGATACAGAGAAGAGCTTGAGAGAGTAAAAGGATGAGGGGAAGCAAAGTCTCCACATCAATCAGGTACGAATTCACCAAGGAACACCCAATGTTTTGACTATGAAATCCTGCACACATATGGAAGTATGGAAATACTAGAAGCACACAGGTCAGAATGGCAAGTTGTGGGAGAAGGATGCAGATTGATAACTGGGCAAGAGGTGCTGAGCAAGAAGTCACTGGAAGCATGTACTGTAGTCAGAAGGTGCTGGGGAGAAACAGAAGAGCTAGAAAAGAGAATTAAAGCCAGTAATGGGGGCGATTTCAATTCTGATTCAGCTCTGTCCAATGTTGCTTTTGGAAATATAATTGGCCTGCAAGCCAGTGTTCAGGTTAAAGATATCCTGCCCAATTTCCCAGCAGAGCGTGAAGGCTATAGAACCGCATACCAATTCATAATGATATTGCCGAATATCATCTCACAACGGAGCACACAATCCACTTTAAAATTGAATATAGAAGATGTCCACTGTGAACAGACAGAAAATAAGTTTAGCATTTGATGCCACTTTTCTGAACCTCTTCTTGCCTGTCTGCTGTTGGAAAGGGTTTACAAGGACTCTGACATTATGCCTAATGAAAGTGTCTGTATTTCTGTAAGTGAATGTACAGCCTTTAATCTGCATTACACTATAGCGCAGATAACTCTGTCAAGCTTATAATAAAACAGAGGGGGGAATATGTCAAGGCAAAACCTAAAACATATGCATACCAGACACAAGCTATTCAGCATCATGTACAGAACGCAAGTCCTGGATTGAAAAGGAGCCAATTTTCTCATCTTACGTCCATCTATGGGTACTGACAGGTTGGAGTAGAGGCTTCGTCTCTGTGTATCTCTCTTTTCAATATTCATCTACTAAAACATTTACAGTATACCCAGCATTTCCTTACCAAAGAAGCAGAGTGAATTAAAACAATCACTTAAGCATTTCTAAAACAATTCACAACAATAATAATAACTCTGAGCAGCTATAAAGCACTAAAACAGCACACAATATTAAAAGTACAAATAGCTTTTAATATTATTATTATTTTTAGCCAGACAGCTTCTGACAATTAAAGCTACTTCAGGAAGAGAGCAGCCATTTATAGTCCTAAAAGGTAAAGTTTTAACAATCCTTTAGGGAGGCCACTGGAGAGAGAAGAATGGATGTCAATCGGTCTTGTTCTAAATTTATCATCACTGAGGGAGAAGGTTTAAAAGATGCAAAACACCCATACACAATTTAACAAAAGAGCCCGCCCACCCCCTTTTCTAATCCAGCATCCCGATTCTACAGTGGCCGATCAGTTGCCTTTGTTGACCCAAACACGGCACATGATAGCAATATCCCTCTCCGACAGTTGTTGCACAGAAAGTGGCGTTCAGAGGTACCCTTCCCATCCTGGAGGCAGCATGTAGCCATTGTGACCAGAAGCCATGGATAACCTTAACTTCCACGGGTTTGTCTTCTTAGCCCTTTTTAAAATCCATCTATCCACCTATCTCTGCGGGTGGCACTGTGGGTTAAACCACTGCTTGCCGATCAGAAGGTCGGCGGTTCGAATCCCCACGACGGGGTGAGCTCCCGTTGCCCGGTCCCAGCTCCTGCCCACCTACTAGCAGTTCGAAAGCACGTCAAAGTGCAAGTAGATAAATAGGTACCACTCCAAGCGGGAAGGTAAGCGCTTCTGGTTCGCCAGAAGCGGCTTTGCCATGCTGGCCACATGACCTGGAAGCTGTACACCGGCTCCCTCGGCCAATAATGCGAGATGAGTGCCGCAACCCCAGAGTTGGTCACGACTGGACCTAATGGTCAGGGGTCCCTTTACCTTTTTATCCACCTATTACTACATCACATGGAAGCAAATTCCATCAGTTTAACTATGTGCTTGAATGTCAGGGACTGGACTGAAGGGGACGAGATGGAGGAGGAATGGTGGAGATCGCCGCCCCCCTTCTCCTGAAGCTTCCAGAGAAGAGGAAGGTAGCATTGAATTACAGCAGTGGTTTGAGGAAAGCCATAGCTCAGAGACAGGTGAACAGAAGTGTTGGGAGAAAGGAGGGGGGAGATAGCGCCAGTTGAGGCAGAGCAGCCAGCTGACACATTATCACTGGAGAGTATTTCTGAATCCCCCCTTCTCCCAGAACCCGCCATTTGTTGAGAGTGCAAGAGCAAAAGACTCAGAGACAAATAGCCCCTGGCTGCCACCGTAAGGGGAAGTGCTGTTGCTAGGAAGGGAGGGGGGAGGAGCTCAGTTGGAGCAACGCCATTAACGGGAGACAGACTGCCGTCCTTCGTTTCTTGCAGTGATGATTGAATAAACTCATTAAGTAAGAACTCTTCTTTGTTTTTCTATGCTTCTTGCTGCCACCGGGGGAGGGATAGAATTCCCCGAAGCCTGGCATTGAACAAGATAGATAGATCAATGGAAGTCTCTAGGAGAGTATTATCTATCTATCTATCTATCTATCTATCTATCTATCTATCTATTGAAATATAGTAATATTTATATACCACTGTATCAGAAAAAAAATCACAGCCATTTACAGCAGTATGAAAACATAAAAACCGGTCGATAAAATAATAAAAAGTTAACAGCAGAAAGAAATTAAAAACAAACACCAACTGACCATTGTGGGGGTGTACTCTTAATTGCCTGGCAGAACAGGAAAGTTTTCAGTAGGAACTTAATATCCATGTGCAGTATGACATCTCACAAATGGGTGGCTTGCAGAACTCCACGAGCACCACAATTCTAAGCAATTTGTGTGACAACCTCCCTGATCAGGTGATTTTAACCAGGGTTGTCATAAGAGGGAAGAAATCTCTGCTGATTAAGCAAGGATTTTAGACCTTGATGCATCTAAGTTTGCATTATTTGAAAAATAGTTCTAAAGAAAAAACAAGACACATTCTCTATTTTCAGATGATGTGGCATGTATCACAGCAGGTAGCATCTTGGAAGAAGAACTTCTCTCTTCTCTCACACCCGGGAAGCAATGCCTCTCTTTATCTACACTTTTTAGAGCTGACAGGTAGGCCTTTTCATCTACAGGGTTATATATATACATACACACACACACACACACACACAGACAGACAGAAATAGTAGTATTACGAGATTTGCTATCGGGTTAATTGAGGACCCTTTCTTCAGTCAATCAAAATGTTTTCAAACAATTCACCTAACCAATTAACTGACTAAACATTGCAGCCCACCCCAACAAACTGACAAATAATTATGCATGGAAATGAAGAATGAGCTGCACTTCGCCAGCAAGAAGCAACTCATGTTCCTCATGAAGACGAAGGGGTGCAGTGGAGTTATTAACCATGGAATCCTGGACATGTCACCTGGAAGTTAAGTCCTTGTGTATTCAATGGGTCTTACGTTTGTGGGTTGCAGTATGAGGAGATGAGCTTGGAGCCACCAAGTCCTTTGGCTCAAATCTCACTTCAGCCATGAGCTCACGGTGGCCTCAGGGAAGTCCTAACCCCTTAGCCTTAAACCCAAAAGGAAATAAACGAAGAAATTTAAACATTGACTCAGGAAATAGGGCCTGCAGATTGAATGGCAAAAAGAAGGAAAAGATCAGCGAATATATCATCATGATCAGGCATGTCCAAAGTCTGTTTTGGGGGTCTAATATCCGGCCCGCTGGCAGTTGGTTTAATCCAGCCCCTGTGGCAGTTTACTTCCTGAGATAAAACCCTAAAAAAAAACTCAACAACTTCAATTCTAAAAAATAGGTCAATAACTCTGGTTGGCCCTTTGGTCGGCCCTCACGGCCCTTCACTTCATCAAATCTGGCCCTCTTTGAAAAAAGTTTGGACACCACTGACTTAGATAATTATCTCAAAACTGCAGGAATTCAACATGTGTGTACTTTCAACCACTTCCAAGTATGGAAACAGGCATCTTCTCAAAATACTGTAAACCTTAAAGTTCCTTCCTTCCTTCCTTCGCAAGTGTCTTGGTTGTAAGCATCCTTGGATGAAGTATGAATAATCAGGGGTAGACGTATGAACCCAGCCTTACAGTGGCCATGGATATGCAGCATGAAGGCCCCACATACCTTCTTGTTTTGATTCCATGGCTATTGCTGCCCACCTGCCATCACTCCCTGCATCCCACCCCCCCGGCCTCAACACTGCAAAAAACTAAATTAGCAGTCCTTTGAGAAACTGTGTCTTGGAATACAAATTATGCAACATGGGAATTGGAAAGGTTTCTCGGTTTGCAAACGTTATTCTCCAGTGGTGGAACTCGACCTTTCAAAGTCGTGGAGCAGACTTCCTGATGCGATTTCTGTCACCCTTGTCAGTTAAGCTTGAGCCATATTGTGCTTCGATACAAAACCACGGTTTCTTTTTCCATGTAATGCTTTTTGTTCTTTTGTATCTGTCCACCAATGCATGTCCACCAATGCATCTGCCTGTTGTTGTTGTTTAGTCATGTCCAACTCTTCATGACCCCATGGACCAGAGCACGCCAGACACTCCTGTCTTGCACTGCCTCCTGCAGTTGGTCAGACTCATGTTGGTAGCTTTGAGAACACTGTCCAACCATCTCGTCCTCTGTCGTCCCCTTCTCCTTGTGCCCTCCATCTTGCCCAACATCAGGGTCTTTTCCAGGGAGTCTTCTCTTCTCATGAGGTGGCCAAAGTATTGGAGCCTCAGCTTCAGGATCTGTCCTTCCAGTGAGCACTCAGGGCTGATTTCCTTCAGAATGGATAGGTTTGATCTTCTTCTTGAAGGGGCTTGAATAACTCGAAGAAGCTATGAGCTATGCCATGCAGGGCCACCCAAGATGGACAGGTCATAGTGGAGAGTTTTGACTAAACGTGATCCACCTGGAGCAGGAACTGGCTAGCCATTCCAGTATCCCTGCCAAGAAAACTCCATGGACAAAGACACATCTGCCTAGCCACTGGTATATGGGTATACAGACACAGAGGTAGGATGTAAACGAAACAGGGGCTCTCAACGCTCCTTACGATGCTGATGAACAATTCATGTACATTATGAACTGTGTGCATGAAACATCTTCCCCTGCCGAAGTGAATACTCATGCACTATTTTTATATGTACATTCTGCTCTATGCCAGCACAGATCTACTGGATCCAAAATAATTACCAACTAATCATATGAACAAATAACCTGGTCGCTGAATTTACAGAAATCTGGAACCTTTATATATTTGATGAACCAGGGTGGATAAAAAATCAATGATTTTTTAAAAAATAGAAAAATAAAATAAATCAGATTTTTTTTAAAAAAAATTAAATCAGATTTTTAAAATAAAATGCTTTTGGAGGAAAAATCTTTCTAAAGATAGTTTTCTATTTAAGTTACATTACAGTCCAAAGGCTATTATAAGGATTTGTTTTAAGTTTTTCATGTGTGCTAAAACTCAGTCTAAGTTTTATTTAAAAAACCTATTTTTTTAATTGTTTAACCACATCAGTTAACAAACATATGCTATACTGTTATTGTTTTAGTTAAAGAAATTGTTTAAATTGTTATTAAGGAAATGATTATTTTTCTCCTTCCATTAAAGTACAGTGGTACCTCGGGTTATAGATGCTTCAGGTTACAGACCCGCTAACCCAGAAATAGTACCTCGGGTTAATAACTTTGCTTCAGGGTAAGAACAGAAATCACACGATGGCGGCGTGGCGGCAGCAGGAGGCCCCATTAGCTAAAGTGGTACCTCAGTTTCAGGTTAAGAACGGGCCTCCAGAACGAATTAAGTTCTTAACCCGAGGTACCACTGTACAGAAGAAACGTTGTCCAAATATAAACAGTTAACTTACTAAACCTCACAATAATTTCCTAACTTTCTGTCAATGTATTTCTAATAGTACAGTGGTACCTCGGTTTAAGTACACAATTGGTTCCGGAAGTCTGTACTTAACCTGAAGCGTACTTAACCTGAAGCGAACTTTCCCATTGAAAGTAATGGAAAGTGGATTAATCCGTTCCAGATGGGTCCACGGAGTACTTAAACTGAAAGTACTCAAACCGAAGCGTACTTAAACCGAGGTATGACTGTATAACCAAATCAGTAATTTTTGATATAACTGTAAAAACTGCTCTGAAAATTTATTATTCCAAAAATGAAACCTTCATCTGGATTATGAGTCTTTATGTAAAAAGAAGAAGATTTAAATCAAGTCTTACTGACTAGTGATTTAAATCGTGATTTAAATCGATTTGTTTTAAATCAAATCCACCCTGTGATGAACAATGTTGTGATTTGGAGATGCAGTCAAACATTAACTTTTGGTATATATTTTTAAATGACATTACAGTAATACCTCGGGTTACGAACGTGATCCGTTCCGGATCGCAGTTCGTAACCCGAGTAGTTCGTAAACCGAACGCGATGGGCGCCGCCATTTTGCGCATGCGCAAAGCGCGATTTTTGTGATTTTCGCGCTTTGTGCATGCGCAGATCGCGCGAACGCGCGCGCGCTGCTTCTGCACACGCGCACGGGGCGAAAACACTTCCGGGTTTGTGCAGTTCGTAACCCAAACTGTTCGCAAACCGAGGTGGTCGTAACCCGAGGTACGACTGTATATCTATTATATCATGTTTTTCAGTACAGTGAACATTTTATTTTTTTTAAGGAATCTCAAACATATAAAGGTTGCATGCCAGCCTACTTGGTTACGATTATCCTAGCTAAACAGGCAGACACTTAAATGCAAGCTTGGGATTGTTTAGGGAAAGGTCTATTTTAACAGGACAGCGTGGGAGACATTGTGCTCTTCCCCAGCACTTCCTGTCAACTAAAAGGACACCCAGCAATTGCTTTGATTGATCTCTGCTTTTACAATAGATTTACTAATCTCTGCATTTCACTGCCTCTGCAGCCCAAGCACTTTCACATTTCAATCAATTTAAAAACGCTTTCACCTTCCCCCAACTTTTTTTTTTTTTTTGGTAATTCAATGACATAACACCAGTCTTGAAAGATCTACATTGACTCCCAGTACGTTTCCGAGCACAGTTCAAAGTGTTGGTGCTGACCTTTAAAGCCCTAAATGGCCTCGGTCCAGTATACCTGAAGGAGCGTCTCCACCCCCATTGTTCTACCTGGACACTGAAGTCCAGTACCGAGGGCCTTCTGACGGTTCCCTCGTTGCGAGAAGCCAAGTTACAGGGAACCAGGCAGGGGGCCTTCTCGGTAGTGGTGCCCGCCCTGTGGAACGCCCTCCCATCAGATGTCAAAGAGAAAAACAGCTACCAGATATCTGAAGGCAGCCCTGTTTAGGGAGGCTTTTCATGTTTAATAGATTATTTTATTTCATTTTTCTGTTGGAAGCTGCCCAGAGTGGCTGGGGAAACCCAGCCAGATGGGCGGGGTATAAATAAATAAAAATTATTATTATTATTATTATTATTATTATTATTATTATTATTATTCCATACGCCTTCCCATATTTTCCTAAGACCTATTCATTTAAGTCATTATTTTGCCCACTAATGCATTTATTTTAACTTCTAAACACTTCCTAATCCCGTTGATTCAGAAAAGAAGGGGAGGGGAAATATCAAATAGAAGGATAAAACGTTAACTGTATCTATAGTTGTAGATCCCAATATAAATTTCTTAAATTTGATCCGGATCCAAACCTATTTAAAGTCATGCAATCTACAGTGGTACCTCTGGTTAAGAACTTGATTTCTTCTGGAGGTCCGTTCTTAACCTGAAACTGTTCTTAACCTGAGGCACCACTTTAGCTAATGGGGCCTCCCACCGCCGCTGCACCGCTGCGTGATTTCTGTTCTCATCCTGAAGCAAAGTTCTTAACCCGAGGTACTATTTCTGGGTTAGCGGAGTCTGTTACCTGAAGCGTCTGTAACCCGAAGCACCTGTAACCCGAGGTACCACTGTATTGCTACTTGAAATGGGCATGTGCACCCTCCTAAATTAGCTAATCAGAGCTGCTAATTTTAAAAAATACTGGCAGATAAGTAGAAGTTTGGGCATCATTCACATGCAGAAATCACGTATTTCCCGCCACGCCTCATCAGCACCTCATGTACTGTTGCATGTTATGCTTTTGTATTGGAAAACCTAAGTTAATTTCTCTATTTTCTCAATGCAGCACTTCAGTTGCATTTGGGAAATTAAAAAAAGAAGACTTACGGAACTGTCTTTCACCAGAAGGGCACAACACTGGATCCCTGCCATTAGCATCTTATGAGGATTCCACGCCACCGAATGGGCCCTATGAAAGTGATAAATGGACAAATGAAAGTGATGAATGGACAAAAGCCAACAATTACTTTGCAATTGCAGTGTGATTGCATAAGATAAAGTAGACTTTTTCTTCATTGTTTTTTCCAGGTTTCCAATCACCATCCTAATAGTGTGCATGGCCCAATCTATCCAAAACGAAGTGTGAGTGTCTGTGGTTTCAATGGTCTCCCTGAAGTCAATGGGACTTCAAAAATGCTTGCGTTTGGCTTTAATTATCCCCTCTCCAAATTAAACGTCATCTACCTGTGGATGCCTTGTAGAAGTCTGCGGTGCTTCCTTGATAGCAAAGCTGAGCCTCCCCACGATGCCTGTGGAGATATTTATTAAAAGTTATAAAGTGTTAGTTCAGCACTTATTATTCTCATTATAGGGTTTTAAAAGTTTAGACGGCAGGGACGGTACTGACCATACCTGCCAAGTCCCGGACTGCAGAATTCGGGACCGACAGCCGCGTGACACCGGAAGTTGCGTGTCGCTTTGCCCATCTATGGGCACCAAAAATGGCCAGCGCCGGCCTCAAAAGTCACATCTACGCATGTCCGGAAGTGCGTAGATGCAACTTCTGGTGTCGCTCTGCCTATCTATGGGCACCGAAAATGGCTGCCGCCAACACCGGAAGTCGCGTCTACGCACTTCCAGACATGCGTAGACGCGACTTTCGAAGCCGGCGCCGGCCATTTTTGGTGCCCATAGATGGGCAAATCAGGAAAAAAAAATGCCCGCCGGCAGGAAAATATAAGGGAGAATAACAGGAGACGAAGAGATACGGGGGACCGCCGGGAAACGGTTTGTAAAAACGGGGGTTTCCCGGGGAAAACGGGGTACTTGGCAGCTATGGTACTGACTGGATTCTCTTGATTGGGCCACTCATTTCAAAGAATCCAAAAGAAGATATATACTGGCTTGAATAAGACCTTGCTTACACAAACACACAATGTCACTGTTAAGTATCTTCTCTGAGCTATATACGGGCATTGCATGGATCAAACAGTTTGTTCAAAATTCTTCAGAAATATTTTACTATTGTTCTGCCAGCAGAATAAGTTACGGAACATTGAACAGCTGAATAAATCCAAAGGTGTTTATTTACGAGTAATCATGGAAACTAACCATAACTAGTGGGAATCTTCAAAATGAATTCTGGAAGATTTATATTCCCATCTCTTTACCTGCTGCATACATTCAAGCAGAGTGAAATCCAGCAATTATTCTAACTAACTTGATATTACATAGCCTCCAACATTCTTTCAATGAAAATGGGCAGCTGCCAACTTCTGTAAAAACAGAACGAAACAGTAAACATTTTAAAACTTCCCTATACAAGGAAGTTATCTATCTATCTATCTATCTATCTATCTATCTATCTATCTCTTTGGCTCAGGGGTTGCATAACCCCATACCCTCCAACATGAAAATAGGGACGTCCTAAGGAAAAGCGGGACATTCTGGGATCAAATCAGAAACTGGGACAGTTTTTTCCAGGACTGTCCCTGGAAAATAGGGACACTTGGAGGTTCTTAAATTATTGTCAGTTTAAGGAATAATTGCGATGCTGGACTGCTTTAGGAGGAAGGGAAGAATAAAAATTTAATAAATAAATTTAATATATGATAAATTAACCAGGCGACACTGCAAGTTCCACACACAGCCACTACTGGAACTGCTATGCCATGATGGAATATGCTCTGAAGTTGTGGAATATTCATAAGCATTCTAGTTGCACAGGGAGAATTCAGAACACGTGGAAGGTGGAAAGGCCATTTCAGCAGAAAAGAGTGTTTCATGGGATTTAGGAACAAGAGTTCAGACACATATAGGATCATTCTGTATATAGCCTTGGGTCATAAATAACAGCCTATATTTGGTGATCTGAATCTGTTCCCAAGCCACTACAAATTTAGCACATTTTATATATAGCTTTTTCTCAGGAGGCCTGAACAGAAGAGAGTGATAAATTACAGCAGACATGCCCTTGATAGGCTCTGCATCCATCCCTCTGGGATCAGCTCATACTGTACCTGGAAGACATTTTTACACATCCTTAAACACACAAAGAGACTACTTGGGCCAATTCTGTAGAGAAATCTTCCCACCACAATTATGAATGGTGCCTCTTCTTCCCAAGGGAATCAAATAACATCCCTACGACAGCTACATCAGCCGATGACATGATGACATGAAACGTAATACTAGGGAAGCAATTTATTTTTAGCTTCTCCAAATGATTTACTCTGAAGAAATAAAGAGCCTTATCAAAGGCATTATTGCCAAGCAATCAACAGCTCACTGATTCCGAAAGAAGGCACTTTTAACAACAAAAAGATTTGCATATTTCCAATAACCCACCTGCAAGAAGATCAAGAAAATAGCAAAAACTCTCAAATACAGGGTTTTTTTGGGGGGGGGGGCGAAGCTTACGAAACTTTCATGTTATGTTGATCCTCCTTAGCTGTGTTTGCAAAAACTGCTTTACTGAAAGCCTACGTTATTACAACTTAGATAATTTGAAAATTATTCAGTCATTCACCATGAAGGGATATTTCTGCAAGTCATACAGTTTTGGAATGTTTAGATGTTAAGCAAACAGAACTGTGCTGGAATTCCCATAGCGAAACTTACTGGAAGAATAAGAAATAATGAAATAATGATAACAAACTTATATACAGTGGTGCCTCGCTAGACGAATTTAATTCGTTCCACGGGTCTTTTCTTATAACGAAAAATTCATCTAGCGAATCCCATAGGAATGCATTGAATTTTTTCTGAATTTTTTTTTTGCCCATAGGAACGCATTAATTGAATTTCAATGCATTCCTATGGGAAACCGCGATTCGCTTGACGAATTTTTCATAAAACGAATTCGTCTAGCGAGGCAACCTCCGCTCGAAAAATCCTTTCATTAAGCAGAAATTTCGTTAAGCAGGGCATTCGTTAAGCGAGGCACCACTGTATATAAGTTTGGAAATGGAAATGGTTTATTGAATATTTACAGATAAATTGTAAACAGATAAAAACACTGGCAGGATTCTTGTAATAACCAGCAGCTATATAAGAGTATGTATATATATAAAGAAGATAAATAAATGAGTAAGTTAATTTGGATATGCAGAAGATATTAAAAGTAAATTTAAGGAACCTCAGAGAGGGAAGTAAGTCAAGTTTTAAAATGTCAAAACGAATGTAAAATTTGTGAAATATATGTATCTGAAAAGTATAAATATTTTTATTTTTAAAAGGAATCCCCATAGAGAAATAATGTATTGCTAAAGGACAGTGCCACTGGCACAGAAATGGAAAATTAGTTGTCATTCTAGATATTTAGGATACATAACTCAACATTCACTAAACAATAGGATAATAACCCCCTAAATACCATCATCCTGGACCCAGGAGACCAATGGCTCAGCCAACCAGACTAATATTTTCTGACTGTCTCATGATGTTTCAGGAGTTTGAACAGACATGGGGAATTGCTCCCACTGGGAGATTGCAAGCAGTCTTCAGGCTTCAGAGCTCTCCCCTAATCCTCTCATAGTGCCAGGAAGGGGAACACAGTGCCTGGAAGAAGTCCCCCCCCCGAAGAAGTCCCTCCCCTTCTTCCACTAAGGAGCCTATGAAAGAACCACGGGCACCTTGGAGGAATAATAAAACAAAAGCTTATGTTATGTCGATGCCAACACAACCTTTGAGGAAAAGTCCAAGTCTACAATTAACAACACCCTGAAGATTCCGGGCCCCACAGAGTTTAGACTGGCCTCGACCAGAGCCAGGGCCTTTTCAGCCATGGCCCCGGCCTGGTGGAACGCTCTCTCACAAGAGACCAGGGCCCTTTAGAGATTTGACATCCTTCCTCATTGCCTGCAAGATGGAGCTGTTCCACCAGGCCTTTGGTCAGGGTTTATGGATTTACGCATGGATTTATGCATTAAATAAAATGTAGTTTGGTTTTTTAGAACAGCATTAGTTGAGTTTGCAAAACCAGCTGCACTTCCCCCCCCCCAGCATGCGTGAGAACGGCTCTGTGGTTAAAAAGATGGATGAATAAAGTGAAACAAAGAACACATGTTAATAAAACCAACTTACATCAACATGCAGCCAAAGGTCATGTTTCTCGCAGATGTCGGCAATTTCATCCAGAGGATCAAATGCTCCCAGAACTGTAGTGCCAGCTGTAGCACTGACAAAAAATGGTGCTGAACCCTGTGGAATGATCCAAAACAAAAGATTGTTTGCACTGTTCAAATTCTCCAGTGAGGGTGACACGCTAAATACAATAAGGTCTGGGAATCTAGGGCAAGACTAACAATGTCTACATTTTACATTCTCAGCAACAAAGTGGTCTTTAAAAGTATTCTATCTGAAACACTGAAAAACCTAGGTTACTTAAGTGCCAGAATGTCAAACATCGACTGTCAATGATCAATGCTCTCTCGCGGTATTATATACAAGTAGTCTGGTCCCAAAATCTTTACACATATGTCCCTGGAAGCAAACTGATTATCTCTCTTTCTCTAAATTCAGGTTGGAAAGATTTCCATTATGGCAGGGCTAACTTAAGACATTTGCGGTACCTGAAGTGGAAAATCCAAATTGCAGCATAAGCAATAGTACACCCTCCCAAGCAGTGGAAACATAACCAAATAAACAATGGACAATTTCCTGCCTTTTAGATGCTACAAAAGAACACCGCCCCCAGAAAAAAACCCTGATGGTGCTGCCAGGTTCTGCTTCGTGGCAAAGGCAAGTCCAGCCCTGCACAAGACTAGTGTGCAATATTTAAGATATTCCAACCAATTGGTTGGGTCAACTTTAAAGGAGAAGTGGGTTCTTCTGTAAGGGACAAGTTGTGCCTGGCATTACCGTATTTTTCGCTCCATAAGAGGCACTTTTTTCCTCCTAAAAAGTAAGAGGAAATGTCTGTGCGTCTTATGGAGTGAATGTGTGGTCCCTGGAGCCGGATTGCCCAGGGGCGAAAAGCAGATCGTGCTCTTGTTTTTTTTTAGAAAGAGCTAAAGGCTAACAAGAGGGAGAGTGTTGAAAGGACCCGCTCAGCAGCTGATTGCAAGAGATCAGGAAGGGAGATAAGGGAGCTAGCTCCCTTCCCGGCCTCGCTCAGGCCTCTTGCCCAGGCCTCAATTGTTGTCTGCAGAGGGAGGCTGCTTGTTTCCCCAGTGACATGTGACTGGCTGATTAGATTATCTGTCTGGAAACTGTAGAAATGGGTCCCTTTCCTTTCCTAGAGAAGCTGCAGAACTGCGAGTTGAACCACCTAAAAAAAGGATTTCCCCCCTTTGCAAGGTAAGCTCAACAACTTTGAGCTGATCCTCAAAAATGGAACTTTCCCCCTTTGCAAAAAAGATGCACAACTGTGAGCTGATCCTCAAAAAAATGGAGCTTTCCCCCTTTGCAAAGAAGCTTCCTCACATATTTAATTGGGGTGGGGGGCAAAGGCACCTAGGCCTTCAGGAGATGGCTGCTATGCCTAAGAGAATTCAAGAAAGCAAAATATTTTTCTTCTTGTTTTCCTACTCTAAAAAAACTAGGTGCGTCCTATGGTCAGGTGCGTCCTATGGAGTGAAAAATACGGCAAATGCCTTCCTGAATTTAATGTGAATCAAAACCAGCAGCTGAGGCATGTGGGGGTGAGTACCCAAACCTTCCCTCCACTGCTATGTTCCTAATAAACCTGCCCCTCCCCAGATTGCAACTTGCTTCAGGGGGGGGGAGTGATTTTCAGCAAGCTCACAGCATGGGAGACAAGGGTCGATTGCTTTTAAATATAAAAATAATAAACCGTCCCCTTCCTGTGTGCCATGATCCTGATCTGGATCAGAAAACCAAGGGGTGCATTTGTGTTTGTGGGAGGCAACCCACTCCATAGCGTACTCTGCTTCTTCCTGCTCGGGCGGAGGAGGCCAGCTGCCCCTGCCAGACTGGAGCTAGAGGCGGCCCGCCCCCTTTGCCCCTCCCTTGCTATGCGCCTGTGTCAGAGATCATAACGTGAGCAGATGACAGCATAACTAGGTAGGGTGCTGCTGCTACCACATCGCCATAGCCATGCTTTTCTATTGCATAGCTATCTTTCTCCCTTCCCTGTTACTTTCTTCTGAACTATGAGTAAGGAGAGTCCCTGGTATTAAATGCTAATAACAACATTCAGTTGATGATAGTACTAATTAGCTGAGCTAGGAGGCTACCCACGCAAGGAAGAGATTCCTCACCTCTCAGGGGATCTTACCTGCATTACATAATTAGTGCTTATTTTCCCTGCCATCAACAATCTGAATCTGCCGCCAAATGTGAATAGAAGGTCTACAAAAGGATAGGATGTATGAGCGGCAATTTCCCTCGCAGTAGCAGGAGACAATGTGCACGAGAAGTCAGGCCCAGAGAGGCAGGACACACCAAAAGCACAAATTCCACCAGGTATGGAACCACCATAGACTGAAGTTATTGGGATGAGTAGACTGCAGTGATTGGATGTGTGGCAACTTCACATTCAAACCCCTTCAGAACTACAGTTATGAATGAGCCCTGACCCAATAACATATCAATCACAAAGGGTGGGATCTTGAGGGAGGGAAAGCCCTGCTACTAGGTAGGATTTGTAGACAGGTAGCTACATCCTATGGTCCACACAAGGAATATGTAGCAGGGCTATGAAGTAGCCCCTTTTGACCATTGCGTGCCATAACCCAACTCTCTCCAAACTTCAGGAGTAGCAGCAGACAAAACGCTAGGTGCTGCAGTTGGAAAGCAAAAATCAGATAATACTGATGTGCATAAACTCGTTGGGTCTCCGTCTCAACATTGGCATCATTATCACGCAAGTCTTCATCAATCTGCTGGAAAAGACTTCCCACCCTAAGTATTAAACTTACAACAGGAAGTAGGATTTCTGTTATTTGTTTCTGAAGGTATGAGTCTCAATTGCCCTATTGCACTAAAACTAAAATTTCAAAGTGCACACTATGGCCTGGTTTGCACAACACAGTAAGCCGAACTATGGTTTACAGGGACCGTGCAAACCATGGTTTAGTGTGTCACCTGAACCTAGTCTCATTTTAAGCTCTCTCATCACTAACCATGAGCTGTAGCAAGGTTTCTTCAGGTGACAATGCTAAGCCAGGCGTGGGGAACCTTTGGCTGCCCAGATGTGGGGAACCTTTGGCTGCCCAGATGTGGAACTCCAAATCTCATCTTCCCTGGCAATTGGCCATGCTTGCTAGAGATATAGTTCAACAACATCTGGAAAGTCAAAGATTGCAGTAAGCCACATTTTTTGCTTACCTCTGCGTTGTGCAGGAGCAAAAACAAAGAAGCTGCAAACTTTTATCTGGGAGCCTGCATCTTTCTGCAGTCCCAAAAAGTCATAGTTTCATTTACTGTACTGTGCAAACCAGGCCACTATATGCAGCTGTTTGTGAACAGGAGTGGGTGGAGCCTTATATTGCGTTTATACATATGCTGAAGCTATGGAGTTAACAACATACCCATCTGCAGTACTTAGGATCTTTATTTTAAATTCTTCTCACTGCAATAATATCTTAAGAAACACTATCTCCTGAAAAGCCAAACACAAAAAACCCCACTAAGTAACATTTTCCTCCCAAAGCAACAGCTGTAAGTTTTCATTACACTGATTAAAGTGATTTTCAGGGTACGAACTTAAAACGCTGAACAAAAAAAAAATCCCAAAATATTTTCTCCTGCAGCCAATGGAATAGCCTCATAAATACCACTAAACTGGATTCTTTTGGCTTTGATGAGACTTTAAATGGGTTTTTAGCTTAACATTGAGGGGGAAAGGAGGAGTACTTTTCAGAAAATGTCTTTTCACTTTGCCATGCGACTCTGGAGCTAGCTGAAATGATTGCCAAACGCATTTTCAATGGGAATTTTTTTTAATGCTTCAATGATATTGACATGCATTCAGGTAGAAGGAAGGGAAGCAGAGCCATCCCGTGCATTAAACAGGCTCCCCCCCCTTTCCTTCTTTCTCTCCACACTTCATTCTGGATAATTTTAATGTGAATTTAAAACCATAATCTTCCATGAATGTCAGGCTAAAATAAAATCATACTTGCTGCAGTCCAATGATTTCTTCTGGGGAAAGGTAGCTTCACCAGCAGCTTTATTCAAACAGACAGAAGGATTCGTAGAGAAAATGACACATTGACTTTGAAAAGCACCTAGACGTTTCAACTGGTGCAGAGTACAATGGCCCCATTATTAACAGGGGCTAGTCACCACAGCCAGCATCTAGTGCAGGCATCCCCAAACTGCGGCCCTCCAGATGTTTTGGCCTACAACTCCCATGATCCCTAGCTAACAGGACCAGTGGTCAGGGATGATGGGAATTGTAGTCCAAAACATCTGGAGGGCCGACGTTTGGGGATGCCTGATCTAGTGGATGTTTTCACAGATTGAACAGTTTGCTTCTGGACCCAAACCAATGTGCTCATGCCATACCCTCCAACATTTCTCTGATTAAAATAGGGATGTTCTGTTCCATAATGATAATTTTACTATTTTAAACCCGCCCGCCCCCATCTTCCTGGGTTGCCCCAGCCACTCTGGGCAGCTTCCAACATACATAAAAACATTATAAAACTTTAAACATAAAAAACACCTTCCCTATACAGTGGTACCTTGGTTTAAGAACAGCTTAGTTTATGAACAACTTGGATTAAGAACGCTGCAAACCCGGAAGTAGGTGTTTTGGTTTTTGAACTTTGCCTTGGGAGCAGAACATGTTGAGTGTGTTCCATTTGTAAATTGAGTCCCCCGCTGCTATGGGAAAGCACGCCTTGGTTTA
This sequence comes from Zootoca vivipara, assembly GCF_965207765.1. NCBI lineage: Eukaryota > Metazoa > Chordata > Lepidosauria > Squamata > Lacertidae > Zootoca > Zootoca vivipara. The sequence continues at coordinate 15,190,161 of NC_142594.1, read as the reverse complement.
AGAACGCTTTGGTTTAAGAACGGACTTCTAAAACGGATTAAATTCATAAGCCAAGGTACCACTGTACAGGATTGCCTTCAGACAGCTCAGAGGTTGGATAACTCCATACCTGCCAACATTTCTCCAGTGAAAATAGGAACATCCTAAAGAAAAGCAGGACATTCTCCAAATCAGGGGCGTCCCTGGAAAACAGGGACACTTGGAAGGTCTCTCTTGCTCACCACTAAAGCTAAGTGGCTGACCAGGATCAGGGTATCAAAAAACCCAACTTATTCCAGAGGGATCTTTCTACCAATTCAGGTCCTCTTCAGAAATCCTCCCCTGGGTGTTCCTTGTCTTCAAAAGTTTGGAGGTGACTCAAGAAGGCCTTTTCAGTGGTGACACCTAAATTCACTTGGCACCACCACTGTTGTCCTTTAGGTGCCTGTCAAAGTCTATCCTATTCTCAGATGCTTTTAATGCTGCTGGAGTCTCAGCTATTTATATTTTCTCTGCTCGCTTCAATGGCTCCTCCAAATTGCTTCTTACCTGTTCTATTTATTGCGGCTTATTATAGTATTTTGTTTTTTACTGCAAGCTGCCTTGAGACTCTTTTGGGAAAGGAGGGGCTAAACATACCTTAAAGAAAAGAAAAGAAAATGCTGTTCCTCCATTGAAGTGAATGAGAAGGCAGGGAGTTCTGTGTGCGCATTGCAACAAATGAAGAACTCTGGAACAGTGTAAGGTAGCAACCCTAACCAATCACAACACTGACAGAATATTCCATCATGAAGATACACACAACATAGTTCTTTTCTACCCAATCCCACAACAAAAAATGGTAATGACACTACAACCTTTTTGGGGTGGGGAAGGGTTAGATAGATATTACAACCATCAAGGCCAATCAATATGAAAACGATAAGGATCAAAATAAAACTATTTCAAGCTGCAGTTTGCTTCTTTTACTATTTTAACGCCTCTATTTCTGCCAGACCACGATTGTGTGCATCATACTAATTTTGTTTTTACTGTTTTGCGACTTTAAAAAGGATTATCTGGCACATAAAAGTTCCTGAGAAAAAAAATCCCTCACAAAACAGGAAAACCTGTTGAACAAATTATATACCATAACAATTTTTGTTTACATGAGGCAAGGTCCCCATAACTGGACCATGTATCCATCTTGCATTTTCTCTAATGTTTGAAGAGGAAGTTGGTTACATTCAGGTACCTGCCCTTGATACTATATGAGCTGAGGAACCGAAAGTATGTTTCCCATGTCTTTGCATCTATGGATCTCCTTTCAAACATTATGAATCTGTTCTGTGACTACCCTATGAAAACACAGGCACCAATCTTTTTTCTGTAATCTGTGAAGCACTGCACAGAAAGCAGGAAAGATATGAGGCCTCCCACACCAAACATTGTTATCAAACGGCATTCAGCAGAGACACTTGCAAACATGAAATGAGATAAGAGAGCATTTCAAATGCTTATAGTCTTCATTTCAAGGAAATGAAACCATATTAAGCACAGATAGACGCATCCGTAAGGATGTTTTTAAAAGAAGAGTGCAGGACAAGAAGCTATAGCCAAGTACTGTTTTCACTGCAAGACAGTTTAAAATCAAAGGAGATTTTATCATCAATAATCCACTTAACAATGATGAGAATGCTGTTTGCTTGTCAATAGTTGTTTTGCCCAAAAAGAGCAGCTGATCTTTTATTCATGAACAGATTTATTTTAATTCTATGCCACATCTTTCCTATCTGCTCAAACTGAATGAAATGTCTGATAAAATGCCATAGCCATTAAGCATATACTGTATCCTGAAGATACTACTGGCCTACTAAAGCTGGGATGTTCCTTAATTTTGAGCACAACTATAGATGCAATCTATAGAAGCACAATGAGAATAGCTCAGGTTTGCAGTTCAAGAGTTATTCTTTTATGCCATTTTGTGAGTTCTAGCATTATTATTTTTAAAGTGATGAACAAAAATACCTGGGGATTACATTGCCCATTCACGACTTACCGCGCAATCTGTAGCAAAGCAGACTGGACCTAAAACATTTGTAACACAGGAAACTACCCTGCTTTAACTTTCATTCATGTTCATTCACACTTTTTCCATTCTAACAAAACCACCAAAAATTGAATTTATGATTTTTGTTGTTGTTAGGACCATCACGGCCTTTCAACCACCACGAAAAAAGAAATATATGCATAGCATACAAAATATACACCATTACAATGTAGCATCACCCTATTTGTACACACACACACACACACACACACACACACACACACACACACACAAGCCGAGACAAATAAGCTTCTAAAATTAATTTCCGACCAGATCTTTACAGGCCATCATATTATCCTTAATGCACCTTCTTCTCAATTTTTGAGCAGCAGCTGCAGCTGCAAATCTCATGACGTTGTGTTGCAAGATTCACATGGATGATCCGACAAAAGAGGCTGAGGAGGAGAGCCAGGACAGGCCACAATTTATCCCCCTGGGAGCGGGCTAGGGCGGCACTCATTGGCCGGCTGGGCCCACCCCACCCCCAGGAAGCACCTGTCCGAAACCAGCCAGCATTGGTCAATCGCCGGCTGGCAGCCATCCAGCCCAGCCATTCGCCAGATCACTACCGTGGCCCGCAGTCCGGGCGCAACACTGCCCCCCATTGGAGCAGATTGGCATACACAAATGCACATAGGTATGCCTTTCACAGGGCACAACATACTCTCTCTTGCTCTCTCACTCTCTCTCCCCCTCTCACCTCTTTCCTTGCCCGCTGGACTTGTTTCTCCAGTTCCTCAGGTATCATCTTACCTCTATGGGACACAGATTTAAAACTTTTCAGTTATGTAATAGGTTACTCGCTTTCAGCACTACTTCAGCATTTTAAAAGGATCATCAGACAGCTTCAGTCGCCTTACCTTTCATCACTTTTGACGAAGTAAACATTTTGTGTGCCGATCCCCAAGAATGATGCTGCCTTCTTCACGGAATAATGACACTGAGTAAGGGTAAAAATCAAACAATTAACAGCAGGCATGTTGGCCAAATAAGTTTCCTGAGGCACACCCATTGCCGATTTTGGGCAAAAAGCAAGGCTTCACAAAACCAACGACAGCCACAGAATTGCAAAATAGGCGAGCATTATCCTCCCCTCTCAAAGCAGGGAAGGGGGGGATTCTGAGCTTTTTGAACCTTAAATTTAGTTAAGCACTGGATGTATACCTCTGGTTTTGTGCCTCAAAGTTATTGCTCTACTGACTGAGCTATCCGGAAAAGTATATGAGAGCTTATTTATTTTAGTAGAATAATAATAAAAATAGGAGGGGAATAAGAAACTGAAGCAAATTGTTATGTTATTTAAGGGTTAAATTAATATATTTGCCAACCACCCTGAAAACGCCTTAAATTGTTCCTTCGCATGCAGCAAGTGAAACCAGGTGGTTAATTAATTCAGTTTTCTTCAATAGAGTTCACACAAATGCAGTTAAGGAGGAACATAATTATGAAAAATATTGCACTTTAATGTGCGGGTATGAATATATTAAAGGTATTCAATCCTGTCACACTTTTTCTGCTGAGATGGATCGCCCCACCTTTTTGACAAGGCTCCCCCCCCCCAATTTTTAACTAAATGCACAGAAGATACCATCAGCTACCACCAGCCAATCTTTTCTAACATGGCACATTCACAAAGGCTTTAGAATCCATTCACTCAGTGTGTTGTGTGAATAATAACATACATAGGTAGATAATTAATCTTCTGTTACATTGAATTACATCAATAATGAAATACGTGTGCAAGGCTGCAATGTGGCACTCACTAGAGATTTGGGCTCTTAAGCAGCAAGGTTTCATTCGAATTGCGAGTGATTCTCACAAAACAGCTCCTTATTAGTAAGCTATGAGTCACCTATTAAGCTCAATCAAAGGGAGTGTGACATTGAATTACTAGAAAATGTCAAACCTCTCCGGGCTCAGAAAATAATAGATCAGCAAAATCTCCAAAGTGGGCAGGGGGATGGGGGGGGGGGGACAAAGGCAGCACAATGAATCATAGCTCTTGTTATGAACAGTATATAAGTAAGAGAAGATCACTATGAAGGGCCCACGATAATTTGGTCCTACTTTGTTCTAATTTCAGTTAGCTAAAACAAACAGCGGAGTTCTCAGAGTACAGAAATAATGGAGAACTGTGGTTGGTCCAAAAGCGGAAGCTTTCAAGAGAGGGAGGGCATGCAACTTTTGGCTCATGTAGCCACATTCCTACAACAACCAACCATGGCTTGTCGTTACATCCACAACTGGTCAAAGTACCCCCAAATTTACTCCCATGATTTACTGAGCAGACCAAAGTAGACAGTTAACAGAAGTGTTTCAATGAATTATTCAGTCTGGCATTTTTCTTACGTTTTGATCTGATGAAACTACCTGTACATATGAGGTGGGAAAAGGTGGTTCTTTTACTGAATGAAAATGTCTCAGGCATCAGTTGGGTAGCTGACAGCAGCCCATACCTGTTCCTGGGACAAAATGCCCCCCAGAATGATGCATTGCAATGCCATAGTGTTTTGTTGTTGCCAAGGGCATCCTTGATGGCAAAAGGTGGCTGCCCCCATAATATAGCTTTATTCGTCCCAGGAACAAAAACAAACCCTTGGCCACCTCTTACTTGAAAGGTAAAGGATTCAACCTTCTGCCCACCCACAAATTCTTAGAATGCACCCTCCCTGCAAAAAGACATTGAATATCCCAGACACACTTCTACAGAGGATAAATGGTCCCACAAAAGTGGGGGGGAAATTTCATCCAGTTTTTAAATTGTTTTGCCATGGGGGGGGGGGGAATGCAGATGACTGCAAATTGCTGTTAAAATACAATCACCAAAAAACACAACACTCCATTTACATCAGCTTGAAATAAAAACTCTAAACAATGCATTTCAATTTGTTCCTGGACTGGATTGTTCCCTCTTGATCAAACCATTAAGAACAATGGGGGGGGGAGGGGGTTTGGTCACTTTTAGGGAGATGTGATTTGTCATTATCAGTTGAGTAGCGTGTAATAATCAAGAAAAGAAAGCCCCTTGAAGTGCAAAACAGATGTTTTTGTTGTGCCGTTGTTATTTTTTATTTTAACTGAGAAATGAGCATGGAACCGTTCTGCTTTAATTTAAAAAAGTATCTCTCTCCTCCGACACTGGAGCGGTGGGTGGAAATAAATGAATGTTTCTTCACTTAACTCTCCCAAGGTAGGAAAGCTATCTCCCAGGGAGAGGAATACAGCAAAGAAAAGAAAGATTGCAGATAAGCCGACATTTGCACACACACACACACACACACACACACACACCCCATGTAAATAATGTCTATCAATAGGCTTCTATGGTGTAAGTAATGGGCCCCACCTGCTACATAAAGGGCCACATTATCTTCAGCAGCTTAGGGCCTCATCAAACCTAAATCTGGCCCACCGACACAATCCATATCAATCCTGCCGTTGCTTATGAAATGCTGCGTTTCCATGCATTCCTCCCTCAACTAACTTTCGATCCGAATTGAGAAAAAGAAGAATCGAGCTGTGTTTTAACCGGGTATTGTGTACGCAGCCTCACAGATTCAGGAGCGGACAGAACCAGTTAGTTCAAACCTGGATCCTAGACAAGCATTGATTCTCTATGCTAGTGGTAAGCCTTTTTCTGCTTGCTATAACAAATACCAGCGGGACACGGGTGGCGCTGTGGTCTAAACCACTGAGCCTCTTGGGCTTGCCGATCAGAAGGTCGGTGGTTTGATTCCCCGCGACAGGGTGAGCTCCCGTTGCTTTGTCCCAGCTCCTGCCAACCTAGCAGTTCGAAAGCATGCCAGTGCAAGTAGATAAATAAGTACTGCTCCGGCGGGAAGGTAAACGACATTTCCATGCGCTGCTCGGTGATGAGGCCATGTGTTACTGAAGGTAATGGGCCATTTCTATGTCCAGCTGTCCTTTGTCAACAACAAATTGTCGCTGTTTTTTGTGTTGGTTATATGCTATATGGTCATGTATGGACCTAATAGGTATCTAAAGCCATTTGCACATGTTGCCATGCAACTAGTCCATGCAGAACGTAGGCACCCTATATATAGAAATGAGCAAACCAGTGATGTTTTAGGGAGCAGGTTAGCAGGCGGGGCCCAATACTTACATCATAGGAGCCTACACAACACAAAACACTGTTGCTGTATGTAGGTTTTATTTTATTTGTTTTTTATCTTATATTTTGGAAATGTACATCCAGTTCTTTTTTTTCCTTTTAATTTTTTTTGGGGCCCCAAGAGAGTAGGGCCCTAAGCTATAGCTTGTTTTGCTTATACAGTGGTGCCTCGCTTAACGAATGCCCTGCTTAACGAAATTTCCGCTTAACGAAAGGTTTTTTCTAGCGGAGGTTGCCTCGCTAGACGAATTCATTTTATGAAAAATTCGTCTAGCGAATCGCGGTTTCCCATAGGAATGCATTGAAATTCAATTAATGTGTTCCTATGGGCGAAAAAAAATTCAATACATTCCTATGGGATTCGCTAGACGAATTTTTCGTTATAAGAAAAGACCCGTGGAACGAATTAAATTTGTCTAGCGAGCCACCACTGTACGTAAATCCAGCACTGAATCTGCCCTCCAGCATAATGTAACATTTGAATAATTACAAAGGAGGAAGGTTGGTTACCTCTTCTGACGTAAATACCACCAGTCGAGGCATCCCTGAAAGGCCCCTTTCCTTTATGTCAGGGCAGTACCTGTATCTTGCTAAGTTCATCGCGTACATATTAGAAACAGAGCCACCTTTAAAAAAGGAAAAGGAAAAGATTCATGCAACACTCATACTCATTATGAGTACATACATCATTCGCATTTCCAATTTATAAGCATTGAGGTGCCCATTGTTTTAGCGTGGACATTTGCCATGTCAGCAAAGGGTTACAGTGGTGCCTCGCTTCACGAATGCCCTGCTTAATGAAATTTCCGCTTAACGAAAGGTTTTTTTCTAGTGGAGGCTGCCTCGCTAGACAAATTCGTTTTACGAAAAATTCGTCTAGCGAATCGCGGTTTCCCATAGGAATGCATTGAAATTCAATTAATGCGTTCCTATGGACAAAAAAAAAAAATTCAATGCATTCCTATGGGATTCGCTAGACGAATTTTTCGTTATAAGAAAAGACCCGTGGAATGAATTAAATTCGTCTAGCGAGGCACCAATGTACCAGCAAAAATTAGCCACATCAAGGTACAACTTTCTGAATATTTAACAGGATTTATATAGCACATAATTATTATTTTTTAAAAAAACCTCTAAGCTGCTCACATGAAACCATATGAAATATGCATTTAAATTATCAATAAAATCAGGTGTTAAAACAAGCCGAACTAATTTTTGTAAGGTAAATAAAACCTGAAGTTTTTAAAATATATTCACAGTATATACATTTAAAGGATAAAAGCTTTTAACAGTGCGTGTAAAAAAAACATTTAAAAGCATTTTAAAATTAAAATAACTATATCTGGCCTTTTGGTTACCTTGAGGTTCCAATGGTAACATTGTTGAAAATGCTTTCGAGGATATGGGTGAATAATAATAATAATAATAATAATAATAATTATTTATTATTTGTACCCCACCCATCTGACTGGGTTGTCCCAGCCACTCTGGGCAGCTTCTAGCATATACAAAAACTTCCCTACACAGTGCTGCTTTCAAATGTCTTCTAAAGGTTGTATAATTGCTTATCTCCTTGCCATCTGATAGGAGGGCATTCCACAGGGTGGGCACCACTACTGAGAAGGCCCTGTAACCTCACTTGCCTGGTTCCCTGTAACCTCACTTCTCGCAGTGAGGATCATATTTGGAAGATCATTTGCACATTGGTAGCACATTTGAACCTCACAGTACACATAAATGGTACAGATCTGGCTTTATATTTCGCTGCTGTTCACACAGTGGGAGGAACCACCGAGAACCATGTAACATAAACTGCTTCTATCCCTCTGTAAAAACCAGGTTGCCCAAGCAGGGGAATGTACTTGCCTAAAGCAAGGCAACTCCTGTATGGACATTGCCTTAGAACCATTCATGATTTACTCCAATACACTAAGAACCACTCGTCTTTACTGCAATACACAGCACTGGCAAAAGCAGTAAAATATGTATAACTTTAAATTGATTGATTGCATGCAAGAAGAAAAGTGTGTGGGGGGGGGGGGGTACCTTCTTACCTGGATTAAATATACCGTCACCTTCTTTCCACCCAATGAATTCAATCATTTTCTTCAGGACTGCTTCTTCCACTAACAAAAACACTGGGGACACTTCATAGGTATATCTGAATATATATAAACGTGACATAAAAGGCAACTGTCTGAACAATGCTTTGACAAGATGTGTTGAAGAAAATTGAATGAAAAGGTAAAGAGCATGAATAGCTGAACAAAGAAGAATACGAGTTAAATGATGGACCCCTTCCTTGAGTGTAGTCAGTATCCCAGGGTACCATGGACAACAGCAGTCAAGCCCACGTGAGGTTTTATAGTGGACTACAGACAATAAGGATGGCAACAGGGCAAAAAAAATCATATGATGTGAACTGAGACAGGAAGCTCTTGAGTCTGTCAGCCTTTTTAAGCTTCAAGTCTCCCCAGGTAATTTTTAGGATATCTAGAATTAAGTGGCTTACCACAAGGCCATCAACTGAAGGGTGCTCCGAATTTCAGTTTTGCCAGCTAAAGATCTGGCAAGTCCGGAAAACAAAATATGGCATACCTTTAATATTGTACAATGCACCATTACACTGGCCATGACATTCCACAGTTCTTGGTCATGTGACACCCCCTGCCTCCAAGCTAATACTGCAGCTCAATTCTTCATCTGCCCTTACTTTCTATGGTTTTGAACATGTATTTGTGGTGGGCTCAGGGATATACAAGGGGACGCGGGTGGCGCTGTGGTCTAAACCACAGAGCCTAGGGCTTGCCAATCGGAAGGTTGGCGGTTTGAATCCCCGCGACGGGGTGAGCTCCCGTTGCTTGGTCCCAGCTCCTGCCCACCTAGCACTTCGAAAGCACGTCAAGTGCAAGTAGATAAATAGGTACCGCTACAGCGGGAAGGTAAACGGCATTTCCGTGTGCTGCTCTGGTTCGCCAGAAGCGGCTTTGTCATGCTGGCCCCATGACCTGGGAGCTGTCCGCGACTGGACCTAATGGTCAGGGGTACCTTTACCTTTACAGGGATATACACAAAGGTGGTATACTTGTACTTGACCAGTTTTGTCAGATAGATACCAAAAACGTAGGTAATATATTTTGTGGCTAATGAATTTCTTTTGTTGTTTCCTTTGCGTCACCAAGAGGAAGGTACACAGTAAAAGTGAGCTTTAATAACCTCCTGCATAGGAGATGCTCTTGAGGGAGAAAGCTAATCACATCCATTTGTGACAGGACTTCAGTTCCCCTATGACAGAGGTGGGGAACTGGATCACTGTTCCTACTCTAGGCCACTTTAACAAGTGGGTGGGTGTCAATCACAGGACATCATTGTGACATCAGGTGACAACTTCAAAGGGGTTGATCTGATTGGTGCTGACAGTGAGCCCTGCTTTGCCCATTTGGATAAATGAAAAGCATGAAAACCAAAAGGGGGTAAAGTGTGCACCTTAACTAACCAGTACAAAAAAGCTCACCAGTACAAAAGAGCTCACCTCTCCAAACATCATGCAAAGACATAAGCAAGTATGTTTATATTAAAGTCTATTGCCTCTTGAATGGCCTCAAAGAGTCAGGTACCCCCCCCTTTTTTTAAAAAAAAATGAGGAAATCCAGAATAAAAGGCAAGCTACTATTTCATTTGCAATACTGATTCAAATACATAACCCCCAAAGCAGGACAAAACTTTCTCCTTTATGTTCCCACTAATGGTGGGAGAGTGAAATTGTGTCTTCCCACTTCAGCTACCCAGGCACCCTGGTCCTGCCAGACAACCACACACAAGGAGGGACATGGCAAATACCTGAAAAATCCAATATGCAAAGGTTCAAATCATGCAGTCAATGGGTTGGATCGAGACTAAATTAGTCAGCTCTTAGTCCCACTGAAATCTATAGAATGTGGTAGTCATAGCTAACATTATGTCTCAGTGATTTCGATCGGGACAAGAGCATGACTTTGTCTGAATTCAACCTACTATCTGGATTGTATGAAGGAACTTGATTGCAATTTCCAGTTCTGTGTGCCTTGTTCAGGTGTTCCATCCATATTTGGATGTTCAGCAGAAAAGGAAACTTCTAGTGGATGGTTGGGAAAGTTGCTGGCAGAGAGAGAATACCAGGAAGAGAGAATACCAGGAAGAAAGAATAATTTGATCTGACAATATATATATATATGTGTGTGTGTGTGTGTGTGTGTGTGTGTGTGTGTGTGTGTGTGTATACATACACACACATATATATACATACACACACACACAGAGAGAGAGAGAGAGAGAGAGAGAGAATGAGAATAGAATGCCTCTGACTATCATGGCTATTTCCAACCAAGGCATACTCAAGAGTAGAACCACTGAAATTTATTAACTTACATCCATTGATTTCAATGGAATTGAGTATGACTTGGCTCTGGGTATCACCCATTGATTTCAATGGCACTACTCCGAGTATGACTTGGTTGGGTATCACCCACAGCCTTTCATCCTAGCAGTACGAAAGCATGCCAGTGCAAGTAGATAGATAGGTACCACTGTAGCTGGAAGGTAAATGGTGTTTCCGTGCACTCTGCCTTCCATCACAGTGTTCCACTGTGCCAGAAGTGGTTTGGTCATGCTGGCCACATGACCCGGAAAGTTGTCTGTGGACAAACGCTGGCTCCCTCGGCCTGAAAGGGAGATGAGTGCTGCACCTCATAGTCGCCTTTGACAGGATTTAACCATCCATAGCCTTTACCATCAGAGGCAGCATAATACCAATTGTTTGGGAACATGAAAAAGACACTGGTATTCCTCGTGAGCTTAGGGTTGGATCCTATGCAAACAGAGTGTTGGACTAGTGTTTGGCCTGATCTAACATGGGTCTTCCAACATTCTTAAGCCAAGAGTTTCCTCTACATCTTTACTTGAGTGTCTATACTGAATTTACAATATGACAAAATAAGCTTTAACTCATCCGACATCTGAAAAACACACCCCTATCATCAGTGCTGTTAATGCACATGGAAATCTGCAGGAAATAAGAAATAGTTACACTGAAACAGCATGGCAGATGCAGATCAATTAAAAACAAAATGCACTTACACACTCGGGTTTAATGCTTCAGTAATGAAACGCGCTGCTAAAGAGTAATAATCAATACCAGCGTACAACTGATTAAAAAATCTTGGGTGATCTGTAAATTAAAAGGACATAAATCTGGTTAGTGTAAGTGGTGCATGAAGACCAATGCACAATCCCTCCTCTCAGTTTCAGCTGGAGATGATGCTCAACCCTTCCTGATAGCTATCAAGGGCAGAGGATGTTCATATCACTTGCATGAAAAGGGAGGATTTTAAAGTATCTGTGTATCACTTGCAGCCTCTTCTGAACAGATAGAAGCTCCGCGCTGGCTGTTAATCCTTTCCCCCTGCTCCAGGCTTTTTCCTTTGCCTGAGAGATGGACTGTCAGGGAGGGGCAAAGGTAGAGATTTGAGCCAGGCCTCTTCAAGGCACACCTGCTTATTGATACACCTGTGTCCCCTTAGGATTGGCTCTGATCTATTGAAACGCCTCCCCAAATGAAATAATAACCCCAACTCTGCTTCTAACTACAGAAGTAGAGAGATCTCTAAATTGAAACTGGGTGGCATAAAGACAAAAATATAGTTTCTTAAAGTTTAAGTATTTGGGGGGGGGGGTTCCCTCCATTTTGTCGCTAAGAAGGTAAACCTCTCCACACCTAATTGCAGGGGTCCTGGAAAAATGGAGCATTTGAAATTTCTATTATCTGCCCTCACTTTCTATATACAATGAGGACAAGTTTACCCAATAGGAATAGTGGATATATAGAGCACATAGGGATTAAAAATCTAGCATGGAAAATTATGGAGACTTAGTGAAGACCTTCCCCTTTTAACGAACCTTTGAAAGAGTGGTCTTCCCTAGCCTGCATCTGTACTAGAATTGTTTTTACATGTTTTAATTGTTTCATCACTTGAGAGGAAGGGCGGGATATAAATTTTAATATCTTGTTGTTGTTGTTGTTGTTGTTGCTGCTGCTGCTGCTGCTGCTGCTGCTGCTGCTGTTTTATCATTGACGTTTATGCTCTTTACAGCCAGGGTATTTTTTTCTTAACGTAGGCAGCATATTTTTTTTGCAAATAAATATATTATTACACTGCCCATAATTTAGAGTGGGGGACTTCTCCAAAAGTTTCAGAAAGATCCCCCCTCCCTTATCTATACTTTTTAACTTATGCTGTCCCCTTTAAAAGACACACAAGAGGCTCTGTTAAAAGACGAATAATTAAAAGCGTATCAGTTTGTTATCTTACATGGGAATAGTTCCAAGCTGCAGAAGCAATAGGTAAACAGCATCAATAATGAAAAAGAGCATATTAAAGCTATCTAGCATTCTGTGATAAAAAGTTAGAATTAGATCCATCATATGGTATGTAGAACATTAATGTACACTTGGTAATTTTAACTCTGAAGGTTTCGTAAGTATTGATTAGCTACAACCAGTGTGGTTTTTTCTCTCTAGAAAAATAGGTGCTAGTACACACCATGAAGTTGTTACAGTAAGTGCCACACTTGATAACAACAACAAAAAGAGGTGCCGGTTCTGCGTACCCCTGAGTACACCCTGAAATAAAGCACTGGCTAGAAGTCCTAGAATACCTGTTCCCTGAATTGCAGGCCTTTTTCCACCTGGCTTGGAAGATGGGGCTTGGATTGACTCCAGCTACAAAATCAATCAGTACTTGATTCTCTTGCTAATTATGCTGTTTTAAATGTGCATTTTATATTCCTTTAGTAATGTTTCCTTTGGAAATGCTTAAGATGTTTTTTTGTTATCTTTGCTGCACCATATGTGCATTCTGTAGTTGACCTCCTTTGTAATGTTTTATTTTGAAATCTTTAAGATAATATTTTAGTTTCCATTTAGTTATGTTGCTTTGAATGTATACTTTATATTTGGCTTTATTCAGTAATGTTTAATTCTGGATAGTTTTATTTGATGTTTTAATGTAGGTTGTAAACCACCTTGAGATTCCCCCCCCCTTTAAAAATATAAAGCGATATAGAAATGAAATTAATAATAATAGCAATAGATTAACATTTGCTGTGGGCTCTGTCTGCACATTTATTTTCCTCCCACACCCCTACATAATAAAAGCTTAAGAAGAAGCCGTGAAATATTTCTTCATAAAATTGGGTTTAAACTTAATTATACCATGATTTGCATTTTCATTTTACAGGAATGTTGACCAATATACTCCTTACCAATAAGTCTTGACATCTTGAGAAAAAAAAATATCCTCAGTCTGTGATGCAAACTAAAACTTATAACGTGAACCAGGGCCATCATGTTCTGATTTTTTCTGCCACAACAGCTGACAGCCAATGGCCTATTGGCAGGGAAACTCATTTCATGATGTTCCCAATTCTACAGTGAGTGTAGCATCACATTAAGGCAAGACATAGAAAACTCACCCACACATGTCAGTTTTCAGAAACCGCCCCAGAGTGACAGTAAAATAAACTCTTACAGACTTAGGTTCCTGGCTACATAAACCACAGTTTATGGAGTCAAGAACAAATACTTGGGCCATGCTCTTTTTCCTGCTTGCCATTTACACACCAACTTCAGCATTAGGATGTTGCTTTGTTTAAATCAGAAAGCTCTGGTTTAATGTTGGTTAACCAACCAGAATATTAAGCCACAGGGATGAGCATCAAGAGGCGATGGAGAAGGGCACAGCCCTCATGCTCAATCACAGCTTCATCAACCATGGCTTACGAAGCTGGTGTCGTACATCCGAAATGGGCCTTATGGGTCTGTCTGGTTTGACATAGCAGAAAATGAAGAATCTGTCAAACTGTCACCTTGTTTGTCAGACAGCAAAAGCAAGAACAGCCTGACGTTCCAAAAAACCTATTTCAAAGAGCATCATAGTATTTAATGGAATAAAAACAGTAGGTAATAGGCATAGGATCCGTACTGGTTTTGACACTGAAACGTATAATATCCTGGCAAAACTGCAGGAGTCTCTGATGGGTCTCCCCGGTGTCTTTCAATTCCAAATCAAGGAGCGTTTTCAGCTTTTCTGGAGGATGCCACTCACACACCTAATTTGGGGGAAAATATCGGGTTAGTGGAAAGAAACTTGCCAAGGGCACAGCATTCATATAATATCTCCCTCCACCGACCCTCAGTTAAATACACAAATGCAAGTAACTGAAAATAAGTCTTTAAAGAAGAACTGTGCCAATTTTTAATCACATACGGTCGTACCTTGGAAGACCAATGGAATCCGTTCCGGAAGTCCATTCGACTTCCAAAACGTTCGGAAACCAAAGCGCGGCTTCTGATTGGCTGCAGGAAGCTCCTGCAGCCAATGGGAAGCCGCAGAAGCCCCGTCGGACGTTCGGCTTCCAAAAATAGTTCGCAAACCGGAACAGTCACTTCCGGGTTTGCGGCGTTCAAGAGCCAAAACGTTCGAGAACTACGCTGTTCAAAAACCAAGGTACGACTGTACTAGGGAAAAACTGGCTTCTCGTTTAGGATAATGGCATGTGAGGGACAAGGAAAGTGACAGTTTATTGCGAATTATGTACTGAAAAGTATTGCATTTGAGATCACTACCTTTTCTGTTACATCTGCTGCTTTCTTTATCACTTCCTCCATTATGATCTTGGTGGCCTCTTCCACGAATTTCTCTCCTGCTTTTGCATCTGCCACTGGGCCGTTTAAAATCACGCCGTCCACTAAGATTGCGTTCTTCTTCCTCTGCAGTGCTTCCCGCTGGTTATTCATTTTAGCTGTAAATTAGTAAGATAAAATGGAGGAAGAAAAAAACAGTTGACAATTGCATCATGCATTGAATTAAACTATATATAAGGCTGTCACAATTATAATTGCAAAATGGCGGGCAAAGCTGTGCGAGAAAGATGACAGCCTTATAAGTATTTCCTGTCCTTTTTTATATACCGTATTTTTCAGTGTATTGGACACCCCCATGTATAGGACACCCATTTTGGGGGACTCCAAATTAAGAAAATGGGGGGAAATTGCCATGACTTGTTGAATTTTTTTAGGGGGGGGATTGCCCAGACAGCCTCACATGTCTAACAGGCCGCATATCAGCTGTTCCCTCGCTGGCAATCGCTGAGCTTGGGGGGGGGGCAGAGTTGAGCTTTTTTTCGGGGGAGTGGTGAAGCTTTTTCCCCAAGTACTTTTAGCACTTTTCACCTTTCCCATGGAGCCTCTGTACAGTATTCTGCTTGCCTCCTCCCACTCTGCCCACCCTACAGCGGGGAGGAAGGCTGTAGGCAGTCCGTGTTTGCCATGTGGTGTCTTCGCATGGCTCCATTTGTGCGCAGGCGGCGCAACGTTACACAGGAGGGGCGCGGCGATTGAAGTAATATCCCCCTTCTGCGCCTTTAACATCGGCGAAACATCACGCCTTGCACTCCTCCTGTGTGATGTTGCACTGCCCACACATAAATGGAGCCACGCAAAGATGCTGTGCAGAAAAAATGGATCACATGCAGCCTCCCCCTATGCAGCCTCTGCCTATAGGGCGGGCACAGTGAGAGGAGGCAAGCAGACTGAGAATGCCCCACGGGAAAGGCGCTGCCTCTCCAGTTGGCCGCAGCGATCGAAGGTATCTCTCCCCCCTGTGCCTTTCCCTAGAAAAATGGGTAAAAACCTCGTCTTATAGACGGAAAAATACGGTGTGTATGTATGTATGTGTATGTGTGTGTGTGTGTGTGTGTGTGTGTGTGTGTGTGTGTATATATATATATATATATATATATATATATATATATATATATATATGATAAGTGTGGGTTTTTAAAAAACTAGAGGACCGTCCCTGCTTGACTGGTGCTTAGCCTAACATTAGGGCTGTGATACGTCCAGATTTTCCCAGACATTGCCGGGACTATTACCATGATGGTACTCTAAATCTAAGCTTATGAATTATTGACTATACAGAACAGCTCACAAAGAAGGCCTAAATCAGCTTTCACACAAATCAGCATGATCCGTAATACTGGCATATCAGGTTGAAGTTAAATGTATTATTTCTCACATTATTCAAAATTGTTTAAAACTACTATTGAGTTGTGTGGAGCATTGTGATCAATAAAATGTGTGTCTTACTCATGTGAACGTCCAATTACCGTAGTGCATACATGCAGAGAGAGAGAGAGAGAGAGAGAGAGAGAGAGAGAGAGAGAGACTGACTGATTGTGCACTGTGAAATAAAAAAATTAAGAAAGAGTACTGTCTGGTGTTTCACAATAAAAATAGAGCAATAACTCACAAGAAGGGGATGGGAGCTTGGTGCTAGACAAACTGTCCCTCCATACAGAAGACCAAACTTCACTCACTCAGTCAGACGGTGTCAGGGGGACGCCCTACAGAGAGCCGCCCCCTGTCATCCTGACAAGCTCCTCATCCAGCGTCAGCATGAGCAGAGAGTCAGGAGAAAGGAATGAGGAAGTGAGCAGGGAGGAGAGAGGGCTCTGTCGGGTATCGGAGCCCCAGCGCCGCCGCTATGAGAGAGGGCCAGGGAAGGAGGAGTCTGGAGAGATGTCGGACACAGGGCCTCCAGAAAGGAGACCGTTCCCTCCGACGCCCGAACTGAGGCGCGTGCCCACCCGTAGGGCCAGGGGGCGGTGCTTTGGGGTGCCCAGGCTTTTATGCTGGGCGAGAACCCGGAAGAAGCCATTGCGGGGATCTGACACGGACTAGGCAGTCATGTTTGCTGATATCTTTGCACTGTAAATAATATGCACAATAAAGCTCTGAAAGACAAGACGCAGTGGAGTGTCTTTACTTAAGAGTAGCCGCAGACACCTATGACAGATGGGTACATGAATTGCAAACTGATGCAAGAGAGGCTCAGCAAACAGTAACAGATCAGTAATTTGATCAGCACACCCTGGCCTCTGCCATCAGCCAGGGGACCAATAGTCACTGGGCAGCTGTACTCCCTGCCTCCCAGTGAGAGCATCATGGCAAGCAGGAGACCAACCTGGTCCCATCCATCAGCCAAAAAGTTGGCTCCTCCCTGTCTGTCTGAAAGGACACTAGGTTCCAGGGGACTCTGCGCCTGGCAGAAGGAAGTGGAAATGGCAAGAGACGATGCCACCAGTTGACAGACTACCAATCAAGGAAAATCAGGCTGGCCCAAACTGGGCATAAGTGCTTTTAGCTGAGCACTTTGTTCTGGCTTTAAAGAGCTGGTTTCCTACCTCTACCTGTTACTCCCCTTTCCTTGTGTGTCTTGTCATTTTTTTAGTTTGTAAGCCTGGTGGCAGAATTCTCTCTCTTTCTCTCTCTCCCTCTCTCTCTCTTTATTGATACCAGCTGCTCTGTGAAGCAGCAATTGTCTGCAAAGAGGGGTAAAAAATAGTAAGTAAATAATTGAATGCAGTGGTATTAGAACTATGCATATTTAGAGCATCAACATCTCTTAAAATATCACGATCCTTCATTACTTATTCATGGTAACTGCCAAGAGAAACAGACAGCGCTTCAGAATAGATCTCCTGTTGTACCAATTAAATTTTAAAGACGAACCGCAATGATTTTAAGCTGAATGCCCTACAAGGAATATCGGTTTGTTGCCATCATGCCATGCATTGTGTTTAAAAGCTTATATCATAATTTATGAATGGCAGGGAATTCACTTCTCATGCTGATTTTGTATAGTCGCCACTCTGTGAATTCACACTATTAAAATACTGGTCAGTCTCAAGATGAAACAAATACATTTCTCCGCCGTAAATCTATTTTGTGTATTTGCCGAGCTACAAAAAGAAAGTTTTGTCAACAGCAGTGTGGCTTCCAGCATGCAGCGCTCTGAAGTTTTCTAACGTGGTCAGAAATTTGCAATGCAGAAAAGTTAGATTCCATTTGCACAGAAATAGCACATGGAATACTTCTTTTTCCGGATTACATCGTTTTGCTGGTGAGAAATTATGTGTCTGAATTGTTGTTGGCGTCTGTCTCGAGAGACAATGGAGTGTGCCTCCAGGGGTAAAGTCAAACTACTGTGTTGGCAGCACAGAAGGGACCTCCCTGGGGGATAAGCCTGGGCAGGGTGCTTGCCCAGATGACAAGACCCAGCTTTGCTGATGTGGTCCAAAGGAAAAGCAGAGCAAGACTTTTGGCACCAGCTTGCTGCAGGAGCTACCAGAAGGAGGCGTACAGGGCACCATCCAACCATTTTAGGGACTCTTCTCCCCAGGATATCCCTGCAAGGCTGCAGAGGCTTGGAATCAATTTTTCTTCTCCCAGATAGGCCACCTTCCCAGGTTGACAAGCCCCCTCTAAATGTGTCTGAATGCCAGGGGCATAGTGTCTGGGGTGGCGGCGGCAGGGGGGGGGGACATGGTCCCAGGCACACAATTTTTGTGGGGGCATGAGCCAGGCACCTCCACAAAGGTGACCCCAGCCCAGCCCAGTGCTCCTCCCCACCTGCCAAGGGCTGCATCAGCCAGGTGGGCTCCCTCCTACATGGGTGGGCAGGCGGCTCAGTGCAGCCCCGCTTTGCTCTGGTGGGGGTGGAGCTGCTCCAGCAGCATCACAGTCCCAGGAAACCATGGCTAGGTTAACCCTGGCATGCATATTCAGATACAAACCCAATTTAGTCCGAATTACCAGTATAGGGTTGTTGTTGTTGTTGTTGTTGTTGTTGTTGTTGTTGTTGTTGTTGTTGTTGTTGTTGATGATGATGATCAGATAAAAATGGGATAATCTGGGAGGGGGCATTTTGGTTAAGAATGTTATGTGGCTGCTGCGCAAAACTAATATGTGCATGATCAGCAGCGATACCACAATAAACTGCAGTGCAGAAGTGTACACATTTAAAAAAACAAGAATGTATAAAATTGCAAGCAACAGTAGGTTGTTTCGCCTCTTACATAATACGTCATAAAAGTCCTAAGAATAAATACTAGGTAATCTTCATGCATCCACTGTATAATGGAATTTCAATAAAATTGCAAGCTCTTGATGCTAGAGAACAAATTATGATACAAGAGCAGCTAACAAAAGGTTGAAAACAATTGCTTTATTTAGCTGGTGGAACAGGATTTTAGAGACTTCCAAAACATGTAACGCAATACTAAACATTTTTACTAAGAAGTAACCAACTAAAATGGGACGTGGGTGGCGCTGTGGTCTAAACCACAGAGCCTAGGGCTTGCCAATCGGAAGGTCGGTGGTTCAAATCCCCGCGACGGGGTGAGCTCCCGTTGCTGAATCTCTGCTCCTACCAACCTAGCAGTTCGAAACCACATCAAGGTAAACGGCGTTTCCATGTGCTGCTCTGGTTGACCAGAAACGGCTTTGTCATGCTGGCCACATGACCTGGAAGCTGTACGCTGGCTCCCCCAGCCAATAAAACGAGATGAGCACCACAACCCCAGAGGTGTCTGCGACTGGACCTAATGGTCAGGGGTATCTTTACCTTTACCTTTAACCAACTAACATTTCAGAGAGTACCCCCCACCCGAAAGAATACATGGAACTGCAGCCTTATAGCACAATTCTATGCATGTTTACTCTGAAGGAAGTCCAACTGTGTTCAATGGGGTATACTCTTGAGATGTGTGCAAATCATATTTTTTATTTATTTAAAATATTTAAAGCACATTTCCACTGCTGAGCTTACAAGCCTATACAAATCAGATAACACACACATCAAAACAAGTCAATCCTAACAAACAGTAGCAGCTAAAAATGTAAGCTCTTGGTTACCTTTCAAATAAATCCATTTCAACTTTATTAACATCATGAGCAGCCATAATATAGCAAGAAGCCATAATACTGTACTATGATCCAAGAACCTGTTTTCTCAATCCCTGTGACATGTTTCCCCGACCTCAATCTACAAACTTCAGATTTATATGACATCATTGCTTGCACAAGCAAATTATGCAACAGGTCAATGCTTGCAGAAGTATGCACAAGTGAAAAAATTTTTTTGGTATCACTGCTTTGGGGAGTCAATTTCTCAAACTGAGCTTCTGGAGCTCTGGAAATTTCTCAGGAGTTCTTCAATAAGAAATTAAATAGAGTGGTACCTTGGTACTCAAACGCCTTGGTACTCAAACAACTTGGAACCCAAACACTGCAAACCCGGAAGAACATGTTCCGATTTGCTAACTTTTTTCAGAAGCCAAACGTGCTCCGTTTTGAGTGTTACACTTCCAATTTGAGTTCCACTCTTCCGTTCTGAGTGTTATGCTGAGGTCTGTCTGTTTTTGCTATTTATTTTGCATTTTTGTTTTTGTGGCTCTTTTTTGTGACTGTGTGGAACCCAGGTCAGCTACTGATTGATTGATTGATTGATTGATTGTGTGACTGCAGTACATTGTTTACTGCTTTCATTTTATGGATCAATGGTCTTGTTAGAAAGTAAAATTCATGTTTAAGTACTGTGTTTTAGGAGTTGTTTTTAATAGTCTGGAATGGATTGATCTGTTTTGCATTACTTTCTATGGGGAAGTGCGCCTTGGTATTGGAACGGACTTCCGGAACGGATTACGTTTGAGAACCAAGGTACCACTGTAATGGCAGTGCTTCTCCCTCAAGGCAGCCTGCCTTGCAGTGTTCAGCATTGGAGAGAGATTTTGCTACATTCAATGCATTCTGAGTTCACACAGGGCTGCAATGTGGCCTAAGAATCCTGGCCAGCGACCC
Organism: Zootoca vivipara; assembly: GCF_965207765.1. Taxonomy (NCBI): domain Eukaryota; kingdom Metazoa; phylum Chordata; class Lepidosauria; order Squamata; family Lacertidae; genus Zootoca; species Zootoca vivipara. The sequence continues at coordinate 15,169,221 of NC_142594.1, read as the reverse complement.
TCCCGAACAGAATAATCTCACTCAAAGTCATGATGGTTGCATGCATCTTGCAATTTTGGGGCTACTCAAGCATGCAAGCTAAAACATTCTCCAGGACTTTTGTAATGGGGAAGAATTTTGTGGCAGATGCACTGAAATTCTTTGGCAGCCAAACCAATATGGGAAGAGTTCCCTGAAAGCAGAAAAGTGTGGGAGATAATACAAGGGGAACTGCCAGAGGCAAGCAGAAATCGTAAGCAAAGCAGAGAATCAACTACTCTAGTTGTTTTAATATTCTCAGTTATTTGAGATATAATTCAAAAAATTAAAAACTGAACCGTGACTTCTGACATTTTAATGGCCAAATATATCACAGGAAGTTGACATATACCAAGGCACATATCTCTTTCCCAGCAACAGCCAGGGTGCTGTTATCTGGCTGCCACCCACAGGATAATTAATCATTCAGGAATAAAGCTTTTCTTCAGGAGAGGCCCGGAAGCCATTTGTTGCCGATCCCTGCTTTGGATTACTTTTAAATGAACTGCTGTAGTTTTCCATACTTTAGTGCTTGGTGTTCCACACATACCACTGACTTTTACCAAGACACAAATCCTACACACACACACACACAGGGGTGTGTGAATTAGCTTGAATTACTTAAAGCAGAAGAGAGAGAAAAATCTGGCACATAAAATACAGCTTGTCTAATAAGCATGAAAAATTGAGTTAATATGCAACAACGATCCCAATGCATTAATGTGATAGCAATTTCGGAAGCTTAATTGACAAGATAGTTTAATGAAGTATAGGATGTTAATTTGTCATTCGTCGTAAGTTTTCCTTAATACCATCCCGCTAACATTGACTAGAAAAATGTGAAATGGAGGATTTCCCCCCATTATACACATTCTTGATCCCCCACACACATCCATGTCTTTGTCCACTGTTCAGCTGGTACAGTCATACCTTGGAAGTCGAATGGTATCAGTTACGGAAGTCCTTTCGACTTCCAAAACGTTCGGAAACCAAAGCCCAGCTTCTGATTGGCTGCGGGAAACTCCTGCAGCCAATCAGAAGCCGCGGAAGCCCCGTTGGACATTCGAGTTCCAAAGAACGTTTGCAAACCGGAACACTCACTTTCAGGTTTGCTGTGTTCGGGAGCCAAAACGTTCAACTCGCAAAGCATTCAGGATAAAAGGTATGACTGTACTAACAGATGGCAACCATTAGCTATACTTCTTAGGTATACCTAAGTATACCTTAGGTAAGACCCATGTATAGCGAAGCCATGACAAGCTCACACTTGTAGGCAATATGGCTCTGCTCAGAAAAGACTCACCAAAATTAACGCAAGTTAGTCCATTTGTTTCAATGGACCTACTCTTGCATATGGCTAGCACTGGACACAACAACCCTGTTCTGTTGTCTTGACGTGCATTAAAAAAGCAAGAGATCTAGCAAGCCCTGGTGGGCCAGGTTCAGTTTTGCAGATCGCAGTTCTGTAGCCCTGTGGCTAGAACCATGACTCCCTGCACGCAACTCCTGTTTCTGGAAATGCCACCTAATATCCTTGACTCTGGGTTCTCTAGTTCTCTGTAACTAAACCTATGGTAAAGTTCATGGCTCAAACTGGTTGGAGCACTCAATGATTTGTTCATGGCAGCAACTATTCGATGGAGGGAAGCCGTTCACTCACAGCCAAGTGGGGCCTGTTTTAAGACTTCCTGGAAATGGCAGCTAGTTCAAGATGCTGGTACAGCCTGATAACTAGAAATAAACATTGAGGCCATACCTCACCAGTGCTTATAAAGCTACATTCCTTGTTTCAGGGCACAAGGAGAGGAGCTGGTGCTGCTTTTTAAAGTTCTGCCCTATATGCCATGGAACCAGTTATGCTGAAAGGATGATTTGCCTTTATGTCAGCCTGCCTGTCTGTTAAGATAATTTTTGAGGTCCAACTCCAGGTGCCCCCCAACATCTGAAGCAAGGCGGCAGGTGATGGCAGTGGTGGCCCACCTGTAGAATGCTCTCCTTTGGCACGTACTTTGCCATATTTCTTTTCCCAGACCATCAAATACTTTTACTCATCCTGGTACTGGTGTTGTGCTGCTTCTGTTCATTATGTAAAGTTCTTTTTGTGTTTTTTTTTAAGTGTTCTGTTTTATTTACTGTGTTGTAAGCAGCTCACCTCTCCATCATTACTCAACAGAAGCGATTATGTGGCAAATTTTATACACCTGTACAGTTGATCTAGTCCAAAGATAAACCCATAGTAAAATCCAGTAAGTTCCTTCAATGACTTATCCTTCACTGGGAGAAGTGGAGTTACAAGGAACCAGGCAGAGGGCCTTCTCAGTGGTGGCACCCGCCCTGTGTAACACCCTCCTATCAGATGTCAAAGAGATAAACAATTACACAACTTTTTGAAGACATCTAAAGGCAACCCTGTACCGGGAAGTTTTTAATGTTTGATGTCAAGTTGTGTTTTTATACTACGCTGGAACTCACCTATAGTGTCTTGGGCAACGCAGTCAAATGGGTGGGATATAAATAAAATAATAACAACTGTTGTTGTTGTTGTTGTTGTTGTTGTTGTTGTTGTTGTTGTTAGGGACCAGAGCAACATTTGTGGGATGGGTGTTGGTTTTTTAAAGCTCTCTGAATTTCTCTGGAGGGTTATGCCCATTGATTTGCCCTTTTAGGAACAATAAATCTCTTTCCAAATTACACTTGCCTCTCTCCAAGAAGACACAGACTATGTCCCTGTTATGTCTGCATCTATATTTAGCTTATATAGAAAAGGTCACTTATACCGTACAGACTGACCCATACTTGGAGCTCACACTTCAGGGCAAGCGTGAGCTTTCTGTGACAAAAGGCCCCTTGTCAGAGTCACTGGGCATTAAAGCATTTGTATTGAAATTAAATATGGGCACTACTTAAGTAAGCACGGGGCCTGGTTATCTTGCAGCACTGAGTTTCCAAAAACAGTAACTTTCAGAACAGAAGTTGTTACCCGATGCAACTTGTTAACCCAAAGAGAAATGCTTTGCACTGTTGGAAACTCTGCAAAAAGAACAGAGATAAAGTGGTAAGTGTCTTATTCATTTAATTGGGGGCTGGAGAAGGCTGGCATACCAAAGAGTCAAATGCAACTGTCCCCAAGGATTCCCCCTAGCTGACCTTGCTATGCACCCACCTCAAAAGCATTTGCTAGCCTGGAATGAGTCTCTGGGATAAATTGATCTTGCTCGCTGGTGGGACAATGGAGAGATGTGTGGGCAAGTATAGAAACCGCTGGCTCTGGGGCACAGTGTACTATACAAAGGTAAGAATCACATCCATTGTTCACTGGGATGAAAACCCTCCTTCCCCCGCCAAGTTTCCCATTCCTATGGTAAATGGCACTTCTTACATTTTTATCTCACTCGTCTGGAGCAGGGTTGATGTTAGAAGTTTTCCTCTACTTATCCTCCCAACAGCCCTGCGAGGTAGGCTAGACTGAAAGAGAGGCTAGCCAAAAGCCAATGAGAACCATAATGGAGCAGGGGTCCAAGTACAGTCTCCTTGGTAATCACAATGCTAGTAGTGTTCAAATTTCCATTTTCCCTACACAGCATGTTTCTTAACACCTCCAAGAAATGGAGGGTAGTCTTTGCTATCCCCTCACCACTGCAGGAAAAAAAAGAGAACCTTCAACCGAACCACACTATAAAGACTTGATTTAATTGCAAAGGTATGGAAAGGAGATTCTGCTCCCTCAAAATTAGACTGGCAGAATAAAATGTTAGAATATGCAGAGATAGCAAGATTGACAGCAAGATTATGAGACCACACAGATCAAATACTTAATAGAGAGTAGAATATTTACAGACAATAATCTAAATTCTTTGGTAGGCCTGGATTGATTTCTGCATGAAAAAAGAGAACTTTACAAAATTAGCACAACCAGATAACCTAGGAGAGATAAAGTTAAGTGTGCAGTTGTACCAGTAATGTAAATTAGGAATCACAACGGGGGCGGGGGCGAGATTGGAAGTCATGTTGGAATTCGAGATGTGAATTCAGTCTTTTCTTTTTTTGTAATGAGTATTGATCTTGGATTGCTTTTTGTTGATCTTTGCATATTGTTTTGTTTTGTTTTTAAAACCAATACTGTAAAGCATTTTTAAAAAAAGAAAGAAAGAAAAAGATGATTTCAACTGAACCCAACCTAAAATTCAACATTTTCCATTACAAACTATTCAGCCTAACTCTTCTGGCAGTGCACACTTTCAACACACAGCATCCACATCTTCCAGTATTTTAGACTGCAAACCTATCCAAATATACTTATTGGGGAGTGAGCCCCATCGAATGCAAATTAAGTTTGCTTCCAAATAACCCTGCATAGAATTACTCTGCCTCTCAACCTTTTATGAAGTTTAAGTGCTTTCTTAGGTATCACACAAGCACAGTTTTAAGTTATTTTCTACCTTTTCAGCTTGATGTACCGAATAAATTAGCCATCAATGTCATTGTGTCCATAGCTATTTGAGTCATGTACGATCATCGTGGTTAGATTATTTAAACAGTCCTACCACTAAAACAGCTGGGAAGAATGCTCCAGTACAGGAAACAGATTTAATATACATCGTAAGAAAATAGATACAATATATGGATTACAGCATGGGTAGGCAACCTAAGGCCCATGGGCCACAAGCGGCCCACGGGGGTCGTTTAACCGGCCCATGAGCCACCCCCGAACCAAGCCACCCGCTTGGCGAGTCCCCGCATGATGTGCTAAACCGGCACAGCACAGTGCGGGGACTCGCTTCCACGGGGCCGGAAATCACATCTGCGCAGACACAGACGCCGGAAATCGCATCTGCGCAGATGCCGGAAATTGTGTCTGCGCAGACGCCGGAAATCGCGGGCACGCGCGTGCGATCCAACCCACAGAGGGATATCCACTGGAGTGAACCGGCTCAAGCAAGGTAAACCTTGCCGACCCCAGGATTACAGGGTACAAGAGTTTCATTGTTCATTTAGATTGAATCACTGCTTAGATCTAAGGTATGGAATAACTCACTAACTCCATGTGTGTGTGGGGGGGGGGGAATAGCAACACTTCAACTGGTGCCAAGGGACCATTCCAAACTGTGTGTGCCTGCCTGAGGGATGGTCATCAATATGTCTAGTTTTTGTTCAGAAAAAAGAAAAGAAAAAAAGCCATGTTGGCTATAAATTATTTTAAGCAGCTCAGTCCTGTGTGTCTGTCTCAGAGAGCACTCTTAAAACCATGGTCATTTCCCCATAGTTTTAAACCAAACCTTCTCCAATTGCAAATCTTCAGGATCCAAATCAACGAATTTAAGTTACTGTACAATCTAATGAGGAGCCAGGCTGGAGGGTACCTTTGTGTTTCCTTCTAATTCTCTTTTTGCTGCACCAGCCTGAAGGTAGCGCAGCGGAGGGAGCCAGATCGGGCTTTTTCACCAAGAAATCGGCAGCCTTTGGATCCAATGAATCAATAACTGGCCCTGCTCCTCCACAAGACGCTTAACACTCCATTTGGGGAACCTTGTGTCAGTTACTGCAACCACCCACATTTTCGGCAGAGTTCACTATCAGCAGAGGGACCCACCTCTTGGGCCCCTAACTCCTTCCAGGAGCAGTTAGGACTGCACTGTTAGCCATGATTAACTTAAGTCCATTGATTTTATTGGTCTGTCCATAGTAAGACTTAATTGAACTCGGTATTTTCAAGCAGTGGGACCCCCTCCCCACTCTTTTATTGAGTATTCATCTCAGTTTGTTTGAAGGGAGAGTCACAAGTTTTATCCCACCCTTCCCAGTGCATTTCCATTTCCACAGCATACTCCTTTATCAGAAAAAGTCTGATCTTTTGGGGGAAATGATTTTTTTTTTGCAAGACTCCCCAGTGACTTGTGCAATCTTAATGTGCCAGAAAGTAAAAGAATCCCACACATCGGAAAAATGAATCTCCTCACATACGGCTTTTTATCTGGGCGAAATCTAGTCAGTTGAAAGAAGCAGAATAAGAACCTTGGACACAAGCATGGACTAAACGAAACTTAATTTTGTAAGATTATTACTTTGCATTCATATTTTTCTATCAAAGAAAGCTGACCTCAGCAGGAACATTAAACAGATCTATCTGGGCCAATTCATTCTTCATTGGCACACAGAACTGTAATATATTAAAGGGGCATGCTGTGCCAGGCAATAATATGATTTCATTTACTTGTTATATGCTTAACAAACATTAAAAGCAAAGCTAAACTGATGTTTTAACTACATCAAGTCATTTGTGTTCAAACAACACTCTTGCGTGTACAGTAAGAGATGCCAAGATAGTAACTTTTCCCGCTGTACAGTACGTAAAACAGATAAGTTTTTGTCCATGGAAAAAAACCCCCCAAAACTCCAAAATGGGTTATTTATTTTGTAAACATAAAGGATGGCACCTTGGCAACAACAGGAAGCACTCATGCAAGAGATTTGCCATGAAACTGGACATGTGATATTCAAGGGAGGGGCCACAGCTCAACAGTACAGTTGTACCTTGGTTCTCGAATGCTGTGGTACTCTTCCATTTTGGCTCCCGAACGCCAAAAACCCGGAAGCAAGTGTTCCTGTTTTCTAATGTTTTTCAGAAGCCAAATGTCTGACGTAGCATCCGCTTGAGTGCAGGAAGCTCCTACAGCCAATTGGAAGCCGCGCTTTGGTTTCTGAATATTTCAGAAGCCAATCGTACTTCCGGAACGGATTACATTCCAGAACCAAGGTATGACTGACAAGGCTGGGGATGCTCTACGTTTGGAATTTCCCAGAATGCAGGTATCAAAAATAGTGTCCAGGCAGAAATCACCAAAATGACCACGAAAATCCAGATGCTTGGCAAACCATGAAGTGTAGATTATGGCGAAAACTTCATTTTTTAAAGATATTTTGCAAAAAAAAATATCCAACCAACTCAACCTACAACTTTGCCCCCCCCAAAAAAGCTCAACATATTTTGTGACTGGATCTTCCCTTTCTGAAATATGGCAACCCTAAACAAGGCACACGCTTTGAGTTCAATCCCTGGAAATGCCATGCAGGGTAGGAAAGATTGTAATCTGGAGAGCTACTGCCATAGTGGCCTGGTTTGCACACCACATTGAGCCACACCAGGGCTCAGAACAAACTTCCAGGCTCCTGAAGAGGAGGAACACACCCGCCCCATACATGTAAATCATTTTGTCTTCCCACAAAGAATCCTGGGAACTGTTTACCAAAATTAAAGGTAGTAAACGAAAACGTTCACTCTAGGCAATACCTGGATAAGTCATTTGTCTTTCTCTGTTTTTCACTATCTCTAAACTTTTGAAAGCTTAATCTTCATATGTGTGCAGTATGAGCAATACAATCTTACGTTGAATTAGGTGCTCCAAGTCAATGGAAACCGATGGCCTTGGGCACACCCAACTCTACGTAAGACTGCAGCCTACACCTGCAAGTGTGTTCACCTCTTCTAATACATTCCCTCAAACAGGTTTCATCCTCACGCTACAAGTTAACTTTTGGGCCAATCCTACCCACAGCCAAGCAAAGCTGCTAAGAACTAAATGGAGCTCCCCATTTCTCCAATGGATCAAAGACCTGACTACACTTGCCACCTATGAGCAGGTTGCTTAACAGATGGGCAAGTATGCTTTATTGCATGGACAAGTATAATGGAATTTGGAACTCATTTTTACAAAATAGAATAGGTTAAAGATGTAATCAATTGTTATAGCAATATACTATACCCTATTCTCTCCATTTTCCCTGCCCCCTCTTTAAAAAAACTTGTTTATGTATTTAAATAATAATAAGAAAGAAAGAACTGGGTGGAGCTACCTGGCAGCTAAAATCAAGCAAGCCCCACAAGATTTTAAAGGGGCTTACACTCAAGTCGATTGTGACTAGGATCTCTGCTCAACTCTTGAGGATGCCAGTGTGGTTAAATGCAAGAACGATTTACATGGCCTTAAAACATTGGCAGTCCATATAGGTTCCGTGTAAAATGACACCATAAACTTAATGTTGCGGTATTTTCTTTGCTGCGACTGTATTGTATATTTTTCTAAATAATAATAATAATAATAATAATAATAATGCAAGAACTTTGGATCTGCCAGGTTACAACCAGGTTGCCAATTACATTCTGATACAAGCACTGGAGTTGGTTTTTTTTTATATAAAAAACAAAACAAAACCATCTCCTCTGGGGTGTTTCACTAAGAACTGCATTTCTGTGCCCATAGCAATGTGAATTCGTTTTATTGAACTATATTATCATCATCGCTGCTGATAATTATTATTTAAAAAGGACACGCCCACTTGCTAAAAACTGGGTGAAAGTGGGCAAAGTTTTGGGTTGCTGGGTTCTCCACCCCCACCCACCCCTTTGAGGGTGTGCGTTTGTTTATGTTAAGTGGGTGGCGTTGTGTTTAGGTTTCCCCTCCCAAGTGCCCTTGCAAAGCGAGAAGTTAATGGTGGCGACTGATAAGCGTAGGAACTCCATTAGTCACTTGCTGTTGGGGAGAGATACCTGTCCCCCCCCCCGCACGCATGCCTGACTCCCACACACGCACACTCCCCCTCCCGCCCGCCTGGAGGAGTTCTCGGGAAAAGTCTGCCCCGTTTCACCTCAAGCTCCCCATTTGCTCGCGCGCCACCGAGGATGCTGCTGCTGCCCAGGGAGGCGCAGCCAGAGAGTCGGGTTGCCGGGGAGAAGAAACACCAAAAGCGCCACACACACACACACACACACACACACACACACACACACACACACAGCAACCAGAACAAAGAAGCGTCCCTGGGCCGGTGCAGTTCTGCCAGCCGCCAAAAGGCACCGTCCGCCTCAGGAGCGCCCCTCACGGGTACGCACAAACGCGACCCCAGCGCGCGCGAGAGAGCGCAGGACTTCGCTCCTCCTGCATCCCTCAAAAGGAGGGTTTTTAAACCGCCACATTACGAGAAATAAAGCCTCGGGGCCAGTTTGCTTCTTTACCCTCCTCCTCCTCCATCATCATCATCCCTCCTTCGCCGCCGGCGTTGCCGTTCATTGGGCGCCGCAGCCACTCCTTTTGGTCAAGGAAAGAGAGGCAGGGAGGCGCGGCGGGGGTGGCCGCGCTGTCGCCGGGGCTCCGCGCTGTCGCCTAGCCGCCGAAGCCGCGACGCAAATGGCTGCAGGTGGAATTATAGCCGGGCTCCTCTTCGCGCCGTGCCCGCCCCGCCGCCGCTGCGCTCGGCTCCGCCCTCAGGCGCTCGGCTGGACTCCTGGAGCCGCCGCCGCCGGATTGCAGCGCGAGACCGGCTATAAATACCTCACACGAAGGCGCAGAGCCGGAGACCCTCCTGCCTGCTGCCTGGCCGACCGTGGGGGTTGAGCTGAGGGGACGCTCGCGAACGAGCCTGGCAGAATTAAGGGGGAGCCACGAGAGATGTAGATAGAAATTTGACCCGTCCCCAGAGGCAGGAACTAGCCCTCTCAATAAATACATTTTTACCCCCTCTTCCGTGTCTCACGTGCAAATACAGAAAAAGGGAAAGTTGCATGGAGAGAGCCAGCTGTCCCCCTCACGACAAATTTGGGGGACTATTCCCCCCCCAAAAAACATTTTTTTGCAAGAAAACTACAGAGGGGGGGGGAACACCTGAAGTGGTTGAAATTTGGATACATAAGGAAAGTGCATTATGCAGGTGACACTATCCTAAGGACTTAGGTCTTCTGTATAAAGTCTGCAATGTGCCCAGGGTGGATTCTAACAGGGTTTTGTTAAGAAATGCTTTTCACCAATTAATCTTGGCTATATATTAGGTTAACAGGCCTATAATTTATTGCCGCCCCCTAGCTCACTTTCTAAAAGTATGTGCTAACACTAGCTGCCTCTGGAAAGTAACATCTTGCTGGCTTTTTCTGTTTGAAAACCAGCAGTTTCACTGGATGCCTGCCGATAAACAACTGTGTTTATTCCCCCTCCTTTGGGAGAATAAATTCCCCCTCCATTTGTAGGTGTAAATGTATATTTGTGTGTGCTTCTATCTATCTATCTATCTATCTAACTATCTATCATCTATCTGTCTGTCTATCTATCTATTTCTATCTATCTTAGGGCAGTGCACAACACAAAATTGCAATATAAAAAGCTACAAAATGGAGAGTACAAATAAGAACAAACAACCAATAACCCGCCCCCAAAACACATTTAAAACGGCATTGGATGTCAATCTGCCAAAGGCCTGGTTGAAGAGGAAGATTTTTGCCTGGTGCTTAAATGTGTATAATGAAGGCACTAGTTGAACCTCCCCGGGAGAGCATTCCACAAATGGGGAGCCACTGCAGAAAAGGCCTGGTCTTGTGTTGCCACCCTCTGGATCCCTCGTGGAGGAGGCACATGAAGAACGACCTCAGAGGATGATTTTAAAGACCGGGTAGGTTCATATGGAGAGAGGCAGTCCTTGCAGTCCCGAGACATTTCAGGCTTTATAGGTCAAAACCAGCACTTTGAATTGGGCCAGGAAACTAATTGGTAGCCAGTGCAGTCAGATCAGGATCGGTCTCAAACCATCTTGCCCAGTGATCAACCTGGCTGCTGAATTCTGCATTAGCTGAAGTTTACAAATCATCTTCAGAAGCAACCCCACTGTATAACGCATTGCAGTAATAATCTAACCTAGAGGTTACCAGAATGCCACTTCTGAAATGAAGCATTTCTTGCCTGTTACAGCTTCATTTTAATACAGATAATAACCAAAGGCTTTCACTGGTGTGTGTGTCCCCCCCCCCCCCCCCCCGCAGCATGACCCCTGTGACTAGAAATGAAGGCTGTGCGCACATTATCATTTACTCCAGCTCCAGTGCGCTCCCACTCCTGGTGTTGGAAGCCATGATGTTAGCCACAATCCAATATCTACCTGTTGGAAACATATACCTGAAACCACCTTCCATTCAATTTGAAGATGTAAGTCACATTCACTTTGCAGTGAAGGTGGGGTGTATACATTTCAGACAGCTGCTGCGCATGCGCAAATTACAACCGGGGCCAGCCCCCCACATGAAACAAGGTGAGGAGACCACCTCAGGCAGCAGGATCCACAGGGGCAGCAGATCCTGATGTAGATCTTTATCCCCCCCCCTTGTAAACTGGTGTAAATCTTCACTCCTCCCTTCTTTCCTTGCAGGGAGGGAATGCCATTTTGTGGTGCCAAAATATATTGGGCCGGCCTTGATGACAACACATATGTAGATGATAATTTCACAAATAAGGAAGGCGAGGGTTGCAGGTGCAGGGAAACCAACAGGTAACATGCTTTGCATGAATACACCGCTGCCCTTCTCTGGTGTGTACAGCAATGTGCAAATGCAAATTGAAACAGAGCTGGGGGGGGGAGGGGACACAACCTGATTGCTTCTGAAGCTGCTAATACATACATAGCCTCAGTGATGACAAGTTCTGCCGTGCAGCTCGGTCGGTGGGATGGGGTGAACTTGAATCCTAAAAGATGAATTGCTCTCATTTATATTTTAGAGGCGGGGGGCCTAAAATGCTGAAATAGTAACTTGCCCAAAGTCGCCCAATCTCGCCATGTGGGTAAGCATGATTAATATCTTAACACTCAAGGAAATGTGATGAGGAGATGTACCCCACTTGTCACTTTTGAGTGGATAAGGACGTAGAGACTAAATAAGTGTGACTGATCCGCCAACCAGTATTTCCCCCCTCAAGGCTGGGTGCACACAAGCAGATAAATTAGGTGGAAGAATGCTGAGATGGCAGAATGGACTATTACTCTTCAGGCTGCAGTTGTAGGATAACCCCTAATACTCCCCCATGTTTGTTTGCTTTAAATCCCTGCAAACAGAAAAAAATTAACACCAGGGAGAAAGGTTCTAAGCCAGCCCTTCACTTACTGGCTCCCAGTACGTTTCCGAGCACAATTCAAAGTGTTGGTGCTGACCTTTAAAGCCCTAAATGGCCTCGGTCCAGTATACCTGAAGGAGCGTCTCCACCTCCATCATTCTGCCCGGACACTGAGGTCCAGCACCGAGGGCCTTCTGGCAGTTCCCTCGTTGCGAGAAGCCAAGTTGCAGGGAACTAGGCAGAGGGCCTTCTCGGTGGTGGCGCCTACCCTGTGGAACGCCCTCCCAACAGATGTCAAAAAGGAAAACAACTACCAGACTTTTAGAAGACATCTGAAGGCAGCCCTGTCCAGGGAAGCCTTTAATGTTTAGTTGATTATTGTGTTACATTCTTCTGTTGGAAGCCGCCCAGAGTGGCTGGGGAGACCCGGCCAGATGGGCGGGGTATAAATAATAAAATTATTATTATTATTATTATTATTATTATTATTATTATTATTATTATATTACACTGTACTGTGCTGGCTGTTTGTTTTGATGGAGTTAATGCAGGGCTAGACTGCAGCTCCCACCCACCCCCTGCAAATTGGCCCTAGTGGCATGGACTGATGGGAAATGGAGTCCAATCACATGTGGCGGACTACAGGTTCCTTACCCCTGACATGGGGTGGGGTGGGGGTGGGGGGTTGGCATTAATGTGATATTTCACCTGCAAAATATAGTGGTTCAGACCATCCTAGCACAGCATGCTACTCCTTTAAGGCTCTGCATGTGTGTTGACTTTTGCCACTGCAAGCAAAAAATATTGCAAGTCCAGATCTTATAATAACAATGGCTCAATCAAATATAAAGTAAGGTTTAAATCACTAATCTCATTTTATGGCTCGGAAACTGAGATTGAACTGGAATGACTCACCCAAGATACTATTTTCCTTCCATAACAATGGCAGAGCTGCAGTCTCCTACACGCACACTTACACATGAGCAAGTCCCACTGAATTCAGCGAGACTTAGATCTGTGTAGAGATACATAAGATTTCACCGTTCACAGACATTTGTTCACAGACATTTGCTGCCACCCTCCACCCCCCCCATCCCGCCCACTGATCCACCACGAGCTCCTCAAACAAATATTCTGGAGGGGGCAGTTTGCATTCCACCCTTTTGTGAGTGGGCATTGAAGAAACAAGTGCAGCATTCTTTTCAAGGATGTTTGTAGAATTTGCAGCTAAATTAGTAGGTAACAACAGTCTCAAAGCAACTTAAATGAGGGCCTGTGGAAATAGAAGAAGAAGAAGAAGAAATCCAAGAGTGTGATTGCAGCTGAGTGACTGAAAACACACACAAAGCAAAAGTCCTCCATCACCAGGGAAGAAAGCTTGCCTTTAAATTAATCCCAGATGAGACATTCTACCTCCCTCTGAGCTAGCTGGTAACTGCCTCAGGAAAATGCACGCACCACCATCCTTCAGCATAACTGATGCTGTTTTCCCTCTTAAACCAGCTTAAAAAACCACATTGCAGATTATAGATATTGCTCTTTTCTTATCAGAGAAAGGGGTTGAGGATTTTACGGCTTTGGGAGGCAAGCACACTGATCTAGGCTAGAAAGTTCTTTTGTCAACAGTTTCTTACCCCAAAGTGCTTAGTTCTTCCCTGCTGACTGATTCACCAAATACTTTAGAAAAATGCCTTCCTCTTTAATTTTACTGACTCCTCAGTCAACTCATTTCACTAATAATATGTAACAAAAGACCTCTGAGTTGCTTTTATGTGTGTATAATATAAATGCTTGCTTGCCACATTTTAAACACGCTGGACATAACAATGAATCCATGGTTTGTTGTTACATACGCAAGTCATGGCAAGCCTTTGAAACATGTTCTCCCCACCCCCACCCCCTCTTCTTCCCACCTCCTTTCCATGTGAGGCCAGGAAATTAGAAGATTCTCTGTTGTTGTTTTGCAAACAAATAGGAGAGAGGCTGTTGACAAGCTACAGTTTCATATATACGGATAAAATGTAAAACTGCAAATGAAAGCAGTCAATATACAGCGGTACCTCGGAAGCCGAACGGAATCCCTTGTTCTCTTAGGATGGCAATGGCGCCCACTTGAGAGGTGCCAGAGCTGAGCTCCTGTGAGCTCCGGAGGGGAAAGAAAAGCCCTGGGCCGAACTGTTTAATGTCACAAAGGAAATCTGGTTCTCTTCCTCACTCTTCTAATCCTTTCTCATCAACAGAACACAGCCTTCAAATCTACACAACTTTCTTTTGTCCCTTCCCTATCTGAACAACTCAATCTCCCCACCTACCTAGCCTATGAAGGATGAATTCCATTCTTTCCTTAGGCATTGGGGGAGATGTTTCCCCATCCTTCGTCTGCCTCCTTAGTTCCCTAGCGCTCAGCCTCCTTCACTGATCATATATTGCCTCCTGTCCCTATTCTGTGTTGAGATTTATCTTCATTGTCTCTTCCACTCCCTACTCCCCAAGATGTCTCCCCAGATCATGGCACGCAGGCCTAGCACTCCTGCAGTATATCACCCCGTTTGCACTTCGATCCTGCGTGAGAGGTTTTCTCCCAGCCAAGCCGACGATGCACTTCCCTCATAATGGTTTGCCATCAACATTTCTGTATCCCCTTCAGTAGTAAGAGTGTTCTGAACACTCTAGCTGTTATTTCTGGGGGGGGGGCAGTGCAGAAGAGGGGACAGAGAGAAGGAATAATGGGCGGCAGCTGGGTCCTAAACAAACGATGATAATGCTAGTGAATACCTGTTGGTAAAATGTTAGGGAATTACAGTGCCAAAGCATTCGGAGATTACTATATTTTTCTAGCAGGGGATGAAGATAACCGGGCGTGGGTGTTGATGGTGTTTTGGAGGTAGAAGACACTTTATGAAAACATTCTTTTATAATGGTAGCTTGGGACTGGAATAAAAGAAATGGAATTTAAAACAAAGAGTATGTTTAGTGCGAGCAGCGCTATTGTATTATTTTATAGCAGAGTGAGGTAAATACTGAGAGACTTCAGCAAAGTGTTTATAGACAAGAGAGAAGGGAAAGTTGCCATAGTGGCCTGTAAACAGGAGAAAGGGCTATTTAGGACAGATGGGTTACAGGATGAAGTCTTTAGTTCTTTCTAAGCAATTAGCCACATTTTGCCCCTCATTTTATTTTCTCACATGCTAGTATTGAGTCCCTAGCATTTACTCCCAGGCAGTTGCTACCTTTCTGGAGTACTGGTAATTAAAAACAGACAGCCTCCACCATGTGGAAGTATAGTAAGGAAATAAACAACCCAAATCAATCTGGCTACCTAATTCATCTTCTGCTATTCAAGTTGTTTCCAAAGACTTCATAATTCTTGTGTGTGACGCCTTTTATATAGTATTATATTCCATCAGCAGGGGTTCTTACTTTTTATTGTTTTAAATTAATATTGCTAAACATTTTCGACTGCTTTACAAAATAAGTTGAGCGTGAAAGAACTAATAATCATATTCCAAGCTAGATGACCCTAAGGGCAAATGGGACATTTCCTTCTGGGGTGGCCTGTCCTATTTTCGCTGCCTGAGGTGAAATGAGAAATCGGGTCCTCCCTTAAAGAGGGGATGTGTTGAGGTGAGACCTGGCAACCAAACCCTGTGTTGTGGGTGGGTATGATTGGATAGCCACAACACCCAATTGGTACGTCCCTTGATCCAGGGTTTAATCAGGCCAATAGGACGCAGGCTAAATGGATCAAGGGACCTATATATACCTATGCACATGACCAAAAGCTTCCTCTTTCAGCACTTGCATCAGAACAACAGCATCGTGTCCGCTGCAAGCCGAGAGAGAGAGAGAGATCTACGATTCCGCTTCGTGAACTGTTTCGATTATTCCCCTTTCTTTCCCCGATTTCTCCTTTAGCCGTTTATTCCTGATTAATACCCCTCCTTACCTTACCTTGCCTTTCCCTTCCCCCCCGAGGGGCTTTTGCCTCATGGGATTTCGGCCCCTTGAGCTTCGGAGCTTGCCACTGCCTTCAATTGCCGGATGGTTTCGTGCAGCGGCTCGCTCTTTCCCCCGGCTGTGGCTGCAGCGTTGGGGCTTGAAATTGTTGAAGCCGATTTCTTTAAACTACAGAGAGTCCCCTCTCCGAGCAACTGCCTTTGATTTTTGTTCAGGGGTCTGTGGGGAATTTTACAAGGCCGGAAACCTTTCCACCCCGGTACTATCATGACCGCCATTTTATACCTCCTCCTTGTGGGGACGTTGCCATCAGCGTTTTGGTGGGAGCCCCATCTTAATATGCCAGGAGCGCCATCTTGTGAAGGGTATTCCGTTAAAGGAATCCAGGGACTCAATGGTTTGGGCAACCCTGTGAGTGGGTTGTGCCCATGCCTGAGTCCAGGGGGACATCCATAGCTGTCAAGTTTCCCGTTTTCCGTGGGAAACCCCCGGATTTAAATCCGTTTCCCGCTGGTCTCCCGAATTGAAAAATATCCCGTAAATCCTCTGGATTTGCAGCTCCTGCTGGCACCGGCGGCCATGTTCTGGCTCCCGGCTGGCTGCTCGCTCACTTGGCTTCGGAAATCGCCTCTGTGCATGTGCCGAAGCAACTTCTGGTGCCCAGACATGCCGACGGCCATGTCCCAGCTCCTGGCTCACTCACTTAGCTTCAGAAATTGCCTCTGCGCAAGCCCGAACATGCCTGAGCATGCGCGGAAGCGATTTCTAGTGCCCAGACATGCGGACACAGGCAGCCCAGCACCGGAAGTTGCTTCTACGCATGTCTGGACATGCACAGAACCGATTTCTGGTGCCGCTCTGCCCATATCTAGGCACCGGAAATTGGGCAGGTCCGGCACCGGATGTGGCTTCTGCGCATGTCTGGAAATGCGCAGAAGCGACTTTCGGTGCCACGCCACTGCTGATCCCTTATTTTCCCTTATTTTCCTATCCGGAAGTTGACACCTATGGACATCTGGCTGGTGGACTGGCTTAACCCCACCTTCCACTGTGCTGGGTGTTTACCCAAGGCTGACCTATACTGATGCCCTGGGTCAGCGCTACCTGCAACGGTGCAGGGAGCTAGTCGAACCGGACACTATGCAACCACTCACTTGCTGTAATCAATAAAGTTGAGGCCTAAATTCTGCCAAAAACCAAACCAAAATTTGAGTCTTGTCTGAATTTATTTAAGGGGGGAGGTTTAAAGGTCTTAACACGCAAAAGGCCGCCCCCGCTGAAGACTCACTTACTAGGTTTGATGGCTTCCAGCTAAATTGTGCGAAAGTTCTTTGGTTGGCATCTCATCACTTTCCCACTTTGGGGCTACAAGTATCCTGGCCGCCGTTGTAGCATACATGAAATTTTTCTTCTTCTCTTTCGGCAGACCTTGGCCTGTAATGGCAAGACAAATTGATGGACTACGCCGAAATGGCCAAATTGACTGAGATACTAAGAGATAAAGACAATAGGGACTTTAAAAAAAGAATGTGAACCATTTATGATGTATTTACAGAAATACTGTAAAGAAATGAACTCACTAGCAGGGTTTGACACTTTCAATTACAAAACAGAAAAGAGAAAGGACTCAATTTAGAGAATACATTATTAAGGTATAACTAAAAAGAAGGGGAAACACTATGTAACAAACCAGAAGAGGAAGTTGAGGGAAGTCGTAGGGGGGAGGGGGTAATTGGGTCTGTGCGTATATTTGAGATGATAAGATTGTGATGAAGATAAAAATGTAAAAATCAATTTTTAAAGGAAATCGTGCGGAAGCTCCTCAAGATCTCCTTGGAAGCTACTGCGGCTACAGCCACACAACCCCAGAAGTGGGAGGGGTGGCAGGTGGCATGGAGCCCCTACCCTAAGGAATTCTACCACCCAAGGTAGCGGCACACTATTAACTCCATCCATGCCTTCCACTCCCCAGCGGGACCCAGGAATAATAGCTGTATTTTGCTGCTGGTGCTGCTGCTGTCATTGCCAAGGCTAAATTTTGTACATTCTGAACATTAGTTTTATATCTGTAAAAGGGAAATAATAATTATCTCCCCATTTTGTTCTATGAAAGACTGGAAGGCTATAAATACCTTTCATTTTATTTATTTAGAAACTGTATAGAAGGTCCCTTTATTCCCCCCTCCCCCCGAAAAAAAGGATTTCAGGGCAGTATGCTTAAGAATTTAAAATCTGCAAAGTAATTTTGAAACAATACAAAAGATTATGCAACCGTATGGTAAAAACGAGAGGAATAAAGCCAGTTATTTAGCTGAAAATACAATAATTTAAAATGCCTGGAGGTGTTTTTTGTTTTTGTTTTTTTTAAAGGTTTAACCTGGTGCCTGAAAGAGCATCTCCACTCCCATCATTCAGCCTGGACACTGAGCTCCAGCTCTGAGGGCGTTCTGGCAGTTCCCTTACCGTGAGAAGTGAGGTTACAGGGAACCAGGCAGAGGGCCTTCTCAGTAGTGGTGCCTTGTGGCGATTAGCCCAGAGCCAGGTCCCACACAAGTAAGGGTTAGATTTTGTGGCAGTCTGAACCAAAAGGGGCGGGCTCAGCCACGGTATAAAAACCCCTCCCTGTGGGCAGTATGGGGGGAGTGTTTCAGAGTTATTGGAGAGGAGAGTTGGTCGCGGATAGTCTGAGCTAAGAGTCAGGAGTGAGAGCTGGGTCTGGGAGTCTGAGGTGTAGCATTGGTGTTAGTTAGCAGACAGGATAACCAGTTATTTTGAGACTTGTTGTTATTATTAATTAGTTGGTTTTAGAGGTATTAGGCCAGTAACATCTAGCGGTAATAGGCCGGTATAGGTCATCCATTATAAGTTTATTGAACACCGTTTAATATCAGAAACCACAAGCCTTTGTACACAATAAAGCAACATTTTCCTCGTCTGTGGTAACTAAAACAAGCAGGTACCAGTTAGCAGTCTGGTGGGTTGCAGCTGGGGGTACCATTGGTCATTGGTGCAGTACTCATAGACCGTGAAACATCCGGGGGTGCTGCACAGGTCTCAGGGCCGGCTCTAGGTAGACCCCCGGTGGCGCGGTATGCCAGGGCGCTGGGCCAGTACACCATGCTACACCCTGCGAGGGCAGGGGCGCCGGAGCGATCTCCGCCCCTCAGCGCCAGGGCGGCCGACCTGCTCGAGACTGCCCGGACAGGTTTGCAGGGACCGTGACAGTGCCCACCCTGTGGCACGCCCTCCCATCAGATGTCAAGGAAATAAACAACTATGGTACCTGACTTTTAGAAGACATCTGAAGGCAGCCCTGTTTAGGGAAGTTTTTAATGTTTGATGTTTTGTCGTGTTTTTAATATTCTGTTGGGAGCTGCTCAGAGTGGCTGGGGAAACCAGATGAGTGGGGTATTATTATTATTATTATTATTATTAACACAACATTAGTGTAATGCGTAACTTCCTTGGGAGGGTGTTCTATAGATCAGGTTCCACCCCAGAGAAGAGCTTATTTTGTGCACGTACAATGCAATTTTCCAATAGAGAAAGCATAGAGCAGGCATCCCCAAATTGCGGCTCTCCAGATGTTTTGGCCTACAACTCCCATGATCCCTAGCTAACAGGACCAGTGGTCGGGGAAGATGGGAATTGTAGTCCAAAACATCTGGAGGGAAGATTGATGTGGAATGGCACAGTCTTTCAGCTATGTGGGGCCCAAACCATTTATGGCTTTAAAGCACCTTGAACTGGGCTAGGCAGTGTATAGGCAGCCAACGTTGGTCCTTCGGAACTGACGTAACAGGCTCCATCTAGAGAAGCCAGGTCAGAATCCTTGCAGCCAGATACTACATCAATTGTTAAGAAACTCGAGTGCTTTTCTGCAAATGAATTTAGAATAAATCTTCCCTGTGAGCACATATTAAAATAGGGTTAAAGCCCTGGAATTAAGGACCAATTAAGAACATTAAGGAACAAATGGAGTGTTGTTGCGGACTTTTAAAATTACTATTACAAAACCCAAGTCAAGACAATCGTGTAGTTTTGTCTCATTATGCTAAGCTGGCTGGATTTCACTTTGGCTGGAAAAGCTTAAGGAGGAGCCATAGGAGGTGGTTGGTAGCACAAAGCAGAATTAAAGAGATACAGCCCCATGAGTGCTGCTAGACAGAAGCTGATAGTTTATTCTATAATGCAATATTACACTAGTAAATAAGCACCTATTTAAAATATTTATGTATAGCTTGCTTAACTTGTGCATTAATGGATTGAGTTACTGCTGCTGCTTTAGCTGTGATCCTGCATAATGAGATCAGCTATGCAACAGAGACTTAACAGGGGTTGACTCTGAGAAGTAATACCTTACTGCTGGGAAACAAACAGCACTGCCCAGCTGAATTATGTTGCTGCTATGTAAAATAACGCTGGCAAAATAATAAACACTCCGGCTGCACTTGGCAATTTATTTCCAAGGCGGTAGCTGCGCTAGTCTGTTGTACTAAAAGCAACAAGGAGTCCTGTAGTACTTTTAAAAGCAGGCACTGGCAACCTTTTTTGGGCGGGGGGAGGGGGCTGGTGGGATTCGGGGGAAATGCCATGGGCACCAGTTGAAAAATGACTCCCATGCAGGTGTGGCGTGACACAAAATAGCTGGTTTACCTAAAATGTCAGAAAATAAGACATGGGCCCACCCAGTGCTATTTTTCTAGAAAAAAGAGGTGCTGGAACTCACAATGAACACCTCCCTCGTTCTCTTATAATGCCAATTGCGCCCACCTGAGAGGTGCCAGTGAGTTCCGGCTAGAAAAAAAGCCCTGGAAACAGTGTTATTAGAAAAATTAACAAATAAGATGAGGATTGGACGTAGGGTATAATATTTGTTTTGACAGCCATTATATTTCTTTTTCTTTTTACATGTTTTAAATTTTGATAGATTAATTTAAAAAAGAAAAGGAAGGAAGGAAGGAATTTTTTGTACATCTTCTCAAAACACATGTGAGGGTGTTTAATGCACTCGGTGAAATGTGGGCACGTTTACTGAGACCTTTCACAGGTACCACAGGAGGTCCCAGCAGAAACATTGGTACTCACAGATATTGCATGGGCAACCCCTGTTTAAAGAGGAGCAAATTTATTATGGCACAAGCTTGCTGTTAGTCTTTAATGTGCCACAAGACCCTTTATTGTTTTCACAAATGATGTGTAATAAGATTGTTCATCCTTTTTGTGGAGATTATCTGAGCAGATAGGGAAAGTGTCATGTGTGGAACGATCCTAGGATTCCTACTATTAAGGCACCTTGCTAACAATCACTTTTTATATCTGGCCTTAATACCTTATTTTGTCACGTCTCAGATGCATTTGCCTGCTGTAATTTTCTCCCATCAAGTCGTCCTGTACGAAGTTCACAGACGAAAGCAAGTAACTGAGAAAGAGGACGAGACAGAGAGCCAAGGATAGGAGTATCTTCTCGTGCCAAGAGAAGCTGTGTTGTTATGACAATGAAGGTCAACTAAAGGGGAAGGTAGCTCACGGTGCACCGTAAACTGAATAAATGGTTATCAAGTTCCTTTGGCACCTTTGGTTCCTCTTATTTACTTCTGCCGTTGAATGTGAAAGAGCGCGTCTCTGTCGGAAAAGTACCAGGAAGCTGTCGGAAAAGTACCAGGAAGCTTGTGCCTCAAGAAGAGCGGAGATCACATATACTGATCTGAATGCCAAGAGTTAACTTGATGAGAACTGTGTTTGCAATTGCCTATTCGAGCATGGGATGTGGGTATATGGTTGCTCCAGGTACATTTATCATGGTGTGCGTATAAACACCTGGCAAGCTGGTCACGTGTCACACGCAAGGAGAAATTTACCATATCTGATTCCCTGGACTTCTGTTGGCCATAGATGTCTGCTTTAAAAAATTCCATTAGCAGGCGAGTAGAACAATGGCAACAGCCAACTTACCAGTTTATGGTATGCTGGTACATGGCTGTATTTTCCCAGTTAATGCATGCAACTTAAGCAGATGTGCGGTCAATGCAAAATTCAGTGCATTTCAAAGCAGCAATCTGGGTTTGCAGATTGGGAGTGGTCTGTGGGATGCAGTGGAAGTGCTTCCTCCTGAGGGCACATTTTAAAATTATCCAGATTTGTCTGCCACACCTATATATGGCCCAATCCTAAAAACCCATTCATAAGCAAGATGTCTTATTTTTCAATACACTCCGTTTGGAAAAGAAACTGTTTATCTTAGCAGCTTCATTTCACAGGCTTGGGACAGGTTAACAGTATATTACAAACAGAGCGCTATATAAATTAAGGTGATGGTGATGGTCTAGAGAAGTGCCTTGTCGAGCCCAGGCTGTTTGGGCTGTTCAACAGAACTTCCCTTCTCTCTCTGGCCATTGCATGCCCCCTAAATTTGTTCTGAGGGTTTGCCCAACCCTCCAGAGCATATTGTTCCGTGGGGAGGAGATGTCCCATTACACAAGCCACCATTCTTGCATTAGCAGAAGCACTTCTTTGGATATGGCATTTTATTATTATTATTATTATTATTATTATTATTATTATTATTATTAACAACAACAACAACAACAACAACAACAACAACAACATTAAACCACTCATACCCTTAATTATCAAAAGCCAGTCCAAATAAAATGTCTTACCCTGTTTCCAAACTATGCTTGGGTTGTAAGTGAGGTGATAGCTGCAGCCAAAGTATATTTTGCTCATCTGTTGATCACCCCTTTACAACATAAGAAAATCAGCCTAATTTTGATGGCAAATGACAAAACAGTAATAAAAAAGCAAGCAAATTTACAGGTACAGCACTTCCAATACTCCAAGTAAATGCTCTCATCTCCTAACAAAAGCTCCATTAACTTCAATGGAAGATGGCAATGCCATGTAGACATTCCGTTAGAATAATCCCCATTCTCTACTTAGATGAATGGGCACATTTGCATTTGCAAGAGCTGGATATAATCACTTGAGCTCACATGAGACTCGCGATGGGGGTGTTTGTACTTGGGTACGTTGTAGAAAATAATCATATTTTGAGTGAGTAGGTTGCCACAGTGATAAAATAAAAACAAGTAGCAGTAGAAAAGCTGGTTAATTATTCCATTGTGTAAATGCAAAATGCATTATTTAGATAAATGACAATTCTTTAACCTACAGAAGCTGATCAAAAACAACACATTATTTATTTGGATCTGCAGGAGAGAAAAAAAAGACCAAGAATACATTTTTATGCCCTTTTTAGAAATACATAATGGAAGGTTTCATTCATGAGAGTTAGAGGTGTTATTTATGCAAATAATAATCAGGCTCTGCTGTGACAGCTCTGTTCCAACGAAGGTTATAGAGACTTCTGCAGTCACAATTCTCTAGGGGGTAAACTGTTGTAATACATTAGGGGAAAACAGGTGTGCCTAGAATCTTCCATTCACGATCTAATGTATATTTTAGCACTAGGAATGAGAGTCCGAGAAGTTTATTTGCTTTCTGCATCAGGGCATCAGTTTGTTTTCACATTATTGTTGTAGCTAGTCCAGGGATTGCGTGTTGAGGTCCCCAAGCCACCCTCAAATAAAACACAATTCACACAGAAATTTTGTTTAAGGTTTTTGGCATAATTTTTTGGCCACGACTTTATTGATTACAGAATGTGAGTGGTTGCTTAGACATTGGTTTGTGATTATCTGTTCCCACCTAAAGGTAGGAACAGAACTGACATCCGCAAGCCTGCGAAAGTCAGTAAGGGGAAACATTTTGGGGAGAGAATAGAGCTGGGCGCCAGCCTCTCACCTCTCCCCAAATGGTCCCAGGGGCTCTTGCATGGCCCTAGCTCCTTGACAGGGGTTCGGACAAGAGCATGGCAAGCCCCTGGATTCCTTTAATGGAATACCCTTGCAGCAGCAGCATTGGAGGGGCAGGCACAGCCAACCATACACCCTCCACCAACCAAATTTAACCAATGCCTAACCGCAACCTTACAAGTTGTGACGATTTTGCTACGCAGTAGGTAAAAAACCAAATGGCACCGGCCAATCAGCCAAATGGAAAACTTCCTACCAGGCCCCTGCCCCAAAGCATGACAGGCATAGCAAGGTCAACGCGAACAGCCCTAAATATAGGGAGGGTGGGTGGGTGATCCGATGTGTGCAGCAAAAAGAGGCACGAAGGGAATAAATAGCCCCTTGGCCATCAATCATAAATTGCAACATCAAATTCTCCCCAACGACCAAGAGGTGCCCAATAAGACTCGTGGCCATCCAAACTAACCCGCCCAGCAACGGAGGGATGTCTTGTTTGCCCCCACCGCAACACGTGCTCTCCATGAAGGAGAACACGCTTTCTTGAACTGCCTTAGTGAGACTCCATAAGTTAAAACAGTAAGTGTCCAAACTTCAATAACACACAGCTGAGATATGTTTCTCAGGCCGTGTCCTCCTGAGCCGAGAGAGGCAAGCAGGCCAAAAGGAACAGAGTTATGTTGTGTCATCACACTAAGCTCTCAATAACTCTCCTATACTATGAAACCAGGTGGAGAGGTGTTACACGTACTTAGCAATACATGGTTGATAGACAGTTCTTGACTTGATGGTCACAAGTTGACCAGGCCTGCTTTAAGGTCATGGCTAAAGAAGAGGAGCTTCAGTAGAAGCAACAGAATTTCCTACAGTGACTTGTCACGTTGCTACAATTTGGGGTGAACACACAGAAGTAGATACATTGAGCAAGCCTCACAGTGAAGAGCACATTCAGGAGAATCTCTATTTTCTTTTCCCAACTTCTATATCTGCCTAAAGAGCACTATTTCACACAGGGAGAACTATTGTGCTTAAAAAAAGAGAGAACCCTCTTAATCTAAACTTATGGTGGATTTGATGAAGCCTGCTCTGGATTGCAAGATTGGTTTGTATTTCTGCATTGTTGCTGTTTAAACTATGGTGCTCTTAATTGTGTTTTATTGTCTTAAATGTCATGTCATTTTGCATACATACATACATACATACATAGAAATGTACATACAATCATAGAATTATAGAATACATACAATAATAGAATTGTAGAGTTGGACATCCAACCCCTTGCAACGCAGGAATCTAAACTAAAGCATCCATGGCAGATGGCCTTCCCATCTCTGCATAAAAATCTTCAAGCTAGACTTCCGAGGGAGACTATTCCTCTATCCAACAGCTCTTACCATCAACTCTTACCATTCTTCCTGATGTTTAGTCAGAATCTCCTTTCTTGTAACTTGAATCCATTGGTTCAGGTCCTAGCCTCAGGAGCAGGAGATAACCAGCCTGTTCCATCTTCCGTATGATAGCCCTTTAGATATTTGAATATTTGTTATCATATATATACATACATGGGGACCCAGGTGGCGCTGTGGGCTAAACCACTGAGCCTAGGGCTTGCTGATCAGAAGGTCAGCGGTTCGAATCCGTGACGGGGTGAGCTCCTGTTGCTCGATCCCAGCTCCTGCCAACCTAGCAGTTCAAAAGCATGTCAAAAATGCAAGTAGATAAATAGGAACCGCTACAGCGGGAAGGTAAACGGCGTTTCCGTGCGCTGCTCTGGTTCGCCAGAAGCAGCTTTGTCATGCTGGCCACATGACCTGGAAGCTATACGCCGGCTCCCTCGGCCAGTAATGTGAGATGAGCGCGCAACCCCAGAAACGGTCACGACTGGACCTAATGGTCAGGGGTCCCTTTACCTTTACCTTTTTATATACATACATAATTGTATTTGTATGCTGCCTTTCCATAGTTAAAACCATGCTCTACATGGCTTACAACATGATTTATTTATTTTTTAACGTAATTACAGCCATAACAAAAGTAGTCATCAAATATATATATATGCGCATGCAGTTTATAAATGCTGGAAGTCAGTGGCGGAGCTTTATCCTCTGCCACCGGGGGCAGAGAGCAGGCGCGCTGCCCCATGGATGTGGCTCACGTTCTGGGGGCGGGGCGGGCGTTTTGGGGGCGGGATGCACCGTGCGCAGGGGTGGGATGCATGTTTTGGGGGCAGGACGCACCACGCGCAGGGGCGGGACGTGCCACACGCAGGGGCGGGTTGCGTGTTTTGGGGGCGCCCCCCCACCGCTCCTATCTTCCTACACCCCTGCTGGAAGTAAAAAATAAAATAAATGTATCACATCTTTATTCCAACCTTTTCAACTTTTTAAAAAATACAACCACCACCCACGTAACACCACCTTTCCGCAGAAATTAGACAGCTGATAATAGCCACTTGCATGCTAACAATTAAGACTTGAAAGTTGCAGTTCAAAGTACAGCATCTTTCAGATGAATTATGCAGATTCTTTCTGATAACGTGTAATGGGAATAGGAGGGCTAGGGCAGAAAGTAGTATAGTATTCAAAAGAATGTGCTTTTCCATAGATCAAGAAGTAGAAGTGACTTCAGTTCTGCAATCTCTTTGTTTCGCTCCAGGGGGGCCTTGCGATTCAGAGTTTAAAGAATTCTACTGCTTTGTTACTCTTTGGGACACTGTGGATTGAATAAGTATAGAGCGAAAGGCACAATCATTCATCACCAACTGAACGAGGCTTATTTACAAGGAGGTAAAACTGATAACTATGTCCACAGGTCAGAGAATCAGTGTAGGCAGAATAAACACAATTACTCTGCACAATAAATGAGGAAGGAAAGTGCTGATTACTTAAAATCAGAGCTTGCCAGGGATGCAATAAACATTCAGAGTAACACGGTTGCTGGCATCGTTCTGTAAAGCAAACTCAATTGGACGGAAGATATTGAATGTGTGTTAAAATAACTTAAAATGTGTGGGAAATGTATTAATACGTGTAATGGAACAATCCAGTTCTCAGCCAAGGATTACGGGAATGTGACAGGTCTGCGTTTAAGTGCCCTTGCGCTGGAACATTGCCAAGAATGCCAAATTAGACTTGATGTCGGAGATAAATGGGTGCCTGAAAACCACTAGGGATGGAGTGATTTGGATCAGGACTATTAGCCCAAAAGAGCAAAGCACAATACCACCCCTGGCCAGGTCAAAGTGCATAATACTTACCTTAGGACAAGTGCTAGGGTTGCCAGACTCAATAGAGGACAGGACTTCTGTGCCTTTAATTGCCCTGCTCTCTTTCTGAGTCTGGAAACCTTAAAGAGAAACCAGCAGAGCCTTTGCTTGGAAATTAAACAAAGGGTCTGATGGTTTCTCTTTAAGGTTTCCAGACTCAAAAGAGAGCAGGGCAATTAAAGGCACAGAAGTCCTGTCCTCTATTGAGTCTGGCAACCCTATATAAGACAGGCAGGTCTCTCCAAAACTTGAGTCAGATAGAACTACCGTAGGAAAGGTGAAGGCAGGGGAAGGAAGGAAGGAGGGGGAAAAATAGATTATCAGACTTTTCTCATGCTTCTAGGAATGAACACCTCCTAGAATGAATTTCTGATCCTATTGTTTTAACTGTTTTTTATTGGTTTTCATTGTTACAGTTTGCTTTGTTGTATATTTTAATTAAGGATGTATTAAGGACTCGGGAGTTAGTCCATTTTAGTTATGTAGGTATTGATTTTATAGTTGCAAAGCACTTAGAAGCCATTTTGGCATACAAGCGGCGTATTATTTATTATTATTTATTAAATTCCTATACTGTCCTTCATCAGAGGATCACAGGGTGGTTTGCAACATAAAAACACGAAAATACACAAGATGGTAGCAAACAAAACAATAACCTTCCACCACCACACACACAGTTTAAAAGGCTTTGTTTAATTAGGCAAAGGCCTGGGAGAAGAGGAATGTATTGCCTGGCACCTAAATATATGCAATGAAGGTGCCAGGGGAGCCTCCCTGGGGAGAACATTCCACAAGTGGGGAGCCACCACAGAAAAGGCCATTTCTTGTGTTGCCATCCTTCAAACCTCTTGCGGAGGAGGCACACAAGGAAGGGCCTCAAAGGATGATCGCAGGGTCTGGTTCAGATTCTGTGGAACAACAGATGTATATGGCCTGAGCAACCTCTTCGCTTACTGCTTGAACCTAGAGCTGGAACCTGCCCTAAACAAACAGATTTCAAGAATATAAGAGTCCATCAGAACCAAGAACAGACCTTCCAAATAGCTGTTTGGAAATTTCCAGTCCCCTCATTGCAATTAGCCCTCAAGGGTAACAGCTCATGATAACTGCTATGCTCATTAATGATGTAGGAATTGAAAGTATCTCATTCCCACAGGTCCTTGGTATGAAAACAGAATGCCGTTTACCGCACAGGATCAGGCTCCAAAACATTCCATATGGAAGTCTAACTGTATGAGGAATAATTCACCAACTGTATGAGGAATAATTCGCCAGCAGACTCTAGCCATGTGCTGAGTTTACCATTACCATGTCCATAGTTACCTACAATTGCGGGAGCACTGTAATGCCGAGTTAAGAACATTTCAAAACATTAAGTGGTTATCTGTTTTCACCCTCCAGAGAAGAGTATTAAATAGACTCCAATGAAGGAGGAAGTTTAGTGGCAGAAATGTATCCTCATATAAGCAACCTGACACAGAATAGTAATTAAAAAAATAATACTCACAATTTCGTTCCTCCAAGGGATTTTCCAAAGTAATATTCTAATTATTATGGCAGCAAGAAAAGCCTAATGCTAATTAGGTTTATAAGAGAAGCTACCAAACTTTATCATTATGATCTTCCTTTTTAGTTTGTGTGTGTGTTTCATTTAACTTGAAGGCTATTGCTGAAGTCAGAAATGTTAAGGGACTTATATCAACCTCTCCAACATGGATTAAGCATTTCTGAAAGCCATAGGTAGTAAAAGATTTCACTTAATAAGCTACATAGGACATGATTGGAAGCGAAAACAGTGTTGGATTTGTTTCTTGCTGGGAGCCAGTTTTGGTTATATAGAACTGGTGTGCTGTCTCTCGGGCTCAATTCAGACACCAATTAACTTAAATGGGAAGGTATGTAGCTATGTCTATTCAGAAGTAAGCCTCGTCAGTTCAGCAGGATTTACTCCCAGGTGTGTGTCCATAGGATTGCAACCCAAATTGTACTTTGAGTCAAAATCTCAGTCCTCCATTTAGGAGCATAGGAAGTTGACATACAGTACTGATTCAGACCAGTGGAGATCTGAGAACACTTTCAGGGCACATTTTGCCTCTCCCCGTAACCACTCAGCCCAATTTTTGAACCAAAATGTATTTACAGATTTACATAGCTGCATTTATTCTAGGAGTCCCATTTCACATGTTGAGGGAAGGTAATAGGTAAAGGTACAGGCACCCCTGACCGTTAGGTCCAGTCGCAGACGACTCTGGGGTTGCGGCGCTCATCTTGCTCTATAGGCCATGGGAGCCGGTGTTTGTCCGCAGACAGCTTCTGGGTCATGTGGTCAGCATGACTAAGCCACTTCTGGCGAACCAGAGCAGCGCACAGAAACACCATTTACCTTCCCACTGGAGCGGTACCTATTTATCTACTTGCACTTTGACATGCTTTCGAACTGCTAGGTGGGCAGGAGCTGGGACCGAGCGACGGGAACTCACCCCATCGCAGGGATTCGAACTGCCAATCTTCTGATCGGCAAGCCCTAAGCTCTGTGGTTTAGATCACAGCGGCTACCCGTGTCCCTCTGAGGGAAGGTAATAGTATTCTGCATATATATATATATATATATATATATATATATATATATATATATAATCTGAATTAAGGGAATTATAGTATGTACTATGTCCCTGATTTCCCAAAAGCCAGCTCAAATATAAAGGGCTTACATGTTTGCAATGCTTCCAAAGCAAGGGGCAACAGGAATGTGCTGAAGGGCACATCTAGAGAGCAGCTGTTCACAAACCTGATTAGATGCTGTCAATAACCTAACCACTGAGCATGGGACCAGCCCTATCATTAGGCAGTAGATGCTGGGGTACAGCAGGGGGCTGGTCTTCCTGTACCCTTCTGTTGGAGAACAAAGTTCTGTGTCCTAGATGGTCTGTCTTCAGGGCCGGTCCACCCATGAGGCAAGGTGAGGTGGCCACCTCAGGTGGCAGGACCCACAGGGGTGGCCGATCTCGATGTAAATCTTTATACCCTCAATACTAGCCTTCCGCCTCTGAGAGTGGTGGAGAACACTATCCTGTTGCCAGTGCTGAAACGAGATTCAATTGCCAGTCCAGCCTGATGCCGAAATGACTGGGGGTTCCATCTTGTCCTTCAACCCGGGCAGCAAAATGTCTTGCCATGCAGAATGGCTGCTGTGTGGTGGTGGGGACAGTTGGGTGACAGCATGGGTTGAAGCCCCGACATGTAGGTCCATTAAGAAAATAAGTTATCTGATGGTTTTTTTCTAGCCCATTGCTTTCTTACGCCTAACAGGCACCAAACCAATTTCCACAGGAGCATTGTAATTAGCGAAAAAGCAACAATGCATGATATCAGAGCAAGATGGATGAGCCAGTTTGGGAAAGGATCGTTACTCGAGTTTTCCAAAACCAGCTATTTCAAAAGTGGTGAGTTGGAGCTCTTCCCGGGTTTGGGTGGGAAGGAGATCAGCATTTCCACTGTTTTACTAGGGTGCTGGAAGCTGGGAATAAGGATAAAGAAACGCTAAGTGCCAAGTGGTTTCATTCGTAGGCTTGGAATTGGAAACAAAGAGTCTCCATCCTGAACATACCAAAGAAAAAAAGAAAAAGAACCCCCCCCCCCCAGAAAACCACACACACATTGATGTTTTAAATTCTGAGAAACACTGCAATAAATGAAATGGGCATCAGGTCAAAGACAGCCCCAACATTGTGATGCCTGGGACACAGAGCACAAACAAAACTCCTGACTGTGGTGGCAATAACAAATGGGCCATTTGCTGCCCTTTAATGGTCCTCTAGCATATGCCACCAGATTCATCAGCTTCAAGACAAACACATCCCTCTCAGGTGATGGTTGTTTGCAATAGGGACTGTCACCAAACTGTACTCGGGCTCCTTCTCTTACATACAGTACCATTAACAGGATCTGTTCAGAGGTTGCCCAGTTGCTTTGGCTGAAACAGGTGCAAAAACCGGGGCAAGCGGTGCCTGTTTTAATAGACCCAATGCCCTTGACAACCACCCTTTGCCACTCTTGGTTGTGCTTCCATCAAGCATGACCTGGATTGTGGTTCATATTGATAAAATGTGTGTGAGAGAGGGGGGGGAGGGAGAGGGAGGGAGAGGGTGAATCTACACTCATGGTTTTTAAAGGTTAAGGAAGGATTAAGGCAGGCATAGGCAAACTCGGCCCCCCAGATGTTTTGGGACTACAACTCCCACCATCCCTGACCACTGGTCCTGTTAGCTACCGTGTTTCCCCCTTTTTAAGACACCGTCTTATAACTTTTTTTCCTCCAAAAAACACGGGGTGGCTTACTTTCAGTGGGATGTCTTATTTTTTTATTACCGGTACGGTTTTTACGGCTCAGGGTGCTGTCTCAAGGCGCTGCTGGGCTCTCTTGAGTGCTTGGCGCGGTATGTGTGTATGCAGCCTAAATGATGCCCCCTCCCATGTGCCAAGTACAAAAATGAAATGGGGATGGAGATGAAGCACACCTTCTGGGGCTTGGGTGCTAGAGATGTATAGAATTGTCCTTTAAGGATGTCATTGGGACCATTTATTCCACTTGCAAAAAAAAAAAAGTCTAAAGTTTATTTCAGCGCAGAATTAATTCAGTGCAGAATTTGATTATCTTTTTCTTTATGGGGCAGACATGCCCCAACAGTTGTTCAACTTCAGTGCTCTATATACTTGATGAATTATGTAGGATGACATAACTGTGCTCATATTTTAATAGGACTGAAAAGAAGTTGTTCAACTTAAATACTCTAAGTACCAGATGAGTTATGCAGGATGGCATTACACATATTTTATTAGGACTGAGAAGCATGGAAGGAACATGCTTGGTTATCTGGAGGGTAGCTTTACATTGGCAGACATCACAAGTGGCCTCTGAAAGCTCATAAAAAGTGCAAGGCAGAAATGTCAGAGGTGAAGGACATTGCAAGAGTACAGTAATAATGCAATGAGCACAGTTGCAAAGAACAATACAATATCCCTGAGCTGCTTTCTCGCCCAGGTCCTGCGCTTGGCTCCCAGCTGAAAGCACCGCACGCAGCATGGGGAGTCCGCTGGGGCGGAAGGGGCCTTGGGAAACTTGGTTGCCCAGGGAGCGCCCCAACCAAACTCCATGATGCAACCTTCCCCCCTGACGTCCCTTTCTGAGCACCTCTGACCCCTTCCCCCTCCCCGGGGGCGCGCGCGCGCCGGGGTTAGGGAGGGAGAAGGGGAAGCGCGAGCCCTTCCTTGGCGCTTCGGCCTTGAGGACTCTCGCCGGGCGTCTCCTTCAGCAACGGGCTGTGCTTAGGTCTGCCGGAAGCTGGCCCGCCAGGCCGGGACTCGTCGAGGCCGCCATCCGGCATTGTCCCTTCACTCCGCGCCCGGCCCCTCCCACGGGGCTGGAGCTCGCAGGGCGGCGCGCTCGCAGTGCCTCTGCGGTGGCGGCTTCTGCGGCGGCGGCTCTTCCTCGCGCTCTTTCCCGGCTCCCGCAGGCAGAATAGTGGCCATAGCCCAGCAGCCCTCGGCGGGCTGCGGGGCGGGTCTGTAGTTGGTGCGGGGTCGCTTGCCGTGATTGGGAGCCAGAGGCACCGGGCATAGCGCCAAGTGCCCGTGCACCCCTCTTCCTCTCGCTCTCCATGGACGGGGGAGCGGGGGGCGGCCCCGGGGTGCCCAGCTCGGAGAGCCCCAACCGGAGAGCCCCAACTTTACAGTGTCAGTGTCTTCCTGCGGCAGCGGGGCTGCCCGCTGCCGGGACTGCTGCCCTCAGGGAGACAAGAAACAGGGTCCTCTTAAACGGCGTTTTAAAATGCCATTTTCTTCCCCCTGCTTCCCGCCTCCGCTGCGTCGGAGCGCCGCAGAACAGCTAATTGGAGCCCGGCTTCACAACTGAGCGCACTCCTTCAGTGCCGGCTGCAAGGAGTGACTCTGTGAGTGGAGGTGCCTGTGGGGGTTGGTTTCCACGGTGTGGAAGTATGGCTTATTTTCAGGGTATGTCTTATATTTCTCAGATGCTTAAAAACCCTGCCATGGCTTACTTTATGACTACGCCTTAAAAAAGGGGAAACACGGTAGGTATGATGGGAGTTGTAGTCCCAAAACATCTGGAGGGCCGAGTTTGCTTATGCGTGGATTAAGGTATGGTTTTGATATTGTTGATAGACACATGACGTCCTACTTTTTTCGTTCATAATGCATTATTACCTTGTCTTTTTAATCACTTAATTTTTAATCATTTTATGATGCTTTATCGGTGAAACACTGCTCATATGTCCCTATGTAGCGTTGTACCTTTTTTTTTTTTTACTGCATTCAAACTCCAACTCCCTTCCAATGGTATTTGAGGGGCAGATAACAAAGAAGAGGGAGGGAGGAAGAATTAAAATGTGACACCAGAAGGGAGAACAAAGCAACCAGCAGCAGCGGAAAAAAAACGTGTTTTGGAAAATGGTGTGGCCGGGTATTACATTTGATTTGGGGGGGGGGGCAAGGTAAAAAATGTTTTAACTAACAAGTATGCCCTGTGACATTTTAGAACGACGTCTCTAATATCGTTCTAAGAGGGGGAAATAACGTGAAACAGGTCTGTGTAGATCCAGCCCTGGATTGTCGTTCATAATAATACAATGTGTGTAAGACGGGTTCTCCATTACAGAGAGCACGATTTGCGGTGGGGGCTGAAAACCACGCCTATGGCAAAGGTGGGGGCATGAGTGGCCACCGTTTGATTGGTTAAGGGCTGTTGTTGGGCAAATTGGTATGTATCATTTTGTGAATCAAACCTTGGGGTGTATTTAAGCTTAACGTTGGTTTTTTCTGGACCCTTCTCTTTGGCTGCGTTTCTGATCCCCACCCTCCCTCCCTGTTTTTTTGTTTTTTTTTTAGGCCTCTGTGTTGACATTGCTATGACTTTTCTTGGTCGCCTGTATTCAGGGGCCGGTAGGAATTTTTCCCATCTGGCTGATTGGCTGGTGCCATTTGGGTTTTCGCCTACTGCATAGCAAATAGTCACAACTTGTAAGGTTGGCGGTTAGGCATTGGTTATGATGTTTGTATTAAGGGTCTTAAAGATTAGTTGGCCCCAAGTTTATGCCTGAGTGGTGGGGAAATCCTGGTCAGGTATACAGTGGCTCTATGCTGTGTCCGTAACCCCTAGGTAGGGGCCAGGACGGCATATTGAAGCCTCTGGGAGCCTGAAGGGAGAGGGGAGAGTTCTGTACACCCGGTCCCCGTCTCTCCCTGTGGGGATTTCCCCGTGTTGACAAGGCAAGTTTATCTTATTGTGGTGGGGAAATCCTGGTCAGGTATACAGTGGCTCTATGCTGTGTCCGTAACCCCGAGGTAGGGGCCAGGACGGCATATTGAAGCCTCTGGGAGCCTGAAGGGAGAGGGGAGAGTTCTGTACACCCGGTCCCCGTCTCTCCCTGTGGGGATTTCCCCGTGTTGACAAGGCAAGTTTATCTTATTATCAGTTCTGTCCTTAGGTGACAGTTGGGAACCAATGCCTACGCAACCACTCACACATTGTTTTGGATTTTAATAAAGTTGTGGCCAAATTCATGCCAAAAACCATTAAACTTAATTCTGTGTACATTGTGATTTATTTAGGGGTGGTTTGGGGACCTCCACACGCAAGGGACTAACATGGACCCAGGTGGCACTGTGGTTAAACCACTGAGCCTAGGGCTTGCTGATCAGAAGGTCGGTGGTTCGAATCCCTGTGACGGGGTGAGCTCCCGTTGCTTGGTCCCAGCTCCTGCCAACCTAGCAGTTCGAAAGCACGTCAAAATGCAAGTAGATAAATAGGTACTGCTACAGCGGGAAGGTAAACGGCGTTTCCATGTGCTGCTCTGGTTTGCCAGAAGCGGCTTTGTCATGCTGGCCACGACCTGGAAGCTATATGCCGGCTCCCTCGGCCAATAATGCGAGATGAGCGCGCAACCCCAGAGTCGGTCACAACTGGGCCTAATGGTCAGGGGTCCCTTTACCTTTTAAGGGACTAACATTCCGTGAGTCCAATGCATATCTTAAATGAATCAAATATTTGAAAAATCTGCATGCTCAGGCACAGCCCAGTGTCCAAATGATAACAGCAGTGCGGTATTAATCAAATAATAAAGATTATTGTAGCACCTTTGGGGTTTCTTTGTGTTTTTTTGCTGCAACAGACTTCACACCACCCTGGAAGTACTGAGGCCTGTTCTTGCGTACATACACTGATGCGTATTTACATATTACTTAATCCATCATTTTTATCCTGCAGCCCATCAATATACCTGACCTAATTTCAAAATCCCTGCTGTTGCAGATGCCACTGACACACAGGGTGTTTAGCATATTGGGAATATACATCCATCAGAGCAATATAATGCAGGAGAGCAGCGTTGTCTTCTGTCAGCAGCAGCTGGAGTTATTGCTTGCTGGTCACCCCAAGGCATTCATAATTGAAAGGCAGGAGTCATGCATGCCAATATGGGCTATAAAAGACAAATTTTTATGCCAAAAGCAGGTTGGAAATGTCTTTGTCAGTACAGCAAATGGTTTCATTTATAACTTAATGAAGGCAATTTTCTTGGATTTCAATTTTGTAGTTTGCATAAATACATTTGATCTGGTGCAAAGTGGCACATTACGATCAGTTGCAATGGCCCGGTCCCAAATTGTTATTTCCATATGAAAACACACACACACACACACACACACACACACACACACACACACACACTCCTACCTGAGCAGATCACAGATCACAATATGATTTTTGCATCCTCAACAAAAACTCAAGGTATAGATACCAGCCTTCATTACCTGGTACTGTCGTTCAAAGCCAGCTTCATATCTTTGACGTAACTGGTCTGGAACCAATAACCAGCCATAGCAGTAGTTTGCAATACCGGCTTGCTTATTGTAATATTATTAAGAGTAATTTATCTAGCACTTGCTTCTTCTCAAACCAACTCTGTGAGATACTCCTGCTTCAGCTGTCCATCTTTGCAAGATGAAAGTCTTGCAGCATCTCTTTGGGTGATTTGAATTAAATTCCCTCTTTTTGTGCGAAGAGGCCAATACCAGATTGGCAAGGCTTCAGTAGGAAGGTCTTAGCTGACTCTCTGCATCTTACGGTTGTGTTTGTTCTGGAGCTGTAGGGACCATATCTCATCACAGTGTTGTGCCAGCCTACATTCTGGGGCACCAGATGTTCCTATCGTTTGCCAGAGCTTTCCACTCATTCACGTCAAAGCCTCTTATGTCAGTTTTTACAAACATTCTTACATCAGAGCTTTGAGCGACCTCTGGGTCTCTTAGAATTGGCTATTTCACCTTTTGGGATGGATCCATTTTGCATCCTGTGCACGTATCCAGGCGGACGCAGCTGTTTCTGTTTGAAAAAATTGTCCCAATGCTGAGTAGGCTGGATTGATGCAAGGACATCCACAGCGGTGACCTTATCTTGCCAGCAAGTGGCAAGGGTGTGGCATGAACTGTAACGCGGAAAGCTCTTGAACTGTCTTAACAGTTAAGTATGAGTCATGGCTCAGTGTCATACGGCAAGGAAACGAGAAGCAAGGTCTAGGGCAGGCACCCCCAAACTTCGGCCTTCCAGCATACCTTTCAAGTTCCTGTCAGAGAAAGAAGTCGCACTGCAGCCATTTTGGAACTGGGCAGAGCAGCATCAAAAGTCGCTTCTCAGCATGCTCCGCCCAGTTCCAAAATGGCCACCATGCCAGAATAAACCAGGAAAAAAACAAAAAAATCCGTTTTTCCAGCTAGGAACAGCTGGAAAAACGGGGATTTCCCGGGGAAAACGGGAGACTTGGCAGCTATGCCCTCCAGATGTTTTGGACTATAATTCCCATCTTCCCCGACCACTGGTCCTGTTAGCTAGGGATCATGGGAGTTGTAGGCCAAAACATCTGGAGGGCCACAGTTTGGGGATGCCTGGTCTAGTGGATCAGCATTACAAGTGGCCAATCGTACATTGCCAAAAGGGAGGAAACACATTGCTTTAAAAGAGGACAATAAGTATATAGATACAAATTCATAAAGAATTGCTATCATTTAAATAGAAATACTGTATTTTTCCATGTGTTAGACTATAGTTTTTCATAAGTTTAAAACTGGGGGTTGTCTTATACACAGAATGTTGCAATTAATTATTTCTTAATTTTGGGCTAAAAAATGGGTGGTCTTATACATGGGGGCGTCTTATACATGGAAAAATACAGTACATTTCGCCACCATGCTGCAGAAGACGGTGGCCCAGTGATCTGCTGAGTCTGCTCTCTAGCTGCTGCTCACTACCAATGGACAACTTCAAGGCCGCTCCTTATCTCCCTCCTAATGGCTCTTTAAACCAGTGTTGGTCCAGACAGCCCTTCACAGAGAATACATCTTCCAACAGGTGGCTGCCCTTGGAAAGCCTTTCAGATACTTAGGTTCAAGAGAAAGCCTGCCACCAGAAGCTGTGGCTCTGCTTTACCATATTGCATGCTGTGACGGATTGGCCTGGCGTGCAAAAGAACTCCAGGGTGCAGAGAGTTAAACCCCAACCTCCTGGATAAATGACGCATTCCATTCCTGAGGGGCGGGACTGCCAGGAGTTTAAAAGGAATGGGAGTCAGTTAATTCAGGGGAGAGGGTTGTGGGAGTGAGGGAGAGTGTGGGTAGGCATAGGAGATAAAGTGTTCTGAGGAGTTTAATTGAATTATAGTATCTAGCCATTGTTAATTGAAACTAAGAATATGATCTAAGAGCCTGTACACATGAAACCATTACGCGTTTAAAAGACCTCTAGTAATAAAGCTTTCTTAAATGTTAGTGGATGTGCTTAGTTATTCCAGCTGGGTATCTAAACTCACAGAAGTGGGGGGTGGTGGTTTCACCCCTGGATTCCTGTGGCAGTTTTAGTAATAGAGAGGGAGGACATTTCGTCTCATATTCAGAAGGATCCCCGAAAGTTTAGTGACAACGCCGGGACTGGGTTTGTCGCATATTAATTGGTGGCAAAGTCCTTTGGGTTCGTCGCACATGCCCTGCCTTATTATTTATCTGTAAGAGGCTTCTTTGCTGTAATCCACTGCTCTGACGAGAGCTTGGCAGGAGCGCACAGGCTGAATCCTTGCCTGAAGCTCCCGGAGTTCCCAACCAGCTTGCTCTACTCTCTGCAGGGCATATTTTTTTGCAGATGACCCTGGGAGGAAAATCATGCCCACTATTGAATCAGTTCACTCTGAAGCGACACAGCGTTTCAGGGTCTACTCAACTGGACATCAACCATAATACCCAGGCAAATGTTGTCCCTAATGGTGCCAGAAGGGGGATTATTCCACAATAGCTGTTAGTGTCTCCAGTTGTCTGTGTCATGTTTATGCACAGCCCTGAGTGCTCACTGGAAGGACAGATCCTGAAGCTGAGGCTCCAATACTTTGGCCACCTCATGAGAAGAGAAGACTCCCCGGAAAAGACCCTGATGTTGGGAAAGACTGAGGGCACTAACAAAAGGGGACGACAGAGGACAAGATGATTGGATAGTGTTCTTGAAGCTACCAACGTGAGTCTGATCAAACTGCAGGAGGCAGTGGCGTGCTCTGGCGTGCTCTGGTCCACGGGGTCACGAAGAGTCGGACACGACTAAATGACGAAAGAACACCAACAACATAGAACCTCTATTCCCTTCCAGTTGGAAGAAGGTAATAGAGGTGTACATACTGGCTAGACATTCCAGATTTAGGCATTTCAGCTGCAACGCCATCCTTCTAAGGTGTCTTCCCGCTGCCTTTGGAGCTCCCGGCTGAAGGGACATCAACGGCCCTCAGCACTTTTTCTTTAAACAAGCCTTGGACACCTGAGGTGATTTGTTTTTCTCTGCTGTTCCGTGTGTTAATCTGCATTTCTACTTTGTGTTTTTAAACTGGCTGCCCCTTTTTAAATTTTAAAAATTCTAATTTCGTGATATTTGTTGCAATACTGCTTGTTTATTATGCATGAGATATTATTGTCAGTCACCTCAGGCATTTTGTGTGTGTGGAAAGAATCAAAGAATCACACAATTGTAGAGTTGGAAGGGACCACGAAGATCATCTGGTCCACCCCCTGCACTGCAGGTGGGGCATAAATGTAACAAGCAAGCAAAAAACAAAACATAGGTCGGCTCAGCTATTATAATGTGGACTCCATCAAGGCTGCCTCTACTATTAGACAAAATGAGGCAGCCAGATCAGGTGGCAGATTCTGAGGGCCGAAAAGCCCTCAGTCTGAGCTGTATGTGTCCCTTAGCTTGCCGTGCAGAATACACCATCCATTTTGAAGTAAGATTCAACCATCTGTTCCCTATATGTACATACCGGTACCTGCCAAGTTCCTGCCGGAAAAATAAGGAATCGGCAGACCGGAAGTAGCGCTGCCGCCATTTTGGAACTGGGTAGAGCACCATCGGAAGTAGCTTCTGAGCATGCCCCGCCCAGTTCAAAAATGGCCGCTGCGCCAGAAATCGCTTCTGCGCATGTCCAGAGACTCCAAACATGCGCAGAAGGAGCCTCCCCCGGCCGGTAAGTAAACTGGGGAAAAACAAAAAAATCCGTTTATCAAACTTCCTGCAGTGGGGAGAAGGTCTTTCTTAATCCTACCAAGCATGGCATAGACTAGGTCTGGCACAATTTGCACTTCTTGGCGCAGGTCATTTGTAGCTACTTTCCACACTGTGGTTTTAAGTTCCTTGAGTGCCTTTGAAGTTGGGCAATT
Source organism: Zootoca vivipara (assembly GCF_965207765.1). Lineage (NCBI taxonomy): Eukaryota > Metazoa > Chordata > Lepidosauria > Squamata > Lacertidae > Zootoca > Zootoca vivipara. Next base: position 15,129,544 of record NC_142594.1, on the reverse strand, counting down.
GTTGTGTTTTAGATGGGCTCTTTACTTTAACGACTGGCATCGTTTTATCTGAGGAGGTCTCAGATTAGTTCTTCTTGCAAGTATATCTCCAAGGCAGCTGCAGCTGTCAAACTGATGACTGTTTCTGAACGCACCACAGACCTTTTAAATATTCCCCTGCAGGTTTACTGTAGGTGTTGACTGCTTAATAGTCTCTGGAAATGCCACGTACTTCTCTTGGTTGTTTATGCTGGGGAGTGTTAGTACTTGAAAGGGCTCCAGGTTCAGAACCATGCAAGCTGCCCTTTGGCTTTGGAAGAGTCAGTTCCAGGATGAAATTTGGGGTTCTGACTTGACATTTGGGTCACAATACATTTCTATTCTTTATTCAGTATTATTCCCTTTTAAACCTCAGCTTGTCTTCCAACCTATTGCCAGAAATTAAAGGCTGGACAACTTCATATCGGTTTATGTGGTAGTGGCTTTCCCACAAAAACGATGACCGTGATTCTAAGCAGGCAGCAGCAAAGCCACTCTCACAGGGTCACTTGTCAGCACTTGAAGCTGAAAAAATAAAGTAAAGGATGACATTCATCTAAGTCAGGGATCAGCAAACTTTTTCAGCAGGGGGCCGGTCCACTGTCCCTCAGACCTTGTGGGGGGCCGGACTATATTTTGAAAAAAATATGAACACATTCCTATGCCCCACAAATAAGCCAGATATGCATTTTAAATAAAAGGACACATTCTACTCATGTAACAACACCAGGCAGGCACCACAAATAAGCCAGAGATGCATTTTAAATAAAAGGACACATTCTACTCATGTAAAAACATGCTGATTCCCAGACGGTCCGCAGGCTGGATTTAGAAGGCGATTGGGCCGCATCCGGCCCCTGGGCCTTAGTTTGGGGACCCTGATCTAAGTTGAGTTCATTGATCTCAGTGGGTCTGGCCTGTGTATAACTTAGCTTGATATAGCCCACCATATTTCCTGTAAATAACTGAAAACCTTTAGTTTGAACTTGCATAGATAGCACCAAAATAGGTTAAAATTGAGGAAGGTGCACACTCCCTTTTTGCAATGTCTTTTGGGGGGTGGGGGTGTCTAAGCAGGGAACCAAATTGTCATGGTCCATTTTTTATCTACAATTTATATATTGGCACACAGAGGGGGGAAGTAAGGCTTTCACCTGTAGCGCCCTGGGTTCCTTTGGATGGAGGAGCGGGATATAAATTGACTAAGTAAATAATAGTTGTGACCAGAGGAAAGTGCTTACAATTCTGAGGCCCAAACTAAACACGGCTGTCAATTACAGATGTTGTTGTTTTGTTTTGTCCAATTTCTTTTTAAACCAAAAGCAGTCACAGGAGTCTATAAATTTCAGCAAAGGTTGGGGGCAGCAGATTGGCCTACCTGATGCTTTTATATATAAATAAAACATACTCAGAATTATGCTGAAAAGTATGCAAAAAAGAGGGTCATGCCAACACATGTGGTGGCCATGTGTTAAGGTAGCAAAATTCTAGGACACTGTATTTCTGGAAATGATTAGAATATGTAAAAAACCGTTGCAAAAATGCCTCAGCCAGCCTTGCTCAACGTATATGGAGGAAAAGAAAAGCTTACTCTTTAAGAATTTAATAGGGTATATGTTAAAAACAGTGAGAATGATGGTAGCCTAAAGGTAGCTAATTTGCAATCTGTCAAATTATGGCACATTGCCTTGAATGAAATGCTCACCCTAAAGTTTCCCATACTAAACAGAAAGAAACACAGAAACACATTCACTGGTATGACTTTATTGTATACAAATCTAGCAACAACAGGGAGGTTCAGAAACCATATATATGCATTTGGACCATATGACTGCAATTTCTGTGCAGTCAGAAATTGTCAGTGTAATGTGCCCATCTCTGTTGTGTTCACCTGGAACACCCTTTAATGCTGTAGGAGACTATATTTTCATTTTTGATTCTGTTAAGTGTTGAAAAATAATAATTAAAAATATATATGCAAATCCTAGCTTCAGAGGAAGGATATTCCTCGGGATTCCCTCTCTGTGCCAGCTAAAAATCCCATTAATTATCAGCCCCCCCCCAGCAGATGCAAATTGCATTTTTAAAACCTGCAAGCTAAATGCAAAGATGCATCAAAAGTGCTGCCTAGTTTGGCCTTGAACTGAATAAACTATTGCCATCAACACCCAGACAGAGAAGGGAATTGAATTTCACCCAGTGATAGAATATTGCATTTGGAGTTATGTGTAAATTGCATTTGCCTGCAGCAATTGAGAAACAACAACACATTTATCATATTTTTAAAAAGATAATTGACTGCTTGGAAGGCCCTACGTTTAGTGAATCAACAGGAACTAGTGAGCAGATGCAGGGCCATGAAAATGTCAAGGTTACTAAGAGACATGGGACCCTCATTTTGGAAAATGCAAAAAAGGAAAGAAGTCTTGAAAGGGCAGGGGGGTTACAAAAATCCCATTTGTTGAGACCTGTGTGACCTTAACAGTGGGGAGAATCAAACAGCAGTCCCAGTAAATCCGAGAGAGAGAGAGAGAGAGAGAGAGAGAGAGAGAGAGAGAGGAAAGAGGAAGTTAAACACAGCTCTTTTCTGGCAGCTGGGCTGAAGGGAAATCTCAGGAAAGAAGAATAGACAGCTTTGAAAACTAGAAGTCAAAAGCTCACTTGAACTTGGAGCTCTGCCTTGAAGACAAAAGAATTCTCCACATTTCAATACAGTGGTACCTCGAGTTACAAACGCCTCAGGTTACAAACTCTGCTAACCTGGAAGAGTTACCTCGAGTTGAGAACTTTACCCCAGGATGAGAACGGAAATTGTGTGCCGGCGGTGCAGCAGCAGCAAGAGGCCCCATTAGCAAAAGCACACCTCTAGCTAAGAACAGTTTCAGGTTAAGAACGGACTTCTGGAATGAATTTAGTTCGTAACTAGAGGTACCACTGTACTGCGAAATGGAGGGGAGCAAGCAATATCACTTGCAAGCTGAAAGAGAAGCGCCCATTGGTGTGTGCAACATGTGAATATTCAAGAGCTACTTCTCATGACCGCTCACTGGAAGGACAGATCGTGAAGCTGAGGCTCCAATACTTTGGCCACCTCATGAGAAGAGAAGACTCCCTGGAAAAGACCCTGATGTTGGGAAAGATTGAGGGCACTAGGAGAAGGGGGACGACAGAGGACAAGATGGTTGGACAGTGTTCTCGAAGCTACGAACATGAGTTTGACCAAACTGCGGGAGGCAGTGGAAGACAGGAGTGCCTGGCGTGCTCTGGTCCATGGGGTCACGAAGAGTCGGACACGGCTAAACAACAACTTCTCATGACCAGTAATTAATCAAGGAGCATAACTGCAGTGGCATTTGTTTCATAAAACAGGTACCGGTATCATCAGAAGAAAATCCTATCAAACTCCTTAGGAAGAGTGTTGAGGATTATAGCCCACAAACTAAATGCACGTGAAAGTCAATGGAGGGGAAAATCTAGATATTTTTTGTCCTTTCCCTGGTTTACCTTACCTCCATCCCACAAAGCCATGCACAGCACTCTCATTCCCACAGAAGACGAGCACTTGAGACATCATTGACATTGAGTGTAAAGACACTCTCCATTCCTGGTGGCCCCCCCTTCATTAAGGATGGGCCCATTTTTATGTCCATTTCTTGTTCACACTCAAGTGTGGTGATTTTTTATTACAACATCATCATCATTCTTCTTCTTCTTCTTCTTCTTCTTCTTCTTCTTCTTCTTCTTCTTCTTCTTCTTCTTCTTCATATTTATTAGTTGCATTCCTCACAAAAGTGACCCAAAGTGAATTACGAAGATGTCAAAGCCAATTGCAACAAACAAAACAAATAAAAACCTTAAAACGTCCTGAATGCCTCTTTAGAACCTTTGGTCTTTGTTACTTCGCTATCAATATTATCCCACCTCGCCTCTTTCCTTCTCCTGCACCTCATTTCCTGCCAATCAAGTTCCCAACTTATGGGAGAAGGAAGTCAAATTCTGCATATATTTATTACGTTACTGATAAACATTTTTGCACTCTGGCTGCCTTATATACTTTATGCTGAGTTCTTGCCCTTTCTACACCTGCCCCTTTTTGTGTTATCCAAGTACAGTGCCTTTGATGAATTATGACTTTGCATCTAGTCACTTGAGATATTCACAGCTTCCTAGTGATTCATTAAATTTGAGGCATTTCCAGAACTGAAGAGCGGTCTCTCAAAAGGCTAAACTTTCTCCAGAGAAAAAAACAAGGTCACATTCTATCTCTTTGAAGTCCTTTACTAGTTTGTATAGCTCACCATTTTCTGATTTGACCCTGCCTGAATGCCAAATGGCATAAAATGCTACAAGTGACTCAAAACTTATCAGTCTGGGGAAAGTTTCTCCTTTGAGTGAGCAGAATCTGTGTTTTTTGCTCTTTTTCTAATGCAATGCTAGTTCAAGGACTGCACTCCTCTGTTGGCCTAAACTTACCTGGGCTTTTTGGCTGGCTCTGGGATATACAGTGCTGGTACCAGTTTTATTTTTCTAGAAAAAGAGGTGCCAGAACTCACAATGAACGCCTCTGTTGTTTTCTTACAATGGCAACGGTGCCCTCCTGAGAGGTACTGGAATTGAGTTCCAGTGAGTTCTGGCTGGGGGAAAAGCCCTATCAGTACCCAAGACTGGGTGAATTCCTGACCTGGCTGAAGAAAGCATAGGTTTGCTTTTTCAATAGCTCCATTATGAAACAGTGTGGGGAAGTTCAGGGGTTTTTAAATGACTTCCCTATGAACGGGAAGGGTGATATTCAAGGAGAAAACTAAAACACACAGCCAGCCCTAATCATAGCAAATCATCCTTGGAAGCAGGAGCTGAGGGTGCTGATTTGTGGGTGGGATTCAAGCACATAAGAGAAAATTCAGGTTGTGCAATTAAAGTGGATATGTTGTTGTTATGCAACAAGACTTCTCTCTCTCTCTCTCTCTCTCTCTCTCTCTCTCTCTCTCTCTCTCTGTGTGTGTGTGTGTGTGTGTGTGTGCAGGAAGAAGCAAACCGTGCGCCGAGCAGGTGAGCGAGCAAGCTGCGGAGCGAGACTTTTTACCGGGCAGGGCAACGGCGCCTCCCAAGCCGCCTAGTAAAAAACCTCATATGGCGCTGGGGCGGTTTGCCGGCACCGCCACTCGTATGGTGCCAGGGTCTTCGGCTCGCGACAGCAGCCGCAAATGGAGGATCCTCCGTTCGTGGCAGCCATGAATAGAGGATCCCAGCACCATCCCCATATGGCGCTGAGGTGTTTGCCTCCACTGCTGCTTCGTAGTGCGCATGTGCAGCGCCGCTGCATATGGCGTATGTGTTGTGCATGGCAATGCCGCGCATGCATGCTGCGTGGCAACGCCGCGACCCCAGGTGCATGCCCCCGGTGCCGCCCCAGGTGCCGGAGCTGCTTCCTCCACCCCTGCGCAATATTACCAAGGTCCGCCACCTAGTGCCACCAGCAATGTCATTGTTGCATTTAAAAGATTATTTGTACTACATCAATCCTTGGCCCTGTGTGGACATGCAGACACCACACGGACATTTAAAATGGGCAGTGATATGTGTGGAGCGCCTATAGGAAGGAATAATAATAATAATAATAATAATAATAATAAATTATTTATACTCCGCCCATCTGGCTGGGCTTCCCAGCCACTCTGGGCGGCTTCCAACAAAATATTAAAATACAGTAATCCATCAAATATTAAAAGCTTCCCTAAACAGGGCTGCCTTCAGGTGTCTTCTAGAAGTCTGGTAGTTGTTTTTCTCTTTGACATCTGGTGGGAGGGCGTTCCACAGGACGGGTGCCACTACCGAGAAGGCCTTCTGCCTGGTTCCCTGTAACTTGGCTTCTCGCAGCGAGGGAACCATCAGAAGGCCCTCGGCGCTGGACCTCAGTGTCCAGGTAGAATGATGGGGCTGGAGGAAGGCTTTTTCTGTGGTGGTTCACGCATCAAACTGCTCATCGGCCTTGAATTTCTCAGCCACATGGTGTGCTTTTTCTGGCTTATCCATTGCTATAAGCAGAAAGAAAGGGGGAGGGATAGAAAACTCTCTCCACATGCCTTGGGGAAACTCTTTGAACATCTGGCTGCTTTCGGGATGCACTGATTGAAGTCAAACGGAAGAATCCAACCACCTGGAAGGGACTGCGATGTTAGCCCTAACCGTGAATTTGGTAACAGACATAATGTATGAATAAGTACAGGGGGAGCAAGAGAGTGCCTTGTTGTCATTGCTGTTATCTTTTTCAATCAGCTCCCCAGTTTACGGTTTAGAAAGGATTGTGCTCAGATTTTTGCACTGCTAGATCCTGGTGTACATAGATCTATAAAGATTTATCCTGTTCAAATTACCAGAGGCCACATGTTTCTAGATAAGATGCTATTTAAGTAAAATGTCCTCATCTCAAATACATAGTACTCTTTTGCACACATATCGCTGTTCCATACCAATTCACTTTTGACTTTTTGATCTGACAGCTCCAGCGCATCATTTTGGATGCCTGCCTTATTATAGAGAAATGCCGTGGAACAGGTTGGCATCTGTTCTGCCAGAGAAGTGTTAAGGTAATTGAAAAATATCTATGTGATATATAATGTGCCATGATATCAAATATATCTGAAAACTCTAAAAGAGCTCGCAAGACATTTATGTTTAGAGAAGCAGAATTGTGGGAAATTTAACTGGCTGCGTTTGTGTTTTAAAGAAAATAGCATTTACACTAATAGCATTTTATCCTCTCTTTTTTTTGTAAGCTGCTTCAGATTCATTATAACATACCTTGAGTTTAAAAAAATTATTTTTTATAAATCTTAAAGTGCTTAGATTGTGCATTACACTCTTCTTAGAGATTCTGTGATTTGACACAAACATAAAATCTATGTCTCAGGATTGTAGCTTTTTGTGATTCTGCATTAGGACTAGGGAAGGAATTTGATTTTGTTTTCAGTACAATGAGAAAATACATGATTTGAACCAACACACAAACTGAAACACAGCTAGCCTTCAAAAGTTCACATTTCTCTCATTTTTGTGATGCAGTTCTCCAACTAAAAAAATGTACAAAACTGCATATGTTAGGAGAAAGTGTGTATAAAAATGTCACATATTAATGAAAAATAACATACAAAAATGCATTCTATTGTAGAAGATTGCTTACAAGGTGTGGATATTAGTCACAGCTGCATACAAAATGTGTTTATTAGGAGAAATGTCCATTAAAATGCTAACAATTTTCACCCCAGACCCAAGTTTTAATGGAACCTATAATTTCTTTATTGTTTCCTCGATTACTTAAGAAACTACTTACACTGGATTCTGGAGTGATCTGGTGTGTGTTCTGGATTGTCTAACTCAGGCATCCCCTCCGGATGTTGTGGCCTACAACTCCCATGATTCCTAGCTAACAGGACCAGTGGTTGGGGAAGATGGGAATTAATAATAATAATAATAATAATAATAATAATAATAATAATAATAATTTATTTATACCCCGCCCATCTGGCCGGGTTTCCCCAGCCACTCTGGGCGGTTTCCAACAAAATATTAAAATACAGAAATCCATCAAACATTAAAAGCTTCCCTAAACAGGGCTGCCTTGAGATGCCTTCTAAAGGTCTGGTAGTTGTTTTCTCTTTGACCTCTGGTGGGAGGGCGTTCCACAGGGTGGGTGCCACTACCGAGAAGGCCCTCTGCCTGGTTCCCTGTAACTTGGCTTCTCGTAGCGAGGGAACCGCCAGAAGGCCCTCGGTGCTGGACCTCAGTGTCTGGGCAAAACGATGGTGTCCGGGCAGAACGAATTGTAGTCCAAAACATCTGGAGGGCCGAAGTTTGGGGATGCCTGGTCTAACTGGCTTTGATCCATGAGATGGAGTGATAAAGTGAGGTGGGAATCACAGAACTGAGTCCAGCTGGCAGTGACTAGTGAACCTAAGGAGCATCTTTCATTACTCACAAGGAATCCCATTACTTTGAAGTGCCTTTAGTTTTAGAGCTAGATAGACTCCAAGGTGATGGTGGCAGTAGAGACTGATATCACAGAAATGCAAGGCTTATTGAAGGTGGCTTGTTTCAACAAACCATAGTCAACATTAACCAGATCTTTGGGTTCAGACAGAACACTAAACTATGGTAAATTGGAAATGAAAACTCCCAATGCTCTTCTTATGGCTTTGCCAGAGAAAGAGGAGGGAGGAGGGGGAGCATGAGAGCCCAGGACAGGCCACACTTGTTTCCATCACACTAAACCATGGTTTATCATGACATCCAAATACAGCCATTATTTCACACTGCAATAACAGCAGCAATCACCATGCACAACCAAACAAGCTGGATTCACTCAGCTCCATATATGGGTCATAAAGCTTAATACGTGCTTACCATCTTTTTAAAAAAATAATGATTTGCTGAGAGCATGGTATTCAGTTAAGGTTTACTCTGAGTAGACCTACTGAAATGAATGGACCTAACTTAATCATGGCTATTTCAGTGGGTCTGTTCCGAGGAAAATTCAGTTGAATTCCACCTACTGTACAGTGTTTCAATCACCAAATTGACCGATGAGCCAAATTGACCGATGAGCTGGAATATCTGTGGATTAGTTATAAAAACTAATTATAATTGTTAAAAAGTTATAAATGGAACATCCTAGGCGATTAAACTTAACTCCTGCCTAAGATTATTTCTTATATCCTAAGATCTGCTGACAGAAGCATTGTGTGCAATAAAGGTAAAGGTAAAGGGACCCCTGACCATTAGGTCCAGTCGTGACCGACTCTAGGGTTGCGCGCTCATCTCGCATTATTGGCCAAGGGAGCCGGCGTATAGCTTCCAGGTCATGTGGCCAGCATGACAAAGCCACTTCTGACAAACCAGAGCAGCACATGGAAACGCAGTTTACCTTCCCGCTGTAGCGGTTCCTATTTATCTACTTGCATTTTGACGTGCTTTCAAACTGCTAGGTTGGCAGGAGCTGGGACCAAGCAACGGGAGCTCACCCCGTCACAGGGATTCGAACCGCCGACCTTCTGATCAGCAAGCCCTAGGCTCAGTGGTTTAACCACAGCGCCACCTGGGTCCCTATTGTGTGCAATACAGAAGATTTTAAGGGAAAGTAGAATCTGTGAACACTGTTGGTTTGGTACCCAGTGTCAGCAAAAGATAAGAGAAATTAGGGAGAGCAATTCTGGCTTGTATAGACTAACGATTCTGCCTGCTCGCTTTAAGAGTCCAAAAACGCCAAGCCATCATAGTGATCATTAATACCACTTTTTTTTTTGCTTACCTAGCTTTAAAAAGATTACTGCGATCAGCAAGGGGCACCAATTTAATTGGTACATAAATTAAACCAAAGCTTCATTGGTTTTCATTAGTGAGGAATCCTGCCCTTTTGATACTTGCCTCATCAGTGGTCCAGCAAAGTATTTTAACCTCTATTTATTAAAATGCCATTTTTGTTCATCAAATAGAAGCGTGTTTTTAAACTTCTCTTTTAAAAAATGAATCATTTACTCAACCTACTTATCAGCCTAATCTATTTATAAATGAGTCAAGTGCATCCAAGGAATGTAGAATTTATTTATTTTTAACCTAAGGAAAAAATAGGCTCAATTATTGTGAGTGGCTTAAGCTTGTGTAGGTTGGCTGAACACTCTTGGGCTGATTTCTTGCTGATTTCAATATTTGTTTTGTATCTTTACGTTAGATCTTATTATGAGCCATGTGAAAACTATTCAATTTGGCGTGCATTTTTTAATGCTTTATTTATTTATTTATTTATTTATTTACTTATTTATTTATTTATTTATTATCACCACTTTTGTTACATTGTGATTATGCATTTTTTCCCACATTGTTAGCTGCCTTGGAACTAGGGAAAGGTGGCATACAAATAAAAAGACGGGTGATGGATGGATCTGTGTTACATTGCCATGGGGAATCTGTCATGTGACAAAGGTATTTGAGAGCAGAAGCAGTAAAGGAGTCTAGAAATGTTGTGAAGTGCTGAAAAGCTGCAGAATCATTTAGCATGCTGAATCTCTGTGACTCATCTTGAGGATGACTCATTCTCTGTATAAGTATTGTATCTGCTTGCAGGCAGACTAAGTCTCAGTGAGTTTGTGTCTATGAGTCAGTGTGTGTGTGTGTGTGTGCGCGCGCGTGAAGGTGGAGCGTGTGCTCTGTGAAGCCTGTGCTCAATGGAAACTCTGCGTGACTCAGGGGCATCTTACCCATAGACGTTAGTGGCGCGGGGCGCCAGGACGTCAGATTTTGGAGGGCGCCACAGGCTGAGTGTCTGGGTAGGAGAATCAGGGTGTCCTCCCTTCCCCGCTCTAAGGCAGCCTGCTCCTCTCCTCTCACCCACCCATCGGAGCGCTCTGCATCCAGCTCAGGGAAGCCCCTTTGCGTCCCCTCCTGCCGGGGCTGCCTGAGTGCCTGACGGGTGCGATCAGGGACAGGCACAGGACACCCCTCTGTGGCCACGTCGCTGCCTGCGTGCTTCCCTGCGGAGTTTGCGAGTGGAGCAGGGAAGCGCCCTGTGCAATCCCGGCCCCGAGCGAGGATGGCACAGCCGGCAAGCCACCTGATCTGCTTGCTGGCCCTCCTGTGGCACAGACTTCCCCGAATGGGGGCAGGTAAGGGGCACCGGGCGCTTAGAGGGAGGCTTCGCGGGAGGCCATCTGGACTGTGATCCGGGCGCCACTTCCTTTCGTGCAGCGCCGAGCGTGTGTCGGACCATGCGATGTAAAGGAGCCGGACCGAAACCCCCCCTTTAAAAAAGGTTGACAACTCTGGGAAACGGGGGGGGGGCAGCGGCACCAGAGATATATTTGCACCACGGCACTGGATATGCTTAAGATGGCCCTGGACTCAGTAACTCTGTGTAGGCTCTAAAGCTAGTTTAACCTTCTGTTCACTATGCTGCTATTTGCAAAGTTTATCGTCAGTCCAGCCACACCATCAATAGATGTGTGTCTTATTTTTTACCTAATGATGAGTGTTTTATGGAAGAACGGATGCCTTTTTGGGACTATTTAAATAAATATTATAGTATGAACATGAGGGCAGGATTTGAGCTATGAGCAACAGAAGTAATTAGATTATAATACTGTGGTTATGATTTTATAGATAGAAGATGGTGTGCACTAATTTGCATTGGCTTTCATATACTGGTTTGCTGGCCATTCACCCAGTACAAAGAAATCCTACTTCACATAGAATAATCCTGACAACAATCCTGTTAGGTGTGTAAACCAGTATTATACCCATTTTATTGATGGGTGTCAGGAGTATGGGCAGGAGTCAGGCTCTGGGGCCTGTAGTGCTTTGCAGGACTGGGGCCTGCCTCAGCTTGTGCTGGAGAAGCAAGGAGTGGCCACTCAGGTGAGGCCACTTGATACCTCACTGCACCTGGTGGCAGGAGCTGGGAGGGATAAAAGCTCAGCATTTCCCTTCAGCTCTTTGCCACAGAAACGCTATCCTTGCCTGGTTGCCTCTGGCCTCTCGCTCCTTGGACCCTTGCCTTGCCGACGCCTTGATCCTCGCTCCTTGGACCCTTGCCTTGCCGACACCTTAATCCTTGACCCTTGGACCCTTGCCTTGCCGACGCCTTGCTCCTTGATTCCCAGACCTTCGCCTCTGCCTTGCTCCTTGACCCTGCGACTGCCTGCTGCTGGACCCTCAGCCCTACACCTGTTCCTGCTTCTACGTCACCATCTTGCCTCTGCTCCTGACGTCCTCAGTCAGGGCTTCAACCGCCCACCGACTGGACCGTGACAATGGGGAACGGAATGGCCGATGCTGAAAATATAGCACTTTACCAAAAACACATATTGAGTGTATGGCTGCGCTGAGATTTGAACTTTGGGATTTGCCTGTCCCACTTGCTGAAATCAATATACAGGTATTGCATCAGCCAGCCATTTCCTCACAGAAAAATCCACCTTGGGTGTCATATTTATGATGAATAAAAGGCTATGGATAATAGAGCAAAATGATAATACAGTGGTACCTTGGGTTAAGATCTTAATTCGTTCCAGAGGTCCGTTCTTAACCAGAAACAGTTCTTAACCTGAGGCGTGCTTTTGCTAATGGGGCCTCTTGCTGCCTCTGCGCTGCTGGCGCACAATTTCCATTCTTATCCTAGGGCAAAGTTCTTAACCTGGAGCATCCACTTCCTGGTTAGTGGAGATTGTAACCCGAACCATCTGTAACCCGAGGTACCACTGTAATGGGAATTAGTCCCGTGTATTTTTCAGAGGAGATGAGTTGAGGGAAGGGACATTCACAATGAGGAGGGGAGATTTCACAATATAGGTGGACATTTGAATCCCCTTATTGGCTACCCAAAAATGTTTACAGTACAGGTATCTGACAGAGTCACTTGCTAGAGAGATATTAACACAATTATTAATAATTTTTCCAGATAAAATACTAAGGATATTCTTTTGCATTCATTTCCGTGCCTCCCCCCCAAAAAAACCAACAACACACATGCAAGTATTCACCCCAATTGCTTCCAGGTCAAAAGACCAGCAGGCAGGGAACCTTGCTTTGCATGTGACAAGAGACAGTAGCCGCAAAAGTCATTCATTCCCAGCAAACAGAAACTGCAAACAACAGAGGAGCGAAAACTGAGCCTTTCTGGAAGAGATTAATGAGAAGGTAAATAATTGACAAAGTTCTGTGTCCTTGTTTGACTGAGAATTAGATAAATTAACCTATAAAAGAAGAAAGAATTGATGAGGCAGAAGAACTGCATAAACAGAGCACAAATGGAGCAGTTGACAAGGAGAAGAAAAGCCGGTGGAGATGGAAATGTATCATGCGCCGGCACAGTGCTTAATAGGAAGAATTAAGCATAAGGATTGGGCTGTTGCATCATCTGTAACCCAGGGCTGGCACCAGAAGCTAAGTGGCCTTAGATATTATCCACAGATGCACTCATGCTTATGTACACATTTCTAATGTGCCCCCGTGTAGCCTGCAACTGATTCCGTATAGCTTACTGAGGTTAAGAGACAGGAGGCATACCCAGGAGTTGATGAAACCGGCCTTTGCTGGGGGCGCAGGCCCAGGGTGCGTGTGTGCAAATATCACCCATCAGATTATGGAGTGTGAGGTGTATGCGTGTGGTGACATGCTGCTGCTGTCGCAGCAAGATCAAACGCTGGAGAAGGTTCCCATCCTTCTTGCCACTGTGGCACAAAGGCGTGCAAAAATGTTTTTTTTCACTTCCTGCTCACCTTGCCCGCACTCTGGACACTTTGAATACTCAGGTCACGTAAAATGTAAAAAGGTAAAAGTTAAAGGACCCCTGGACATTTAAGTCCAGTCAAATGTGACTATGGGGTCGCGGCACTCAACTCGCTTCCAGGCCATGGGAGCTGGCGTTTGTCCACAAACAGCTTTCTAGGCCATGTGGCCAGCATGACTAAACCACTTCTGGTGCAACGGGACATTGTGATGGAAACCAGAGCGCATGGAAACGGGTTTAACTTCCTGCCACAGTGGTACCTATTTATCTACTTGCACTGGTGTGCTTTCGAACTGCTAGGTTGGCAGGAGCTGGGACAGAGCAACGGGAGCTCACCTTGTTGTAGGGATTCGAACCGCCAACCTCCAACTGGCAAGCCCAAGAGGCTCAGTGGTTTAGACCACAGTACTACCCGCGTTCCTACATTTACCACGTAAAATGTAGTAATGTCTAATGTGACTATTGTGGTAAAGGAATATTTTCTGGGGTGGGAGTGCCAATACAGCTCCTTGCCAAGGGTGTAAGGGACCCTGGGTACACCACTGTTAACAGACCTAGCCACTCTCTCATTTTCAGAAGGAGAGTTACCATTGTAGGAACAATGTCCTTGTCACTTCTTCTAAACGCAGTTTTCCCTCGTTCTCTTTGTTCCCATCAATTTCATCTGCAGGGGTGTTTACTAAAGCAGCCTTCCCCAATCTGGTGCAGCCCAGATATTGTTGGACCGCAACTCCCATCATACCTGACCATTGGCCACACTGGCTGGGGGTGATAGGTGTTGTGGTCCAAAACATCTGGTCGGCACCAGGTTGGGGAAGGCTGTCCCAAAAAGCGAGATTTCCCACATGGTCTTCCAAATAGCACATAATTGTGTCACTGCTCTGACCTCCATGCATTGGCTGAGCCTGAGTGCAGAGCGTCCTTGCACATGAAACTTGTATTTAGGTATATGCGCTCTCTCTCTCGCCTTGTGCAGATGGATCCTGGGTTTTGCATGGTCCGCATGGTGCAGTCCTTCTTCCTGTTATATGGTGCATGGGATATACCATGGGTAGGCAAACTAAGGCCCGGGGGCTGGATCCGGCTCAATCGCCTTCTAAATCTGGCCCGCGGGTGGTCTGGGAACCAGCGTGTTTTTACATGAGTAGAATGTGTCCTTTTATTTAAAATGTATCTCTGGGTTATTTGTGGGGCATCAGAATTTGTTTTTCCCCCCCAGATATAGTCTGCTCCCCCACAAGCTGTGAGGGACAATGGACCGGCCCCCTGCTGAAAAAGTTTGCTGACCCCTGGGATATACTATGTAATTGGATCATCGTCTGCCCCTTCAGCTACCATTTTGTATCTGGCTCTGGCTGGCGGATCTCACAGTCCTTGTTGTTGTTTAGTCGTGTCCGACTCTTCGTGACAGTCCTTGCAAAGAAACGAAACAGAGCCTGGAGTCTGTGGGATATTTGCTAGATAGGTACATGATAGGAGCTGAAGCTAACAGAGTTTTCCTATAAGTTTACTAAAGAGAACTCCACTGTGCCCATACAGGAGGAGGGGACAACCCTGGCTGGACACTTCTTCTTTGCTCTTTCCAGCAACATAGAACATCTCCATTGCTCAGACACCATTTTAAAGTAGACTAAAGTACCGTATTTTTCCATGTATAAGACTAGGTTTCCTCCCCCAAAAAATAATGTCAGAAATTAGGGAGCGTCTTATACACGGGGCCCATCTCCCCCCATTTTCTTAAATCTGAGCCCCCCAAAATAGGGGGTGTCTTATACATGGCGGCGTCTTATAGACAGAAAAATACAGTATGTCTTTGTAACTAGATTGCCACTTTAAGCCTGCCTGAACAAAGCTGCTGTTATCTGTTACTCTTCAACAAGTAAATATTATTTTTTACCTTTTACACAAGACCGTTTGTGTGATTGCTGTTTTAAGGGGAGGGGGAGAAAAGGGGGAAATACCAGGAGAATCCAGTCTGCCTTAAAGCATCCTGGATTACTTAAACTAATAGGCTAAAACTGGCCTATCTAAGCTTCCCTTTTAAGCTGCAAAGGGATGGCACCCTGCTGAACTCACAAATGTGAGGAACCATAATATCTAATCTATCTATCTTCTTCTAGCATCTCAACACATCCCTGCAAAGTCTGTATCAGGCATGGGTGTGGAGTCTGCACGTGCCTGATCTATAGGAACATCCTTCCGCTTGGGACTGTTTGTGTCTGATCCTGAGCTCTTTCTGGAGGTGCTGTAAGACTTGCAGGTGACCCACACAAGTCCTCAAAATGAGGAAGGGGGTGAAGTGGCATACAAGCTTCGGAAGTGGACTGCCACATGAAGGCATTGCTTTAATCTGAAACTACAGAGAGAAGCATCATCAAAGCATGAAATATTACAACCCACAAAAAGTAGGACGGGAGAAAGCAGCCATTGTTCTGCCTGTATTTTAGCTTTATTTGCAGCTCTGCCTGCAAATAAAGAATCTTCTGCTCATAGTATTCTGTGTGACGCCTCTGCCCTGTTTTGTATGTATGGCCACAAAGCATCGTATAGCATCCTACTTGCTTTGAAGGATGTGTGTGTGTGTGTGTGTGTGTGTGTGTGGTCAATTCAGGGAGACTGCTTATGGGCACAAAAACAGAGCGAACAAACAATTCAGCACAAGAAAAAGAAAAAAGGATTATGTGCACACAGGGCGCTCCTGTCACATGCTTCGTATCGTTCCAAGATTTACTAATGTTTTGTCTTTAATCAAGCCAGCTTGTATTGCTGACATTTCCATTAACAAAGAAAAATGGTCTCCCCTTTCAGATTGGTTATGTTGTTATTAATTGGTTCAGATGTTGTTTCAAACCGGATCAGAGTTGAATATAAACAGTCTCGCCAATGTTCCAGATAGCTGCGCCAGCATGTGGAGTTTATGCAGCAGTAAGTTTGCTTGGCCCCTGATCCGTTAAAAAATAAATAAATGTTCCACCTCTTGGATGTGCACATGCTTGGTGAGTATTTGGTGGGGCACCCACATATTATTCGGATCTGTATTAGAGCTCTTCTTTGAACTGAAAAGCATTATCTCTCAGCAAGTAGGCATTGCAACAAGTACTTCCCTGCTCGTTTCTACAGTGGTTAAGGCGATTTGTGAAAATTCCACCCCTGAAATTTCAGAGCTTGTGCTTTGAATACACAAGACCCCAAGTTCAATCCCCAGCCTCTCCAAGTAGGGCAGAACCCTGCGTCAAACCCTGGAGAGCAGGTGCCAGCTGACATCAACAATAGATCAGGGGTCAGCAAACTATTTTTGGAGGGGGCCGGTTCACTGTCCCCCCAGAGCTTGTGGTGGGCCAGACCACACACACGCACGTGATGGAGGGGGCTTATGTCTCTCTCCCTCTCTCTCCCAGCCCCTCCCCTCCCCCTGCCTACCTACGCTGCTGCCGTCGGCATTGCGCTTTCCCAACCGCAGCTCCTGTGCCTGCCCTTGCGAGGGCTGCTTTCGGTCTGCTCGGGCCGCCCCCCAGCCTCTGCCGCTCACAAGGGCAGGCACAGGAGCTGTGGTTGGGAGAGGTGCTGCACTGTGCTCTGCCAACCGTGGCTCCTGTGCCTTCCCTTGAGAGCACCAGAGGCTGGCAACAGCGTCAGAGGGATGAGCGGCCTGAAAGGGCTAGCTGGCTCCGGAAGCTCAGCCCAGCCCCCTTCCTCCACTACGCAGGGCGGGGAGAAGGGTGGGGGAGAAGCCAGGAGGAGGCGCCGTTGTGTATGAGAGGGAGTGGGGAAATGGCACGGGGGGGGGGGGAATGGTGGCACCGGAAGAAAAAAATTAACGAAAAAAATTAAACAGAATCGCTGATCCACAGAATGTCCTTGGGCCAGATCCTATGGGCAATTGGGCCGGATCTGGCCTGTGGATTGTAGTTTGCCGATCTCTGGACTAGATGGACCAATGAGCATTCTAAGACAACCTTCTGTGTTCCTGTAAACCACCAGAAAAGGGCCTGTCCTGCCCATTACTGCCCCCAAACTTAACACTAAACCAAAGGTCCTCAGATTCTTCTCCCCTTCTGTCCAAGACCCCTTGAAAATTGCTGAGGGCATTGGCGGACCACTTAATAGATTTTTCCCTGCCTGTTGTAGCAAACATAATGCAGTGTGCTAGATGCTGTATGATTTTTAGCTGTCTTTTTGGTTGCTTCTGTTATTTCTGATGTTGTTTTACAATCTGAATTCCATGGAATGCGGTAGCGTGTAAAATACAATATAAGAAATAAAAGAAGCAACAACAGTTCAACTGAAAAGCATCAACGCACCTGGATCGCACCAACCTCGCCTTTCTCCCTCCTGGAGAAGTGGCATTGATTAGGGAAGTTTTAAATGTATGGTGTTTTATCATGTTTTTAATATTCTGTTGCGAGCCACCCAGAGTGTCTAGGGAAACCCAGCCAGATGGGTGGGTTAATAAATAATAATAATAATAATAATAATAATAATAATAATAATATGCACTTCCTGAAGCAAAAGGAGAACTGAAATGCAGCCATCCTTCAAAAGTGCCACTTCTCTGAATTTTGCAATTAATTATTATTATTATTATTATTATTATTATTGATTCAGCTTTCAACAGATCAGGCGAATACCACCTCCCAACCGTGCCATGCACTGCCACTCTCCACATGTGATTAGTCTCCTTTTACTTCTGTATCATTCCCTCTGTTTATTATTATTATTGGGGGGGGGGTTAGGGGGTAAGTGGCAGTACAGTGTACACCACCTCTTTTCCCCGCCACTGATTCCTGCCCGCCGGAGGAGTTTTGGTGCCACCCACCAAAGCAGGTCTACCACAAAGTGGTGCAGCTAGAGCAGCCAATGCTTCCTCTTTCCCTCCTTCCCTTGGCGCGTGAGCTTCTCTAGCTCACCACTTTGTGGTAGAGGAGGACTGCTTTGCTCTGCCACAAAGTGGTGTGGCTAGAGTGGCCCACACGTCAAGGAAAGGAGGAAAAAGAAGCGTCAGCCATTCTAGCCACACCATTTTGTGGTAGACCCACTTTGGCAAGTTGTGCCAAAACGCCTCCAGGGGGCAGGAAGCGGTGGCAGTGGTGGAGGCAGGCAAGGGGGTGGAAGATGCTGCATACCAGAACCTCATTTTCTCAAATAAAGCAGTGGTTACTATTACTTAAAATTCTATACTGCCCTTCATTCGAGGATGACAGGGTGGTTTATATGTTTGCAATGTTTAGGCTGTGTGTGCCACTGCTTAGGAAAAACTGTTTTTCATACATTATAAACTTCTCATACAGTCAGAGTGTAGAAACACCCAACAAGACAGAAAACACCCGCTCTCACATCTCATTTCCAGTTCCCGATCACGGGTGGCATTCGATCGTATACACAAGCCCTTAGAAAAGAGCATGAAATATACTAGCCAACCTTGAGGCATTACATTTTTTTTTCATAAGCTTTGGACCCTCACAAGGAAAGCTGAAATGAACACAATAGTTGAAAGAACATGCTTGGCATTTCCAGAAGGAATGTCCTATCGACTGGGGGTGGGGGGTGGGGAGGCAATAGCTGTCTGGGCAGTGGATTCTGAAGGCTTGGGGCTTTGATGAGTTTTTAGGAAGTGAAAAGAGTCTGATGAGGCTGAAAAATTTGGAACCAACAACTGCAAAATCAGCAGAAAGATTTATCTCTCTTCATTTGGCAGAGCAGGAATTCTGTTTGATTAAATTTTCATGGTGGTTGCACCGTGCAGAAAGATTAAAAACAAAAGTGGGGTTGCAAGAGGTTCTGAATAAACATGTACACACAAATGATTTCAAGCAGTATTGGATACCTCTTTGATTTCAATAGCAGAGGTGCATAGTTGATATACACTATGTGTTCCGGATCAGAACTAACTCCTGTTCAGCTTTGCAGGATTTCCTTCCAGGAAGGTGCCTTATATGGCATCAGATCATTGGTCAATATCTCCTATGTTGTCTCTCAGCTGCTTTCTGGCAGCTGGACTGGTGACAGGGAGCAGCCCCCAGGACCATATAACACTGGTCCTAAAGGATCTACATTGGCCCCCAGCATGTTTCCGAGCACAATTCAAAGTGTTGGTGCTGACCTTTAAAGAAATGGCTGTATATCTGAAGGAGCATCTCCACCCCCATTGTTCAGGCCAGACACTGAGATCCAGCTCCAATGGCCTTCTAGCGGTTCCCTCCCTGTGAGAAGTGAAGCTACAGGGAACCAGGCAGAGGGCCTTCTCAGTAGCAGCACCTTCCCTGTGGAATGCCCTCCCATCAGATATCAAGGTGGTAAATAACTATCTGACTTTTGGAAGACATCTGAAGGCAGCTCTGTGTTGGGAAGTTTTTTAATGGTTGATGTTTTATTGTGTTTTTAATATTGCTATAGATTTAAGGGGGGGGCCCTAAACCCTATAAGTTAATAAATGCCAGGATTTTGATTAATTGGGGTATCAATTAAAGCTGCAGAGCTTTGCCACACTGGCAGCCCTGCACAGGGAAGTTTTAAATGTTTGATGCTGTATTGTGCTTTTAATATCTTGTTGGGAGCAGTCCAGAGAGGCTGGGGCAACCCAGTCAGATGGACAGCATTTTATATTTATAATTTCAGACAGGGGACATTCCCAGCCCTACCAGGGATCAAGACTGTCTGCATTCAAAGCAGATGCTACACCACTGAGCTATGACCATATACAGTGCTTTTTTTCAGGGGGACGCATACCCCTAAACATTTTGTGAATCTAACTTTGGCCTCATTGAGGGGCAGTAGGAAAATGAGAGTACCCCTAATCAGTTTTTTTTAAAAGAAAAGAAGCATTGACCACACACACACGTACATACAAATTTGAAAAGATACCCGTGTTTCTCAGAAAATAAGACACCGTCTTATATTTATTTTTCCTCAAAAACACACACTATGGCTTATTTTCAGGGGATGTCTTATTTTTTTCCCTCCTTCTCCTGCCACGGCCGGCATTGCTGCTGCGCCTATCACTATGTCTTATTTTCGGGGTATGGCTTATATTCCTTGAATGCTTAAAAATCCTGCTATGGCTTATTTTATGGCTACATCTTATTTTTGGAGAAACAGGGTATCTATAGTTATAGCTGTCAAGTTCTCCATTTTTTAAAGGGAAATTCCCTTATGCTGAATAGGCTTCCTCACAAGAAAAGCGAAAACTTGACAGCTATGTCTATAGATATAAACAGCTATGGTGGGTAGATTCTAGCTACCGAGTTCTGATCTAACTGAAGTTTCCAAGTTGTTTCTAAGGACAGCCTCACATTGCAGTTATCCAGCTCAGAGGTTACCATGATGTCTGTCACCTTGGCTAGGGTATCTATGGACTGCAGTTTGTAAAGGGTGCTGTAAGGGGGAGAAAGTACAGAGAACCGCCCCCTTGCATCAGAAGTAGCTCCTCCCCAAGCAGCGATGGAAGCGAGGGCTCTGAGGAGGCTAGTCAGGAAGTTGAGAGAGAGGGCCAGGGCTCCAGCAACATGAGAGAGCCCCGGCCACACAGGAGTGAGGAAAGGGAGGGGGAGAAGGGAGAAAATGAAAACCTGGAGCGTAGACCCTTTCCTCCGGTTCCGGAATTACGCAGGAGAAAGAGAGGGAGGAGATTCACTGTCCCGAGACTGCTATGTTGGAGAAGATCATGTGGGGGGGGGGGGCAGTGCCGGATTCTGCATCGGACTGAGCAGCCATGTTTTACACACCCGGCTCACTGTAAATAGACTGCACTAATAAAAACTGTTTAAAGACAAGCATGTGGAGCATCGTTACTCTAGAGTAGTCGCAAGAACCTCCAACAGGTGCCAAGAGCCAAGAGCTGTTAGGAGATTCCTGTTGCCA
This sequence comes from Zootoca vivipara, assembly GCF_965207765.1. Taxonomy (NCBI): domain Eukaryota; kingdom Metazoa; phylum Chordata; class Lepidosauria; order Squamata; family Lacertidae; genus Zootoca; species Zootoca vivipara. Next base: position 15,108,393 of record NC_142594.1, on the reverse strand, counting down.
ATACAGGTCTATAGTTCTCGGACTGGCTTAACAACCTATCCTTCTTCCCATGCATCTCTGGAAACTGTAGCTCCGTGATGGGGGTGAAGGTGTTCTCAGCACCCTTGACAAACTACAGTTCCCAAGATTATGGGGGGGGCTGCTTAAAGTGGTATGATAGTGCTTTAAATGTGTAGTGTAGATGGGGCATGAACAGGTAGCCAGACCATAAACAGGTAGAGGGGAATATAAGATACAATCCAGGCAACTTTTAAAGATCCATTTATTTCCATGAAAAAGTTAAATGTTTTGTTTTCCAGCTTCGGCTGGGCTGCTAGCTAGGACCATTTTTGGACAGGGAAGTTTGTGTTTTACTATGTGTGCTTCTTTCTCAGAAAACTTGTTGTTGTTGTTGTTTAGTCGTTTAGTCGTGTCCGACTCTTCGTGACCCCATGGACCAGAGCACGCCAGGCACTCCTGTCTTCCACTGCCTCCCGCAGTTTGGTCAGACTCATGTTCGTAGCTTCGAGAACACTGTCCAACCATCTAACCCTCTGTCCAGATAATAAAAATACCGTCAATGTATCACAGGTACAAGAGAGGTTTGAGTGGGTAGGTAAACTCCTACCCACTCAAACCTCTCTTGTACCTGTGATACATTGACAATATTTTTATTATCTGGACACATGGTCAACAGACCCTGGAAACCTTCCACCAGACATTCAGTGACTTTCACCCCACCATCAACCTAACAATGAACCAATCTATGCAAGAAATACATTTTTGGACACTACTATAAAAATACAGGATGGACGTATAGACACCACCTTATACTGAAAACCAACTGACCGACAAACATATCTACATGCTTCTAGCTACCATCCCAAACATCCCAAACAATCCATCGTATACAGCCAGGCCCTACGTTACAACCGCATCTGTTCCAACTCTACAGACAGAGAATCTCACCTAAGAGATCTACAGCAAACCTTTTTAGAACAAAAATATCCACCTGATGAAGTTAAACAACAGATCAACAGAGCCAGACTGATACCTAGAGAGAACATGCTGCAAGACAGACCCAAAAAAAGAAAATAACAGAACACCACTAGTTATCACATACAGCTCCCAAGTTAAAACAGTACAACGCATCATCAGAGATCTACAACCTCTCCTAGACAATGACAGCTCTCTTTCTCAAGCTCTGGGAGGAAGACCTTTCATTGCCTACAGACAGCCACCCAATCTTAAACAACTCCTCACCCACAATAATACAACCACCAGACTTAACATGGACACTGGTTCCAGAGCCTGCAATAAACCCAGATGCCAACTTTGCTGCCACATACACCCGGACAACACCATTACTGGCCCCAACAACATCCAACATACCATCTCAGGACTATTTAATTGCTCATCCTCTAACATTGTGTATGCCATCAAATGCCAACAGTGCCCTTCAGCTCTCTATATTGGACAAACAGGCCAAACCCTACGCCAAAGTATAAATGGACATAAATCTGTCATCAGGAATTACAAGACAGAGAAACCAGTGGGAGAACACTTCAATCTCCCAGGACATTCTACAAAATCTCCAATTAGCTGTCTTACTACAAAAGAATTTCAGAAATAAACTGGAAAGAGAAGTTGCTGAATTGCAACTTATCACCAAGCTTAAAACCATGGAGAGACCTGGTTTGAACAGAGATGTTGGATTCTTATCTCATTATACATGATAAAGTGATCTTCAGCCATCTCACCCCTTGCTTTTTCATGCAAGACCATTTGCAGTCGTTTACAGTCATCTACAGCTATCAGTCAGTCAATCACCCATTTCCACCACCCTTCTGAGTGATACCCCTCCCCACCCTTTCTCTATATATAAGCGTCTGGGGACTTCTATTTCAGTGTATCTGAAGAAGTGTGCATGCACACGAAAGCTCATACCAAAATAAAAAACTTAGTTGGTCTTTAAGGTGCTGCTGGAAGGAATTTTTTTATTTTGTTTCGACTACGTCAGACCAACACGGCTACCTACCTGTTCCTTCAGAATGGATAGGTTTGATCTTCTTGCAGTCCATTGGACTCTCACGAGTCTCCTCCAGCACCATAATTCAAAAGCATCAATTCTTCGGCGATCAGCCTTCTTTATGGCCCAGCTCTCACTTCCATACATCATTACTGGGAAAACATTAAAAGCCCCATAATAAGACAAACCTCCTCTTGGCTACTGGAGTAGGATTTGTGTCCTGCCTGCAACCTAGTCTTACATTTTGAAAGAAATCCAGTGCATTATTTCTTCAGATTTCTTGTCAGGAACTGTATGCTTGCTCTGTAGCAGTTCATTGCACCCCCTCATTGGGTGGCTAATGGGTTTTGGCACCTGACTGCATATTTGATATTTTATCCAGAACGTCTGCAGCATAATAACATTTTCTTTCTATTACTAACATCACAGTTCCTCTTTTCAATCCAGCTTTGACAAGCTTGTTATTAATTATTGTTTTTGTTTATAATACAAGTTAATTATTTTCTGGCGTAGCGCCCAGAAGCAGATTCCCATTAATCTTTGATCTGGACAAATACAGCCTCATTCTAGAAGACTTCATAATTATACAAGATTGGCAGGCCTAACCTGTGGCCCAGTATTATCAAGAGCCGAGAGGCCATAACTGTACTGGTCTTATGCCCGGGAACAGCCGTAGTGCCCCTTTGCATTTTCAGCAGCAAAACAAAAGGGCAATACTGAAGAAACAAGAAATGGCATAGCAACATTGGCAGATGTTCCCACTGTGTTTTTGGCTATTCAGTGCCACTCATTAAAAATGAAATTTAACACTAACAGAACTGACTCAATCTATCGCAGATATTGCACAGTCTGAAGCAACTGGAAGCATAAGAACTGGCTCCTTTTTGAATCATTGTCCAGACCCATCAAAATATTATTCAAACTTTCACTTGCAGAACTCTTTAAAAACAGAACATCAAAGATGCATTCAAAATATCCATACCATGTCTTGCGCTGTCCAGCAATGGCTCGACTTCTTAGAAATAAATGATAACTCCAAAAATCCAAAATTTCTCTCTCTCCCATTCCAGCCTGCCTTAGCCTGCTTAAGGCTATGCAGTTTCTTGGAGAGAGATTATCGCATGATTTTGTTCTCTGATTTAGAGAAGGGCTAACAAGGCAACACCCTTCAAAATGGTGAATTTGCAACTGTATAGCTTTGTCACCTGATCTAAGATTACAACACTCACATGTTAGCTACCAGAAAACAACGGTTAGCCAGCCATCAACTCAACAGGAGCTCAGAGAGAACTTTGAAAACTACTGTGGAAAACCTCCAATGTTATCAATACACATTTTCCATTTTAAGCCTTCATTAATACACATACATTTTCCATTTCTGGGTCAATTAAATCCATTATACATAACACAATCAGCATACAGCAGGGGTCAGCAAACTTTTTCAGCAGGGGGCTGGGTCCACTGTCCCTCAGACCTTGTGGGGGGCCGGACTATATTTTGGAAAAAAAATATGAATGAATTCCTATACCCCACAAATAACCTAGAGATGGATTTTAAATAAAAGGACACATTCTACTCATGTAAAAACATGCTGATTCCCGCACCACCCAGGGGCCGGATTTAGAAGGTGATTGGGCCGCATCTGGCCCCCAGGCCTTAGTTTGGGGACCCCTAGCATACAGCTTGTGTGCAGTAAATATCTTATTGCTGGTTCCTCTGACTCCCTCCCAAGACACACAGACAGACTTACCCTTGTAAGTAAGGTTGCCAGACTCAATAGAGGACAGGACTTCTGTGCCTCTAATTGCCCTGCTCTCTTTTGAGTCTGGAAACCTTAAAGAGAAACCAGCAGACCCTTTGCTTGGAAATTAAACAAAGGGTCTGCTGGTTTCTCTTTAAGGTTTCCAGACTCGAAAGAGAGCAGGGCAATTAAAGGCACAGAAGTCCTGTCCTCTATTGAGTCTGGCAACCCTACTTGTAATTAGAAAGAGATATTTAATCAGGCTCGGCAGCAAAGACAATGCTCAGGACACACAATTCAGGAGGAGTTCAGGAGCAGGTCAAGAAGTTCATAACTGGATGGAAGTGCAAAAGATGTCCCAACAAGTTTCCACGACTCTCCCACCAGCTTTGAAAGATGAAGCATGAGATACTCACTCACAAGACTCTCTCAACTTGTGGGAATGCCAAGATTCACAGACTCCATTGCAGTGGGTGGGTCTGCTACCATTTGTGAAAGAGATGCCTGGTTTTAGCTGACAAGACTGCAGCCTCCTGTTCTGGCTTGGGTGGGGCTCATGACATCCCTGTTACAGCTGTCTTCATCCTGTTTGTGGGCAGATAGATTGGGGAAAACATTCAACCAAAATTCTTCCTGGGGAGGATAAACTCTCCAATAGTTTTTTGAGGTTGGGGTTCATCATGAGCAATGGCAAAGGCACAGATTCTTTTTGCCTCCCCCCCCCCTCCCGGCCAATAAAATGTTATTTGTTCTTGCTGTTGCAGGTGTCAACAGTAGCAACTGTGTTGGCACGCTGGCTGGCTTTTTTTTTATCCCCCACGATGCTATGAACCTCCTATCATTCTGGGCCACTGAAGTGGGGGGGGGGGAGTGGCATGTGCTACCAAAAATGAGAATATTTTTATGAGAAAACTGGGGATGAGAGAAAGAAAGAAAATCAGGGATTTTATTAGAAAAATGTCTTCTGACAAATCTCAGCTTGACTTCAATTACTGCCTTTTCTGCTGCAGATACCCTGAGGTCATCCTGCAAGGAAGAATGAGGCATTACTCACTTTATCCTTTCTCCCTTGCTCCCCTAAGTTATCAAGTGACTCTTGCATGTGTGAAATGGAGAACAGATGGCACTTCTCATTCGTTTCAGGGCTGCCTCTACTATACGGCCTTTTAAATGTGTTTGGAGGGGAGGTTAGTGGTGTTGTTGTTTTGTTATTATGATATGTATTTTGTGTTTTCATACTGTAAACAACTCTGTGATCTTTGGATGAGGGGTGGTATATAATAATAAATCTCTTGATAGCACGTCATTCAGTAAGTCTCAGCAGAATGTGTGAGTGGCAGCCCCCATGTCAGAGGTGATGTGATGTTGTTTGATTACAGCTCCCATCCTCCCTGACCACTGGTCCTGCTAGTTAAGGATGATGGGAGTTGCAGTCTAACAACATCTGGGGACCCAAGGTTGAGAAAGGCTGTTCTAGTGTATTGAGATACCAAGTGCATGTGCGAATCGGCCCCAGGCGGTAATCACATCTGATGTATACAGGTGTCAACAAAGACAGAGGTCTTGCATAGTGATTAACATCATCTGGGTTGTATACTACCATCAGTAGTGGTTTTCCCTTTCTTCCAACCAGCTATGGATGGATGAATGAATTCCCTTTGTGGGTTGAAGTATCTCTTTACATGAAGTACATCATGACAGTTACCAGTGTTAACAACTGTTAACTCTCGAAAGTGCAATGCTCTCTATTGTCAAAAACGGGTCCTGTAGGTAGGATGCCTAAGAAGCACCATATACTCAAGCTTACTAAAAGCCAGTCTGCATACTTGTCACAGAATACAAAATCCAAACATTGTATTAACCACAGTTGTGTTACTGTATTGGAAATTGTATGGAATTGGAAATCCCAGCCCCATACACTCTTAAAGATGAATCCCTCGCAAATTAATGCAAGGGTGTCCAAATTGTTGATGCACTCTGATGGATCCTGAGTAGAGGTGGATGGATCAGTCTATCTCTGGTGCATGCCTGTTTCATATGTCCACTCTGCCTCATTTCCACATCATTTTGTAAATATTTGAAAATTCATGAAAATTCACATTTCAATGTAATTTCCACGAAATACACTTTCCCACATGCTTTAACCCCAAATACTAATTTTTGCATGCATTTTGTATACAGTGGTACCTCTACAGTGGAACCTCGGTTTATGAACACCTCGGTTTATGAATTTTCGGTTTACGAACGCTGTGGACCCATCTGGAACGGATTAATTCACTTTCCATTACTTTCAATGGGAAAGTTCGCTTCAGTTTATGAACAGACTTCCGGAACCAATTACACCCATGCTTCGGGTTAAGTACGCTTCAGGTTGAGTACTCCACGAACCCGTCTGGAACGGATTAATCCACTTTCCATTACTTTCAATGGGGAAGTTCGCTTCAGTTTATGAACGCTTCAGTTTAAGTACTCCACAGACCGCCTGGAACGGATTAATCCACTTTCCATTACTTTCAATGGGAAAGTTCGCTTCAGTTTATGAACGCTTCAGTTTATGAACAGACTTCTGGAACCAATTGTGTTCATAAACCGAGGTACCACTGTACTTACGAATTTAATGCATTCCAAACGCACATTTGTAAGTCGAAAAAATCGAATCCCATAGGAATGCATTGGGAGAAAAAATTCGTAAGTCGAAGCAACCCTATCTAAAAATTCGTAAGTAGAAAAAATCCTATCTAAACCGCATCCAAGATGGCGGACGGAGCTCCATTCGTAAGTAGAAACATTCGTAAGTAGAGTTATTCGTAAGTAGAGGTACCACTGTACATCTGAATGTATGCATTTGTATAGGCATTCAAGCAACTGGTTTTAGGCTGGGTAACAGATTCCCACTACATGTGTCTGTCTGGACACTGCATTCCTGAAGACAGTCAGCGTGATTTGAAGGATAGTAATTTGCACTTTCCTGGAGAGGTTTAGGTGCAGCTTCTTGCTTGATCTTGGGGCTCCATTGTCTCCCAAGACAGACGAATGCCAACAGCTACACAAAGGATTAAAAGCTTTCACTCCTGCTTTAGGACATCGATGCTCTGCAGGGCTGTTTCCTAAGAGGCAGAAAAACTGACAGGAGCAGACACTATTCAGTTGAAGATTTGTGTATGTGTGTGTTGAACTGACAAGTGCACTGCAAAATTCAGAAAAGTGCAAAAACAGAAGGATAACTGTGCTCTAATCCATGCATTCGCCCAGGAAGTGCAAATCATATTGGTTTGCTTAAACATGTGGCCCAGACAAAATCATCAAGCATTGCTAGCCTAGTGGCACCTCAAGGTCACTGAAGAACGTAAAGCAGAATAGAATACATAGCTCTCTGGGATAGCTTAATTGGTAGAGCATGAGACTCTTAATCGCAGGGTTGGGGGTTTGAGCCCCACTTTGGGTCAGTGTGTTGGTGACCCTCACGGTCCCTTCCAACGAGGCCCGTCCTAGCCATAGAGGCTAGTGGCGCAATGAACCACGGCGCTGGGCACTGGAGGGCACTGGAAGGGCGCCAAGTGAGCGCAGGGTTCCGGCGGTCTGGCCAGGACTGCGCTCCACGAGCTGAGAGGCTGCGCCACGTCTCTCTCCTTCTCCGAGGACTCCGTGCCGCACCTCCTTCTCCTTTCCTCCGCGCTAAGCTCCGCTCAGTCGAGCTTCGCCACCAGCATGCGCACAGTGCCCAATCAGCTCTTGCTGGTCCCGCGGTGTGCGCTGGTGGCGAAGCTTGACTGAGAGGAACCCAGAGCTGGGGAAAGGAGAAGGAGGCGCAGCGCGGATTCCTCAGAGGTGGCCTTGGAGGTGGCCTCTCACTGCTGCCGCGGTCCGTTTGGCACTCCCGGGTCCTTGGAGAGGCTCTGGAGCAAAGTCTGGCCGCTCAGGAGCTGGTTTGGCCAGCAAGGCGGGAGGGGGCTGCCTGTAGCCCACCAGCTCATAGAAGGGCAGCTGCCTCAGCATGATCACTTTGGTGCTGCGCTTTCAGAGGGGGGCGCTGGAGGGACCTTTGCGCCACGGCGCTGGATGGGCTTAAGACGGCCCTGCTTCCAACTCTATGATTCTTAAGTGGACACTAGGGGTGCAGAACGTCACCTGCTATTACATTTGCCCACAATGGGACAATGAGAGCATGATGGGAGAAAGAGGTGCAAACCATAGCACCACAGTTCAGAGGGTTTCTGAGGATCACAGCAAGAATTCAACAGTGATGAGAGAGAACAGTGGCTGGGTTCATTTGGCAACTGCATGGAGGAGAGTGGCAATGTTGCAGGCGGGGTGAAGCTGGGGTGCTGGGGAGGGAGAAATAGGGTGGGTGGGAGAGTGTGTCTCAAATCTTTTGGCCATGTGAAGTTTTATTGAGTTTTTGATAAGCAGCTTTCCGATTTAGCCACTCAGCTGTCGACTTGAAGTTTTAAACGAATGTTAAGTAAGTCTTAGTTATCCACTTATCACTTTTCAGTTCTTGCCATCTGGGGAGATTAACATTCATGCAGCACTTCAACATGAATCCATTTTGCTTCATTAGCTTTAAGTAATAAATAAAACTGAATTTCTAGAAGGTCCGCCAGCCCATTCCCGCCAGCCTTTATTGCTGCAATATACTGAGCTGCAAACACTCCACGAAGGCAGGCTACTATTAAATTCAGGTTACTTCACTGTGAAATGGATCACTTCAGCCAGCACGTGAGAACCGCACACCAAAGGCCGCACACTGAGCCATTGCCAAATGTGGAGAGGAGAATATAGCTCATAAACAGAGCTGAAGCTGTATTTAAATTAAAACAATGTAATGGCAACCGGAGGCTGCATGCCAAGAGCAGGTGAGCGTAACAAGGCCATCAAAATCACCTTTTGAAGCATGGGGCACTCTGCGGGCCATGTATCTTGTGGTGTCTCTGGAGAAATATTAAATCAATAAACCACCTAAAGGTTGCTGCCAATGTTCTATAAAAAGACAAGTTTTTTCTTTTCCTCTGCTGAGGGGCAACATAAGGGCAGAAGATATATTTGCAAGAAAGCAGGCAGGCCATTGCACCTCAGCCCCTTCATATTATGACTCTTGAACATCTGCAGCCATTTCTACGTATCACTTCTCTCTGACACAACATCTTTCTTGGCAAAAAAAACTAGCGTAGTTTGTGGGCTGGAATCTCCTCCCTTCCTCCCTCGTTTGCGATAATACTTTGGAAAAACTGTGCTTTGGCAACATGCAACCCAATCAATATTGTTAAATTGTTCCATAAACTTTCTCTACTTTCCCCAGTGGTAGCATTTGCAACATTGATTGCCAAAGAAGGGCAATGGGGATGTCACCAAGGAACATCTGTGATAGTCCAGTGGATTCTGGTTTGATTCTGGGGCTCAGAACAGATATGGCTTTTATTGCTGCAGATGTAAGAATTTTTGCCAAGCCTAACCCTGCTAATGAGCTTTAAAAAGGCCAATCGTGAAGGAGACATATAGACTAGAGAGTTTGAAAATGCCAAGCAAGCATTTCCACCTATTCTGAAGCTCTATGCAAAGTGGATGTGGTGTCCATGATCACATGGACAGCAAACATTGAAACCATATGGTTGCCCCCAAAGAATCATGGGAACTGTAATTTGCTTGATTCCTAGGATCACTAATAACTACAGTTTCCAGGATTCTTTGAGGGAAGCCATGTGTTTTCAGTGTATGGTGTGGGTGTGACCATGGTCAATGCGGCATGGAGCAGTATTTGCTCTTCCAGTTCTCCAAACGTTGTTTGGGGAACAGACTGGTTGAAAATAAATTTGCTGGTGCAGGAGCTGGAAACCTGGGATAAACCAGGTATCACTGGACCCCCATGACCCTCCAATGAGCTTGGATAGTAGTCGTGGATAATGAGAGCTGTAGTCCAGCAACATTTGGAGGGCCACCCTTTCCCCACTTGTGTGGCCCAAGAGCATTTTTTTAAAGGCTGAAATATTCATGTTGAATTAGAACAGATACGAATGTTATGCGTCACAAATTTCTCAAAAGGACACCAGCTTCATTTTCTCACTCACATTCCTACCTAACTTAGATCAGTACCCCTAAATCCCCCCCTCTATTTCAGGGCTGAAAAACTATTTTTACAGCCAGAGGGCCACATTCCCTGAATTCAGGGGCTGCATACTAATGGTGGAAAGGGCAAGAGTGGGTGGAGCAATGGATGAGTCTTTCACTTTCCGCAGAAGGCTGCATTCCAACCACACAGAAGCCATATGTTTCAATACACCCACCCCAAAAGACATTTCTCCATCTTCTACCATTAGTTACTTCAAGTACACATTGCAGCCATATTCATATTGAATAACCAGATCCATGGTACAGTCATACCACGGTTTAAGTACGCTCAGTTTGAGTATTTTCATTTTAAGTACTCCGCGGACCTGTCTGGAATGGATTGATCCACTTTCCATTACTTTCAATGGGAAAGTTCACTTCAGGTTAAGTACGCTTCAGTTTAAGTACTCCACAGACCGTCTGGAATGGATTAATCCACTTTCAATTACTTTCCATGGGAAAGTACGCTTCAGGTTAAGTACGGACTTCTGGAACCAATTACACTCATACCGTGGGTTAAGTACGCTTCAGGTTGAGTACTCCCGGACCCGTCTGGAACAGATTAATCCACTTTCCATTACTTTCAATGGGAAAGTTCGCTTCAGGTTAAGTACGCTTCAGTTTAAGTACAGACTTCCAGAACCAATTGTGTTTGTAAACTGAAGTACCACTGTAGTTTTATTTGCTTCATATAATCCTTATTCATTTGCTTCATCTCTTCCAGCAGCAGCAGCAACAACAACAATCCAAATGGTCCACAAAGCTTCGTGTGCTCATAACTTCTTTCCATCTGAAGAAGAAGGTATCTGAAGAAGTGTGCATGCACACGAAAGCTCATACCAAAATATAAACTTAGTTGGTCTTTAAGGTGCTACTGAAGGAATTTTTTTATTTTGCTTTGACTCAGACCAACACGGCTACCTACCTGTAACTATTCTTTCCATCTATTTTTCTTAAAAAGCAAAAGCAGGATGAGGACCACTTGCTGGCTAGTGTTGCAAATTACACTTCCAAGGACTAGGAACCTAGGCCATTTCCAGCTGGTTTGATGACCTAGTTCTTTGGGTAGTCTTCCGGAAAAAATAACCTGTCAAATTCTCATAATTATAAGCAGCTGGAGCTACGTAGCCCTCTCAGTTACCCTGATAGAACTTCATGGCCTCTGAAAATTGGTCTCCATGGAGCAACTAAGAAAAGGATCTGGCCCAACTCCCAAGTAATGACCTCTCCTGCTCAAGGGAGGTTAATTTTCACGATCCTCCTCTTAAATCCTCTGTCAATCTTATACAAAATCTTAACTTCCTTTAAGCTTAAGAGTTCTTGTTATGGATTTCCTCAACGGCTTTAATGGAAATCCTGTATAAACTGTATCATAATTATCCTGATTTTGACGCCTTACCTCCAGCAGGTTTCTGCGTGGAGAGAGAGGGAAGGAGAAAGCAGGGAAAGACTGGGAGTCCTTTGAGATATATCTAAAAAATAAGGTAGAAAAAGCGAATCTCGTGGCAGATTTATGAAGGGTGAGGAAATTAAAGAAAAAGAGAAATCGAAAATAAGTATACATCAATCAAGAACGGAATAACTCAATATATAGGAATGGCTGGAAGTAGGAGAGGGTGGGGGGAGGGGATAGAAGACTTTAATCTTAAGAAAAGGATAATATGGGAATTTCGGGTATGAAAGAGAGAATGAATGCGAGAATTAGTTAAAGATTTTTTATGATTTAATTTATGGTTATGGTCATGTTCTTTATGATTTAATTTATAATTACAATTTATGATTTAATTTATAATTACAATTTATGATTTAATTTATGATTATGATTTATGATTATTATACAATTATGATTATGTTTATGATATGCATGATTTTGTTTGTTTTTCTGTTTTTGTTCTGTTTGAAGTTTTGTTGCTGTATGTTATGATTTGGACATTTTTGTTTATTTCTTGGTGTGATTGTGAGTGTATTTTTAAATGTGTAATTCAATAAAGTTTATTTAAAATAAATAAAAAGAGAGAGAGAGAGAAACTGGAATATGTCAGAATTAACCATGTCAGAAGCCCTTTTCTTTTCCTGGCTTTATTCAAAGACTGAACCCATCCACAAAGAAAAGACATTTAAATAGCGATGAAACCTAAAATGCCTTACCTATTACTACTCTGAACGGCTGCCGAAGAAGGAAGGTGTTGCAGGTTGCATCACATGTTACAGATTTAGCAGGTACATTGTACAAGGTGTGACCAGAAAGTTTGAGAAATCGGACAGCGAGAAATCGGACAGCGAGAAATATTACAGGCCTTCAAAGTAGGCCTCCTCTGATACAATGCACCATTGACAACGTCTGTAGAACTGTTGGAAACTTCTGGAGAAACCCTCTTTTTTACTGCTTTCATTTCCCTCATCACAGCAGCTTCTACATGTGAAATGTTGGAAAACCTGTGCCCTTTCAGTGCAGATTTCAGTTTTGGAAAAAGAAATAAATCCGGTGGGGCCAGATCGGGAGAATATGGAGGGTGGGACAACTCAGTAACCTCAGTAGCGATTTCACGCGTAACATGCAATTCTTCCGCCATCATTCAGATGGACAAATGCCGATCCCGCATCAATAACTCACGGAACTCTGCCAACATTTGCCGCCGTTCTGCTCGTTGATGGCCTGCCAGACTGAGGGTCATCTTTGATGGTTTGCTGCCCTTCACGGAAATGCTTAAACCACTCTTACACTGTCTTTCGAGTTACAGCTTCATCTCCTTACACAATTGTGAGCATTTCGTGGGTTTCCGATGCCGATTGTATGTTTGAATAATTCTCGCTGTCCGATTTCTGTGACCATTCACCGAAGTTTCCGGTCACACCTTGTATGTATTTTTGGCATACCTCATAAAAAGGGAGGCACCAGGTAAACAAGTGTACTTCATGATATCGGGAAGAAAGGGCCCAATGATTGCACAAATGGTACACTATAATGATACACACCCCTTTCTTTCTACACAATCTGCCTTATTCCACCAGATTATTGGTCCATCTGGCTCAGTATTGCCTACATCAGGGATGGAGACCTGTAGCCTTCCATATGTTGTTGGCCCCCAACTCCCATTTTCCCTGACTATTGTTGATGCTGGCAGAGGCTGATGGGAGTCCAACCATATCTGGAAAGCCAAAAGGTCCCCACTGCCTGGTTTGCATGGACTGGCAGCCCTGTCAACAGTGCCATTTCCCTCTGTAGCTTGAGTGCCATGGCCTCTGTGGTGGCCCCCTAGCTGTGGAAGGACCATCCCTCTGAGATGAGTCCGATGCCATCATTGTATGCTTTTAAATTATTGGGGAGATGTACCTCTTTTTCCAGGCCTTGGGCCGAGTGGGTGTCTTCTCTGTCCTGTTGGTTAAGTATTGTGGATTTATTTTGAGATTTTAATTTGTACCTTTAACTGCGATTTTTTTGTAATGCACTGTGGGCCTGTTCCGTGAAGGAATAATAATAATAATAAATAAACAATAAACAATAATGACAATTAATACTGATAATATCAATTGTGCGCATGCTGGCTAATGGCCTACAAACACTGAGCGGCATTTTTCAAAACATGTACCAGGTCCTTTTCTTTTAGTGTTATCTGGGTAAGGAGGACAAGTTTGTGGCTTGCCAACATATTTAAAAAATCACATTTATGCTGTTTTGTGCCAAAATTCACATCCTGGTAGTAGGGTTGCCAGACTCGATAGTGGACAGGACTTCTGTGCCTTTAATTGCCCTGCTCTCTTTTGAATCTGGAAACCTTAAAGAGAAACCAGCAGGCCCTGTGTTAGCAAAGTATTTTCCAATTAAGCAATAATCCCCACTGTTGCAGGGTTTACCAATCAGACCATGGCCCACAGCAAGACACGTCCCCAGTTGAATGCTGCATCAAGGAAGAAGAAACTTGCACCAGCAAAAGAAAACCAGAGAAAATAAAATAAAATGTCACTGGGAGGAAAATACAACAGAACAATTGCATTGTAGTCTCATAATATGCTTTCTACAGGTGTGTGTGAGAGGAAAATGGAAAATGTGCCCACTCTTTTAAAAAGCAAGTAATGACCAGATTCTTATCTGGTCCACTAGGTTTTATAGCAGGTGATGTGTGTGTGTGTTTCCCCCTTCCTATAGGGATATTTTTTTTCTTTTTTAAAAGGTCCTGTAGGAATAAAATAACCTAGCTGTAGAATTATACCCGGTATTTTTTTTTAATAAAGAAATAATTGTTATTATTACAGAACAGACACCATATCTGCTTAAAAGAAATTCAATTTATTCTGGAATTCAGTTTCTCTGGCCTCTGTGTTACCATTATGAGAAACTTAAAGGATGTAATAGAAGGCAAGCTTCATCGCAGCCCCTTAACATTTGAGGCTGCTGTTCCGAGGGATAATCAGTAGGAACAACAAGAGATGGCCAGCAGCAGGAGAGGAGACTGAAAATGTGTGGATAAGGCCCAGAGCAACCTAATTTGATTCCTTCCAGACATTGTTGAACTCCAGCTCCCATTAGCCTTATCCAGTTTGGCCAAACACCGAGGATAATGGGGATTTTAGCCCAGAAACATATGGACAGAAGGTCCTGGGTTTGCGCTGATCTACAAGTTTCAAACCCCACGCCAAAGGATAAATGGACATAAATCTGACATCAGGAATCACAAAACAGACATACCAGTAGGAGAACACTTCAATCTCCCAGGACATTCTATACAAAGATCTCAAAGTAGCTGTCTTATTACAGGAAAAATTTCAGAAACAGACTGGAAAGAGAAGTTGCTGGATTGCAACTCATTACCAAGCTTAAAACCATGGAGAGACCTGGTCTGAATAAGGACATTGGATTCTTATCTCATTATACATGATAAAGCTTTCTTCAGCCCTTGCTTTTTCCTGCAAGACCAATTGCAGTCATTAACAGTCGTCAACAGGTTTACCATTCCTATTAGCCAATCACCTATTCCCACCACCCTTCTGAGTAATAGCCCTCCCCACCCTCTGACTGTACATAAGGGTCTGGTGACTTCTGTTTCAGTGTATCTGAAGAAGTGTGCATGCACACAAAAGCTCATACCTATGACAAACTTAGTTGGTCTCTAAGGTGCTACTGAACGGTCCTGAGGAAGGACATACAAGTGGCTTGTACCAAAGAAAGTAAACAAGGGATTGAGCTGAGAATTCTAAGAGCTTTATGTAATTGCGCTCCCATTGAATTGGCAATGCAACCAATACAGCAGGCATGGGGGGCGGGGGAGAGAGAAAGAGAGAGTGCAATTGTGGAATACGCTTTCTGTAGAGAAAAAAGTGAATATTTATCCTTGTTTGCAAAACAGAACTTCCAATCCCAAGATGTGTTTTCACTGAGCTCCTCAAGTGTTTAGTACTGATTCAGGCTCGACTATGTTCCATTTCTATAATTGTGCAATTGTGGCAGGCAGGTTTGACAGTGAGCAGCACAGTGTACGGTTGCGCTTTGTCTGCGAAACAATAATCCAATAGGAACCTCCTCTTTTTTTTTTTTTTTACAGTGAGCAACCTTTTCTGACAAAACGAAGGAGACCAATTTACCTTGCAAAACTGTAACGGAAAACTTGCGGGAAGACATTGTAACATACCATTTGACTGCTATGATTGATCAATAGCTGTGGAGAGGCTTACAATAATAAAGAAGGTTCTGTGATCTTTGAAATAGGGGAACTTATTCTTGGGAGACTGAGAAAGATGCAAATGAATGAGTCATTGCTCCAATCAGTATGAATTGCCCTCTAATGGTCAGCCTCATTCTATTTGATTCATCATTTAAAGAATCTTGCACATCTCCAGAATGTATAAATAGTGATCATTTAGGGCATATATTTAACTCCCAGGTTTTTCATAATCATTTGATACACAAGAACACTTTAATCCCATGAGGCCGCAGGCAGGCTACAAGTTATGTAGATTGACTGAATGTCCTGTAAGATCAGTAAAATAAATGGATTTGCACTAAAAATAAAATAAAATCGTGGCACTGGGCCCAGATTGATGGTAGAGATTTAGCGTGTTAAAGGTGAACTTGTAGAACAGCATTTTCATCCAACAAATTATGCTTTCTGCAAAAATGAATATAAATCAAGATACAAGGGATGCAAAGGAAGGAAAAGACATTTTCTTAATACTGGGGAGGGGGGAGGGGGGAGGGGGAAAGACACATTTTTCTTTAGTGGTCCTGGCTTGAATGCAAGAGCATCATTTTTCTTCTTCCATTAGAACATGCTTTTTCCCTTGGATGTTACAAAGAAAATATGCACTTTGGATGTATGTAAAAGAGGGGTTATATCGAGCGATTGAGCAGAAGTTGTTGGATAAAATAGAGGACTGTGTGCCATTATAGCTATTTACATGTTTGTACTAATGTGAATGTAAGAGGAACCTAACTAGATCAGACCAACATCTAGTTCAGCATCACAGATGCCTCTGGAAAGCAAAGAGGCAGGGCTTGGAGACAATAGCCCGCACCATTGTTGCTTCCCAGCAGGTGGCAACCAGGGGTGTGCTACCCCCGAGTATGGACGTTCTATATAGCCATTGATAGATCCCTCCAGGAAAGGTTGACAGAGTTGGGTATGCTTAGAGAAAATTAGTTCACCGTTGCTTCAGAACGTACATCCTGAATGAACAGTTTCAAATCACAAGAGGATTTCTGCTAAACATCCCTGATGGTGTGAGCTGCTTGATGGTGGGGCCATTCTGCCTCAGAAAGTGGTGGACTCTTGTTCAACAGAAGTTTTTAAGCAGACAATGAATGGCCCCCTCTTATGAATGCTACGGTAATGGAGTTCCTGTATCAGTGGGGAGTTGGAATAGGGGAGCTTTGAAGTTGTTTTTGTACGTTTTACATTCCATTCATGTTTTGTTTTGTAGTCCATTAATTTGTCAAATCCAGCATTTTCCAACTGGGTGCATCCTCCAGATGTTTTGGATCACAACTCCTATCAGCCCCAGCCATTGTGGTCAACGGTTGGGGAAGAAGGTATGTATGGGACTGCTGCATATCCCTGCATTGCAAGGGGTTGGACTTGATGGTCCTCAGGGTCCCTTCTATGCTTCTAAGATATTGGCCACAACTACATCTAATAGCTATGCACTCTACGAATTGTGCATTGTGGAAAGAATCGCTGAACTGGCTATACCACCAATCAATTTCATTGAAACCGGAGAGCGAACTGATCCCTTAGCTTCCAATGAAATTGACTGCAACAGCCAGCCAGATATGGACGTATGAAACATCTGTCGTACATCAGACAATAATGCCTTGCCATGACAACTAGTTTTCAATAGCACTGCAGCAAAGGACACTCTATACTGCTTAGAAGGTAACCTCTGTCTCCGATAATAACCCCTTTCCCAAATGTTCTGCTTCCAATAGCTCTCAGCCTCTAACAGCAGCCTCACCTCTGACAATCCTCCCATTACACAAAAACAGTCATTTTATCAGGATATATTACCTGTTATATCTCAGCATGTAGTTGTAGACGCCAGAGTTTATAGCAGCAGAAATGAGATCGGAGGAAAATAGTGAGGGTGCCCTAGCTCACAGGTAAAGTAGATGAGGTCGGGGTCCATCACCCAACCATGGTTAAAATCCTCTCCTTAAACTGTGGTTAATAATTTCAGGCATATTCAGAATGTTTACTGAACACTCTAGCATACTTGTAACCTTTGAGACCACCACTTTAGAATTCTAATACAGTATTGATATGAGGGCGGGGGGGGGGAGGGCGGGGGGGGAGGGCGGGAAGAGATCACTAAGAAGTTCAAAGAGAAATTCATATTCTAATCTGCCAGATATTGCTCAGCATTTAAATGTGTATCCATGCTCATTAAAAAGGGATATATCTATTTCTCGAAAGGGGTCAGAACAATGGTCCTGCTATGCCCAAGACCTGACAACCCTGGTATTTTACACCAGTGGTGTAATGCCAGTGTAGCTTACACTGCAATTCTACATATCCCTACTCAGAAGTAAATTCAATTGAGTTCAATGAGACTTACCCCCAGGGGCAGACTTCAGTCTTTCAAATTTCAGCGGCACCTTGTGTGAGGCCAAAATTCAATGGCCCCTGCCTCTCACCTTACGCTCTGCTCAATTCACTATGTCATAGTTGTAACACCCTGCAGAGCCCCCTAGGCTTGGCGCCCAGTGTGGCAGAACCGGTGTTGCTGCCTTAAATCTGCCTCTGTTGCCACCCAGGTAAGTGGCTAAGCTTCTTAAGGTTTAAGGTTTTATTATGTTTTTATATATGTTGGAAGCAGCCCAGAGTGGCTGGGGCAACCCAGTCAGATGGGTGGGTGCAAATAAGAAATTATAATAATTATTCTTATAGGGTTGCCGTACGTCTGGGATATCAAAGGCAGAATTTATGTCCGGGGGGGGGGGGGAGAGATTTCCGAGAGGTGGCGCTTTGTCCTGGATCTTAGGCATGTCAATTGGTTTTTGCTGTATAATTATGGTTGTAGCAGTGCAGATCTTGGGCCTTCCCAAAATCCAACATAACTGGATTGCACTGTTACTGTAGCTGCATTAGGTAAAAAAAAAGGTAAAGGTAAAGGACCCCTGGACAGTTAAGTCCAGTCAAAGGCGACTATGGGGTTGCAGCACTCATCTCGCTTTCAGGCCAAGGGAGCCAGCGTTTGTCCACAGACAGTTTTCCGGGTCACGTGGCCAGCATGACTAAACCGCTTCTGGCACAACGGGACACCATGACAGAAACCAGAGTGCCAGGGCCGGCTCTAGGTAGAGTCCAGGTGGCGCGGGGTGCCATGCTGCGCCCTGCGAGGGCGGGGGCGCCAGAGCGATCTCCGCCCCTCAGCACCAGTGCGCCCGACCTGCTCGAGACTGCCCTGCAGAGTGCACGGAAATGCTGTTTACCTTCCCGCCACAGCGGTCCCTATTTATCTGCTTGCACTGGCATGCTTTCGAACTGCTAGGTTGGCAGGAGCTGAGCAACGGGAACTCAGCCCATTGCGGGGATTCGAACCGCCAACCCAAGAAGCTCAGTGGTTTAGACCACAGTGCCACCCACTCCCTTTTGTTAGCTGCATTAATGTGACCTAGGCTGCTATCCTAAGGGCACTTGACTTGCCTAGGACTAGGTCCCAGTGAATGCAGTAGGACTTTCTTCTGGATAAACATGCATCAGATTGTGCCACAACTTCCTTATTTTAAGAGAATAAAGGAAGCCCTGTGGGTTTGCACTCTTTGCTCACGACATACACAGCCATTGCTCTAGTTTTCTTCCTTTTCCAGCGTAGTAGTCTCAGAGCTGTCTCTCTGTTTATTGACAGGTCAGATCTAGATGACAAGCAGCTGCTTGTACCTCAATCCTGCCGTGAAATCTGCCCCATCCACCAGGTATCTAAGGTGAGCCGCTGAGATATACAATTCAATGGCATATTTTATGTCAGGCGAATTGGCAGGCAGCCTCCACCTGACTCTTGACCCCAAGCTCCCCTTTGGCTCGGTATATCTCTCTAACCACCTGCTTTCCGCTTTTTATCAGCTTTGAAATATTGCTGAGATAAAGTTCTACCCCTGGGCCAGTGCTGTGACCTTCATTCTTGCTTGCTGCTTTTCAAAAAAAAAAAAAAAGGTTGCTTACATTCAAAGCTTTTAGAAGTCAGCTTCCCAACAAACTCTCTGCATACCTGTGAAGCGAAAAATCTGATGGTATCCAAGCGGGCTTAATGTCCAGTCCTATTGCCACATTGCAACAGCAACAGCCACTATGCTAACTAGCTGCATAATGCTATGGCCGCATAGCAAAGTCGCAGCCAGGAAAGCTTGAAGAATTTGATTCTTGTGAATTCTGACAAGAACAATATGATCCGCACCTCCCAGCAGAGGTGAGATTTGCAACACAGTTATCCATGGGAGTTTACACTTCTCCAAATGCTTTGATGTAAAAAAATAAAAATAAAAATCAATATTGTAATGACAAGAGTTTCTAATTTAGAAGTATTCCTTTTAATATTAAGAAGTTGGTAATGTGAGAACTTGCTCACAAGTTACCTGATCCAGGCAGTTGCACAAGTTTGTCTTGGAGACTCTGGAGAATAAAATTGTTTCAAATGAACTGCTTATTCCTTTTGCCGGAACCATTAAAAATATGTGTTTAAAAATGCATATTCTGTAATAAATACATTTAGAGATGTGTACTTAGAGATAAAATACATAGAGAAATGACTATGCCAAGAGAAAGTACATATTTTAAAAATGCATATTAAAGGATATATTTAAATATAGCAGGAAGACTATAGTGCAAAGCTAATGTAGCACCGCTGATATATACCCCCAGAGTGTCACCAAGAGCTCAATCTCCCAGCCAAAATGTTGTGCACTAACAATGCAATCCATGAAAGAAGGTGCCCATAAACACAGCAACAGCAATGCAATGAATGTCACCCAGTTCAGACATACTCTCCAATCACAGCACATGAGTAAGCAGCCATGTTACCAAAGGCAACCCCCTGTGATATGGGGAGCAGCTGAGGTTCCACACATCACTTTAAGAGAGCCAGATTGAGGCACTACCATCAGTTGGGGATACTTCCCTGAACATGCTTGCAGCAAAGTACAACCATCTGCAGAGCCTAGTGTCAGGAACGTGGCCCCCCAGAGTGCAGGGGATGAGTTAGACTCAGAGATTGAACTAAATGAACGAGGGTCCGACTCTGCAGATGAGAACTGGCTGTCAGAATCGAGAAAGGGCAGTTCGACACCCCCCCCCCTTCCTGGAGAAGACTCTATTAGCTCTCAAAGAGAGGAAGAGTTGGTAGGTAGCCAGATCGTTGCTAGGCAATCAGCAGATAAGCAGAGGTCTGAGTTTGAGTTGAGTGGGAGTGAGGAGAAGGGGGGGAGGTCAGCCTCTCAGTCCCTGATCCAGACGTCTGGATAAAATAAGAAGGCAACAGAAGGGAAAGGCGGGAGTCTGGCGTCCTTCCTGCTGTAGGAGGGGCGAAACTTCAGACTGACCAACAAACGTAAATGAGAGCAGGCAAAATGCCGGGCTCTGGATGTGTCTTTTTGTATAATAAATGTACATAAAACTGCTGGAGAGTCATTACTTCTTATCAGGGCTTGATTGCCTGCCAGAGATCATTACACCTAGGAGCATGCTTCCCCTTTCCTTAGCAAGTAGGGGTGCATATTCACATACCCTCCAACAGCCAGGTGATCCAAATCAGGACACTGGGCTTTTCTGTCCTAAGCTCTCACAGGAGCCAGCTGACTTGCGCAAGACCACAAGACCAAAAAATGGACATCTTTTGGTCCAGAGAGCCAGATCAAACAATGGGACATTCAAGGATCCAATCAGAAGCTGGGTTAGTTTCTGTGATTCTAGGATGTCCCACTTAAATCGGGATGGTTGAGCACTATGCATTCATTTTTAAGACAAATAAATTCTGGAACAATTGAGATGTTTAACAATAAAAAGTTTCACTATTTTGCATCAACATTTCAAAGCAAGATCACACCCAGGACATGATATTAGATCATTCCACTTATAGACAAATGAACGAACCAGCCAACGAATAACTGAATGAAATTATCCCTTTATTCTCCAGGGGCAATTTGTTTATGACTCCCTTTTTAATATTACCAATTAATATTATTCTAATGCATGTTGCACGCAGGGCCGTCTTAAGTATATTTGGTGCCCTGGCGCCGTTGTGCGACGGATACCTCCGGCGCCCCTGCCCCGCCCCGTTTCCCAGCGTGGCGGGCAGGGGCAGCTCCACAGCAGGCGGGTGCTGCTGCGCGGCGCCCCCCTGGCGGGCAGGCGCCCTGGTTGCACGATTACTGTTTGATTGTTTGGACTGTAAAGACTTCACATGTCTACATCCGTTATCAATTTCAAAGAAAGTTATTTTTAAAAGTAACATCCCTCAACTTGAATTTTACATCCGTGGGGAAACAGAGGGCAAATGCAAGCCCGGAACTCTGCAAAAGGGAAGGAGGTATGGAGGAAGCTGCTCAGAGATAGGAGGTGCAACAGCAAAGTAGGAAGAAGTGTGAAGGACTCCTCCCATGCTGTTGCTTCTCACCAAATCATCTCCTCAGAGAGCTGCTTTTCCCTCACAGAAGCAACTGTGCTGGTTCCGTTGCCTAAGTTTGTAAGCAAGGTGTCATTCCACCTTTAGTCAAGACTTTCACAGCTTTCATGGAACAGGTTTCTGTAGGTGGTTCTGAGTGGAGAGTTTCTTCCAAGTATCTGAGCTGTGATATGAAAGACCTTGCTCCGGTCCCTGGCAGATTTTTGCAGAGGAAGAAGGGAGAGTGATATTGGAAGTTTAATAAGATAGCTGGCTTTATTATTCAATCAGAGAAACAAAATGTAGAATGCTGGGGATGGTTGAATCTGTTCATGCAGCACACACACACACTCTCTCTCCCCCTCTCTCATTTCCCCCCAATCTTAAGTTCAATTTTCCACTTCTCCAGTGAATTCTTTCATTTAAAAAAATCATAAAAATTCATAAAAATTCATAACACTTTGGTGCGAATTTCTCCTAATGTGCGCATTTGTGCTTAATTTTTCCCAATATACACATTTTTGCAATGCATTTTCCCCATAATAGAAAGCATTTTGGTATGTTAATTTCACTGATATATGCATTTTAATGCACATTTTACCTCAGTATATGCCTTTTTGTGCATGTTACTTGGCTGTAGAACTGCAGCCCAAGTTTCGGAGAAGGATGGCTGTGTTTCGATTCTTGTATCATTTAGAAAGTGTGAATTAGGTACCTTTAAGTTATATTTAAATGCAGTATGAGGCACATTTCTCCCCTAGCCCTACTGTAACCAGTATGCAATGGGGAAATTGTTGTGCCCAAGGGAGAATACTAGTGACACTAGTTATTGATTACTGGTTTGTTTTATCATTACATGTTGATACATAAGCACATTGTTTACTTAGGTTTATGGACCTTGAAATTAAAGGGTGGGCTGAAATGGATAAGAGTAGCCTTGCATCTAGGATAGTTTTGCATAACTGTGATCAGTGTGTAGTTTGCACTCTTATTAAAATGTGACCATCGTTTATAAGAAGAAGAAGAGTTTGGTTTTGACATCCCACTTTATCACTACCTGAAGGAGTCTCAAAGCGGCTAACATTCTCCTTTCCCTTCCTCCCCCACAACAAACACTCTGTGAGGTGAGTGAGGCTGAGAGACTTCAGAGAAGTGTGACCAGCCCAAGGTCACCCAGAAGCTGCATGTGGAGGAGCGGAGACACGAACCCGGTTCACCAGATTACGAGTCTACCACTTTTAACCACTACACCACACTGGCTCTCTGTGGGCACTCATTTTGAATCGTTTGATTACAGAGGACCTTGTAGAAAACATGGCTGGAAACTTTGGCAAACAACTTATGCTATCACCAAAAACATTTCTTGAACTAGTGCAATTGTCTACCTGCATTGTGTGCATCTCCTTCACACTAATGTTTCTCTGTGTACGTGTACCCAGCCATGTGCACAATCTTGCAGGGAAAATTGTATATTTCTGAATTTTTAGTTTGCTTTTGTCTAATGCTGTGAAGCAGTTTATAAATCTGTAAAACATATGAGATAAGTTTTACTCTCATATGTGACCTTGCCTTATTTCCCCACAACTTCATGTGTTTATGTCTCCTTTCTTTCGCATTGTGAAATTATTTTTTATTAC
Organism: Zootoca vivipara; assembly: GCF_965207765.1. NCBI lineage: Eukaryota > Metazoa > Chordata > Lepidosauria > Squamata > Lacertidae > Zootoca > Zootoca vivipara. The sequence goes on along the minus strand of NC_142594.1, from coordinate 15,084,815 downwards.
TATTTATTAAATTTCTACAGTGCCCTTCATCTCAGGATCGCAGGGTGGTTTACAATATAAAAAACACAAACAAAAAAATACATAACATAGTAACGAACCAAAACAATAACCTCCATACAGTTTAAAAGGTCATGGACTGCTTAATTAGCAAAAAGGCCTGTGTAGTACATTTCAACTATTGCAGGGTCTTTTCATTTCTATCAATTCTCAATATTCTGAATATTTCATACTCTAGGCAAATGCTACATACTCTCTGAAAATACACTTACCATTCTTGATCAGACACATCTGCTATTCCTGTTCAGGGTAGTGCTCAGGGAGCAAAGATTAATAATAGTAATAGTAGTATGGAAGTAGTAGTAGTAGTAATTTAATTTATGCCCCGCCCATCTGGCTGGGTTTCCCTAGCCACTCTGGACGACTCCCAACAGAATATTCAAAACATGATAAAACATCAAACACTAAAAACTTCCCTAAACAGGGCTGCTTTCAGATGTCTTCTAAAAGTCAGATAGTTGTTTATTTCCTTGACATCTGATGGGAGGGCATTCCATAGGGCGGGCGCCACTACTGAGAAGGCCCTCTGCCTGGTTCCCTGCAACCTCACTTCTCAGAGAGAGGGAACCACCAGAAGGCCCTTGCCACTGAACCTCAGTGTCCGGGCTGAACGATGGGGGTGGAGACGCTCCTTCAGGTATACTGGGCCGAGGCCGTTTAGGGATTTAAAAGTCAGCACCAACACTTTGAATTGTGCTTGGAAACGTACTGGGAGCCAATGTAGGCCTTTCAGGACCGGTGTTATGTGGCCTCGGCGGCCGCTCCCAATCACCGGTCTAGCTGCCGCAAGTCCACCCCTGCTACATGGCAGGATTGTGGAGCAAGCCAGAAGCCAGAAGGATATTGGAGCATGCCCCAGTTGGGAAGTTCTTGTTGCAAGGTTGAACTGGGACACTGCTTCCCACACCAGTGAATCCAATAATAAGCCTGAGTGGACAAGGTCAGCCCAAGACCAGTAGACTGCCCAGGCAAATGTTGCAGCATGCAATTCAGTGGCTTACCCAAACCCCAAGGCTTCTGATTTGAGCCCCAGCACCTACTCAGCAGCCACATTATAAACAATGGCAACATTAAAGCCATAGATAATTGAATCAATTTACTAATGGACCAAAAGAATGGAAACAAAACCTGTGTCTAAAGAGGAACACACAGAACAGATTGCCAACAGTTAGGAAATGCCTTCCTCAATGGAAAAAAGTCTTCACCCGATAGTAAAATGAAAGCAAAGATGTGGACAGATGGATCTCTTTTGGGAGAGCATTATATCCATGCACATGAAATCATGACAAAATATACATCACCACATGGCAGTGTACATGATTTCTATGCCACATTCCCTACTACATTTCTACCATCTGTGAAGTCGTCTTTAATAGTGTTGCCCAAGAGCAGAGGGTTTGCCTGACCACATGTTATAAATAAATGGTCATAACTGGGATGTTTCTTTAACAACCAGATGGTTGATGGTCCAATTGCACTTGTGTGTGGGAGTGCTGACATCTAGTGTCCACCTACATACATAATAGGTCAATTAAGTCAAAGAGTTATTAGGCCAAAGAGTTCAGTCATAAACAATGATGGAAGAATTCCAGATGTCACTTGGGAGTTAGGGAAAGAAGCCCACATTTGATAAAATCTGCTGCTGAGCAACGATGTCACATTTTGAACTTCTTATTGCAGGCTGGTGTTATTATTAGAAGGCCATACAAAGCTTAACATTGATCTCACGCGTGCCCTCTTAAGCACTTTAATGATTCTCAGCAAATGAGGATACAGTGGAGATGCAGAAGGATAAAAGCATAATCCATAGAATGATAATGCTGTACAAATCATGAAAGTCATCTTGTGCGGACTGGTTCCCCCAGACTCATCTATAACCCACATTACAAGTTGTTGGAATAAGAGAGAAGGAACGGGGAAGGAGAAAAAAAACAACAACCTGGGCGGCTCAGGCAAATGAATCTGCTTATACTGTATGTTATGAATACATAGCTCATCCTTTTATTCTTGCTGCTCTCCATCAATGTTCAGAGAAAAAGCAGTGAAGATGATTCATCTTCAATTATTTGCAACATTTCTATGCACCCCTCCATCCTGATCAGATTTCAGAGCAGTGTGCAGTCAATGTAAGTCATAACACAGGGAATAATCACGAGAAACTAATAAAATCCCTTAAAGTAAATCTATAATTTGACAATCTAAAAATGTCCAGTTCAATAAAAATATTTTGTCTGGTGCTCAAAATATAACATAGGTGGCCCTCTTTTGGGGAGGATATTCCACAACCAGGGCACCAGTATTGACAAATATTCTCCTTTGTTAAGAAGCACACCTCAAACAAGGGAGGTCCCTGGAGTAGGGCCTCAGCAGACGATCTTAACACACGATGTTGGGAAGAGTGCTTCTTCGGTTATGTGAGCCCCAGGCCATTTATGGCTTTAAAGGTGAGTACTTGCTCCTCAAATTGGGCTCTCATGGAACACATGAGGGGGTTATCTCATTGAATCATAGAGTTGGGTCATCTTGTCCAACCCCCTGCAATACAGGAATTTGCAGCTATCCCTTAAGGGGATCAAATCTGCAAGCTTGGTGGTGTTAGCACCATGCTCTAGCCACCTGCACTCAGAACCAAGCAGGTAGGGCAATGGAAGACTGGAAAAATGAAAAACAGAAACCGAAGCTGAGAGATTCCTCTTTCCCAGGCATCCCCAAACTTTGGCCCTCCAGATGTTTTGGACTACAATTCCCATCATCCCTGACCACTGGTCCTGTTATCTAGGGATCATGGGAGTTGTAGGCCAAAACATCTGGAGGGCCGCAGTTTGGGGATGCCTGCTTTATCCCTAGCTTTGAGAGAAGGTCCCTTTTACCACATTGCCTCTGGCAGTAAAATGTTCCAGGTCCCACCCTGCCACTATCAAAGAGACACATTCTGTTCAGCTGCAGCAACCCCTATTCCAAAAGGGGGGGAAGGGGGGACCCAGCAAGCAAACCTCTGGCTACATACAGATTTCTAAAATTTATATCCCTATTTTGGCTTCACACCAAAGGAAGACAGAGAATGTATTTTTATAAGGTTTGTTTGTTTGTTTTTGTAGAAAAATGACGACCCAAACATGGCTGCACTCCTCTTTGTGGTACAGACACCCATTGCCACCAAGGCCTCAGAGAAGGTGTGAACAATCACCGGCAATATTAACATCAGAGTGACCCCTCACAGGAGATTTATTCAAGAGCTTTTTTTTTTACCCAGCTGCTGCTACAAAGGACGCCTTCCCACAAAATGTTATTTTTCATTGTTCGCCTCAGTGCAAGAACGACAGCTGATTTACTGGTTTCACCCAAAGCGCGGAAACATAATTTTCTTTTATTGAGCGCACTGGGGGGTAGCCGCTGCTCTCTCAAAAAATGCAGATGGTCATCTTGTTCTTATTCATCCTGAGAGGATGAACGCGAGCATGCTGCTCAGGTAAGCAAAGAAACAGCCGCTTACAACAGCGTGATCAATGGGCAGCGTTAACTAACCATAGTTAGCCATCTTCAGCACGGCCTCTATAAATTGCTGTTTCACAAGGACTTCAGGAATATGCATCATTAGTAATGATTTACAACATGTATGCTCCGTCATCCAGTCAGTAGTAATATACTTACAGCAAATAGAGAGCAGGAAATGTTGGTCTGCAGAATACCTCGAGTCACAGCCAATTTTGCTTTGTATTTGTTGAATATATTGCAGTTAAGTGACTCAGTTCTTTTTGCACACTTTCCCACCTCTTTCTCCCCACAAGCAGTTGTTTCCCAGAGCCCCTTCCCAGCGGCGTAGCTAGCCTTCTGACTGCCCGGGGTGGCATCCGTCGTGCTGCTCTCTGGCTTGCCCCTTGCCTCCGCCCCACCAGGAAGAAGTGAGGGGCGAGGCCAGCAACATCGGGGCCTCCGCGATGGCGGTTGTGCCGCTGCCACGGTAGCAGCAGGGGGGCGAAGGGGCACCACACTGCCCCCCGCAGAGTGGAGTCTGGGGCGCCCCGCCCCCTACTGTGACGCCCCTTCCCCTTCCTTTGTTCCTATGTTGTTTAATTACTATGAACTTTGAATATGTCTATCCTGTTGCATGGCCGTCTGTCATGTATGATCTGGTCGAGATTCCTGCATTGCAGGGGGTTGGAATAGATGACCCTCGGAGTCCCTTCCACCTCCACAATTCTGTGATTCTACAATTGTCAGGAAGACATTCGTTCTCTGGCCCTCTCCTAAAAAGGGACTGTGGGAGCCACACTTCCTTCGCCTCACTTGGCAAGTCTGGTTACTTTTGTTTTTTTCTGTTCAATTATCTTGATAGAAAGTTCCTCAATTCATTTTCTTGTTGCTTTGCTGGTAGCGATTATTGCAGACTAAATATCCATAGCTAACAACCTTCACCGAGTACGCCACAGTGCAGTGACAGGAGCTGACATGAAACAGGACTTGGCTGGAGACATCCAATTAAGCTGAATGCTGTTACACTCAGGGCAGGCAAAAGAAATTATTTCTTAGCACGGTACATAGTTAAACTATGGAATTTTGCTTCCACAAGAGGCAGTGATGGCTACCAATTTGGATGGCTTTAAAAGAGAATTAGACAAACTCATGGAGGATAAGGCTAGCAGAGGCAGGATGTTTTTTGAATACTACAGTGGTACCTCTACTTATGAATTTAATGCGTTCCGAACGCACATTTGTAAGTCGAAAAAAATTGTAAGTCGAATCCCATGGGAGAAAAAAATCGTTAAGTTGAAGCAACCCTATCTAAAAATTCGTAAGTAGAAAAAAAATCCTATCTAAACCACATCCAAGATGGCGGACGGAGCTCCGTTCGTAAGTAGAAACATTCGTAAGTAGAGTTATTCGTAAGTAGAGGTACCACTGTAGTTACTAGAAATCACATGAGCAGGGAGTGCTTTTGAACTCTGTTCCTCCTTGTGGGATTCTCATTGGCATTTGGCTGGCTGCTGAGAAAACAGGAAGCTTGACTAAGGACTCAGCTACACTGGTAAAGAAAAATAGCTTTATATGCATTGTATATGCATTGTAACACTGTGGCACCAGGTGGCGCTGTGGAGATCCGTTTTTGCTAACCTGATTTCTCATACAAAGTTTGCAACATGTTTAACTGAAACTCTTCTTTGATGTGTCTAGATCCAGCCTTGATCCAACAGCTCTTCTTGTGTTCTTCTTGGGCCTTGGAAGATCATGCCTACCAGATTTCTGTGCTTTGCTGAGATTCTTAGCCAGCTTTCTTAACAGGCACCGAAAAGTGTGCAGATCACTAGGGAGACCACACTTTTTTCTGTATTGGGAAAAACAACCACAAGCTTATCCTCACTTGACAAAGTCATTTTCTCCTTCTTTTCATATACAGTGTTCCATTAATTGTTTCCCCGAGCAATAAACTATGTGCTCTCGACTCAAGTAAGTGGATAATGCATGGCCCATATATTTAAATGGGCAATATAAATCTAACTTAAGTTATTTAGAATGCCACCCATAGCAGTAGCTTCGCATTAGGTAGCTCACATGTTATCAAAATCATCTGGCTGCATTTAATAGCATTAAAGTTCAATTTTGTAAATAGTTTTTAAAGGATTAGGTAGATGCTTTGGCAATTAAAAAAAGACCAATAAATGTCTATGAAGTGTAAATATATGCAGCAGGCTAAGACAGGGTGGTCAAATGACCAGGGGCAGAAGTAGCATGGTCTGCTTCTGCCCCTTTGGCAGAAATTAGAAGGTGAAGCTCTTCGCGGCACCAAGGTCAACCCTCGTCACCTTCTAATAACTGCAGGTGAAGCTGCTGTTAAAGGCACAGGAGGAGGAGTGAAGGAAAGTTGGCAACCCTCGCTAAAGCAGTTGCTTCTTAGTATATGTATGGGATGGAGTACCGCTCTCCAAAAATTCTCACCCTAGAACACAATTCGAAAGCCACTGTTTTAGGTTACAAACACACCCAAGGCAATAGGAAAGACAGCAGCCGCCATTCCCAATGGCCCCATCATAAAAACAGGTAAAGGTCTAAACCACTGAGCTCCCATTGCTCTTTCCCAGCTCCTGCCAACCTAGCAGATGAAAGCATGCCAGTGGAAGTAGATAAATAGGTACCACTGCGGCAGGAAGGTAAATGGTGTTTCCGTGTGCTCTGGCTTACGTCATGGTGTTCTGTTGCACCAGAAGCGGTTTAGTCATGCCGGCCAAATGACCCGGAAAGCTGTCTGGACAAACGCCAGCTCCCTAAGACTGAAAGTGAGATGAGTGCTGCAATACCATAGTTGCCTTTGACTGGACTTAACCTTTTTTTTTTTTTACCTTTATCATAGCAATGGTTCAAACCCAACTCTGAGTTAACTTAAGCATGCTTACATGATGCTAAAATCAATGTATGCTTATCTACTCCTGTGAGGCGAACATCTGTAATTCCACCTCCTGATGTGCTGATAAGCATAGGCTATTCGCAAAAATAATGTGCCTGTAATTTCCCAGTGACTCCCTCCAAACGTTTAGTAGCTGCACATGAAAATGAAATGAAATCTCAGTGAATCATTATTTTTGTCTGAATCTCTAATCAACCAGCTTCCAATAACCTTCAGAAGCCACTGGCCGCATTCCTGCACAAATGATTGTAGATATAGCTATCACTATATCGCCTTCCATGTAAGTCCCAAGATGATGTGCAAAATGTAATAAAAACAGCTAAAAATGCCAGTTATAAACACAGTACCAAAAAAAAAAAAAGGCAAAACGTGAGTTTTAAAACAATATGAACTAAACACACACCTGTGCCAGAGACCTATTCATCTGGCTGGGAAAGCTTGTTGGAAGAAAAATGTCTTCAATTGTTTCCAGAAAATGCAGATTGTGGGCACCTGCCGTATCTCAGCAGGCATGCTGTTTCACAGAAGAGGGGCAGCCTGCTCAGAAACGTATCCAGGAATGTACAATCAAAAAAGTACTTGGACTGCTCAGAGCAGGATTTTAACACAGGTGGGAACATTCTGGAGAACCCTGCAAGATGCATGCAGTCAGCGGGGATCTCTATTTTAGAGATCAAAATGAAAAGGAAGGAAGGAGAAGCCAGCCTCAAGCCCAGCATTCAATCTGCATCAATAAGAACTTGTATTGCTGCACTAAATAACCTCCAGATAGTGACATTAATGGAAAAGAAATAGCACCCATCCTTTTAAAATGGATTATCTAAAAATAAATCCCTTTGAAACTTAGTTTTTATTTTAGCTGGGAAGGAAGGATGTTCTCTTCATACCCTACTAATTGAGGTGGCACAGCAGTCCTGAGGAAGGACCGCAGATGGGTTTTAACTAGTCAGAGGTGGCCATGGAAACAATATCCAGCCCAAGATGAAACGGAAAGGTAATTGGATGGGTCCAATGATCTTATCTGAATAATGAATGGGAATGAGGAACTTTTGGCCCTCCGGGTGTTATTGGACTCCATTTCCCATCAGCATAGGCAGTGGTCAGAGGCAATGGAAATTTTAGTCCAGCAGCAGTTGGAGGTCGCTGGTTCACCATCACATGCCAACCGTGGGTGGCCCTGATGCAAAAGAGGGCAGAGGAATAAATGCAAATGCCTAGGGCTTGCTGATCAGAAGGTCGGCGGTTCGAATCCCCTTGATGGGGTGAGCTCCCGTTGCTCGGTCCCTGCTCCTGCCTACCTAGCAGTTCGAAAGCACGTCAAAGTGCAAGTAGATAAACAGGTACCGCTCCGGCAGGAAGGTAAACGGTGTTTCCGTGTGCTGCTCTGGTTAGCCAGAAGCGGCTTAGTCATGCTGGCCACATGACCCGGAAGCTGTACGCCGGCTCCCTCGGCCTATAGAGTGAGATAAGCACTGAAACTCCAGAGTCGTCCGCGACTGGACCTAACGGTCAGGGGTCCCTTTACCTTTACCTTACCTGTGTATGGTAGACTAGTTTCCACACAAAGACCTTTCTGTATCCTCCACCCAGAGAAACAAGAGGCTTACCAGAGTTTAAAGACATTTCTCCGATGAAAATAGGGACGTCCTATTTAATAATAATAATAATAATAATACCGTAATAATAATAATAATAATAATAATAATAATAATAATAATAATATTCCCTGCCCATCTGCCTGTGTTGTCTCACCCACTCTGGGCTGCTTCCAACATATATAAAAACATAATAAAACATTAAACATAAAAAACCTCCCTTAAACAGGGCTACCTTCAGATGACTTCAAAAGTTGTATAGTTATTTATCTCCTTGGCTCAGGGGCCACATAACAACATACCGTTCAACATTGTTCTGATGAAAATACAGATGTCCTAAGGAAAAGTGGGACATTCTGGGATCAAATAAGAAACCGGGACAGCTCCTGTAAATCCCGGACTGTCCCTGGAAAACAGGGACACTTGGAGGGTCTGTAATGATGCACTCCCGCCAAACAAAAATATTAGGGGTAGTGAGGGGTGTGGCCAAGGGAGAGGTGGAATGGCCTGGGAAGCGTTCTGAGGGCTAGGTAGAGAGGGCCACATTTATTCCCCAGGCCTGAGGTCCCCAACCTCTTGTCAAAGTATTACGTAGGTTATTTTACTTTATTCATGGACAGTGTGACATTTTAAAAACACATTCCATTCCCACTCACCCTGAACCACCCCTTACTATGTGTTAAAAGCTGCACAGAGCACAGAAATGGCATTGTATAACAACATGCTCAAACATCTTCATTGATTTATGAGGGTCTATGATGTTTATTTTGTTTACAAATATATTTATATACCACAGTATCATAAAGTGTACCAAACCAGTTTGCAGTAAGAATATAACACAATTAAAAAAAAACCTATGTGAAAAGTAGCTATCATGAAAAGACGCATTCTTGACTGCCGCATAAGCTTGGTGGCATAGGAAAGTTTTCAGCAGGTGTTTAAAGGTTGAAACAGAAGATGCCTGCTGAATCTCTATTGGCAGAGCATTCGATCAGACTGGACTGATGACACCAAAGGTGGTCAAATGAGCCTTGCCAACTAAGGGGACAACCAGCAAAGCTTCTGCAAATGATCTCAGCAGTCAAGCCAGGATATTATAGGTGGTCCCTAAGGTACCTTGGACCAAAGTTGTCCAGGGCTTTGTAAATGGATACAAGGACCTTGAACCTGGCTCAGTACTAGACGGGGAGCCAGTGTAGATGTTTTAACAAGGGTGTCACGTGTTGTTGGTCAGATGCCCTCATAAGTAATCTGGCTACCGCATTCTGCACGGGCTACAGCTTCCAAACCAGGGCATGGGCAGCCCTAGTAATCCAGTGTCAAGGTTACCAGCACATGGGGTACAGTGGTCAGGCTACCCCTGTCCAGAAACAGCTGGAATTGGCAAACCAGACAGAGCTGGTAAAAGGCTCTCCTAGCTGCAGACAACACTTGGGCCTCTATGAACAGAGATGTACCCAGGAGTACCTCCAAGCTATGCCCGTTGTCTATGATACACTCAAGATTGCCTCTGAAACATGCAGAAGGCAAGTGATGGCTTTCATTTTCTCCTTTAGCTTCCAACTTTTGCCCAGCAGAGCAAACCGAAGCAACTCTGGAGCTGTTTGATTAACTTTGTCGCTTGTTCCAAGAAACATGCCTCTCTCTCTCTCTCTCTCTCTCTCTCTCTCTCTCTCTCTCTCTCTCTCTCTCTAACACACGCACCATCCTTTGATTAATTTGTGTGGAGCCAAACACATTGCACCATCTCATTATGCTATCTAATCTATGCAAAAGACTCCGGCATGGTGTATGATTTATTAATATCTGTCAAAACCTTAAGCTGGATAATGACTGTAATGAAGATCCCACGGAACGGGAAGGGTGTGGAAATCTCTCCCTTCTCAACATTTAAGGGAGGGAGGGAGAAATCCCCGTGACTATCATGTCATCGTCCCTTTCCACCTTGGGACAGAGCCAAGAAATACTTCTGCTGCTGTAACCAAAGTGACTTTTTAACTGCCAGTTGTTGTTTTTTTAACAAAAGCCTACAAACATTTTCCTGTTGCCTCTATACAACACAATTTGGTGCATGTCAGGAGCAAATGGATGGAGGCCCAAAGTAGCAAGTGAGGGGGGTGTTCCCCTGGGCGCATGAAGGCTGTCAAAACAAAAGCGCAGCAAAGGGGAAGATGTGCATTTTGAGCTGTCATCGTGCACAGCTCACATTTTCAACTATGGCTGTTGCATAAATACATGAACTGGTAACCGCGCTTTGGATTGCAACCAAAGAGACTCGGAGGTATTGAGACGGCTCCACGTCTATATTAATATTCTTTCTGATATCGAAGACAGCATAGCTACATACTCGGGCACTAAATCCGACCCTCCTTTTTGCATTCAGGCTCCAGTCAAAAGGCAAACCTACCTCTTCCCGCACATCCCAAAACAATAGCGAAACACAGACATCCTTCAAAATGTTCAGTTCTCCGAATTTTGCAGTTCTCCAGTCAAGTAATGAAAAATGTGCATACTAAGGTTTGCATAACGAGGCAGTGCATAGACTGCTGAAGATAATGTACAAAACTGCATTCTATTGGGGGGAATTGCTTTGCAAAAATATGCATAATAGGCAAAATTGCATATAAGCATGCCTATATTGGGCGAATTTAACACCGAAATGCTTGTGAATTTTCACGAGGATTTAAAATCTGCAAGCACGTTAAAACTGAATTTAAGATTAGAAAAATGAGAAACAGAGAAAAATCAAAACTGACAGATTCACTCATCCCTACTGCATACATACTAATGGTATACTAATACTATAATCTGTGAGGAATGTGTTTAAGAACTTTGCTAACATGGGACAAAATTACATTGTGAAGTCTTTTTCTTTTCTTTCCCAAATAATGCATCTGACAAATTGTGGCACCAGATGCACACCAATGCAGTTGATGAAATGAAAGCAGTTTATAAGCTTATTTGGTGCCAACGCTGTGAATCTTTTAGAAATTTATCATAATACTATCTTACACTTTTGTCTGTCAGAGATCACCTCCAGATTATCAGTATTTTGCAGGAGGGATTCTAGCACATGCTGGAAAAATATGTTTGCAAAATTAAACGGGATTAAGGTGCTCTGTTGCCCTGGCAAAACAAATAAGTTTGCATATATACACTTTTTGCTGTTAGGAAAGCGATGGGGAAATGCATTAGAAATTGTGGAATGAACAAAAGATTTATGAGAAGACATAGGAACACTGGGTGCGCAAATCAGGGTCAATGCTCATTGTCCGATAACCTCCCTACAAACAAACCAGAGTGAATGCCCAATGAGGACAAGATATAGTCTAACCTCTGTGTAAGCTTTGTGTAAGCAAATCAGGATGATAAAAAGGTCACCTGGAGGCTTGGAGGAAGTGCAGCTTGTGGTGAAAAATAAACTAGGAATGGAATGGAATGGGGTTAAAAAAACCCATTCCATAAACTTACTGGCTGCCTCCAACAAGGCTGTAATAAATGAATAGAATTGCAGGCTACTGCTTGGCAGCAACAGCGCTTGGTTTATTTTTGAGGAGATAAGGAAGTCCAAATATCCTTATGACAGCTGAGGATTTATAATACGTGTGAGATGCAGAAGTCGGGAAGGAAAACTGTCACTTCTGGCTCCCAGCTTACCTCACTAACATGACTGTCATGAACCTGATAGGCTTCTACTCGCAGCCCAATTCTTCCGGCTACTGGGATAATAGCATTATGTATCGGTGATAAGATGAAACAGTAGAAAATAGTAGTATTTGTCATTTCACCTCTTTAATTACAGGGGGGGAATTACAGCTCCTTATCACAGGGAAACATGGAATAAAGAGCACGAGATGCATTTATTTTACCAGCTGTTTACTGATTTCTAATCCTCTCCATTTATTAACAATCCTATCATGGCATACATAGTTTCAAATATCACCTGTGCGCTGCTTCAGCAATAATGCCATTTTGACTTCCTATCCTTTCTGTTTTCTGTTTGGATTTTGGTTTAACAACCTGGTTTGAGGGTGTGTGGGTGTGTGGTGATAAATCAAGGTGTATACACAGACTAAAGCTGCAATCCTAAACTCATTCATTTGGGAGGAGGAGTGGAGGAGAAATTTAGTTCAGTTCCCATTTAGAGACGAAACTATCACATTCACACTTTACAAAAGGGTAGACAAACTGAAACACAGGCACCCTTGGGCATTTCACTTCTCCAAATCTGCAGCACAGTTCTCCAGTTCTCGAGGTACAAGAAAGAGTGAACCAAACCATAAGAATAGTTAATGTTTAATGTTCCCCAAACATCCTATTTCAGGTGCATTGGGAACAGCGAAGGTGCAAAAAAGAAAAGCATTCCAATATGCAGAGGCTAATTTTTCAGACAGCAGAAAATAAAACAGGCTGCTATTATGGTATGCTGAGCTGCAATGATCAAGAGGAAGCTCTGTTAACACTACAAATATTAATTTTCAGAATGCTTCACAGGAGTTGCCTTCGTTTTAACACTAATGGTTACTGCATTCAACATCAGTTCCTACAACATGTTTTGTGTGTGGGAGCTTGTTAATGAAGGAAAAATGTAAGCCACTGTTTGTTCACTTAAGAGAGAAAAAAGTGGGAATGCTATAAAATCTCAGCAGTGCTAAATTCATGTTTGATCAACCTGGCTTGTTTGTTTTTTGTTTTGCTTTTCTTGAGGCATCTCACAAGCTCCATCATATTTTTTTAGGAACCCTGGAGTTTCTAGACTGAAATTATGAGCATTTCTCAACCAGCAAATAATAGACATAACAGCCAGTTAGGCCCCCGTATTCTTTCTGTTAGAATGAACCAGGATCATAGAGGGGACCTATAAAAAACTGTTCTGCACTCCACTCCAGGGACAAATTACCAAACTGCTTCTCAACTATTGTAAATCGAGGGTAGCCATTGTGGTGCCCTCGACTACAATGTTAAGTATAGTAATTTAATTAACTGAAATTGTAAATGCTAGTATGCATTACTATGTGCTTAAATTTGATTGGCTGGTAACTGAATTCTAATAGTTTTCATGTGGTTGGCTGGTCTTGGTCACATGGGAAGTATCTAGTGAAGGAGAGACTCTGTTTTATGTGAAACAAGAAGACTGTGTTTTAGAATCCACTGTGAACACTGCTAAGTTGAATAGAGTGTTGGAGTGCTTCTTCTCCGCTTGAAAGAAAGAGAGCAAAGCTGCGAAGAAGGTAAAAGTGGAAATCTCTCATAGGAGCTGCAAGACATGGCCTAACTGAGGTACAGAAGGCTGAAAGTGCTGAGCTCTGGAAAAGGAGGAAATACAGTTGCTTGGAAGTTAGATGAAGAGACTGTAAGCCATGCTTGGACAAGCATGTGACTGTAAATATTATGTTCTAATTCATCTATAAGCTTCCGCAAGTTTTTGGATGTTAAAGTCTGGACATGGGTTTAATTTCCAAAGAAGGGTGTCAGTGTGTGGTTGGAAGATGGGGCAAAGCCATTGTTTACAGTGTGATTCCACAGTGCAGCGTTTCTCAACCGCTGTTCCGCGGCACACTAGTGTGCCGCGAGACGCTGGCTGGTGTGCCGCGTGTGCGGCGACGAGAAGGGCGATTTGGGGAGAAGGGCAATCCCCAAAGCGAAGAAGACCTCAGGCCTGGCAGCTAGGCCTCTTTCCCACTCGCACCCCGCGCCGTCTCCTAGCAACCGGCCGTCGGCGGCGCTGATTGGCCGGCGCGGCTCCCGCTGCCATTTTCAAACAGCTTTTTTTTTTTTTTGCCGAGGCAGCCGGGCGGCCCTCCTCCCTCAGCCGCCACCATTAACCATTCTTGTCCCGGGCTTAAGCGGAGGCGAGTCTGGTCTCGCCCGGCATGGAGAGCGGCCCTCTGGCTGAGAAGCCCCCTCTGAGGAGGAAGTGGAGGCGGCGGCAGCAGCAGCGACGGCGGCACACTTTTATTCGAGACCACCGGAGGGGCCCGGCAGGCCTCCTCCTCCTCCTCAACCGCCTCCTCCTGCGGGCGGTAAGTGCCCCCTCTCACCCCTGCCCTGGGTCCTTAGGGTGAGGGGCGGGTGACGAATAAATTCATGGTAATAGGAATAATAGTAATCGACGAGGGGGGGGCAGGCGGTGTGAGGTGCTGGGGGTGTTGACCCCCTCCCCAAAACGGGGATTTCCCGGGGGAAATGGGAGCTATGGTGGGAGGAGACCAGCAGCACCTCCTCCTCACCAAGAGGCCATTGTAGACGTGGCCTGGGGATGGGCTGCTGGTGCAGAGATCCGGCTTCCAAGCAGGCACCACCAGCTGTTGCTGCTGACACAACAGGAGCAGCAGGTGATGTGTTCCTTGAAGGCCGAATCTGCTGGGCCTGTGGATCCTGCCGCCCCAGGCAGTTGCCCTTGTGTCTCTCTAAATGAGAATTTAATCGCTTTATCTGCTCTTGTTATTCATCCCTCTAGTGACAATTTTCATTGATCTACAATTTCATGAAAAGTACTTTTTGAATATTACTTTTAAAAAAGGGGGGTATCTAAACAAAATATAATGCTTCTATGCCAAAGTGCTCAGCAAGGATTGGTCCACAAAGCCCAAAAGTCCCTCAATGGAAGCTGATGGATGGAATGCAAATGCCCATCATTTTGTAGAGGTCATGCGACGTTAGGTTTTACAGGAAGTGGGTGAAACATATCAGGAGGTGGGCCAGGGGGGGTCAGTATAAATGACAAGGAGAAACAGAGGCACCCAGAAGTTTGTCAAGGGTGCATTAAAAGTTCAGCGCGAAAGCTTAAGCATACGAATGCAGTTGTCAGTCAGACAAAGAGCACCGCTTCCGATGTTGTCAGTCATGTACTGCTGAGAACTACAAAGTTTCCCCGTGAACTGGTTAGAGCCCAAGAGAATTCACCAGCAATGAAAAGCTGAATGAAGAAATGCCAAGAACGCAGTGGAGCATACAGGGCCTGATGTATGAAAAGAGGATTCTTAAGCCAAGGAGGTCCAAGAAAGAAATATAATTTCAAAAGTGCTTCTTATGTGCAAACAAGGCAATTGCCTGTGCTGAGCGTGGCCTAATCCCCTAAATATTTCAAGCACCAGTCTTCAGTTTTGCCAGGGCAAAAGCATTTTCAAAGTTATATATTACAATTTCTTAGGTTTTTATGGGAAGCCGTTAAGAGGGAATTGAAGCAGAGAAAAGACCCTTTCAGGTTTTTATGACAGGCCTCACAAATTGTTTTATATTCAGAGGAAATGGCTGTCCTTTTCCTCACCATGTTCAGTAATGATACCAGGAAATGGTTACCTCAGAGAAATCCATTTTAAACCAAGTATTCCTTTCCCCCCTCTCTCCCTTATTTTACATTAAAGAGAGTTTCTGGAGATACTCTAGTCATTAAATAGCTTGACATCCATTGGCCATGTTGAAATGTAGAGGTGTAGAGGCAACCATCATACCGACACCCTGCTAGAATTATTTATGAAAGCCTCAGCGAGAAGAAAGAATATGGATCTGACAAATAAGCTGCTTAACCTAGAAATTCTCTCTGAGAAAGGGAGCAAAGGTTCCCGGGAATGATTTAGGATTTAGTCGCTTCTGTATATTATACAATTTAAGTTGGAAAAGCTACTTATTACCATTCTCCTTTCGTGTAATGAGAGCAGAGGGGAAGACAGCTCGCGGCATCAAACAAAAGAAAATGCTCGAGTGCCTGGGTCCAGACACCTGCAACAGGTGTAGAAACTCTGATACCTGCATGGTTTTGCAGGCCCATAACATGAGGTGGCCACCTGCTACTTCACAGTCTCCTACTTAAAGGGGTGTCAGAAGACAGTCATGAAAAGTGATTTGAAGTTCACAGCATGTTATTCTTTGAAGGAGAACTGCTTGAAAATGATTTATAGGTGGTATTTAACTCCGAGGAGGCTTGCTAAGATGTATAAGATGGAATCAGATAAGTGCTGGAGATGCAAAGAGGTTGAAGGAACGTTCTTTCATATGTGGTGGCCTTGTAAAAGGGTAAGAGAGTATTGGGAAATGATATATAATGAATTGAAAAAAAATGATGAAAAACACCCAAAAAACCCACCAGAGTCCTTTCATTCACACACACACACACACACACACACACACACACACACACATCCCGTATAAGTAATGGTATAGTTTCTGAATGGTATAGTTTCTGTAAAATGTGCAGGGATTTATGATATGAAAAATGAACCAAGGAAAGAGAAGAAGGGGAGTCATTGTTATTTTAATGATGTAAAAATGAGAACTTTAAATTGTAAAACAGAAAATTTAATAAAAATTATATACAGAAAAAGAAGACAGTCATGAGAACATAAGGAGAGCCTGCTGGATCAGACCAATAGCCCATCTAGTCCAACATCCTGCACTCATGGTTTTTAATGTTAAGGAAGCGTTAAGCAATGGTTCTGATAATGTAGATGGACAACTTTTACATTCATAACCTTGTCTTTTGTTATCGCTTAATTCTGAATCGTTTTATGCTGCTACATCGGTAAAACACTGCTCATATGTCCCTATGTAACATTTTACCTTTTTTTTACTGCATTCAAACTCTACCCCCACCCCCTCCAACATGTGTACAGAGCCCAAGTCCCACTGAACTCAACGAGGTTTACTTCTGAGACGTTGTGTGTAAGTCTTAAAGGTAAAGGTAAAGGGACCCCTGACCATTAGGTCCAGTCGTGACCGACTCTGGGGTTGCGCGCTCATCTCGCATTATTGGCCGAGGGAGCCGGCGTATAGCTTCCAGGTCATGTGGCCAGCATGACAAAGCCGCTTCTGGCAAACCGGAGCAGCACATGGAAACGCCGTTTACCTTCCCGCTGTAGCGGTTCCTATTTATCTACTTGCATTTTGACGTACTTTCGAACTGCTAGGTTGGCAGGAGCTGGGACCTAGCAATGGGAGCTCACCCCGTCACAGGGATTCGAACTGCCGACCTTCTGATCAGCAAGCCCTAGGCTCAGTGGTTTAACCACAGCACCACCTGAGTCCGTGTAAGTCTTACAGTGCACAATAGATAAAACGGCATAACTTCAGATGGGTGGTAATATTTCTGCATGCGGCAAAGCTGCCCTGTGACTGGGCTAACATCTGAGCTAAAGTAATTGTGAACCACGGGAAAGTGCAGGGCCTCTGTAGCTGTGACACTCTATGGAACAACAGACGTTGGGTTTTTAAGAAAAATCTCCTGGGTCTGGCAAGTCGTAACTATACAGCTCACTGCGGATCTTGCACACAGCTAAGCAGCCTACCCGGGATATTGTACACAGAGACAAGCTACTTGGGTGATATATTGAGACTAGTGGCCTCACTGAATCTCTCTCTCTCTCTCTCTCTCTCTCTCTCTCTCTCCTGCAGCAAAATTCCTCCTGCACATGTTGATGGATAATTTCAAATGAAGCAAAAAGACAAGCCATGATCGTTCCTTTACCCCCCCCCCCCTTTAACATTCTGGTTCCGTTGTCAAGTGCTTAGCAACAAATAGGAAGGATAGGTGAGGGATTTGAGGTTTGGCAGTAAACTGATGAGATCACAAAGCTGCACAACTCTCAGATATATAGGGGTGCCCTTCAGAAATAAAAGCACAGCCCATCAAGTATTTTGCGATATATACCCATGGAAGTGGGTAATGTCATCACAAGTTTAACCAGTAAGCAGCGCAGGAAAGTTACACTTATTGTCTCACAAGGACACAGAGGCAAAAGTTTTCTCCATTCATCTGAGTGTCAAAGGCAGTTTTTTTAATACAGTACTTTAAAAAAACATGTCTTACCGCCACAAGCAAATATCTAACTAACAAGTGGAAACCTATTTTATATGAGGAGGCCTTCATGTCAGACACCAGATAGTAGATTTTGAAGCTGAAATACTGAAATTGATTCCCCCCCCCATTTTGAGGAGGACTTAGTTTGAGGTGAATTGTTTAATCACCATGACACAGTCGAGGGGCAGGTGTAGCTGGTGAGGTGGGGTGGGAGGTACTCTTGGCTCCAGCCACTGAGCAGCACCCAAGGGATTTCATGACCTCATCAACTGATAGATGACATCAGAGGTGGAGAAGCACCCTGCAGGAACACAGCTGCTGATTGGCCAGCAGCATCGCAACCACACAACGCTGTTCACCCAGCCCATGCAAGTCTCTAATTATGCATCTTATTACGTGGATATGGGCTCCACTCCCTCAGCTGTTGCTGTGTTGTGGGTATGGATGGACAATTATGTCAATTTCTGTTTCATTCAGTTTCTTATTTTTCATATATATATTTGATTTCTAAGGGGTGCTTAGAATTACAGGATTGAAGAAAGACGCAGGGCAGCAGCGGAAGGTTAAAGGAATGAGGGTAGAAAGAAAGGTGAGGAAGGGGGTGGGATAAATAG
Organism: Zootoca vivipara; assembly: GCF_965207765.1. NCBI lineage: Eukaryota > Metazoa > Chordata > Lepidosauria > Squamata > Lacertidae > Zootoca > Zootoca vivipara. Next base: position 15,066,353 of record NC_142594.1, on the reverse strand, counting down.
TTTAGAATTGGCTATGTAATAGGGTAACCCGGATTGAAATAGGACTGTCTATATAGACTTGCTGACCATAAAAGGGGACTTGTGATTAGAAGGGTTAATAATAGAAATATGGTTTTGACTGAGATGGTGAGTTCTTACCGTGTTTCTCCGAAAATAAGCCATACCCCGAAAATAAGCCATAGTGATAGACAGTTTAACCTTGTAGGTTAAACTGTACCATACTTAATAATAAAAAAAGACATCCCGTGAAAATAAGCCACCGTGGGTTTTTTTGAGGAAAAATAAATATAAGATGGTGTCTTATTTTTGGAGAAACACAGTAGAAGAGAGGTGTGGGTATAAGGAAGAGAATTTTTAGTTTAGTATAGTGTAAAAGCAGATTAATAATTTTATAATATGAATTAAATGAAGAAGTATCTTTAAGGCAGAAATATAATATGTAAGGAAAGAGGAGTATGGTGTTGTCATAGATGATAAATATGTAATCTATAATGAAAAGCTCAGTTCTCCACATTTCCACATCAAGTTGCAATTTCTTTTAGTGCATAGAATGGTAGAAACATAATGTTGGTACCCCAACCCCCTGTAATGCAATAAAAACTCATCAGCGTATTAGTATGTATTCCTCCTGACACACATTTGTGTATGGAGTTTTGCCTGATTTGGACTGATTTTGGAAAACAATTTCCCCTGATAAAATGGGTTTTTTTTTTTGTATATCACCATATTTTTCCGCGTATAAGACGATGCCTTTTGCTTTAAAAAAAAGAGGCAAGAATTGGGTGTCGTCCTATTCACAGATAGTGAATGCAGAGGGGGGACGTGCGATTAATGGCAGCAGAAAGCAGGAGATTGGTAGCGGCGATTTGGCGGGTGATTGTTGGATGTGGCAAGACCTGCTGCCGATTGGCTGCAGCAATTGGGCAGGCGACTGGCGGCTGCGGCAAGTGGGCGGGTGGGCTGTTGGTGGTGAGCAGGCAGACAATTGGCGGCTGCAGCAAGGTGTGAGATCGGCAGTGGCTGTGGCAAGTGATCGGCAGTGGTGGGCAGGTGGGTGAGCGATAGGTGGAAGTGACTTCCCCCCCCCCAAGCTAAACAACTTAATTTCTTAATTTTTGGTTTTTTAAAAAAAATAGGGGGCGTCTTATACACGGGAAAATATGGTATTTTCACTAATTGATGCATGCTTTACTTCGTTTATGCATTTTTGCATACATGAGAATTGTACTGCAAAAGTCAGTGATGTGCACAATTTGAGAGAGAGCTGTGTTTCAGTTCATGCGCTGTTTCAGAAAAGGCTCGCCTTTAAACAGAAAAGAGAATCAACTTCCTTCCCCCGTTTCTAGCTGGGAGCTGCACTACATCAAAATGTAGCTGCATAGATTTTATTTAAGATTAAGTGTGATAGCTTGCTTGTGAGACATGAAAATAAAAACTGAAATATGAAGTTTTAAAAACATTTCTTTACATGCAGTGCTGTGTTTTGTGAATGCACCTTACGTGATAAGCTACCGGTATCATGCTAAGCAGTGCGAAGCGTCACAAGAACATTTGCTAAACCACCACCAGCCATTTACATCTGACACTATCTTATCTAGGTCCCTAGTTTTGCAGCAACTTGGTGGTTCTGAGCAGAGATATTTGAGGCGGCCTAAAAATAAAGATGTCATATCCTCTGCCTTGATAGATTATCGAGGGTTCTCAGTAATTTGTCAGGCTCTTGGTGCCAACGGCTGCATGGTGAAGTGCTGAACTAGTCCATCATTTTGGGCTGGAATACAAAGCGTTTGCTCCAGTACATCAGAAGTCCAATAGGAATGTGCATCGTTGTAATTCAGACAGCTGTCAAATCAGTTCTACCATGGTATTCATCTTGAAAATATTAAAATGCCAGGATTTTTTTGTTAATAATTTCAATGGGCGAGGTGATGGATTTATTTAATATATTTTTGCACCATTGGCAGTGGGCCAAAGCTGGGGACTACAGGGTCTAGCATGATGCTAAGGAAAATACTCCCAAACTGGTGGCGTTCAAAACAGAGGCTGTAACATTCCTTCCTTCCTTCCTTCCTTCCTTCCTTCCTTCCTTCCTTCCTTCCTTCCTTCCTTCCTTCCTTCCTTCCTTCCTTCCTTCCTTCCTTCCTTCCTTCCTTCCTTCCTTCCTTCCTTCCTTCCTTCCTTCCTTCCTTCCTTCCTTCCTTCCTTCCTTCCTTCCTTCCTTCCTTCCTTCCTTCCTTCCTTCCTTCCTTCCTTGGCATCTGTTATGTACTGAGCTGAATCCTAGAACAATAGGATTCAGAATCAGCAGTCTGATTGGTCCGCAGGAGCTACCCAATCCAACTCCAGGTGGAAGTGAATCCGCAACTTGATTGGCCTGCAGGAGCAGCCAATCAGGCGGCTGGCAGAAGTGAATCTGCAACCTGATTGGCCTGTAGGAGCAGCCAATCAGGCTGCAGGCAGAAGTCAATCCACAACCTGATTGGCCCACAGGTGTAGCCCTGAAGTAGCCAATCACACAAGGCCCATTGTGTAAATAATGTATATAAGCAGATGGTTTTGGGGAAAGAGCCATTCTTCTTCTCCTTGATGACTATGAGCTGAATAAAGAGCATGAAATTCACTCTCGACTCCGAGTATATTTCAGCATCCTTTTTCTTCTTCATCATACCTCAAAGCTGACTACACATGCATGTCTGAGCTTAGCAACAAAAACACCATTTTTGAACTTAGATTTTGTACTTTGGTAACCTAGAGTGGATCCACAATCATGGTTTTTAAAGTTAAAGAAGGATTAAGGAATGGTTTTTTATAACATATATGGACACATGACGTCCTACTTTTAACGTTCATAATGTGTTATTAAAATGTGACACCAGAGGGTACTGCAAAGCAATCAGCAGTAGGGAAACAGCGTTTTGATGAAAGAAAAACAACAACAACAACAACGGTAAGAAATGCTTTAATTTACAAGTATGTCCCATGAAGTTTTAGAACGATATATCTAATATTGTTCTAATAATGTTAAACAGGTCAGTGTAGATCCAGCCTTAGATAGTAGTTACAAGCCTGCCTTCATTGTGCTACTTTAACTGCTGCTTCAAGACCTAGATTATGTAAGTAAATACTTTTACTTTTTCACAAAAGAATGTTTGTGTGATTGTTGTTTTTAAGGTAGGGGGGGAGGGATAATACCAGGGAAAATCCAGTCTGCCTTAAAGCATCCTGGATTATTATTTTTAGAAAGTTAAATCAAACTTTCTCTAAGCCTCCAAGTAAGCTGCAAATGATGGTACTCTATTGATTTCACTCGTGAGCAAAGAAGGATAATATCTAAACAATATGTCCTCTCCTAGTATCTAAATCCATTCCTACAGTAACAAGCACACCCAGACCCATGACCCAACCTGCATTCAGATGTACAATGCCACAAAAATTATTTAAACTGGTTGAGATATAATCTGTTCTGAAGCTAACAATCTTTCTGGATGAAACCACATTTTAGGTGGGTTATCATGGCAGCTTCATAGCATTTTGTGATCAATGGAACAGATAGCCCTCCATTTTTTTATTCCTCTAAAAAAAGGGGGGTTTTCTGCAGCTACTCTGGGTCTTTTATTTTACCAAATAAAATTGATAAGGGTCTTTGCAGAAATTCATGCTTTCTATCATTACATCTAATGTATATAAGTTAAAGCTTCCACAGAAGACAGGGTCTATAATGTGTCTGTCCTGAAAGCAAGCAAAATTCCCCATGACATGCTTATTAACTGTAGTGCAGGGCCATGCAGTTGTGCATTCTTGGCCCTGCTTAAGAGCAGTCAAGTTGATTTGGATTTACAGTCATACCTTAGTTCTTGAACAGAATGAGTTCCAGGAGTCCTTTCGACTCCCGGAACCGTTCAAAAACCAAGGTACAGCTTCTGATTGGCTGCAAGAGCTTCCTGCACTCAATCGGAAGTCGCATCGGACGTTCGGCTTCCAAAGAACGTTTGCAAACCGGAACACTCACTTCCGGGTTTGCAGCGTTTAGGAGCTGATTTGTTCAGGAGCCATGGCATTTGAGATCCAAGGTATGACTGTACTGGTTTGGGGCAAAACACTGATCTCTCTCTCTCTCTCCCACACACACACACACACACACCATAAATTATTTTAGATACCACTCTCATGTTCCCCTTTGCTGTCCCTTTTTCTAAGCCAAGAAACTCCCAATGCTATAACCTTTTCTCATAGAGGAATTGCTCCAACCCCTTGATCATTTCAGTTGACCTTTGCTGAACCTTATCCAGCTCTACAATATTCGTTTCGAGGTACAAATATCGAAAAGAAGTTGGCACCGATACAGATTTATATCCTTGCTGACTTCAATCTCAGACCTGTGATAGAGAAATCTCACCCAAATAATTTACTATTATATATACGATGGTGAGGGCTACTATTTCAGCAGAAACAAAGAACTACTGATTCTGCATTGTGCAACTGTTTGCAGCTTATGCACAGCACCAAGAACAGAGTGAACACTGTAATCATTATATCGCATAAAACAGTGTTTCTCAACCAGTGTGCCTCCAGATGTTTTGGGACTACAACTCCCATCATTCCTGACCACTGGTCTTGCTAGCTAGGGATGATGTGAGTTGTAGTCCCAAAACATCTGGAGGCACACTGGTTGAGAAACACTGGCATAAAAGACAGTTACAAGGCAACAGTGGAAAGGACAGCTGTGTGCCTTAGGAAAAACCATATAAAATTAGGAAGAGAGTGAAATCAGTGCTCTCTCTCTCTCTCTCTCTCTCTCTCTCTCTCTCTCACACACACACACTTTAAAAAATCGTCCTTTAAAAAAAATTAAATTTGTATACTGCCCCTATACCTGTAGACCTCAGGACTGTTCACAGCACAAGATCACAATATAAAAAACACAAAATGCATAATAAAAACGAAGACTTCCCAATAATCCCCCATTCCACAACACATTTAAAAGGACATCAGATATCTATTGGCCTGGTTTAAGAGGAACATTTTCGCCTGGCGACTAAAGGTGTACAATGAAGGCGCCAGCTGAACCTCCCTGGGGAGACCATTTCACAAATGGGGAGCCACTACAGAAGAGACCCATTCTTATTTCTACTAGTCATCCAGTAACTTTTTATGCAAATATACTACGGAACAAACATGGCTGCTTCATCTGAAATAAATAAAGCAGTCCTGAAGAGAGGGAATGGGGCAGTGCAAGAACTCAAGGTTAGCCTATGCTCTGTTTTATAATGTTCCACTATAGTTTTAACCCAGAGATGGGGAACCTGTTGGCCATGCTGGCTGGGGACTCCCATCAGCCCACCAGTATGGCCAATGGTCAGGAAAGATGGGAGTTGTAGTCCAGCAACATCCAGAGGCCCACAGGTTCCCCACCTGGGTTTTAACCCCCCCCCACTCAGCACTCCTCCTCCCCCCCATGGCTTTCTTCCCTGCCAGCCTTCCTCTCAGATTCTGATCTGAGTTTATAAAAAGATAAAGGTAAAGGACCCCTGACAGTTAAGTCCAGTCATGAACGACTGTGGGGTTGCAGAGCTCATCTCACTTTACTGGCTGAGGGAACCGACGTTTGTCTGCAGACAGCTTCCGGGTCATGTGGCCAGCATGACTAAGCCACTTCTGGTGAAACCAGAGCAGCACCCAGAAATGCCTTTTACCTTCCTGCCAGAGCGGTACCTATTCATCTACCGTACTTGCGCTTGACATGCTTTCGAACTGCTAGGCTGGGACCGAACAATGGGAGCTCACCCTGTCGTGGGGATTCGAACCGCTGACCTTCCAATCGGCAAGCCCAAGAGGCTCAGTGGTTTAGACCACAGCGCCACCCGTGTCCCTTGATCTGAGTTTATATTTAGTGTTAAAGGGCTTTTAAAAGGTAAAGGGGGCCCTGACCATCAGGTCCAGTCGTGTCCGACTCTGGGGTTGTGGCGCTCATCTTGCTCTATAGGCCGAGGGAGCCGGCGTTTGTCCGCAGACAGCTTCCGGGTCATGTGGCCAGCATGACAAAGCTGCTTCTGGCGAACCAGACTGGAGACTAATGCTATGGCCTTATGATAGGGACCCTGGGGTTGCGGCGCTCATCTCGCATTATTGGACTACAATAATTCCTAACCATTGGCTGTGCTGGCTAGGGCTGATAAAAATTGAACAACACCAGCAGTGGCGGAGCTTCATGCTCCGGCACCAGGGGGTGAAGAGCAGGGGGGGCGGAGCTGGCACATGTCCTGGGGGCGGGGCAGCCGTGATGGCACCCTGCCAGGATCGCGATGCTGGGGGGCGGTGCACTCCCCCCACACTCCTTTTCCTCCACCAGTGAACACCAGGAGAGCCATAGGTTCTGCAGGCCTGGTGTATTTCAGCTTAATTGATTCTTTCTGCTGCTAGAAGGCTCTGGCTATTTCTTGCATCTGATGCCCCTGGTTTTGTTTTGTTTTGTAAAACGTTAAGAATAAAGTTATCTTATCCTATTCTTCTAAGAACAAGGTAGTTACTTTTGCATCCAGTGACAATTTTTTATTTTTTGTGTGCTTTTCGCAAGTGTGCAATTACCCAGAAATGGAAATGTTGATCGTTGGTCATTTGCACTTCAAAGTCCAAACTGATGAATCTGATCTGACTGTGCAGCTGAGCAATTTCATAATGCAGCAAACTCGCAGTCCTTGGTGGCATCTGACACTAATGGTGAAGCATTGATCAAACATACGCTCCTTAGACTGATTGTTTTCAGGCAGGCTGTCAGATGCAGATTCAGTTGCTTACAGTGAAGTTCTACAAGAATGCCACAAGCTTACTCTAGTATTTCCCTACAAAGTTTTGCTTTAAAAGCTCGGTAATCATAAGGCTGACCACCCTTCCCCTTGCATATTTCTACCTATGCTCAACATAGGAAACCAGCCATATGAACAACCCAGGTTGATGCTTATCCATCCGTCCATACCAGCTAGACAGCAGAGGCTGAAGCTCTCCACTAACCTGAGTTTTGTGAATCCCTAGTAGTGAAATAAGGCGCACCTGATCCCTGATGTTAGCCCAAGGAGGTCCAGGCCGGGTGCTTTTACCAGCAACATATCTAATCTGTGTGACCCTTAACTCAGACCCTCCAAGTATCCCTATTTTCCAGGGACCATTCCAGATATACAGAAGCCGTCCAAGTTTCTGAATTGATCCCGGAATGTCCCACTTTTCCTTAGGACGTCCCTATTTTCACTGGAGAAATGTTGGAAGGTGTGATAACTGTGCTGTTATCAGGGCCGTCTTAAGCATATCCGGCGCCGTGGTGCAAAGATCCCTTCGGTGCCCCCCCCCAATTTCGCAGAGTTGCCGACCTTTTTTTAGGGAGGCAACACACCCAGCTTTGAAGGGCTGGAGGAGGCGGGCAGCAGCTGGAGGGCAGCTCCTCCGGTGGGGAAGAGGCAGAGACTGGACGCAGTGGCTCCCTGCTTAGCTGGATGCTTCTTGCCGTGGTGGCCACGGCAGGTGGAGTCTCCGGGCATAGCACGGAGCTACTTCAGTGTAGTATGGTGGAGGTGGGCAAGGGAGCCGCTGCGTCCAGCCTCCGCCTCTTCCCTGGTGCCCTGGCACCCTGTGCCACTAACCTCTATGGGTAAGACACCCCGGCTATTATTTCCTCCAGTGCATCTCTAACCTATACTAGCATTATTCCCTTCCACTTTTCTATTTTATTTGTCTGTTTCCTCCATTGCTGTCCACCTACATAATAGCTTACTCTTAGCCAAGGGGACCAGGTGATGGAAGGGAAGAACGTTAACACTGCTAGGCTGTTGCAAAGCCATCTGCCCCTGGGGGAACCTTGTTTCTTCCTGCCTTGGGAGGCAGGGCCATGACTAAATGTCCCACTTGCCCACTCGTCATACACTCTTTGGGGTACTGCACAGGCCTAATTCAGCCTCTGCCAATTAATACTGCACGAATGCAAAACAAGTGTGTCTTATTTCCAGCACCAGCTTTAATCAGAAAATTTTCTTGAATTATGGCCCTGAGATCTAATTTTTCATTTTTACTTACTGAAGCGCTCCTTTCTTGTGACTATGATAAGTGATGAGTGATTAGGATAAGTGATGATTACAGCTTCGCTAAAGTTACTCTTTTTACATCTGTGGTGTGGCTGAATGAGAGAAGACAGGCACATCAATTATACTGAAGATTTCATTTCCACTGTCATCACTGACCAAGATATTGCCGTGCACAAACCCACGCACACCCACCCACCCTTCCTTCCCATTAAGGCCAAATTCTGGGTCAAGCTGACTTTCTAGTTTCATTTTGCAACTGCAAACCTCAAACACAGCTTTGCCATCATTAGGTGTAATATGGGAGCAAGAGGGGAACACTTTTTATTCTATTGTCGCCTGACTTTCCGTTTTAGAAATCAAAAGTGCTATTTAACCTCACAGTAGAAAATAACATTTTTGTTGAGGCAAGCCTTTGGCCCTTAAGATGAGCTTATGGGGTTGTATTCACCCAAGTCCTACTCAGAGTAAAGGTAAAGGGACCCCTGACCATTAGGTCCAGTTGTGACCGACTCTGCGGTTGCGGTGCTCATCTCGCTTTATTGGCTGAGGGAGCCGGCGTACAGCTTCCAGGTCATGTGGCCAGAATGACTAAGCCACTTCTGGCGAACCACGGAAGCGGCGCACGGAAACGCTGTTTACCTTCCCACCGGAGCAGTGCCTATTTATCTACTTGCACTTTGACATGCTTTCGAACTGCTAGGTTGGCAGCAGCTGGGACTGAACAACAGGAGCTCACCCCGCTGCGGGGATTTAGAGGGCCATCTAATCAAACCTACCACAATGCAGGAATATTTTTGTCCTATGTGAGGCTCGAACCCACGACCATGAGATTAAGAGTCTCATGCTCTACTGAGTGAGTTATGTCTATGTGAATCATTTCCTAGCGCTTCATAGGTCCTCTTTTTTTAGGCAGATTTGACAGGCAGTGAGCTGCACATTAAAATGGAAGCTTATTTAGCTAGAGAAACCAGTAGCTGCAGAACTGTAGAAAGCAAAGCGAGCATTTGAAATCTCAAAAAAAAAAGGATATTGCAACTATAGTGCCTCTCTGAACCATGCAACATATGGAATACTTAATTACAGGAAGAAAATTATATGTTCCAGCTGAGAGAGTAACCTAATCAATACTGTTTACACTCAACTCTAATTCACTTGTCCTACAACTCATTAAGTTTGAGATGTTATTGATTATTTTCCCCTCCCCCCACAAGCCTCTCCCAGTAGATGGCTCAGTGGCTAAATAAGAGCATTCATATATATGACGTCTTGGAATGAGTTTGATCCATAAACCTTCATCAAATGAGTTTGGTGGGTCATACACGATATCCATGGCGAAACTAAGAAGAGAACTCACCCAGAGCAAAAATAAAATAAAATAAATGCAGGCAGAAATAAGTCATTTGGACTAGAGCAAGGCATAGGCAAAGTCGGCCTTCCAGATGTTTTGGGACTACAACTCCCATCATCCCTGACCACTGGTCCTGATGGGATGATGTAGTCCCAAAACATCTGGAGGGCTGATTTTGCCTGTCCCTGGACTAGACCTGCCCTCGGCCTTCTGAGAGGAAGACCAGGATGGAGCATGAAGTGAACTGTGAATTCATTTTAATTATCTTGCTCAGCTTTTCTGTTTCCCGCTTCACCTGCTATGGCTTTTGCCCATTGACCAAGACACAAATAATACAGTAAGCCTAAAGCCGTTAAAACCTCGTTTTATGAGGTAAAGTTCATGCCAAGAAAGAGAGGCACTACAGTGTCACAACCCCAAACCTCACCTACACTGTAGTCTACTTTCTTTCCCCTACCAATTATGGATGATCATTTTGCCTTTTAGCATTACTAAAATGATGGAGGAGGAGGAGGAGGAGGAGGAGAAGGAGGAGGAGGAGGAGAAGGAGAAGGAGAAGGAGAAGGAGAAGGAGAAGGAGAAGGAGAAGAAGAAGAAGAAGAAGAAGAAGAAGAAGAAGAAGAAGAAGAAGAAGAAGAAGAAGAAGAAGAAGAAGAAACACACACCAGAAACTCAAACAAGCCACAGTTTCAATCCCCTGCTAGAGATTAGGCTCAAAAGCCCCAGGTTTAAATGCTAAGAAGTTGCTATGGCAGCAAATTCAGCAGTTTCTGTATAAAGAGGCCAGGCTGCTGAATGCATCCTCAGCATCTTCGCAAAATGACAGCTTCCATGATTCCTTGGCTAGGAGAGCCAGAATAACATTTAAATCAGGGTGCATCTTTATGGGAGACAAATGTCTGTGCAGTTCACAACTAAAACCTGCCCTACACCCTTCAGGGCTGCCCCCAGATATTTTGCTATCTTGAGGAAACTGAAAAAGTGAATCTTACTTCACCTTTGAGAACCAGTGACACCCGTCATCACAGCTCAGGTCAGCAAGGTTGCTTAGGGGGCGCAGGGTCGGTCATGTGGCACATCCTTCCTGAGGGGGCTTGGGGGCCTGACACTGCTCTCTCCCCACATACTCCGGCCAGCCAGAAACCTGGTAAAGCAGGAACATGGAAGGGGAGTTCTGTTCCTTTTTATCAGCAGAAGCAATGACTGCTGGAGGGCTTTATGCACTGGGAAGGTTGGAGGACAGATCTGGCCTGGCAAACCATTTCTTTGTTAGGTAGGCTAGGCTCAGGGAGGGACTGGGGCCAAGGTCACCCAATGAACTTTCATGGCTGAGCAGGGAAGCAGCACTGGATTTAGGGCAGTGTGGGTGGCTCCCTCCCAACAGGGCGCTGAGCTGAGGGGACACAAAATTGGGAAGATCCACATTTGAGAAGATCCATTTGGGGGCCCCAAATTTCTGCAACGATTACCACAGACCCTCCAGGTGTTTCTATTTTCCAGGGACAGTCCTGGATTTACAGAAGCTGTCCCAGTTTCTAATTTGATCCTGGAATGTCCCGCTTTTCCTTAGAATGTCCCTATTTTCAAAGAAGAAGAAGAAGAAGAAGAAGAAGAAGAAGAAGAAGAAGAAGAAGAAGAAGAAGAAGAAGAAGAAGAAGAAGAAGAAGAAGAAGAAGAGGAGGAGGAGGAGTAGTAGTAGTAGTAGTAGTAGTAGTAGTAGTTTGGATTTGATATCCCGCTTTATCACTACCCTAAAGCGGCTAACATTCTCCTTTCCCTTCCTCCCCCACAACAAACACTCTGTGAGGTGAGTGTGGCTGAGATACTTCAAAGAAGTGTGACTAGCCCAAAGTCACCCAGCAGCTGCATGTGGAGGAGTGGGGAATTGAACCCAGTTCACCAGATTACAAGACTACTGCTCTTAACCACTACACCACACTGGAAATGTTGGGGGGTATTTATGTTCAATGTTTCATTATGTTTTTACATATGTTGGAAGCCGTCCAGAGTGGCTGGGGCAACCCGGTCAGATGGGCAGCGTATTATTATTATTGAATAGGACATCTCTATTTTCATTGGAGAAATTTTGGAGGGTATGTTACCAAAGTCTGCCCCTGAGGGAAGTGAATCCAGGTCTCCCTAGCAAAGTTAAATATGCTAACTACTACACCCACCTTTTCCTGCTCATTGTTTTATGACTGTCAGCTGATCATAATCAAGTGGATATTATGCTATGTACTGCCACTCTTTCAAATAGGGATCATATTTATGAATGAAGTGAAGCAGTGCACTCTGCCTAATGGATATATGAAATGGATCACACCTTCCAGGCCCCCCACCCCACCACTCTACATTAGGATAGATTGACTGAGGTTGCTTCTACACCACTTTCCCACTTTTAGGCTGAGCCCAAAGCAGGTTACAGCAAACATTTAAAACATCGAAATACAGAGCATTGAAAAAACAAAGTGTTGGTGCTGACCTTTAAAGCCCTAAATGGCCTTGGTCCCATATGCCTGAAGGAGCGTCTCCACCCCCATCATTCTGCCCGGACACTGAGGTCCAGTGCCAAGGGCCTTCCGGCGGTTCCCTCGCTGCGAGAAGCCAAGTTACAGGGAACCAGGCAGAGGGCCTTCTCGGTAGTGGCGCCCGCCCTGTGGAACGCCCTCCCGTCAGATGTCAAAGAGAAAAACAGCAACCAGATTTTTAGAAGACATCTGAAGACAGCCCTGTTTAGGGAGGCGTTTAATGTTTAATAGATTATTTTATTTCATTTTTTCTGTTGGAAGCTGCCCAGAGTGGCTGGGGAAACCCAGCCAGATGGGCGGGGTATAAATAAATTATTTATTATTATTATTATTATTATTGTTGTTGTTATTATTGTTATTATTATTATCACCACAAATGTACAAAATGCAGAACATGTCGGTAAATTCAAAAATCAACAACTGGGCAAACACAGAATAAATCAGGGCTGATATATTCCACCAGCACCACCCTGCAGTGCCGTAGCATGGGTTGCCAGTGCCCGGGGCCATGTAGAGTGTGGGAAGGAGGAAATCAGACAGAGTATGCATGCTCATTAAACTGGCGTCTACATCACCCAGGAGCTCGCAGCCGCAGAAAAGAAGAAAAGAAGAGTGGTTCTGTTGTCTGGGGAGGTCACTTCCTGGTTCGCATGGAGAAGCTGTTTTCAATGGAGCCCAGCAATAGAAGCATGCAGCTGCATTGAGGCAGGACCGTGTGTTGAAATTTTGCACCCCTAACAATTTTGTGTCGGGGCAACCGCCCCTGTGCCTCCCTACATCACTGCCACACCAGACAGATTCCAATTACTTCGATAGCTACACAATAAGTAGAAATTCAGATTCCTCCATCACCGTATCACCATGCTAGAGAAAGTTGCCATTGTTTGCATCCTGTTCTTTGTGCAACTTTTTAAGGTCCTACCAGAAAAGGAAAGGAAAAAAATACAATCACCTAACTTCACATACCACTTTGCCTTCAGGGCTGGTTCCACCGCTGATCTCGGTCATTCACACTGCAGGCAGGGGAGAATGTGGTCTCTACAATCTCCACAGCAGGACCCCACAGCCAGCCTTCATGATTTGAGATTTTTCAGGCACTTCTTTTGTTCTTTCTGGAGGAGAGAAAAGGAAGCTACTATAGGATGCACTTTTAAAAATCATGAAATATGAGAATTGCTACCTAGAAAGAGAATGATGGATGACCCGTCAGGAATGATTTAAAAACAGCAAAAAGAGGGCATGAGTTAACAGATAAGCTGTCTATGGTTATGATTATGACTATGATATTCATTATCATTATTAAGAGATCTAGAGAAGCAGCCATGGCAGAGTTTTCAGGACCAAGGAACAAGCAAGGAAATCACAAGGAAGTTATGAGGTTCTCTAGATGTCATTTTTATTGTGCATCCAATGACAATTTGTAGTAATGATGGTATCAGGGCAGTTAGACATGATCCTACATAAGCACAGAAAAGTTCCAGAGATAATTAAAATGCTTACAGTAATAAAAATAATTTCTGTGTGGGTAATTTTACTTCTGGAACTTTTCTATTCTTAATGTGTCTCTCACATGTGTGTGTGTGTGTGTGTGTGTGTGAACACACACACACACACACACACACACACACACACACAGTGGTACCTCGCAAGATGAATGCCCTGCAAGACGAATTTTTCGCAAGACAAATGCGTCTTGCGATCTGATGGTGACTCACAAGACGAATTCATTTTGCGAAAAATTTGTCTTGTGAATCGCAGTTTCCCATAGGAATGAAATTTAATTAATGTGTTCCTATGGGCAAAAAAAGAAATTTCAATGCATTCCTATGGGAAACCGCGATTCGCAAGATGAATTTTTCGCAAAACGAATTGACTCGTCTTGCGAGGCCCCACTATATATATATATATATATATATATATATATATATATATATATATAATAACTTGAAACAAGCACAAATAAGCTACGGTTATATTATTGATTTCTAAAAATGGTCCTATAAATGCTCGGTGTTTTTCTCTCTTTCCTTTCATAATATAGCCATGCATCTTCTTTCTCTCTCCTTTTTCTTTTAATCTTGCCACTCAGTATTGAGCTGCTCACAAAGACTTTCTAGACCAACTAAGTTTTTATTTTGGTATGAGCTTTCGTGTGCATGCACACTTCTTCAGATAAGAAGTGTGCATGCACACGAAAGCTCATACCAAAATAAAAACTTAGTTGGTCTTTAAGGTGCTACTGAAGGAATTTTTTTATTTTACTTCGATCCAGACCAACACGGCTACCTACCTGTAACCAAAGACTTTCTAGACTCACACACACACACACACAGTTGTGAGCAGCATATTGAGAACCTGTCAATTTGTATGAATATTTCCCCAAATTATCCTTTCCATTTCCACACTCTTGCCCGTAGTGTATTGATTTTTTATTATTATTTTTGGTCCGCTATTATGTTACACAGTTGCCTGCTTGTTTGGAAGTTTTGTTGACTGGCCACTTCTTTTCTGTCCTGCAACTTAAAAAAAAAGAAAAAAGACAGAGAGCTAAAAGAGCGTTCAGTTGGCTTTCATTGCACTATTGCTTTTGTATGACTTTATTATATGCTTTTCCAATCTTTTATTCCCCCCTCCAAGGACCCTGCTGAGAAATTGGATCTCCATGGGAACACCTCTGCCTGTGGTGAAAAGTACCTCAGACATCACAGAGCCGCAAAGAGAGCAAAGAATCCCGTACAGATTGCCTAAATTGCCCCAGTCTTATTATCCACTCTTTTTTTCGTTGCCCATAATTTTTTCATGTACCACTCTGGATCCTGTTCAACTATCATTCCTAGCACACAATCACACGGACCACTTTTAAGCACAATGTTCCTGTTGATACTCTGAGGGGAGAGATGTTAATCCAGTTTCGTTACTGCTTCATGCGGGCACCCAGAACCGTGGAGCTCAGGCTCCAAATATTGTCCAAGGGGAAGAGATATATTGAGCATTGCTTTGTTTTGTTTTAAAGTCTTTCAGTGTTAGCCTTAAGAAATAGTTGGCTCACATTTTCCTTTGCTATCAGAAATGTACTTTTTCAAAGGTGGCGCAGAGGGAAAGGGAGAGGGGGAGGGGGAGAGGCAGGGAGGGAGGGAGGGAGGGAGGGAGGGAGGGAGGGAAGGAAGGAAGGAAGGAAGGAAGGAAGGAAGGAAGGAAGGAAGGAAGGAAAGAAAGAAAGAAAGAAAGAAAGAAAGAAAGAAAGAAAGAAAGAAAGAAAGAAAGAAAGAATTCAATTTATCCCAGTGGGATAAAATGCCAAAAAATAGATGGTAAGAGGCACTTTTTACTTGATGCTTGTAGAATTGGCCTCTGCTGTTCAGATAACACTGCTGACTTTCTTTCAATAAGACATCAGTACATGACCATTTGTGGGTCCAGGTGCAGTGAAGCTATGGGCCAGGCATGGTGAAGTTACACAGGCATTGGGGGATGGCCACAGCTTTAGTGATTACAGCTGTCACCAGGTTTCAGGGCAGGCATTGGGTGTCTATCCAGTACCAACCAGCCCACTTCTAGTGGATTGTTTGGCAGGGTTAACCAAGAATTGCCCTGGGACATACATCAAATTAGGGCGACCATCCCAAGATCACAATTTTGGGAGTGCTACAGCCCATCAGCCCCCCCCCACTTGGGCATCTGAACAAAAGCACCTCCCCCTGGATCCCATTAACAGGATACGTGGGGAGGGAGGGGGCTCCTGACCACACTGCGTTCACCTTGACTAAGGATCCAAATTGGTAGATTGGTAGATTCCCCCATCCCAGTTGGTACTGCCAGTCCTTAATGGCAAACTCAGCTACTCACATTGCATTGATCATATGAGCAGGTGGGACTCGAACCAATGGCTTCAAGTTACAAGGAAGGAGATTCCGACTAAACATCAGAAAGAACTTCCTGACAGTAAGAGCTGTTCGGCAGTGGAACAGTCTCCCTCGGGAGGTGGTGGACTCTGCTTCCTTGGAGGTTTTCAAGCAGAGGTCAGGTGGCCATCTGTCATGGATGCTTTAGCTGAAATTCCTGCATTGCAGGGGGTTGAACTAGATGGCCCTTGGGGTCCCTTCCAACTCTACAATTCTATGATCTCTATGAGCCTTATAGCAACAGTGTGTAGGATTCAGCCAGCAGAACTTTGCAAAGCTTCTTTGTTTCTTCCTTGCTCTTTTTCCTGTTTCCTTCATATGAACTTGTTTACGATCAGGGTGCAGGGAGGAGCAGAGGAAGCACAATGACTTGGAAATTAACTGAAGGCTCCGAGGCATGGGAAGCTATTTGATAGTAATCAATGTAAAGCCATATACCCAGAGAGAGGAAATAAAAAGCAGCAACAGGTATAAAACATGCAGAAAGGGCTAAGCAACCATGCCCACTGCAGTAAAGTGCCATTATTTTATTGTCTGTTTACTACTCTTCTTAATGGGCCATTTTAATCTAAAGCAAACAAGGATTTCCCAATAGTCGTCAGGAGGAAGAAGCAAGGGTGGGAAATGCAAGAGGGAGAAATGAATCTAACGCTTGCGGTTTTTTCTGGGAGACCCATTCCAATTCCTTTCTTTTTCATGCACACCTTTATAGGCACTTGGAGCTGAAAAACTGGAGGGAAGCTTG
The DNA here is from genome assembly GCF_965207765.1 of Zootoca vivipara. Taxonomy (NCBI): domain Eukaryota; kingdom Metazoa; phylum Chordata; class Lepidosauria; order Squamata; family Lacertidae; genus Zootoca; species Zootoca vivipara. The sequence goes on along the minus strand of NC_142594.1, from coordinate 15,049,761 downwards.
GTCTCAACAAAAAGTGGTTACTCTGAGCTGTCTTCCCAAGCAGGGTGCATTTGTATATAACGATTGGTTGCTCTGCTTTCACATTCACATTAGTGGTATTGTTCTTGCAGGAATGGAAGATAGCTCTGCTCTAGTGTCCTGAGGGATAACTGCAGCCAAATTCGAGGCAGAGAAAAAGGGTGGAGGTGCAGCAACAGCAGCCACAGCAGCCCTTGCATGGACTGCCTCTTTTCTATGTTTTGCTGCGTGAACGGAGCGCAATTACAATGGACAGAAAGGTGCATGGGGAGAGTCTTCCCACTGTGCTTTCCTCCCCCTGTAAATGGTGCTTGTCCCGACCCCAGGGAACAGCTGGGATGGGTGCAACTGCAGTTGGGAGGAAGGGAGTCAAATCCCACAGCCAGGAGCCAAGGAGCATTTGGCATAGAGACAGTTGTTGAGTTCCACTGAAGTTGTTGAGTTCCTGCAAAACCCTCCTGCAAATAATATATAATACAGTGGTACCTTGGAAGTCAAATGGAATCCGTTCTGGAAGTCCATTTGACTTCCAAAACATTTGGAAACCAAGGTGCGGCTTCCGATTGGCTGCAGGAAGCCCCTTCAGCCAATCAGAAGGAGCAGAAGAAGAAGAGATTTGATATCACACTTTATCACTACCCTAAGGAGTCTCAAAGCAGCTGACATTCTCCTTTCCCTTCCTCCCCCACAACAAACACTCTGAGAGGTGAGGCTGAGAGACTTCAAAGAAGTGTGACTAGCCCAAGGTCACCCAGCAGCTGCATGTGGAGGAGTGGGGAATCGAACCTGGTTCACCAGATTACGAGTCCACTGCTCTTAACCACTACACCACACTGGCTTGTTGGATGTTAGGCTTCCAAAATAACGTTCGAAAACTGGAACACTCACTTCTGGGTTTCGATCGTTTGGGAGCCGATTTGTTCGGGAGCCAAGGCGTTTGAGATCCAAGGTACGACTGTATATGTTATGATCCCCATATCATCTCACGCATAGTAGGTGAGATGCAAACGGAGAATAAACCTCAGTGGGTTACTGTTGTTTTCGTAAATTGCTCTGGGCAACGTACAGTAGTAAAACTGCACCCGTTCTCCCATACTGCAACCGAAATCATCCCATTTGAAATACAGATCAAAATTGATTTCACATTCTAAAAATCCATAGAGATAAAGAGTACTGGGACTTCCACTGGATAGCTAATGTTTTCTCATAAAAGTTCACTAACACCTGGCTTTATTTGAAACACACACACACACACACACACACACACACACACACACACACACACACAAACTGTGCATTGCTTTCTATTGATATATGCTTATTTGTTCATTATTTTAAAATTTTATGCCCTGCCTTATTTTATAAAACAGGCCCAGTGTGACTGTGTTAAACATGAGTCCTTGCTGAATCCTGGCAGCTAATGTAGGTACTGAGGCTATAGTGCCCCTCCCGTTGAAGCTGGGCAGTCCCTACTGAGAGATTACACCAATTTAACAAACAAAAGAATGTATGCTAAATTAGTATGATTTATCTTTAATACAGAACTGAGTTTCCTTGGAATAGATTTGATCTTTGGGGCTCCTTTATAAATAGCCCTCATTCCATGAATAAGAAATGAATACACATTTCCCACTCAAGCATTCATTTCTGTTTATGAGAAACATTTACTGGTCGGGGTTTACGTGCTTGAGCAATACCAGTTCTTAATTTAAAAATTAGACGCCTTGGGTCTTGAATTCACCCTTTTATTTCTTCTTATGTCTGGCTGAGCCATGGAGGGAAAGGACCTCTGCACATGTTCAGAGAGTAGGGTGGTCGTGTGTCCTACCGTCTCATCCAAGGCCCATTTAAAGTTAAAGAAGCATCAGAAAGGAGAGGAGAAGAGGACTTGAAATTGCCCTGAGCACCCAAGCAGCAAACTGCGTAGGTTACAGTCTTCCCCACAATGATTAGAGAGACTTGTTTCTATTTAAATTATAGTCATTATTTTTAAATTACATCTATACATATAAATGAGTACATAGCAATTTTATGCAAATGTCTGTCCTCTTTTTTTAGTGATGCATTCTTTTCCGTTTTTGGTAATACACAACTGTTTGCCCCAGTTCAGAGTAAGGATGTCTGACAAATCCACCAAATTACGGTAGTATTTAGGTACAAATTCGGAGTTTGTCCTCGGATATCCTCCTCCCAACTTATATTCTCCATCAGTTTTCATGGCAAAGTAATGAGTAGCTCCACAAAGAGTTATTTTTAGGCATAACACAATGACGCACATTATACAGATGTTCCTGCTTCCAAACAACACCGCTGACCACTGCTACTATGGCAGCAAAGCACCGACATCTGGGCAGATCTTTCATGATGCAAAGGCCCATTCTTTCAACAAAAGGGAATGTGCTACAGGATCTTCTTTAGTTACCGTAAGTGGTTTGTCATTTGTTGCAATCATCCTCTTCTACACACTCAAAGACGGATGGTGTTGGTAAATGCTTGTTTTTTTTAAGGGTTTCACAAGTCTCAATAGGTTCAGCCTCCTTGGGCTACATCACTCCTAATATATTATGGCGGCCAAACAATATATCTGACCATCTGTTGCAGTGGTAGTAATTCACTTGCCTTTGGATAATGCAAGAGTTATGCAAAGGTCCATTCATCCCACAAAAGGGAATGTGCCAGGCAATTAGGGGTGGAGAAGAAATTCGATTCTGTTCACATTTATTACTACACTTGATCTTAGCCGAAAAGCTGAGAAGCAACTATTCAGTTCACATTTGAAGGTGAATCTACCCAATTTGCTGTTTCCAAAACAATATGGAAACAGAACCGCAGATATCCTTCGAAATATACATATCTTCAAATTTTGCAATATAGTTCTCCAGCCAAGCAATGCGCACAAAAATTAATATACAAAGCTAGAGTCATGCATATACTGGTGAAAATAAGATATAAAAATGCATTATATTGGGATAACGTAATAAGGAAAAATATGGTTTGCACAAAGGTGTGTATTAGGCAAACTTGCATACAAAAAGTGTATATCGGCATGAATTTGCACTAAAATGCTGACGAATTTTCATGTGCACTTAAAAAAACACATGCAAATTGATGTGGAAATATGGAGACAGGACTGGGTAAATGAGACACACAGAGAAACCAAAATTAGCAGATCATCCCACTCCTACAAGCAATCTTAACAAAAGAAAGTGGTTTGACCTTCTTTGCCATCCTCTTCTTAAATGGTAAAGATTAAGACAGGCAGTGCTTGAACATGATTATTTCCTAAGTAACCTGTCACAGTGGTCGGATGGGACTACTTCAGAGTAACGACTCTCCACCGCTCTGCATTTTATCTTTTTATTGGTGCTGCGTATTTACAGTGCTAAAGGTAGAGCTATTTACAGAGACACATCTTTTCAGCTTTCATCAGAACCTCCGAATGGCTTTTGGCGCGTCTTGCGCCAGCATAACAACTTGGGGAGCCCCATCCTCTTCCCCCGACGCTTTCTGCGAAGTTCCGGAGTTGGGGGATGGGTCTGCCCCCCCTCTTTCCTCCTTCCTGTCCCACCTGGGACGCTGGCTCTTCTACCCTGCCAGAGCCTTGGACCCCACTTCCTGTTTCCCCACTGGAGCTGGAGCTTTCCCTGCTCTCAGTCATGCTCTGGGCTGGGCTGGAACTCAGGAGGGGAGGGGCTTCGCGATACCCCTTGCCCCTCACATAACCAAAGCATAATGAAGACATGTGAAGCAAGTGTGATGAACAGCACAAAAACAGCATATAATTTGCTGGGGCAGGACCGGCAAAGTCCTCCTTTCACATGCAGCATGGATAACGGGATAAAATGCGGTCTGCTAGCAAGACAGCAAGGTAGAGACTGGAATATCCTTCATTCAGGGTAATTCTTTTATTTATTATTACTCTATGCTGTATATTCCAAGTCTTTGGTTTGACCTTGAATACCAAATTTGGGGACATACTCAGATGTGCCCTTGCCCAAATTAAACCCCTATCCATGAGTGTGCATTTATGAGTCAGTGAGAAAGGCACGATATCCTATTACCACAACTCAAAGCCTGGAAATAAAAGATGGCATCACAATTAAGTGCCTGCTTAGAGGAAGATTACCATCCATCTGTCTGATATCCCTCTTGAAACCTGGAAGATGTTCATTTTACACACCATTTCCAGTGAAGCCATCTAGGTTGCTATTCCCATACAAAATGCAGAGGAACAAAACAGAATGAGCAAGGACAGAAGTTTGCCAGCAAAGCAACTTGGCATAAACAGAGCTAATGTACTACCCCAGGCAGTCTTTCTCTGAGGGGCCAGGGGGAGACAAGTGCCCCAGTCTGTTTATTTCTGCCATTATGTTCCCATCTTTTGAATAAATTGGCATATAAGATGTTCACGGAGCCCTGAAGAGCCAGTGTGTTTTGCTGTTCGGTTCCTCTGTGTACGAAACAGGAAACACTCAACCAAATTGGGAAAACATATACAGTGGTACCTTGGGTTACAAACGCTTCAGGTTACAGACTCTGCTAACCCGGAAGTAGTACGTCGGGTTAAGAACTTTACCTCAGGATGAGAACAGAAATTGTGTGGCGGCAGCAGGAAGCCTCATTAGCTAAAGTGGTACCTCAGGTTAAGAACAGTTTCAGGTTAAGAACAGTTTCAGCTTAAGAACGGACCTCTGGAACGAATTAAGTTTTTTGTTTATAAAGCATTTTATTAAGTTTTCCAATTAAAGCACATATAAGACAATAAACAAAACAAACAAACATTAAAAAAAACAATACGACACATACATCAATCTTTTTAACAATTCTTTCCAAATCTCTCATTCTCAATGCTCTGCCGAGCTTGACTTCCCTCCCTCCCCTCATTTGGTTTTCTATTCAGTTCTTAACTCGCAGTTCCTTTATACCTCCCATTTAAAGTCAATTCGTAGGATTTATTTCAGTCCTGCAAGTGTCTTTAAACTTCTACAGTTCTTTTCCATATAGTCCACAAATTTACTCCAGTCTCTTTGGAACCTTGTTTCCCCCTGGTTCCGGATCCTGCTAGTCAGTCTCGCTAGTTCCGCATAGTCTATCATTTTTGTCTGCCACTCTTCAATCATCAGTAAGTCCCGAGTTTTCCATTTTTGGGCTAACAATGTCCTTGCCGCAGTTGTCGCATACAAGAATAATGTATAGTCCTCCTTTGTGATCTCTTGTCCCATAATTCCTAACAAAAATGCTTCTGGTTTGGAACAAATTAAGTTTTTAACCAGAGGTACGACTGTATATTGTTCTCTTTTTATACTACTGATGCAGATGAGATTAAAGCAAAATGAGCTGCTTAGGAGAGAAAGGAGAGTGTGGTTCTGTTTGGTCAAATGAACCTTCTCACACATCTGTGTCGTACAAGTGAATATCATAAATAAGATGATATGGTTTTGAGAGTACTACCTGCGTTATACTTCCTCTGTGTTATTTAAATGCCACTTTATATATCTTCAAGTACGTGAATTGGTATGGTAGAGTAGTCCACTGCAGCACTAGCCAGCACCGCTGACAATGGGAACCAAAAGTGCATGCTGTGTCTTTGAAAACCAATCACTGAAAGGTTTGCTTTTTGAAGTGCCCAGAACTAGTTCAAGTTCTACAACTCTTAAAAACTCCTATCACAGTGTAGCTTCTCTTGCCTCCGTTTCTGTATTGCAGTCATAAAGCTGTTCCAATTAACGAGGCCTCTTTTTATGGGAAGGGGAAACTGTAGCAACAGTAAATGCTACGCAGTTGGCGACATGGTTGTGATAGGAAATAATGTTTAACGTTTCTATAGCGGGTTGCCCAGATCGAAAAGTTCCTCCAGGCCTGACCTGGTTTGCAGGAGTGGTGCTATCAAGGCAGGTTTTGGGGGACAACTACAAATGATGTGGTTTGGTGCATTGTGACTCCAGCAACCACATGGCTAGGTTATGCCAGCAGCACAGGCAGAACTTAGCAAGATGCGCGCGCACACACCCACACCACACACACACACACACACACACACACACACACACACACACACAAGGGGCGGGGGACAGAAAGAGAAAGAGAACTCACCAAAGTGTGGAAGACCAGTTTGTTGTTGTTGTTTAGTCGTTTAGTCATGTCCGACTCTTCGTGACCCCATGGACCATAGCACGCCAGGCACTCCTGTCTTGCACTGCCTCCCACAGTTTGGTCAAACTCATGTTCGTAGCTTCGAGAACACTGTCCAACCATCTCATCCTCTGTCGTCCCCTTCTCCCTGTGCCCTCAATCTTTCCCAACATCAGGGTCTTTTCCAGGGTGTCTTCTCTTCTCATGAGGTGGCCAAAGTATTGGAGCCTCAGCTTCAGGATCTGTCCTTCCAGTGAGCACTCAGGGCTGATTTCCTTCAGAATGGATAGGTTTGATCTTTTTTCAGTCCATGGGACTCTCAAGAGTCTCCTCCAGCACCATAATTCAAAAGGAATACCAGTTTACTGCAGCTTCAAGTAAAAGAGAGATGAGCAGGTAGCATAAAATAGTCTAGAATCACCGCTGCAGTAAAGCAGAGGGACCTTCTGCTGTCCATCAGACAATTGATTTGTTCACCTGTCTTGTCCCACCTTCCAGCTAGGAGGCTTTCCCAGACCCAGAAGCAGCTGGGAAGGCAGAATACAACACACAAAGAATCCTGGGTATAGCAATTTCTCCTCACAGAGCTACAGTTCCCAGCACTTTTAACAAACTACCAATCCCAGAATTTTTTGTGGGTGGTTGTGCCCTTTAAATTGGCGCTGAATATGCTTTCACTATGTGGTACAGTCAAACCTCGGTTCCCGAACGCCTCCGTTATCGTACGTTTCGGTTCCCATACATACACCGAAAACACGGAAGTAAACGCTCTGGTTTCCGAACCTTTTTCAGAACCCAAACGTCCGAAGCAACTTCCGCTTGAGTGCAAGAAGCTCTTGCAACCAATCGGAAGATGCACCTCGGTTTTCAAACGTTTCGGAAGTTGAACAGGCTTCCGGAACGGCTTACGTTTGACAACCAAGGTTTGACTATATGCATAGGAGCCAACCCCTAGGGCAGTGTTTCTCAACCAGTGTGCCTCCAGATGTTTTGGGACTACAACTCCCATCATCCCTAGCTAGCAAGACCAGTGGTCAGGAATGATGGGAGTTGTAGTCCCAAAACATCTGGAGGCACACTGGTTGAGAAACACTGCCCTAGGGGATGAGCTCCCTTTGGCCTCCCAATAAAATATTCGAGGGGCCTGCTCCCCCCCCCCCGAGTTGATGGGTATTGCCATTTGAGTGGTGTGTGTGTGTGCTGTGTCCTGTGATCGATTACCGTATGTCGGGTGGGGCTTACCTGGGAACCCCCAATATTTTATTCAAGCTGGCACCCTTGATAGTGTCCTTAAAGGATGCCTTCTTTCATGCATTCTTACATGGGAGTAAGTCCCACTGAACCCAGCAAAGCTTACTTCTGAGTAGGCAGAGCCTAGGCTTGCTCTGTCAAGCAGTCAGATAATTACCTTCCATTCAGATCGAGCACGAACAGGAGGAGAGAAACACATTGCTGCACAATGGCTCAGTGTGACATAACGGGCACACTACGAAACTTACCAATAAATCACTAAGCCTGACACATATCGTGCTCCTCCCAGCTGGGCACATTCGCTGCGCAAGCCAGACCCTCAAAGGCTTGCAGCACGGAGGAGAGCAGCTCCTAAACTTTCCCAGTCACTCAGCACACAGCATGCCTGAGGAATAACTCGCCTGCTCGCCTCAAACAGTTGGGAATCCAATCACATAAAGAGGATCAAGGACCACTTTAAAGGATGTTTGATCCCCAAACAGCGAGAGCTCGGCTTTTTCTTCTTCTTCTTTTCTTTTGCCTCCTCTTTACACTCAGGCTCCCTCTCTCTCTCCCACTCTCATTCACTTGTTCTCAGAGATTAAATTTCTGACGCGTTGTGCCCAGAGGCTGCCAATGTACCAACAGAGAAAAGGCTGAATAGAAAAGGAAGCCTGCGCTGTTTGAAGTGAGCACTGGTATTAAAACATGTAATTATGAGCCAGCAATATTGGGACTGCGTGAAATTCGTGGCAGGTACTCATGCAGATGGAATTGGTTTTGGTTTAATCCCCACAGGATCTCAGCTTGAGTGTCACTTTTGCTTACATCCTGACTCTCCGAGCAAAACCATGTGGAATCTGTCATGTTCCATTGCATATTTGTCCTGATTCGAGTGCAAGAGCTTCAGAACACTCCAGGTCCACTAGAATGGTCTAGTTGCCTCCGTGAATCCAGCAAGGAATGGCTTGCTGGTTTGGTTTATTATGAAGAAGATTTGAAGCAAGATCAGCCAATCAAAATAGGAGGCTTAAGTTCCCACAGACAACCATTTGAAGAAAGAAATGGAATGCAAACTATCTTTCTGGTTTACTTAATCTCCTCCATTCTCAAAGCAGCACACAATACTGTTCCTCTCACAACAGCCTTGTTAAGTTAAGAGACAGTAACTGGCCCAAGGTGAACTTCATATGTCAGTGGAACTTTGCACATAGGTCTCCTTGATTTTATAGGGACCCAGGTGGCACTGTGGTTAAACCACTGAGCCTAGGGCTTGCCGATCAGAAGGCTGGCGGTTCGAATCCCAGCTCCTGCCAACCTAGCAGTTCGAAAGCACGTCAAAATACAAGTAGATAAATAGGAACCACTACAGCGGGAAGGTAAACGGCGTTTCCGTGTGCTGCTCTGGTTCGCCAGAAGCGGATTTGTCATGCTGGCCACATGACCTGGAAACTATACGCCGGCTCCCTCGGCCAATAATGCGAGATGAGCGCGCAACCCCAGAGTCGGTCACGACTGGACCTAATGGTCAGGGGTCCCTTTACCTTTACCTTTACTCCTTGATTTTAGTTCATCACCCTCACCCTCACCCTCATATATTATTATTATTATTATTATTATTATTATTATTATTATTATTATTACCTGTCAGAGGGCCTGGTATGGCTACTCTAGAGTAACGACTCCAGCATGGTCTTTTAAGGTTTTTATTAAGTGCTGATTATTTACAGTGTTCAGAGCAGTAAAAATGCATCCTTAAGGTGAGGTGTCTGAACTCCCGAATGGCGATTGGCGCGTTTTCTTCCAGCACCACAGCTTTGGCAGACCCAACCTCTTCCCCCTACGTTTGCGTCGCAATTCGGGAGTTGGGGGAATTGGCCTCCCCCCTGTGCGTCCAACTTCCTGTCCCACCTGCGGCCTGGGCTCCACAACCTTGCCTGAGCCTCGGACACCACTTCCTGACTCTCCGCTGGAGGCAGAGCTCTCCTTACTCTCTCCCGCGCTTGGGGATGGGCTGGAACTTAAGATGGGAGGGACTTCCCTGTATCCCTCGTCCCTCACATCCATCCCCCTCCCAGGCTCCTCTCCCCCCCTTCCTAGTGGCTCTCCGCTTGCTGGGGACGAGTGAAACCCCAAGAAGTCTGTGGCATCCGAGCCTGTGGGTGTAAAAATTTCCCCCCAATCCTGCGATCTTTCTCCTTCCCCCTGAGAAGACGGGAATCCCAAGAAGTCAGTGGCGTCAGAGCTGGTGGGAGTAAAAATGTTCTGCCAGTCCTCTCCTGCCTCACGTCGTTGACCTCGGTGAAACCCACACCTCTTCTTCCGTGTCCTCAAATTCCGCTTCCCATCTCCATGGAGAGCTGCTGCCTGCTATCCCTTCCTCCTGCCCCTCCCCCTCTCCCTCCCTTTCCATGTGCCAGGGCTTGGGCCTGTGGGGGAACAGGGCGTGGAACTCTTCCACTAAAAATTCCTCAGGTACTTCTGTGGCCGGTATCCACTCATTGTGGGACGGCGGAGTGTCCTCCCATGCTATCAGGTACTCCAGTCCTCTCACCCCTCTCCTTGAGTCTAAAATCTCAGTTGCCTCATTGAGCTGTCGGGCGTCTCCCGTCTCCCCCCCTCCCTCTGGAGGCTGATCGCTGTCCCTGAACCTGGTACTTTCCCTGTACGGCGACAGCAGCGATCTATGAAACACTGGGTGCACTCTCATGTCCTCCGGCAGTGCTAGCCTGAAGGCTACCGGGTTGACCTGTTGCGTGACCGTGAAGGGGCCCAGCCTCCTGGGTGCTAACTTCTTGCATCGCCCCCTGGTGGGAAGACCTTCCGAGGATAACCAAACCTTGTCCCCCACCCTGATGACCTCTCCCGGTCGCCTGTGGCGATCTGCCCCCTTCTTGTACGCTTCCTTGGCCCTCTCCAAGTGTTCTCTGAGCTGCTGGTGCACCGTCTCCAGGTCCTCTGCCCAATCCTCTGCCTGTGGGCCCTCTTCCTCCTCCTCCCCCTCCCTCTCCGGGAAAGATCTGAGGTCGCGCCCGTAGTTGGCCTTAAAGGGCGACACCCCTGTGGAGACGTGCACCGCATTGTTGTAGGCAAATTCTGCCAGTGGCAGGCGATCCACCCAGTCCGTTTGCCTCTGGCTGACGTAACATCTCAGGTACTGCTGCAGAATGGCGTTGACCCGCTCTGCCTGTCCATTGGTTTGCGGGTGCCTAGCCGTCGACAAGCTGACCTCCACCTGCAGGAGGTTCATGAGCCGCCGCCAGAACCTGGAAACAAATTGGCGGCCACGATCCGAAATAACCCTTAAAGGCAATCCATGCAGTCTGAATACGTGGTCAACAAACAGTTTGGCCGTCTCTTCTGCCGAGACCGCCCTGGCACACGGTATAAAATGGCACATTTTGGACATGAGGTCCACCACCACCAACACTGCGGTCTTGCCCCTGGACGACGGCAGGTCTGTGATGAAGTCCATGGACACTACTTCCCACGGCCTGTGCGGTGTGGCTAAGGGCTCCAGCAAACCTGCTGGTGGCGCTCTGACCACCTTTGCTCGCTGGCAGGTGTCACATCCCCTTACATAATCCCGAACATCCTCCCGCACCCCTGGCCACCAGAAGTGTCTCATGACTAGGTGAGTGGTTTTGTCCCTTCCAAAATGACCTGCCGTTGGGTTGTCGTGCATCTGCTTGAGGGCCTTACCTCTCAGCTGTTTGGTTGGCAGGTACAGGGCTCCCTTGTAAAAAAGCAAACCCCTCCTTTCCTCAAAGTCTTTGGCCTGCTCCCCCCCCCTCTCAGTTCTCTGAAGATGCGGGTGGCAAATTCATCAGCTGCTGTCAGTGCTGTGAGTTCTGCCTCGCTCACCACTGCTGCTCCGCAGGACCATGCTGATGGGGGGAAAATATGCCTGGGTGCCGGTGGCAACTCCTCCTCCATGTACTCTGGCTTGCGGGAGAGGGCATCCGCCCTGACATTCTGCTCTCCCGGGATGTAGTGGATGGAGAAGTTGAAGTTCGAGAAGAACTCTGCCCACCGTATCTGCCGCTGGTTGAGCACCCTTGCAGTTCTCCAGAACTCCAGGTTCTTGTGGTCTGTGCACACTTGGATGGGGTGCTTGGCGCCCACCAGGAAGTGTCGCCAGTGCTGGAACGCAGCGTGGATCGCGAGAAGTTCCCTGTCAAACACTGTGTAGTTGCGTTCCGGCTGGGTCAGCTTCCTGGAGAAGAAGGCACAGGGTCTCCACTCTCTGTTGGCGTCCAGTTGCAACAGAATCGCTCCCAGAGCCTTGTCCGAAGCATCTGTCTCCAGGCGTAGGGGCGCATCCTGCACCACGTGGAACAGGTGCTGGTCTGAAGCGAATACCCTCTTGAGGCTTTCGAACGCTGCTTGCGCCTCTGGTGTCCACCGGAACTTCTGCTTGCCTCTCAGGCAGTCGGTGATAGGAGCCGTGACGCGAGAGAAGTTCTTGATGAACTTCCTGTAGAAGTTCGCGAAGCCTAGTAGGCGTTGGGCATCTTTGCGCGTCCTGGGGCTGTGCCAGTCCAGGATGGCCTGCACCTTGTCCTTGTCCATCGCCAGCCCCTTGTCTGACAGCTTGTAGCCTAGGAAGTCCACTTCTTTGGTGTGAAACTTGCACTTCTCCAGCTTCACATACAGGTGGTTGTCCTTCAGGCGCTGCAACACCTCCCTGACATCCTTCACATGCTGCACTGGGTCATTGGAGTAGATAAGGATGTCATCCAGAAAGACCAAGCAGTTCTTGAAGAGGAGGGACCCCAGGACGTGGTGCATGAAGGCCTGGAAGCATGCTGAGCCCCCTTGCAACCCGAAGGGCATCACCAGATATTCAAAAGAGCCCAGAGGCGTGAACATCGTGGTTTTCCATTCATCACCCTCCCGGATCCTAATCAAGTTGTACGCCCCCCTCAGGTCGAGCTTGGTGAAGATCTTGCCCCTGCGTGCCGCTGTCAGGAGATCATCCACTCTGGGCATGGGGAAAGCCACTGGCTCTGTCACCGAATTCAGCCGTCTAAAATCCACCACCAGACGGCGCTGTTGCGTGTCTTTCTTGTCCACCCAGAAGACCGGGCTGCCCCCTGCTGCCTTGCTTTCTCTGATGAACCCCCGCTTGAGGTTCTTGTCGATGAAAGCGCGCAGATCCTCCAGTTCCTGATCTGACATGGCGTACAGCTTGGCTGGGGGTATAGTTGCCCCTGGCACCAGGTTGATCTGGCAGTCAAAAGGCCTGTGTGGGGGTAGGTGGTCGGACTCCGCTTCGCTGAAGACCTCCTGCAGGTCCCAGTACGGCTTGGGTATTGCCTCACCCCCCTTGACGTGCATGGTGGCCACCGTGGCTATCGGAGGCCCCTCCCCTGGTTGGTGCTGCATGCAATGTTCCAGACAAAAGTCCGATCCAAAAGTGATGCATCTCTGGTGCCAACTTATGGAGGGGTCGTGGCGCGTCAGCCAGCTCATGCCCAAGACGATGGGGGGGTCTGAGATGGTTGTGACGTTGAAAGCCAGTGTCTCTGAGTGCCTTCCCACCGTCATTCTCATGGGGGGGGTTTGATGCGTGATGGCCCCTCCCAGCAGCTCTCTGCCGTCAATGGTGGCCACGTGCAGGGGAAAATCCAGCTGCAGAAGTTGGATCTGGTGCTCTTCCGCAAAGTTTCTCGAGAAGAAGTTGGCTGAGGCACCACTGTCAATTAAGGCGAGGACTGTCAGGGGATAGCCATTTGGGAGCGTGAGCGTGACTTCTAGAACCACTCCTGCTCTGGGAGGGGTGGGCTGGCTGTGCTCCTCTCTGTGCGGGTGGGCGGGCGGGGGCTGTTGTCTGCTGACTGTGCCTGGCCGCTCCCCCTTGTCTCCTGCAGCCAGGCTGTCTCGTTTCCCTGCTGTGGTGCTGCGTCAGCTGGGGAAGGTACAACCGTTCCCGCCTTTCCTTGCCACTCTCTGCGATGAGGGCAGTCTCTGACGCGATGCCGGGGGGAGTTGCAGAGAAAGCAATTCCCGCCTCTTCCCTCCTTGCGTCTTGGCGCCGCCGGGGTTTGAAAAGCCCGCGCGCGCGCTCCTCCGATCTCCCTCGGTTCCGGCTCTGGGCTTGGCCTGGGCGGGTGTGGGGGCGGGCCCTGGGGTGGGGTTTGGTGATGTGGTCTGTCCTGGGAGCGTGGGAACCAAGGTTTTGCTGCGCGCGTCGCTTGTTTGTCATTCCATCTGGATTCCTGTCTCACCCCCACCGCTAGCGCCGCTTTGCTTAACTCATCCATAGTTCGCGGTTTGGGACCTCTTGCCAGCTCATCCTTAACGTCTGCGTGCAAACCCATGTAGAAGGCTGATTTCACTGGCTCACTTTGCAGATCCCACCCCAGTTTGTGCACCAGCATGGTGAATCTCGCCCAGTAGTCCCTAACTGTCGATTTTCCTTGTGTTAAGTTATGAAGCTCCTCTTTAGTGGCCTCCATTTCACTGTCACTAGCGTACATTATTTTTAAAGCTTCTAGAAATAATTTTGCGTTCTTCATGCAAGGATTTTTTTGCGCGATGAGCGGTCTTACCCATTCTCGGGCGGCCCCCGTCAAATGCTCTATGATAAAGGAGACTCTGTGCGCGTCATCTGGGAATTCTGCTGCATGCAATTCCAGCGCATAATTTATTTCTGTCTCGAATCCTAGGTACTCCCTAGGGTCGCCGCTAAACTTGGTGACTAGGCTCTGTCCCCTTCTCACTTGGACTAGCTGCGGCTGGGGCACCCCCCCACCTCTAGCGGCTTTCTCCTCTTCCAACTTTTTCTGTAGGTCCAAAACCATCACCCTTAGCTGTTTCTCAGTCTCCTCTTTTGTCCTCACCTGGTCCACCAGCTTGTTCAGCTCCTCCTGCGCCCCTCGCGCTTCCTCCTGAGCGGCATGCAATTGCTGCTGTGCGTGCGCTGTGAGGTTCTGCAGCTCCTGCTTCGCTGCTTCGGCCTCCAGCCTCCAATGCTCAGCCTCTTGAGCGCTCATCGCTGCACTCCAAAGTAGCCAAAAAAAGATTCGGGAGTTGCTGTCAGAGGGCCTGGTATGGCTACTCTAGAGTAACGACTCCAGCATGGTCTTTTAAGGTTTTTATTAAGTGCTGATTATTTACAGTGTTCAGAGCAGTAAAAATGCATCCTTAAGGTGAGGTGTCTGAACTCCCGAATGGCGATTGGCGCGTTTTCTTCCAGCACCACAGCTTTGGCAGACCCAACCTCTTCCCCCTACGTTTGCGTCGCAATTCGGGAGTTGGGGGAATTGGCCTCCCCCCTGTGCGTCCAACTTCCTGTCCCACCTGCGGCCTGGGCTCCACAACCTTGCCTGAGCCTCGGACACCACTTCCTGACTCTCCGCTGGAGGCAGAGCTCTCCTTACTCTCTCCCGCGCTTGGGGATGGGCTGGAACTTAAGATGGGAGGGACTTCCCTGTATCCCTCGTCCCTCACATTACCCAACCCATCTGGCTGGGTTTCCCCAGCCACTCTGGGCGGCACCCAACAGAATATTAAAAGCACAATAAAACACCAAACATTAAAAACCTCCCTAAACAGGCCTGCCTTGGGATGTCTTCTAAAAGTCAGATAGTTGTTTATTTCCTTGGCATCTGGTAGGAGGGCATTCCACAGGGTGGGCACCACCACCGAGAAGGCCCTCTGCCTGTTTCCCTGTAACCTCATTTCTCGCAGAAGGCCGCCAGAAGGCCCTTGGAGAACAATAACCACTACACCGTAGCTTTCCAAATTTTTCATGTTGGTGACACACTTTTTAGATATGCATTATTTCGAGGCACAGTTGTTCAGTTTTACTAGCATACCGGAGGTTAAACTAACCCCTTTCGATCCCTGGGAGGAGTGTGGGGAGCATTTGCGTGACATGCCTATGCACCGCAGCCAACATACTAATGTGTTGTGACACGTAGTTTAGGAAGCTCTGTGCTACACTATGTTGGCTTACAGACATGGCTATGCTTCAGAACTAAAAGAGGCTTGCCACCGCCCCTCAAGATATGTTAGTTAGTTGGCTCATCGGATGAATTTTAGCTGATTAAGAACTAATTTTGTGTGTCAGAAAAAACCAGTTGTTCTAAAGGGGGGGGAGAGAAAGCACCTTATTTTGTTCTTACGGGGTGTGTGCATGTGTTGCAGCAGACATAATCTTGGAAGAGGTATTCCCTCTTTCACATGGGAGGGGACAGGGGGCCAGCCCTATTGTGGTGGTGGCTGCTTCCCAGAGCAGCGTAGAGTAAGCAGCAGCAATGTGTTGAAAGGCAGAGCTATATATGGTGCAATCCAACTCCTAAGCTATTCTTCTTCTGCCCATAGGCACAGTGGACAATGCTCTGTTGTCATCAGTGCCAGTCTGATCAGCTTCTGCAGAGGGAATGGAAGGAGGGACAAGCAAAATGTCTTGGGCCAGCCCTGGGAGGGGGAATGCCTCTTTCAAGACTGCGCTAGTACAGTGCTAAAAAGAGAACATTGACTCAAACATTTTCCTTTCTCTGGACCACATTGTCAGAATAAATATTAGCTCACGCCACACTGACTTTTTTTTTACAGATAAGAAATATATTGAGGGGAAAAAAGAAATAACTTCTAGCAGTGCTTGATTAATAACATAGAACACAACTGTTTTATAGTATGATCATGGGACATCCAGAAATTATAAAACAATTCAGCTACACAAGAACAGGAATGATTCCCAAAATAGAATCTTGCTTGTCCTTGAACCTTCCAGCCACATTTACCGTCCTCTCCTGCCACACCCTTTGAGAAACACTGCCCTGGTTGCTCAGAGAAGAGAGGCAATGAAGCATGGCGCTTTTTGAAAACATCCAATCATGGGTTTAACAGCTGGTTCAAACAAAGTTTCTGGCATGCTACATAGAATCATAGACTCATAAAGTTGTAGAGTTGGAAGGGACACAGAGGGTCGTTTGGCACTGGTAGAGGAAGGGGGTGCGGTCTGCCCTGGGTGTCATCCCTGAGGGGGGGTGACATTGCTGCCACGCCCCCCTGGGACGCTTGCCATGCTGTCCCTGGGACGCTCACTGCCCCGCTCCCGTGGGCCGCTCGCCCTGCCCCAGTGGGCCACTTGCTCTGCCTCTGTCATTTGGTCCAACCTGCTGCAATGCAGAAATCTCGACTAGATCATATATGACCATAGCTGCCAAGTCTCCCGTATTCCCCGGGAAATCCCCGTTTTTCCAGCTGTTCCTAGCTGAAAAAATGGATTTTTTGTTTTTTCCCGGTTTATTCTGGCGCGGTGGCCATTTTGGAACTGGGCGCAGCATGCTCAGAAGCGACTTTTGCAGTGCAGTGCGACTTCTGGCGGCGGCCATTTTGGAACTGGGCAAAGTAGCATCAAAGCATCAAAAGTCACTTCTAAGCATGCTCCGCCCAGTTCAAAAATGGTGGCAGCGCTACTTCCGGTCTGCTACTTCCGGCCGGTCCCTTATTTCTCTGACAGCAACTTGGCAGGTATGTACATGACAGGTGGCCACCCAACCTCTGCTTAAAAATCCCCAAGGAAGGACTAACACTTCAGAATGTATCTCAGTAGAGATACCACTGCCTTGAGAAAGCATCCAATCAAAATCTCCCTGCATGTGAAAAACCAGCACCATAAATTAAAAATGACTTGGCATTAACCGTTTGATGTGGCATGTTAGCTTTCTATGAGCAGAGGAATTTGGATGTTGGGAACGCTTCCCTATGTTGATTATGATGTGGCACAGCCCCATGAGTGGGCTAAAGCAGGTGCGCAAGTTTGCTGTCCACCTTCCAGCCACCTCTTCCAGCCCTGAACCACTTCAACCAGAGTAGATGCATCAAGATGGCAAATGTCCTTTGACTTGGGGGCTCTGGGGGCTTGTCCATCAAGCCTTTGCAAACATTTCTCAGCATAATTTATGGTAAGTACCTGAGCTCGGAGAACAGGCAAGACAAACTGAAGCATGCCTTTAGTCTTGGCTCGAGCTGCTTAAGAAACAACTTTGATGGACAACACCTACATATCCCCCTATCCCCTGACAGTCTCCATTTAATTCATTTTTATTGATTTCAAAACTGGCCCATTATTTTTGCAATGGCCAGACAGCGGAGAAGCAAAACAGAAAAAGAGCTCATACTCTGCTTATTCAAAATTTAATAGCCATCAAAGTCAAGATCCTTGACAGATTTAAAAAATAAAGCCTTATTTATGAACCATAATTTTTTATCTGAGCACACAGTAAGAATAGGCAGACAACGATAGCAATACAGCGCTGCATATGATATATACATTTTACAAAAGTGTGCGTTTGTGTGAGAGAGAAAGAGTGTTTTTCTCCTATAATTCTCCCTGACTCTCTTTCTAATTTGGGGGTGGGGTGAGAAATCAATGATTATGACATTTTGCAAAATAAAGCCTTGACCTTCCAAGCCTTGCATTTATTAAATTTATTCAAAGGACAGAATGTGATGGGTGGGGGAGGGGGAAATACCCAACATACCTTTGAAGCTGTCATTACAGTTGATAGACAATCCACCAGGCTGTTTCTCCCAGGGACGGCTGGTTTTGTGTCTGCTGTCAAATTACACACACACACACACACACACACACACACACACACACACACACAAACTGCTGGATGATATGGATTTGCACAAAGTTTTATGAGAGCGGCTTGGGGGAATGAAATTATTTTCATAGCTGCTTCAGCAATTAATGTGCACTTAAAATGCAAGGAGGAAACCTCTTACCCCTTGGGTCATTACAGAAAACAAAACTTGTGGCTGGAGACGAAAACTGAAAAAGGAGTAGGGATAGCTGGATCTGTCCATTTTGGTTCTCTCCATCTCTGTTTTTCAACCTTAAACTCAGTTCTGCAGTTTGCATGCTGTTTCCGAAAGTTCCTGTTTGCATGCTGTTTCCGAAAGCGCACATTTCTGAATGCATAGGTTTGCTTTAAACGGTCAACTTTACCCATTTCCTCCCCATTCCTAGATAGGTGGTCTGCATTGCTTGAAGACTGCAAGCATTCTATTCCAAGCCTCTCTCACAACTAGAGAGGTTTTGGATTGGTTCAGAAATAAGCCGAGCTACTACACTATTGACAGCTGCCCTCAGGGGTAACTCCGAGTAAGGATGCTGGTGAAGTTCTCCAGAAACAAATGACAGGCAAGCTTTACAAGCCCCCAAAGCCTTCTCTGGCTCGGATCAAAACCCAAACTAGAGAGAATCTACTCTCCCACACCATCTGTCACCCTTTCCCATCCCCAAAGGCCAGTCCCCAGCCAGAAAACACCCCCATGCCTTTTTCTTATTTTGAAGCTATGTGGTAATGGGGAAACTGCAGAAGCCCTTGCGAGAACTGGCTCTCCCTCGGTGCCCTGTACTCTGGTATGTTGTTGCTACCCAATGCAGTGGGGCAACAGAGAGGGGAGGAAAAGTCTCATTTTTCTTCCCTCGCGCCTCTGCTGAATCCCCTACCACCACCCAGCTTGTAGGTAAAAAAAAGGAAGAGAGGGCGCTGAGAGCTGGTGGGGGCTTGATCTGGGACACAAGGAAGGGAGGCAGAAAAGGGCCAGTATCCACCGGCCACCTGCCCCTGCCCCCCCCCATCACTGGGTATAGCTCAGTGAGGACCCATGGTCTAAACCACTGAGCCTCTTGGACTTGCCAATCAGAAGATGGGTGGTTCAAATCCCTGTGACAGGGTGAGCAGCGACGGAGGAATGTGCATGGGCAGCGTCGCTACGTACACCGCATGCACCGCTACGTAGCGATGCTGTGCATGTGTCGCTGCGTAGCGATGCTGCGCATGCACACTGCGTCACAGGTTGCCGGCAGCAGCGCTCCAGCGCCGATCTCAGCACCATCTGTACGGCACTGGAGTGGCGGCGGCGGCAAGCTGCGGAACAAGGTTTCTTACCAGGCAGCTTGGGAGGCGCCATAGCCTTGCTCTGCAGCTTGCTCGCTCACCTGCTTGGCGTGCGCGGGCAGAGGCAAGGGGCGGGCCAGGGAAGGGCGCACTGAATGCCGCCCCCCCCCCAGGGTGGCACCCTGGGCGGCCCACTCCCATCACCCCCCCTTGCTATGCCCCTGGCAGTGAACTCCCGTTGCTCTGTCCCAGCTCCTGCCAACCTGTTTTTAAGAGAGAGAGAGAGGTGCCACTAGGGAAAAAAAAGACGTTATCCAGAAATCCTTAATTTCACTTCACTAGTGACAAATGCTGCCGTGTTTCAGGATCCCATTTAGCAATGAATCCTCTGGCACACTTGAATTGTCAACCATAGATAAAACGGAGGAAGAAAGAGAGGAGACAGCTGTTACTTTTACACTAGCGAAGGGTTTGCCTGCAAGTCTTGCCTGAGATGCACTGTGTGTTGTTGCACACCTGCATAAAGTCATAAAGCCAGGCCTCGTTTCCGAAACAGCTGGATGCTCGAGTAATTTGGGCCTGTCTCAGGGAAGGCAGGAGCTGCTCGGAAAAGGTGAGGTGCATCAACAAAACTCAAAGCAAGCCCTCGCTGCTGCCCCCGCCTCCCCAGGCATTTCTCCTTAAACAACTGTTTATTATTACCGACATGCCACTCTTGCTGCCACACAGTAATGGTTTTCTTCAGGTGAGGGCAGCTCTCTTTTTTTGCCGGGTGTGTGCATTCTGCGTGAACTCAGGCCAGCCGTCACGTAGAAAACAGCCTCTATGAAATATTCATTTATGTCAAATCACGGCAGCATCTATTTTATCAAATAGCTGACAGCATCTGTGCTCAGCTAATCGAACCCACCAGCAGGAGGCTTAAGGCACTGAGCTTCGAGTGCAGAGCAGGCTGGGGTTGGGGAGCTTCTTAATGCATCAACTCAGCATAGATTCCCTAAGTTTTTTGAGTGAGTGAAAGAAAGAAAGAAAGAAAGAAAGAAAGAAAGAAAGAAAGAAAGAAAGAAAGAAAGAAACCAGGTGCAGAAAAAGAGGAGCTGGTGGGCCACACAATTGAACCTTGCAAGTACAGGGCGGGGTAAGAATGCAGCTTCATGCCACCTGTCAATCATTATCTCATCACATAATCTACACCTGCAGCCATCTTTTATTAAAAATTATGGGGTTCTCAGCAAGAATACGAGAAAGCTGGAAATTAATCTTGCGACCACAACAGGTAGTCCTGGGAAGTAAATATTCCAATCGCTTTAATTCATTAACGGTGCCATTCTGGTAAGCGAGCATAGGAATGCAAGCTTCTACAACCCCACACACAATTACCGTGGAAGAAGCCCCGTTGAAAACAGTGGGGCTTACTTTGGTGCAAAGATGAACAGGGTTTCCCTGTCAGCCGTTTTCAGGAGAATGGGTCTGATGCCGCTTTTCATAATCTTTTGCTCATTCTTCCCAGTTATGGTAAAATAACAACAACAACAACAACAACCAGGGTTGCCCCTCACCCACCCACCTGTTTGGATGCCTGCAAGTTTAGTTGGATGGCCCATTAACTTCTTTTTTTGGGTATTCATGTTACTTTTAACCATTGTGGCACGTTGATATTCTCACAGTTATCCAATTGGTTAGGAAATGTACTGATGTTCGTGGGTACAGAATGATAAGCCCACATTGCATGTCACAGGTAGACCACAGTTGTTGGTTTACAGGGGTCAGCAAACTTTTTCAGCAGGGGGGCCGGTCCACTGTCCCTCAGGCCTTGTGGGGGGGCCGGACTATATTTTGGGGAAAAATATGGACGAATTCCTATGCCCCACAAATAAGCCAGAGATGCATTTTAAATAAAAGGACACATTTTACTCAAGTAAAAACACCAGGCAGGCTCCACAAATAACCCAGAGATGCATTTTAAATAAAAGGACACATTCTACTCATGTAAAAACATGCTGATTCCTGGACTGTCCATGGGCCGGATTTAGAAGGCGATTTGGCCGCATCCGGCCGCCGGGCCTTAGTTTGGGGAGCCTGGTAAATTACCAGGAGCGGTTTGCTTCATCAAAACAAACCATTGCTGGTAGAAAGCAAGAACAAACCCCGGTTTCATATCAAGAAAAACAAAACCCCAAATCTAGTTCAGTTGTAAAAATAAACCTTGGCTCAAAGGTTTCCAACCTTTTTGAGTCAACGGCTCCCTTAACCAACTACATTCTTTCTGCGGCACCCCTGTGTGGCTCAGGAGCCCAGTTATGTCACCGCTTGCCTGCAGAGCTGGCGGCCTCTCACCCTTTTTCAAACATCCTTCCTTGTGGAGTGTTCCATCAGCCTCCTCTCCTTGTGCGTCCTCTGGGCAGCCGCTGCTGCCGCCCCTGGTCTCTGAGCTGCCCCCCTTCACCCCAAAGAGAAGTGCCTCCCAGAGGCACCATTCGCCTGCGGAGCTTATAACCAGGGCTGCTGCAATAAGCAGCTGTGCAAGCCTTTGGGAGGCAGAGATGCCAGAGGGCATCAGAAGAGGGTGGGAAGGAAAGAGGGAGAGAGGCCAGTGTTGCCTGCAGCACCTCTGACCATCATTCAAGGCACCCCAGGGTGCCACGGCACACTGGTTGAAAACCACTGCCTTAGCTAGTTGCTCCCACTCATGCTAGTGGCAGAGAGACATGGGAGCTGTCTGCACATTCACGGTAATTCAATAAATACAGCTTAGAAATAAAAAATGTCACTATAGACTGTATGTGTAAAACAGGTATGGGGAAGCTGTAGCCCTGCAGATGTTGCTGGACTCCAGCTCCCATCAGCCCCTGCGAGCATAGCCAATGGCCAAAAATGATGGGATTTGAAGTTCAGCAGCATCAGAGGGTCACAGATTCCTCACACCTGGTGTAAAAAAATTTTTAAAAAAATTTCTTCCTCAAGGAGGGGACCATATTTACAAAATAAAATTCTATGTGTTAACACGGGACTTGAGAAAAGAGCTTATGAAAGCGGTAAGGAAAAGTTAAGCCACATGCAATGCAATCTTGTTCATGTCAACTCATAACTAAGTCCCATTGAATGGGACTTTTGCTCCAGAGAGTTAATCCTATTGAATTCAATTGGGGTTTTCTTCCAAGCAAATATGCTTATTTATTTTATTTTAGTTTTGATATTTTTATCCTACCTTTAATATCTCTCTCTCTCTCTCTCTATATATATATATATGTATGTATGAGATGCCAACCTAGCAGTTCGAAAGCACGTCAAAGTGCAAGTAGATAAATAGGAACCGCTACAGCGGGAAGGTAAACGGTGTTTCCATGTGCTGCTCTGGTTTGCCAGAAGCGGCTTTGTCATGCTGGCCACATGACCTGGAAGCTATACGCCGGCTCCCTCGGCCAATAATGCGAGATGAGCGCGCAACCCCAGAGTCGGTCACGACTGGACCTAATGGTCAGGGGTCCCTTTACCTTTATGTATGAGATAGCTCATGAAAGGAGAAAGCAAAAACCAGGAAAATAACAATTGAGAATCACACTGGTTTCAACAGATTGTGAAATGTGATCAGCATTGAATGTTTTATGAAGGTATGGTTTGTTGTTGGCTTATAAACCTTGGTTTGGTTTAACTGTGTTGCATATGAATCCAGCAATCTTAACCGTGGTTTGACTACTCTGTACCAGATGCTCACCATACTACAAAGGCCTGAGGCAAGACCAGCTAGAAAACAAACACAGCTTTGAAGAAACAAACCATGGTTGGCTTCATCATCTGTGGGGAAACTTGTGATTATCTCATGGTTTGTTAAACAATTCATGGCTTGAATCAGAGATGGGGAATAATTTACATGTTACTGGACTATAGCTTCCACTCTTAGCCATGCTGACTGGGGCTAACAGGAGTTTAGAGTCCAGCAGCATCTGCAAGCACTCTTCATTTCTGACTTAAATTAATATGTCTTCGCATTGTGTGTGAACCATATCAGCAAAAAAAGAAAATTCCTTCAGTAGCACCTTAAAGACCAACTAAGTTTTTATTTTGGTATGAGCTTTCGTGTGCATGCACACTTCTTCTTCAGATGCATGCACACGAAAGCTCATACCAAAATAAAAACTTAGTTGGTCTTTAAGGTGCTACTGAAGGAATTTTTTTATTTTACTTCGATCCAGACCAACACGGCTACCTACCTGTAGCAAAAAAAGAAAATCATAGCTAAGACCCAGCAAGAAGAGGCGGAAAAAAGCTTCACAGAATAAAAGTTTTTTAAAACCTATCTAAAAATTAGAAGAGAGGGGTCTTTGCTGCATTTCTGCAGGGAGAAAGTTCTGCAAACAAGGCACGACCACCAAGGAGACCCTACCCTAGGTACCCACCAGCCTGATCTTAACTAGCTATAGTCTGGAGAGTCTATCTAGGACCCCTGCTGCCAATCTCAGCTCAGGCTTTGTGGCTACAGAGGATGAGCTTCCTTGTTGATGTTTTTCGTTACCCTCCAGCCACCCCGAATCATCTGAGAATTGTTCCTACAGCCCAGGGCAAATTACAGGCACCAGCCTCACTTCACATTCCTGCCTGCTGCGCAGTGGCTTTCAGAAGCCAGACGTGGGCACTTCAATCAGCACACAGCTCCACCTTCTTCCAGTAAGAGGCTCCTCTGCTTTGATTACAGCATCAGCAAAGTGGTGTTAAAAAGTCAGCCAGGTAAAGCAGTCGGCCTCTCCAGGTGCAGCAGTGGACATTTGCTCCAAGAAACCAGCTCTTTGATTGTTTGCTTTGTTTTTCTCCATGGAGGGAAATGGTTTTTTTTGGGGGGGTGGGGGTTTGATTTCCGTCTATTAGAGGGCAATCCACCACTCCTCTTCATCTTTTGTTAGTATTGGTGCATTTTAAAAACACACACAGAGAGAGATTACATGCTTTACATTTTGATTGTCTGTTTTAGGTGTATTGTTTTGGAGGGGAAGCAGACTCACCATACATTTTTTTATTAACCTATATTGAACGTTCAAATCAAATTCCAATACTGTATAACATGACTATGAACCAAAAGATGACTTTGCATTAATCATTTCGGCGTAAAGCATACATCAGTTGATGAAGAAACATAATATAATAATACAAGCCCGATATACCTGACGTTAGAGTGGGAGCTGAATAGAAATGAATGCCCATACCTGATCAATGCCAAATAAAATCGAACTTAGCGGGGACCTGCCAGCCATGGGTCTGTTTCTCAATATGAGCCACAAATGGTCTGTTTTTATTTACACCCTTTAGAGAAGTGGGTGTTGGTTGATTGGCATCTGCCTATCTCGAGAGACAATAGAATGTGCCTCTGGGGGTGAAGTCAAACTGCTGGTTAGCAGCACTGAAGTAACTTCCCTGGGGCACAGGCCTGGGCAGTGTGTATGGAGGTCCTGGGCTGCCCAGACAACATGCCCCCCCTCTTGGCCTTGCTGATGTGGTCCAGAGGAAATCAGAGCAATACATTTCGCACCAGCTGTGCTGCAGGAGTGGCTGCAGAGAGGCATACAAGACGCCATTCAACCGTCTTAGGGACTCCACTCCAGATTTTCACAGGGTTTAGCCCAAGCATCCCCAAACTTCGGCCCTCCAGATGTTTTGGACTACAATTCCCATCATCCCTGACCACTGGTCCTGTTAGCTAGGGATCATGGGAGTTGTAGGCCAAAACATCTGGAGGGCTGCAGTTTGGGGATGCCTGGTTTAGCCCTTAGCTTTTTCTTCTCCTGAAGATACCCTGCAAGGCAGCAGACTTTCCCTTCTCCTAGATGGGCTACCTCCTCAGATTACATCATTTAGAGACGAAAACACTTAAGCACAGTGCTATTTTTCTAGAAAAAGAGGTGCTGGAACTCACAATGAACACCTCCCTCATTCTCTTGGAATGGCAGCGGTGCCCACCTGAGAGGTGCTGGAAATGAGCTCCTGTGATTTCCAGTTGAAAAAAAGCCCTGCTTAAACAGTATCTTAATGTCTAAAATAAGTATGTTTCCCCCCCCCCCTGCCATTTCCTGCATGGAGCTCAAGATGGCATTGAAGTCCCCACAAAGGCTAGGTAGGTATGGTCACCCATTGTGTTTTATTCTTTCACAGCCTGGTGCTATGCATGTTGGAAGCGAGGATTGCCATGATCCACCTTTACGAAGTCTACCTAATGACAGGTCGGTTGGCTGGTGGCTTGGAAGAAGCAGGCATATGGCAGGGTTTTCTGTCTCTCTTCAGGGTTGGGCTGTTCAACTGTCCACAGGATGCTAAGTAACAAAAGCCTGCAGAGAGCTGCTTTGTGCTGGAGGCTCCATGCAGGGCCCCTGTGACAATGAGAACAGACACAGTACGTTTGGAAGGTAGCTATGTGAGTCGAAAAGGTGCTTAAGGCATTTAACTCCTAGAACATTAACAAAAACGTATAAAACATGCTCAAAGGCATGCTGGAAATGTAAGGAAAAAGATGGCACCCTTTATCATGTGTGGTGGAATTGTAAGGTGGTAAAAGGATTTTGGGAAATGATATATAATGTGTTGAAAAAAATGTTTAAAATAACCTTTGTTAAAAAGCCTGAAGCCTTCCTTTTAGGCATTCTAGGTGCCAAAATCCCAAGGGAGCAGAAAAGACTGTTTATGTATGCAACCACGGCTGCACGGATGTTACTGGCTCAAAGATGGAAAGAAGATAAAGTCCCTACCAGAGAAGAATGGCAAATGAAGTTAATGGACTATGCTGAAATGGCTAAAATGACCGCAAGAGTCAGAAATCAGGAAGACCAAAATTTTAATAAGGGGAAAATTCATAACTCATCTTATAAACAGTTAAAATCGTTAATAGGATTGGAATATCACTTGTAGTTTAAGGTTGAATTCTGTACATAATGGGAGAGGCAAAGGATTTGGAGTATCATAAAAGGCGCAGGAGGATGGAAGTCCAGGAGATTCCTTGGAATCTTGTTTTTATGATTTATGCTTGATATATCTCAGTAGAATTTTAATTCGAAAAACCAAATAAATAAATTTGGAAAAAGAAAAGGTGCTTATCCCGTTTAGATTTATGTTTGGTACAAAGGCCGAATTAGGGGAGCACAACTGGTTCTGTCTCCCTGGGTGCGGAGTGAGGCACAGCTATGAGGCAGAATGAATGAAAGGTGTGAGGCGGGGACGCCGAATTTTGGCATTGCGCAGGGCACCACTGAAATCTGAGACCCCAAGGTTTGTCACAGCTTGACATTGGAACAAACAAACAAATAAATAAATATCATGAGATGGTGCCTAAATTCTTCAGGAATGGGTCTTGCGCATTTGATATCCATTTGATGCAAAATAGTCCTCCACCAAAGATGTCCACCCTCAGCCTTTGTGTAGCATGGAGGCGAGGAATGGGTTACTCTTTGCATTGCTGCCAGTGTGTGTGTGTGTGTGTGTGTGTCAGGGACTGGCTGGATGAGGAAGAGTGTTGGAATCTGCCCCCCCCCAGTCTCTCTCTCTCTCTCTCTCTCACACACACACACACACACCGGGAAGGCACAGAAGAAGATGACTTCTGACTATACCAGCAGTAGCCTCTCACTGGTGGAAGGCGATCACAACAGCACTGCAAATTTTTTCGCCATCACAAGGAGGTTGGGGAGTGACCTAAGCCTGCCCACTGTGCCTTTAACTCAGGCACCCCCAAACTGCGGCCCTCCAGATGTTTTGGCCTACAACTCCCATGATCCCCAGCTAACAGGAACAGTGGTCGGGGAAGATGGGAATTGTAGTCCAAAACATCTGGAGGGCCGAAGTTCGGGGATGCCTGCTGTAACTCAAGGGCAGAACTCCCCAAATGGAATGTGCGCATTTTCAGTGGCGGCATGGAAGAGAACCCCGCAGTGGAGCAACCATCTCCCATGTCCCCTTTCAGCTTATCTTGCTACTCTCCTTCACCGGAAATCCAGCTTAACAAGAATTCCCTCCGGTCAAACCACAGAGGGTGTGTGTCTTCCTTCCTCTTTAATCAACTAGCCATGCAGGTAGAAAGCTGCAGTTACACACCCTGACGCAGAAGAGTCCCCAGTCAGATTGTGTTGATTTAGAACAGGAACTAAAAAACCAGAATGTTCTTTCCCTTAGTTTCTATCTATTTGTACAATATATTTACCACTGGCAAGCAAGGATCCTACTGTGGTAGGTGCCTTTTGCTGGTAAATATTGTGTTAAATCAGCTGTAAAATGCTAGTTCAAACAGAGCTGTGATTATTGTTTTTATGACTGCGGGAGAAAGCCAAAAACAAACGAATCCTTAATATCCCGCAAAACTAGAAGGCACATAAAGAAGAAGAAAAACCAGTCCCCGATGCATTATTCTTGCAAATTTCACAGCTCCGTAATATTGCACGTTTTTAGGCAGAAAATACTGCCAGCAAGAGACCAATGCAAAGGGTTTTTATGAAACCGAAGGGCTGAGTCAGTTTCTTGAAAGGACCGGCTGCTGCTGAACTCTGTTGTGGAAGTTCACAGCAAAACCAAGATGCTTCACAAGCTGGCATCCTCATTATCATAATCATTGCCCACTTGAGTTGATAAATACTGGTGTCTGGGTGAGAGCAAAAGGCAGGTGATCAAGCGAGCAGATTGTGATAGTGAAGAAAAGAAAAGGAGGAGGGTGTCTGGAGAGGGGAATCTAGTCACTGGGCATTCTGCTGGGGCATGGGATTTTGGCAGATCCCCAAGTATGCTCATGCTTGACCCTGATCCTGATCCCTGAGGATGTCTGGTCATTTGATAGATGCCCAGCTGCAAGAGGACATGTAAGGGTGGTAAACTTCCTCCTGCTGCTGTGGGACAACACAAGCAGGAATGGAGAGTGGAAGACCAAGGAAGAAGTGGGTAGCAGCGACAGCCGATGCAACAGGAAGGGATGGGCGAATCTTGCCATGTCAGTTCCTCTTGGTTCCTCATTGTTCCACTCTTGTGTTCAGTTCTCCACATAGCCCACATCAACGTCAGGAAGAGCTTTGTGACAGTAAGAGCTGTTTGACGGTGGGGCAGACTCCCTCGCAGGGCCGTCTCTAGGCCCGGGCTGGGTGGTGCGGGGCGCCAGGGCGCCTGTGGCCACCAGGGGCGCCGCTGCACCCGCCCACTAGCTGATGGTCGGAGAAGCACTGCACTTCCGCGCAGTCCATACGGGATCACGGCGAGGCTCTGGCTCTGGCTCTGGCTCTGGTGAGGCTCTGGCTCTGCCTCTGCCTCCAGAGCCAGAGTCAGAGCCAGAGCCTCACCGTGATGCGGTTGTGACCACGCCAGGGAAAGGGGCGGGACGGTCCCTTGGCTTCCGCTCAGCTCATCCAGGGGCAGAAGGAAGGCGGAGGCTCCCAGCCCCCTTCCCCCTTCTCTTTCCCAGAGCGGCAGCAGCGCCTCGATGTTGAGGAGGAGGAGGAGGAGGAGGAGGAGGAGGAGGAGGAGGAGGAGGAGGAGGTGGTGGTGGTGGGGAATCCAGAGAGTGCCTCCCTCCCTGTCTGCCTGTCCCTACTTTTAGATCTAAGAGGAATAGCCTTGGTTTAATGTTCTGAGTGCTGCTTCTATTGCTTCTTGCTATAATTTGTCGTGGTAGTAGTGGACAAGTTCCACTTTTTGCCAAAGTCTGTTCAGCAACTCAATTAGCCATAGATTTCTCCTCCTTACACTTGTATGCTTCCCCCTCCCTACTCCCACTGCTTTGCATGTGTACTCTGAGGACTGGAAGAAAACAGATAGCTTTACAAGCATGATTGCAAATTCCTCATCCCTGTCTCACTTGGAAGAACATAAGAGCCTGCTGGATCAGGGCAATGGCCCACCTAGTCCAGTATCCTGTTCTCACAACGACCAACCAGATGCTGCAGGAAACCTTCAAGCAGGTCCCCAGCACCCCACCCACTGGTGGTTTATAGCAACTGGTATTCAGAAGCAAGTTGCTCCCAGCAATGTCCACCACTACCTCAGGTTTCAACCACCTGCTTCTCCTGCTGTGTACATAGACCTATCTTGAAACACAGGAAGCTGTCAGTCATGTCAATTTGGCCCTACATTTCCTACTCTGGCTGGCAGGATCTCTTCAGGATCTTGGGCAGAGGTATGCCCTTCCAATCACCTGCTGCCTGATCCTTTTAGACTGAAGAGCCTAGGAATTAAACCTGGGACCTTCTACATGCAGAGAACACAGATTAGTCTCTCCCTCATGTAATGAGCCCATAGAATGAGCCATTGCTCATGTATTCAGCTTGGGAAGTTTTTGAAAGCTGGCTGGTGCTTCTGAAGTTTCAAAAGTTGATGCTGCACTTGGAGTCCAAAGCTACCAAGAGGCGAGGTAAGCAGAGGTGTTTTTGTTTTTTTAATCCAGTACTTCATTCATAGCCTATCTTACCTCCAATGAGCTTTAGCTGACATGTAGAGTTCTCCCCCTCTCCATATCACTCTCACAAGAACCTTGTGAGGTAGGTTAGGCTGAGTGGCCCAGGGTCATCCAGTGAGCTTCTTGGCAGAGTGGGGATTTGAACCCATATTTCTTGTGCCCTAGTCTGACACTCTAACCACTGTACTACACTTTTCTTCTTGCTGTGTTTTTTCTTTTTGCATTTTCTAAGGAAGCAACTTCTGCAGCAGACACTATCTGTGCAATGTGTTTTGAAATTCAGAGTGTTCTTCAAATGGTGTGTTAGCTTCTTGCAGTGTTTCTCGATTTATTTAGTCCTCCTCCTGTAGGGGCTTACTCATTGCAGGTTTGATTCCCATGTGGGACAGCTGCTTATTCCTGCATTGCAGGGGGTTGGACTAGATGACCCACAGAGTCCCTTCCAAATCTACAGTTCTATTTAACTGTACACATATACTTTGGTGTCTTTTTAATCAAAGCACTAATCGGGAATAACTTTCTGACAGTAAGAGCTGTTTGACAGTGGAACAGTCTCCCATGAGAGGTGGTGGACTCTCATTCCTTGGAGGTCTTTAAGCAGAGTTTCGGTAGCCACCTGCCATGTACGGTATATTTTAGATGAGATTCCTGAATTACAAGGTGCTGGACTAGATGACCCATGGGTTCCCTTTGAACTCTACAATTCTATGATTCTATGTTTCTTTGCACCTGTAGGTTCAGTTCCTATTAAGTTTCTCTCTCTCTCTCTCTCTACAGAGTTTTTGCTTTTAGAGAGAGAAATCTGGTGTACAGCTTTCATGGTAGTTTAAGGACATATTGTTGTAGTTTGGTCAGCTTAGTCACTGTGGATGAGTAATCCAGGGTTTTATGAAAAAAGAATGTTGATTTTTCCCCTGAATGGGCAGTCTAGCATTGGGGAATAGGGCTCAGCAGGGAGAGGTGTGTGAGGGAGGAACAGCCCGTATTTTGGAGTTAGCCAGTGGGCACATTAGTGGCTTAAAACACCATGAGATTGCTTCCCCCTTGCTGTTGTAAACGGCAGAGGGGATTTGGATGTCTGTGCATTTATCTGTTTGGTTTCCCTACACCTGTATGCACATCCAGCTCCTATTCATGAAGGTGTCATCTGTGATTGGCAGGGCAGGAGGGGCGCCAGAAGGTGATCTCGTCTAGGGCGCTAAAAGCCCTAGCACCGGCCCTGGGTGTGGGGGGCGCCAGAGGGATCCTTGCACCACGGCGCCAGATAGGCTTAAGATAGCCCTGCTCCCTCGGAAGGTGTCCTTCCTTGGGGGGTTTTAAGCAGAAGCTGAATGGCCATTGATCATGGATGTTTCATTGTAGGCGGTTGGACGAGATGACCCCCAGAACCCCGCCTATTATTATTATTATTATTATTATTCATACCCAGCCCACCTGGCTGGGTTTCCCCAGCCACCCGGGGTGGCTCCCAACAGAATATTAATAACAATATAGCAATAAAAGATCAAACATAAACATCTTCCCTAAACATGACTCTATGATATAAGGTTCTAATTACAGACACATATAAAGTTAAATTATTTGTATATTTAGGGTAAAAAATAGAAAACAATGACATACAAAACAATAAAAAAACAACAACTATTATATAGGAAACTGATCTCAAAAGCAATGCAGCTACCAACTGAGAAAACAACATTCACTTAGAAGGTTTGTTAAAAGACAAAAGTCTTCAACCAGCATTGAACTAGACCAGGGGTCAGAAACCTGCAGCCCATGGGCCACAAGTGGTCCATGGGGATCGTTTAAACAGCCCACGAGCCGCCCCCAAACCAAGCCGCCCACTCGGCAAGTCCCTGCGCGCTGCACTAAACCGGAGCAGCGTGGAGTGGGGACTCACTTCCGCAGTGCCGGAAATCGCATCTGTGCAGACGCAATCCAGTTCACGGAACAATCTCCGCAGGAGTGAACCAGCCCAGGCGAGGTAAACTAGACAATAGAGATGGTGCTCGTCTGAAATGTAATGGGAGGGACTTCCCAGTAGGAGGGTGCCACCATACTAAAGATCTGATTCAGACATTGCACAGATCTCCTGCTAAGATGATATCTGCAAGATCCCCTCTCCTGCAGTATGCAGTTGTTGTTTGGGTATGTAAGGGATTAAATTATATTTTCGGTATCTGGCTCCCAATCTGCAGAGGACTTTGTACAACCAGGACTAGCACCTTGAATTTAGACCGGTCGCAACTGGCGGCCAGTGCAATTCTTTGGGCGCTTGGTGTAATATGATAGCGATGTTCTGCCCCAGTAGAGTGGTCAAGCCACCACGCAGCTTCCAGGTCAGCCTCAAAGGCAAGCCCACACAGACACATTGGCAGTCTGGACGTTACACCTGGACAGCAGTGGTCAGGGCTATTGCAGTCCAGAAACCAATGTGGCTGTATTATCAACCAAAACACTCCTAGCCACTGAGGTCACCTGGGTTTGTAGCAACCGAGATGAATCCAGGAGCTCCCTTCAGACGATGATGAGTATCCCAGCATGATATACATGTTTTCAAACATGAGGTTGTCAGATTCATGCCTGCTTTCGCTGTACCAGTAAGCTTTAAAATCTGTGAAATGGCCTTAGCTGGACCCTTAATATACAAGCCGAGTCCCCATATATTAAGCCTGCTTATAAGCTTGCCGTACATCTCTGGATCTGACCCTGCAGCCTGCTTCACTGTCCTCCCTGGTTGTGAAAGGAATTTTCGCCAAACATTTTCTGCATTCTTCTGGTTTTACCCATTTTCAAGAGCTCACCCCGGCCAATTTCCCTGGGCTTGGACCTTGCCCCCCGCTCCCAGCACCTAACAAATGCTAGTTTCAAGAAGGTATGCTTGGCTTGCCAGAGTTAGGTTAACACATCTGGGTGTTTTATTGCCATAACCTTCCTGTGACCACTGTGGAAAAATTGATGCATGAGATACAGAGAATGGATGACTGACTTCATTCAATATATGGCTAGCAATCCCTCCGTAACATCTAAATCTAGCCTGATTGCTAGAAAGCCTCTGGGCACTTTCTCTCGCCCATCCTTCACTTGGAGTCATAGAAATGTCCATTCTGCAAGAAGGCTGCAGAGTAATGACTGTGGGGGGGGGGCAGTCATTAATGCTCAACCTTCCTGGCAGTCCTGTTAACAACATCAGAATATTCAAAAGGAAAGGATTGTTAATTGTCAGTGAATTCTACCCCCACCCCAGCACCAATGCTACTTGCTTCATTGTGTCCCTGAATGGTTTCCGTTCCAGCTGGTGATTTTTTTTTTTAAATTACTATGTTTCAGGAGTAAGCCTGCAATAAATCACATGGAGTAAGTGAGGTTAACTCTTTATTAAAAGAAACAGGATCTGCTCAGGATTGCCAGACCTAGTGAGCACAGCAACTCATCTCCAGCAGGTCTTCCCAGATGAGGTAAAAAGGTAAAGGTAAAGAACCCCTGGACAGTTAAGTCCAGTCAAAGGTGACTATGGGGTGTGGTGCTAATCTCGCTTTCAGGCCGGGGGAGCTGGCGTTTGTCCACAGACAGCTTTCCAGGTTATGTGGCCAGCAGAACTAAACCACTTCTGGTGCAACGGAACACCGTGATGGAAACCAGAGCGCATGGAAACACCGTTTACCTTCCTGCCACAGTGGTACCTATTTATCTACTTGCACTGGTATGCTTTTGAACTTCTGCCAACCTTCTGCTAGTGGGCAGAAGCTGGGACAGAGCGACGGGAGCTCACCCCATCCCAGTCCTGAATGAAG
Organism: Zootoca vivipara; assembly: GCF_965207765.1. NCBI lineage: Eukaryota > Metazoa > Chordata > Lepidosauria > Squamata > Lacertidae > Zootoca > Zootoca vivipara. The sequence continues at coordinate 15,016,309 of NC_142594.1, read as the reverse complement.
CAATTGCTGAGACTGAAGGTCCCTGGCTTCCTTTTCTCCCAGGTCTTTCCCAAGCAATCTGAGACTACGCCAGTATGCCTGCCTTTGCGTCTCCCATTTCATACCACTCCTGGTCATGGGAGACAACTGAAAAGGGGAGTTTGTTGCAGCTTCTCACCACTCCTCTGTGTCCAGACAGTCCATGACATCATGCCACTTTAAGAAATAGCATCTGAATTTGCTTCTTTTTCCACTTCTGTCCTCATCCCTTTTTCCTTTTCCATTATGTATTTATGATTGTTATCCTGTCTTGTTTTTATGGATCATATGTAAGTTGCACTGGGAACCTTTTATGCTGAAGAGCAGGATTAAAATGCATTAAATAAATGAACCTTTTACTTTGGGACTGCATGGTTCATATTGAAACATTCATAGTTCATAGAAAGGAAGGAGGGCTTTGTGATCTTTCACAACTACCAGAACCCCTGGATACTGCTGGAAAAGAACTAGTTGCTGCCAAATTCAGTTCCCTGAGGAAGGTTGTGCACAAAAAAAGGGACGGTGAGTGTAGATCTGCAGTAGGTGCATCACTCAGTCAAGAGCTCAGCCTTAGATTTGCTATACTGAAAAGAGAAGGGAGCGGGTGGTGCTGTGGTCTAAACCACTGAACTTCTTGAGCTTGCTGATCGGAAGGTCAGCGGTTCAAAACCACACGATGGGGTGAGCTCCTGTTGCTCTGTCCGGTGTCCTAGCTCCTGCCAACCTAGCAGTTAGAAAGCACGCCAGTGCAAGTAGATGAATAGGTACCGCTGCGGTGGGAAGATAAATGGTGTTTTTGTGTGCTCTGGTTTCCGTCATGGTGTTCCGTTGTGCCAGTAATGGTGTAGCCATGTTGGTCACATGACCCGGAAAGCTGTCTGTGGACAAACGCCGGCTCCCTCGGCCTGAAAGCAAGATGAGCGCCACAACCCCATAGTCGCCTTTGACTGGACATAACCATCCAGGGGTCCTTTACCTTTTACCTATACCAGGCATCCCCAAACTGCGGCCCTCCAGATGTTTTGGACTACAATTCCCATCATCCCTGACCACTGGTCCTCTTAGCTAGGGATCATGGGAGTTGTAGGCCAAAACATCTGGAGGACTGCAGTTTGGGGATGCCTGACTTATACTGAAAAGAGCAATGACTGTTCAGCATATATCATGCAAACAATCATGGACAGAAATGCTTTGGATACGTACACACAAGTCAAGCTGTAGACAAACAAAGAAAGCTTTTGGGTTTTTTTAGTGATGGCCTGCATTTCCTTCTACTCAATTTAATTGCTAGCACAAGTGCAAAATGGCATCCCCGACAATGATCAGCAACCTTCTTTCAGGGAACAGTGACATGTGAAACAACAGGTATTTCTTCAAACCACCTGGGAGTTTCATGTAGATCCCCATTGCTCAGTAAAGATTTACTAAGCTAGCGAAAATGTCACGAGCTAAGAGGTGCAAGGCTGATTGGTGCCTGTGTGTGTTTTGCAGAAGCTTGCCATATTGGAAATAAAATGAAGAGCAGTATTTTTGCAGCTTACAAAGCACAGCTTGCAATAGGAAAACTAGATGAGGTCTTGACAAGTGAGAAACCTCCCAGAGGCATTTTGCCAGAGGCAAGCACAGGGCCTCCAGGAGAGCTGGGAGTTTGCTTGCTGCGTTGGTTGCTGCAGTACACATTTAAACAGGTGCAGCATGTACCACTCCTGGGGACTGCAAGAATACCTTTCTGAGTGATATTTCTTGGGCACAGGACCACACACTCGAATCCAGAGGACAATTCCTGCAGCACTAAATCAGTCCTGGCTGCCCAGCTCTTGGAAATGAACCTAACAGACCTTGTAGCCATGGCCCTGTAAACAAAGCAGTTATCTGATGCCAGACCCTCCAAGTGTCTCTGTTTTCCAAGGACAGTCCCAGATCCCGGAATATCCCACTTTACCTTGTTGTTGTTTAGTCATTTATTGTGTCCGACTCTTCGTGACCCAATGGACCAGAGCACGCCGCAGTTTGGTCAGACTCATGTTGATAGCTTCGAGAACACTGTCCAAACATTTCGTCCTCTGTCGTCCCCTTCTCCTTGTGCCCTCCATCTTTCCCAACATCAGGGTCTTTTCCAGGGAGTCTTCTCTTCTCATGAGGTGGCCAAAGTATCGGAGCCTCAGCTTCAGGATCTGTCCTTCCAGTGAGCACTCAGGGCTGATTTCCTTCAGAATGGATAGGTTTGATCTTCTTGCAGTCCATGGCACTCTCAAGAGTCTCCTCCAGCACCATAATTCAAAAGCATCAATTCTTCGGTGATCCGCCTTCCTTATGGTCCAGCTTTACCTTAGGACATCCCTATTTTCATCTCAGAAATGTTGAAGGGGGGGTATGGAGTTATGACACCACCGAGCCAAAGAGACAAGTAACTATGCAACCTTTAGAAGACATCTGAAGGCAGCCCTGTATAGGGAACTTTTTAAAATGTTTAATGTTTTATTATGTTTTTATATATGTGGGAAGCTGCCCAGAGTGACTGGGGAAACCCAGTCAGATGGGTGTGGGATGATGATGATGATGATGGAATAGGATGTCCCTGTTTTAATTAGAGAAATGTTGGAGGGTATGTGACACTCGTTTGGTATCCTCATCAGCAATGTTACAAGGTGAGTAGATTTTCTTCCACCCACTGAGCACTCAGCATTTACCTGGCCACAAGATGCAGCAATCGGACAACCACTTCACCATGCAGTTGTAAGAACATAAGAAGATCCTGCTGGATCAGGCCAATGGCCCGTCTCGTCCAGCATCCTGCTCTCACCATGGCCAACCAGGGGCCCTCCTGTCATTTCCAGTGTTTGGTATTCAGAAGCATACTACCCCCAAGGGTGGAGGCAGCCGGCCGAAACGCACTTTGGGTTTGCCGTGCAATTATCCCGATTTCAGATTGTGAGTGATGATCCTAAAAGAAATAATAACTTGCCAATAAGTTAAGAGTATATTTGCTTCACAGTGAAGGGACACAGTCAGCTGATTAGAAAAATATGAAGCTTTGCCATGGAGTAGACCAGGCATCCCCAAACTTCGGCCCTCCAGATATTTTTAGACTACAATTCCCATCATCCCTGACCACTTGTCCTCTTAGCTAGGGATCATGGGAGTTGTAGGCCAAAACGACTGGAGGGCCGCAGTTTGGGGATGCCTGGAGTAGACAATGCAAACAAAAAAAAAACCTTGGCATGCCTTCTCAGGCAACATGCCAAATTTCTTCAGCTGACCCAAAGTTCTTCAGCTGAATTTGCCTGTCAGATTCAGTCAAGGGGGCTCCTGTTTACACAACATACCTCTATTGCTGCTTTGTTTGCACAAGCTTCTTCTTTTCAGCAGGTAAAGCATAAAGCCTCAGCAATTGCCTATCAGCAACTCACATAAGACAGGTGGACGCCAAAGAGCCCTGTCAGTGTTGTGGGGAGGGGACACTGGTGGAGGAAGGGGGGTGCAGGGGGTGTGGCCCGCTCCAGGTGCCATCCCTGGGGGGGGGACATCACCACACGCCCCCCCATGCTCATCGCACCCCCAGACACTTGCCACGCGGGCGGCGGGAAGCTAGCGGTGCCCCTCTCCTCTCCCTCGCCGCTCGGGCAGTAGGCAGCTAGAGACGCTCGCCATGTGGGCGGCTAGCCCCACCCCGCGCCACTCCTGGTGCCAGAGCAGGTAGCTCCACCCCTGGGTGAGGAATGACACCCAGGTGAGTGAATAAAGGCATCTGTCAGTGAAGTGTAGGTGGGTTCGCACAAGGCACGACACAGTGATAACAGCAAGAACCTTTATTGAACTAACAGAACTCCACAACAAGGGCAAAGCAACTGCTAATGTACATTTATTAAGGCCTGGGGCACTCCCACTAGCAACGTGATTGGCTATCTAAACTTCCAAGCTGCGAATCATGACTCAAGAGTTTAAGGGCCAATGGCAGAGGCCCAAATCCTGAATTGTTCTGTGATTGGATATCATGTATTGAATCAGAACACAGGGGCTCAGAATCCTTAGTCCAGACTCAAGCTCAGGCAAACACAGACCACTGAATACATAACAATCAGAACCAACAATGGAGCTAAAGATCCCTTGCAAGGGACAGTGATTGAGAATGTAAGATAGACTCTACCTAGGCCAAATTCACACAATACATTTAAAGCACCATGATACCACTTTAAACAGCCATCATTTCCCCAAAAGAATTCTGGGAGCTGTGGCTTGCTAAGGGTGCTGAGTGTTGTAAGAGCATGCCAGCAGTAAATCACACTGCGCAAGTTGTAATTTATCAGCAAGAAAATGATCTGTGCAGACTTGGTGGAGTGTCAGGATTCAAGTTACTAGAAAGGAGATTCCGACCAAACATTTGGAAACACTTTCTAACAGTAAGAGCTGTTCTGCAGTGGAACAGACTCCCACAAGAGGCGGTGGACTCTCCTGCCTTGGACTTTTTTTAGCATAGGTTGAGAGGCCATCTGCCATGGATGCTTTAGCTGAGATTCCTGTACTGCAGGGGGTTGGGCTAGATTACCCTTGGGTCCCTTCCAACTCTACAGTTCTATGAGCACGGCAGCTCACTTCCAGTAGATCTTGCCCCCGATCAGTTGCCACTGAAAGTCCCTCCCTCCCCATAGCCATCTAAGCTCCCTCCTCTCCAGGGTTTTCCTCAAGCCATTGGAAACTGCACCTGGGTGAAGTCTACCCTTTTCATGCTTCTTCTGGTTCAGAATAACTGGCAGGAGAGGGGAGGTTGTTGCAGGAGGGAGACATCTTCCCCTCACAAAACTACAGTTCCCAGAGTTCCTTGTGAAGCGGGATTGATTGTTGAAACACTCTGATAAACGTATTTCTGAGAGAGGAAGAATTTAGGCTAAGATCCTTGCAAGAATTTTCCTGGCCACAGCTAATAAAGAGATTCCTCAATAGTTTCCGCAATCTCTGTCACCTTTTTTAAAGAGATTGATAAGTTTGCCTGATGATCGTCTTCCAAAGCAACTACTCTATTTTGAACTTTAAAATGGAAAGCGTAATGCTGGTGGTCAACAAAAGAGGTTCAAAGACTCTCTCAAGGCAAATCTTAAAAAATGAAGTATAAACACTGACAACTGGGAAACACTGGCCTGTGAGCACTCCAATTGGAGAATAGCCTTTCCCAAAGGCGTCATGGGTTTTGAAGATGCTCGAACTCAGGACGAAAGGGAGAAACGTGCTAAGACAAAGGCACGCTTGGCAAACCCCCACCATGATCAACTCCCAGCCAGAAACCTTTGCCCCCAGTGTGGACGGACGTGTGGATCCAGAAATGGCCTCCACAGTCACTTACGGACTCACTGTTAAAACCGTGTTTATGGAAGACAATATTACTTGGCTACAAGTGATCGCCAAAGAAGATGATGATATTGGAGCAGGGCCTTTTGTGTGGTAGCCCCCGTTTTACGCAATAGCATTCTTGTCCAGATACAACAGGGAAGAGCACTGGAAATTGGTGAAAAATGAAAAGGCACAGCTTCATTCTACAAAAGACATACACTTATGCCAACAGTAAGACAAACCACCAACTGACAACATTCATATAATACAGGCAGGTCTCTCCAGAACATAAGTCATATAGAATAAAGAAAGGTGAAGGCAGGTGAAGGAAGGAAGGAAGGAAGGAAGGAAGGAAGGAAGGAAGGAAGGAAGGAAGGAAGGAAAGAAAATACATTACAGTGGTACCTCGGTTTATGAACACAATTGGTTCCGGAAGTCTGTTCATAAACTGAAGCGTTCATAAACTGAAGCGAACTTTCCCATTGAAAGTAATGGAAAGTGGATTAATCCGTTCCAGACGGGTCCGCGGAGTACTCAACCTGAAGCGTACTTAACCCGAAGCATGGGTGTAATTGGTTCCAGAAGTCTGTTCATAAACTGAAGCAAACTTTCCCATTGAAAGTAATGGAAAGTGAATTAATCCGTTCCAGATGGGTCCACGGCGTTCGTAAACCGAAAATTAGTAAACCGAGGTGTTCATAAACCGAGGTTCCACTGTACAGTGGTACCTCTGGTTGCAAATGGGATCCGTTCCAGAGGCCCGTTCGCAACGTGAAAAGCCCACAACCTGCAGCACCGTAGCTGCGCAGGTGCGTGGCACAATTTAGTGCTTGTGTGCATGCGCGAGCAGTAAAACCCGGAAGTAACCCTTTCCGATACTTCCGGGTTGCCACAGGACGCAACCTGAAAAAACGTAACATGAAGCAAACGTAACATGAGGTATGACTGTATCAGTTTTCTCATGGGCTTCTGGGTATGAACACCTCACTTTTAAAACCGTGTCTATGGAAGACAATCTTACTCAGCTACGAGTGATTGCCAAAGAAGAAGAAGCCTAGCATCTTGTTACCCAGAGTAGCCAGCCAGATGATTATGGGAAGTCCGCATGCAGGACAGGAAGGTAACATCCACCTCCCAATGTAGCTTTCCAGCAAGCACTGACAACTTGTCAAACATTCCTGCCCTAAGGCAGGATTCCCCTCACACTAACACTGACAGTAAGAGCTGTTCGGCAGTGGAATTTGCTGCCAAGGAGTGTGGTGGAGTCTCCTTCTTTGGAGGTCTTTAAGCAGAGGCTTGACAGCCATCTGTCAGGAATGCTTTGATGGTGTTTCCTGCTTGGCAGGGGGTTGGACTGGATGGCCCTTGTGGTCTCTTCCAACTCTATGATTCTATGATTCTATGATTCTAACCACTGTAATACAAAGCGCAATATGCAAGAATGGAGCATCATTGGCAGAAAGCGCCTACAGAACAGGGAGCTCACAACTGGGACCCCAGCCACATCCTACAAGGGAAGGGAGAAGTATGGTCCCAATACTCACGGAGAAACTGCTTTTAAAAAATCAATTTCACAGTGAAAATGAGTCCTAAAATAGCTGGCACTTCATACTATTGGCATTATTTTCCTTTCTGCCTAGCTGCCAGATTGTCTTTTTATTTTAATTTACTTTGTTTTTGACGGATTAACTAGAAGCATAGCAAGTTTGTGAATTGGAAAGCTTCAGATCCTTTAAAAAAAAAAGAGGAAAATTCTGCCTGTGCATTCAAATCTGCTGTGGGCATGATCAGAATTATTTCTGGCGTCTGCATCACAAAAAGACTTGGCTAATAAAACACTTGGTAATGAAGTCAGAATGTCGAGTCCAATAAACTGGATCTAATTCATTTTCAGAAGAGTTCTAAAGATTTATAGAACTACTATTTTTCCAAGCACCACCTCCCTTCTCTGTCTCTCCTGACTTGAGAAAATGCCTTCTGTAACAATTTTCCTTAGGCTATGCTGTGCCCAACCATTATTGCATTAAAAAAGAAAGACAATCAGAAGGGTTTGTAATTATGTGCATTGTAAAGGAATATGGTGTGGGGTGTATGGGGGGGAGATTACTGTTGTCCTTTTACAAATGCCTTTTGACATGTAAATCAAATCTTGTGTATCCATGATATATGAGACAAATACATTTTGTGTTTATGCATGTTACTTTCATCTGTTCTGAAGTGTTTTGTTACTTTCCGAAAGGTCAAAATTAATTTTATGCAGCAAACCATAAGGAAGAACATCAAAGCGCTTTCCCCCCTTCAAATAGGGAGATGTACCAATTATTAGTCAAATGGAAACTCTGCACATCAGAAAAGCAGGAGAGCAAAGCAGGAAAAAAAAGTGATTTAAAACATCTTCTTTTTAGCTCCAGCAAACCCAGTTGAGCTCATTCTGGTACCCAGCCAATCCCCAGGGGAAATAAAAAAAAGGGGCTCTCAATAGATTTTCATTGGTGCCAAGTTCTACAGATGATTTACGCCATCTAGTTAATACTGGCTTTGAGGGTGCTATTCCTATTGCAATGTGGTTCGAGCTGAACTGAACATCACAGGGTAATGGCAGGGGTGTGGGTGTAAACACAAGGCTTCCTTGTCTTTTATCTGAACTGATTCAGATCACCTGGAAGGGGTAATATGGCTATTGGGTACAGGACCATCTAAAGCACCTTTGGTGCCCTGGCGCCATGGTGCGACGGATCCCTCCGCCGCCCCCCCCCCCGTTTTCCAGCGCGGTGGGCGGGCGGGTAGCCGGGCTCAGCGCGCAGCGCGGTCGCCGAGAGCGCTGCTGCGCGGCGGGCACACGCGCGGGCTTGCTGCACGGCGGAGCAGCCGACGGGCTGGCAGGCGCGGCTGCGTGGCGCCCCCCCTGGCGGGCCGGCACCGTGGCACCCTGCGCCACCCAGCCTGGCCGTAGAGCCGGCCCTGATTGGGTAGGGTTGCCAGACTCAATAGAGGACAGGACTTCTGTGCCTTTAATTGCCCTGCTCTCTTTTGAGTCTGGAAACCTTAAAGAGAAACCAGCAGACCCTTTGCTTGGAAATTAAAGAAAGGGTCTGCTGAACATCCAAAGAGCATTTTTTGTCTTGTCTGAAAAAGGAATCTACTCCCTCCCTTCATTATTGATTGATTGATTGAATTTATATACCGCCCTATACCCGGAGGTCTCAGGGCAGTTCACAGAATAAAATCAAAATATAAAACCACAAAATACATAATCAAAATGAAAACAATAACCCCAATACTCCCCGTCCCCCAAAACCCACATTTTAAAAGGGCATAGGATGTCATTCAAATCAGCCAAAGGCTTGGTTTAAAAAATGTTTTTGCCTGGTGCCTAAAGGTGTATAATGAAGGCGCCAGGAGGATCTCCCTGGCAAGAGCATTCCACAGACGGGGAGCCACTGCAGAAAAGGCCCATTTGCATGTTGCCATGAGAACCATGAGGCACAAGCAAGGGATGGATGGATGGATCGGTCTATATCCTGTCTATCTCAGTGTATCATTTGTTCATTCTGTCCTGTTTCCATGCTCATCTGAGATAGATGATGGATGGATGGACCTAACTAACATTATCCGGGCAATGTACAATTGCATAGCTTAAAACTATTTTAAAACATCCCTACCAGTTCAGCTGGACAAAGGGAATAAAAAGCACCAAGACCAGAATACAGAACCCGAGACCATTTTGACAGCCATCGTCATGTAACTCGTCACATGAAGTAGCAAAAACCAGGGCTGGGTCACATCATAAAAGCAATTAAACATTATCAGCATTACATTTTTGTTTTAAAAATAATAGCCCATTGTGTTAAAAAAAGTGGCCTTTGGGATTTGAATTCTGCAAAAAAATATAATAATAATAATAATAATTTTGCAATGGACACTTGATGTGCAGAGTTCCTAAGCAAGTACAGTTTGCCCACACGGAGATTCTGTGCCCAAGATCAGATGGGTGCATGGTGGTGAGGGGGCAGAGTGAACAGGCAGGATGCCACCACTGCCATCTTCCCTGTGTAGCTGCTCACAGGAACAGGGCTATTGTGATGTGTGAAGGAGCTCTCAGCCAGGATCTGGAAATCCCAGCTCTGGGCAGTGGTCCCGTAGTGATGGATTTCGACAGAAGCCTTATTGCTGTAGAGGTAAAAGGCAAAGGCATCCCTCTAAGTGTTTTCTTTTCTGAAAATTTCCTCCCGAGCCAGAAAGCATTTTATCTGCAATTTCCCATCTCCAGCCCTTCCTCTACTCTTTGCTTGAGCTTAACAAACAAAATAAATCACCTCATAAATCTTTGTTAAAATGGTATTAGAAGCCTTGTGATTATCGTTATTAAATTTGCTGTTTTTTCCATGACAATATTCTTTTTCTTACCGCCAGAAACCAATTAAATCAGCCGTACAGTGGTCCTGAGAAAATGAGACTGGCTTGTAAAAAAGGGGGGGGGTGAGGTTTGTAGATGTAACCTTCCAAAGCCTATCAAAAGCACGACCAAGTGAGCGTGTTTACAGGGCCGCGTTCTTATTCAGGACCAATTAATTCGAGATAAATGTAACCTCCTAGGTATTTTTCTCACAATCTCTCTTCCACAGACTAGAGCTGCTCTACTGCAGTCGCAGATGCATGTTGATGGCTCTGTGTAATGCCACATTGCCACACACTTTAAACTTGCTCACACTATCAGGGTAAATGCACAGGCGATATGGGGAGGGCTATAGGTCAATGGCAGAATGCATGCTTTTCCATGATGCCTTCCCAGTTCAATTACCTGCATCTACAGTTAATGGAGGGATGCGGGTGGCGCTGTGGGTTAAACCACAGAGCCTAGGGCTTGCCTATCAGAAGGTCAGCGGTTCGAATCCCCACAATTGGGTGAGCTCCCGTTGTTCGGTCCCAGCTCCTGCTAACCTGGCAGTTCAAAAGTACGTCAAAGTGCAAGAAGATAAATAGGTACCGCTACAGCGGGAAGGTAAACGGCGTTTCCGTGTGCTGCTCTGGTTCGCTAGAAGCGGCTTTGTCATGCTGGCCACATGACCTGGAAGCTGTACACCAGCTCCCTCGGCCAATAACGCAAGATGAGCGCCGCAACCTCAGAGTCGGTCACAACTAGACCTAATGGCCAGGGGTCCCTTTACCTTTACTGTTAATGGAGCCCAACCAGTTTAGTAGAATGATGTATTGCAGAGCTGATCTTAGATCAAGGGAATAACTCAAGCTCAATGGTAGAGCGACCACTTTGCATGCAGAAGCTCCCAGGTTCAATTCCCAGCTTCTCCAGGTAGGGCTGGGAATATCTCCTCTCAGAAAACCTAGAGAGCTGTTCCCAAGTCAGTGTAGGCAATACTGAGCTAGATGGATCAATTGTTTGACTTGGGAAAAGGCAGCTTCCTGTGTTCCTATATTCTAGTGCAGTGTTCCCCCAAACTTGGATTCCCCAGCTATATTTGGACTACAGTTCCCATCATCCCTGACCGCTGGTCTTGCTAGCTAGGGATGATGGGAGTTGTAGTCCAAAAACAGCTGGAGACCCAAGTTTGGGAAACCCTGTTCTAGTGCGTCAGGGTCTGGAATGAGATTGCGAAAGACTGAGATCAGGGAGAGGGCAATGCTCTCATGCCTTAAGACAGGGGTGGCCAACTCCCAAGAGGCTGTGATCTACTTTCAGAATCAAAATCTGGCGGTGATCTATCTACCCCCATTTTTTTGGGTTCGGCTCAAAGTTGTTGAGCTTTTTTGGGGGAGAAGGAAAGGGGGTGACCAGATTTGGTAACCTTTTTGGGGGGAGCACTGCCCAAAGACTTTTCTTAGGGGGGGATAACAGAAACTTTTAGAGATTTCTTGGGAGAGAATTGCATAAAAGCACTCACAAAACTGTATGCCGCACAAACTCCTTTACCCACTCCATTAACCTACCCATCAAGATTTCTTAAAAAATTCATGCCTTCATCCAATGTTAGTGTGACACCTGCATCACCATTTCGGTAACTAACTGTTCAATATCAGACGAGTACTATGTCAGGGCCAGCTTCAGGGAATCCTTAAGGTGCTCATCTGCCATGTTTGAACGTTGCTCTCTCTCTCTCTCTCTCTCTCTCTCTCTCTCTTTCTCCCCCACCCCCTCAGCTAGGGGCACCCGCCCACCTCCCACCTCTCTCTTTCTTTCTCCTCTACCCCCTCAGCTAGGGGCACCCATCCACCTCCCTCTCTCTCTTTCTCCCCCCACCCCCTCAGCTAGGGGACCCACCCACCTCCCCCCTCTCTTTCTTTCTCCTCCACCCCCTCAGCTAGGGGCACCCATCCACCTCTCTCTCCCTCCCCCACCCCCTCAGCTAGGGGCACTCACATCTCTCTCTCTCTCTCTCTCTCTCTCTCTCTCTCTCTCTCTCTCCTGGCTCCCAGTGGCTCAAAGAGACAGGGACAAGGGGGAAATCCCTCTGTGAGTTGCGGCTCCCGCTTTCCGCCCACGCACGCAAACTCACACACACCCCTCCCTCTCTGCCGGCATGACGGAGGAGGAGCCGGGGAGCTCTAGGCAGGCAAGAGGGACAGGGAGCAATCCAGCCCTTCTGTGCAACGCACTAACACAGTCACACACATACTGGTAAGCTCAGTATCGGGAAGAGGGAAGGAGCTCTCCCTGCAATTGCTCACAGTTATTGAGCTTTTTTGTGGGGGAGAGACAAGAGTTCTTGAGGTATTTTTTTAGGGGGAGAGCTCTTTCTTTTCTTTTAGGCTGGCGATCACTAAGGAACCCACAATCTACCCGCGATCTACCAGAAATGTCCTGGGGATCTACCGGTAGATCCCGATCTACCTGTTGGCCATGCCTGCCTTAAGAGAAATTGCCTGAACTGGGAAGCACATTTTGAGGCTAAGCTTTTATTGGACCCAGTTGACAGAGGCTGGTACTTGGCGTCAGCTGACTAACTGCAGGTTTTGCAGCCTAGATTATGCCCTTGAAGCACCCCAGGGATGCTCTGATGAGGAGTAGGAAGATAATGCAGTTGGCAAGGCAAGGCAAAGTGTTTTTGCCCATAACTTTTCCACATCAATTGGTCCGAAGCCCTTTTAGTGCCAGCTCTTTCCATGTACCATTTATTGCATCTATCAGGTTTACCACACTAGAACCATAGCAACCAGACCAGGGGTAGGAAAACTAAGGCCCAGGGGCTGGATGCGGCCCAATCACCTTCTCAATCCGGCCCGCGGACGGTCTGGGAATCAGCGTGTTTTTACATGAGTAGAATGTGTCCTTTTATTTAAAATGCATCTCTGGGTTATTTGTGGGGCATAGGAATTCGTTGATTTATTTATTTTTCAAAATATAGTCCAGCCCCCCCACATGGTCTGAGGGACAGTTGACCGGCCCCCTGCTGAAAAAGGGTTGCTGACCCTTGGACTGGACCTTCCCTCAACTTCCAAGTCTCCCACACTTTCCTTTCTCATCATGTCTGAAATATACCCATGACTTGCCTCACTCTGCCTAATGGTAGGAACGGCACCAATTATTTTTGAAAATCTTCTTTGAATTAATTTTGTTTTTACTTTACTTATTTATTTATTTTTAAAAACCGGCTCTGTGGTTTTGACAATGGGAAATTATTGCCAGATTGGACAAACAAAAGCAAAAAGCAGGCCCTCATTCCGAAGAATTTAACCATCTAAATTTAATTGCTTTTCTTCTTACCCTATACATTTTCTTCTATTAGAAAAGGAATAAAGTCTGCTTTATTGACTTTTGCAAGTCTTAAAATATGCCCCTATCAGCCCACCAAGGACAAAAGCAATAATCCCCAAGGCAAAGGCTTTCAACTGCAACCTTATATTTTGGTAAACAAAGGATTACAAGTTTCTAATGAGGTCATTAAGGCTTTAGAGAATCCAAAATGCTAATCCCTAAACTGGAAAGAATTATAATAATCACTGGCTTAGGACTCTTAATGTTTTGATAAGCTTTCTATTGGTTGCTTAGGTGCTACACTTGTGATCTTCCTTGTAGATTTGCTTGTTTAGTTGCTTATGAAAAACAAATCTGCCCATTAAGACCCCACTTCAGAAGCGTTTCTGCATTTATTTTCAGGTTAACATTTTAAGTGTTAACTTCTTAAGTGCTATGACATACAAAAGAACAACCAGTTCTACGAGGAACTAGACCAGCCTGTCTGGGGGGTCCTAGGGGGTCCTAGCCCACAAACACCTATTCCTGCTGGGAGATTTCAATGCCAGAGCTGGGAAAGATCATCACACAAGGGACAACTGCACCATCAATGAGAATGGACAAAGACTGCTTGAGCTATGCACATATCACACCCTCTGCATCACGAACTCATTATTCTCCACCAAGGCAAAACTCCTAGTGTTCTGAAGACATCCCAGGGTCAGACCACTGGCACCAGCTGGACTCGACTGTCACTAGGCAATCGGCCCTGAACATGTCACATGGAGCTACTACACTGCCGGCTGTGATGTAGATCATTCCCTGGTGGCGAGCAAGATCGTCTTTCAGCCAAAGAGGGCCCATAGTCCAAAGCAGAAAGTGTGGCCTCCAATCAACACTGCCAGAACAGTCATACCTGAACTTTGTGAATGCTTCTCTGATTCCGCCGAACAAGCTATACTAAACTGCCCCAGGGATAGTGTCGAAGCAAGGTGGGAGTGCATCAAAGAGGCAATCTTCAATGAGTCTGACCAAACTGTGGGAGGCAGTGGAAGACAGGAGTGCCTGGCGTGCTCTGGTCCATGGGGTCACGAAGAGTCGGACACGACTAAATGACTAAACAACAACAACAACAACAACACAGCTATGTTCTCTTATGGGAAAAGAGGGCAACAGATCCTAAGCCCCTTTAAGTCCTTTGAAATTTCTTTCAGCCCAGTCCTTTCCTGATCGCTACTCGCATGTTGAAAGTGAAAAGTGCATTTGAAACAACAAAACATGTCATTAGGAAACTTTGTACTTCAGGAAGAGAGACTGAGAAGGGGTATGTCCATTTGTGGAAAGTGTTCTGCAATGCCAAGCCCATGGCATACGGTCATATCACTGGGGGCTAGTGCGTGTTTGCCGTCAAATACTGTTACGTTCTAAAAGCCACTGCATACCGGCTGTCCAATACTGTCAAAATATTGTTATGTGCTGCACGTCTACTGTCAAAAATGAGCACTAGGGAACTGTCATCCATAAGTGTCAATTAAGATGGAATGTCAAACACAGAAATCAAAGGCTGCCAGCCGTTGTCGTATCTGATGTCAATTATCAAACATTCAGAGAATATCTGGCCAATATCTGAAATCAAGACTTGTGAAGGAGAACTCTGTGAAGGCTTGAGTGTTTCTGTTTAAGCGCTTAGATCTCCCTTCACCTGTGTATGAGGTGATGGCTTTCAGATACTTACAGGTGATGTTGGGAACGTGTCGCTACTGTGTCTTGTCCCTTTGGTTTTCAAAGTGTTCTTATTGCCTCAAACTGCACCCTGGAAAAAGTGGAACTAGCCCCGGAGACACACTTTTCCTTCACAACCTCTGGGTCAGTTTTGTTTTCAATGCCATGTCTTAAAAAATGATGCACAAACTCCCCTCTCCCCAACACACATACCACTTAGGAATAGCATCCCCTCCAACATTTCTATGATGAAAATAGGGGTGTCCTGTTCAATTAACAACAACAACGACAATGTTATTATTTATACTCTGCCCATCTGACTGGGCTGCCTTCAGATATCCTCTAAAGCAGTGTTTCCCAACCTTGTGCCTCCAGCTGTTTTTGGACTACAATTCCCATCATTCCTGACCACTGGTCTTGCTAGCTAGGGATGATGGGAGTTGTAGTCCAAAAACAGCTGGAGACACAAGGTTGGGAAACGCTGATCTAAAGGATGTATGTTACTTACTGGCTCAGGGGTCACATAACTCCATACCCTCCAATATTTCTCCAATGAACATAGGGACGTCCTACCATACTCTGCAACATTTCTCTGATGGAAATAAGGACATCCTAAGGAAAAACAGGGCATTTCTAGATCAAATCAGAATCCAGGGCAGCTTCTGTAAATCTGGGACTGTCCCTGGAAAATAGAGACACTTGGAGGGTTTGGGTTAGGTTTTGCAAGCTGAGCAATTCTGAAATTTGGAAATGTACCATGTTTCCAAATAACACCCTCAAGAGTGTGGCATGGTCTGGATATCTACCACATGCCCCCAGTTAAACTCCTTGATCAACCCCCAAACCTCTTACTTGTGAGACCTGAACCATGAAGGAGGAGGAGGAGGAGGAGAGTTTGGATTTGATATCCCGTTTTATCACTGCCCTAAGGAGTCTCAAAGCAGCTAACATTCTCCTTTCCCTTCCTCCCCCACAGCATACACTCTGTGAGGTGAGAGGGGCTGAGAGACTTCAGAGAAGTGTGACTAGCCCAAGGTCACCCAGCAGCTGCATGTGGAGGAGCGGAGACGCGAACCCGGTTCACCAGATTATGAGTCTACCGCTCTTAACCACTACACCACACTGGCTCTCTGCTCTGCTCTCCCATTCCAGTGGAGGCTTGTGGTATCAGAATGTTTTGAAGGTATGGTTTGCATGCAGTCTGTCTTTTCCCCTCCCCAGCTTAACGGGAGTCAGATCTGACACCCTTGTGTTCAATTGTATAATCAAACTTACGCAGATATTGCGAACACACAGTAATGTTTCCCAGCATGCTCCTCACAATTAAAGTGGTCCTGTAATGGCTGCCATCAAGAACTTCCAGCAACTTAGGGAAGTGCGGAATCTGCAGAAGTGTTTAAATGGCAAGTTTGAGAACACAGTTGGTCAAACTGACACGTTGGTTAGGCAGGAGGAAACCACAATTAATCAACACAGCATCACATAACAGCAGCATTGCTCTGACATTGCACACACAAATATTTAGGACTGTGCAGATGAGATTCTTTCTCCCCACCCCCTCCAAAAAAAAACCCTGTTCTTGAGCTGTGCTGGATTAGTCCTGTATATTTCAGATGGGTCTAATGATATCATTTTGGAGTAACTCATTCCTGGATTGCAGCTGTAATGGGCTGAAAATGAGGCATTTGATGTGTTAAATAAATCTCTTCTGGAAAGGAATACAGAGACAGAGCAAAATACTTTTTAAGGGAAAACTCTACACTTCTTCAATAGATTATTTTAATGGCTGCCTGTCTGACAAAAATAAAGTTGAGGAAACTATTAGACACCAGTTAAATTAAATGAAATCACACTGTTTGGAATTCTGCCATAAAGACTCTGTACACGCAATTCATACAAAATCAGCCAGGGGGGAATCAGAGCTCTCTCTCTCCCTGAGATTTTCAGTTTTGTCTTCAACATACTTATGAGGTTATATTAAAGTTAAAAGCACTGAGGTGATGATCACTGCAGCAGCATGAGTATAAGTTATTTGTAATGGAACTTGTGCTGCTTTTATCACATAATTAATTCTGGAAATTCCATTCAAATAGGTTATTTAATATACATGCAAGGTACCCACTAGAAAGGGTACATTAAACGCTCCGGCTCCCACTGCATGCATTCACTTTGAAGCTTGTCCTCACATATTCACGAGCCTCGCTTTCCAAATGAATTTGTGTGGTGTTAGGGCAGAACCAGATGCAACGCGGCACACGTACTTGCGCCTGTAAACAGAAACTCCGCTATCTCCTGCTCCTCTCTCCGCCATAATGCGAAACATATAATGTAATAATATCATGAGCCACATCTTTCCACCAGAAGCAAACCTCAGGGTGGAGTGGAGCTGCTATGCTAGGTTCCTGGCAGGTATAGAATATAGGTCATTTTGAAGTGTGATCCTGTCCTCTGGGGTATTAGCCACCCCTCCCAATTTGGTGTCATATGCAAACTTGCTCAGGATGCCCTCAAGCCCATCATCCAAGTCATTGATAAAGATGTTGAATAAGACTGGGCCCTGGCAGCTGTTCAACAGTGGAGTTTGCTGCCAAGGAGTGTGGCGGAGTCTCCTTCTTTGGAGGTTTTTAAGCGGAGGCTTGACAGCCATCTGTCAGGAATGCTTTGATGGTGTTTCCTGCTTGGCAGGGGGTTGGACTGCATGGCCCTTGTGGTCTCTTCCAACTCTATGATTCTATGATTCTACGATATATCACTGTTGCTGACAAGGAAAGTGGGAGGTGGGAGTTGGCAGGGAGTTTGCCATGGTGTAAACACACCAGCAGGGGCGCTGGATTGGCTCTGCCAGTGCATTTGCAATGCGCTGACCTCCACACCATGTCAACCTCCCCTTCTCCCTCTCGGTAAGCAACGGTGAGCATCTGCACTTGGCAGGCTGCTATTGCTCTCCCTCCGCCGCCGCCCCACTATATTTCATTGGCTGTCATTCGAGGTGAAACTTGCTGCATAACAAGATTACATCATGTGTGTTGCTTTATATTACTAGCTGGTAAGGATTGGGGAATCTGTTCGGTTTCTTTTCCATTTCTCACAGTCTTACCACGTTTTGTGGCCGGGATCAGTTCCGGAGCCCCGGCTGCTAGTCAAAAAGGACACAGGGCAAAGTGCCGTGTCTGCGCACGCGCACGGAGCGGTTTGTGTTCCTGCGCATGTGTGAGTGACAAACCCAGAAGTAACCTGTTCTGGTACTTCCAGGTTTGCCGTGGATGTTCGCCGGAATGGACACTAGATAAGCTGTACATTTGCAGAGGTATTACTGTTTTTCTCTTCTCTTATGTTCAGTTTGCCCCATTTCTGTGTCACTTTCTAATTACGTTTAAATCCACACATACACAAAACTGTATGCATTTTTTGTGTATGTTTCTTCCAATATGTATGCACTTTTGGCAGTTTCCCCAAATACAAGGCATTTTTTTTAAAAAAAACCAACACATTAATTTCACCACTATATGAATTTTTGAGGCACATTTCGACCCCACATGACATTTTTACACACATTTTCTGGTTGGAGAACTGGATTGCAAAAGTTAGAGAAGTATGCATTTTGAAGGGTGAGTTGCAGTTCGCCTATTGGTTTTAGGTAAGTTTGCATTAAAATGCAAAACCAACAAATCCTTAGTGATTCGATGGTGCTAGCGGAGAGGGGAAATGATGATTCAGGCCTTCTGCTTTAGTCAGCGGACCTATGTGTACCATAACATATAGCTTTGACGGACTGGGGCCATGCTGCTGTTGTTTTATTCTTTTCAGCACTGCTGGTGCTAAATGCTTTTAATTGCACTGTTAATTATGACACCCACACCCAACCTAAATTCTGCCAACTGCTAAACAATAACTTACATAGCAGAGAACACTGAAAGTCAACCACGTAAAAATGTGCATGATTGGTAACCTTGACAGGGACATTCTATTCTAAATCAGTATCACTGTCGGGGGGAGGGGGCCTTTTTCACACTTAGATTTTTATTAGTTTTTCATGGTACATACAACACATATACACACACCTGTCTGAAGCTCAGTTAGCTCCGGTGCCCACCTGTGATCCCCATAACCTCCTTGCCGCCCCTCAAACTCCAGCCCCCCACAGGTACTGGCGGAGGAAGAGGAGTGCGGGGGGAGTGCACCGCCCATGGCAGTGTGATCCCAGTAGGGTGCCATCGCGACTGTCCCCCTCCCCTGCCTGCTCTCCACCCCACCCCACCCGGTGCCGGAGCATGAAGCTTCGCCACTGCCCACAGGCCTGCCTGAACCCTGGCAATGGCAACTTCTTCATCAAGGCTAGTCCTGCCCATGGAGCTCTCCATTTGTATTCTGGCTCTTTGAATAAAGAATCAACTTTTGTGCTCGTCCCCGAGTCTCTGTGCCGACCTGCAGCTGAACCATCCCTGACAGTGAGGGGTGCTTCTAAGCACCTGGGGCCCCTTTGACCAGGGATCAGCTGTTTCTGGTGCTCAATAGATCTGCTAAGAGGTCACAAGGGGTGGTCAATAAGGTGTGGATTTGCAATGTTGAGTTTCTGACAGGGACCTTTTCCAAGCACTCCCTGGAGATGCCAGCGATTGCAGATGGGACCTTCTGCATGCCAATCATGTGCCCCAGTGGAGCTGAAGCCCTTTCCCCTAGTCGCATGCGACTGCTTGATCCTGAAGTCATGCTGTCTTAGTTATGTGAGCAACAAAGGACTTGTAGCATCTCCTGTACCCGACTGCTTTTGTCTGGCCAGCCCAATAACAGGCAGTGATAATTTACTGAAAATGCAATCGCCTGCAAAGTCTATGACGGTGGATGATCAATACACATTCTCGCAGTTTGGGGGGGGATAGGAGGCTGTTTCTTGCGAACATTCCTCTTAACAGAATGTGTGGTCGCCTGTCCCGCTGCACATTTTTCATGCTCTCCTTTCACAAGCTCTGGTTGCCCAAGCCAGTTCATTAGGCACAGCCATGATTATTTGATTCTCCTCCACTCAGCCTATCATGGGTTTAAATTGTTCCAGACAGACAGCTTTGTTTCTCTGTTAAACTCTGAAAATCTTTTCTCCCACAGTCCGTTTCTTGCAAGGAATTTCTGTCCCAGCCTTGTCTAATGTGGTGGCGCTCCAGATGTTTTTTTCCAGGCTCCGATTCCTGACAGCTTCTAGCCTGCATGGCAAAGGATGATGGGAATTGTAGTCCCCACACCATGGAGAGGGCACCAGGTCGGGGGAAGGCCGCTGTGAGCCAAGAGAGGTTTATGCTGTCCATTGGTTCTGTCCCTACAGATGAAGGGTTGCCGGTACAAATTTCTCTTTCCCACATTCCAAGCTGATCCTCAGCACAATGAATGTGAAGGCATTAGTTCCATTATGTGAAATGGGGCTAAACCTTAGCTCCATTAGGCCACAGAATTGCGGTGACTTGGTGTTATGTACTGAGCTGAATCCTAGAACAATAGGATTCAGAATCAGCGGGAGCTACCCAATCCAACTCCAGGTGGAAGTGAATCCGCAACCTGATTGGCCTGCTGGAGCAGCCAATCAGGCGGCTGGCAGAAGTGAATCTGCTACCTGATTGGCCTGTAGGAGCAGCCAATCAGGCTGCAGGCAGAAGTCAATCCATAATATAATTGGCCCACAGGTGTAGCCCTGAAGTAGCCAATCACGCAAGGCCCATTGTGTAAATAATGTATATAAGCAGATGGTTTGGGGAAAAGAGCCATTTTTCGTCTTCTCTTCTCCTCCTTGATGACTATGAGCTGAATAAAGAGCATGAAATTCACTCTTGACTCCGAGTATATTTCACTTGGTCTGCTTATTTTGTTTCTCTACCAGGAAACTGTTTGGGTGTGGCCATCCTAGAAATCACTTCTGAATTGCACAGCTTTGTAGCTGATCTTGCACAATTCTTTTTCTCTCATACATAAAGTAGCAGCTGTGTTGGTGGTTTTGCCAGCAACCGTAATCACTGCCTTATATGACAAATGGTTACCACATATTTATTTATGGTAAACAGAAATGCACTTATATTCTATATTAATAGAATGTCCTGGAAATTAAATCCCATCTCTCTCTTTTTAGGTTTTCCCTGCAAATATTTTATTTTTCCATTGTTTATCATCTCCCTCCTCTTTCCCTTGCACCTCTGTTTCTCTGCCTGTATCTCTCTCCTTTTTGATACTCTAAGTCCTCTTCCCCAATGCCTCTTCATCTGTTTGCACACCAACCCCTTAACTCAAGGATGGGGAACCTGTGGCCCCTCCAGATTGTTGTTGTTGCTGTTGTTTAGTCATTTAGTCGTGTCCGACTCTTCGTGACCCCACGGACCATAGCACGCCAGGCACTCCTGTCTTGCACTGCCTCCCGCAGTTTGGTCAAACTCGTGTTCGTAGCTTCGAGAACACTGTCCAGCCATCTCGTCCTCTGTCGTCCCCTTCTCCTAGTGCCCTCAATCTTTCCCAGCATCAGGGTCTTTTCCAGGGAGTCTTCTCTTCTCATGAGGTGGCCAAAGTATTGGCGCCTCAGCTTCACGATCTTTCCTTCCAGTGAGCACTCGGGGCTGATTTCCTTCAGAATGGATAGGCTTGATCTTCTTGCAGTCCATGGGACTCTCAAGAGTCTCCTCCAGCACCATAATTCAAAAGCATCAATTCTTCGGCGATCAGCCTTCTTTATGGTCCAGCTCTCACTTCCATACATCACTACTGGGAAAACCATAGCTTTAACTATACGGACCTTTGTCGGCAAGGTGATGTCTCTGCTTTTTAAGATGCTGTCTAGGTTTGTCATTGCTTTTCTCCCAAGAAGCAGGCGTCTTTTAATTCCGTGACTGCTGTCACCATCTGCAGTCATCATGGAACCCAAGAAAGTAAAATCTCTCACTGCCTCCATTTCTTCCCTCCAGACTACATATCCCATAATCCCTGACCATCTGACAACATCTGCACAGACATAAATCCCCTATCCCTGCCTTAATTATCCATTCACTGTTAACATAATCAGTACTGGGTTATACATAGAATAAAGGGGAATGGTCATATCACTCAACCATTTTTTATTTATTTTTAAGCTGCAGAAACAACAGAAAAAAGAACTATAGCTTTTTATCTGGAAGTTCTGAAATATTTAGACGATTCTAAGCCATCTGAGTATGTGACACACCGTTTATGAATATCCTGTATGTTTGACACCAGCAATTAGACATGAGAGACTGGCTAACAAGAACGCACAGATTTGTTTAGCCAAATTGGTTAAAACTTGCTTACACTTCTTCAATTACAATCTAATGAACATTTTGGACAGTTAATTAGATTGCTCTTAATTAGTTGCAGACTTAGTTAAAACATCCCAAGTTCTCTTTGAGTCAATGAAGGTAATTTGGAACACAGGAAGCTGTCTTATTCTGAGTTCGGACCACTGACCCAATCAGACCAGTATTGTCTACTGGTAGCATTTCCAGTTTCCCCATTACCTTGTGCCTTAAAACTGGAAATGCCAGTAATTGAATCTGGAACCCTTTGCATGCCGCATGTGTGTTCTGCCATGAGATGTTGCACTAACGCTTACAATACAGTATATGCATTTCATGATCCAGCACTTGGTTAATGCTTTTCTCTTTTAAGTTATCTTAAAATGCCAACACCCACCTTGAAGATGCATTAGATAAGGAGTTAGGAATAAAATAATGTAGAAGATAAAACCAAATTTAGCTTTGAGGGGTGGGGGGGGGGAAGCATTCCTTTCTGGGCAACCTGTTGGGGGGCCACATGCAAAACTAGGCCAAGCAATCCATATACATAAAAGTTACCTTTGTACACTAGTTTCTACACATATTCACACACCCTTTTCTATCTTCTGTCCTGGCAATTATTTATTATGGTTGCTCACTGGGGCAAGAAGGTTTGAGCATATTATAACGATCCTGGCCCAATAGCACTAGCTGCAAATTAACTCCTGGGCCCAGTTCAAAGTGCTAGTTGTTACCTAAAGGTAATAAAGGTAAAGGGGCCCCTGACCATCAGGTCCAGTCGTGACCGACTCTGGGGTTGCGGCGCTCATCTTGCTCTATAGGCCAAGGGAGCCGGCGTTTGTCCGCAGACAGCTTCCAGGTCATGTTGCCAGCATGACAAAGCTGCTTCTGGCGAACCAGAGCAGCGCACGGAAACGCCGTTTACCTTCCCGCCGGAGCGGTCCCTATTTATCTACTTGCACTTTGATGTGCTTTCTAACTGCTAGGTTGGCAGGAGCTGGGACCAAACAACGGGAGCTCACCCCGTTGCAGGGATTCGAACCGCCGACCTTCTGATCAGCAAGCCCTAGTCTCTGTAGTTTAACCCACAGTGCCATCATTTTCCAAATGATGATAAAAAATTTTGGTAAAGAAGAGAAGGAAGATTTGCAGCAAAGATATGGTATTGCGATCGTAAAAAAGGTACAATACCTTGGAATATGGATGACAACCAAAAATATAAATTTGTTTAATGATAATTATGAATTGGTATGGAAAGAAATAAAGAAAGATTTAGAGATATGGAATAGGAGGAAGTTGTCATTCCTTGGTAGAATTGCAGCTGTAAAGATGAACGTATTGCCCAAAATGTTATTCTTGTTTCAAACAATACCTATTATAAAGGGGACAAGACAATTCAAGGAATGGCAAAAAGATTTACAAAGATTTGTCTGGCAGGGGAAGAAACCAAGAATAAAATATAAAATATTGGTAGACAAGACCGAAAGAGGCGGATTCTCCATGCCAGACTTGAAATTATACTTTGAAGCGTCATGTCTCTGTTGGATAAAAGAATGGATAACATTGGAAAATACGGACTTGTTGGACTTGGAGGGATTTGACAACAGAGCAGGTTGGCATTCATATCTATGGTATGATAAGAAAAAAACCCATAAAGGATTTACGAACCATGTTATAAGAAGATCGTTATTTGAAGTATGGGAAAGAAATAAAGCCTTGTTAGAGACCAAGACGCCATGGTGGATCTCACCAATGGAAGTGATCATAGTGAAAAAAGTGAATATGGAAGGTGAGAGACCAACATATGAAAATTTTCTAAGACAATCGGAACAAGGTTGGAAACTGAAACCGTATGAAGAGGTGAAAGTATATTTGACGAGTTGGTTGCAATATCATCAAATTAATGATGTATTTGTGCAAGATAAAAAATTGGTTTTGAGGAGAGAAGGTCCAAATTTCAAACAGAGTTGCTAGGGGGCAGAGTGAAATTGTTGTCCAAAATGTATAACTTGCTGGTAGAGTGGTATACTAAAGATGAGTTGACGAAAGAGGTAATGATAAAATGGGCTAAGGATTTTGGGCATAATATTGAATATGATGCGTGGTTGAAATTATGGAACCAAACAATAAAATTTACAGCATGTACTGCTTTGAAAGAGAATGTTTGGAAGATGATGTATAGATGGCACTTAACTCCAGTGAAATTAGCGAAAATGTATAGAATGAGTAACAGAATGTGCTGGAAATGTAATGAAAAGGAAGGGGACTTTTATCATATGTGGTGGAAATGTGAAAAGGTTAAAGGATATTGGGAAATGATATATAACGAACTGAAAAAGATATTTAAATATACTTTTCCCAAAAGACCAGAGGCCTTTCTGTTAGGACTGATAGGCCAAGAGATAACTAGGGAGGATAGTACCCTTTTCTTATATGCGACAACCGCGGCGAGGACATTATTAGCCCAAAAATGGAAAACCCAGGACTTACCGACAATTGGAGACTGGCAGACAAAGATGATTGAATATGCAGAATTAGCGAGACTGACTAGCAGGATTCGAAACCAGAGGGAGACAAGGTTTCTAAGGGATTGGAGTAAATTTGTGGACTATATGGAAATGAACTGTAAAGGTTTAAAGACACTTGCAGGCGTGAAATAAATCCTACGAATTGACCCTAAAGATTAGATACAAAGGAACTGCGAGATAAGAACTGATTAGAAAACCTTTTGAGGGGAGGGAGGGAAGTCAAGCTCGGCGGAGCATGTTTTTTTTGGATGTTTGTATTTTTGAATGTTTGTTTATGTGTTTGTTTGTCTTGTATAATGTTTTAAATGTGTTTATTTTGGAAAATTTAATAAATAATTATAAAAAAAAAATAACCCACAGTGCCACCTGGTTACTTATAAAGCCTTAAATGGCTCAGGAATGCAATAGCTCATGGACTGTTGCTCTCCCTACGAATCTACCCAGACCCTGGGATCATCCTCTGAGGTCCTTCTTCATGTGCCTCTTCCATGTGAGGTCTGGAGGGTGGCAACACGAGAACGGGCCTTTTCTGCAGTGGCTCCCCATTTGTGGAGTGCTCTCCCCAGGGATGCTCGCCTGGCGCCTTCGTTATACACCTTTAGGTGCCAAGCAAAAACATTCATCTTCTGCCTTTGGCTGATTAATATCTGGTACAATCAAACCTCAGTTTTCAAATGTCTCAGCTGCCGAACATTTCAGCAACATTTCTCTATTTTTTTCTCAATGGAACTAGCTGACAGCCCTTTGATCCTCGATTTTTGAATGTTTCGGAAGTTGAACGGACTTCCAGAATGGATTACGTTCAAAAACCAAGGTTCCACTGTACTCGTTTAATTGTTTTGTGGGAGGGGGTGGGCATGAAGGGGTTATTGATTTCTTTTTATAACAACAACAACAACAACAACAACAATAATAATAATTTATTTATACCCCGCCCATCTGGCTGGGTTTCCCCAGCCACTTTGGGCGGCTTCCAACAGAAAAATAAAACACAATAATCTATTAAACATTAAAAGCCTCCCTGAACAGGGCTGCCTTCAGATGTCTTCTAAAAGTCTGGTAGTTGTTTTCCTCTTTGACATCTGTTGGGAGGGTGTTCCACAGGGTAGGCGCCACCACCGAGAAGGCCCTCTGCCTAGTTCCCTGCAACTTGGCTTCTCGCAACAAGGGAACCGCCAGAAGGCCCTCGGTGCTGGACCTCAGTGTCCGGGCAGAATGATGGAGGTGGGGACACTCCTTCAGGTATACTGGACTGAGGCCATTTAAGGGCTTTAAAGGTCAGCACCAACACTTCGAATTGTGCTCGGAAAAGCTAACCAACGAACTTAAATTCTCCCAGGGACAAGCAAAGGAAGATGCCTTCACCCCTATGTGAGGGAGGGCGTTGGGAGGGCGTTCCACAGGGCAGGCGACACCACCAAGAAGGCCCTCTGCCTAGTTTTCTAGTTTTCTCTGCTGCCTTTTTCTTGTTTTATTATGGATTTTGTGTCTTTTCTCTTGAATGTTTATGTTCTGAACAACCCTGAGAGCTAAGGGTGGTATACAAATTTAATTTAATAATAATAATAATAGAATAGCTACAAAATGTAGCTTGGGAAAAATCCCAAGGACCAAATAACAGAGGCCTGGAATGATGTACTTCAGGCGTGTTGTAAGTGCTTCCAGATGAAGCGGTACGTAAAAAATCTTACACAGGGAAGCTGTTTTGGTGGCATCTCCTTGGCGAAAAGTACGTGCACCCCAATCCTTTGCTGTAGCTCATTGTTCAAAAGCAAACATGATCCAGCAGCCCTTTTAACATGGCGAAGCTAAGATAGTATAAACCTTTCAACCAACCAACCTCGGCTTTTATGTGGTTAAATCCATTCTGCGCATAACTTTGCACATGGAAGATAATAACAAGAACCACATTTCGAAACACAATTTCCTAAGTGAGCTTTTCTGCACAAATTGAGATGAACGAGGAAATACACTCGGCAAGTGTGGAAAGCTCCATAAGTGCATAAAAGTGGGATTTGCATCTCATGTCTCTGTTAAATTAGAAAACATTTAAATCAATGTAAAGTCTTCCTGCACAATCATGCCAGATGCTAGTTCAAATGAAGTCAACGCCATCTACTCCCCACCCCCGGTAACAATATGAGAAGGCTGACATGGCAAATCTCTTTAGTGTCAGAAGGCTGGCGTGACAGCTTGTCTTACTTAGAATAATAGAGGTAGGGAGCAAATGGACACTTCACCCACTCCGTTGCACAAAGGCAAGGCCAAGCACCACTCAATCAAGACTATGAAGTGCTACAAACAGAGAGCAGGAGCCCTGCACAGGAGCAATGCGCTTGGAAAATACGGAATGGCAAATATGTAACAGGAGAATCAAGCCATACACTACAGGAAATGACAACACACATCATTTTTCAGCACCGGTCTGATCAGGGCTGGAGTCTGATCAGGACTGGGAGCATGGATTCTTTCCCAATATAAAATATAGAGATCAGTCAGAGCCTGGATTTGAACAAAGCGCATGCACACTGAAGGCCATATCTGATGCGATAAACAGAAGACAAAGAATGTGCCATGAATTCACGCTTCTTTGTTCCTTGCGCCTCCTGTAATGTATGCCATGCACCCTGCATGCTGGAGAGGTGCGCAAGCTCCCACTACAGCACATCTCACCACCAGGGGGTGATTGCAGAGAAACAGAAATAGGCAGTACAGTGGTACCTCGGTTTATGAACACAATTGGTTCCGGAAGTCTGTTCATAAACTGAAGCGTTCATAAACTGAAGCGAACTTTTCCATTGAAAGTAATGGAAAATGAATTAATCCGTTCCAGACAGTCCGCGGAGTACTTAAACTGAAGCGTTCATAAACTGAAGCGAACTTTCCCATTGAAAGTAATGGAAAGTGGATTAATCCGTTCCAGACAGGTCCGCGGAGTACTTAAACTGAAGCGTTCATAAACTGAAGCATGGGTGTAATTGGTTCCGGAAGTCTGTTCATAAACTGAAGCGTTCATAAACTGAAGCGAACTTTCCCATTGAAAGTAATGGAAAATGAATTAATCCGTTCCAGATGGGTCCGCGACGTTCATAAACCGAAAATTCATAAACCGAGGTGTTCATAAACCGAGGTTCCACTGTAGCAGGACAACCAGGCGGGCACACTTGTCACCTTTCCTCAGTGGCATAGCGTGGGTTGCCAGCGTCCGGGGCCACGCAGAGGGAGTGGGTGGGAGGGAGGGAAACAGATGGAGTAAGCATGTGCATTCAACTGCCTAATGGCATCCACATCACCTAGGAGATCGCAGCTGCAGAGATAAGAAAAGAAGAGTCATCCCATTGTTTTGGAGGGGTCACTTCCTGGTTTGCATAGAGAAGCCGTTTTCAACGCAGCCCAGCAACGGAAGCATGCAGCTGTACTGAGGCAGCACCGGGTGTTTAAGGTTTGCATCTCTAACAATTTTGCGCCCAGAGCAACCCCCCCTGTGTCCCCTCCACGCGATGCCACTACTTTTCCTGCTCTCTTACCTTCACATCCACAATGGTCCTTAGTCTGTCAAAGGAAATGTGGGTGATAGGCTGCTACTCAGTTTCACGCTACAGAAAACCCCTGTCTCTAAATGGTGACATATCATTCCTGTGTCCAACTCTTGAAGACAGCGAGGTTCTTCTCATAGGGATGCGTGTGATATATCCCTAATTAAATTAATAGAATTAACACCTGCTACAGTGACTGACACTGAAAGGAAAACTGAATAAAATCAAAAAGCTTCCTAGGAGTCTTTCCAAGCTATAATTCGACAGCCAATGACTGCACTTTCAGGTCACTGTCAGAAAATGTGGCAAGGACAAATGCAGCCCACTAAGTAAGAACGGATTCGAATGATTCAGCTCCTGTGATGTACATTACAATTTCACCATGTGCTGGTTGTATCCACATAGAGCAGGGGTCGGCAACCTAAGGCCCATGGGCCACAAGCAGCCCACAGGGGTCGTTTAACTGGCCCATGGGCTGCCCCTGAACTGAGCCGCCTGCTCGGCGAGTCCCCATGCGGTGTGCGAAACTGGCACAGCGTGGCATGGAGACTCACTTCCGTACCGCCGGAAAATCACATCTGCGCATGCGCAGATGCCGGAAATCACGACTGCACAGACGCAGACGCTGGAAATTGCGGGCTTGCACGCGATCCAGCCAACAGAGGGCTCTCTACTGGAGTGAACCGGCCCAGGCGTGGTAAACTTTGCCGACCCCTGACATAGAAGATCACTCAATGTGGGGTGAGTGACCACCTTCATATGCCCAACATTAACCTTTCCCCCTAACATGCTGTCAGGAGTATGGGCAGAAGTCAGGCCTGTGGTGCTTTGCAGGACTGGGGCCTGCCTCAGCTTGTGCTGGAGAAGCAAGGCGTGGCCACACAGGTGAAGACCTCAGCTTGTGCTGGAGAGGCAAGGAGTAGTCTCTCAGGTGAGGCCACTTGTTATCTCACTGCACCTGGTGGCAGGAGCTGGGAGGGATAAAAGCCCAGCATTTCCCTTCAGCTCTTTGCCACAGCAACGCTTTCCCTGCCTAGTTGCATCTGGCCTCCTGTTCCGTGGACCCTTGCCTTGCCGACGTCTTGATCCTTGCTCCGTGGACCCTTGCCCTGCCGACGTCTTGATCCTTGCTCCATGGATCCTTGCCTTGCCGACGTCTTGATTCTTGCTCCATGGACCCTTGCCTTGCCGACGTCTTGATCCTTGCTCCGTGGACCCTTGCCTTGCCGACGTCTTGATCCTTGCTCCGTGGACCCTTGCCTTGCCAATGTCTTGATCCTTGCTCCGTGGACCCTTGCCTTGCCGACGTCTTGATCCTTGTTCCTTGGACCCTTGCCTTGTCGACGCCTTGTTCCTCGACCCTTGGACCTTCGCCTTGCTTCTTGTTCCTTGAGTCTTCGCCTTGCTTCTTGTTCCTTGGACCTTCGTCTCTGCCTTGCTCCTTGACCCTGCGACTGCCTGCTACTGGACCCTCAGCCCTGCACCTGTTCCTGCTTCTGCACCTCCATCTTGCCTCTGGTCCTGACGCCCGCCAACCGGACCGTGACACATGCTAGTTTTCCACTTGTGAGGAGACACTTTTCTTCACATGGGAAAATAATCAGTGGAGAGCGCCATTAGACTCTCATCACCAGCAAGCATGAGACTTAGTTATATCTGGTTGAAGTTAGACTTTTCCTGTTGCTTTTATCACCTGGTTTGAGGTGGACAATAAAGTTCTTGTCTAGCTTCCTGACTTAGCGTGTTCTTTAGCCTTCCAAAATGTAGCCCAGAATGTTACTGTCCATTCAATCACCTCATTACTACATCATGCTGCTGACTTAGTTGACCTTCAGGGGTGGGGTGGTACTTCTGCCCTCCTTGTTCATACCATTGTTTTAGAGATAAGTAGAAAACCATCTCCATCACTGAGCATTTCCTGTTCTTCTGCCAATAAAGTTGCATTTTTATAAGAGCTGGGAAAGGTTCTCTGCTAGCAGGATCAGCAGCACCAGCCTTAGAGTTACAGTAAATTCAAAATCTCCATATTTTATACATGGCAGGCTGCCAAAACAAACGAAACATGCAATAGGAAAGCTACCTTCACAGGATAGGTAGGGGGAAAGCTGCGACTGATCTATGTTGGCAAGAGAGTTTTGAATTGTAGAATTGGCTTTAAAAACGAAGACACTGACTTTGACATTGGAAGTTCAATTTGTTTAAAACACTTCTCATGCCTAATGGAAATATCCCACAAATGGCATTTTTCAAGATGTTGCCGCCCACTCATCTTTTCCTTCATAACCGAAATGGATTCTTGATAGCCTCCTCTCTACAAAACAGTCACTGGCATTCATTAGAGGCAATAGGATGGTTTGCATTTCGCCACTTTCGGCTATGGTGAGGTCTTTCAACCCGTAGAAAAAACTGCAACATCTGAAGAGCCCTTAAGCACAAATTAAATGAAACTCAGCTGCAATTTGAAGAAATTATAGTCATAAGTTTACAGTAGAGGTGAACCAAACTCTCTCTCTCTCTCTCTCTCTCTCTCTCTCTCTCTCTCTCTCTCTCTCTCTCTCTCTCTCTCTCTCTCTGCAGTATCTTAACAAACAGTACAGATCTCTTATCAATGTTGACGCAGGTGCCAGGCCCCCTTCTGGTTATGAGATTATTATTAAAATGCCTTTGCCCTAAAGGAAGGAGTCATCAGTATTAAAACAAAAGCAGAAATGAGCATTCGACATACCAACAGAGATTAACATTTCCCAGCCAAACTACGGCTACAACATACAAATGAGGTTGTCGTGATGGAGCATTCACACTGTAGCATTTTACACATTAAAACATCCGCGAGTGGTCTGCTATCTATTCCCGAGAAGCTGTAATTTCCCAAACAAAACACACTAAGATGCCACTGGATGGTTTAGGTTTGGGATATTCATTTCTCCTGTTTAGTTGAACAGATTTCAGCGCGGTGTAAAAACAATTCATTCTGCTATTTGGATAATTTACTGGATTATAGTGCGATCCTAAAAGCACGCACCACTCAATTCAATGAAAGTTACTTCCCATGAACTATGTTCAGGGCTGCTGCCTTGGAACACTACCATAAACTAAATATATCCTCGTGGCCCAGATTAATTTCCCAGCGCCATCGTTCAATCCCCTTCTGTTAAAGCAGGGCCATCCATCATAGAAGACATGCCAGAAACCTGTGCATTCCAACCACAGTGTGCCGGAAACAAGGCAACCGCATCAAATTAGGTGGATCAGGGAACAAATTGTTAGCAAGTCACTCCTCTGCTGCTGGATGTGTGATTGTTACCTCACATGTCAGTGTTTACTTTCAAGGCTTGGAAAGTGTGAGAACGGAAGTCAGTCTTATCTCTCTTCCGTTTTACTGTCCTTTACTGTACTTTCTTTACTCTCTCTTTCTTGGAGAAGAAGTGAGAGGACACCACTGTTGCTTTGTCCTGTATATATTGCTTAATCAATACAGTGGTACCTCGGTTTAAGGATGCAATTGGTTCCGGGGAGCCGTTCGCTCCCCAAGCAGTACTTAAGCGGAGTGCCTCTTCTGCGTGTGCATGAAGCGCCGATAGAGCGCTTCTGCGCATGCACATGCCGTGCAGATCGCTTCTGCGCATGTGCACGCTGCGAAACCCGGAAGTAAACACTTCCAGGTCCGTGGAATACTCAAGCCAAGAGTACTCAAACCGCAGCGGACTTAAACCAAGGTATGACTGTACTTAGAATGCACACACCTATGCTCCACAACCGTTTCTGCTATAATTTGCTGACTGAGCATGCACTTGTCTTTTGATATGTATCGCTGGTGCGCACCAGGACTGATTTGTGAACGTCCCGGGCTGCGCTTCATCAGGTAGATGAGCGGTGAGGTCTGTCTCATTCCGGGGGCTGCATGTGCTCCCCAGGCGTGTTCCAACACAAATATCACAACTGGAGAGAGACCTGTTGGAATGTAATGTAAAAGTGTTGCCTAAAACACTTTAAAATATTATTGGAATGGGAGACAAAGGTTGAGCAGGCAAAATCCGCAATGATACACTGGGCGACAGATATCGTCCATAATATAGACACGGAAGCATGAGAACAATTACGGAACAGCATGTTATGGTTTAAGAGAAAATTATATGAAAATGATATATCGTTTGTATCTAACACTGAGTAAACTGGCAAACACGTATAAATCTAAATCAAACAAGTGTTGGGAATGCAAAGAGAAAGAAGGTTCTTTTTATCATATGCGGTGGTCTTGTACTAAGGTTACAGCTTACTGGTAAATGATATATAATGAATTGAAAAGGATGTTTAAAATAATAACCTTTGTAAAAAACAAAACAAAAAACCAGCAGCTTTTCTTTTGGGAATTACTAGGGACAGAACTACCTAAAGTGAATAGAAATTTTTTTTATGTATGTGACTATAGCAGCAAGAACGTTACTCGCCCCAAAATTGAAAGAAGCAGAATTCCCAGCAAAGGAAGAATGGATACAAAAACTTACGGAATATGCAGAAATGGCAAAACTTACCAGAAGAATAAGAAATCAAGATAACAAACCTTTTTTTATAAAATAATAGAAATGGTGTATTGAATATTTACAGATAAGTTTCAAACAGATAAAAACATTGGCAGGATTATTGTAAAAACCTGCAGTTTCATAAGAGTATATATTTAAAGTATGTAGATAATTAAATGAGCGAATTAAATGAATTTGGATATGCAGAAGATATTTTTAAAAAATTCAAAGAACTGCAGAAAGAGGGGGAAGGAAGTCAAACCTTGAAATGTTAAAATGATTTCTTGAAATTAATGAAATGTATAAATTTGAAAAGTATAAATAAAAACTTTTTTAAAAAACACACACAAGGTGGATCAGCTAACTTTAGATGACTCAAGGAAGTGAGCCAAACTTGACAATCATCACATGCACGCACACACTCAAAACCTCAGCTCTATAGAGTTCTTGCCTATGCTTTCATGTCCGCTGGCCACAAATTGCCTTGGAGCAAAACAAGCAGTTTAGCCTTTTGATTCTGT
This sequence comes from Zootoca vivipara, assembly GCF_965207765.1. NCBI lineage: Eukaryota > Metazoa > Chordata > Lepidosauria > Squamata > Lacertidae > Zootoca > Zootoca vivipara. The sequence goes on along the minus strand of NC_142594.1, from coordinate 14,983,169 downwards.
TTTGCTGTTTTCCCTATACAGTTAGCTTTCAGAGCTCTGCTTTGTTTCATAATGTAGACAGGAGCATGTCATATCCAGGGGGGCCACCACCTTGCAATTACTGTAGCTTGTTTCAGGCTGCTTGGTATTTCTCACTGGTGGCTCCCCTTCTGCTAGCTGTAAACTCGCAATACATTTTGACTGATAATTTACTGCCTAATGAAATTCACCCCCCTCGCTCGATGAAGGCATCCAAGCCCCATCGTGGGGCTTATTTTTAAAACATAAGGACTGGGCTGTGTATCTGCAAGTCTACACCTGGTTACTTAGGAATAAGCCCTTCTGAATACCATTTACTGAATCGAGAGAAGCGGGGAGGGAGAGAGAATATTGATGCCACTAGAGGAAATAGGTTCAGGAGGCAGCACATTTTCAACTGCATCTCATGAACCTCAAACTGCTTCCTTTAGGTCAGCAGCTACATTATCTACATCCACTGGTATGATCTTCACTAGTCTGTACATTTCATTGATAATTATTCGCTGATGAAGACTTTATTCTGAAACAGTTGAACTATTCTGGATGCACTGTCTATTTGAGATTTCGGAGAGACGTCTTCTTTTGACACTTTTGTGAGATGGTTTGGCGTTCCTTGCTATTCGTTGGTTGCTTGAACCTTTGTTTGACTCTGATACATATAACAACTTGCAGTTACTTGTATATTTTGTAAGATGTGTTGTATGTTATATATCAGGGGTCCCCAGACTTACCGCGCGGTGGGCCGGAGGGCAGGGGAGTGCGCGCCCGTGCGCATGCGCATGCGCACACGCACACGGTCGGGGGGAAATCGCCGAAAATCACTTGTGCGCATGCGTATGGGCCTCCCCCGACCCGGAAGTGCATCGGAAATGACTTCTTCTGGGTCGGGAGAGGCCCATACGCATGCGCACAAAGGATTTTCGGCGATTTTTTGCCGATTTTGAAGATCGTCGCCGCGCCGTGCGCTGTAAGAGCGGGCGGCGGCAGCGGGCGGCGTCGCGGGCCGGATTGGGAGGCCAATTGGGTCGCATCCGGCCCGGGGGCCGTAGTTTGGGGACCCCTGTTATATATACTATTTTGAAGTGGCTTATTCATATATTTTGAAAGACATCATCCCAATTATATATTTACTAACAGTTGTTAGCCAGCATGTTGTGTTTGCATTTTTGTAGATTGTCACATTTTGAAACACAGGGGTTTGTGTTTGTTCTGAATGTTTTTGTCTGGCTGGATTGTGTCCTTGATCTTCGATAATGTCTCTTGCTTGCGCGGGTGGAGCACAGAGAGGCAAGTCAGTGTGTGTGTGTGTAACTGTACAAAGGTAGTGTTTGCATTTGTTGCCCCGCCCACTTTTCTCATGCCCCGCCCTCACTGGCATATGGTCCCCACCCTTCCTGTAGGTTTAGGCATTTGAATTCTCAGTTGAAGGAGTCATTACACAATGTAAATAGAATATGTACTGTATTGGCCCGAATATAATCCACACCCATGAATAAGCCACTCTTTTAAATTTCGGGGGGGGGGGAGAATACCTGAATATAAGCCACTCCCTTAAAATTGAGTTACAGGCTGAAATTCGCTGTGGTTGGTAGAATTGTATCTCCAAGCCAATTTAAGCCTTTGATCTTGCAAGCTCGCAAAAGTTACCGTACAATCGCTAAAATTGCAAATCACTATTAAATTGTTACAATTCCGTAGGCACTCACACCCGTAAATGGCAAATGAACAGTCTCAAGCTCGCAAATCAGCAATAAAACATTTTTTCTGTTCCGTTTTACTGTATGTCTGTTTCAGCAGCAATATCGTAAAAGGTTTTTGTAAGGTTGCGAATTTAAGCCGCACTTTAACTTTTCATGGTCGGAATTTGGAAAAAAAAGTGTGGCTTATATTTAGGCCAATACTGTCTGTCCCCCGTTATGATGTTAGACTCTGTTTATGTTAAATTCTTTAAAAATCTGCTTCAACAGATGTATAGCACCCCAACCAAGGGACGTAATAGTCCTGCTCTATTCTGCCTTGGTCAGACCACACCCGGCATACAATTCAAGAAGGATGTTGAAAAGCTGGAAAGTGTGCAGAGGAGGGCGACCAGGTTGATCAAGGGTTTGGAAACTAAGCCTTATGAGGAACGGTTGAGGGAGTTTGGTAGGTTTAGCCTGGAAAAGAGGAGACTCTGAGGAAATAGGACAGCCATCTTCAAATATCTCAAGGGCTGTCACATGGAAGAAGGAGGAAACTTGTTTTCTCCTGCTCTGAAGGGTACAGCTCAAACGAATGGAATCAAATTACAATAAAGGAGATTCCAACTAAACACCAGAAAGAACTTCTTTTACAGTAAGAGCTGTTTGACAGTGGAACAGTCAGTCTCCTCAGAAGCTGGTGAACTCTCCTTCCTTGAAGGTTATTAAGCAGAGTTGGATGGCCATCTGTCATGGATGCTTTGGTTGAGATTCCCTTCCAACTCTACATTTCTATGATTCTATGGCATAGTAATCATAACTGATTATATATGAATCATATATGATTCATATAGCATAGTAAGGGGACCTGGGCGTTGCTGTGGTTTAAAGCACTGCGGCGCTTGGACTTGCCAATCGGAAGGTCGGCGGTTTGAGGCCCCGCGACGGGATGAGCTCCCGTTGTTTGGTCCTAGCTCCTGGCAACCTAGCAGTTCGAAAGCATGCAGTGCAAGTAGATAAATAGGTACCGTTCTGGTGGGAAGGTAAAGGGCGTTTCCGTGCACTGCTCTGGCTTCGCCAGAAGCGGCTTAGTCATGTTGGCTGCATGACCCGGAAAAACTGTCAGCGGAAGCAGACACCGGCTCCCTCAGCCTGTAAAGCGAGATGAGCACCGTGACCCCAGAGTTGTTCGCGACTGGACTTAACTGTCAGGGGTACCTTTACCTTTTTATAGCATAGTAAAGGGCAACATTGCAAAATTACTGCTTGTCACCCATCCCTTAATAGACAGACAGCTCCATGTAATATAAAAGACAATGCTACTGTAAACGTACTTTATACATCCTTGGCCCCAGGAGCCTGGACTAATGCTCCATTTACTGTAATTATTTAATTGCCTACCTGGAATGCTTTGTTGGTGAACTACCTGAGTCGGCATTGAGTAATTGGGTGCTTTCCTCATTAAAGTGTTTCATGTGGTGAAGGTGTGTTTGTAATTTGCTCAAGTGGGGTGCAAGTTTATCGTAGCAGCAGTTTTACTTTAAGAGCAGTATTAAAACACACAGGGAATGTCACTTCAAAGCTATGCTGTACTGTTATGGACATAAACCTTTAACGAATTTACCATTTAATTCATTCCTTACCTGCTTCGAAATATGTTCAAGATGGCAATAAATTAAAACAATACAACAAAGTTGTAAATAAAAATATATGTCCACAGATACAAATGTATGGTGCAGCCATATTTGGAATATCATGAACAATCCTGGTTAGCCTATCTCAAAAACTATGTTGTAGTCATAAGGTTGGGGAAAGACAACCAAATTGTTGATGAAAGGGGAGGGAATCAGCATCATCACTTTAACCCTTCCCTTTCCAAATAATGTTGCCTTTACAGCCCAACCTTGCTTCTCGAATGGCTCTGTGGACGAACGTTTCAGCTCCCGGATGCAAAAAACCTGGAAGTAAGTGTTCCGGTTTCCGAATGTTTTTCAGAAGCCAGATGTCTGGCACGGCTTCCGCTTGAGTGCAAGAAGCTCTTGCAACTAATCAGAAGCCATGCCTCGGTTGTCGAACGTTCCGGAAGCTGAATGGGCTTCTGGAATGGATTACATTCAACAACCATGGTTTGACTGTATAGCTTTTTTCACCACCCAGGCAAAATTACCAGTGCAGTTGCAGTGGGCAATGTATTGGGATTGCCTCACTCACCTGAACTCCATCTGGCAGGGTGGCTGCAGTGTATTGGAACTGTACGTTGATTGTTGAAGCACAGTGTTAGGAAGGGAGCATTAAATGCTTTCCACACAAATATTGGCCCCAGTGAAAATCTCATGGGGTGGGAAAAAGGGACTGTTCACCAGAGGCAGATTGAGGGCAGCACAACCCATTTCCCTGCACTGGGCACCAAGCCAGGGGGGCACCACAGGGCATCACGACTAAGACATAGTGCAAGATCAGAATGGAGGGCAAGAGATGGGAGGGATGTCGAGTTTTGGCCTTGCGCAGGGTGCTACTGAAATTTGAGAGACCAAAGTCTGCCCCAGCACCCGCTTGGCTACTGTGTTAGAAGTCCAGATTCCACATCCAGCTTAAAAGAGAACAGCAATGATTGGATGCCGCAGAGATATTTCATATAGTAACTTAACAGGAACATGGATTGAGCTGAAGTTCATTTGCCTTCATTGTAACCAGAGCATGACTATTTGCTGGTTTTATTAAGGGAAATCCGATATGGATATGCACATGTCCACTATTGGCGTAGTTTACATATAGCTGTGTCTTTGGTGGAGTGATTAAGCTGTTGCCTCTGGCTGATGCAGTGTTATTTATATTTGCAAAACAGAAGCTTCATGTGGTGGCGTGTGCTGCAGATGTGTGACGTTAAAGAATCTGTTTGATGCAGGAAAGGAAGATGGCGGTCACTGCTGACTGACTGCATTTGCTTCGTCTGCACACCCGGAGTAGTGTGGCGTGCTGCAAAATAAATGATTGCATAAACAACAGAAATAATCAAGTGCTAATATCCATACTCTCAGCACACTGATTAATTGCTCTGCTAGGATTCCGAACACCTGCAGGTGGGTCAGCAATTCAGCTTTGAGAATGGATATTCATCTTCCAGCTCTCTCCATTGTAAACATCGGGGGGGGGGTTTCTTTAGGAAGAGGGAGGAGGGAAGCTGCTGTATAAGGTCCCTGCTTGGACCTGAACAGCAGAAGGAAGCAGCTGCTGGAGGTATGAGTGTCTTGTTGGCAGTTTAGCAGCAAAGAACCCCTACTGTGCATCAGCTCTCAAATCATTAGTATTATCAAGCAGCATTGAAGTCAGAATTAAAATAGGCCTCATGGATAATTTAACCCCGAAACAATGAGGGTGGCATACAGTTTCACATTAGAAAGTACTGGCAGCTCAGCTACATTCTAATGCCCTGCCATATTGCTATTCTGCTGAAACCTCTTAAGAGGCGATACTCAGTGACGTGCATAATTGTGGGGTGAGGGATTTAAATATTCCTATAAGGAAAAGGTGGGAAATTCATGCCCCTCCAAATATTGTCAGACTCCCACCCAGTGGCAGAGCTTTATGCTCCGGCACTGGGGGCGGAGAGCAGGCAGGGGCGTGGCACCCAGCACGCAGGGGGCAGCCGCGATGGCACTCCACCAAGATCGTGGTGCTGGGGGCGGTGCACTCCCCCCACCCCCCTCTTCCTCCACCAGCGCTCCCACCCCCCATCACCTCTCACTGGCTTGGCCAATGGTTAGAAATGATGGGAGATGAAGTCCAACAATGTCTAGGGTGCCCACCCCTGCTTTATAAATACCCCTAAAATTATTAGTGCCTACGAAGTATTCTGGAAGGGACCCAGGTGGCGCTGTGGGTTAAACCACTGAGCCTAGGGCTTGCTGATCAGAAGGTCGGCGGTTCGAATCCCTGTGACGGGGTGAGCTCCCGTTGCTTGGTCCCAGCTCCTGCCAACCTAGCAGTTCGAAAGCACGTCAAAAATGCAAGTAGATAAATAGGAACCGCTACAGCGGGAAGGTAAACAGTGTTTCCATGCGCTGCTCTGGTTCGCCAGAAGTGGCTTTGCCATGCTGACCACATGACCTGGAAGCTATACACCGGCTCCCTCGGCCAATAATGCAAGATGAGCGCAGAGACCCCAGAGTCGGTCACGACTGGACCTAATGGTCAGGGGTCCCTTTACCTTTATGAAGTATTCTATGTTCCTCATATAAGGATGATGTAACCATCACAGGGCTTCAAAAGCCAGGCAAAAAGGAAATACAAGTTTGCATTCCAGTTTTGGAAGTTGTGATATGGAAACCAGCCATCTGAATTCTCTTGACTTGTTTACGTCAAATTTCCCCTGTTACTATGTTGATTTGTTCGTCCAACAATTATTCATCCTTCTTTCTGATTTCTACTTTAGAACAGGAATAGGGAATGTGTGGCTTCTAGATGTTGTTGGACATCAGCATCGGGGATGATGGGAGTTGGAGTCCACCAACATCTGGAAGAGCACAGATTCCCCAGTGTTTAAATAAGGGAACAACAATGTCTACCCTTACCGTGAAATTCTAATACGCAGCAGATAAAAATAAGGAGACGTTATTGGAATGCCATTCTTGTAAAGAATAACTTGCATGTGTACATGTGCTCATGCAAACAGCAAACAGGCTCCCGACACACACAAACATATCCAGAGAGAGAAAGAGAGAGAATTAAGCAATGATCTCCAGCTTCCTGCATTTACACACAGGCAGCACCAGAGAGAAACTAGGAGAGGCAAGTGTCTCAAGAAAAGTAACCACCCCACAAACACACACCAAAAAACAACAACAGCACTGCTGGATCCCTATAGTTACTTGAAGGAAAGACAATCCTCAGCATGCTTAAAAGTTTACTCCACCTAAAGCCATATTACCAACTTCAGAGGAAACATCAAAGAGGTTGGGGTGAGGGGTCAGTTTGGATGATACTCTGGGTTCCTTCCAAACTTGCCATCCTGTATCTGTGGGGGGAGAATGTATAAGAGGAAGCTTGCCAAATCAGTCGCTTTGCCAGAGAGAAACCTAGAGAAACCCCCCCAAAAAACCCCCAGGAAATTCATCACCAATGTGGAGAGGGGGCCCCCATGAAGGGGCCGGGGCCCCACAAATTTCGGGGTAGAATCAAAAAAATTGCCTAATGGTTTATTGAATATTTTCAGATAAGTTGAAAACAGATAAAAACACTGGCAAGATTAATAATAATAATAATAATAATAATAATAATAATAATAATAATTTTATTATTTATACCCCGCCCATCTGGCTGGGTTTCCCCAGCCACTCTGGGCGGCTTCCAACCGAATATTAAAACAGTACAGCATTAAACATTATTGCAATAACCTGCAGTTTTATACGAGTACAGTATATATTTAAAGTAAATAAATGAGCAAATTAAATGAATTTGGATATGCAGGAGATATTAAAAAAATAAATTTAAGGAACTGCCGAAAGAGGGGGAAGGAAGTCAAGTTTTGAAATGTTAAAGTGATTGTAAAATTAATGAAATGTATAAACCTGAAAAGTATAAATAAAATTCAGAAAAATGAGGAGGAAATTGCCTCTTTTTGTGGCTCAACAACTTTTGATGGTTTCCTTAAAGAAAGTTCCACAATGTTGGGGTCTTCCTAAAAAATGCTCCACAACTTTCGGAGTACCCTGGTTGTTACTCTTTGAAATATGTCAACCCTAACTTCAAGGCCCTTCCTGCCCTCCCTATTTTTAAACTGGACTTATACTGCACGGCCTTTCAGGCAATCCTCTGTAAATTAGGACAAATGGCCATCCCAGCTAGAATCTCCAGCCACCAGACATTGAGTTTTCGTGTGTAGAGGAGAGTCTTGTTTTGGGGATGGAGGCTGCTGAGTCATGTGATATTCCCGCTCCAGTCTGCAGTCATTTAACGGACTCACAGACAACTAGGCCTCGTCTCCGTGCGTTAATGGCCTTTTTGGAAACAGTTTCTTGAAACTCTTTATACTTCTATATCCCAGCTTTTCATAAAGAATTAATAGGCTTTGGGGTGTTTCTGAACAAGCTAAAGACTGTTTTACAACAAAGTACTATCTCCCCACACAAACCCACAGCATTTATTTTTAGAGCCACTTTTAAGCATTGCAACATTCGTCTCCAACATACAGTAATTTTATACTGGTTTCCCCAACGCTAACAGAGTGTAGCTTCTTGATATATTTCAGTAGTTAACAGTATAATTGGCCTTTCTGTAGGTAGAAGACAGCCTGCAGACTCTTCATTGATTTTTCCTTGCAAAATTATATCATTTCCCCAAGACCATTATGTGCAGTATTAAAAAAAAAAAAGAATATTTTAACTTCAGAATGAAAAACAATAGATACCTTCCAGCTTGGTGCGTAAGGAACACGCTGAAACTGAAGGGAGGGGGGGGGAAGAGTTTTCAGAGTAAATTCCAAGGCTATATTGATATTGACTTACTTGGTAACGGTAATGTTTCATTTTTCTTTACATCCTTGTTTCTGCATTATTGCAATGCCCTTTCAATGCATGTAGAGCGGGAAAATGTCCAGACCCAATTCTTCAAAGGGATGTCTGCAACAAGGCCGGCCCTGTCAATAGGCAATAAGGCAGCTGCTTCAGACACCTGGTTTGGGGTGTTGTGAAAGGGCAGTAAACTGTTACACTATTTTATTTTATTTTATTTATTTTATTTTTGCTGTTGCTTCTTTCAGTGCAAGGCACTTGTGAGACTTTTTGCCTCATGGCTGCAATGGCTGCCAATTAGTTTCCGAGCCCAATTCAAAGTGCTGGTTTTGACCTATAAAGCCTTAAATGGCTCAGGACCTCAATACCTCAAGGGCTGCCCCACCCCAGATGTACTGATCTGGACCCTGCAGCCATCATCTGAAGACTGTCATCGTGTGCCTCCTCCATGTGAGGTCCAGAGGGTGGCAACACGAGAACGGGCCTTTTCTGTGGTGGCTCCCTACTTGTGGAATGCTTTTCCCAGGGAGGCCCGCCTGGCGTCTTCATTATATATATACATATAGTTGCCAAGCAAAAATGTTTTACTATAGCCCAGTTCCTGACTGATTAAACAATCTATGTTTTATTATGTATTTTTAGTAATCATTTTGCAATGTTATGTTGTGAGCCCCTTGTGATCTTCAGACAAAGGGCAGTATATAAATTTAATTAAATAACAACAATAATAACCAAACTGAGGGACTATGCCTCATGGCTGAATGTGTGCCATTTGCAGTTCTGTCTCCTGCAGCAAAATGTATCGGGTTCACTCTGGGACAGAAGCTTTCCATGCTGCTAATATTTTAGGTAGCAAAATGGCTCGGACCCAAGATGCTTTGTTGCCTGAGGCTATATCAAGATTACTCCCCATTTTAAAAATCCACATGTAGAAGCTGACCAAACTGGTTCTTGAACATAAGTCCCCATCTGCACTACACATTTAAAACAGTATTATTCCGCTTCAAACAGCCATGGCTTCCCCCAAAGACTCCTGGGAAATGTAGTTTGTTAAGGGTACTGAGAGTCATTAGGTAAAGGTAAAGGAACCCCTGACCATTAGGTCCAGTCGTGACCGACTCTGGGGTTGCGCGCTCATCTCGCATTATTGGCCAAGGGAGCCGGAGTACAGCTTCCAGGTCATGTGGCCAGCATGACAAAGCCGCTTCTGGCAAACCAGAGCAGCGCATGGAAACGCCATTTACCTTCCCGCTGTAGCGGTTCCCATTTATCTACTTGCATTTTGACGTGCTTTCAAACTGCTAGGTTGGCAGGAGACCCCAATTCCCCACACAGAGCTACAATTACCAGTATGCCTGAATGTTGAATGCTTCTTCCCAGGGAACTTAGGGACTGTAGCGCTGTAAGGGGAATATGGCGTCTTCTAAGAAATTCAGTGCCCTTAGCAAACTCTCAGGACCCTCACAGCTACGCTACACCTGCTTCCATATGAATTTCACCACTGGTCACTCCAACATGAGGTAAACAGCTAGCACCCACTTGAGGGGGGGAAATGGAGGCTAGATACTGAGCAATAATTGCTCAGATCAGATGAACCAAATCAACATCTCTTCAGAAGAGACCATATCACACACACACTCTCTCTCTCTCTTTTTACAATGTCTTTAATGGAAATGTATAAATTTAAGAGGGTACGGGAAGACTTGCAAATTTGTATTTCAGGAGATGGGTGGAATTATATTTGTAGAACACGGCCAACCTGTTCATCTAAACAAAAGTATCGAGACTTTTTATAAGATTTTTTTTTTTGCTCCATAGTACTTCACTCCAGCAAGGTTAATGAAATATTTGCCCATGTAACACACCAAATGCAAATTTTATGCATATATGGTGAAGGTGAAACGTACTCAGGCAGATTTTGGGAAACGATTTTCCTCGTCATCAAAAAGATAATGAGAACAGCATTCTCATTAAATCCAGAAGTTTGTTTGCTGAATAATTTAGGCTCCAATTTTAAAACACATATACTGGGGTGTAAGTCCCATCGAAAACACAGTGGGACGTATTTCCAAATAAACATGCATAACATAGTGCTGTTAAAGGAAATGAACACAGACATTTAGTGAGCAGGTTGTTGACAGTTCCTAGAATTATTGCTGCAGAAACCTAGGAAAATAAAGAGAAACTTTCAAAGGAAAAGTGGGTCACGGTTTGGCATGAAATGTTGGTGAATGAAATACTGTAACACCATCTGAATAAATGTGAAGAAACAGGACGATCTCCCAAGTACTAGAACATTAGCAATCATTTCTTCTGTATTAGAATTATGTCAAGTATTATTGATTTCAAGTTTGTACATAGCGTTTTGTTAGGGACCTTTTATGTATGTTTCCTCCAAATGTATTATGTCCTATTATTTGTACTTTAAAAATAAATAAATCCCGGCTATTGATTTCTGATTAAACCACCTTGGAAGCTTTTGTGCCAAATGGTAAAATGTAAAAACTTTAATAATTCTGTAGCTGCAAACAATAGCATGTTTCCTTGGAAGTAAGTTCCACCAATCATAGGGGCAAATGTATAGGGATGAGCAGAGAAAATGCCCTTGAATGCCAGCATAATATATATACAGTGGTACCTCGGGTTACGTATCCCTCTGGATACGTAATCTTCGGGTTGGGAACGCAGCAACCCCGGAAGTGTATACTTCTGGGTTTCGCCGTGCGCATGCGCAGAAGTGATCTGCGTGCAGTGCACATGCGCAGAAGCACTCAATTGCGCCGTGCCCGTACGCAGAAGGGCGCCTCCATTTACGGACCACTGAGGTACAGAGGTACCACTGTATATTTTTAAGGGAACAGATATGAGTCACACCTCCATTATTTTTGCATATCAACATCTTCCAATGAGGAAATGCTGAGAGTACTTTTTTTCTCTGGGGCAGGGGAGACTTCTGTATGGTAGATTCAAGTGATCCCAGTAGTGGGGTGGAATAATCTTTCAGTTTTGGTTTCTCCATTTCTCATTTTCCCATTCTTCACTTTAGTTCTCCACATTTCTGCAGCATTTTATTGTTTCCAGAATTGGCTTCCATGGTCACTTATAGACTCATTGTTAAAACCGTGTTTATGGAATACAATCTTACTCAGCTACGAGTGATCACCAAAGAAGAAGAATTTGCAAGCAACACCCCCCCCAAAAAAATATATAATGCATTTCTGTATGTTATTTTCACAAACAGAGTTATTTTTATACACACTGATTTCTCCAAGATATGCATTTTTGTAAATACTGCTTGGTTGGGGAACTGCATCACAAACTTCGGATAAGGGCAAATTCTGAAGAATATTTGTTGTTGTTGTTCTCATATTGTTTCAGAAAGGATGAATTTGATATATTCTGCTTTAGTTGTGAACCAAATCAGATCTGTTCCCCCCCCTCCATTCTTATCCCAGTGCACACCATTAATATTCACATCTTCTCACAGTGGCCTATGAATATCCCAGGATACTAGGGCTGTGGATGAAACAGCCTCACAATCCTTGTGTAGCTAACTTTCATTTCAAGGTAAAAGCTCTATAATATGACAGCCTCTGACTCCTCACGGCTGATCGGTAAACAAGCCCTTCAAATTCATCTCACATGTGAGCAGGGGGGAGTCTTAATTCAGTTTTGCATGCTCATTTAATCTTAAATTGTGTGACAATTTGGTTTGTGGGTTTTATATTTAGAAGCACTGAGAGAAAGGAACAAGCTAAGAGACCGGAGCTATTTACAAAAAGAAATGTGCCCAGGGACCCATTTTAACAGTGGTGCTGATTATTAATGTCCATGGTATTGAAGGAGCAAGTGAGCATTGCAAGAAGCCTCAAAGTATTATGGTTGGTGGCATTAGCTTAATTTAGTCGGTGATTTAAATGATTTTGCTGGTGGCTGTCTCTGTTATAAGTTATGAAAATGAAACAGGATGAAAACTTAAAAATATGTAACATATTTACCCTTCACCAGACAAGTCTGGAGCTGCTTGCTGGTAATATTAAAATTTAATATTATGTATCCTTCTAAGGCAAAAGGAAGGTCATTCAAAATTGCACTTTTGTTAAAGAAACAGGCTGGCAGCTGTTTTTTTTTTAAATAAATATTTGAATGCCATTTGTGTAACTGAAAACCAATATCTAATAATCACAATTTAGTTTAGTGCTGGGCAACTTCATGAAAATGTCAAGCTGCCAGCCCATTTTTCATTTTCATATACAGTGGTAACTCTGGTTAAGAACTTAATTCATTCCAGAGGTCCGTTATTAACCTGAAACTGTTCTTAACCTGAAGCACCACTTTAGCTAATGGGGCCTCCTGCTGCCGCCACGCGATTTCTGTTCTCATCCTGAAGCAAAGTTCTTAACCCAGGGTACTATTTCTGGGTTAGCGGAGTCTGTAACCTGAAGCATTTGTAACCCAAGGTACCACTGTATAATTAGCATGTTCCACATCATTTTAAAGATAATTTCCGAAAGTTTCAATATTTGGCAAGAGTTTTTCAAAACGGTATTTTACGCATGAGTAAAACAACCAGAAGTGTGACATGCAAGATGACTCCAAATTTCTCTAATTTTCCTAAAGGTAAAGGTAAAGGGACCCCTGACCATTAGGTCCAGTCGTGACCGACTCTTGGGTTGCACGCTCATCTCGCATTATTGGTACAGCTTCCGGGTCATGTGGCCAGCATGACAAAGTCGCTTCTGGCGAACCAGAGCAGCACACGGAAACGCTGTTTACCTTCCCGCTGTAGCGGTACCTATTTATCTACTTGCACTTTGACGTGCTTTCGAACTGCTAGGTTGGCAGGAGCTGGGACCAAGCAACGGGAGCTCACCCCATCGCAGGGATTCGAACCGCCGACCTTCTGATCGGCAAGCTCTAGGCTCTGTGGTTTAACCCTGAGTCCCATATCAATTGACATAAAGGACCCTGAAGAAGCTTATGAATGTTATGTTGGTCACTGAAGAAATATGCTGCTAGCAGACAAAGTTCAGTTAACTTTTTGCATGCCCAGGCAGAGAAACTCCCCCCCCCCAACCCCAGGCGACACCTGGGTGGAATAATGACTCGTGACAACGTCAAAACAAAATAATAATAATTCATTCCAGTAGCACCTTAGAGACCAACTAAGTTTGTCATAGGTATGAGCTTTCGTGTGCATGCACACTTCTTCAGATACACTTCTTCATAACACGTGACAACGTGTTAAGGGATTAAAATTGGCCACAACTTTATTAAACTTTCAGATGTATGAAGACCTTGGGCTTAGGCATTGGGCTTTTATCCCTCCCAGTCCCCAGCCAGTTATCTGGGGCCCATAATAATAATAATAATAATAATAATAATAATAATAATAATAAATTTTATTTATACCTTGCCCTCCCCAGCCAGGGCCGGGCTCAGGGCAGCTAACACCGGATATAAAACAGCTGATTGAATTACAACCTAAGAACAAAATTAAATAAACATTAAAATTAAAATGCAGCCTCATATGGAAGGGAAAGGGGAAAGGGAAACGGGGGAGGGGATCAGGTTGGCTCCGGGCCAAAAGCCAGGCGGAACAATTGTGTCTTACTGGCCCTGTGGAAAGAAATCAGATCCCGCAGGGTCCTGTTCTCAGGAGACAGAGCGTTCCACCAGGTCGGAGCCAATGTTGAGAAGCCCCTGGTTCTAGTTGAGGCTACTCTGATTTCCTTCAGGCCCGGGATCTCTAAGGTGGCTCTGGAAGACGTATGTTTAAGCAGAGAGCCTGCCCCCCCCCACATTTCACCGCAACACAGCGGAGCGCACTGACAACCTCTCAGTGTATCGCCATTGACTTCCCTCAACACAACCCCTTTAACAAGGAACCCTGGGATTGTCCCCCGGGGGGGCGTGTCCACTTCACACACACACATACCATTTAGGGTAGACAGACTAAAGGATTCCGCCCAAGGCCTATAACCGCCAAAGCTGTGACGTTTTGCTACGGGCAAGGCGAAACCTGCCAATGCAGGGAAATTCCTTCCCGGTCTTTTAGCAGCAACCATCGTAAGACCGTAGTAGCGCCCACATACCTGTAAAGAAGAAGTTAACCTGCAATAAAAGGCCTAAATGAAGGGAAGGTGGGGCAGGTGAAGCTCTGGAGCCAACTGAGAGCTCCCAGGTACAACGTTGTGTTGTACTATTTGTCAATGGCTACAAGGGGCGGAGGGCCCAGGCACGGCGAGCTCAGCGTGATGCTGTGCAAAGCGTCTGAGGTGTTGAAATGGCACTGCTACTCCACATTGCGCTGAACTCCCCATGCCTCGTACCTCCTCTTGTCGCTTTCGGTAGACAGCAGCAATCTGCTGTGTTGGCGTGCTGGGAGACAGAGCCACACCCATGCCTTCTCTCCAAGTCCTGAAGCCTCTAGTCAATAGAAGACGTCTCAGACCCTCCAATTTTCCAGGGACAGTCCCGGATTTACAGAAGCCATCCCGGTTTCGGATTTGATCCTAGAATGTCCCGCTTCTCCATAGGACGTCCCTATTTTCATCAGAGAAATGTTGGAGGGAATGGAGTTATGCAACCGCCAAGCCATCTGAAGGAAGCCCTGTACAGTCAAACCTTGGTTTTCAAACAGCTTAGTTCTCATACGTTTTGGCTCCCGAACGCCACAAACCCGGAGGTGAGTGTTCCAGTTTGCGAACTATTTTTGAAAGCCGAACGTCCAATGGGGCTTTGGTTTGCGAATATTTTGGAAGTCAAATGGACTTCCAGAACAGATTCCGTTCGACTTCCAAGGTACGACTGTATAGAGAAGTTTTTTAATGTTTAATGGTGTTTTTATTTATGTTAAATAAAAAAATTCCTTCAGTAGCACCTTAAAGACCAACTAAGTTTATATTTTGGTATGAGCTTTCGTGTGCATGCACACTTCTTCAGATATCTGAAGAAGTGTGCATGCACACGAAAGCTCATACCAAAATATAAACTTAGTTGGTCTTTAAGGTGCTACTGAAGGAATTTTTTTATTTTGCTTCGACTCAGACCAACACGGCTACCTACCTGTAACTTTATTTATGTTGGAAGCCATCCAGAGTGGCTGGGGCAACCCTGTCAGATGGGTGGGGTATAACAACAACAACAACAACAACAACAACAACAACAACAACAATGGAATAGGGTGTCCCTATTTTCATCTGAGAAATGTTGGAGGATATACGCTTTCCTTCAGCTCTGCCCTTCCAGAGGTACTTTCATTTGGAGCTATATGTTTAATCAGCTAGTTTATCTCCATTAGATCAGAAGGAGAGTCAAATCCCTTCACTTCCTATGCTTTTGTTAGTAGAACCAGCGAGGGGGTGGGGAGGTGGCATGACATTGACATGGACTTGATGTAGTTCCGTTGTCTTGCTACATACAGCACCACAATGCCCACCACCCAAAGCAATTACAATTACTGCCATTTCTGCCACTGACTCTCCTCCAAACTCATTCATAACAGAGCCTGGACTATTGCCAAGAAGCCACACAAAGAGTTTATGACAGGGATTTATATCAATATAAAACTCGGGTGTTTAATTAAAAGGAGCAAGCTATACAGAAGAGCAAGTTAAACATCATATCTGATATGTAAAGAGAAGGAGGCCAGAGTTCCTAGGGAGAGTCGGCTTTAAGAGGGATCATTTTAGGGGAGGAAGAGGAAAGTAATTTAAAGAAGCTTCATTCTCTTACAAAAGCAGTTATCGCATCGGCCTCAAAGAAGGTGTCGGGCTTTCTTTCCACAGTAATCCTAAACCAGAGCCAGGCTGTTACTTTATTTAGGGCGTCATAAAATCATAGAATTGTAGAGTTGGAAGGGAATATGAGGATCACCTTGTGCAGCTTCCTGCGCTGTAGGAATATGCAGCAATCCCATATGGGGGATTGAACCTGCAACCTTGGCATTATCAGCATCATGCTCTAACCAACCAAGCTATCCAGGCTATGTTTCCTCGGCAACATGTTCTTGACACGGCACTGGTGCATTAAGGGTGGGTTGTTTTCTGATTTCGTTTGTTCTGCAACGCTTCCCCAATGCTACCACATTATTGCCGTCTGGAGGGTCTATAGTGCAGCAGAAGTGGGACAAAAATAAACCAGGAAGGTTTATGGTATAAAAAGTTACGGGGATGTAAGCAAGAAATTATGCAGGGATACGCATCGATAGGAAATGGAGCCGTGTGGCCGCCCCAAAACTTTTGCAGGCACAAAATATGGTCATTTGTCATGGATGCTTCAGTTGAGATTGCAAGGGTTTGGACTAAATGACGTTTGGGAGTTCCTTCCAACTCTATGATTCTGTTCTAATCTAGTCTATGAAACAGTATTTGAAACAGGATCATGTATAACTGTTCCAATGACATTATGAGTACAAATCATCAGGGATGCACAACAGAAAGCCTGTCTAGAGGGACACTATGTCTAGGGGCGTAGCTAGCCACTCAGGTGCCGGGTGCTGCCTGCGCATCCTGCAGCCAGGGGTGGGGCGAGCTGCCCATGGGGCGGGGCAAGCCGCAAGAGCCTCTCCACCGCCTCCCCCTCAGCTGTAGGGCAGCTGAGGGAGAGGCGGAGGGCAGGTGCAAGTCCCACGCTGCCGTTTCAGGCAGCGTGGAGCCTGCAGGTGCCCAAGCCATGGCGTCACTCCCAGGAGAGACGTGGCTCGGGCATGCTGCAGGTAAGTGCCAGGCCCCGCAGTATGGCCCTCAGTGCTAGCCACGTTTCGTTACATTTGTTGACTGACCTAAAAAGTTTTGTGAGGCCTTTTAAAAATAGTTTTCTTTTAATCATTTTTGTCATTTTGTCACCCCCCTCAGTGATGACACCCGGGGCGCACCACACACCCCGCACCCCCTTCCTCTGCCACTGATTATGTCCACCTTTCCAGCTTAAAATGCAGCTAGGTCACACACACACACACCCCAAAAAACCCCATGGAAACTTGTTTGGGGGAAATCAAAACACAGTGCCCTGTTTCCCCTTTTTTAATACGTAGTCATAAAGTAAGCCATGGCAGGGTTTTTAAGCATTTGAGAAATATAAGAGATACCCCGAAAATAAGCCATACCTCCGCGCCACGGAAACCAACCCCCTCAGGCACCTCCACTCATAGAGTCACTCCGTGCGGCCGGCACTGCAGGAGCGCGATCAGCTGTGAAGCGGCACTCCAAGAGCTCCGCTTAACAGCTGATCGCGCTCCCGCCTTGCTGGCTGCATCCCTGTGCTCTGGCTTCTCGTCCACCGCCGTCCCTGCTGCTTCCATGCTTGCCGCCACCGCTGGGCTCACTGCTTCTTCCTTGCCTGGCCCAGCCAAGGAGCTTGGAGCGCCCTGCAGCGGCGGGCGGAGCGCCTGAGCCAGTGGCCTCCGCATGGCCCGGCCAAGGACGCCTGCCGCCCCGCCACCCGGAACCGGTGGCTGCTGCAGCGCAGAGCACTCAAGAGAGCCCAGCAGCGCCCTGAGCCAGCGCCCTGAGCCGTAAAAACCGTACCGGTAATAAAAAAAATAAGACATCTCACCGAAAGTAAGCCAACCTGTGTTTTCTTGAGGAAAAAAGTTATAAGACGGTGTCTTAAAAAAGGGGAAACACAGGTATTTCATCAGAAATGGGTATCAGGATAGATGTGGATTGTGACTAATGTTGTGCGTAGACTGCTTCCTAAACCAGCAGTGGGATCTGAGTAAAGGCAAGTGTGTGTTGTAGATGTGACTGTTGCTTTAAGACAAATTCCCAGATGGCTTCTAGCCAGGGAATATTGGCTCTGGGAGGTTAATTCACGTGGGCAGGGAGAGGCTTCTCAACACAGGCATGGCAGTTGTTGTTCAATAATTGTGGCTCACCATATCACCTCCACAACCGATTTCAGACCAAAGAAATACTGCAATGCGTACACAGCCGAAACTCCTGCTGTTGTGCCTGGACCTAGCTGCAGACTTACCATTGTCAGAGCTTGCTTTTCATAGAATCGTAGAGTTGGAAGGGACCCCCAAGGCTCATCTAGAACAACCCCCTGAAATGCAGGAATCACAACAGGCAGTCCCGCATCTTATTTGAAACCATACCAGACTCTGCTTAGCTTTGCAAATGTGCTAGCAGTTATTATTATTATTATTGCTGCACCTTCTCTCCCTTTTGTCCCATCTTCACTTTTTCCTTCCCATGCCCATTCTTGCCACCTCCCAGGTCCATTTATTTCTTTATTAAAGTATTTTTAGGCTGTCTTTAGGAACACACACACGGCATTTTATACTGTCTTCCTTGGGTTGGTAACTTAAACTTGTTCCCAACATTCTTTTAATCCCTCAAGAGAATAATCTCATCAAATGCAATTCACTGCAATCAGACTATATATGTAACAAAAGAAACTGAATGTTGAACATGATTCATAATAAAAGCGTAATGAAGGTGGCTAAATATAAGTGTGATGAACAGTGCAAAAACAACATATAATTCCCTGTGCAAAAGAAAGGGACAGCAAAAACCCTAGTTTTTCATGTAAAACAAGACAAAGGGATGTGACAACTGGGGCTACATACAGGATGGCTAATCATCGCAGAATTGCAGAGTTGGAAAGGCAAAGTAGAGATTTGCACACCCATAAGTTAGACTACCCAAAGACAACAGCGCTTTAAATATGACTAACACGACAAATATGGGAACAATTCTTAGGAACTGTTGGCATATCGCCAAATAAATTTCAACAGTTTAGACCCCTATTACACTCAGTTGATGTATAAAGAAATCAGAGGTTGAAATTAGTTCAAGTGAAATTATACTTGGATAATGGAAAATGCCAACAGACCCTTTGTGTTGAGAAGCTGCCACCAGCAAATGGTAACCCCGGATAGATGTGCAAAGCAAATTCATTTGCTCTGCTTCCGGAAAAACAAGTCATAATCATGGCATAAGAAACGCCTACAAAGCCAGATGCTGGAAAGGCTTCGAAATGTAATTAACCTCCTAACCTTAGAGGTACCATATTCCGGGGGGGTGGGGGGAGACTTGTGTGTGTGTGTGTGTGTGTGTGTGTGTCCTGCCCTGGTCCTTTCTGGGAACAAATAGTAATAAACTCCCAGGTAGGTTCACCCAGTGCTGGTAATGTAGAGGAATGCAACGTACTTGGCATTTATACCTGTCTCTCCCATGTAAACTGGCCAGTTCCCATTTGCTCTCAGCCCACAAACCACACTTAGCACAACAAGAACTTTGCTAGGCAGCTGCAGTGCAAGATAACCTATTTGAAGAACCTTCAAAGAAAAATATATTGCTGTGTCTACTTAATTATACATCAAAGACTACTCAGGAATGAATTCTGTTGTCTGCAATGTTCAATTTTTTAGCTTTCTATCTCCATAATAATTTGAGAATACTATATTGCTACTAGGGCTTAACCATGAGTTTATGTACTCTGCATTCATATTAGAGGTGTCCAAATGCCCTTTGCAGATCCACTCAACTCTTTATAACTGAAGTATTCTCAATTTATATTTCTTGGAAGTATATTCCATTGTTCTGAACTAAATGATTTCATTTCCTAATAACAGCAGCCTGTCAGAGAGATAGATGAGAATTTAAGCAAACTGGCCCACCCATAACAATCGTGGACTTTTATTCCTACTTCCAGTTGTTTCTACTTTTCTCCTAACACCGTTTCCCCTCGGCAAGTAGTCTGATCGAGGCCATCTCATTTTACATAAACAAAAGTCTATTGAATTTTGATTGCCATCTGGTACATTATCTGCCTGGAAACAACTTTTATTAAATTTGTCAACGAATCATCAAGGGTAAACATGCACTACAACGTCTGTAGATTTAGCTGCGCTATTCCTGTGTACATTTAATGGAGGGTAAATCTCAAAACAAAAACCTTTCAACACTCTGCAGAAAACGTAATGTGCCCCAACAGTAGTTAAGCATAATGTAAAATAAAATGCAGTCTCGTGAGGCTTGGAACTTGCTTGCAGATTTTCAAGACCAATATATTTAAATAGACCAGAAAGTGCTCTTTTTGGTCAGGCTACTCACAGTCATTACCCTTTGCTAACTCTCTCATGTGCAAACAATCCGAACAGGATAGCTGTTCCCAGTAATAAATCACTCTCAATGCAAATGCTGACAAGGAAAGCTAGGATATATTGAGACAAGGGGAATATATGGAGAGAGAGAGAGAGAGAGAGAGAGAGAGAGAGAGAGAGAGAGAGAGAGAGAGAGAGAGAGAGAGAGAGAGAGAGATTCCAGTATAACTTTATTCCTCCATAAAGGAATATATGTAAAATGATAGCATCAGCAGAATCCTTGAAAAGCCGCAAGCAAGCCTCTCATCTTCCATCTGTAGATCTCTCCTGCAAAACCATCTATTCTTCTCCTTGGGGATTCTTCTGTGGAATGGATTTTCCACATTTGGGACCCCTGTCTAAACCCTGCCAACTTCAGTTTAAGACCTCAGGTAGATTGATGGGAAAGGTTCGTGCCAGAGGGCTTGAATCTCTGGCTGTGAAACTTGCCAAGAGCCCTGGAAGACTGCTGATTAGGCTCCCCATGAAGCGGATCGCGAAACCAGCCCCTGTGGTTTTGCAAATGGAGTGCATGAGCAAGTCTTCATGGGAAAACTCTGACCACTGACTGACAAAGCTGGTCATAGCATGGCACCATTGGCATGCCCTGAGAGAGAAAAGCAGGATAGAGCCATGCTAAGAAAACTCGTATCTATGTTGTAATGTTACCTGGAGAGGCGAGTAAGTGAGGCACTTAAAAGTAGAAATAAAAATAATAATAATGGGCAGTAATGCTATGTGATGATAACAACAAACAACAACAACAACAACAACAGAATATCACCAGGTAAAAGCATCACATGTAAACAAGGCATTCACTGAAACTACCGTGTTTCTCCAAAAATAAGACATTGTCTTATATTTATTTTTCCTCAAAAAAAACCACGGTGGCTTATTTTCAGGGGATGTCTTCTTTTTTTATTAAGTATGGTACAGTTTATGCCTATCGCTATGGCTTATTTTGGGGGTATAGCTTATTTTCTGGGTAAGGCATATTTTCAGGGTATGGCTTATTTTTGGAGAAACACGGTAGTACCCTTTTTGCTCTTGAAACCAAACACAATGACAGGATAATGGAGGAAACTTTCCAGACATGCAGGCTGGCACTACTTGAGTCACCTAAAAATTATGCCTACTGAACTCTATTTCCATGAGTGGCGTATGTGTTGAAATCTTCAGACTAGTCGTTTCTATGTAAATTTTAGCACAGGATGAGCTGAAAAGAAAAAGGAAATAAGAAAAAAAAATGCTTGCCAGTAGCATTCCCCAGGTCTCCTGTGGTTTGGGGCAGAACTATGTCACCTTAGCAAATGCAAGACTCATTTGCCTCAAAGTGCTAATGGAGGGAAAGGGTGTAGGGATGGTGGCTAGATTGGCGCTGGCACGCCACGCCAGTTATGCAAGGTTAGAGATACGTGTTGGCAAACCACACGAACATCAGGATGAGTGAACAAAGGGTTTAGCAGGAGAGCAGGACAAAAGAGGTGAAGGGATAGTACTGGATAGTGCTGGGAAGTCACAAGATTGGGTCACAAGATGTGCATGAGGTCGGGGCATGAACAGAGCATGCTAAGAGAGCATGAGGGAGAGAGCACGTATGCAATGGAGGTCGTGTGGGTGTCGCCAGAGATGCATACGCATAAGTAGTGCCATGTATGGTGTTACTGTACCACCTTCTGGCTATTATGTGTCCTTATATGGTGTGAGGCTGTGCCTAGAGCGTTAATCATTGACCCGCATGAGAAAATGTCAATAAAAGGAAGCGATCTGGCGGAGTCTGAGGTCGTCTTCCCATTGAAACATCCATCCTGTCTCAGTGTTGTTTTTTTGCCAGCGCAACAAAAGGGATCATTTGCTGACGAAAGGGGTGCCTTTCCCCTCTTCCCACATATTCGTCGCCAGGCATGCCAACTCTATGGAGCCAAGGCCCCCTCATTATCTGGGGGCAGGCAACTGGGCCCTCTCAATGTTGAGGAAGCTGAGCACAGAGCTGAATGTAGCATGCCTCAGTGGCCAGGTCCTCCTGACCATCCACACTCTGCCTCCTCCCGGCAATGCAACCTTGAATCTTAGTTTAGGAAGTGTGGATTGTGCAGGTTCACATTAATATATGAACACCCTTCCATAGAAGTTTTGGCCGAGAGGGAGGGTTAGGGCACATGTTGCTGCTTGCGTACTTCTTTGGACTATGATCTGAAGTGGAAGGTTGTCAAGACTTTCCACTTTGGATAATTAAACGTTAAAAGGATTGGCCACTAGATGAAGCCTGTTTCCAAAGTCTGACTTCCAGCAGTCATTTCTCTGCCTCTGATACTAATTCTGGATCTACACATTTATTTACTGCTCCAATGCCTTTTAGCCATTCTCCCAGTTGGCTGCAAGTGCACACCTGTAAGCTAGGAGAATGTTGAATGACCTCATCACACGAGCAGGAGTCTGTTGCACTGATTTGTGGGGGACATTTGTATGAACGCACCATCCAGCGTGGTGACAATTCTATGGAAAATTCCCAGGTGATCAGCTCTTCTGCTGTGTGCGGCTCTGTGCCGCAAGTTCGGGCGCGAGCGAGCCAGCGAGGAAGTTGGAGTCCAGCAACATCTGGAAGGTTGCAAGTTCCCCACTCCTAGTCTGAGCATGTTTTGTTTCCATCTGACTTGCAAGGGACTGACATACAAATAAGCATTAAAATCATTCGATTCAAGCTTATGAACCCTCACACATTATTTAGACATTTCCCACCCCTCTCCACTTCAAAAAATCAGTTCATTTTGACTATAAAGATGGACTATTTAAGCAATCGTAAATTCTTTAGGTTTCTTCTGAAAATTACTTTAAAATTCTCATGGGGGGATCCTAACAAATTCAACTTTCTTAGAGCTTCCATTATAATTATTTTTTAAAAAAATCAAAGGATATAAATCATTAAACTGCATCGTGTCCTTACGGTGCTTAAAAAGTGGATTTGCCAAGCACTTCACTCACTTGATTGCAAAGGAAAGCTAAGAAATACATATGTGAAATGGCACAGAGGCCACAGAAGGAACTATATAGCTGGGCAGAACTTAAGAAGTTTACTTGACTTCTTCAAATAATTGTGTGGTTTTTTTAAAAAAAAGCATTAATCCAGCAAATGGCCAATAGTGATTTCAAATACGGGAGCTCCAATATTCTAGCTGAGTAATATTATTAAATAACAGTATATATGGTGAAAATTAAAAGTGAAGTTCCGCTTCCCTTCAAACCATTATTGTAGACTAATAGCTACGGTATAAGGCAGTGTAGAAATTGTAAATTAATAGAACGGAAGATGTAGTGTAAATAAATATCAATCATAGTAACTGCACCAGACGTTGCAGGAAATAGAGAAACCTACTTCACTCTACTACAGTGAAGTAGAATTCAGCAGCGTTCTGTACCGCAGTGATGGAGAACAAGGAACAAAACCACCATCACCGCAACATTCCCATGCAGACCAGACCATACATTGACCAAGACGATTTTACTCACAAAGAGGACTGGTATTTCTTCTGCCTGAGGAAGAAAGGTGGATTCTATTCCACCATTACTTATTACGCTGTAAATGGGGCTCGTGGGAAATGATATACTGATAGATAATAGAAGCAGCAACCAATCTTCATTTCTTTAAAAAGGTGCTAACCGGGGGGGGGGAGGAATAAGTATCTGATGTAGATTAAAATCTACTTTGTGCCCATTACGTTCTTTGGGAATTGTTAATCGGTGATAACATGACTCTATAAAAGCTAGCAAGATGCAGTCATTAGAAAGATTTGCTGTTCTTTCATAATGTGGCATTTAGAAAGCTACAACTTATTTCAGTTCCAGTCCCACCCCCCATTATTAGTTTTACAACATAACACTGTTTTCAGAAAGAGCTGTCATTTTACAATCAAATCCCAAATCTAAATATATATACACATATACATACAGATACTATTTTCCAGGGGCAGTCCCAGATTTACAGTAGTTTCTGATTTGATCCCAGAATGTCCAGCTTTTCCTTAGGACGTCCCTATTTTCATCAGAGAAATGATGTAGGATATGTACATAGATGTTTGTTTGTATGGGACGCGAGAGGCGCTAAGGGACATGGGTGGCGCTGTGGGTTAAAACCACAGAGCCTAGGGTTTGCCGATCAGAAAGTCGGCGGTTCGAATCCCCGCGATGGGGTGAGCTCCCATTGTTTGGTCCCTGCTCCTGCCAACCTAACAGTTCGAAAGCACGTCAAAGTGCAAGTAGATAAATAGGGACCGCTCCGGCGGGAAGGTAAACGGCATTTCCGTGTGCTGCTCTGGTTCACCAGAAGCGGCTTTGTCATGCTGGCCACATGACTTGGAAGCTGTACGCCAGTTCCCTCGGCCAATAACACGAGATGAGCGCTGCAACCCCAGAGTTGGTCACGACTGGACCTAATGGTCAGGGGTCCCTTTACCTTTACTGTATGTATATACCTGTGTATGATTGAAAACCTGGCAGACAAAAGAACAACCTGGAATTAAACAATCCTGCAAATCTCTGTCTTCTTATTCTGAAAGCACTTTTGCCCTTTGTTCTGATGAGCAAATAGGAACGAAATCAGCAAGGCACTTACTGTTGAAGTTTAAAGCAACCAGTGTTTTGGCAGACTATAGATACTGTGCCAAACTTTCTACTCCACAATAAGAGCAGGAGCTGTCAGCCTGAAATTGCACCAATTAACTGCAAGCCCATTCATGGGGAATGAGAACACAACATTGCCCACTGCTCTATCTTTCAAGAAAGACTTCTCATACATAATTGGGTACAAAAGTACTGTGTGACCCTCTCTCTCTCTCTCAAAAAATGTTCAGTATTAATCTATCTGGTATCAGGATCAAATATACCCCAAGAAAAACATACAAATATGTCTGATTTGCACATAAAACCAATACATGCCTTCATTAAGAACTTTCCTTCCTCAATAAAGCGATGTAGTTGCAAATCCAATAATATAAAGCACAGAAATTGACAGGAACATTATGTGGGGGTCTAACTGACCACACTGCTGTTGTTCATTAACTTTTTGCCATTTATGTACATAAAATTATAACCGTTGCACAGTATAATATTACAGTATAGTACAGTACAAAGACCATGATTTGTGAATTGCAGCCTATTCACAACCACATTTCACATATTTCTCTTGTTTTGTGGGCAATTTGTATGAAAATAGTATACATGAGAGAGATACTCCTAGGTAAGAAACCTTTCAAATTACAGACGGTAGATCCAGGAGTGATGTGTGAGTGTAAGAAATAAAAGGGACTTGCCACAAAGGCAGAAAGACTTGAATGTCCAGCATTTTCTAAGCAGGCACTACTAACAGAACTACCGTAGCAAGGAACACAGAACAGACAAGAACAAGGCGATGCAGTACATTTATGTCCCTTCTCCAAAACAGTGGCTTTTGTGGGAGAAAACAGTGTGTTAAGCTTGGGCAGAAATGTTCCCATTTTTGCATACATCCTATCTGCAAAGTAAGTTTAGGTAGGTGGGTCTACCCAAGGATGGGTCTGACAAAGGGTCTGACAAAGGATATAGAAATATAGGATTGGGGTTGCAACTGTTTCAATTTCCTGCGAGCAAATTTAAACCAGGCCAAAAGTGTCATGGCTTCAAGCAAGGAGGGAAAACAAAGACAGGAATTGTCCTCTCCAGTGGAAAGGTCAGACTTGCTCCTGTGATATTTCGATGTGATTGCACAAAAGATTTTTGCCACGTCCAACTGTTGCCAGGTTTAGAAACTCTCCTGATTTTAGCAAATTCTCCTGCCTTCTTTTCATATTTATTTGGGTTGCTTTTGCAGGCCTGTTCCGTGCTATTTGATCTAATTGTAAGCAACTCTGAGAGGCACATAACTGATAAAAGGGGATGGAAATCTAAATAGGCATGGCAAATAAATAAAGCAGAGGCATCAATGAGATCCTGGCCGCAGAAGCAAAGTAGGGGGACAAGAGACAAGTAGCGGGACAGGAATATTTCAGAGCACACAACCTCTGAGGAGCATAATTAAATAAAATGTTATTATGCTTATCTTAAAATATTTATATATCACTCAAACTACAGGGGGATAAAATTGCTATCAAGGCAACCCCAAACCATGCAATGTGGTTCTTAAAATAAAATATAGATCTCCTAATGTGTGTTGAGAAGCCAGAGGCTCTGGGACCATCAATTTTATCATATGTTCTCTACTTCCATTTTTCCTCAACAGAACATTATAGTGAACACATTGAATAACCCCTTATCATAACAATAAGTTTCTTTCATCAACCTTGACAAGCGATTTGCAGCTTTTGTTATCTGCTCTAACATAAGCCAGCAGTAATTCCCATCCCTGTTTGCACACATGATTCCAGATGATTAAAAAGAATCCGAAAGAATGCTCCCCTTTTTTTAGCGGGGGTAGGTGGGAGGGATAGCATTTAGCTTTGGAGCAGAATTGAATGGATTGTTCTTTCAAAAAATAAAAAACCATCCTGTAATGCAGGAACATGAATAATATACATTACCAATGCACCTATTCACAGGCAGTGAATGGGAGCTCAGGAGGTACAAATATTGGAAAGAATATAGGGAGGTGCTTGAGGCTTGCCCTAGGGAGTTATGAAATTGACTACCAGAAGACAAAGCTCTCCTCTGGGATGACTGCAAGGGAAATGGAAATGGAAGAGGCAAGACTAGAATCCTTTCCGTAGATGATCTCTCTAGCTGCATACGCACACAAAATTAAAGGAACTTCCCTAACACAAAAAGAATTCTGGGAACAGTAGTTTGCAGACCCACCAAGGGTTCCTATTTTCCATGAATGTCCCTGATTTAGAGAAGCCATCCCAGTTTCTGATTTAATCCCGGAATGTCCCGCTTTTCCTTAGGATGTCCCTATTTTCATTGGAGAAATGTTGGAGAGTATGGCGTTATCTGACACCCAATCCTGGATAGGGAAGTTCTAATGTTTTATTAGGTTTTTATATATGTTGGAAGCTGCCCAGAATGGCCAGGGCAACCCAATAAGATGTGTGGGGTATAAATAGTAAAATTTTAAGTATGGAATGGGATGTCCCTATTTTCATCAGGGAAATGTTGGAGGCCATGAGCTTGCCAAGGGTACTTGGAATTGGAATTCTGTGAGTTGTAATCCACATTTCCAGACCTTCCAAGTGCCCCTATTTCCCAGGGAGTGTCCCAGATTTACAAAAGCCATCCCGGTTTCTGATTTGATCCCAGAATGCCCCGCTTTTCCTTAGGATGTCCCTATTTTCATCAGAGAAATGTTGCAGGGTATGCGACCTGGAACACACTCTTGACTGCATGAGTGTCAGGAGGCTGTTAATTGTACAGGAGCCATCACAGATAAAGAGGTGGCTTCTTGGTATATGAAGTTTACACACCAAGATACTTCAAATATCTTAATGAACAGAGATGGAAATTTTGAATATCCAGTCAGTTTGCTGCACATCATCTTTTAAATACAAGATGATAAAGAGTCAGGATGAACATCTGGGAAACATCATGAACTTGACGACTGGATCTAAATTGCATTTTTAGTTAGCACAATTAACAATTTGCATTAAGGACACCTTCAGGCTTCCTCCATAGTTTCTGACCATGAGCCACGTCAGTTTGAATGGCAGCCTTTTGCAGCATATCTTCATTGAGAAACACTTCTTGGCAGCTTCGCTTGTACACGCCATTATAGGGCTTGCAGAATTTTGCAACTTTCAACTTCCAAATATTGAGTGGTGCTTACAAGTTCTAACATGACTTGGAAATTCAAATAATATTTTGGTTAAATTGATATACTGTAATTTAGTTTTGCTTGGTAAGAAAAGTGTGTAAAATTCCTTAGAAATTTTAAAAATTGCCAAGACTATTATATTATATATGCATCTCGCAATACTGACATTTTCAGAAGATAAAATTTAAATTAATTTGTTTTCCTGAAGCAGTTTATGTGCTTTTTCAATAAATGTAGATTTACCAAGCTAAATGTTTCCCGATCACAAAAAATAGCAGATACACACACACAAAATACATGTTCTTAAGACCTCCTCACTAAATAGATTAGCAAAAATTAACTTTCACCCCCTAAAATGGCATGCCCTAATGCCACAGTCACTTGTTTTTTAACAGCTGAGTTTCTGTCTCACTGAGGACCAAAGCAGATGTTGTCACAATTTGAACTATTGCACAGAACTTCAACCTAAGCTGTCCCCCCCCCCCAAAAGCCATATACTGTATCGGTTTACAATCCTAGCTATAGGATATATGCCATTGTATAATTGTGTAGGGCCACAAACCAATATATGATTGGGGGGGGGAATTAGCTTTGCCTGCAATCTTGTACACACTTTTCCCCCAATTATAATTATTAAATTGCAACATTTTATACATATACAATCAAAACACAATTTTGTATTTTCTCTTAATTTTTGCAACTTCCCACCCAGTTTTCCATGGAGTTGTTGTTTCTCCCCTTTTGGTGCAGACTATCTATCTATTAAATCATAACCACAATATTATAATCTAAATCTTGTACACCGCTGATAATTCGCACTGAACCACAGCCAACCTGGCCATTAGCTTCAAGTGGCAGGCTGGGAGGAGCTGGTAGGGGCAGCAAAACTGGAAATGAAAGATAGGGGGCGTCCTTGTGCACTTTTGCTGCTTCTCCTACAGCTGCAGATGCAGTGCCATGAGGATATTGCCAACAGCTGCCTGGGCAAGACAGTTTCAAGGGCCTCCTCTAGTCACCTCAGGCCCATGGCTTCCACATGGAGGCTGCCATGGGGCAGAGGAGGAGCCACCCTCAGCCACAGGCTCAGCTGTGCCAACCCCCAATGTCATTCTAACCCAGAGCCAGGTAAGGGGCTTGCTTGCCACTGCCACTCATTCACCTCAGGTGGCAAAATGTCTTGGACCAGCCCTCAGTGGAGCATCTTTCAAAGTAGGCACGTACAGTATTGCTCTGTTAGAATATTTCAGCTGACTGAGAGGAGAAATAGCCCTGCGCTCATCGCAAGGAACTGCTTTTAAAACCTTGTTGGAGAAAGCAGACACTGGCAGAGAGACATTTGGGAAATGACAGTCGATGAGGATTAAAATATATCTATTTCTCAGTCCCCAAGTGTTCAGCTGTCTCGACAAACCGTAGCCAGTTCTGTTACTCTGATTCTAGATTCTTAACGCTAAACATTTTAGATACTGCTGCATCACCTTTCACAAAAGATCCCTTTTCTAAGTCCATAATTTTCAATCTTTGTCTTCCTTGTGGCTCAATGTAGTTAATCCCAGATCAGCAGCATCTTGCATTTAGATATTTTGACCTTTTTATCTGTAACTCTCTCCTCCCCCAAAGAGTAAGTTGCCAACTTCTCATATCCGTTAATCACAGATGCGATTTGCAGTTCCATGTCTCTTTTCAGTTCTATGGATTTTGGAGTGGCGGGGGGCGGGGGTTTAACTGAAAAGCAGCTTCAAAGGCTGCAGAAGTGGGAGGCTGTTCCACATTTTCCCTTCCTGTCAGTCATCTCCTTACAGGTGTCTGCCTTGAGAGTTTTGCACCACAGGGTGGCTTACAAATTCATTCAATTAGTCACAAATAAATAACATTGCACCCTCATAAATAAACGAAATTGCACCTTTCCTACCTACAGGGGGATAATATAAGATACACCCTGTATGTTTTTTTAAAAAAGGAGAATGGGGAGGGCAATTCTAAGCAGATGAATGACAGGAAGGGGAAAGGTTGAGGATTGCTTCCCCAGCCATCTTTTTCCACTCAAGATTGGCAGCCTGCCCAAGTTACCCTTTGCTTTGTACGGGGTGGGTAGGGGGAACGGCACAGAAAAGTAACACAGAAATCCATGCGACGTCTCCTCGGAAAATGAGCTAGATATTTGTACTGATGAACCTGAACCCATTCATAAATCAGATTCGGTTTCGGATATTATCAGAAGTGCCAATAAGTATCTTACACGAGTGCCTTGCGATTGTACCATTTGTGCTTCCACTGTAGTGTGCAAAGGGGAGACCTCAGAAGGGAGATGGACAAGATGCAGCTTGGACAGCTCCCAAACCAGGATAGGATACAGAGAATGTCTCCACGAACCATTCTTAAGGAACTGGGCAGGTGACAGGTCGCAGCAGGTGACATAGAGGGGCGGGGTGGGGTTTTTCACCTGGAACTTGCTGGAACTCTGTTCCAGCACCTCTCAGGTGGGCACCATGCCATTCTAAGAGGACAAGGGAAGCATTTGCGATGAGTTCCTTTTCTAGAAAAATAGCACCGCATAAGGGAAAGGGGCAAAGTCATGAGGAGGCTGGTATTGTGTGAACACTGCCCCTCCTTGTTGCCTCATTTCTCCCCCATGTGGTAAGTGCTTCAGTGTTGGTGGTGGGAGGCCAAGACGTACAATGGTGGCCCTCCTTACCAGCCAGGCCTGAGGCAGAGGACTGCAAGTCTAACTCTTGGTCAGAACCCAGGGTGGCTTCTGTGTCTCAGAGGTCATTTCCCTGGATTTTTGTTCCGTTCTGGCTCAAGTCCTAGCCTAGGAAAACCAGACACTCCAATCTAGAGGCCTGATTGGCTTCTGCCCATCACGCACATACAACTGAGATGCAGCCAAGCCAGAATTTACTTAGCAAGCAGCAATGGCGGCAACAACAACAAAGACAAAACTGCAATGAGATCTCAAAATTTAAAGTTGCCTCACTTCTTCCCAACGTCCAGACGTGTCAATGAAAGTCTACGTCCTTTGGCCTTACTAATAATTAATCCAGGCATAGGCAAACTCAGCCTGGTTTGGACCCAGATGTTTTGGACCACAACTCCCATCATCCCTAGCTAACAGGACCAGTGGTCAGGGATGATGGGAATTGTAGTCCAAAACATCTGGATGACTGAGTTTGCCTATGCCTGGATTAATCCAAAGGTACATTCTGGTAGTTAGTGACCCTTGTTTGCTCTGCCAAGACGCACAACATCTCAGAGTGTTGCAATGCAGCAATCGGGCAGGTGGCAGCAAGCAAGCTCCAGGAATTCCTCCAGAGGAGGAGAGCTTTGCAAAGAACAGGCCCACCAGGTGGCAGCAAACAGTTCGTCCTGTCATTCCCTGTAATATTTGTAGCTTCAGCCAATCAGAATGGCAGCTGCCAGAAACCATCCATGCTGTGATTCCA
The DNA here is from genome assembly GCF_965207765.1 of Zootoca vivipara. Classification (NCBI taxonomy): domain Eukaryota; kingdom Metazoa; phylum Chordata; class Lepidosauria; order Squamata; family Lacertidae; genus Zootoca; species Zootoca vivipara. The sequence continues at coordinate 14,951,652 of NC_142594.1, read as the reverse complement.
GCCAGCAGGAATTACAAAGCTGCTATGAGTGGTTCAAGGCTTCTCGCACTTTCAGCGCCTGTTTCTGATTTGTGCCCATGGGAATTACAGCACAGGATCTACTAAACTGCAATGGTTAACAAATCAAGTGTTTCAAGTGTTCGTTCAGTGCAACCATTGTCGTTCAGCTGCTATCAGAATCGGTACTGGTCAAAAGACCACAGCGTGGTTTACAATATAGAAGACAAATGTCAATACATCACATAATAGCTCCACAACAGGGGTCACCAACCTACAGCCTGGGGGCCAGATAAGGCCCAAGGACTCGTTTATCCAGCCCGCGGCAACCCCTCCTGCCCGTCACCACCTGCTCTTATGCGGGGACCCACTTTCGGGTTGGAGGAGCACCGGGTCGGGCGTGCTCAAACACTATTTCTGGTGCACATCTGGGTCGGAGGAGGCCCGTGCGCATGTGCACAAACTATTTCCAGTGATCCTCTGACCCGGAAGTGTGCCGAAAATAGCATGTGTGCACGTGTGCAAGCCTTCAGATGTCTTTTAAAAGTCAGATAGTTGTTTATTTCCTTGACATCTGATGGGAGGGCATTCCACAGGGCGGGCACCACTACCAAGAAGGCCCTCTGCCTGGTTCCCTGTAACCTCACTTCTCAGAGAGAGGGAACCACCAGAAGGCCCTCAGAGCTGGACCTCAGTATCCAAGCTGAATGACGGGGATGGAAACGCTCCTTCAGGTATACTGGGCCGAGGCCATTTAGGGCTTTAAAGGTCAGCACCAACACTTTGACTTGTGCTCGGAAACGTACTGGAAGCCACTCATCATTAGGCAAAAAATAAGTCACACATATATTATATATACAGGGCTGCCTTCAGCTGTCTTCTAAAGGTAATATAATAATAAAAGAATATAAAATAAAAAATTATTATTATTTATACCCCGCCCATCTGGCAGGTTTTTTTACCTCCTTGACATCTGATGGGAGGGCGTTCCACAGGGCAGGTGCCACTACTGAGAAGGCCCTCTGCCTGGTTCCCTGTAGCTTCACCTCTCACGGGCAGGGAACCTCCAAAAGGCCCTCGGAGCTGAACTTCAGTATCCAGTCTGGACAATGGGGGTGGAGACGCTCCTTCAGGTATACTGGGCTGAGGCCGTTTAGGGTTTTAAAGCTCAGCACCAACACTTGTGCTCGGAAACGTATCTATTTGTACAAGACCACATAAAGAATCTGCTCACTTTAATGAACAAATAAACCGATCCGCGGGGTCCCTTCCAGCTCTACAATTCTAGGATTCTAGGCTTGTTTAATACCAAATCTCCCTGCCTTCAGTTACATTGCTAATACTGTAATTAGTTTTTCAAAAATGTGCAAAGAGTACAGCTGTAGTTCCCTCCCCAGCAAAAAGGCAGAATATGCTTCTTTTTTCGTTTGCTCCCAGTTGAAGGGGCCACATCTGTTCTCCTCTGAAGGCAGATGGATGTTTCCTTACAATATCAGAGCTGATATTTCAAGAGGAAATTTCAACAATTTGGGTGTCATAGTTTAATCCAATAGAGCTGATTAGACTTTTTAAAAAGTTCCCCGCACTAATTGACGGATAGAACACTAGCTTCCTGAACAGACTCTTACTCATTTCACTGCATATGCTGCGGTGCGAGTTACTGAAAGTCACATGGGGGGAAAAATTAAGTCCAGGACAGCTAACCCAGTTCTTTCAATTTTCCAGCATTTCTCTTGAACTTTATTAATGAGAGGCTGCTAGGAAGCCATTTCCCAGGCTTTTCTGTTGATGTTGTCTTAAAAATTTGCTACTATTCTGTTCTGTGGCACCTTAAAGACTGGGCTGTGTGCACATTGCCATTTACTCTGCTGCCAACGTGCTCTTGCTGGTGGCTTTTGAGCCAGGTTAGCCACAATCCACATCTCTCTTGTAGTTTCGTAGTTCTGTAGCTCTGCCCACTCCCTGGACCCACCCAGTCAATCACTTGCGGCCACCTTCAAGAAACCAAGATAATCAAGGAAGTATGCGTCAGCCATGCTTATTTAAGCTTGCTTCAAAACTGATCCAGTACAGATGGAACAGACATTGCACTTGATGCCTCCACTGGGCTGGATGTTGTCGTCGTTTAGTCGTGTCCGACTCTTCGTGACCCTATGGACCATAGCACGCCAGGCACTCCTGTCTTGCACTGCCTCCCGCAGTTTGGTCAAACTCATGTTCGTAGCTTCGAGAACACTGTCCAACCATCTCGTCCTCTGTCGTCCCCTTCTCCTAGTGCCCTCAATCTTTCCCAACATCAGGGTATTTTCCAGGGAGTCTTCTCTTCTCATGAAGTGGCCAAAGTCTTGGAGCCTCAGCTTCACGATCTGTCCTTCCAGTGAGCACTCAGGGCTGATTTCCTTGAGAATGGATAGGTTTGATCTTCTTGCAGTCCATGGGACTCTCGTGGGACTGTATGTATTATGCCTAAATTATTGGAAAATTGAGACAGGTGCTTGGTTTATTTCCTGACCCTGCTGCCAAATGGCTTCATCATCCAACCTCAATGCAATGTTTTCAAAATAGCGCTAGGTAGTTTCAAAGAAAATTTGAGTGGGAAGTAGGTGGCGCTGGGGTCTAAACACCTGAGCCTCTTCGGCTTGCCGATCAGAAGATTGGTGGTTCAAATCCCCATGACGGGGTGAGCTCCCATGGTTCTGTCCCAGCTCCTGCCAACCTAGCAGTTCGAAAGCACACCAGTGCAAGTAGAAAAATAGGTACCGCTGTGAAGGGAAGGTAAACAGCATTTTCTTGTGCTCTGGCTTCCGTCACGGTGTCCCGTTGCGCCAGAAGTGGTTTAGTCATGCTGGCCACATGACCCGGAAAGCTGTCTGTGGACAAATGCCAGCGCCCTTGGCCTGAAAGCAAGATGAGTGCCGCAACCCCATAGTCGCCTTTGACTGGACTTAACTGTCCAGGGGTCCATTACCTTTACCTTGAACTAGAAAAGCACTATTTCTGTGCAGAGCTGCAGCACAGATCTATCCTACAACACAGAGTGTTGAAAGAGCTCTGCTCCTAACCTAACTAGCACTTCTGAAGAAGTGTGCATGCACACGAAAGCTCATACCAAAATAAAAACTTAGTTGGTCTTTAAGGTGCTACTGAAGGAATTTTTTTATTTTACTTCGATCCAGACCAACACGGCTACCTACCTCTAACTAGCATAAAGATTAACAGTAATAAGGGAGTCTTCCATTCCCTTTGATGTTGGCTAGCGTCCAGACAACTTTGTCACTTGTCCACACACCCAAGTGGGTGTTTTGTTTTCTCAAAGAGGAGCTTCTACAAGCCACTTGAAACTTTACCAATTCAAAAGCCATTTGTCAGTGGCATGGATGTCAGTAGCTGAAGTTATGAGTGGAGGTGATGGGAAAAAATTCATTGGGTGTACTAAGCCAAAATAGCTATTTGCATCCTTGCCAATATGCCTCAGTTCAGGGCAGGTAAGGTTAATGGCGTTTGAATCTTGCCAGTCCTTTTCTAGCCTGGCCATAATAAAAATATTTTTATTGATAAAGGCACTTAGATAAAAAGTTAGAAACCTTGTAAAGTTTATTAACACAGCTTCCCCCAACATGAAAGTTTGGATCTACGGTCACAGTATCGTCCACTGGGTCCAGGTACAAGCCAGAGATTGCGGTATCGGCATCAACTTGTTCCAGCAAGTGCCAACTTGTGCCAGCAAGTGTTCGAGTTTCCTGGTTTTCAAGGTGCGGCATGTGATGGGAGGAACTGATGCCTCTGGTGAAAGCGAGAGCTGCTTCGCTTGGTTCCCCCCCGACGTCATGATCATTCAGAGAGCCAGTGTGGTGTAGTGATTAAGAGCAGTAGACTCATAATCCAGGTTCGTGTCTCTGCTCCTCCACATGCAGCTGCTGGGTGACCTTGGGCTAGTCACACTTCTTTGAAGTCTCTCAGCCCCACTCACCTCACAGAGTGTTTGTTGTGGGGGAGGAAGGGAAAGGAGAATGTTAGCCACTTTGAGACTCCTTCGGGTAGTGATAAAGTGGGATATCAAATCCAAACGCCTCCTCTTCTTCTTCAGCTGGGGGGGGGGGGAATGACCTGGCTGTCAGAAAGAGCTTGGACTTGATGTTACACATAAAGAAGGACTTAGATGAACTTGCGGTCTTATTTCCCAACACATCCTTGTTTTGGTCCTCTTCTGAAAAGGAGGGTATGGCACACGGCAGTCATTGCCCTGTGGCCATGGACAAATCCAGGGAACTCCTTAACCATGTGGTGACCCGCAAATTACGTTGTGAAAATGGCCATGTGACTGAGCACGCTGACATCAGGTTCAGTGATGTAACACTGTTCCATGAGTATGGTGTCCATTTTTTCGGATACTGGAAATGATATTTGGTTGGCCGATATTATTAGAAGCCTTAGGGATTGGTTGCAGCTGTGACGGTATTTGGCGGCAAGCCCTTTTGGCTCGGGGGGTGGTTAGGCATTGGAATATGTGTGGCGTATTGGAGGGCAGGTTCAGGCCATCGCCTACCCCTCCACTTATTGGGTATTCCATTAAAGAAATCCGGCAGCCATAGATCCTGCCCAACGCCCTGCTGGTGGCTAGGGCCATGGCACGACCCCGGTGACATCAGGGGGAACTTCCACTTGTATTTGCATCAACAAGCTCCACCTTCTGGTTGTTAACCCTTGTAATTACTCCCTGCTGAGCGGGGTTGGAGCCATGTATAGTTTGTTTAATCCAGTGCCTAAGCCAATACCACTTACATTCTGTAACCAATAAAATTTGTGGCCTTTTTTCACCCATTAACGTTGTGTCCTCGTGTCTTTCTTTCTTCAAGCGGGTGGTAGGCCCTCAACTCACAATTGGGGGTTTGGTACAATGACTATACTGCCGAAACACTTTTTCTACCAAGGAATCAGTATTTCTTATGCTTTGTTTTTTCCCAAGCATTTAGCAATCTTATTTTAGTTGTGTTTTAAGGGGGGCGGGAATCACTTGTGCATTCCAAGAAAGTAGATAAATGTCAGCTGGAGAAACCCAGTGGCAAGCTACCAAATAAGCTGTCTAAATAGCGAAAGAGAAATCTAGGAGATTTAGGTTTTGAAGTGCCAGTTAAAAACACTGAATAAAAATGCTTTAAGCCTCTGGGACGGAGCTTGCCTTTCATTCTGTCTAAATAACGATCATCTACGTGAGATGCTTTTCGCATATCACAGACTGGCAAGATAACCAATTTTCAAAGTGTGACGTTGAAATTCTAATTTAAAGCCTTTTTCGGGAAAAAACCTCACGCTTTGCGCAGAGGGAAATGTGGGAGACGCTTCCACAAAAGCCAACAGCATGTCACACAGAAGGAAAGAAGTACAGATATTTTGGACAGAGGTGGGGAATCAGTGGCCCTCCAGATGTTGTTGGACTCCAGCTCCCATCAGTCCTATCCGGCTTGGCCAATGGGCAGGGAATTAGTTAAACACCATTTTTCAATTGACTGTGAAGGTCTATAATTAAAAAGTCCATGCCCATTGCACAAGGAGCCGTTTACCAATCCAGCTAGGGCTGGCCCACCCATAAGGCGAAGTGAGGCAGTGGCCTCAGGCTGGGCAGCTGGGAGAGCCAGCAAATCTGGGCCAGCCCTGAATCCAACATACAGCTTCACAGCCATTGTATAGTATGGACCTCCCTGCCATCTTGGCTAATAACCGTGCTCTGTTGCTACAGATTGTTTGGTAGTGGAGGCAAGATAGTTGTAGCCAAGGATCTGCTTTTGTGCATGCTGGCGAAACCTGTTAGGGTGTTTGTCCAGCTTCTTTGTGGTGGCTCCAGTGTTATGCAACTCTCTTAACGCTTACCTGGTCCCTTCAGTCCTGGGGAATACAAGCAAGCCTCAACAGCTTACCTTTTTGTTATTTGTTTTCCTTAGGAAAGTTTAGGTGATTGATTCAGGTGCCTTCATGTTGCCTATTTCAGACCCTCCAAGGGTCCCTATTTTCCAGGGACAGTCCTGGATTTACAGAAGCCGCCCTGGTTTCTGATTTGATCCAGGAATGTCCCACTTTTCCTTAGGAGGTCCCTATTTTCATCAGAGAAATGTTGGAAGACATGGGGTTATCCGAAACCCCCCCCCTCGCCGCCGCCTTCTGAAGGCGACCCTTCATAGAGAAGGTTTTTTAATGTTTATTGTTTTAATAATAATTATAATTTATTATTTATACCCCGCCCATCTGGCTGGGTTTCCCTAGTCACTCTGGGTGGCTTCCTACAAAATATTAAAATACAATAGTCCTTCAGATATTAAAAGCTTCCCTAAACAGGGCTGCCTTCAGATGTCTTCTAAAAGTCAGATAGTTGTTTATTTCCTTGACATCTGAGGGGAGGGTGTTCCACAGGGCTGGCTCCACTACCAAGAAGGCCCTCTGCCTGGTTCCCTGTAACTTCGCTTCTTGCAGTGAGGGAACTGCCAGAAGGCCCTTGGCGCTGGACCTCAGTTTCCGGGCAGAACGATGGAGGTGGAGACGTTCCTACAGGTCATAGCTGTCAACTTTCGGATTTGAAAATAAGGGATCAGCAGCCTCACCCGTCCCGGGGACAGTCTACGGTATATCTAACAATCCAGGATAGCAGCAGGAAACGGCGCTGGAATAAGGGAATTGCCAGCAAAAAAAGGGGGAAGTCTGACAGCTGTGGCTTGGAATAAGGGAGTTTTTCCCACAAAAAAGGGAGGGTTGACAGCTATTCTACAGGCATATGTTTATATATGTTGGAAACTGCCCAGAGTGGCTAGGGCACCCCAGCCAAATGAGTGGGCTATAAACAGTAAAATAATTATTGTTGTGGAATAGGACACCCCTATTTTCATCAGAGAAATGTTGGAGGGCATGTATTTGGCTGGATCCACACCATACATCCTATACTGCCTGATGTTCTGTTGTTTTGATTTTTCTCTATGTGTCACTTTGTATGGGCTTGACACTGAAATCAATATAAATGCCATTTCGGCTGTGGACTGAAAGACAGCAAATAAGTTGCGTAAGGGGAGTCGTACATTTCCAATATCCAGCTCAGGCCGAAACTCTAGCCGAGTCTAGAGCACATTGCAATCATCCAGTCTCATCCAAAGGCTTTGTGTCACCATCGCAACATCTGCTTCCTCTAGGAACAGACAGCTGATGCACCAGCGAAACCACTCCTTGTCACGGCTGCCACCTGGACATCCAGGAGCAAAGCCAGGGCCAGCAGAAATTCAATATCTAATACACACGTAATAAACAGCAAGGTAGCCTTGCTGCAGCCTGATGTTGCCTTGCAGTGGGTAGGAGAAATAATTGTTGCTGGAAACTCTGGGAGGTGAATTAAAAGTGTTTTTTGCAAGGAGGACTGCCCACCCTTGAAGAACTGTTTGCTGATTTAACTACAAAAGCACCTTAATAATGAACGAGACCTCATTGTTTCCTAATAGATGCAGCATGTGCAATATTTAGATTTATAGCACCATTAGCTTTATATCTTGCATTGTACATATCCTTACTTTTATGTAACTGTGTTGTCATTCTTCTTCTTTTTTAATCAGAGTGCATTATCTGGAGGTTCAGCAATTTGTTATTATATCATAGGATTGCATAATTTCAGAAGAGGCATGTTGGCGTCAAGTTTTGTTCAAAGCCCAGCCTCACCCCTGTAATCTCAATATTTTCTTGGGTGGTCATGGTTGCTCAGTGGGAAGAGAAATCCATTCTGCAACCCTGAGAGTCAAAGAGAGGGGAAATGCATTACTGTACCTGAGACCGTTTCAAGGGATGCTCATGGGAAACAAACTTCCCCAATAATGCAATTGCTGAGACAGTCGCCTCGGCACCTGCATTAGTGTCTCTGAACATGTGCAGAGTGTCTCCCCTGCACAGTATTAGAAAGCAGTACCTCCTTGCTATGTACACAAGATCAAGCCTTGGCAATCGTCATTTTCTTACTAGGAAAGCAGTGCCTCTTTTGTAACCTGCATTTTTCTTCATTTGCACACACACAGAGAGAGAGAGAGACACTGTGCTCCTTGGAGACAAGAAGCTGCAGAGGAGCATGAAGGTAATGTTTGCAAGCCTTTTGGTTTAAATCCTCCAGTCATTCTAAATTAAGCCTCATCATCTGCACGCTTTGTAGTGCTCCAGACATGAAGCACCTGCAAAAAGACAACAGTGGAATGGTATTGCCACAACATCGCGGCATTCCCGTGGCGGGTAAGAGGCGTACTGCAGCGTGGAGAATAATAATGGAAAGTGCTGTTGCTTAAAAGGAGGGATTGTATTAATCTACAAGCAGAACAGGTAGCTGGATGCAAGGGAGGCCACCGCAGCACTTAAAAACTTGACACCTGTTAAGGATGATAGCTTTCTATTAGCAATCTTGGTTCCTTTTACTGCCAGAATACAGCAAGGAGATTGAGAAATGCAACATTCGCATTTTGCTTAAGCATGGTGCTTCCTATCCGGTGGCCTGAGAACAACTAATGTATTAAAGCTGAGCAACACTCCAACGAGGGCTAGACAAATTCATGGAGAGCAGGTCCGTTTAATGGACCCTCCAGGTTCTGAGCAGTTATGCCTCTGAATGCCAAGTGTTTGGAAGAAAGCACAGTAGATATGGTAGTTGTTTTCTTCATACCCCACTTATGAAGTTCCTGGAAGAATCAGAACAGGCTGAATAGCCTGTTGGACTAGGACTGCTGTGATCCAGCATGGTTCTTGTTGTTCAGACCTGGGACATGATACCTCTTGTTACTCTGAGGTCTAACAGCGATCAAGACTCTGTGTGTGTGTGTGTGTGTGTGTGTGTGTGTGTGTGTGTGTGTATTGATGATATGCAATGTCCAGGTTCTTTATATTCAAAAGAGATTGACTTTCATAAACATATCTGAAAAGAACATCTACAATCTCATGCTTATTCACTTTGCTCCTTAGAGCGAGCACAGGTTTATCCCTATTAACATTTAGGGATCTTCCTCCATCTGCTTCAACCCAGAAAGACTACACTGACACAACCTTGTCCTCAGCAGCATCCACAGAAACCTCTCCCTGTAGCCATTCTCCCTCCCTCACACACAGAGAGAGAGGAGAAAACAGTTAACAAAACGACAGTTACAGGAATAACAGTCACAACAGAATGGAATGCCACTCTCATGTGACTCACAGTCAGCCAATCCCATGAGAGTTACTGCCCAAGGAAAAAACCCATGATAAAAAACACACAGCAATTCAATACTGTATAAGCCAGTGTTTCTCAACCTTTTTTGGGCCACGGCACACTTGTTCCGTGAAAAAAATCACGAGGCACACCACCATTTAAAAAGTTAAAAAAAATTAACTCTGTGCCGCCCTATATTGACTATAATTATGACTGTAAGAAACACTTGCCAATTGCTGTGTTGGTTGCAATCTCCTGTAATAAGGCTTCACAAGCCGTCCGGCGGGTCAGTGTTGTGTATTGGCGGCCGCCAGGCTCGTTTGCACTGAGCTTTGGGAAAGAGGAGAAATATTGCTTTCCGGTGGGTCAGTGCTGATTATTGGCGGCCGCCAGGCACGTGACAATGCAAATCGCCCTTCTCGTCGCCGCACGTCGCGGCACACCAGCCAGCGTCTTGCGGCACACTAGTGTGCCGCAGAACAGCGGTTGAGAAACGCTGGTATAAGCAAATATTCCCATTTCAGGAAATTTAGCCATTATCTTTAACAGACTCATAGTAGGAAGCTCAAGAGTCTTCAACAAAGGAGCTGGGGCAAGGAACTGTCACAGTCCTGTGCTGCCAGCCATGGCAGAGCTCAGTGGATGGAGAAACCAGCCAAGTCTCAGAGGGGTATTTACCTGGAATGCAGAGTCCACATAGAAGGTCCAGTCCAGTCCTGCCCTGTCCTAAGGTCTAGAGTATCTCAGTTTGCATAGTCAGATAATCTGTAGGTCAAGAAAGCTGAGGGTCCAAGGTCACAAAAAAGCAAGAAGCAGCAAGGTCTGGTCAGGAACACGGATGTTGTTTCCAGCAACTCACTGAGGCGGGAAACCCTGCTTAATAAAGTTGGAGCCAGCTGGTTCTCATCAGGAGCAAGAAGGATGATCAGCAACAGGTGGAGTCACTTCACCTTCTGCTTCTTCAGGCTGCTGCTCAGCAGGTGAAGCCAACTCCTGGCCCATGACAGGAACTGGGCTAGGTTCAGGGCTTTTAGCCTGCCGCTGGAGATCAGGAGATCAACTGAGCCCAAAGCCAGCAGACAGGATTCCCCAGAAGAACCTTCAGTACCATCAGAGCCAAGATCCTCACAGATGCCTTCCTGCAGGACCAAATGCTTCCAATGGTGGGATGCTATGAAACAGGGGGATTTGGGCCCTTTAAGCAGTGCTTTCTTTTCTTAAAAATGTTTAGGGGTACTCTCATTTTTACTCAAGAAAATCACCATTTTATAGTTCAAATCGGGGGGGGGGGGATAAATACAGTAAATACAACAAAACTGACCAATCACCATACTAGATTCCAACTCAGGCATAGGCAAACTCCGCCCCGCCCCCAGATATTTTGGAACTACAATTCCCATCATCCCTAGCTAACAGGACCAGTGGTCAGGGATGATGGGAATTGTAGTCTCAAAACATCTGGAGGGCCGGAGTTTGCCTATGCCTGTTCCAACTCCTACTTCACACATTAAACACTTGCTTCTGTCCGAGACTCAGGAAACACCGTGACAGGAAATGAGGCCGCCATCAAGGGTAGTAACAGAACTGACGATTCACCGTGCTAGAGAAGAAACTAATTTTTTAATATATGAAAAAAGTTTCCTCTCCCGTTAGATTCACAAAAAGTTTAGGGGTATGCATACCACTGCGTCCCCGCAGAAAAAAGCACTTCCTTTAAGAAGCTGAACTTATCCACAAGGGGGTGAAGCAGGCATCCCCAAACTTCGGCCCTCCAGATGTTTTGGACTACAATTCCCATCCTCCCCGACCACTGGTCCTGTTAGCTAGGGATCATGGGAGTTGTAGGCCAAAACATCTGGAGGGCCGCAGTTTGGGGATGCCTGGGGTGGAGCTTTGGAGAGGTGGGAAGGGCAGAGGCTTAAAAAGGCTAAGTCTGCTCTCAACTTTTCTTGGACCATGTTTTTTCTCTTGGAGTGATGATGGCTCTGTGGGATTTGACATTGAGCCAGAACATGGTAAGGTAGCACCTAACTGCTGTGTGGAGGCATGTCTTCTCTCTCTTTTACCCATCCGGCTACCCTCCCAATCTGCTAGGCTTTTTATAAATCTAAGAATGGCACTGAACTTTTAAATTGGAAGGGTGGTGGTTCAGAAAGTTACAAAGGAATTCTCTCCCCATTTCTGTGTAGAAAACCAACCACCAGTACAAGGTGAGCCAGGCCCTGCTTTTAGGTTCAGCTTGGCTGGTCATGAACTCACCTTGACACCATTTATCCTCAGTCTTCGCTGCTGCCAAACTTTATTCTACAAGTGGGGAAAAGGTAAACCAGTTTCAGAGAAGATTGGGGGGAAGCAGAAGTTTCCTCTGTTCATGACACCACTACAAAGACTTCCATGCGTGCCAGAAGCTCAGACTGCATTGACCTTATTCTGCAGAACCAGCTGCCTAGACCTTCTCGTGCTACCGAAAGCTGACAATCAGGGAAACCGCAGGTCCTAGAGAATATCTGTGACTGTGAGCAAAGAGATAGCAAATCTCAGAATGTCTGTTTCTCTTTCCAAAAAAATAAAATAAAAATTGGAACTGCTGGGCTCTCGTGCTGATTTATTGGAGAGGTTATGTTCAACGATTTCCTCCAGAATCTATTTGTCCCAGGTAGCCCTAGTTCCTTCTGAACTTTGTCTGCTGACATAACTCACAAGTGACCTGTAACTTTCCGTTAGTTAATGCTGAATTTTATTGTACATTTATGCACAAAATCAATGAAGTAATAATGTGACCACAAAGGAAATACCAGGAGCAAAGAACTCGAAGGAGGTACAATATGAAAAAGAAAGCTGCACACCACCAGCAATCAAGGGCCAATGAACTTTTTGTTCTGGTTTGATGGAACAATTGGTGGCAAAGGCTGCAGCCTTGTGCACAGTACAGTTGAAAATCAGTTGAACCCCCACCTATTTGTTAGGATATCCATTGTTGCAAAGGCAAGGATGCTCTAAGCAGGCATGTCCAAAGTCCATTTCGGGGGCCTAATCCGGCCCCTGTGGCAGTTTATTTCCTGGGGTAAAATCCTAAGAAAAGGTCAACAACTTTGGTCGGCCCTCACAGCCCTTCATTTCATCAAATCTGGCCCTCTTTGAAAAAAGTTTGGACACCACAGTCTAAGGAGAGCAACTTGTACTCCAAAAAAATATATACCACAGGTTTTTTACTCTTGAACAAACTTCTCTCTGAATTGCCTTCCTGAAAATGACTCCCATCTGTCAAGTAATTATTAATGTCCCCTAGTCTAAAGCAATGAAATATTATTCACTGATTTTAGTCTTAACGGTAGATTATTTTATAAAGAAATAACAGAATGAGGAAAAATATGAATACCTTGAAAATAGAAAGGTGCTATTATCTTATCTCATCCTGTATCCTTGTGACTCAGGGTGACAAAGCATCAACACTATTTCTTGAACAGAATTCACCACAGAAGAATCTTGCTCTGCCACCCGCCCGCTAAGTTTGACATGCTTCTGTATATATTAATTCCATGAGCACCTACATCATTCTGCTTTGGAGCTTATTTTCTTTTTTAATTATTGACATTGATCCAAATCTATCTCATGGGCCTAAACCAGGTCGTAGCTGGATTTATAACCTTTCCTAGGGATTGATGGTTCTTTACCAGAGCAAAACAGATGTAAATTATGAGCCCGTGGCATTGTGACGCAACCTTGGTCTGAGTTGGCAATAGCAACCATTCCTATAGGAAAGAGAAAGAGTCCTTCGTTATATAGACTTACAGAAGGGCTGGATCCAGCGCTGAAGAAAATTACTTCAAAATAGTTTCAGCTTCACTGCCCACAGCAATCATTAAGTTCACTGTGTTGAGCACTGCTGCAGTTCTAAATTTAGTGAAATACTGCTTTCAATCAGGCTAATGAACATAGCATTCGCCCTCTTCAGAATTGCCAGCATTTTCGTTCTTCAGTTTCCAAGCAGTCCACAACAGATAGGCTGGGATCACTGGAAACATTCAAGCCTACCAAGAGGACTTAGGTTTAGCCCACTAGCATATATTTACACGAGGGATGCTCTATAGTACAGGAGGAGGTATAGGTTCATCACAGTTAAGGTAGCTAAGATCAAGGTACCTACGGCTAGGGAGGGAAGAGAAATACAGCACAGGTCACATTTAAATTCAAGCTTGCTGAATTTGCACGTTCCTCTAGTTACGAACTTAATTCGTTCTGGAGGTCCGTTCTTAACCTGAAACTGTTCTTAACTAGAGGCGTGCTTTCGCTAATGGGGCCTCTTGCTGCCGCTGTGCCGCCGGCACACGATTTCCGTTCTCATCCTGGGGCAAAGTTCTCAACCCAAGGTAACTCTTCCAGGTTAGCGGAGTTTGTAACCTGAAGCATTTGTAACTCGAGGTACCACTGTATACAAACTGAAACACAGCTGTCCTTCAAAAACTGCACTTTTCCGAATTTTGCAATGCAGTTTTCTGGCCAAGTAATGTGTACAAATATGCATGTCCTTGGGAGATGTGTGCATGAAGATGCAGATATTAATGGAAATGACATTCAAAAATATGTACATTATATAGGGGGAAATTGTGTTGCAAAATTGCAAACCAATGAGCATATTTAGAGACATTTGCACTATAATACTGGTGACTTTTCACGAGGAATTACAAAATGTTGTGGGAATCTGGAGAAGTGAAATTAAGAGTAGAAAGATGGGAAACTTAGAGAAATGGAAACTGACCTATTGACCCATCCTTACCTTAGGCTTGGATGTGAAAATGTTGGAGGAGGATTAGGTGGAATACCATCACAATTTCCTTGTCTCCCAACACTGCACACACTATTGTGGGTTACACAGCAGTAGAAAGCCCTAAGGGCACTAGGCAACCCCGTCAGGTTGGCGGGCTGCTGGAAAAAATCTGGTTCCACAAGCAGTCAAGCAGCAGGTCAGGTGGGTGGGAAAATACCTTGGCCTGCTTTTGAACAAGTTGCTCAGGCTTAAGACCGGGTCCATAGCCAGTAGCTTTATAGGGCATATTGAAACTCTTGGCTCCTTGTGTTACTCTGTGGACCATCCTAGATCTCTCGGTGGTCTTCTATACCCTCAACCATTGTATCCTTCAGAATTGCCTGTCTGGGATGGGAACTGGAGGCAGACACCATGTTTGGAAAATTCCACCTGATGGATGGAGTCCAGAATTGTTGGGGATTCTGGTTTAGTGTCATGGTACTTGTGCTATAGGGATGTGGGTGGCGCTGTGGTCTAAGCCACTGAACCTTGGGCTTGCCAATCAAAAGGCTGGTGGTTCGAATCCCTGCAACGGGGTTAGCTCCCATTGATCGGTCCCAGCTCCTGCCAACCTAGCATTTTGAAAGGACGTCAAAGTGCAAGTAGATAAATAGATACCGCTCCGGCGGGAAGGTAAACGGCGTTTCCATGCACTGCTCTGGTTCTCCAGAAGCAGCTTAGTCATGCTGGCCACATGACCCAGAAAAACTGTATGGGGACAAATGTTGGCTCCCTCGGCCAGCAAAGCGAGATGAGCGCCACTACCCCAGAGTCATTCACGACTGGACTTAACTGTCAGGGGCCCTTTACCTTTACCTTTTTTACTTGTGCTATGGTGTTCCACGTGGTTCTCTCTTGCCCATCACATTGTTGAACATCTAAATAAGGCTACTGGCTGAAGTGAGGAGCATCTGCATGTTTGATGGTACCTAGGTCCCTGCTCCTGCCAACCTAGCAGTTTGAAAGCACATCAAAGTGCAAGTAGATAAATAGGTACCACTCTGGCGGGAAGGTAAATGGCGTTTCCGTGTGCTGCTCTGGTTTGCCATGCTGGTCACATGACCTGGAAGCTGCACGCCGGCTCCCTCGGCCAATAACGCGGGATGAGCGCTGCAACCCCAGAGTCGGTCACGACTGGACCTAATGGTCAGGGGTCCCTTTACCTTTACCTTTAGCTCTATTTGACTTTTTCGTTTGTAACAAGTGAAGCACTGTTTAGTGTTGAACAGATACCTTGAGTCAGCAATGTTGGATAAGGCTAATAAACTGAGGAGACTAAGAGAAGACTGAGAGGAGATATGATGGTCATCTTCAAATATCTCATGGGCTGTCGCATGGAAGATTGAGTAAGCTTGCTTTCTCCTGCTCTGTAGGGTAGGACTCGAAACAATAGCTTCAAGTTACAAGAGATTCTTACGAAATATCAGGAAAAACTTGACAGTAAGATCTGTTTGACAGTGGAACGGTCTCCCTCGGGCAGTAGTGGACTCTCTCCTTCCTTGGAAGTTTTGAAGCAGAGGTTGGATGGCCACCTGCCATGGATGCTTTAGCTGAGATTCCTGGATTGCAGGGGGTTGAACTATAT
The DNA here is from genome assembly GCF_965207765.1 of Zootoca vivipara. Lineage (NCBI taxonomy): Eukaryota > Metazoa > Chordata > Lepidosauria > Squamata > Lacertidae > Zootoca > Zootoca vivipara. Next base: position 14,936,073 of record NC_142594.1, on the reverse strand, counting down.
TTGACCCTTGAGGTCCCTGCCAACTCTACAATTCTTTGATTCTATCTGGAGGCTGATCCAGACAAGACTGAGATGCTGTTAGCTAATAGCGCTCTGTTCATCTTCTCTGGGTGAAATCACACTCTCCCATAAAAGCAGGCCCATAACTTGAGGATGCTGTTAGATCTAGTCCTTTCATGAGACTATCCGCCACTGTCTGTGGCATGAAACCCTTTCACCAGTGGGCATGCCAGCTGTGGCTTCTCCTAAACCAAGTGAGCCTTGCTATAATTATCCTCCTAATGCCTAGATTAGGATATTAGATTACTGTAATGCGTCATAATGAGGCTGCCTCTGAATATTGTTCAGAAACATCAGCTGCTTCAGGAAACAGCTAGGTTATTAATTGGAACGGTCTGTTTTGCATGTGTTGATCCTCGCTGTCTTCCGGTGAATTTCAAGGCACAAAGTGCTGCTGGACTCAACCTTTAAAGCTTTAAATATTTTTGAACCGGAGTACTTGAAGGTCTACCTTCTCCTGTATGAATCTGCTTAGTTTCAAAGTTCAGCATTCGGATGCCCACCTCTGATTAATGAGAGGCAGGTGGAAACTAGGCAGGAGGTCTTTTAAATATTGCAGCAACATTTTATCTCTTAGATAAAAGCCTTGGAAATCAAAGCCTGCAAAAGGAAGGATCTGTGGTTCTGCTGCTTTTATCGAATTGATTTCTACTGAGTTTTCTTTTTTTAAAAGCTGATTTTGACATCTGCATCTTTGTTGGTTTTGTATGCATGATCTTATTATTTAATTGATTTTTTATTTTATTTTTTTAAAAAACCCATAAGCCTCTTGTTTTGGGTGGCAGAGGGTTAGTAGAAAAGCCATATATAGATATATTAAATATAAATACAGTGGACGCTCGGGTTGCGAACATGATCTATGCGGGAGGCACATTCACAACCCGCAGTGCCACGTCTGTGCATGCGCAGGTCTCAATTCGGTGCTTCTGTGCATGTGCAAAGCATGATTTAGTGCTTCTGCACATGTGCAAGTGCCGAAACCTGGAAGTAACCTGTTTGGGTTCAGCGCGGGACGCAACCTGAAAAGATAAGGCAGTGATATATCAGTAGATCTGGGAAATGTAGCTTTCCAAGGGCACCTGGCACTCTATAGATGTTGCATACCAGTAGCCCTAGGAAATAATACTTATTGGATCATTGCAGCAGTGTTCTGGGCAACAGAAGAGCGTGGCCTCCTTTCCTTCCTCCTGCTGCCAATACAAGAGCAGCTGCCATATAACCAGGTGGGTGGAATGAAAGTTGTGGGTAAGTGGGGGCTGATAATTAGAGAATAATTATTCAGGATCTATAATAAACTGAAGTACAGTGGCACCTCGGGTTAAGAACTTAATTTGTTCCGGAGGTCCATTCTTAACCTGAGGTACCACTTTAGCGCGTGATTTCTGTTCTCATCCTGAAGTAAAGTTCTTAACCCGAGGTACTACTTCCAGGTTAGCAGAGTCTATAACCTGAAGCATTTGTAACCTGAAGTACCACTGTACTTCCTGATGTTTGTGTGGGGCAGAGGGAGAATAGCTCAGTTTGCCTAGCCCAAAAACAAAACAAAACTAGGGACCTGTGTGTGATCAGTGCTTTCACCCGGCTTCCCATTCATCAAACTCAAGCCAATGTCTTCAGGGACCCTTGTTTGAAGAAAATAATTTAGCAGTGGCACAATACAGAGAGTTTATTTACAACTTGTGTGAGCAAAATACTCCCTTCTATGCAGAGTTTCATTGCCACCTTTGTGGTGTGGACAGAGAGTGGTCGCTGGGGAGATGAAATCACTAGTCTTTCACTTGCATGGCGAGGCCCTGGGTCCCATGGTTCCCTTAAATGAAAAACACACCAACACAAATGTTTAGGTTAATGGGATAAAATAGGCCCCAACTTTATTGGTTACAGATGTGAGCAGTTTGGCTTAGACATTGGGTGAAACCGGGCTATATCCTGACTCCTGCCCGTCTGCATAAGGGTAAACCACCATAGCTGCCAAGTTTTCCCTTTTCTCGCGAGGAAGCCTATTCAGCATAAGGGAAAATCCCTTTAAAAAAGGGATAACTTGGCAGCTATGTAAACCACTAGTAGGGCGAGCCCTATGCTATACAGTGAACCCTCCGGATACGAACTTAATTCGTTCTGGGGGGTCCATTCGCACCCCGTAAATTACATAAATAGAGGGCGTGATCGAGCACTTCTGCACATGCGCGCGGCGTGATTGAGCACTTCTGTGCATACACTTCCAGGTTTGCCGTAGCCATAACCCAAAGATTCCCTATCCAGAGGGATACGTAAGTAGAGGTACGACTGAACATCAAATCGGGGCACCCCCAGGGTTCCTGATGGGGTCTTGGCATTGCCCTAGCACACGCCCAGGCTTCGGACAGGAACCACACACCCCAGATCCCATAAACAAGGCTTACCCAGTGCCTAACCGCCACTCGAGCCCCAAAGGCTCGCTGCCAACACCCTCACACCTGCAACCAATCTCTAATGCCCTTAAGGATATCGACTAGCCAAATGTCGCCATCATTGTGAAACAAGGACTCCTGGTCAAAAGTAATGGCGGGGCTGCCGTATCGCCCAACCATTCAATAGTTGCACCTTCTGTGCCACCGCACAATTAGCAATTTTCTTGGCCCTGTTGATTGCCGCCGGGTGGGGGGCAATTATGCCAACAACGCCTCTCCAAAAGCTGGGACCAAATTAAAGTCGAGTCCGGGTTTATTTACAACCTGTGTGAGCAACATGCTCCCTTCTATGCAGAGTTTCACTGCCAGCTTTGTGGTGTGGACAGAGTGATCGCTGGGGGGGGGGGTTGAAATCACTAGTCTTTCGCTTATAGGAAGACAGATGCACATTATCAATAGTGCACTTGCATTGCAACTGACATTTGAGATGAACTATGTACTGTATAGGCAAGTAGCTAAAGGATATCGAGGCACAAAGCTCATTTACTGTACTTCTGTAGGGTTTAAGGATGATCACCATATTGGCTTAGAGATAGGTCCAGACAGACAAGTCCACAGTTACTCTATTCTTCTCCATATTCCTTTTTAAATCTTCTTCTAATTACACCAGCATAAATACCACCACTGATGATCTTTTTACAGTACCAATGAGACTATGTTATTGCTTTTTAAAAAAAAACTCACTTTGAAATATGTTTGCGATTTCTTTGAGTTTTAATATATTACATTTATTCAATAGATTTATATCCTGCTTTTCAGCTGGAGTCCTCAAAGTGGCTAACACATTTATAAAACACCAAAGGCAAACAAAAAACAAAAGGCTTAGAAACCCAACCAATCCAACCAGCTCCACTAGTGTAGGAGGCAGCATCAAATGTTTCTTCCTGCAGGCAGTTACCAACCAATCAAATATAAACACATAGCAATGCATACGAGCATTTACAATTTCAGCGAATTAAATGACATTACTTAACAGGGGACACTCCCCTCCTTCTTCCAAACTCTCAGCGGAATGAATGCATTCCTTGTTGGTCTTTTAAAATCAGTTTTCTTCTCTCTTTTTTATATTCTGGGTATTCATATTGTGCTTCTCTTGTCAATCTAGGCATCTTGCAAGAGGCAAAACCATCCAGTCAACCTCTATGCAGCTCTTCTGTGCTAATGAAGGGGTGGGAGAGGGCAGGAGAGGAGAGAAATTCCCTTCCTTTCACACTCTATGTGTGAATCGGGTGTTTATGGGCTCTCCAGTTCAGATAAGCAGAGAACAGCCACCACCCCTTAGCAGGGTTAGCGTGTCAGTGCAGACCCACCGGCCAATTCTGCCCATAGCTGCCAAGTCTCCCGTTTTCCCCGGGAAACCCCCGTTTTTCCAGCTGTCCCCAGCCGAAAAAAACGGGTTTTTTTGTTTTTCCCCGGTTTAGTCTGGTGCGACGGCCATTTTGGAACTGGGCGGAGCATGCTCAGAAGCGACTTTTGATGCTGCTCTGCCCAGTTCCAAAATGGCTGCAGCGTGACTTCTGGTGTGGCAGCCATTTTGGAACTGGGCACAGCAGCATCAAAAGTCACTTCTGAGCATGCTCCGCCCAGTTCCAAAATGGCCACCGTGCTACTTCCAGTATGCTACTTTCGGTCCGGTCCCTTATTTTTCAGAGAGGAACTTGGCAGGTATGATTCTGCCACAGGTGGAAGCTGGACTGCTACTGCCTCAAGGGTTCCCTTTCAGTGGCTATGGCAGCATTCACCATCAACCACAGCTGCTAGAAAAGCTAACCAACGGACTTAAATTCTCCCAGGGACAAGCGAAGGAAGATGCCTTCACCCCAATGTGGTTCCCCTTTATCACATCACAGCTCAACAGGACAATGAAGTTATCCACCCCAACAGCACACGAATCAATATGGCTAACCTGACCCAACAACCAACCCCTCACCACCACACCCAAACAAACAAACCACACTGCAACCAACTGGATTGCCCTTAGCTCTTGCAACATTAATATATATTGTTGCAAAAGCCAGGGGCCTGCCCCTCTCTCTGCCAAGCAGTGGCAAGAGCCCATGGGGTCCCAGGCACCCGGACAGGGTCTGTGTTCCTTTGGAGAATGGAAAACACAAAGGAGACTGTTGTGGCTTTAAGAAATATGCTTTATTCACCTATTTACACCTTCCGTCTGCATGGAGGGAGTCCGGATCTCATGGCATTGTCATTTCAAGAGGCAGCAGTACAAGCAGCCGGCAGCCAGCCTCCCCCAGAGGTGGATCTCAACTCTTCGTCCTCCCAGCAACCCTTTTCCTTCCCCTCAAACATACACCCCATCACCTTGGTATCATCTCACTCCCCAATGGCCCGTCAACACCCTTCGTCAGGTTAACAGGTTCGCAGCTTGGCTGGTTTGCATAAGCCAGCCCAGGAATTCCTTGAGTTCCCTATCTGGCACCAAAGCGGAGCTAGCTGCTCTGGCACCCAGAGTGGTGCACACCTGCTGTGCACCCGGGGGCAGGGCCCTGGGGGTGGGGCGAGCTTCCCAGGGGGTAGGATGCCCATGGAGGCGGAGTGAGCCACCCATGGGGGGCTGCTTCCTGAGCGGTGGGGGGAGGGAGCCGTGCGGCTTTGCCAGCAGCCTTTCTCCCTTCCCTCTTGCTTTTGACAGCTCGGGGGAGGCTCCCTCCCCCCAGGAAGCAGCTCCCTCCCCCCCGAGCTGTCAAAATGAAGGGGGAGGGGGGAAGCTGCCGGCAGGGAGACGCAGCTCCGCTCCTTCCCCCGACAGCTCAGGGTAGGCTTGGGAGTCGCGGGCGGGTGGCACGCCAAATGTTACCCCCCTCAGTGATGACACCTGGGGTGGGCAGCCCCCCCTGGCACAATTCTGCACTTTAATCCATATCCCAATTAATCAAATCCCTGGCATTTATTAATTTCTGGGATTCGGGGGAATCTCTTCCTTAAATCTATAATGCTATAAACAAAGGGCCTATCCGCATGATGCTGACATAACCCCTACACTAACTCTAGGCAACAGAATGAAAGAACACAATGAAATATTTAATAAAAACTGTTTTTTTTTAAACAAACCAAAACTGGAGGGCCACAAGCTCCCCTGCCCCGATTTGCAGCACCTGTTTTCATGAAGCAAATAAATAAATAAAAAGGAAATAAAAATCCAGGTCATTCTCATCTTTGGCCTGCCGAGTCTAATATTACAACCAGGTATCAGATGTCAAGCTGACAAGGATCCTAACCATCTCCAGCATGCGTATTAGAATAATCATTCTGCTTTCAGGAGCATTTCTCAGCAAATAAATTAGCTCGTGTTACAAAGTTTATTTGGCTTCTCTACAGGCCCCAACTTCCTGACTCAAAGGATTGTGTGAAACGAGGGGCAGAGAAAGGAGGCTGTTGGAACACATGGTAGCCCATCGACCATATGCTGTATCACAGCTGAACTGTTACCAGCATTGCTTTCTTTCTTTCTTTCTTTCTTTCTTTCTTTCTTTCTTTCTTTCTTTCTTTCTTTCTTTCTTTCTTTCTTTCTTTCGTAGTTGTTGCTAATAACTTTACGTAAAGCGGTGGGAATCTCGCTTTGCAAGCTTGCAAAAGACTCCGCTTTAATGTAGCCCAAACCGGAGGAAGATGAAGCCTAATGAAGTCAAAGGAAGAGAAGCTTTGCATCAGAGAATAATAATGAGGTCTCATTAGCAGCAGTAATCAAGGTTTCTCTAACAACACTTACACTAGTATAATTGTTAAGGGAGTAAAAGAACAGGAAAACCACAATGAAGTTATGCAAGGGATTAGCTTGGTCCCTTATCTCTTTTTTCTCCCATTAGGGAATTGGAACTCCAGCATTTTGATTAATTATCCCCGAAGTTTTGCCCATTAGAATATTAATATTCTCACAGGAAAGAAACTCTACCTTGTCTCCTTGAGAGCGCGGATCAAACCGGCTCCCCGAAAAATAACAAGAAGCTCTATTTTTAAACAAGCGAGGCTATGCAGCCCATTACTTAAAATGTTTGAAGGCACCAGGGTATTAAAACCGAGAGATGGAGATAATGAAACTGTGGCAGTTCATGCACCAAGAGGGATTTGGTTTAACCTTGGCTTTTAAAATATTTGTAAAATAGTACAATCTACATGAGCTTTAAATGAAGGAAACTTTCTTCCTCCACCACCCGCCCCCAAATTGCTGTGAGATGCTAGGAATTTCACCACTACAAAAAGAGCAATACTTCAGATTTTAAAATGCTGTTGGGAGCCAGAATACACTTGCTTATTTATCAGCGAGAAAATTTACCTTAACTTTTTCAGTTCTGAATCAGCATAGTTCAGGGCATTTTATCTCACTCCCTTACTTTCTAGAGACTCTTGTGCTAGACAAAAACTGGCAAGCACTTCGTTTATACTGCAATTGTTAAGGGAATTACTTTCTTATATCAAGGTATGTCCCGAGATTGACAGTTTTTCAAATTATTCATATCCAGAAATATCACAAAGGACTCCTACAGCTCACAGTTCAAACTCTTCCAATTAGCATTCTGCTTCAGATTTTTTTAAACGTGAAACTTAGTTGTTCCTGATGAGGACTTACTGCTCGCTAATTCCAGTTCATCAAAACTGATTTAACCGTTTGGCACTAGCAAACATTGATGCTTTTTAATTAAGTTTTTTTAAAAAATCTACTAAGGCTTCTGCTTTGTTTGCTAAGTATGGAATGTGGGTTTAGTTCAAACCCCCTAGTCTTATTAGACATAAGCAGTGCTATTTTTCTAGAAAAAGAGGTGCCAGAACTCACCATGAACACCTTCCTTGTTCTCTTATAATGGCAATGGCGCCCATCTGAGAGGTGCCGGAATGGAGTTCTGGCAAGTTCCTGCTGAAAAAAAGCGCTGGACATAAGGACTCGGGTCTCACGGTTCAACTGGTACCATGCATGGATTGCCTTTTGGGGGGTTGGGACTGTGCTCGTGTTTATCAGCTGTTTAGGAGAGCAGTTGTTGGATTTTGTGCCAGCAACTTGCCATACAGTTCATTGGCACAACCACTGAATATCTCAGTGGTTAATGCACATAACACACACACAGAGCTTACCTTCCAAGTCCCGGACTGCAGAATCCGGGACCGGCAGCCGTGTGACACCGGGAGTTGCGTCGACGTAACTTCCGGTGTCGCTTTGCCCTTCTATGGGCACCAAAAATGGCTGCCGCCGGCTTCGAAGGTCGCTTGTACGCATGTCAGGAAGTGCGTCGACGCAACTTCCGGTGTCACTCCGCCCATCTATGGGCACCAAAAATGGCCGCCGCCGACACCGGAAGTCGCATCTATGCGACTTTTGAAGCCGGTGGCGGCCATTTTTTGTACCCATAGAAGGGCAAATCGGAAAGAAAAAATGGCCGCCGGCAGGAGAAAATAACGGAGAAAAATGGGAGGCGAAGTGATATGGGGGACCACCGGGAAAAGGTAAGTAAAAACGGGGGTTTCCCGGGGAAAACGGGGGTACTTGGCAGCTATGCACAGAGAGAGATTGGGAATACAGTGTTTCTTGATACTGGCATTTCTTCTGGCCAACTTCCCATTTTCAAAATAATGATGATGATAATAATAATAATAATAATAATAATAATAATAATAATAATAATAATCAGGCCCGTCTTAACCACATCAAGCGCCGTGGTGCAAAGGTCCCTCCACCGCCGCCCCCCCCCCAGACTCACCGTGGACGCAGAGGAGGGACATGGCACAGGCGGGCCGGGTGCCGAGGGCGGGGCGGGCTGCCTGGTTGTCCTCTGGGGTGCCGCTGCCGCCTCCTCCGACGCGGAGGCCTCTGCTGGGGGGCGGTGCCACGCAGCGCCCGGCCTCTCATCCCCCTCATTCCCAGCCGGCACGGGAGCGGGCGGGGCCAGGCCAGCCAGGCCAGGCCAGGAGAGATAAAGGGCACTCTGTGCAAGCTCAGGAGCCCCCTCGCCCGCCCCGCTGCGCGCCCGGCTCGCCGCCGAGCTGTGGCCCCCAGACCACTTCCCTGGCGCCCTCCAGCGCCCAGCGCCATGGTTCAACACGCCTCTATGGCTAGGATGGGCCTGATAATAATTTATTATTTGTACCCCGCCCATCGGGCTGGGTCTCCCCAGCCACTCTGGGCGGCTTCCAGCAAAGATCAAAATACAATAAAATGTCACAGATTAAAAACTTCCCTAAACAGGGCTGCCTTCAGATGTTTTCTAAATGTCAGGTAGTTGTTTATCTCTTTGACCTCTGATGGGAGGGAATTCCACAGGGCGGGCGCCACTACCGAGAAGGCCCTCTGCCTGGTTCCCTGTAGCTTTGCTTCTCGCAGTGAGGGAACCGCCAGAAGGCCCTCGGCGCTGGACCTCAGTGTCCGGGCTGAACAATGGGGGTGGAGACGCTCCTTCAGGTATACAGGACCGAGGCCGTTTAGGGCTTTAAAGGTCAGCACCAGCACTTTGAATTATCATTTGCTTTTTCCATATCATATGACTACGTGGTTGGCATAAAAGCAGATGCTAATTTTCCAACGATATCCCCTGCTAATCACAAAGAACCTAAAGCTATTCCATAGTTCTGGCATGTTGTTGGGAATTTAGGAAGGAAATACATGTAACAGGTGTCACACTTACAGTGCCTGTCTACACATTGTCCCATTGTGCTCCTAGATATAGGAGTGCAGTTACATGCACTGAAATTGTGGCGTCTCCTTTTTCCATTGCCTTGCACTTCCATGTCTCCTTGTTAAGAGATGTGTTCTGAGCTGTTCCTAAACAGCAACAGCCACTGTTAACGTTCTTTATGGAATCGTCCCATCTCTAACAAAATATCACACCTGCTAGATTTTAAGCAGATTTTTTTTTCTTTTACCGTGTTACCAATGGGTTGATACTGAAGTGAAAATGAAAAATGATGCCCGGACCTTCACAGTTACAGCCTTTCTGTGTGTCTCATACTATTGTATGCTATAATATATATTTTTTTCTATAACTGCATCTTCACACAGTGGATCCCCCCCCCCCACTTTTGGACTATGCTACATTTCAGTACAGAAAAATATGTCCTTTTCTAAATTTAAACAAGATCTGTACTCCTACAGCTAAATTAGCACTGGAAGGGAACAACCGTGGAGATGAAAACTTAAATGCATGAAGGAAGTTGTTGTTGTTGTTGTTGTTGTTGTTGTTGTTGTTGTTGTTGTTGTGTTCCCCTCCCCTCCAGTTTTGATTTTTAAGAATGTGGCTAAACTTATCAACTCCTCCAGTAATAATTTTAAAACAAGCAGCTTACATAGAAAAATCAAGGTATTTAAGGTAACCTTTCCCCCAAATTGCTCAGGGCTAGTAGTCGGTAATGCCAGCTAAGCCCATGTTTCAGGGGGAGGGGACTGGTGATATTTCCAGCGATGCTGAAATGTCTTTGTATTTTCTGGGAGTGTTTTCCAATTCCCTCCCGGGCCTGAACACTCATTGAATACACCAGCTGCCAGTATAATGGTAATGTATGTCAGGACCTGGTATGATGTGATCATGGTATTGCTCTGCACATCTCATTGAACTCTGTGGGACTTAATCCCTAAGTCAGTGGTTCCCAACAGGTGGTCCGGGGACCCCCAGGGGTCCGCGAGCTATGCCAGAGGGGTCCTCAAGATCCTATTAGAATAAAAAATATATTAAATATATTTCGTATGATAACAGATTTTTTGTTTTGGCCGCTTCCTGCATGAGCAGAGTCTAGCGCAAAACTAGAATTAGATAGAGGCAGTAGTTCTGCTGTATGCCGCAAGGACTACAAGAAACTTGGAGATAAGGCAATGAAAAAGATCCTTCCATTTGCAACCACATATCGGTGTGAGCAAGCATTTTCTTCCATGGGTTTCATGAAAAACAAATATAGGAATCGGCTCGACATGCGGTCGGATTTCAGAGTGAAAGTTTCAAGTTTGGAACCTAATATTTCAGAAATAATGGACTCAAAGGACAGATTTAACTCATCTCATTAAGAACTGAAAATTAAAACTAACTGTATACTGATGGAGTACTCTGTTGTAACTGTAAAAAACGTATAAATATAAAATATAGAAAGACTCTTAATTTGGTTCTCACTTTTTAATTTTAGGATTAGGAATTAATGGGGGTCCTTGTCACAATAGCGGCTCGATGAGGGGTCCTCGAGAAAATTTTGTTGGGAACCCCTGCCCTAAGTAAACATGGGTGAGAGTCACCTGTAAAGCTGATACAGCTTGCAAAACTATCTACTCCTCAGACTGGGGAAAACAGCTTGACAGCTCCCTCACACCTTTCCCCGCCTCTCTTGGTCACTTCTCAGTTTATCTCTGCAGTGTCGTGACATACTACTCCAAAGGAAATGTATCCTATTGCTCGGGGAAAGGCATTAAATGATATCTTTATTTTCTGATTTTCTGTCTCCGGAAATCAAGCTTCCTTTTTGCTAGTTCACCGGCAATGGTTTCTTGATGCTTGTAAAGTCCTTGGGGAGATGCTAAGTATGTTAAAAGCTGATATTCTTGAAAACAAATCTCTCTCTCTCTCTCTCCAATGTTCGGCTGGTGGGTATCCTGTGAAAAATTGAAGTAGGTATGTCTTGATTGCTTTCATGCTAAATGGAGTGAACATTGGGGCTGATTTCCCAACAGCCAGACAGTTTTTCCCATTAAGCTCGATTTGTTGAAACTCTTTGCTATGGCAATCCTCGTTTATGGATCTCCTGCGAAAAGAAATCAACCATCGCCAATCCTCAAAAGGGGTGAAGTTATACTTCCGTTACAGTCAATGGCCTTTCCAAGCCTCAGACCTCATCTAGATAGTTAGTCATGACTAAGTTCCACTGAAGTCAATGATATCAGTTATTTGCATATGACCTCTAGCCCCTTCCCAGAGCTGCAATTCCCAGAAAGGTTTAACAATGCGGCTTAGATGCCGGTTCAGTCTGCTGCCTAGGTGCTGCCTGCTGGTGGGAAACATCAAGGCCTGACAGTTCATTATATTTGAATTCCTTATATTTGAATTCAATTCAAATCAAACACCTTTGTTTGTTTGTTTTTAATTTTATTTCAAAACCAGAAAATAACAGGGGGGTACAATACAAACTTCAGTTTCAAAAATACAGACATCTAATTCATTTGCTAACATAGGTCCATTACCTAAATTGCCCACATTGAAATTAAAATATGCATCATTACTCTAAACTTCTCTTTACTATATATAAATACAACGCAGTTAGAAAATTTATATTCTAAATAATATTATAAATTCCCACAAACCCCCCCACTCCCCCTCGCAAGTGTGTGATCTCAGAATTTTATTTCTTCCATCTTGTTGTTTTTTCGATTTAGTAATTGTCCAGTTAATTCTTTTATTCTTTTCTTACTTACCCCTGTGCTTTTTACCCATTATCTATTATTATTTCAATTCTGGAACAATATTTTTTCATGTATTCCTTCACTCCATCCCATTCTTATTTTCTGATTTGTATGGCCTCTAATAATTGCTGTCAATTTTGCCATTTCTACAAACTTGCAGAGTTTATTTTGCCATTCTAACACTGATGGGATTTTCTCCCCCTTCCAGTTCTTTGCAATCAGTATTCTGGCCACTGAAGTCACGTAAAGGAATACATTTCTCTTATATCTGGGGATAAGATCCCCAAATCAAATACCTTTATTGGCATCACAGTATAAAACATTTCAGGTCACTGGGATAATTAAGCAGGGCAAAGGTGAAGCTGTCGAGGATCGTAAAGTCACATTGTGATCGAGTGCACTTAGCTATTTTGCTTATACAGTATTTGAATTTGTAGGGACACGGGTGGCGCTGTGGTCTAAACCACTGAGCCTCTTGGGCTTGCCGATCAGAAGGTCGGCGGTTCAAATCCGGCAACAGACTGAGCTCCTGTTGCTCTGTCCCAGCTCCTGACAACCTAGTAGTTCGAAAGCACGCCAGTGCGAGTAGATAAATAGGTACCACTGCGGCAGGGAAGTAAACAACGTTTCCATGCGCTCTGTTTCTGTCACGGTCCTCCATGCACCAGTAGCAGTTTAGTCATGCTGGCCCCATGACCCGGGAAGCTGTTTGTGGACAAACGGCGACTCCCTCAGCCTGCAAGTGAGATGAGTGCCACAACCCCATAGTCGCCAATCCCACCAATCCAACAAATGCAATTGAAATTCTCACTATAATCCGGATAACCTTGTCCCTGGATTGTGTGCCTCTTTGTGAGAATTTCAACTGCATTTGTTGGATTGGCGGGATTACAGAACTATCGCCGGGCTCCACAATATGTGCTGTACACCTTTGACAATTACTTTCTTACTTTATGGACTAGCAATACTACAAGCATTATCATTGGAATGAACTCTTTCATACCTTTGAACTTCCTACAGTATTCTATGGGAGCAAGGGACTTGATTGGAATTTTGAAAATTGACGTCTTAGTTTTGGTTTAGTTTATATTTAATAATCATGCAATATTGAGACAATTATCAGCTGGTCACATCTGTTTTGTACTTGTGTTGGAAGCTGCCCAGAGTGGCTGGTATTATTATTATTATTATTATTATTATTATTATTATTATTAGTCTTTCAATGAAATGTGCCTGACATGAATGAATTTCTTTTGGGGGGAAACCTATCAAAGATCCATGTCTGAGGAAACATAGTTCTTTTTAAATCAGAATTCTCGTGTTTATTTTAAAAATCACACACACACACACACACACACACTCTCTTATTTCCAAAGACAATTACATACAGGAAATAAAAAGAAAATAATTATAAATTAAATACAGGGTTGCTTCCTCTTTAAGTGAACATGCCTCCCCATTTCCAAACCCTTTCCCTTGTATTTTGTTTCATTGCTTTGCTGTTCTGCTCCTTTTTTTTCCCCTAGCGGTAGTCCTCACTTCTACCCTCTTTTTAATAATAATAATAATAATAAAGTAAAACAGCCGTACAGTACAGTTACTACCCTACAGAAAAGCAATCCTTCACCCACATGGGAACATGGCGACCTTATGCAGAATCATACCTTTGGTCTGTGTATCCAGTATTGTCTGCAGTATTGTCTGCAATGACAGCTGCTCTCCAGGGTTTCAAGAAGGGGGCGCCCCCAGCCCTATCTACAGATGCTGGAAATCTAACCTGGTGCTCTGCCACTGAGCTATGCTCCTTCCCACCAATCATTAGGAGGGGGGAAGCTAAAACGGGGCACATATTATTGATAACCCAGCTGCGCCTTTATTTAGTTTACTATTCCAACCCTTTCCCACACATAATGCTTAATCTTTAAATATTTAGGGATCTTTCTTCCCCTGGTGCTACAATCAATGCAGAGCCCCAAGCATGCCTTTTGAATCTTTTCTCCCCGCAAATCTTGGCTCATAGCCTCACAGTGGTGTGCTAATCCCAGTCACATACACTTCCTGACAGTTTCCGAGCCTGGTTTTTCCAGTTAATTCAACACAGTCTCGGTGTAGCATTTGAGACATTTCCTTAAGGGTTTTTCCAAGTCTTGACAGAGATCTTTCTCGGAGGAGAGTCAGCCAGAGCTGGGAATTGTCTTGCAATCCACTCAGCGTTTACATCTTAATTACTAAAGGCTTTACAAAAAAAAAAAAAAGACAACATAGATTGTTTTTCTGCTTTTCATGAGCAACATGTGTAGGCAAAAACTGTTCGAAGTTTATTGCAGCGGGAAATCAGACCAATTTTGTTTGCCATACTTTTAAGTCCAAATAAAAACAGCGTGCTGGTAAAAACTCTGACCACCCATACCCATAAGTATCTAATCTAGGTAAAAGGTATGGGACCCCTGGATGGTTAAGTCCAGTCAAAGGTGACTATGGGGTTGCGGCGCTCATCTCGCTTTCAGGCCAAGGGAGCTGGCGTTTGTCCGCAGACAGCTTTCCGGGTCATGTGGCCAGCAGGACTAAACCACTTCTGGTGCAATGGAACACCGTGACGGAAACCAGAGCACACGAAAACGCCATTCACCTTTCCGCCGCAGCGGTACCTATTTATCTACTGGCACTGGCAGAAGCTGGGACAGAGCAACGGGAGCTCACCCCGTCGCAGGGATCTGAACCACCGACCTTCCGATCGGCAAGCCCAATAGGCTCAGTGGTTTAGACCACAGCGCCACCCGCGTCTCCTAGTATCTAATCTAGGCTTTCCTCAACATGGTAACTTCCAGGTGTTGCTGGACTACAACTCGTGTGATCTCCAAGCATTGGCGATGCTGGCTGGGAGTGATGGGAGTTGTGGTCCAGAACATTTGGAAGGCACTATTTGAGGAGAGCAGATCTAAACATATGCCTGAGAGCACTTGCAAACATCTGCTTCTCCAGCAAAAGCAACTACAAACCCAGAAGCCTCAAAGACTAGTAGTGGGGTAGAGAGCTGGGGGTGGGAATTACATCTGGCAACCAATGTGCCCCTTTGGTTTCAGATACATGGGTAGAAGAGTCTAAAAAGCCCAGGACACAAATTTTCACCACCCTCTAGAGGCTATGGTGGTTCATTTACCAAAAGCAGTTGTGGTGTTTGTCCATTCTTTGGGGTATGACTGTAAAAGAGACTAATATATTTAATGTGAACTTTTTGGCCTGCAAGAGTGCCTTCCTTGTGGACATCTGCTTGGCTACAGTGAGAGCAGAACACTAGGCTAGAGGGTCCTTTGGCCTCATCGTGTTGAGCTCTCATGTTCTTAAAGCATTCTGTTGTGATTATGTTTCTACTTAAGTTAGAGGATAGCCTAATGCAAAGGAATTCTCCAAAAAAAACAGGTCATATCCCATTACTATCATTGAGACTCTCTGAATGTATCAGACCAGTTTTCAATATTAAAAAAAAGCAAAATATTGCAAATTTGCAAAAAGAAGGACTTAGAAAAGTATAGCACATGAAATATTTTAACAAGTTTTGTGTTTCAATTGATCAGCTCCTTATAAGAATAATAAAAAAATTATGTAAAACAGCACTGGGAAAAAAAATTAAAATGTAATTTCTGTGACACTATTCAATAATTTCCCAAGGGATAGAGTAGAAGCACAATTATATAAGATACGTTTAAATTAGATTGGATAAAAGTGCTGGAAAATATACTGTTGGGAACTATTCTGCAGTAGAAACAAGATAAAGGACCTAATACAATTCTTCCATTTCTAATTTCTATTATTCATACGGCACACAATGGAGGCAAATTATTTTTAATAATAAAACAAACACTCTTAAAGCTCTTTACTTTCCTGCATTAAGTAGTGATAAGGCTCTGTAAGGCTGAATAATTTGACCTGCTAGCTACTGCTTCTAAATTTAAAACAAATTAATGCTCCAGATTTAAAGCACGATTTCATAAATGTCCACTTACATTATTTTAACTAGTTTTGCTTAGCAATTGAATCTTTCTCAAATGAAAGAGTTCTTCTGCTACACACCCAGGAATCATTGTCCTGGGACTCCAGAACGAAGGTGTGTTTGTGTAATAGAGGAGATAACAGAGAATGCTTTTCTTGTCCTCTTGTAATGGCAACGGTGCCTGCCTGAGGTGCTGGAACTGAGTTCCGGACAGTCCCGGATGAAAAAAGCCCTGATTTCTGCGCAAATTAAGCTATCGGCTGGCTGATCTCAATAGTATTGTTTTTTGTTTTTGTTTTTCATTTTTATTTAAAACAGAGAGGGAGAAGCAGGAGAACTGGGGTGTGACATAAATTTCCCAGGATTCTGGCCACCTGGGCCACCCCCCTAACAATGTCCCTGATCTGAATCCAGGGTTTCTCAGTACAACTTGACACCTTCTCCGCTACACCGTACAGTGGTTTGCAAAATGACCTTGATGTAAATACATTTGAAGAGAACCTGGAGGAGCCATTGTATGGCTGCTGAGGGACACCTGCTCATTATCGCCTGTGACCAAACTCATAACAAAACTTCTTAATTGTCATTCAACTTTCCCCTTCAATGTGCCTTGTTCTCCAGTGCTGTACGAATTGAGCAAGTTTGTCCAAATACAAGAGGAGAATTCCAGTTTCATTCAATGAAGGGAGTAAAAATTCTGACTATCCACCTCATATTCTGGAGTCCGGATGGGCATCCTAATGAAAGCAATATATGTTGTAGACGGATAGCATTTCAATGCATACCCATCACCCCAAGGCCATAGCTGCCAAGTCCGGATCGTAAAGATCCGGGATCGGCAGCTTGCGTGACGCAACTTCCGGTGGCGCTTCGCCCTTCTATGGGCACCAGAAAATGGCGGCGCCAGCGCCGGAAGTCGCTTCCACGCATGACCGGAAACACGTAAAAGCGACTTCCGGCGCCGGCGCCGCCATTTTCTGATGCCCATAGAAGGGCGAAGCGCCACCGGAAGTTGCGTCACGCAACTTCCGGTCATGCGCGGAAGCGACTTCCGGCGCCGCCATTTTCTGGTGCCCATAGAAGGGCAAAGCGGCACCAGAAAAATGGCCGCCAGGAAGAATCGAATGTAAGGGACAATGCCGGGATTCTCTGCCAAACGGGAGACCGCCGGAAACGGTGAGAAAAAAAGGGGTTTTCCCGGCGGATACGGGATACTTGGCAGCTATGCCCAAGGCATAGCTCCTCGGGCTTCCCATAGCTCTCTGTGAGGATATTGGGCTAGATGGGTCATTGACCTGATCCAGGAAATTCTTCTCATGTTTTTATGATGTTCAAAGATAGGCCCACAGACTAAAACCACGCTAACATCAAGCACATTCACACATGCATGCAAATGCAATGTTTTTCTGGAGCAGATTTTGCAGGATGCACAGAGCAGGTGTGGCAGAAAAGGAAAGCGAAATCCTATGTGTTCAAACTTGGAACATCAGTGAAGACTCTGAATTGCATTTTTAAATATTCAAAGAGACTGTGTGCCTATTTGATTGGCAGCAACTTTGTTCTATGGATTGTACACAATCAACATGATGCCATGTTGATGCAATGTCAATTACAACGCAAGGCACTTTCCTTCCGTTTTTGAGGAAGGGGCCATACCTGAGCACACACATTGCTCAACCTGAAGCAAACAAGCTATTTCAAACCCGACATTTTTAATAGGCTCATAAGCGCCCATGAGATGCATTTCAGACCAATTTAAATATTCATTGTTTGTAATATTGCAAAAGCCTCCCCTCGCATTCCATTTCCCAATTAAGCAATGCGTAAACGTGATTTGCATAACAGTGCCTTGGTGAAATGGAGCATAAGTATTGCTAATTTGCTAAAATGCAGCAAGGTGGGATCGAGGGAGAGAGGTGGAAGTCCCTTTGGTAGGGGCAATTGTTAGAGGCTCAAATAGGTACCCAAGTGTATTTTCTAAAGGCAAGACAAACTTGATAGATAGAGCTGTTTCAGCACCAGGAAGACTTTGGCTTTTGACCTTGGGACCTTGAGGTAAAAAGCCATCTCCTCCTCTGTCAAGGAGAGATTAGATGTCGCTGTACTTACTGCAGCATATGAAAGGGTAATTAGAGGATAAGATAGATGAGGAACTAAAATATTGAAATCATTCTTTTTAATCTTAATGAGAAATATAGTCCCTAAGACTCTCCTTATCGGCAACAGATTATGAGAGTTGGGTGGTGGGAGAGATAATAAATTCATAGGATTCTGCATTTCATACCTGGAAGCTCTCTGTGTTTGACCTTGTCTTTTGCGGGAAAAAATATAGGAGTCCCTCTAGCACTCCGTAACGTAATTGTATTATGCTGGCAACAAGCGCTTATAATACTCTCGAGAACCTGGCTGATCTTCTGTAACGTACTTCTTTCTCAACTGAAATATAAAAGGCCCTCACAGCGGCACTTTCCTTCTCAACACTTGGTATTCAGCTTTCATGGTACGCTGGCTCCAATGACCAGCAGCAATTGCTGCTCATCTGTGACTGGGGTAATAACCATTTTTCCTTGTTGCTTTGGAAGAAAATAAATTAAGGGAACCTCTGTGTGAGACTTTAGGGCCACAGTTGTTCAGCCTTATGCTACAGGCCCTGCAAATGCAAAGGAAATGACATTTCCCCCCTCGGTTTTGTTATGTGAAAATTTGGGGTTGGCTTTTGCAGCTCAGCTCCCCATCAAGGCATTCATTGTGTCCCCCTAGGTCTATTATCGGTCAGTGAAAATGAGTGGAGGCAGGACCAGCAGAAGGAAAGCAAGGGAGATCTTTTCTGTTGCAACCAAGTTTCCCTCCACCTGCAAGGAGGCGAAGAACCAGAAAAGGGTATGTAACAGCTTTTAAAGACTTTAGAAATTGCCCAACCCATTAGCAAAAGACCACCCAAAATCATGATACAAGCGTCACAGAAAGAGGCGGTCTACAACAGATATCTAACTAGCTCAATTGGTAGAGCAAGAGACTCAAAATCTCAGGGCCAAGCATTCAAGCCCAATGTTGGGCAAAAGATTCCTGCATTGCAGGGGATTTGACTAGATGACCATTGTACAGTGGTACCCCGGTTTAAGTACACAATTGGTTCTGGAAGTCTGTACTTAACCTGAAGCGTACTTAACCTGAAGCGAACTTTCCCATTTAAAGTAATGGAAAGTGGATTAATTCGTTCCAGGCGGGTCTGCGGAGTACTTAAACTGAAAGTACTCAAACCGAGGCGTACTTAAACCAAGGTATGACTGTAGTCCCTTCCAACTCTACAATTTTGTGATTCAATAGAAATTTGACAGTATGGCTGGTCTCCTGTCTGTCAAGATACCTGATAACGCTTGCTGATTGCATCCTTGTCAGTCTGGGCCTTTGTTTGAAATGATAAATACCCTAGTTTCTGAAACCATTGTCACATACTTCCCCTATCCATACACAAAATATGCTCTTTTGACTGGATTTGAATGATTTGTATGTGGAAAGAACTATTAGGAAAAGTTTTTCCATGATACTTCCTTATGCAGAGGAAATATTTGGGGTCATTAAGAGTCAGGACGGCTTTGTCATTGCTCTCCTGTACTATTTCAGACATGTGGCTTATGTACTGGTGTATGTATGCTTATCTTGTGTACTTATGGACATTCATTTTATTTATGACATCTTAGAATTTTTATAACCATTTAAGAGTACCAGCTTTGATTTTAGTTCTCAAGTGTAGTGTTTCAATATTTTTGATCCTGGAAGTCCCTGGGTGAAAAGCACTTACCGTATTTTTTTTGGACCATAACACACACCTAATTTTTAGAGGGGGAAAGGGGGAAAGCCCCGTTTTTGGGGGGGATCAGCTCACAGTTGTGCAGCTTTTTTGCAAAGGGGGAAAGCTCCATTTTTGAGGATCAGCTCAAAGTTGTTGAGCTTACTTTGCAAAGGGAAAAAAATTTCCCCTTTTTATGGGGTTCAACTCACAGTTCTGCAGCTTCTTTAGGAAAGGAAAGGGAGCCATTTCTACAGTTTCCAGACAGATAGTCTAATCAGCCAGTCACATGTCGTTGGGGAAACAAACAGTCTCTCTCTGCAAAACATTCAACAATGGAGGGCGGGGCAAGGGGGCAGGCTGGGAAGGAAGCTAGCTTCCCTTATCTCCCTCCCCAATCTCTTGCAATCAGCTGTTGAGCGGCTTCCTTTAAACACCCTCTTCCCCTCTTGTTAGCCTTTAGAGTAGCTCTTTCTAAAAAAACAAACAAACAAGCACGACCTGCTTTTTGCCCCTGGGCAATTCGGCTCCACGGACCACACATTTGCTCCATAAGACGCACAGACATTTCCTCTTACTTTTTAGGAGGAAAAAAGTGTGTGTTATGGAGCGAAAAATGTGGTAGCCCTATTGACTTATTGCTGGTTAGAGAGACCATGTGTGTGTGGGTCCAATGCAATACATTCTGGTGTAGTATCCCATGAAAGGACTTGTCCCACATATATTTGTGCATTTTCAAGGCAGTCAAGCCCTTTCTAAAATTCAGGAAATATCATTTAGTCATATGCCAGAGAAGAAAGATGAAGTGAACAGCATCTGAACTGAACACATACACCAGAATTAAGAAGCTCATAGCCCAGTCCAGGTCACTTAGCCAGAGCAGAAACGTTATATAAGCTTGGTGATTTTTCTCAGTGGTAATAGCACCACATTTTTTTAGGTTTATGGGTACAATTTAGGGTTGTTATTCGAGAAGAGATTAGTACAAAAATACAGGTTGGTCTCAATCTCTGCAAATAAGGCATTTTACACAATAGCTTACCAAGTTAAGAAATTTAACATCCTTGGAAGCATTGCTAGAAAGAAAAGCTGATAAGAGAGAATAGTTCTCACAGTTAATAATCACAGAGATAAAAGGGACTCATCTAAAAGTCTATGGCCTAGGAATTTAGGTGAGGTTAGCCTGAATAAGATTGGGATGGGGGATTCAATGTG
The DNA here is from genome assembly GCF_965207765.1 of Zootoca vivipara. NCBI lineage: Eukaryota > Metazoa > Chordata > Lepidosauria > Squamata > Lacertidae > Zootoca > Zootoca vivipara. The sequence continues at coordinate 14,915,188 of NC_142594.1, read as the reverse complement.
TTCTCACTTTGTTCTTCTTTGAGGGAGGCGCAGTATATGGTAGTTAGAGATGGGGGATAAATTTAATTTATTTTGCATTTAAAGGCAAACCTACCAAATTCTTACTTTCCCCAAACAAGCTGTGAACTGAAACTTGGCCATCCTTCAGAATTCACACTCTGCTGAATTTTGCAATGTAGTTCTCCAGCTGAGCAGAGTGGACACAAATGCAGATAATTGGGGTTAAGTGTGCATAAGATGCATTTGATTTTGGGAGAGTTGCTTTCTTTAAAGTGTTGCTAAATCTTAAGCATTTGCAAAAGTTGCTGAGACACAACATTGGAACTGTCCCTGACCTTGCAATGGCAGCGGGAATGCCTAATCAAGGTTTTAGAAACAGCACAAATGAACTAGCTAACATTAACAGCCCATCAAACGAATAGAAAGCCCGTCAACTTATTATACAGTACGACTGAACAGCTATATATTTGTCTAATATCATTATAGATTTTGTTATGTGGGGGAAAGTGCCAGTACTCACCATGAAGTTGTTACAGTAAGTGCTGAACCTTTAATATATCCATTAAAAGGGTGCCAGTATTGCATACTGTTGAGTACCCCCAGAAAATAGGCAATGAATATTGCTCCACACCACCCACAATCTCTGCTGAGATTTCAAGGGGTTCCTAGTACAGTCGTACCTTGGTTGTCGAACGCCTTGGTACTCGGACGTTTTGGCACCTGAATTCCGCAAACCCGGAAGTGAGTGTTTGCGAACGTTCTTTGGAACCCAACATCCGACAGGGCTTCCGATTGGCTGCAGGAACTTCCTGCAGCCAATCAGAAGCCGTGCTTTGGTTTCCAAACGTTTTGGAAGTTCCAGAACGGATTCCATTCGACTTCTGAGGTACGACTGTACTCGCGCAGGGTTGTGTTTCCATTGGAAAATCAAGGCACAGCAGAGTCTGCAGTGTCTTAGAAATATGTTTTATTTACACCCGAAGCCTTCAGTGGAAGGGGTGCAGAACAGTACACCACAAGAGTGTCTCTTGTTTCTCTTCTCATAGCTTCAGCATGCTTGGATCCAAAGCAACAGCCAGTCACAGCCCCTGGTCTCTCGGTGCAGCCCCTCCCAGCCAGCGGGCGTGGACTTCTCCCTGGCTCCCCTTTCCAAAAGACTTTTTAAAAACACCACCATTTTTCCTTCAGCCTATGTCACCGCCCACTGCCCACCTAGAACTCCCAGCTTACATAATCATGGGTGTACCCAGCATGGGGCAGGGAGGGGCAGCTGCCCCCCTAGAAGGCCAAACCGCGGGCCCGACTAGGGAAGCAAATACCCGGCGCCCCGCTTGTTGACAGGGGAGGGGGGAGGAAACGCTGCTGGTGCCGCGGCTCCTCGGCGGCAGCTCCTCCTCTCAGCCCGCCATGCCTACATCTGCACCAATCCCCGCCCACTAAAGCCTTCGCGCCTCCCACTGGAAAGCCCTGCCGGGCGGCAACCTCTCCTGCCTAAGAGTTCTGCTGGGCTGGCAAGTGAAGGAGACGTGGCTGGCAAGTGAATGCAGCCACTGCCGCGCTCTGCCTCCTGGTAGGCTGCACTGCGATCGTCGGCGCCGCGGGCTGGGAATCACCCCCTTTCCCCTCTCCGCACCCCACCTACCCCCCCCCCGAGTTAGGAGTTGGTACTGAAACTCCTCCTGGGCTGGGAGAGGAAGTGCACCGACAGGAGCCAGTTCAGCCTCAGCGGGCAGAAGCAGCAGAAGCCCGCAAAGGAGGAGTGGGGGGGCGGCGCCCAAAGGCGGTGGTCGCGGCTGCTGAAAGGAATCTGCGTGGGGGCGTTTGCGCCGGATTGCCGGTGGCAGGAGTAGCCCAGCGGCAGCGACCCTTCCTCGCCACCCTCCACCCCGGGCAATAGGAAAGGAGCCGCCTTGGGGGGCGACACAGCTTTCCGCTCCCCCTGCGTGCATTGCCCTCTCTGGGCATTGGCTGCTGTTTCCTTCTTTCCAATGTGCCCCCCCAGCCGCTCTCCCTTGCTGCCCCTGCCGAGAGAGGGGTGTTGAGGGCGGGGGAGCCGCCGCTGTAGGGTCGCAGCTGGGGGGGGCTCACTCGCCTGCGCTGCACCACCCTACCTTTCCCATCTTTTGCTCCCTCGCGATGGGGAGGCGGCGGTGGCAGCTTCTTATTCTTTCAGGGTTTCAGCTTGGCGGGGGGGTCCCCGGTATCCTCCCAGACCACGGGGGATGGCCCCCCAGGACTAGCAGCCATCTGAGCCCCTTCCCCATCCCAGATATATAGGGTGGGAACTGGAAAGGCTTTCGGGGGTCCTGGAGAAGGGAAAGCGGGACCCAAAGAGGTTTTTTAGGGGGGTGGTTAGGCCGTAAATGGATGGGAGCAGTGTCTTCAGAGCAGGGGAATTTCGTGTGAGAGAGTTTAGGGGGTTCATTTAGCGGCTGCAGCCACCGCCGCAGAGTCGTCGAGCCCGCTGGCCCTGTAGCCCCGCCCACATTCCCACTTTGTGGCCTCGCCCCTGAACGACCATGGCTTGCCCCTCCCCTAGTTTTGATCCTGGGTACGCCCCTGTGCATAATCAAACGCTGAAATCTTCAAGCTGGCCTTTGTCTCTGCTCCACTGTCCCTCCATGGAAGGAAGGGCTCACAGCACAGGGTAACTATTTGCGTCAATCACCCATTATCTTCCTTGGTACTACATGAAGGTTCATCTCCCCAAGTTCAATGCCTTGCTACGTAAATACAGTAGTCACAATACACAAAGCGCAACAGGCTGAATGATAATAGAATCATAGAATCATAGAGTTGGAAGAGACCACAAGGGCCATCCAGTCCAATCCCCTGCCAAGCAGGAAACACCACCAAAGCATTCTTGACATAGACCTGTCAAGCCTCTGCTTAAAGACTTCCAAAGAAGGAGGCTCCACCACACTCCTTGGTAGTAAATTCCACTGCCGAACAGCTCTTACTGTCAGGAAGTTCTTCCTAATGTTTAGGTGGAATCTTCTTTCTTGTAGCTTGAATCCATTGCTCCGTGTCCGCTTCTCTGGAGCAGCAGAAAACAACCTTTCTCCTTCCTCTATATGATATCCTTTTATATATTTGAACATGGCTATCATATCACCCGTTAACCTTCTCTTCTCCAGGCTAAACATACCCAGTTCCCTAAGCTGTTCCTCATAAGGCATTGTTTCCACGCCTTTGACCATTTTGGTTGCCCTCCTCTGGACACGTTCCAGCTTGTCGGTATCCTTCTTGAACTGTGGTGCCCAGAACTGGACACAGTACTCCAGGTGAGGTCTGACCAGAGCAGAATACAGTGGTACTATTACTTCCCTTGATCTAGATGATATACTCCTATTGATGCAGCCCAGAAATGCATTGCCTTTTTTAGCTGCTGCATCACACTGTTGACTCATGTCAAGTTTGTGGTCTACCAAGACTCCTAGATCCTTTTCACATGTACTGCTCTCAAGCCAGGTGTCTCCCATCCTGTAATAATTACTACTGAGAATCATTCAAGTACTTATGTACCTGTTATACACATTGACGATATCAGTTGAGGAAGCCCTTCGGGGTAAAACGGGAGATATCCAGAAACTTTGTTCTGCCCAAGTTAGCAGATTGCACCAGCTTGCCTGATTCAGTAGTCTCTGCCCGGGTTAGCAGCCTGCACCAGCCAGCTTGTGCCAGCAGTCTACATCAGCTGTGTTGTTCTCGATACCTTGGGGACTTTTCTATTCTTACCTAAGGATTGTGTTATACAGGAACTTACAAGAAGCAGCAGTAAGAAAAGATAAGAAAAGAAGAGATGGATTGACATTGGAATTAGCCCCAATGGTTATACACCGTACATATGAACTGTATATGTTGCACATACTGGACTAGACCTTTACGATAGGAAAGAATCAGTAAAATTTTCACAGTTATTATCATTCAGCCTGTTGCGCTTTGTGTATTGTGGTTCTTCTCCTCCAGGCAAATTCTGGCTGAGGAACTGATTCGTTGTATATTTCTTCACTGCTAAGCTTTCTCACACCTTGGTGAAGACTTCAAGCATTTGTAGTAATATCCTACATTTACGGTACTAACTCTATAAATTATTGGGGGGGATCGAATCCGGTTCCCCAGACTTTGGGGGGAATCTTCCCCCTGCCAACTTATAACACTGTATTTTTTAAAAGAAATTTGCTACTTATGTTAGCTGACCATGGAACAACCAAGATGATCAAGAGTCTGGAAAGCAAGCCTTATGAGGAATGGTGGAAAGAGGAGACTGAGAGGAGATATGATAACCATCTTCAAATATCTGAAGGCCTGCCGCATGGAAGATGGAGCAAGTTTGCTTTCTCCTGCTCTGGAGGGTAGGACTTGAATCAATGGCTTCAAGTTACAACAAAGGAGATTCTCAAACATCAGGAAGAACTTTCTGACAGTAAGAGCTGTTCGACAGTGGAACGGACTCCCTCGGGAAATGATGGACTCTCCTTCATTGGAAGTTTTTAAGCAGAGGTTGGATGGCCATCTGTCAAGGATGCTTTAGCTGAGGTCCCTGAATTGCAGGGGTTGGACATGTTGACCCTCGGGTTCCCCCCCCCAACTCTACAGTTATATGATTCTATATAGTTATATGGTGCTGGAGGAGACTCTTGAGAGTCCCATGGACTCCAAGAAGATCAAACCTATCCATTCTGAATGAAATCAGCCCTGAGTACTCACTGGAAGGACAGATCCTGAAGCTGAGGCTCCAATACTTTGGCCACCTCATGAGAAGAGAAGACTCCCTGGAAAAGACCCTGGTGTTGGGAAAGATTGAGGGCACTAGGAGAAGGGGACGGCAGAGTACGAGAGGGTTGGACAGTGTTCTTGAAGCTACGAACATGAGTTTGACCAAACTGCGGGAGACAGTGGAAGACAGGAGTGCCTGGCGTGCTATGGTCCATGGGGTCACAAAGAGTCGGACACGACTAAATGACTAAACAACAACAACATAACAGGGTTGTGGTGAGATGGCTAATGGCAGGTGTTTTCTTCTGAAGCAAAAATCCCCATCCGAAGCAAATGCAGTGAATTCAGCAAGTGTTGAGAACCAATGTGGTGTAGTGCTTAAAGTGTCAGACTTGCACCTTGGAGACCAGGGTTCAAATCCCCACTTGGCCACGAAACTCGCTGTGTGACCTTGGGCCTGTCACAGCCTCTCAGCCTGACCTACTTCAAAGGGTTGGTGGAGGGATTAAATAAGGAAGGAGAGAACATGCATGCCACCTTGAGCATCTTGGAGAAAAATGTGAGATATAAATGCAATAATTAAAAATAAGTTAAGAGTGATAGTTCAGTTGCTTTTCCTAATGTCTGATGGTAGTACCAGTGGCCAACGGTTTGGAACCTTTTATATTGAAACTGTAAACATTTTATTGAAAGGAAAACATCCATTAACTTACTGAATCCTGTATGCACACCTGACATTAGCAAATGGAAAAACCTAAAAAGAAACCATTAACCTAAAAAAAAAAAAATTGCACATTTCAGGCAGAAAGTTCCTTGGGAGAGGAAGAAGCTTTTTGATCTCTCTGTGAAAGTATTCTCGACTAGCAGGTGTTTACAGTCTACTGAGAGCTACAGGACATTTTTGTGTAAGTAGTCATATTAATTTTAAATGTAAAATATTCTGCAATTCACTCCTCAGGGTCAAAACCATTTTCACCATATGAAGCTGGTTTTTGAAAATGAGAACCAATCAGAATTCATGTTTTTATCTTTCTGGAATTTTGCAGAAATGTCCCTTTTTGCATCATCTCTCCCCATCTAAGACACCAACAGCTAAAGGTTGGGTGAAGTCCCAGCCTGAACAGGAAGTCTTTGTAGTACTTCCTGGTCAGGGAAGCCAATGGCCAGCCTGGATGGATGGAGCCATTCCACACCTTAGAAGTCTTTGCTGATGAGAGCAGGGTTTCCCCTGGGGTCAATAGGAATGTATAGGGAGTAGGAAAAGATCTAGGGGATCAAAAAGGGTTTGGGGTGAAAAAGAAGAACTTTGCATTTCCAGCTTTGTACCTGGTCACAGCTGGATCCCGCCATGTACGTGATCTTCTGAGCAAACAGAGAAACAGGATCTTATTTGAACAGAAGCAGCAGACACAACTACCCACAGCAATGTTTGCATCAATCTCACACACACACACCCCAAAAAAGTTCATTGTGCTTCTCAAAGGAATGGAACTGGTACTTGGAAACAGCGCCATTGATCTGTGAGGAGATATATACTTCAAAAGAAGCAGGTGGGTGATCCAAGCATTGAGTGACAAAATCATCGATTCAGTGGAACTCAAGTGTACTTCTCATACTGCAAAATTCAATGGTGAGAAGTCTTTTTTCCCCTTCAGTATGTTTGCTGAAACCGTATGAGTTTCTTGAAGGGGGTGGGGACTGCATCCCCAATGCCTGAATAGGAACACACTGTGGCAAAGAAGAGGTTTTTAGCATATGATTTACTCCTTCCACCACACACACACCTTTTCTCCCTTTTCTGAAGAGATAGGCATGCCTGGAGATGGATTTTAAGGCAGGAGGGACGCTATGTGCTAGGAAAATGTGCTATCAGGTTGGCAAAGCTGGCAGCTTTTGCTTTCATGCTCAGCATCAAATAGTTCTTCATACTGGGCATGGGGATCAGAGTTGTGGCTGGCTCTGGGATGCTTTCCCCTTCCTCCTGGCATGGGACACCGTTTGCTTGATCGATCTCGGCATGTTCTACTGAACATATTCCTTCTGCCAGGACAGCTTCCTGTTCAATGCACCTCGGCAAGTCTTCCACAAAGCCACTTCTGCAAAAACATGCCAGGGAGAGGATGCTTTTCATCCTGGAGAGCAAAGAAAGGGGGTCTATAGTTAATCAGAGGCTTCCTAGTTTGCTTGCCAGTACACAAAGGAAGGAACTATATACCTGGTAAGGGGCTGTGGGCAGACGAAAATGGTTCGCAAATAGTTTTGGTATGAGCAGCTGAAAGTGGTCAATTTGTTGATTCCCTGTAGCTCAGTTACTCCCGCTGCCCTGCTTGTAGCTAAGAAGAAGAAGAATAAAAATAGTAGCAGGGTCTAAACAAACAACAACAATGTACAGTGGAACCTTGGTTGTTGAACGCTTTGGAAGCCGAACAATTTGGAACCTGAACACTGACAACTCAGAAGTGAATGCTTTCATTTTCAGACGCGCCTCGGAAGTTGAATGGCTTCTGTGACACATTTCTCCATTTTTTAAAAAGAACTTGCCCGCCAGCAATTGCGCCTCGGTTGTCAAACGTTTCAGAAGTCAAACGGTCTTCCGCAATGGATTATGTTCGACAACTGAGGTTCCACTCTCCTGGTATGCCCCGCGGAGGACCTTAAGGTCCACAAATAACATTTTGGAGATCCCGAGCCATAAGGTAGCTAGATTGGTCTCAACGAGGGCCAGGGCCTTTTCAGTATTGGCCCCGACTTAGTGGAACGCTCTCTCACAGGAGACCATGGCCCTGCGGGATTTGACATCTTTCCGCAGGGCCTGCAAGACAGAGCTGTTCCGCCTGGCCTTTGGGCTGGACTCAGTCTGACCCCTATGTTTTTCCTCCCTTATGGTTTTGACTTGGGCCATTTTAAAATGAGGCTGCTTCTTTTAAAAAAATTTAATTTAAATTGTATTTTAACCCGCATTTTAATCAATTGCTTTTCTTTCTTTTATGTCTTATTGATTGTAATTTTATTGATGTTAGCCGCCCTGCTCTGACTGGGGAGGGCAGGGTGTAAATAATTTTTTAAAATTATTATTACTATATTTATTATAGTATTGTTGGTGCTTGTTGTTGGCGTCTGTCTTGAGAGACAATGGAGTGCACCTCCGGGGGTGAAGTCAAACTGCTGTGTTAGCAGCACTGAAGTGTGTCACGGTCTGGTCGGCGGGAGGTAGCAGGCCCGCCTGAGGACGTCAGGACCGGGGGCAAGATGGTGGTGTGGAAGCAGGAACGGGGTCTGGATGGTGCAGGGCTGAGGGTCCAGCAGCAGGCAGTCGCAGGGTCAAGGAACCGAAGGTTGGGAAGCAGGGCGTCATGGAGGCGAGGGCCCGAGGGTCAAGGAGCAAGGCGGAGGCGGAGGCCTGGGAGTCGAGGAGCAAGGCATCAGCAAGGCGAAGGTCCAAGGGTCGAGGAGCAAGGAGCAAGGAACAAGGCGAAGTCCAAGGAGCAAGGTGAAGGATCAAGGAACAGGAGGCCAGATGCAACAAGGCAGGGATCGTGTTGCTGTGGCAAAGAGCTGAAGGGAAATGCTGAGCTTTTATCCCTCTCAGCTCTTGCCACCAGGTGCAGTGAGGTATCAAGTGGCCTCACCTGAGTGGCCATTCCTTGCTTCTCCAGCACAAGCTGAGGCAGTCCCCAGTCCTCCAGAGCACTACAGGCCCCAGAGCCTGACTCCTGCCCATACTCCTGACAAAGTGACCTCCCTGGGGCACAAGCCTGGGCAGTGTGTATGGAGGTCCTGGGCTGCCCAGATGACAATACCGCCTTCTCAGCCTCACTGAGGTGGTCCAGAGGAAAGCAGAGCAATGTGTTTTGCATCAGCCTGGCTGTAGGAGTTGCCAGGAGGCATACAAGGCACCTTCTAACCATCTTAGCGACTCCATTCTGGATTTGTGTAGGGTTAAACTCCTTAGCTTTTTCTTCTCCCAAAGATACCCCGTAATGCAGTGGAGGTTATTGTATAAATAAATAAATTAAAAAATAATCAACCATAGCCATCAAATATTTCAATGCTGTACAAAAATTAAAAACTCAAGGCAGGCTCTGCCCATTAGCAGCCAATATAAGACAATCTGCTAGGGATATTTGGAAATATTTCCCCTTGCATTAAAATGGTGTTAGGAAAAGCCCAAGGGCATGCAAGTTCACTGTAGTCTTTCAGCAGCCCTGTTTTGGGAAGCTTTTAATGTTTGGTGGATTTCTGTATTTTAATATTTTGTTGGAAGCCGCCCAGAGTGGCTGGGGGAACCCGGCCAGATGGGCGGGGCATAAATAATAAATTATTATTATTATTATTATTATTATTATTATTATTATTATTATTTCTTCTCACCAAGTTAAGCACAGAACAAATACATATAAATCACAATGCAAGTGTGGCACCTTAACAAATACGGTAACTTGTGCATCTGGCTATACAATGAGGTGGTGATGTTTTTGAAAAGAAAAGCACTGAGTTGTGTATTCCACTGCACTATTATCCCAGGCGTACAGAGGCAAAATTTTGTTCCAGATAAAACTGAGTGAAAGGAAAGGTCAGGCCACAGTGAATTCATTTCGCTCGCTTTGACACTCTCTAAGTACATTTCCCACTCTTACTCCTGACATAGCTCGAGGGCTTGAGTGCAAGCCTCTTCTCAACCAAGCTATGAAAACTCCTTACCATAGGCAGACAAATGTCATGGCCAAAAATAACAAGGGGAACAACAACGAAACCTCAAAGCATCTGCACTTAGGATTCCATTCAGAGAATGCTTAGCTCAAAAGCTCACTAAGATACTCTAATGGGAGTGGGGAATCTAGCCTAGCCTAGCAGCCACATTCCATTGGGGACAACCAAGCCAGCGGTCGGGAGAGCCAGGGGCCAAAGGAGGCAAGGGCAGAGGTGAAAGTGGCCAGAGAAATAATGCGGATTTTACCACCTAGAGAGCTCCTTGGGGGGAAAGTGGGGATATAATTGCAATAAATAAACAAAGCTCTAAATCAGGGCAGCCCAACTTTTCATACCAAGTAGGCCACAAGAGTACTTCTACATGGAACCTGAGGCCGCACACTCCCTTGTTGCACATAGGAGGTGGGAGCAAGCCCAAAATTTGACACACGCACCCCCAGCCCTTGTGTTGTCATCCCAAAGCTGGATTAGCGAGGTGCCAGGCTTTGAGAAGGAGGCGTGAGGCTCTGGCAGGGTCCTAGAGCCTTCGCACCTCTTTTCCAAAGCTGGGAAAGTGCTAACAAGCCAGGACCCTGTCAAAACCCTAGCCCTCTAGCGGCAGCGAGACTGGGAGTGGCCACCAAGACCGGTCCTGAAAGACCTACATTGGCACCCAGTACATTTCCGAGCACAATTCAAAGTGTTGGTGCTGACCTTTAAAGCCCTAAATGGCCTATGCCCAGTATACCTGAAGGAGTGTCTCCACCCCCATCGTTCAGCTCCTAGGTCTAGCTCCGAGGGCCTTCTGGCGGTTCCCTCCCTGCAAGAAGTGAGGTTACAAGGAACCAGGCAGAGGGCCTTCTCGGTGGTGGCACCCGCCCTGTGGAATGCCCTCTTCTCAGTTGTCAAGGAAATAAACAACTATCTGACTTTTAGAAGACATCGGAAGGCAGCCCTGTTTAGGGAAGCTTTTAATGTTTGATGTTTTATCGTGTTTTTAATATTCTGTTGGGAGCCACCCAGAGTGGCTGGGGAAACCCAGCCAGATGGACGGGACATAAATAAATTATTATTATTATTATTATTATTATTATTATTATTATTATTATTTTATTCCCAAAGCCCAGTGCCTTTAGGAAAGCAGTGCAAGGACTGGGGGGGTGGGGTCAAACGTTGCTGAGGGCCACAAAAAATGGCCTTGATGGCTACATGCAGCTCTTGGGCTGTGCATTGGACAGCCCTGTTCTAAATAATGAACCTCAGGCAGCAAAATGAGTTGGGCTGGCCCTGCCTCCCAAAGGCTGCAAAGCTGTGACATGCTTCTTTACGTCTGTCCAATGGTTCTTGGACTGAGAGGGGCAGAGCGGGGCTGGAGTCCTCCACCTGGCAAAATGGCCATCCTTTGGCCATCCTGTGGGAGTGAAGGGGAAGCATCTCTGCTTTCAGTGTGAAAGCCGGTATTTACTAGTACCGTAAATCATATTTCTTTGCCGCCTTGTGCAAGGTAGATGCAGATTTGGTTGGGGAATGACATTTCCTGCTCTAAACGGAATGAGAAATGACAGATAAGCATTATGAAATATTTTTACATCGCTGCACAAGAGAGCCAATCCCCCCTGAAGTATGAACTCACCGGCTGGAAGTTATTAATTTTTTTGCGACGCGATTCAGTTCTTGTGCACAGGGACTAATGCAATTTTAGCGATTGCTTGTGTGCGGTGTTAGATTAGAAAATGCAAATAAAACACTGAACTTCAAATATTAGGCAACTGCTGAACTTTATTCTCAGGTATATTTTGGTCACCCCCTCTGATACATTTATTGCAAATTAAAATTATACTCCTTTTCTAAGCACATAAGCTTCAGGTTTGCGTTCTGTTGAACCACTGCACGCCAGGGATCCTTCTCGCAATCTTGACACATTCATTAACATTGCAGAGTTGGTTAGCAGAGTGTCAAAGGGCAGACAGAAAATCCCAAGATGGGCGATATGATTCCAAATTATTAGTAACTATAATACACTGAAAATAATATTGGATACAATATAACCTCTTGTCCCTCAAGGCTAGAAACATTTAGGCTACACACCTCATAATGGAAAGAGAGGAAGAAAGCTTGACAAGGTAATTTTTCAGGCATGAAGGATTCCTTGCTGACATTAACGACGCATGATCTGAATTTTTCTGCCTGAATTACTTAATGCACTAAAGATACTCCTATTCGTGGGATAGTAAACTTTGCTGAGCCAATATGCCAAAGATATATCAACCCGAGTCAAATCAAAACGGTTTGATTCTATCAAATTTATAGGCATCTTTGTTTCCTTTTTAAAGTAACCTCAATGCATGAAGTGGTCCACTTCACAGGTGTTCTTTTAAAATGAGATTCAGTGGGAATACAAAACACGAGTTTTGCAATACTGTATATACATACCAAGCATGCACCTCAATCTGCCACTTGGAAGCCCTCAAGAAGAGGTGAAGTGACTCCCCAAGTAGCCTTAGTTTGCACAGCCCTGTGGCCACCAGTCCGTGCCCGAGCTTCTAAAAAACTATGCCCAACACCATCTGATTTATAGCTAGCTAGCGTGTTGGGCTGTGTGGCTTGCAGGCTAGCTACATGCAGATTATTCCTTAGCCACCTCTCCCAGTGCCTCACGTTCTCCAAACAATGTCTAACACCAAAGAAAGTATGCAGCAATATTACTTCCTTCCAACAGATTAGGACTAGGACATTAAAGGCTGTTCTCAGCTGTCAAAGAGCTTCACAAAAGGTAGGGAAAAGGAAGAAACAGGGGGCAGGAAGAGGGCAGCCAAGTCAGATAACTAACTCCTCAAAATACAAATATCTTCCGGATGGATTGCCCATACATCACCTGATTGTTTCCTCTACCTGATGGTTTGTGGCCACTTCCTCTGTGCCTGGCTGTAGTGGTGGGCAGTTGTGGGGGAGGCGGGCACAACAGCGGGCATGCAGCAGAGGAAGGGGCTGGGTGTGGAAGAGGCAGCCATGGCAGTGCGTGAGCGTGGAGGGTGCCATTTTCTGTTTTGCCTGAAGTGGAACATTGAAACGGTCTCCCTTGGGAGGTTGTGGGTTCTCCTTCATTGGAGTTTTTTAAGCAGAGGTTGGATGGCCATCTGCCATGGATGCTTTAGTTAAGATTCCTGCATTGCAGGGGGTTGGACTAGATGACCCTTGGGGTGCCTTCCAATTCTACAGTTCTGATTCTACGAAAATAAGGCCTCGATCCAGCCAAAGTTAAGTGCTTTTAGCTCCCACTCCTTCTTTGTTGGAAGAGTTAACCTCAAGACTCTCTCATTTAAATCAGTGCTTGACTTTGGCTGAATTGTGCTATTGGTTTATTGGTAAATTAATTCCCAGGCAATTACGTGAGCTTTCTGGAATCCATAACTTCACAGAAGTGTATTACAAAAATTATGAGTAATTTAAAAAAATAAATCACACGCAAATCAAAAACTTCATGATCCACGAATCTATAATGGGTTGTACAAAGAACAAAAGGGATCCTGCCTGGGTCAAAAGAAATGTTCCCAAATTCCACAGGCCCAGTGCTTCCTATCAAGCCTCGTTCTCAAATGAATAGCTGATCTATTCATCATGTTATATCTGCTAGCGAAAGATGTATATTTCACTAGCCGAAGGATGCAGTCAGTGACCCCATCAGTATTTTTCAATTTTAACTACTTGGGTCTGAAAAATACGCCAGGCTTCAGATATGGAATTTGATCAATCACATTCTGAAGTCTAATATGTTTAATGTCCCAACACTATTCGAACAGCATACAGACCACTGCAGGCCCTGCCTAAAGGAACAGTTCTGTAGTCAATGTTTCAGAAACCTATCCTCCACCAGTTCAATCCAGCAATTGCCTGTTAATTGGCTTGTGGATCAGATTTGTGAGCTTTTAATAGGGATATCATTTTAGCCCCAACTAGTATTTTGGTCCCAATCCTGACGGATTCGAAAGCCTGACCGCCAAACAATTAGCAATGTTATTTGTCATTCTAGTCTCCAGCAAGCAGGTTAACTCCTACTTTCTGACAGGCTTCAGATGTTTCAAAAGAATTATTAATCCTATTTAATTCCCCACCCCCAATGCCTAAAAAATCTCTTCCCGACCTTTCGCTGAGCTGGTAACCAGTATAATACTGAAGTGTAAAAAAGGACAACCTCATCTGAACACCTTCATTACCACTTTGAAAACTGTCACGGATGAATCACTTATTAGAAGCAGCACCTCCAAGAAAGGGGAATCAAGTTTTTTGGTGTGTTTTTTTTGCAGCAGGGATGTTCAAACAATCCTGCTATACCTGTAGAACAAGAAATACAATGGCTCAGATATACCGTAGTGAACAAACAGCAGCATCGCAAGAACAAATGACAGACTGTACGTTCGCATGTTCTTTTCTTTACACCAAACTTTTTCCAGCAGTATAATTTGTTCAATTAATCAAGAAATCTAAATATTGCAGGACAATAAGTAAATCAAATTATCTTTAGAATACCGTGTCCAGTTCCAGATGCCATGTTTTAAGACAAACATTTACTAATTGTGCCCAGTTTGGTGAGTTAGGTAAAGGGTAAAGGGACCCCTGACCATTAGGTCCAGTCACGGATGACTCCGGGGTTGCGGCGCTCATCTCGCTTTACTGGCCGAGGGAGCTGGCATTTGTCCACAGCTTCTGGGTCATGTGGCCAACATGACTAAGCAGCTTCTGGCGAACCAGAGAAGTGCACATAAACGCCATTTACCTTCCCGCCGGAGCAGTACCTATTTATCTACTTGCACTTTGACGTGCTTTCAAACTGCTAGGTGGGCAGGAGCTGGGACCAAACAACGGAAGCTCACCCCGTCGCGGGGATTAGAACCGCCAACCTTCTGATCGGCAAGCCCTAGGCTCTGTGGTTTAGACCACAGCGCCACCCACATCCCTCAGTTGGGTGAGTTAGGGTTGCCATATTCCCAAGAGTGAAAATCCGGACAATGTTGTTGAGCTTTTTTGGATCAAAATAAAGTTTTGGGTAGGGTTACCACATATTGACAGGCCTTTCCAGTCCTGCCTGGGCCTTCCCTAGCGGTGGCAGAGGCCCTCAACAGCTGCTCAAGCTGCACCAATGGGAAGGCTCAGGCAGGAGCAGAGAAGCCGCAGAGCTGCTGCAGCCACCCACATCCCCTCCAACATGGCATGAGCTGCCGCTGGGGCCATTGCTGCTTCTGGGGAAGGCCCTGGAAGGACTGGAAAGGCCACGGAGCCGCCAACTGCAGCTGTTACATCTGCTCCATGGCCTCTAAGGTCCTGTCAGGGCCTTCCCCAGCAGCGGCAGTGGCCCAAATAGAGGGAATATGGGCGGTTGCGGCAGCGCAGCAGCCTCTCCGCTGTTAGAGATTCATTCCCCGTGTTTGCATTCATGGGATTGTTGTCTGTCACATGACTGTGTATGTTTTGACTCCACACAGTGGGAAGTGACGAAGATAGGATGTTTGTGTTACTATGTTCTGTGAAGTGGGACTATTGTCCTTTGTTCTTTCCCTTTTGCTGCCTGATGCTAGAGAGGGAGCCATGTTGCAATGCTCCGTGTGTGTTTATATGTAAATGTAGATTAGCCAAATGCTGAGTTGCTGAGGTCTGTTACACAACTGCGCAAACTCTGCGGATCGGTAAGTGTGCTGATGTCAGTTAGCATCAGTCGCTGTTATGTTCGGGCTGGAGAAAGCTTTTGAAGCTCCCGAACGATCGACCAGGAGGGAGAGAACATGCTAGTTAGGCATGTGTCTCTGCCAGGGTCCTACTTGTGAGTAAGAGATCCTAACATCTGGTCCTGCCTGGGTCTTCCCATTGACCAGCTTGAGCAGCCATTGGGGGCCACCACCACCATTGCTGCTGCACAGGAAGGCCCAGGGAAAAAAACAAAACAATAAAAACGACAACACACACACACACACCGGAAAAATACCAAAACAGCCAGGCTTGTGGCAGCTGCGACTCCAGTTGCAATGCCGCCACCGCTGTGGCACCTCTCTTCCTCCCCCGTATCCTCACTCTCCCTCACCCTGCCCCGACCCTCCTATCGCTTCCACTGCTCCAGGTCACACCCTCCCCTGGATTTTTTTTTAAGCTCCGAAAAAAAGTTCAGATAAAAATCCCTGGGTTGCCATATGTCCGGGAAATTCTGGACATCTCTTGAAATTCAAAATTTCTTCCCAGGTGTCATTTTAGGTATCCAATTTCCAGGCATGTCTGGAATTTTCCAGACATATGACAAACCTAGGTGAGTTGTCTCAACACCAAGTCCTAGAAGGAACAGTTGAAAGAGGTGGGTATGTTTTATCTGGAGACGATTATGGGGAGATATGATAACAGTCTTCAAAGGGGGCTGTCAGGCATAAATCAAAGACATTTTCTTTGTTGTTCTAGTGGATTAAAATTGCAAGGAAGCAGATTTTGGCCAAACGTTAGGAGAAGCTTTGTGATGGTAAGAACAGGAATGGTGGGGGGGGGTTACATTTAATTCTATCAAATTCGGACTTTGTGGAACGAAACACAGTTGTCCATCGAAATTTACTTTATCCAAATTTTTAGTGTCAGTTCACCAGTTAAACAAGAAGTACAAAAATGCATATACTGTATTGGGGATAAATGTGCATTAAAAATGCATATATTAGCAAAAATAACATACAAAAACAGGTTATATTAAGGAAAATTGCTTGACCAAAGTGCAATTTTAGTCAAAACTGCACAGGAAAATGATCCTATTAAGAGAAATTTGTACTGAAATCCTGATGAATTTTCACGAGATATTTTTTAAAGAAAAATTGCAAAGTGCTACAGAAATATGGAGAACCGAGCAACATCTTGGGACAGGTGTTTCCAGCTCCCCCACCTGTTGCCTTTGGAAGCTTTGTAAGAAGCTTCTGCAGGAGATGGACAGGGAACAATGACATGGGAGGGGTGTTTCTAGGTCCAATGAGAAACTGTCGTGCTCCCTTTTTATTTCTGCTGCTGGATGATGTTGATGTTATATTTATAGTACTGAAATGTTGTTGCTGTTTGCACATTGTTGCACTTTTATTCTGTTGTTATGGAATCAGTTTTGCACTATTTGATTTTGAAATGTATACCTGTTTTTCTAGGCTGTAATCTGGGAGAATTGAAATAGACAGACCTTTCTATTCCAATGTAAGAGATGTTCAGTTGTGGAAAATTGTCGGTTCCCTTTTTCCTGGGGGTATTTTGCTTAATGCGGGAAAGGCAAAGGCCAAACAGAAATCTATCAGGGATTCACTGTGGCTGTAGAGCAGGCATCCCCAAACTTCGGCCCTCCAGATGTTTTGGCCTACAACTCCCATGATCCCTAGCTAATAGGACCAGTGGTCGGGGGAAATGGGAATTGTAGTCCAAAACACCTGGAGGGCCGAAGTTTGGGGATGCCTGCTGTAGAGCCTGCATGAAGCAAAAAGGTGGATTCGATTCCCTCTGAGGTCCCTTCCACCTCTTTAATTCTGCATTTTTCTTTCTCTGGCTCAGGTTTACAGCCTACACTTACAAACCCGGCAAATTTCATTTAGGATATGAAAACGGGAATGCTCCAAAGTCGAGAAGGTTGTTTACTCTCTTCTGTTTAACTTCTGGCACAAAATAAATCATTTGCTAGAAACAAGATTGCCTAGGATGAACATGCACAATTTGTTTTGGCTAGCTAAAGAATCAGCTTTCCCAGCACTGACTATAGGATCCAAACATATGGAATGATATATCGCATTAGTCAGAGTAGACCCACTTCAACCGACTGACTCAAGTTACAAGACGGTGTATTTAACAGGCCTGCTCTAACTTAGTTGGATATCCCCCACTGTTTCTCCCAGATCTGTTTTAATGGAAACTAGCAGTTAGCAGCTCAATTTTGTCTCAGAAACACGCACATATATTCTTTATCAGCTGTACAATCAGTGCCATGGTATGCAGATATAAAGTTTCAGCATGAACTGAAAAATTGCATATTAAGGTTTCGTTTAAAGAGGGTGCTAGGCTTCACTGAGATTCCAGCATTGATTCCAGATGGACAACATCACAAATGTGCCTCTTAATCTGCATTATTGCATCTGTGGGAAGACAGTGGAAAACATTCAACACTAAATAGTCTCCATTAAATATTCTACACTGTTATTTATACGAGTATTTAGCATGAATTGTTACAGCACCTTCTACATGATGGAAACTACTCCAACCAACATAAATCAAAGATTTCCCTGGCCAATAGGAGCAACGCTACTCTATGTCCTTGTCTACATCATGTGTTTGTTTTCACATGTACAACGAGCAGTGCATGTTTATGGAGTGCAGGTAGATTAAACATATAGCTGGGGAAATCAGCAACCAGCTGACAGACCAAGTTTCAGGATAAAAGAACATGGAATTCATTGCAAAAATATAAAAATTGATTCTTTACACAGATGGCATTAGATTTGAACCAGCAACACTGTGGTTAAATCTGACAAGGTGGTAGAGGTAGGTGGGGTCTAATGCCAAATATGGAGACGATGGTAAGCGTCAGATAAGCATGCAAGGAGCCAAACTGGGTTAAAGAGGAAGCTTGGAGTGGTAATACATGTTGCTACAAAGCAGGCACACCTGTGCAACAGTCAGTGAGGGAGAGGACGACTGAAATGAGAACGGCATATTCCAAGTGAGCAGGGTGGAGAGAAGCTCTCATTGACAGGTTTGCAGCAGATCAGGAGGTCGTCCTCGGCATGTGCTCACTGGTGTTATCACAACTTCTTGCGGGTCAGACACCCCTGTCTCTTTTGGACCACAATATATTTATTATCTAGAAGGAGTTGGAGAAAGGGTGATGATAGGAGGCAGAGAGTGGGTTGAGCCCTGAATTGCACAGAAGCACCATTCCAATGGAGAGGCACACGCTACGCACTTCTCTGTGAGTCCCAACTAATCCAAGTGTAAAATGAACAAAGGCAGAAGGGAGGTAGGGAGAGGAGCCAAACTAACAAGGATTGGAGCAATGCAGCCTAGGACTGAACCCATAAAGTCTGAACCACAGGGCTTAAGAGGAAAGAACTCCTGCAGGTTTGATCACCTGAGAAAGTAGTTGTCTAGAGAGAGAGCGAAACTTGAACTAGAGTACCACTACTTTGTAAACAACAGGGGATCTAGATCTGCATACGGTGGGATCTAAGATCTCCACCATGGTGGTACATACGAAGATATATATAGTGTGCAAAAGAGGGCTCTGTGTCTGGTGGAGGGTTCTAATCCATAAGTAATGGTGTGTGCTACCATAATGGTGTGTGCTACCACCTGGGGACCCAGGTGGCGCTGTGGGTTAAACCACAGAGCCTAGGGCTTGCTGATCAGAAGGTCGGCAGTTCGAATCCCTGTGACGGGGTGAACTCCCGTTGCTCGGTCCCAGCTCCTGCCAACCTAGCAGTTCGAAAGCACGTCAAAATGCAAGTAGAGAAATAGTAACCGCTACAGCGGGAAGGTAAACGGAGTTTCCATGTGCTGCTCTGGTTTGCCAGAAGCGGCTTTGTCATGCTGGCCACATGACCTGGAAGCTATACGCCGGCTCCCTCGGCCAATAATGCAAGATGAGCGCGCAACCCCAGAGTCGGTCACGACTGGACCTAATGGTCAGGGGTCCCTTTACCTTTACCATAATTAGGAATAGTGGCAGTGCCTCAGTCATGGAGCATCTTCCATCAAGGCTCTAAGTAGGTCAAATCAGGATGTGCCCAAAATGGCTTGATTGGATTAGGGGCCAAACAGAAAGAGAATGGTGTTTGCTTTGTTTCCAGAGGTGTTGCTCTATAAGTGTATAGCTGGTGAGAGTCTCTCTTACTGACTGATATTAGCAAGTTCACACTGCACCTTTCCTTGTCAGCCTAAACTTTTGGTCTGTAAGCTTTCCTGGGCAGCTCGGACAATTCAAGGTGCTAGGGCAGGCTTCCCCAAACTGCGGCCCTCCAGACGTTTTGGCTTAAAACTCCCATGATCCCTAGCTAACAGGACCAGTGGTTGGGGAAGATGGGAATTGTAGTCCAAAACATCTGGAGGGCCGAAGTTTGGGGAAGCCTGTGCTAGGGACATGCTTAAAATGACAGTAAGGCTGAGCTTGTCAGTAACGTGGAGACTCTTTCTGCACTGATTACATTTGCCTTGTAAGCGTATTTGTGGCCCAGTGTTGGGCTGCCGGTGATTTGCGGGGCTGCGTGGAGGATTAGTTTTATTTTATTTTTTCTGGTATTTTGTTGTATGTTTTGTTATGGCCAGTAGCTCAAAGAAATAAATTCTACTGATGTATGATATGTTAAAAAAAAATCTTCTTTAGATCTTAAAGATTGGTTTAACAGAAGCTCTCTCTCTCTCTCTCTCATTAATGCATTATGGTTATAATAATGCTGACATATGCAGGGTATTTATTTTTCTTTTATCATACATTAGATTAACTGAAACAGTTAGCAACTTTAAAGATCTGAAAAGTAGTAACATGGTGCTTTTGCAAAACCAAAACAGATGTGAAAAACTTGCATTTTCGCTGAACATGTATTTATAAATACACCATTATTCCTATCCAGGACAAAATTTTATGGCATTTGTATGCCACCCCATAATTTTTTCTGGGAGGTTTATAATAAAGAAGCAATTTTTAAAAATATATAAAAAATATGTACAAAATAAAACATGAAAGCATGAATCAAAAACTACATAAATACAAACAAAAAAACCTCACCATACCCCCAGAATTAAAACACGGGAAAAGTCCTTGCTTAAGGTCACAGCTGGGAGTTTCCCTTGAAAGCAAACAGCAGACCTGGTGAGGCAATTTTGTGTGGGACCATGGCTGGGAGAGAAAGTGTTAAGCTTCTCGCCACCACAACCCCCCTCATGGTGCTGACATTATCTCACACTTTCCTCCAGCTACCTATTTACATAACACAAAATGTGCATGTTAATTTCATTCACACATTTGGTTGTTTATTTAAAAATCATAAGCCCACCATTCATCTCCCAAAGGGAGCCCAGGGAGCCTCTTGAGAATAAAATTACATACAAACAATTTTAAATAGCTCCATAATTAGATTGGCTCTTACTGGGATCATTGAACTGAAAGAACCTGCTAGACTTTTACCTGTCCTTCCGCATACAACCCTCTTCGTTTGCGGTCCTGGGTCCCAGTTAGTTAAAAGCTGGCCCTTTGTCAGGCTTCAGGCACCGAGGCTCTGGAACCAGAAGGGGCCTTGGCTATCAACCCAATTGGACTTGCAGCAGCTGCCTGGTCCAAAATCATCAGGGGTTACAATCCAAGGCAACAAAGAGGGCGAGGAGCAAGTGTGTAATAAAAACCGAGCCGCGATCAAGACTGAAGGCAGCATTCAAAGAGAGGGAGATGGCACTTAAACAAGAGAGAAATTCCTCAGAAGCAAGCTGGACTAGTAAGGTAAAAGGTAACATAAAGGACCCCTGGACGGTTAGGTCCAGTCAAAGGTGACTATGGGGTGCGGCGCTCATCTCACTTTCAGGCCGAGGGAGCCGGCGTTTGTCCTCAGACAGCTCGGGCCATGTGGCCAGCATGACTAAACTGCTTCTGGCACAACAGAACACCGTGACGGAAGCCAGAGTGCACGGAAAAGCCGTTTACCTTCCCGCCGCGGCAGTACCTATTTATCTACTTCCACTGGTGTGCTTTCGAACTGCTAGGCTGGCAGGAATTCGGACAGAGCAACGTGAGCTCACCCCATCACGGGGATTCGAACCACCGACCTTCTGATCGGCAAGCCCAAGAGACTCAGTGGTTTAGACCACAGTGCCACCCACAACCTAGTCACAAGTAGTAACTAATATGGTACCCTCTGCAGGTTGTGGATTGCAATTCCTATCAGATTCAACTAGTACGGCCAGTGATTAAGAGATGACAGGAACTGCAATTCAGCAACAGCTGGGAGGCAACTTGTTGGCTACCCCTGGCCTGGATAATGTCCTCAAAGGCACAGTCCTCAAGTCAACCAGGCTTGGTGGGAAAACAGTGAATGGGTGATGCAGGATATAAATGACTACTGGGGAGCCCGAGTTGAGGTACCTCTTTCCACTCCAACACTTTGTATTTTTCTCCTCAACCTCCAATCAAGAAGATGCAAACATATTGCAACACAGAGGGTCTGAGCGTTAGAGAAGAAGACATTCAGTACACTTCTTCATGAAGATGAAGCTTTTTAACCTGTCAGTGACATACAATTCTGGCAAACACAATGTAGTAAAAATATAGGCCGATCTGTAAGTCTGATTGGTTAGCAAAACTGCCTACATTCAAGTGTGAGTCACTGAATGATGGTGATGAAACGTATAGATGCAAATTGGCTGTCAGATACGGCCTACAGAAGTCTTAAGTCTTTTTTTTATTGGGGCCGGGGGGGGGGGGAGAGGCAGGTGAAAACAGACCCAGACCTTGCTGCATCTAAGGTTTCCACATCTCTTGCAAGGAAGGAAGAGACGAGGCCCTGGTAACTGCTATTAAAAAATATATCCCAGGCTGGTTTAAAAGAAAATGTGTGAAAATACAGGATGGACCTTGATAAATGCTGGTGATGCTTTTAAGAGATAGCACAGGGTGGCAATAGGTCTGTGAGAAAGCTATTGCAGGTTTTCTCTAAACCTGTAACAAGAGAAGAACAATATACAGTACTTTGAAGAGGTAAGATGAAAGGCTCAGGCAGCACTTATATACAAGTGCTGTCATAGCCAGTTTCTCAGCACTTAAGAGTGCATAACATCACCATCCCTCGTTGAACTTTGGTTCTTTCTTTATAAAATTGCAATATGCCGCTTCTTCTGTGTCCCCCTCAGAAGGAACTCTCTGATCCATGCCTTGAACGTAAGATGTTTCTGGATCAGGCCAGCATCCTCTTCTCACAAGGGTCAACCGAGGGCCTAGGGAAGCTTGCAACCGGCCTTGAGCACAACAGCGCTCTCCACTCCTGCGGTTCCCGGCAACTGGCATTGAGAGGTGTATGCTCTCTGACAGTAGAGGTAGAACATAGCCATTGTGGCTAGCAGTCTTCTCCTCCATGAATTTGTCCATTCCAAAATTGTCCAAGTGGGTGGCCATCCTGTGGGAGCAAATTCCATGGATTAACTCTGCGCTGCGTGAAGAAGTACTTTATTTTGATTGTTCTGAATCCTCCAACATTTCGGCTTCATTGGATGTCCACACGTTCTAGCGTTCTAAGAAAGGCAGGAAAGCCTTTCTCTATCCACGTTCTGCACACCATATGTATATTTCTACACTCCTATCATGTTGCCTCTTCCTCATCCTTTATCCAAAACCCAAAGCCACAAACACAGGAACATTTCCTCCTAGGGGAGTTGCTCATCTCCTCTCTGGCCTTCCATCATCTCACTTCTATCCAGCATGCTGCTTTTGACATTATTCACATTTTCCATCACCCTGATCACATGACACCTCTCCATAAATTCACACACTAGCTTCCTGTCTGCGGCATCCTGGGTCCTTCACAGCCTTCACCTCCACATCTCTCCGTTCTTATACCGCAAAACATACGTGCCTGACCTTCATCCAACTCAACCACCCTCAGCCTTCTGCTGCACTTTTATTCCCTCAAATGAGACTGCCTTTCTCCCCCGTTGCCCCTTATGCCTGGACCTGCCTTCCAGAATGCCCCTACGAGGTAATCTCGCTTACCGGTATATCTTCCAGAGCTCTCCTCAAAACATTTTCCATGAAGTTATAGGCACAGCCCTTTAGTCCCAATACACTACGGTACTACTGTAACTTAACTAACGCATGTGTAACTGAACTGTTTCTTGTTTACACCTGCCTCTGTTTCCCTCCCTTATCTCCGTTAGACACAAAGGAGATATTTCAGAAATGTCTGGTTCAAGGGTGAGGAACCTTTCCCAGTTTGAGGGCTACATTCCCTGGTAGGCAACCTTCCCCAGGGCCACATACCAGCAGCGGTTAGCACCAGAGGCAAAAGCAGGTGGAGCAATGGATGTGACTTCTGCCTTTCTGCAGTGGGCGGCCACACACAAGTCACAATATACGCATATCTAAACTCAATGCGAGGAAGCAAGAGGCATCACCATTCTTCCAGGACACCTTTCAGCCCAGGCAAACCAAGGAGCAGGGCTGCAAATGGGCGAGGCTTGCAAAGGGGACAAAGTCTAGGAGACTCCCAAGGGCAGGATAGAGAGGTCTGGAATACTGCTTTTGCCCCTGATGTAGAGCTCCCCACTTGTTCTAGATTATAAGACACACTATGGCTTATAGCTTATATATGGATTGAGCTATATAAATAAAACAACAGCAAAATGTTTCAGGGCTATAGCAATTCCCAGACTAGCAAGCATTTCAATTGTAGTGACCAGAGAAAGAGCCACTTGTCATGCCTTGTTCTGCTTATGGAAATATTTCCCAGGGATGGTTGCCGGGTGCAATGCTACCTTTTGGAAACAAGATGAAGATCTTTGATTTGCCTAGGCTCTGTTGAGGTGTAAGTGGGAGCGGGGTATTCCCCCCAACACAAACATTTTCCTAATGCTGTTGGCTTTTTCAATTTCAATTTTTCATTTCTTCACAACCATTTCAAAACTGTAAGCTCAGACCCTCCCAAGTGTCCCTATTTTCCAGGGAAAGTCCCAGATTCACAGAAGCCGTCCCGGTTTCTGATTGCCCCACTTTTCCTTACGTCTCTATTTTCATCGGAGGGTATGGAATTATGCGACCCCCAAGCCAAGGAGATAAGTAACTATAGGACCTTTAGAAGACATCTGAAGGCAGCCCTGTATAGGGAAGTTGATTAATGTTTAATGATTTTTAAAACACAGTGGTACCTCTGGTTAAGAACTTAATTCGTTCCGGAGGTCCGTTCTTAACCTGAAACTGTTCTTAACCTGAAGCACCACTTTAGCTAATGGGGCCTCACGATTTCTGTTCTCACCCTGAAGCAAAGTTCTTAACCTGAGGTACTATTTCTGAGTAAGCGGAGTTTGTAACCTGAAGCATTTGTAACCCGAGGTACCACTGTATATTTTGGAAGCAACCTGGTCAGATGGGCTGGGTATAAATATTATGATTATTATTGAACAGGATGTCCCTATTTTCATTGCAGAAATGTTGGAGGGTATGTGAGCTGCTCTGAAGGACTAAATAAAGCAGCACAGGAGCTTCAGCAGAGTACTAACAAAATAAAAGTCTGAGCAATACGCACGAGAGGTTTCACGGCATACATCAGGGTGGTAAAGGGGAGCACTGAAGCAGGTAGAAAGGGAAAGGGACATTCACTGCCACTTTTGCCCCTCGAGAGTCAAGCAGTGGCTGCAAAGCTGATCCTCTGAAGAGTGTGGCCAAATGCAGGAACTAATCTGCATCGCCTGCTCCATCTGGAAAGAGGCTCAGTTTAATTTGCCTTTGTCCAGTTCATCACTACTTACAGGAAAGCATCCAGAGAGTTTCCACAGGGCTAGTCAGCTTTACGCAAGAAGAGCCTGACAAGCCACAACAGCTGCAAACTACAATCCCCAGGATGCAACGCTCCCCGCAAAGCTTCGCAAGCCAGACGTTGGCCCCCCACTGCAGACCCTGCTGCGAAAGCGGCGCTAGCCTGAGAGGCCGACGCTCCCGTGCACCTCACGTGACGCGCAACCAAACCCGACCACCTCTTAGCCTGCGAATGGTTGGGACCCTTGGCCAATCGCACCCTTCCACTTAGCACAGGCATTTCGCCATTAGTGGAGGCGGTTAGGGCCTCCGCCTCTCTCCATTCCGCGCCCTGCGGTTCTGGGCTCCGATTGGTCGCCGGCCTGCCCTTTTGAAGTACCTGTCGCTCTCTGACAGGTTAGTAGGGAGTTCCCTCACGGAAGGACGGACGGAGGAGAAGGAGGTAGAGCGGTAGGGGCGACAAGTGGGGCGGGCCTCGCTTTTGGCTCCGCCCATCCTGGTGCGAATGTCATCGGATGCTTCGGCCTCAATTAACCACCTCCAGTCCCTTCTTTCCGCAGCCGAATCTTTCCTGCCCCCTCCGCGCGCGCGCGCCTCGTGGCACGTCACTCTCCCGTCAACTGATTATAACACCATCCCGAGCCAGCGTTGCCTCATACGGAAGCTTTTTTCCCTCTCTTCCCCCCCCCCGCTCACCCGCGGCTTTTGCTCCGCCCATCTCGCGCTCTCGGCCCCGCCTCCTCCCCGCCCCCCGCCCTTCCCTTCACATCGCGCGCGAGCTGCTCCGGTCTCGCTCCCGCTCTCCGCCCGCCTCGCGCCGCACTGGGATGTTGGCGGCGGCATCGGGCGGCAGTTCCCGGGTCGCTGAGGAGATTCAGGAGGAGGAGGCGGGAGGCAGGAGGCACCGCCGCCGCCTGTGAAACGGGCGCAGTAAGGCGTCGCTGCCTCGGCTCCCCTCCCTCCCTCCCTCCCTCCGTCGGAGAGCGCGCTGAGGGAAACGGGGCGGACTCTGCCCTTCCTCCTCCTTCGCCGCGCGTGAGGCGGAGAGGCAAGCGAGGAGCCCCGGGGAGCAACATGGCGGAGCACTCGGCCCCCGACCACAAGCACAAGCCCGGTGCCGCCTCGTCGTCCAACTCCGCCGCCGCCGCTTCCCAAGCGCTGGCCAACAGCAGGGGTTCCTCCTCCTCGTCGTCTCCGTCGACGACCGGCGCCGGGCCCCCGGCGGGCGGGGGCGGCGGCCTGTCGGGGGGCCTGTCGCAGCCGGCGGGCTGGCAGTCGCTGCTCTCCTTCACCATCCTCTTCCTGGCCTGGCTGGCCGGCTTCAGCTCCAGGCTCTTCGCCGTCATCCGCTTCGAGAGCATCATCCACGAGTTCGACCCCTGGTAAGTGAGTTTGGGAGCAGAGGGCGAGGAGGAGCAGGGGATCCCCCTCGCCGCCCGCCTGCAGGCTGTGAGGCAGGATGCCGCCGGCCCGGGTAGCCGGCGGGGGGACGTTGAAACGGAGCCAGGGAGGAGGAGCGGGGTCGGGCCCTCTGCACAACCGGGTACTGGGAAGAGTCTCCCGGGGCCAAGCGCGGAAGGGATTCGGAGCACGCGGCGCGAGGGAGCGAGTGCTAGGCGTGGTTTTACGGGACCGGCGAGGAGCCCTTTGTGGGTGAAAGGTCCCTTCCTGCGCCCGCAGATGCTCCGGAGCGGACAGGTAGACCTTGAGGGGCGGCTTCTTTCCATCCTGGGCCGAGAGGTCGCGCCCCCCCCCCAGCCCTGCTCGTGCACTTCATTCGGCAAAACTTGTGCAGCGCCCGCTTCTCCTCGCCGCCGCTGCGGCACGGGCGGCGTGTGCGTTGGAGGAGCAGGAGGAAGGGGGGAATGGCCGAAGGAGCGGCTGCAGGGGGAGCGCGGAGAGAGAGAAGGCTGCTGCTTGACGGGACGCTGGTCCGTGAGAGGGGCAGGCGGAGGCTGCTGCTGCTGCTGCTGCTGCTACGTACAGGTGGGTCGCCGTTAGGTGTAATACCTGCGTGCTGTGGCAGAGGGTTCTGCGGAGCTGCCTCTGCAATCGTGTGTAGGGAAATGAGTGCAATCCCACCAGGGGCTAAGCATTTCGCGCTGTTTCTCTGGATTTCTGCTTCCCAAGGGGGCATGTTGTGAACCGGGCTATGAGAAATCTCGGGGAACGGTCTGCACAGCATTTGGGACGGGAGAGCAAATCGGGAAGTTGGAAGGGTAGCGTAGGTAACCCCATCTAAAATATTGAAAATTAGTGTGGCGTTGGTGAAATGTGAGATGTGATTTTTGGTATTCAATCTTTTGATATACTGTATTGGTATTGTTAGGCATGCAGTGTCGCTTTGCTTCAGGATGGTTTTTCATGAGACTTTGCTTTGTTTCCATGTAAAACAAGTATAGAGGAGGTTTAAACCACATCTCATGGAACATACTACATGGCTGTGGTCTCTGCTAGAGAGAATGTATGAGTTGATTGCACATCAGATTTTATCCAAATAGCACTGAGGAAAGTGCAGTCCTGAGGTCTGTTTCTGCAGGCTCAGGAATACTTTCTGTGCTCAGTTGCCCCATGCTGCATTGATTGGCTTTAAATTGACACTTTATGTTGTGGAACAGTTCATTTCTGAATGTAATGGCAGGTTTTAATGCATCATGATAGGGTTATTTCTGACTGAGAGCTTCCTGTGTCGCCACACAGTTGCATGGAGATGTACATTTCTGCCCTTATATTGGATTGCATCACTTATTTTAATCTCATTATTTCCAGCCTGCCATGTGGGTTACCATATTTCTCATAAGAGTGGGATGCATTTGAGAAACTGCCACATGTTAAACTGTGAGGAATCCTGAGAGCCACTTCACACATTACATCAGTAATGTGATTAGATTACAGTAGTAATTAGTGTTGTCAGTGTGGTGCAGTGGAATAGAAGTTTGACTTGGACAGGATTTAGATTCATGGCCCTTGTCAGCTATGAAGCTCACTGCATGACAGTGGGTTAGCCTTTTATGTTCTTCTAGTTATTATCTCTCACTCTAACCTGCTTCACAGGGTTGTTGAGAGGATAAAATGGATCACAGCCTTATCTCCTTCTCTGACCACTTTGGGTTGAGATACCAGTTTAATAATAATTACATGTTAGTGGACAGTTGTGTGTTGTACAGAAAGAATGAAATGGTTTTTAGTGTGCCATACCACAGGTCTGTGTACACAGTCGATCTCAAACCAGATGATGTGCTTTATGTTTCTCTCTTAAGGAAAACATACAGCTCAACAGTAGAGTACATGTCTTAGCTGTAGAGGATCTTACATTCACTATCTGGAGAAATAATTTCAAATTAGAAGGCTCCCAGGGCCAAGCTACATGCATTGTCAGGAGGGCCTTTATCAGATCTCTCCCCTCTTTCAAAGGTAATAATAGCCATAGGAGGGAAATATACTTGGAGCAATGGTACTGGGTGAATCCCTTGCCCCCCTTCTAGAGCAAACAACAGCTTGGGGTGGAATTAAGATGGGGAAAATGGCACAGGATTTGTCACTGATATGTGTACTATCAGTTTTCTGCAGCAGGACAAATATGAGCTCTGGAGAAGGTCAATTCAAATAAGGTAAAATGGCATAGCATATGTGTGTTCCTCTTTCCCTCACTCATTTAGCAAAACAAAATACAGTGCAAGATCCATTCAGTGATCCCTGGCATGTATATCATATCAGCCTACCTTGAGCCTTAGAGAGCTGCTGTCAGTCACAGTAAAGAATATGGACTAATACTCTGAGTCTGTATATGTGGCAGTTTCATTTATATTCTTCAATGCTTGGACCAGCTACGTGTGTGTGGTGAAGCAGCTGTACCTCTTATTGTTACTATTTTAGTGGATGCATGCTGTGTGTCTGTAACATGCACCTATCAAAATAAAGCTGCTGATGTGGCCCTGAGCACTTAACATTGTACTTAGCAAAGGCAAGAGGAAACAGGTTTAAAATAATCAAATAGAAGTAGTTTGATAGCAAAGGATAAAAATGGTGGTGGATACATTGTCATATAATACAGGTTCTTTTTAAAAAAAACTTGATATGAGACATATATTGGAGGTTTAAGCATATTGAATATTAATATTAATATTGGATAAACACTTTTGCATTTTATTGTCACTAAAAATGATTTCTATGAAAGTGTTCATTAAAATCAGTTTCAAAGGTTCCATTACACCCCAGCTCTGACTAAAGCTGCAGTCCCATGAACAGATGAAAGCAAAGCCCCACTGATTAAAGTGAAACTTAATTCTGAGTAAACATACTTAGGATTGCATTGTTTGAAACAGGACTTAGGATGGAGCTATACAAAAAGGGAGGGGGAACTGATTCTCAGTGGCTTTGATTAAGACACATTGGAGAAAGTAAAGCAATCTGGGATAGATTTTGTGTGTGTGTCCCACAGTGCTTTGGTAAGAAAGTGAAATA
This sequence comes from Zootoca vivipara, assembly GCF_965207765.1. NCBI lineage: Eukaryota > Metazoa > Chordata > Lepidosauria > Squamata > Lacertidae > Zootoca > Zootoca vivipara. The sequence goes on along the minus strand of NC_142594.1, from coordinate 14,885,823 downwards.
AAGACATATTTGGAGTACCACTTTCATGTGTCCTTCTGTGTACTACCACCTCTATTGATACCACCTGCTATTGATAGACAATAGATAAATAAAGGAAAAATAACCAGAGCTGAGTTGAAACAGAGGTAGCATCATAGACATTTTTTATTCTGTGCAGTCAGCAACCCCTCCCCAAGAAAAATTGTTTGCACCCCTTTCAAGAGAGGGTGTGTAAGTTTTCCCAAGAGAGCTAGAAGAGGGAATGGTCTCTAAATCAATTCATTTGTGTATATTTAGCTGCGGCAGAACGGCGATGTACATTTGGATCGACATCACTATTCTTCTGGTGTAGCTACTCATGCATAACTATGCATGACTAAAGCTGGATCAGAGCAAAAGTCTTGCTGTGCAGTGCTGACAGCAACACAGGGAGAGTTGGCCCAGTTGGCTCAATAACAAAGATGCAGTTTCTCTTGCCACTTTCACTTAGACCTCGGTGACAATATCACATAGCCATATCTGCTAACACAGTGACATACCGTGTTTCCCCTTTTTTAAGACGTAGCCATAAAGTAAGCCATGGCAGGATTTTTAAACATTTGTGAAATATAAGACATACCCTGAAAATAAGACATACCTCCATGCCGTGTGGAGCGAGACCGCCGAGGGCCCCAGCCAGCCAGCGGGACTCAGAACGCCGGCTGCAGCAGCAGGAGGCCTGCCGGCTTGGTGCCTGGAGCCAGCTGCTGCTGCAGCGGCGAGCGCGCAGAGCGCCCGAGCCAGCGGTCTTGCCTCCGCCCGGCCGAGGAGGCCTGCCGCCCAGAACCGGTGGCTGCAGCGTGGAGCGTGCCAAGCGCTCCGCAGCATTGAGCGCTTAGAGCGCTCTGTCGGGCCGGGCGGAGCGCTTGAGCCAGCGGCCTCCGCTTGGCCCGACCGAGGAGACCTGCCTCCCTGCCGCCCAGAAGTGGCGGCTGCAGCATGGAGCGCGCCGAGCGCTCTGCAGGACTGAGCGCTTGGAGCGCTCTGTCGGGCCGGGCGGAGCGCCTGAGCCAGCGGCCTCCGCTTGACCCGGCCGATGAGACCTGCCTCCCAGCCGCCCAGAAGTGGCGGCTGCAGCATGGAGCACGCCGAGCGCTCTGCAGGACTGAGCACTTGGAGCGCTCTGTCGGGCCGGGCGGAGCGCCTGAGCCAGCGGCGTCCGCTTGGCCCGGCCGAGGAGACCTGCCTCCCTGCCGCCCAGAAGTGGCGGCTGCAGCATGGAGCACTTGGAGCGCTCTGCAGGACTGAGCGCTTGGAGCGCTCTGCAGGACTGAGCGCTTGGAGCGCTCTGTCGGGCCGGGCGGAGCGCCTGAGCCAGCGGCCTCCGCCTGGCCCGGCTGAGGAGACCTGCCTCCCCGCCGCCCAGATCCGGCTGCTGCAGTGTGGAGCGCGCCGAGCGCTCTGCAGGACTGAGCGCTTGGAGCGCTCTGTCGGGCCGGGCGGAGCGCCTGAGCCAGCGGCCTCCGCTTGGCCCGGCCAAGGAGACCTGCCTCCCCGCCGCCCAGAACCGGCAGCTGCAGCGTGGAGCACGCCAAACGCTCCGCAGCGCCAAGCACTTGGAGCGCCCTGCCGGGCCGAGCGGACCACGTAAGCCAGTGGCCTCTGGATCGGCAGAAATCAGGGGCCTGGGTGGGAGGGCGACTGGGGTGTGCCTTTTGGATACTTGCATTTTCTTTCTTGTTTTCTTCCCTTTTTGCAATGTACAGAAATGCAAACTATATCTTATCATCATCACTATTATTACAATTTCACCCCTCCGTTTCTTTTCTCTGTGTGTGTGTGTGTAATTGTGGAACCCTCCCAGCCAATTGAGAAATGCACAGACGTCTTTCTTTAGTTCTTTACAACCATTGAACTCTGTTGTCTGTTTAAATTTCACATTTAAAAAGGAAGATAACTGGGTAGTTTCCTTTTCCTTTTAAAAATATTATCTGCAGCAAAGCAGAAATGGGCACAAGAAACAGGAGGTGTGGACCTTTTGGGTTTGCTTTTCTCAGGGTTCAATCCAACCCCACCTTCCCCAGCTGCCGCCTCCCCACCTTTCCTCCCCAGATCGGCTCTGCCCCATCGTCACGTTGCTCTTAGGCATTTTGCTCAAAGCGTAGCGTATGGGGAGGGCTAAGGAGAAGATGTTCATCCAAGCCAGGCTTTCAGGTGCTGCTGGACTCCAACTCCCAATAGCCAGCATGGCCAGTGGTTGGGGATAATGGGAACTGCAGCCCCACAGCATCCGGAGGGCTGGGGGGTTGCTCTGGAACTTCTCTCCCTCCCTCCTTTTCCGTCTCTTTCCCCTCTCTTCAGACACTCATGTGCTGCATCTGCTTTGGGGTAACTTGATGGTAGAATTTGGGCTAGATGACAGGTAATTAAAAAAATAAGACACCCCACTGAAAATAAGACACCCTGTGTTTTTTTGAGAAAAAGAAGTTATAAGACGGTGTCTTAAAAAAGGGGAAACACGGTAGTGCCACCCTGTTCCCCAGTGTGATTGGCTTGGATCATGTTTTGAGAGATGTCCTAAAATAGGCTGAAACAGCAGCATACAGTGGAACCTCGGTTTATGAACACCTCTGTTTACGAATTTTCGGTTTACGAACGCCGCGGACCCATCTGGAACGGATTAATTCACTTTCCATTCCTTTCAGTGGGAAAGTTCGCTTCAGTTTATGAACGCTTCAGTTCATGAACAGACTTCCGGAACCAATTACACCTGTGCTTCGGGTTAAGTACGCTTCAGGTTGAGTACTCCGCGGACCCGTCTGGAACGGATTAATCCACTTTCCATTACTTTCAATGGGAAAGTTCGCTTCAGTTTATGAACACTTCAGTTTAAGTACTCCACGGACCGTCTGGAACAGATTAATCCACTTTCCATTACTTTCAATGGGAAAGTTCGCTTCAGTTTATGAACAGATTTCCGGAACCAATTGTGTTCATAAACCGAGGTACCACTGTATTGGGACTGAAATAGGTGTGAACAACAGTGTGGATTTTTGAGGAGCTTTTCACATAACAGGTCACTTTTATGCCTTATGAGGTTTCAAATATAAACGTTGGTTGCAGTGCTAGAAAAATTAGACGTGCAAATGAATGAACAAAGGATTCCTGTGTGGGGGGAAATCCATTGTGCTAATAAACTTCTAAAACTGACCATGTTTAACAGTTGCATTATCCCTTTGTGATTTGCACTAGCTGCCAAATAGTTTCTGGGCTCAATTCAAGGTGCTGATATAAAACCTTTAAAGCATTTAGCTTGGGACCTGGATGACTCAAGAACTGCCTTTTTCTGCATGCTCCAATCATCAGCACATGTAAAAGTGTTCCCAAAAGAGCTCCAGATCACACAACCTCAAGAGGTGCCAGCTAGATAAAGGGTGTGGTGTACTGAGTCCCATCATTCTGTTCCTTCTTGTGTCTGGTAAAGTTATGGCTTTTTAATAAGGCTGTTGACTGATTAAATTCTTCCACACTAGCTTAGGCAGTGTTTCTTTAAATAACTTACAGATTTGTTAATTTGTGTTACAGTATTGGGCTTAGTTTATTTTATCTGTTGGCTGCCTTTAAATAAATAAAGCAGGTTTTAAAAAATGAATATTAAAAAAATTCAGTGACCTAGTTCACATGTAATCCAAACAACCTAACATGTGGATTCTGGGAGATCAGACTGCTTTTCTCTTCCTCCTGTCCTGCTGCCGCCTTGCTGCTATGAGCTACGGTAAGCCATAGTTTGGCATAGCATTGAATCTGAATCAGTGCTCATGGTTTAACAGTTTGTGGTTTGTCATGGGGGCACAAACCACAAGCCTGGGTTCAGTTGTAACACTTAGCCAAACTGTAACTTAGTTCATAGCAGAGCAGTGGCAGCAGGACTGCAGAAGGAATAAATCAGCTGTAATCTTTTCTCCAGTGACCAGCCGTTTGCTCATTCATGCTAAGCCATAGTTTGACTTACCGGCAACATTAAGAGTGAACCAGGCCATTATATTGTCCAATTCCATTTGTATATGCAACCATAGTAACAGGAACTGAATACAAAACTAATTTTGTTGAATACAGAATCAGTTTATCAATGCAATTTCATTGCTTGAATTTAAAACTAGGTGCTGGGATCATGCAATTAGAACCATTCAGTTCATGAGCCAAAACTGCAGAAGTTGAGGCTTCTTTGAGAAGCATATTTCTGACATGGCATGGGGGATGCTTGAAGAAATAATAATATAAAATCCCACTGCGTACACCCAAGGAAGCTCTTAGGTATTCCATGTAAAGGTAAAGGGACCCCTGAGCATTAGGTCCAGTTGTGACCGACTCTGGGGTTGCGCGCTCATCTCGCATTATTGGCCGAGGAAGCCGGCGTATAGCTTCCAGGTCATGTGGCCAGCATGACAAAGCCGCTTCTGGCAAACCAGAGCAGCACATGGAAACGCCGTTTACCTTCCCGCTGTAGCGGTTCCTATTTATCTACTTGCATTTTGACGTGCTTTCAAACTGCTAGGTTGGCAGGAGCTGGGACCAAGCAACGGCAGCTCACCCTGTCACAGGGATTCGAACCGCCAGCCTTCTGATCAGCAAGCCTACCTAGGCTCAGTGGTTTAACCCACAGCGCCACCTGGGTCCAGGTATTCCATAGCAGTTCGTAAATGAATTGTTTCAAATGTTACAGTGGCTCATTGTGCCAAAGTTCCTTACCACTAGACTCTTGAAGGTAGAAAGCAATAAAAGCTGAGGTCCTTCACCAATTAAAATACAATCACTGTGTTTATGTGATTATGCAACCTTACCATCTGTTTTGCATAAGTAAAATGAGTAGATTATTGAAGGTCAGGATTATTACCAAAATCAGAAATGCAGCAGAGATTTCTTTTATTAATAATAAAAATTAGTTTCAAATGTGCAAATGTGGTATGATTTCAAATTTTGTCCATTTTAGTGGGGTAATTATGCAGGAAATATTGTTGAAGATGAAAAAGAGGTACTGGCCTTTCCTTTCTATTTTTTTAATTATGTGACAATATCATAGCAGTGAGGGCAGATTTTACATGATCCATATGCTACTATATGCCAACTTGATCTGATCACCTGTTAATTTTGAGAATATCTCACATCTCTTTCTTCTTCAAAAGCCTTCCAGTTTTTGCATGCGACTGAAGACTGACTGTGACCCTACACAGTGTATAGCTTTTATTGAGTGTAGTTGTAGACCTTGATATTGTTATATCTGAGAATTTTTAAATATACCGTTTCTCATTTTAATATAGCAAGGATTAGCTGACCCAATGCACAGTGACATCTGCTTGGATGGTTGTATTCCATTAGCAAAAGATGCTTCCACTCATCCACAATGATTTTTCTGGGATTTTTTTCATGCCATTGTATTCCAGATGTACCCTGTTTCTCAGAAAATAAGACGTAGCCATAAAATAAGACATAGCAGGATTTTTAAGCATTCAAGGAATATAAGCCATACCCCCAAAATAAGACATAGTGATAGGTGCAGCAGCAATGCCGGCCGCAGCAGGAGGAGGAGGAAAAAAATAAGACATCCCCTGAAAATAAGCCATAGTGTGTTTTTTTAAGGAAAAATAAATATAAGATGATATCTTATTTTCGGAGAAACACGGTATTCCAGAGGGACTTCCAATTGTTAGATGTTTTCAAGGGGCTGCTGAGGAAGGAGGGAAAGTCCCATGGTATGAATAGAACTCTGTTTGCAAAAAAGAAGTTAAATTCTGAAAAAAATAATTATAGCTTTCCAAACATTTCATGAAATTTTTTAGTTAGTGCTATGGTTTCTTGTACCAATACAAATCCTCTTTTCCATAAGGTTGCTTTTACAGCAGTGCTATTGTGGATCATCTGAAGCAAGTATGCCATCCTCAGCCATCAAGATTTGGAAAGGACTACATAATAAACAGCCAATGATCATTTGAGGGAAGTCCATAAGCAGAACATGAATGCAATAGCACTCTCTCCAGTTGTGCTCCCTAGCAACTGCTATTCATAGGCAAACCACCTCTGATACTGGAGGTAGTGCACCAGCCATCATGGATCGAAGCTATGAGTTTGTCTAAATTCCTTTTAAAGCCATCCAAGCTGGGAGCTGTTACTACATCTTTTGGTTGCAAAATCCAAAGTTCTAGTACTGTGAGAGAGGGAGAATGGTGTTTCTCTCAGCTTTCTCTACACTGTGCATAATTCTGTACCTCTCTCATGTCCCCACCACCCTTGCTTTTTTCCAGGAAGGCCCAAACGTTGTAACCGTTCTTCATTGAGAAGTTCTAGTCCCATGATCATTTTGGTTGCTCTTTTCTTAACCTTTTCCAGCTCTACAATATTCTTTTTCAGGGGTACAGAGTACAGTATTCCAAGAGCAATCATGCTGCAGATTTGTATAATAGCATTATCAAATTAAAAATTTAATTTTCAAGCCTTTTCCTAATTGCTCCGACTGAAAACTGAGCTAGTTTTTAACTGATTTGAAACTGAACCAAGTGCTGGCTTTAGACTTGAACCAATGCCTACCCTTACCCTTTAGTTCATATGGTGCACCGACTAAACTTAAACCAAGCCTATACTATGGTTTTTTAAAAGTGTAAATTACTATCTAGTTTTAAGTAGTAAATTACACAGTAGCTTTGAAAACTGAACTAGCTGAAAGCTGAATATTTTAATTGGGACTGAGGCCTACCCTTACATTTAGGTACTGCCCTTCATAACCTGAAATGGAATCCTACACTGACCTTAAGTTAAAGCTAAGCTTGCATATTTTTTTAAAGCTGGGTTCTCCAATACTGTATCTAGTTTTGCATATATACACACATACACATATTCAGTCTACAAAAATGAGATTTAAACTCATTGGTTTGTGGCTTACTGTGGCCATATAGACTGCCCTGCTAAGGTAAAACTTTCTACAAGCTTATCACCCCATAATCTTAGTTCCTGAGCTATAAGGTTTTTTTTACAGGATTTACTCCATGAGAAATACGACAGCCTCCTGTAATGTTGGAACCTTCCAGGGAATATTTTCATGGGGGACTATATTTGCCATTTCTCGGAACAGAAATAGCAGTTTTATTACGTTTCTTCATTAGTTGTCTTGGTAGTGGGTTCAGAGACCGTGCATTGCTGTTCAGACTTTAATTAGGAATAGAAAGGAGTTCTGAACACTTAAAGGGATATAACTAAAGGCATTCAATGTCTGATCCACATATGTAGCAGGCTGCACAGTGGATACAGGCTAAGTTATACACAGTTTGCTTCAGATGTGTGTAAACCTTGTTTTACAACCAACTACAGTACAAATCCTGGACCCAGGTGGCACTGTGGGTTAAACCACAGAGTCTAGGGCTTGCTGATCAGAAGGTCGGCGGTTCGAATCCCTGCAACGGGGTGGGCTCCCATTGCTCAGTCCCAGCTCCTACTCACCTAGCAGTTCGAAAGCACATCAAAGTGCAAGTAGATAAATAGGGACCGCTCCGGCAGGAAGGTAAACGGCATTTCCGTGCGCTGCTCTCGTTCACCAGAAGCAGCTTTGTCATGCTGGCCACATGATCCGGAAGCTGTCTGTGGACAAACGTCGGCTCCCTCAGCCTATAGAGTGAGATGAGCGTCGCAGCCCCAGAGTCAGACACAACTGGACCTGATGGTCAGGGGCCCCTTTACCTTTACTTACAGTACAAAACACACCATCATTCCCAGTGTACAGTTAGAAGTTAGAATGATACCACTTGTTTCCAATGTATCTAGTGTAGTAACACTTTGCTGTGAAACCTTTTCAAATACATTAATCCCAGGACTAAACAAAATGTGATGTTTATAATGTGTTTTGACTTTTTGTGCAATATTTTTTTGTTAACCAATAGTCAGTGCAAGGAGCCCCAAGCCAGAACAGGTGTTCAAAGGGAGGAGAGCATTACCTTATTGGAATCTTTACACCCACTGTTCACTTAGCAGTTGGGGGTGAAATTCTATATGCACTGTGGTGGGGGCAAAGGCTTAAAGCCTCACTTTCCACATGCCATAGTTCTGATCTGATTTGGGACTCCTTGTGCCAGTTCTTTGTTAATATAAAGCGTTGCATGCAGAGCCAAACCACTTGACTGACGTCTAGTTTGGACCTTTGGCTCTTAACTGCATATTTAAACAAAAACATTGAATTATTTTAGCTGAACTTTAGTTGTCAATATACTGAATTAGTGAGATCAAACTTGGATGAAGTAGAAATCTAATTTTAGTTAAATCAAGGCAATATCCTGCAATTCTATAGCCTATAAACAGAGTCTTGGCATGCCCCAGTTCCCTAACTCACTATGATATGCCATTTTCTATTAGTGTAGTTTTTCACAGAAGGAAGGATCATCACTTTGAAAAGGGAAGAAAAATATCCTACACATGCTTATTTAAACTTTTACCTGCCATTAGTTAGTTTGACTTATCTGAACCTGCCTCAGAATCTCGATGAAAGAGGATTGCCTTGTGTAGTTCTGCCTCATTATCTCCTCTGAAACATTTTTACAGCCACTTTAGAGTAGCATACAATATCTGAGCCAAATGTAGGCCAGAATTTCAAGATGTGAATAATTTTTGATGTCGCTTTTTAATTATATTGATATTAAGAGTGGTATCATTTCTTAAGGCCTATCTTTCTCCCATAAAACATTTCTGATTCTTCCAACTGGCAGTTTTAAAATTATATGAGCTACAGTCCATGGTACATAATGAGCTTATAAGGCTGCTTAACTCTTTAGTTTTCACTACTTCTTTAAAAGTCAACCACCTACATCAGGGACCCCCAAACTAAGGCCCGGGGGGCTGATGCGGCCCAATCGCCTTCTAAATCCAGCCCGTGGACAGTCCGTGAATCAGCATGTTTTTACATGAGTAGAATGTGTTTTTACATGAGTAGAATGTGTCCTTTTATTTAAAATGCATCTCTGGGGTATTTGTGGGGCGTAGGAATTCATTCATATATTTTTTCAAAATATAGTCTGGCCCCTCACAAGGGCTGAGGGACAGTGGACTGGCCCCCTGCTGAAAAAGTTTGCTGACCCCTGACCTACATTGTACTTATGTGAATTTTGTTGTCCCTTGTTCAAGTGTATGCAGATTCTTCCTGCCTGCCTGCATTAGCTGGAAACCAGCCTTTGATTGCTTGAAAGTAAATCCAGGAGCTCTTGGAGGAAACTGATTTTCTAGATCCATTTCAATCAGAATTTTGGCCTAAAACAAAACAAATGCACGTCTATATGGATATGTGAACAATTTCATAAATTGTAAGTGGCAGCAAGTTATAAAACATTCAAATAACATTTTTTTAAATAAAAGGGACCCCTGTCTGTGAACTACCGGTACTGTACAAATGGCAATTATAATATAAGAACAGAAATAACATTGTGCTGCAAAGTAAGCTGAAACATAAATCTATAAAACCAAACCATAATTTCTGCATTTTAGGGTTTTCAATATCGTGATATATCACCAGCTAAACATCACAATATAACAATATATCATCTGAAATAAGGAAGGAACTATGCAGGCAATGCCCTGGCAACTGCTACTACTTAAGGGTCTAAAACTGATAAATGATCTTCTTCTTCTTCTTTGATCACTCGTAGCCGAGTAAGATTGTCTTCCATAAACATGGTTTTAACAATGAGTCCATAAGAGACTGTGGAGGCCAATTCTGGATCCACACGTCCTTCCACAGTGGGGAAGGTTTCTGGGCAGGAGTTAATCACGGTGTGGATTTGCCAAGCGTGCCTTCCTCTTCGCACATTTCTATCTTTTTTAAAGGAGTATGTGTGGCTTCCTTTACCTAAAATGTTTTGAGATTGTCAACCACCTGGACTGGTTAAGAATAACAGAACTGAAATTCAATCTGGATGAGACAGAGGTGCTTTTGGTCAGAAGGCATATTGGACTGGACTGGAAAGGATTGTATTCCACTTACAAGACCAGGTTCATAGAGTACTCCTGGATCTAGTCTTGTTAGGCTGCTTAGATGTCAGGAGAGTTTCTGTCCCACTTTGGCTGGGGTACCAATCCATACCTGGTCCTGGTCCTACATGCATACATTTTGACTGGGGCTAGTGGACTATCAGCTGCACTGGCTTCCAGTCTGTTTTGACTGCAGTTCAAGATGCTGGTTATTTTGTATAAAACCCTAAGCCCAGGGGTCAGCAGACCTTTTCAGCAGGGGGCTGGTCCACTGTCCCTCAGACCTTGTGGGGGGGCCGGACTATATTTTTTGGGGAAAATAATGAACGAATTCCTATGCCCCACAAATAACCCAGAGATGCATTTTAAATAAAAGGACACATTCTACTCATGTAAAAACACACTGATTCCCAGACTGTCCGCGGGCTGGATTTAGAAGGCGGTTGGGCCAGATCCAGCCCCCGGGCCTTAGTTTGCCTACCCATGCCCTAAGCAGCTTGAAACCAAGTTGCTTGAAGCAATGTCTCCTCTTATGTGAATCTGTCTGTTCTTTAAGATAAACTGTTGAGACCCTCTTGTGTGTACCATTGCCTTTTAAAGCAAGAACTTTCTCGGTGGTGGCACCCAATAAGCAGAAACCTGCCCCAAGAGGTCTCTATTTGGGTTCTGCTGGCACTCACTTTTTATTCTGCTGCTGCTGCTTATGGTACTGATTATGAATGCTTTTCTTTGTTTTATGCTGCTCTTTTTAGTTAATTAGTGTTATAAAGGTAGGGATTTTGGTTACTTTTATGCTTGTATTGTATCTGTAAACTGCACTGAGCAACTCCTTTACTCAGGGGAAAGGGGTGAGCCTTTTTAAAAATAGATGCATTTATTAACAAACCCTTCCCTTTATTTGGGAGGTCATAGCTTAAGGAATTGGTGAAGAATCTGGTTGAAGTTTATTGAAGATTAGTAGCTTGGTGATAGATTGGTGAAGAAGTTGAAGTTGAAATTATAAATGCAGATTTAAGTTCAGTCATAAGAATGAATATTGTTATGAATTGGAGAGGGGGGTCAGTCTGGGTCAGGCGTCAGCAAAGTTTTCCAGCCATGGGCCAGAGCATTCCCACAGACTATTGTCTGTGGGCTGGACATGGGCCAGACCTGTGCAGAAGCTATTTCTGGTGCCACGCTGCCCATACGGGGCACCGGAAATCGCTTCTGTGCATGTCCGCAGCGCCGAAAATCACGCCTGCGCAGAAGTGATTTTCAGCGGCGGCGCAGATGTGATTTCCAGTGTCTGCGCAGGCACCATTTGCGTCGCTGCTCGGCGAGTTCCTGCACCACGCTGCGCCGGTTTAGCGCAGCGTGGGGGGGACTTGCCGAGCGGGCGGCTCGTGGGCCGGATAAACGGCCTCCGTGGGCCAGATCCAGCCCATGGGCCAGAGGTTGCCGATGCCTGGTCTGGATGATACCCTGGGTCCCTTGCATTTGTTGGGATCCTGTATCTGTGAGCAGTTCCTTTGTCAAACTAATAGCTTTGGCTGGCTTGCTAAGTACCAGGATTTAGCATATCCAAAGAAGTTGCCTTGTGCCATAGAAACAAATGGATGACACCGACTAAACTGGCCAAGATGTATAAAGGAGTTAGTAACATTTGCTGGAGGTGTAAGGATGAAGTGGGCACTTTTATCCATATATGGTGGTGTTGTAGGGAAATTAAGAAGTTCTGGGAGGAAGTATATAAAGAATTGAAAAAAATAGTCAAATATTCTTTTTAAAAAGAACCCGAAATTTTTCTTTTGAGTATGCTGAATGAGGAGATCAAAGCTAAAGACAGATGTGTGTTGATGCATGCAACCGTAGCGGGCAGACTCCTAGTTGCCACAAACTGGAAAAGTGAAAAAATACCAAGTAAAGAAGAGTGGTTGACCAAATTAATAAATTACCAGAATTTAGCAATTAAAGTAGGTATATTGAAAGGATTAAGTGAGGAAAAAGCAGGGGAAGATTGGAAACCATTCAAAGCATATTTACAGAATCAAGTGGAAAAGGCGAATCTTATATATAGCAGAGGTATGAGGGGTACAAAAAACACCAAGAAAATAAAATTAATGTATGCAGAACATCAGAGAAATCTAAATCAGGATATAGGAGAGGTTGGAAGTCACGAAAAGGTGGAGGGGGGTGAGAGGTGGAGGGGAAAAAAGATTTTAGTATTATGCAGTATGAAATATCTTCCTAAATTTTGATTGGTTCTTTTTTAAAAAAATTATGTTATGTTATGTAAAGTCAGGCTATGTTATGTTATGTTATGTTAATTTTAATTTAATTTATTCTTTTTTGGTTGGTATCCTTGTTTGTTTCTTTTTTCTTACTGTGTGTTATCTTTTGTATATGTAATTTTAAAAAAATCAATAAAGATTAGTTTAATATTTAAAAAAAAGAAAAAATGGATGGGCCTTTCTCATCCACATCACCTGGCTGATAGATAGAAGAAGAAGCCAGAGTTATTTGTGTAAGCTAAAAGGCTAGAGACTTAAGTTGGACAACATATATGCCTTCCTCTATGCTGGATTTTGTGGTTCTGCTTGAAACGTAATGGAAAAGCAAGATCTTTTAGAGTGTTAATGCTTGAGCACCTCCATCCTATGTGCAGGTTGTATGTATGTGTAAATAAAACCAAATACCCTGAAGACACCAGAGTCTTTGCTGACCTTTGTGGGAAGGTAATGGAACCTTGAGTAAAGTGCAGGCACTCCTGGAGTCTCACTTCTTGGAGCTTGAGGTGAAGCCTCCTAACAGTATTTTCAATTTTCACATTCCTTTCTAACTTGGATCAAGAGTAGTAAGATGTTAGCAATGTCAGACTTCTACTCCCCAAGTGGAACTATGGGTTTGATCCAGGCTAACTTGGTTACATTTGGATCACATTGATATCTACAAGGCTTAGATCATGATTAATCCTGTTGAGATCAATGTGACAAATAACAGTTCAGCTAAATTTGTTCAGATCCGTGTATTTGAAAAGCTGTCTGACAAATACATTTACATAAAAAGTAGATTTAATTGCTTAAAGAAACCTATTAAATTTTATCCTTTTTTCTAGGTTTAACTACAGATCAACACATCATCTTGCGTCACATGGATTTTATGAATTCCTAAACTGGTTTGACGAAAGAGCATGGTATCCACTAGGAAGAATAGTAGGTGGGACTGTAAGTACCAGAAAATGTAATCAAATGTTCTTTTATAAATGCATAGTGTTACAGTGGTACCTCTGGTTAAGAACTTAATTCGTTCCGGAGGTCCGTTCTTAACCTAAAACTGTTCTTAACCTGAAGCACCACTTTAGCTAATGGGGCCTCACGATTTCTGTTCTCATCCTGAAGCAAAGTTCTTAACCCGAGGTACTATTTCTGGGTTAGCAGAGTTTGTAACCTGAAGCATTTGTAACCTGAAGCGTTTGTAACCCAAGGTACCACTGTACTTCCATTCCATGTTATACTTCTATATGTAGGTTACAGTTGCATATAATAAGCATTGATGGAGTTTTTAATTCCATTTATATCAGATTTTAAATTTAATTTCAATTACAGCAAGTATGTAAAAAATAAACTGTTTTTCAATTAAATTAAAAGTGTTCATATTTATATTTATCTCAGTATTGAATCATGACCATCTAGCAGGACCAGGATCTGGGAAATCCAGATTCAATCCCTACTCAGTCATGAAGCTCACTGGGTGACGTCAGGCCAGTCACACCCACAGGGTTGTTGTAGGGATTAACTGAGGTGGGGAGTGAACCACGTGTTCATTGGAGAAAAAGGTGGGATATAAATGTACCGGTAATAAGCTCTTCTGCTTACCTGCTTAAGAAAGCTGGAGGGGCCAGCCTGATGGAGATGTCAATCGCCAATCTGGCATCTAGAAATCTCAACTTGGTTGCAGTTGAACCTGCGCCAGTCACATAATGTGCTTGGTGAATTTCTAGTTCTGGACAGAATAGTCCCTAGGACAGTTCAATTTTAGAACTGTAATATAGCTATCTTTTATAAGAGAAAAGTATAAGAGAAAAGTATTAGTGAGCTGTGTAGGCAGAACTAATTCAAAAGCTTGTTGTTCAAAAACATTCATATGAGAAAATGTTCTTACAAACAAAAGATTCAACTTATTTGTTTTTCATGATAGGGTTGTGGTAGAATATAATTGCTGTTGTACTGCAGAAATGTTTAGCATGAACCATCTCTGATGGATATAGATGTGTCCTTGAACACCAGTTAGCTCCTTTTTCAATCTAAGAAGTGCTGTTTGAGTAGATTTACAAGATGCTAGTCAATAAAACGAATCCTTGCGTATTTGATCAATAAAACATTTAATGAAATCAAATGGTTCCTCTTTTTAAAAATCCTGATTTTTCTGTTCTAATTTGAATTATTATATCATAAAGCATAGCTCTGCCAATTTTAGCAGAAACCCTGTCAATATTGCTTGATGTGATTGTGTAATAGTTTTGGGTTACTTAGTTTAGCTTTATATTAGGGTGCTTTCCCTTAGAAGGTATAATTTACATCATAAACTTTCAAAATTAGAAGCATATTTCTGTAAATAATCTACTTGATGCTTTCTGCTGTGGCTTCAGCAAATGAAATTCAGTAAATAAGTGATAGCCATATTACTTTTGGCAACCCTGAGGTTCAATTCCCAGCATCTCTAGGTAGGGCTAGGAACGTCCCCTGTCTGAACCCCTGGAGAGCCGCTGCCAGTTGTGTAGACAGTACTAAGTTAGATGAATCAATGGTCTGACTTGGTGTAAGACAGCTTCCTATGTTCCTACAGTATTTGTCAGCTATCATATCTCATGGCCTTTTAGGCAATTCAAAATTTACAAACATTTAATGAGGTGTGTTCTTTTAAAAAAGTGTCTGAAAGAATACAAGCCATCTTTGGTAGGATCCTTAGAAATACCGCCTTTAAAATACTTGCAGGAATAGTCTCTCTGCTCCCCACCCCCAGTCTTTTTGTTTCCCCCTGCAGAGGCTGCTTTTGAGATTGCTTCTGTTTATCTTGCACCCTTTTCCCTAGCTGCTGCTGGATTCATTTAGCTGGCTAGGGTATAATGCTCCAGATTTTCTAGTTAATGACCTGTGTGCTTTTTGAGCATTAGCTTTATGCTCATTTGGATTTTAAATACAATTAGATACATGCAGGCAGCGTTGAGAAAAATCCTGGGCCAGCCCTCATAAAATATGGTTTTTTGCTTGCAGTTCGTGAAAATCTTTTATAAAGCAATCTAGATTAAGCAGGTGTCTTTTGTTGTGTTCCTGAGCCATCCTTGAAACCCTGAATTATATACCATATTATATGTTGTTTTATAATATTGAAGCTAATTCAATGCAGATACTGAAAAATATCTCTGTATGTTCAATTGTTACCCAAGAAAATGTTAAAGGAAATGTGTGTGTGTGTGTGTGTGTGTGTGTGTGTGTGTGTGTGTGTGTGTGTGTGTTAAAAGACATTTGGCTCTGGCAATAGCTTGATTTTATATGGGTTGTGGAAGTGACAATCCCTTCTGCATGTGGGTTACATGAATATATTTTAAGTCTTTCTATAACATAGATTCAAATAGAAGAAAAATGCATTTTTCGTCTGCAATTTGGTAAATCACTTTTCCACTCTCTCCTAGGTCTACCCAGGGCTGATGGTGACAGCTGGCCTTATACATTGGATTTTAAATATGCTTAACATAACTGTCCATATAAGAGATGTATGTGTGTTCCTAGCACCAGTTTTTAGCGGCCTTACATCAATTTCTACTTTCCTGCTTACCAGAGAACTGTGGAACCAGGGAGCAGGGCTTCTAGCTGCCTGCTTTATTGCTATAGTACCAGGTTACATATCACGATCAGTTGCAGGATCTTTTGACAATGAAGGGATAGCTATTTTTGCACTGCAGTTCACATACTACTTGTGGGTAAGTAACAACTCAAGCCTCATAATTTTTATCTTGCTATCTTTTAGTATTTTGAATCTGTCTTTGTTGTTTCTGCCTTTTAAATTGGCTATGATTTTAGATTTCTTCACTCTGGTACTCACAAGAAAGCAGCAATATAAATATTTGAGGGCCTTTTTTGCTTATGCTAATTACTTTCTTTCCAAAAGAAAAAGTTGCATTGTTATATGGTAAACTGGTTTTGAACTGGTGAAATATTTTATGTTCTTTAGCTAGATATGGCTTGAACACTTCCTGCATATAGGAATTATGTCAAGGACCAACTTATTCTTCAGGGCCTTTTAACTGGAGCAGAGCTTTCCAGACTTTTCATGTTGGTGACACACTTTTTAGACATGCATCATTTCACAACACAGTAATTCAGTTTTACTAGCAAACTGGAGGTTAAAGTAGGAGGAGCATGGGGAGTGATCCCGTAACACACTTACACACTGCAGCCGACACAATAACCTGTCGCAACACAGAAGTTTGGAAAGCTCTGAATATGATAAGAATTCAACAGCCATAAGCATTACAGTCATACCTTGGTTTAAGTACGCTTCGGTTTGAGTACTTTCAGTTTAAGTACTCCGCGGACCCGTCTGGAATGGATTAATCTACTTTCCATTACTTTCAGTGGGAAAGTACGCTTCAGGTTAAGTACGCTTCAGGTTAAGTACAGACTTCCGGAACCAATTGTGTACTTAAACCGAGGTACCACTGTACTTTATTATTTATTTAAAATACACCCCACCCCCCAATCAGTTTAACAAAACTCTCAGGGCAGCTCAAAGCAGTCATAAACAGTAGCCATGCAAGTTTCATTTAACATGTCATCAGCTTGAGCAAATTCCTAAACCCATGTTCCTGAAATAATGTTGATGGAAGTGGCCTGAACTAAGCCAATCCAAGACCTTTATTTCCTAACCTTTGAACAGTATCTTTTGTTAAATGTAACGTTCTTGTAGATATGACTTTTAAAAGTGGTCTGATAGGGTCATGTTGACACTATTAGAGATCATAATTGGTTACATTAGAGAGAGTAATGGTACATTAGTCTATTGCTTTCCCACCTGCTTGTTCTCTGCTCCTAATCTATTTTCTCGCAAGTCCCATTTCCTCCCACAGGATTCCAAACATGTGTTAACCCTCAGAGGTATCTTGGGAGAGGTGAGGTGTAGCAGCAAAGTAATATGAGGGCATGATTAAGAACTGTCTCCTCTCTCCTCTCCCCCGTTGCTGCTTCATTCTAAATCAACTCCTGAACTGGCTTTTCCCTACAAAGCAGAGTTGATCATCAGGATATCATTACTTACACGTTTGTGTAGTTTAGACCCTAAAATTGTATTACATGGTCTAATACATGCATGTTTAAAAGTGCAGTAGAAGTCATAATAATGAAACATTAAAAAGTTTAATAGTTAAAGTTGGTGACATTTTGCTGTTGTTACAAAAATTTAGCTCTAGAATATAATTTAATACATAATGCAGCTTTAGTATTAGTACCGCTATATGTAATACAGACATAACAAATAAGCTCATACACCCTAGTGTGTGTGTGTGAGAGAGAGAGAGCATTAGCCATGCCCAGCAGTGGCATGCAGCCCACAGTGCATTGTGTATTGGGAAATTTTCAGTGCACATGCGCCTGGGGAACATGTAACATGAAACAGTTGTTTAATACTGTGTCTGAAGCACATCAGTGTGGTAATGAAATGAATAATCTCTCAGTAAAGTACCTTAGTTAATTCTGATGCAAACCTTAAAAGTATATCTAGTTCAACCTCTGCTCTTATTTGTTGTTTTTTAATTTGAATGATACTTTGTTTCTTGTTTCTGCTGAGTTATAACACACATCACCATTTGTAGGTGAAGTCTGTGAAAACTGGATCAGTCTTCTGGACCATATGCTGCTGCCTATCCTACTTTTACATGGTAAGTGGTATCCTAAACTAATGTACATAATTGATTTTGAAATTATTTACAGTGGTCCCTCGACTTACGAATTTAATCCGTTCCGAATGCACATTCGTACGTCGAAAAGTTTTTAAGTCGAAAAAAGCGGTTTCCCATAGGAATGCATTGGAAACGGAAAAATTCGTAAGTCGAATAAACCGCATCTAAAATTCATAAGTCGAGAAAACCACATCTAAACCGCAACGGGTTTCCTTTCGGATGTCGAAAAAAACATAAGTGTGCGGCCTTTTTTTTTCATTTGTAACTCGAAATTTTGTAAGTCGAGTACTTCGTAAGTCGAGGGACCACTGTATTGGCAGAACCCAAATGTGCAAGTCACATTCTTTATTGGTACACTGTAATTGCTTTTAGTAATAGTATATTGGAGCAACATTTAAAGATAGAAAAAAGTCTATTGCCACTTGTCTGAAAACACTGACTTTGTATATATGGTGGTAGGTTTGAAAGGTTTGTTTAACAGAAAATGCTTCTTCACTTTAGAGAATTGGTTTGCATTTTGTATCTTGATTGAAGTCAGTTGAAGATATATTGTAAGCATGCCACTCGCCCGGTTTGCACCTCACATCAAAGAGTAAATTAGCAGCATAGTTGTGCACCCTATTAAAATGTTCCTGCGGCACTTAGCGTATGCTGCTGCACTGAGAATGAAAGACGCCAGAGTCATCCAAACCAAGGCTCCTGGTTAGTTTCTTCCAAATAAACCATGATCTGCAAGTGATCTGCAAATCTTGGTCACCACAGGCATTTGTTTGAACAACACAACAGGCGAGATTCTGTTTATTCCGCAGTATGGCGTCAGCAAGAGAGGTGTGCTGTGGGTACTTTAGAGCAGCGTGCATCAGCACATAGCTTGTTTTAAACTTATGCCTTACTGTGGTGTGTGAACTAGGTCTCTCTAATCCTAAAGACCAGATGAACTAATTTGTGCTGCTGCAAGACTATTCACTGCAGTCTTTAAAATCCAGCAGAAAGCATTTGTTCCAATGGGGAAAATCTAAAATGTGTGGAAGATAGATCTTCACCTGGCACTGCAGCGATCTTAATGAGGGTGCCAGGAGAGTCTCATTGGGGAAGGATGCTCCATTTTCAGAGCACCTCCATCAAAAATGCCCTCTGCTTAGTAACCACCCACTTCAGCTCTTAAGGGAGACGGGGAAAGAACCCGGAGAAGGGCCTCAAGTGACTTTCTCAAGATCCAAGCAGATATATTTATGGAAGGATGTAATAGTTTCAGTACTATAGCTAGCACTAGCCCTTTATTTAAAGTACTTCACCCCGGATTTTGATATATATGCTAGATTATTAAAGAAGTGGGGGTTTTTTCTTAAAAGTTGCTTCATTTGGAAGATAACAGATACTTGGTTGCCATATGTGTGACCAAGCTATCAATGGTGCATAAGGTGTGGGTGCTACAGATCTGTTCACTAGCGTTAATCACTATATCCTTTCATTGCAGAGGAAAACATTGCAGTTCTTATTTTGACATTGTTGGTAAAGTGAATAGTGCCTCTGAAATTCAACTAACTGGCAAATTGCTTAATGTTGCAGGCTTCTTAATTGGAGTTAATAAGTTCCTGCTTGATAGTATGTCCCCCATTTTATTTACTCCTTTATTAAGTTTACAAATGCATTATAATGTATTATATATAAATTACAAAAGTAGTTCCTTATGTTAATACATAATAATTCATATTAGCAGTAGTAAAGTGATGGTATTTATAATTTTTTGGAAAACATTTCACTGAGAGCCATGACGTAAAATGTAACTAAGGCATACCCAGAGTAGATCCAATGAAATCAATGGACTTAATTAAGTTAGTTAAGTCCATTGAATGGGTCTACTCTGAGTATAGCTAACGTTGAAGGTCACATACAATGTGTATAATCTGTGTAAAGGACTAGTTGAGGAGGAATAAGTAGAAAATGCTTCCTGGATCTGCTTTCTACTAAAATCCTTCTTTCCTGTGGATTTTCCTTGTGGCCTCGTTTATCTTGTCTTGAAGACAAAATTTAATTCATGTTGGTTAGTTTAATGGTTTAACAATATTGTGTATAAAGTAGTATTATGTTCTGATATGTTTATTTTTCAGGTTTCTGCATGGGGTGGTTATGTTTTCATCATCAACCTTATTCCACTGCATGTATTTGTGCTCCTGTTGATGCAAAGATACAGTAGGAGGGTCTACATAGGTGAGTGTTTTGATTTGCTGAGATTGAATGAAAAGTGGGGTTTTTTCCAATTCTTAATCATATTACTTCCTTTTTCAATTTAAACGACTATGAATTTAACTTAATTTAAGTAGTTACCATATTTTTGTCTAGTTACAGGCAAAATCGTAAAATAGAATTATTAGAATTCTAATAAGGTTATTAGAATTATTAGATTTGTTTTACTTTTTAAATCATGTTGCATTGCATTGGTTATTGCTTGTGCCATAAGGAAGCAAATTTGTTTGTTTATTTATTAATTTATTTATTACAAATAAGTATGCTTAAGGTAGCTAATAACCAGAATAATAATACTTCAAAATGAACAATGTAAAGTGGTCCCTTGGTTTGCGGACCCAATCCGTTCTACGGTGTCATTCACAACCCCAAAAGTCTGCAACCCGAGCAGCGATAGAGCGCATGCACGAAAGCGTGATAGAGTGCTTCTGCGCATGCACGCGCAGCGGAACCTGGAAGTAAACACTTCTGGGTCCGCCGCGTTCGTATCCTGAAAGAACGCAACCTGCAGCGGACGCAACCTGAGGTATGACTGTAGTCTAAACAAAACAAAATGTAGTTTAAAAAGATAATTTAACATGACAATCATTCATCTCAAGACAATTTTTTAGAAATGTATGCAACATTCATACTATTACCAGTGTGTGACTGAATTGTTTATATTGGGACTGACGTAGCTGGTATTGAATGACAGTTGATCATCCCAGTGCAATGATATCAGTCATTGTCCCTGCATGTGGCTTTGATTCCACCCTGGGAAGGAGGCAACTAACCTCTCAGTCTCTGTCCCCAGTAGGAAGGGACAAGTGTGAGGGGAGCTTTATACTAATCTTGTCTGCTTCCCTGTACAATTTGGTGTGCTGAAGCTGATGGATGCCATGTATTAGACATTGCTAGGGCTTTTTATAGGGACCCAGGTGGCGCTGTGGGTTAAACCACAGAGTCTAGGGCTTGCTGATCAGAAGGTTGGCGGTTCAAATCCCTGCAACGGGGTGAGCTCCTGTTGCTCGGTCCCAGCTCCTGCCCACCCAGCAGTTCGAAAGCACATCAAAGTGCAAGTAGATAAATAGGGACCGCTCCAGCGGGAAGGTAAACGGCGTTTCCGTGCGCTGCTCTGGTTTGCCAGAAGCAGCTTTGTCATGCTGGCCACATGACCCGGAAGCCGTCTGCAGACAAACGCCGGCTCCCTCGGCCTATAGAGTGAGATGAGCGCCGCAACCCCAGAGTCGGACACGACTGGACCTGATGGTCAGGGGCCCCTTTACCTTTACCTAGGGCTTTTTATTAAAAAAAAGGTCAACTGCACAGTGGAAAAACTGCAATTCTTCTGTGCTAAAAGGTGACATGCTACAATGAATTGTATTCTGTAAATATGTGTTCTTCGAATGGAGATAAGTCTCTGGTGTTGCCTTTTACTATTAAAAAGCAATCAGAATGCTGGGCACTGTAGCACTAATATTGGTGATAAAACACTTCCTGCTCTTACAGTTTGCATTTTGAATACCTGACTTTATATGATGTCAGGTGATTGACTGATGGTCACCTGACAAAAATTGGACTGAGGAGGGTATGTGATTCAGTATCTCGCCCCTGACATTAACGTTCCACATATAGCGAGCAGCAAGAAAGAATGAAATTTTGTGGGAAAGAAACTTGGTATGGTTTTCTTTTTTGCAGACACACATACAATAACAAAAAGACTAATGGGGCATCGCAATCTTATTCAGGATCATTTGATGTTCACAGAACTTTTTCAGAATGTAAATTCTTTGCCAGAATTGGACATATTTCATGGCTTTTGTAAATGGATGTAAACTGAGATTCTATTTGACCTACTTGGCATCATAACTACAATGCTGACTAAACTCCTGCTGACTGCTCATGCATATTTGATGCAGAGTTATTGATGTTGACATCAGTGTGACTACTTTTGAATCAGTTTAGGAATATTGCAGAAGATCTTCTGCAAGTGCTTAGCTGCAAAAGGTTACAGTGCTGAATAAAAGGAAAAAACCTTCATAAACAGAATAAGCTTCCTATGATCTATTTTAGAGCAGTCTAGCGGTAAAGGTAAACATTTGCAACAGTAGTAGACAAATATTTGTCACAATTTAGAGCTTTTAAATCTAGTTTCAAATAACTTTAAGAGGATATATACATGCAGAAAGCTAGTTTGAATCAGAAGCAACATTGTAGGCTTAATTCTGCCCAAGGACATACTGACTTTAAGAATAGAATTTGGTCACATTGAACAAAGTTGATTGTCTTTCAGTCTTTTTCTCTCTTTTTTGTTTAGGACAACAGGTTTTTTGGCTTGTTACTTTCAAGCAATATTAATGTAAACATAATTTTAAGTGATACTTCACTATAGCTGACTTCCATACTAAAGCAGCTGGCAGAATTTCAATGTTCAAGTTTATCAGCTAGTAATTAATAACACATTTCAAGGAAAATGAACAATATAATGGAAATAGTCAGACTGAATTGTAGGACTATTTATCATTCTATACTCAATGAGGATTGATCATGCCCAGTGGCTGTAGAATACTGATTATCTGTTAGAGGAGGGGGGAAAGCAGAGGAAGGAGAAATACAGTGGCTATCCTGGAACAGGGTGTATAGGAGTCACTCTTATGCTGCAGCATCTTTTTTTAGGTCCCACTTTTAATGCATATTTCATAGAACAATGCTCAGTAGCCAATTATATGGATATCCAGTGGACACGAGAGAACTTGTGCTTCCTTTTCTTGCTGCGGTGTCTCTCACCAGTCTCTTCTGTAGGGTACTCCAACCCTCCAAAGCAGTTTGGGGGGAGGCACGTGGGGAAGTAGAGGAGGGGCTAGTTCCATAGTGCAAGTGGAAGCCTTTTACAAAAGCCCATTACACAAGCAGGATGACACCGTGGGAAGTTGCTCGCTAAGATAACCAGTAAAATAGTAGGCACATTGTATTACTTTTCTCATATCACTGTTTTTAACTTCATATGCAAATGTAATGTCCTTTGTTGGTTGAGGAAAATAAAATTTATTCTTATGCTGTTTAGAAAGACAAATAAGTGATGTGCTTATAAATAGCAGGATTTCTTCAAGTGGAACAAAGTAGACCCATAACTTCTTTTTTTACATGGTTTTTCACATATCCATTTGTTAGAATACTTAATTAGCTGGACAGTTTTGTTATTAGCAAATGGGGTTTGTATTATTGAGCAGCACTGAAACTGCCTTGTAGGTATTTCACTAATTTCATCCTAGTCCTTTTGAGTGTAGGATTGAATGTTTTGTGAGGAGATAATGAATAACTAAGATATCAGGTATTACGTTTAGAAAGGTAACAGCAATCAGGATCACCTTGATAGATGGACATTGTTGTTACGGTGTATTTCCAAAAGATTCAGCTAGTGAGAACAGCCCATCCTTCAATTTCTAACTTCTCTGAGACTGTATTCTGACAAAGGTGTCCTCAAAAAGAAAGTTGTGTGGTGGAAGATTTTCAAAAGTACTTAGTGTATTTAGGGAAGACTAGCAATGCTGTGTTTGCTGCCAAAGGACTGGTAAGGGATGGTGCAAAAATATTGTGTCTTTATATTCTGATAGCCGTTAACTGAAATGTGTAAAGCAGTCAGTAAATGAATTTCTGTGCTGCTGAAATACACCCAAGGCTCTTAGCTAGAGCTGCTGGTGAGTGTGAGCTAACCATACCAGGAAGTCTGAGAAAGGGAGGTCCAATGTGCATTTGCAATTCAAGCTAACTGTGCACACCATCTAATTATACAGTCCAGACCTGACTGTTCTGCTTTCATCATGCTGTGATGTACCTAAAGAAGCAAGCTCATCAAAACTGAATTACTTCAAGGTGAAGTTTTTATAATTAAAAACTCTTTGGCAAGAGATATGCAGAGGTTAAGAGGAGGCTGCTAATCCTTTCCCCATCTGATATCTGATATCTTCCTACCAAAAAAGAAATCTGGTTCAGAGTCTGCTTTCTGGCCAAATAGGAAAAAGTAGTTGGGGAAAGAGTTATAGACAAGCAGCAACAATTGTCGTATTTTTCGCTCCATAAGATGCACCTAACCAAAAGACGCACCTAATTTTTTAGAGGGAAAGCCCTGGTTGGGGGGGATCAGCTCAAGGTTGTGCAACTTCTTTTGTAAATGGGGAAAGTCCCATTTTTTTTTTGAGCACCAGCTCAAAGTTGTGCAGTTTTTTTGCTTAGGGGGAAAGCTCCATTTGTGAGGATCAGCTCAAAGTTGTTGAGCTTACCTTGCAAAGGGGGAAAATCCTGTTTTTATGGGTTCAACTCACAGTTCTGCAGTTTCTTTAGGAAAGGAAAGGGAGCCATTTCTACAGTTTCCAGACAGATAATCTAATCAGCCAGTCACATGTCGTTGGGGAAACACAACAATGGAGGCCTGGGCAAGGGGGCTGGCCGTGGAGCTAGCGTCTCTTATCTCCCTCCCCAATCTCTTGCAATCAGCTGCTCAGTGGGTTCCTTTAAACACCCTCCTTCCCTCTTGTTAGCCTTTAGCTCTTTCTAAAAAAAACAAGCACGACCTGCTTTTTGCCCCTGGGCAATTTGGCTCCAGGAACCATGCATTCGCTCCATAAGACGCACAGACATTTCCTCTTACCTTTTTAGGAGGAAAACCGTGTGTCTTATGGAGCGAAAAATTCGGTAAACCCCCCCCCCCAGCACTACCAGTTTGGGAATCCTGCTGGCTGATGAGTATCCTTTTTATCCCCTGCTAGCTTGTTTGCAGCAGAAGGCATCAATAGAGGATGGAGGAAAATTCTTTATGAAGGTATCATTGTGAAAAATATGTCAGAATTGCAAAGGATATTGGGATGGCATGGAATGGGTCTATATTCCCTTCGCACAGACTTAGGAATCTTATTAGCATTTTCATATGAGCAAACAGTAATAAATTTGTTTTTACAGCCATCTAAAGTGTAACTGGGTGGGGGCGTTGATGTGCAGAATTAATAAACTCTTGTAATTAGCCTAATGGAAGAACACAAAGCTGTAAATGCGACAATGGATACTAATTGCTGTTAAATGCCACAGGATGGCAGTGTTGCAATAATTTTGTGACATGGATTTCAAAATAGTGGCAGGCTTGACCTTTTTAGAGATGTGTGTAGATATCTTGGTTAGATGAAAATATGGACCCTGAACTGAAAGAAAAAGGGGACAAGTTATGTAAAAATGTATGCCATTGATCACTGTGTGCTTCTGTGGTTTCCAACACATTGTCTATTGACTGAAATGTTTTGATAAATGAGTCTTAGCGAAACGAGTTGTGTTGTGCGAAGTTCATGACATTTGAAATAAAGCTGCTTGATTGAGGATGTAAAAGTGTAATGAACATAATCCACAATTATAAGGAAAGCTGGTAGAGGTATGTTGTGTTCATAAACTGGGAAAATATCAAATATATTAGCAGCTTTATTCTGAATATCCAGTTTTACAAGGGCATTGTCATGTCAGCTTGCCTAGATGGATCTGCAAAGAAAAAATAGTTGGCAATCTACACACAATAATTATTATACAAGCTGGTTAAGCTCACTTTTGCTGTATTTTGGGCATCCACAAAAATGCATGTTATGAAACTAAACTGCTTGGTGCCCAAATATCTGTAGGTGCGCCTGCTCCAATACCAGGCAATGCAATCTTTAAAATTGGTGGCAAGGGGAGGAGCCTCTGTTTGGGTCCAGGTCAGGGTTCATAAGTGGGGGGGGGTGTAGAAGGACCTTCTCTGTGGTGCGGCCTCAACTTTCAAATAATCATCTTCATTGTGTCTCCCTCATTGTTGGTTTTTAGATGTCAATTGAAAACATTTTTATTTATACAGGATTTTGCAGTTTCATAATTGGAAGTTTAATCCTCAGCAGCAATATGTGACTTTGTGTTTTAATTATTTTGTTTAATTTTAGCTCATACAACACAATATAATATCACCAAGGCAACTATCTGTAAACAAACACTAAAGATCCATAAAAATTGCAAAAGTAGTTTCTTTCCCAAGTAGGTTTTACCTTGAACAATTGCGAACACAGTAATAGAGTCCACTTGTGATATATCAGTGGTTCAGTGCTTGGAAGTCATTCCATTATCAGACGACAAACTGAAGGACATGGTCCTCTTTCTATGCTCTTCCCGATGGAAAGATGCAGATGGGGACAGATACACCCCTGCTTTAAGTCCTAAAATTATGAGTACTGCTTTTAACTCTGTAATATTTGTCTTCTCCCTCATAATTTTAAGCACAGACAAAACCAAAACTTCCTCTCTGTGCATACTAATTTTCCTTTTTTGCTGTTTTTCATTCACAGCATACAGTACTTTCTATATTGTGGGCTTGATATTATCCATGCAGATACCTTTTGTTGGATTTCAGCCAATAAGAACAAGCGAACACATGGCAGCTGCAGGTAAGAAAATTATTATTATTTTATATATTAAATTTACTATATGTTGCCTTACACCAGAGCCTCAAGGCAGTCTACAATAAAAAATATTTAGGATCCAGTGCACCTCAGAAAATCCCTAAATAAAAGAATAGTTTCATGCATTGAAAATACTCACTATGAACGTGTAACTCTGTATCATAATTAATCACCAAGACACTTTTTTGGCTGGTAACCAAATGACAGCCAAAGGTGGCATATTTGAACTAAAGGGATCCACAAGAGAATTGGAGTTTTTGTTTACTTATGGGAGCAGAGTATTGAATGAATGGCGTACCTCACTGAAAGGCAAAATATACCATATAAGCAGTTAAAGGATAGTAAATATGTTTGTATGTGATGCCAATAAAAGGTTTGATGATGATGATATTCCTCTCCTGCTTACAATCCACACACCCTTGACTTCCTATGTCCTTTGCATAAGGATTGAAATCTTGTTTGAGAACTTAAACCAAGGTTGTCTTTCTTTAATCAGGTGTATTCGCACTGCTGCAGGCCTATGCCTTCTTGCAATATATGAGAGACCGGCTTACAAAGCAAGAATTTCAGACCTTGTTCTTCTTGGGTATATCTCTAGCTGCTGGAGTTGTATTCTTGAGTGTCATCTATTTAACGTATACAGGTAAATCATACAAAAGAAATGTGTTTCATTGATAAATAGAGTTTCAGATAGTCCCTGAGTAATCCACAAGATTCAATGAGCCCTTCAGGCCTCCCAACAATGTTTGCATGATGCAAAAGAAACTTCAGCAACCTTATTTATAGAAACAGCATTTGGTGTAATAGCTGACTTTTTGCACCCATTAAAGCATTTTCAAAGCAGCTTGCTTTTTAAAGGACTGATATTTCCTTCATTTTCTATTAGTTTAAAACAAAAAACAGTTGTCCTTCTTGAGGGTCTTTCTCCTTTTGAAACATGTGGAAAGTAGATATTGATCCAAGCCTTTCTAGAAATCCATAATAATGCTCATCTACTAACTTAAATTGTTTTGTTGTAATTTTCAGGTTACATTGCACCATGGAGTGGCAGATTTTATTCACTATGGGATACTGGGTAAGTAGGAATAGAAACAGCACCATACATTTAGGCTATGCTGAGTGGGTGACAGGTTTGATCCATTTCAGACATACCTCCTGAACTATGGTCTACTGTTATGAGAAAACTTTAAGCTTCCATTTGCTGTTTTAAACAATCTGCAGTTTCCCATTAAATCCAAATATGAGCATCTTATGCAAACCACGGTGAGTTCATTCAGTGGTTTCATACCTTGGTTTCATTCGAGCAAACCATTGCTATCTGTATTTGTACGTTGAGAAACTTCTGAATTGTTCCAGACGACAAGCAGAAGCATTAAACTTTCTCCCCTCACAGGTGAAGAAAGAGGGAAAGTGTTTCAGAGTTTATGTGTAGATAGATAGATAGATAGATAGATAGGATAGATAGATAGATAGATGCTTTATATGTTGTGCACATCAGTAGTAGAATTATGCTTAGCTATGAGTCCTGGAAGACCTGTTCCCCGCTTGCACCAGTGTTCAGTTGCATCTGACCAGAGTTTTCCTCCACTCATGTCTAAGCTGCCTCCCAGCTTGTTTCCTCACCCTAAGCTCTGGAGTATATGAGAGACCC
Source organism: Zootoca vivipara (assembly GCF_965207765.1). Lineage (NCBI taxonomy): Eukaryota > Metazoa > Chordata > Lepidosauria > Squamata > Lacertidae > Zootoca > Zootoca vivipara. The sequence continues at coordinate 14,857,592 of NC_142594.1, read as the reverse complement.
AAGCGGGCGAGGCTACTTTGGGGGGCAATTGTTTCAACATCTCGAGCCATTTGTGGATGTTCCAGGGGTTAGTCAGGGCTTCAACAGGAGCGTCAATCATATCAGCCAGAAAATCCCCCAGAAACCCATTAGATTCATCAGTCTCTTGAGGGCGGACCACACTGATAGATCCCCTACCTCTACAGAGGGGGAAAGGTGCTGAAAATCTAAATCTAAATCTCAACAGGAAATGATCTGACCATGACAAGGAACTGATGTCACTATCCCCCACTTTTTCACCCTATTCCTGCCCAGTTGAGAAAAAGGGCCCAGAATGTAGCCTGCCATATGCATTGAACTGGCAGTCTGAGGGTCCTCAGCAGCACCTCTGAGACCAGCTCAAGCAGGGAAACTGCTGGGCAGAAAGGTGGGCAGATTCCCCCCACAACTGGACAGAGAGTGTGGAGAGGGAGAAATGAAATCTCTATAGACTACAGCAGGCACCCCCAAACTCTGCCCTCCAGCTGTTTTGCGACTACAACTCCTATCATTCCTAGCTAACAGGACCAGTGGTCAGGGATGGTGGGAATTGTAGTCCCAAAACAGTTGGAGGGCCGAGTTTGAGGATGCCTGGACTACAGCAACTCCCCCTCCCCAACCCTCAAGTCTGTCCTGATGCAGCACTGAGTACCCAGGTGGGCACAGCTAGGTGAGACCAACCCCACCCTACTCGCCCACCCAGGTTCCAGTGATGCAGGACCAGATCAGCCTCCTCATCCATAACCAAATCATGGATGAGGGAGGTCTTACTGAGAGCCAGCCTGGCATTCAGCAACAGCAACCACAGACCTGAGGGCTGGCTGATAGCACGGCCTCAATTCCCCAGGTTGGAGAAGGGGCTAGCACATGGCACAGTCACTAGCTAACTGCCTGTGCTGTGTGCCTCTTACCCCTAAACAGGGATGTGCAGGATCATTTGATCCACACACTTTGTTAAGGCAACATAGGGAAGCTTTGTAATGAGAATTGGTTTTGGGCAGTTTCTGCAGTTAAATGGAATACATTTTAGCTAAAAAATAAATAAGTAAATGTTAACCTACATATTTAAAGGTGTATTCAGAACATTACAGAAAAAATTGAGAAATGTTCAGTAGTCCTCGGTTGTACTATCTTTAGTAGTTTCATCACTTCAAAATAATTTGAACTGAATTTTTTTTAAACAAGGTATGCGAAAATTCACATCCCGATCATTGCCTCTGTGTCTGAACATCAGCCTACAACATGGGTTTCCTTCTTTTTTGATCTACATATTCTCGTGTGTACTTTCCCAGCAGGGCTGTGGTTCTGTATCAAAAACATCAATGATGAGAGAGTCTTTGGTAAGAAGAAGTAACCATCTTTTCAGAACTAAACTATGAGCTTTAGCTGAAATGCTGATGTCCTAGTTATTAGCTTAGATTCATTAGCTTAGTTTACTGCTGTTACTTCAGTGTTGGGTTAAATGTATTTCCTCAGGAAGTAGATATAATGTTTCTTAATGTGATTCCTTTTGATTGAACTTCATTTTAGAATGGCGTATACTGAATGCTTACACTGTGAATATACAAATACAACCTTCTCACTAAATGGCTAATGTAATTTTATGTATTATTTCATAAATTTATATACCACTTGATTATAAAGGAAAAAACCCTGAAAGCGGTTTGCAAAAAAAAAACAATAAAATGATAAACAATATGATTTATGGTAATTTAACTGATAGACTATTCATCAGCAAATACACTCTTCAGTTACTTTAGATAATTTTGTTTGCAAATTGATGACTCTCCTCATAATATGGTGAAATTCCAGTGATTGCAGAGGTGAGACTTGGTTGGTTTCAAATTGGGGGTGGGTGGGGAATCTTTCCATCACTGTAGTTACAGGTAATTTAAAAATGGGCATCGCTGTCCGTAGTTAGCTGCTTCTGAAGTTATACCTGTCTTTAGTTTGCACAAGCTTTCCACCAGTGTAGGGTTTGTATTAGTCTGCATTTTAATCCAGTACAAGAAAATGATTTTCTTCAAATTAATTTTTAAAATGCTATTAAAATGCTGCTTGTGAGAACTTTTGAAAACTTCTTTCCCTTCTAGCTTTAGTGCAGTCAAGTTTCAGGAGTTCACAGAAACCTTGTGGAGTAATTTATATGCTTTGGTAAAGCTACTCTTTTATCCTTCAGATCCTAGTAAAGTGAGATGTCTTTTAGCAAGATTACACACATATAGACTTGGTTCTGATTAATTTTCCATGTTTTTTTTTTATAAACAACTGAATCCCTTTTTTAAAGTTCAAGAATATAATGTATTTCAAAGGTAGATTCAATTCTGCACACACAGCAGATTTTAGGAAGCAAATCTGCAAGCTTCTTCAAGTGTACAGTAATTGTGCTTATTTCTGAAGTGGATAGCAGAACTGTAATCAAGTTTTTAAAATGTCCCATAGTAAATCTCATTGTCTTTATTTCTCTACAGTGGCTCTGTATGCAATCAGTGCTGTTTACTTCGCTGGAGTGATGGTTCGTCTTATGTTAACTTTGACTCCAGTAGTCTGTATGCTGTCAGCAATTGCTTTCTCCAATGTTTTTGAGCATTATTTGGGTGATGATATGAAGAGAGAGAATCCACCAATAGAAGATAGCAGTGATGAGGACGATAAAAGAAACCCAGGAAATCTTTATGATAAGGTGGGACTTGAAGATCTAGATGGCTTCCGTTTTTAGATGTTTTTTAAAATAAATGAATCCACGTTAAAAGCAAAAACAGAGAGAGCAAAATGGTTGCACGTGTAGTGCTTCTGTTCTTGCCAAGGGGTTCTGATTCCTCCATTTTTCCCCCTCCCCCCAATTTTTCATCTCCTTCCATCAGTCATGCTCACTGAGCATATGCGGTCTTCATTGGCTTTTTTTCTGGGGAAGCAGTGGACACACTACTGCTCTGTCGCTGCTACATTAAAATGTTAGATAGCTTTCAGTTCCATCCCTGGGGACATTGTAAAATAGGCTCTCGGTATCAACCAGTTCTTTCTACCCTTTATAGATGCATCTCTCTCCATTCCCTTTCACACTTGGTTGTCAATTGTTTCCTTTCAGTCTCACAGTGGGATTGTTTTGGAGGTTCATTCCTTTGTTTGTTTTGACTAAAGGTGGTGTGTTTTTTTTAGCAGTGTAGCTTTTAGCTGCTTCCTATCTGCGCTAGTGAATGCAGGTTATTGTACATAAGCATGACTACAAAAAGACTTGAACCCTTTTTAGAAGGGTGATGTTGCTTCCCAACTTTTGCAGTTAAAATGAAAAATGTAAGGAAACACAATCTCATTCATGCAGATGTTAAATGTGGACAGATTTATGCCATCTCCACCACATGCTTTTGGGGGGGAGGGACTGTTTTTGTTTGAGAGACATCAACAATTACTGGCATGCTATTAAAAAAACCCAGTAGAAGACAGCTTCTGACATCCCTAATAGACATTTGTCTAGCACATAACTTGGAAGACAACTCATGAGGGAGGGCTCTAGAAATGTCGCTTTATTGTTGAATACAGCTCTTGTAAACCCTAAAAGCCTGGCATAAGCCCCAAAATTCTAATTTGTTTTTGTTCAGGCAGGTAAAGTGAGGAAACACATATCTGAACAGGAGAAAACGGAAGAGGGTCTTGGGCCAAATATCAAGAGCATTGTGACAATGTTGATGCTAATGCTGCTGATGATGTTTGCTGTCCACTGTACATGGGTAACTAGCAATGCCTATTCCAGTCCCAGTGTCGTCCTGGCTTCTTATAATCATGATGGGTAAGGCTCCCCATTTTGTATGCATTTTAGTGTGAGTTTTATGATTGTGTGAGAATGGTTAGGAATGTAAAACACATCACGTGACACATTGGCCTGACCCATTGTCCACTGACTCGTAACTTCTGGCTTAAACTACTGCAAATTCAGAATGCCGTTGAGGTTGTTGGCTAGTTGCAGCTAGTGCGTAATGCAGCAACTCGATAGCTCACTGGGGTATCTTACTACCACCATGTTATGCCGCTGCTGGAAGAATTGCGCTGGCTGCCAGTTAGCTACCAGAATTTGAGATGCTGGAAGTGATGTGCAAAGCCCCATACAGCTTGGGTCCAGGATGCATAAAAAAATCACCTTACTACTTCAATACACAACCAGTCACTGCTCTCTGCAAGAGCATCCTGCAGATGCCCTCCCACCAGGAGGCTCATTCTGGAGGATACAGGAATTGGGTGTTTAGCATGACAGCAGCTACCCTTTGGAAGTCCCTTATGTTACATATCAGACAGACATCATCTGTATTTTTGACACCTTTGGCAGACTTCCTTTTTCAACAAGCCTTTTAAGTGGATATTTTTTTCCTAGTTTGTACTTTTTGGATAGGAAATTGCTTTTATATACGAAATTGCTTTGCATATGCTTTTATTTTTCCTTTTTAAATTATATTTCCTTTTAAAGTTATATATTTTCTCACAAAAGTGACCCAAAACAGTTTACATAACCAATAAACAACTTTGTATAACAACCAACCAATGAAACCTGTAAGCCCAACCATACACATAAAGGCAGGTCTTACAGATCCCGCTCCACTAAAAGAGGCTACAAATATCTGAAACCCTTTATTCATTCACTTTAAGATGCTTTATAGCAAGCAATTCATAAATGGAGTGGAACAAATAAGATCTAATCAAAGTGAGTCTGCTTTCCGATGAAACAGTGTTGTACTTTCTGGGTTTTTTTTTCTGTTGCAGCACCCGAAACATTTTGGATGACTTCAGAGAAGCCTACTATTGGCTAAGACAAAACACAGATGAACATGCCAGAGTAATGTCTTGGTGGGATTATGGCTACCAGATAGCAGGAATGGCAAATCGGACTACTCTAGTTGACAATAATACTTGGAATAACAGCCACATAGCCCTGGTATGTAGAGGTACTTCTGTTTATTAAGAACTGTGTTGACAGAACACGTGGCTCTAGATTTATAAACAATTACATTTTGATATATGCCGAAGATTGCTTTCCTTTATGTTGCTGTATTTTGTGCCTTAACTCCAAGATCATGTTTGAGAAATGTTCGTTTTCTAGGTTGATGGTGATATCTAATAATATAGAATTTGAAACAGAAAACAGTGTTTCAACTTTTATTCTCAATAAACATTGAGATATCTACCTGGCCTTATCCTGTTTATATCCACAGCCTGTCACCTGTGTTAAAGGACAATGACCATTATCACTACTCCCTCTGGACTCCTCTTGCTGAGAGGAACAGCAGGGGAAAAGTATATTCTAACGGGGCTTTGGCTGTCTTCATAAAGAGTGGCCCGATTTATATAACAACATACCATGGTTTGTGACATCTTAACTGGGCCAGTGACTACAAAAATATGTGCTGTAGTGTTGCCACATTCTGAATGTGACTGACGTTTTAGGCTTGAAAGATATATAATTATAGAGTTTTATGTTTTAAGTTGTGTTTATACATATTTTAAGCCAACCACTGACTCGTGTAATGGAGCAGCATGCAGGTGTCATTAAGACATTCTTTTAGTTAAACTCGATGCTACGATTATTTCAATTCTGTATTTCACACTGGATGAAATTACCTCTAATAGCATGGGCTAATGCCATTAGCATGTCATTTAAACATTCTTTTAGTTAAACTCACATTGTATGAAATGACCTCTAATAGCATGGGCTATTGATATATCTTGACTGGTTGGTTAATAACTGCCTTTTAGACAAGAACGCTTGCAAGTTTTAGAAATAACTCTCTTTATTGCAGGTAGGAAAAGCTATGTCTTCAAATGAGTCAGCAGCTTATGAGATCATGAAGAGTCTGGATGTGGATTATGTGTTAATAATTTTTGGAGGTGTAATTGGCTACTCTGGTGATGATATCAACAAATTCTTGTGGATGGTGAGGATAGCTGAAGGAGAACATCCTAAAGATATCAGGGTGAGCTGAAATATAACCCCCCCCCCCAAAAAAAGAAAAACACCCTTTAGTAATTATGTATGGGCTGTTGGTACAATCTATCAAGATATTGCTTCTAATTCTGCCACACTTCCATTGAGGAAATTTTCCTGATATATTCTCTGGATTCTAGGTACATCTCAGTAGAGCTATAATTAGATGGCATCCTAATAGTTGTAGTATTTTATGTAATAAATAATAGTATTTTATGTTGAGGAATTGATTCAAGTCAGGCCTTATCAGACATTGGTGCTATAGCATAATATACCTGATAAGATCAGTAGAAAGATGAAATAAGAACAAATTGCGGTCTATCCTTATGGACAGTGCTTCTTTCTTAAAAAAATTTTTAGGGGCGCTCTCATTTTTTACTCAAGAAAACCACCATTTTATACTTTAAATCAGGAAAAATGTACAGTAAAGGGACAAAAGTACAAAGATTCACAAAACTTTTAGGGGTATGTATACCCCTGCGTCCCCGTCCCCCGTCCCCTCAAAAAAGCACTGTTTTTGTTGTTCAGAAATATGTTTTTCTTGGTGACACAGCTGAATATTCTTACAGTTGAATAATCCAATAATTCAATTTCTGAATGCTTGAGTAATAATTTTGCTACCGTACCCACCTCAAAAATCATGGTTACGGCCTGTATAGGAAAAAAACAAGATTGAGCTCAAGTCTGTGAGAGTTAAGTCAGTTTATTTGAAGTAGAAACCAGTTACAGAATGTGGCTGCTAGACTGGTGACTGGGAGTGGCCACCGAGACCCTATAACACTGGTCTTGAAAGACCTACATTGGCTCCCAGTACGTTTCCGAGCACAATTCAAGGTGTTGGTGCTGAACTTTAAAGCCCTAAACGGCCTCGGCCCAGTATACCTGAAGAAGTGTCTCCACCCCCATCGTTCAGCCCGGACACTGAGGACCAGTTCCGAGGGCCTTCTGGCAGCTCCCTCACTGCAAGAAGTGAAGCTACAGGGAACCAGGCAGAGGGCCTTCTCAGTAGTGGTGCCCGCTCTGTGGAACACCCTCCCATCAGATGTCAAAGAAATTAACAACTATCTGACCTTTAGAGGACATCTGAAGGCAGACCTATTTAGGGAAGTTTTAATGTTTGAAGTTTTATTGTGTTTTTAATATTCTGTTGAAAGCCACCCAGAGTGGCTGGGGAAACCCAGCCAGAGGGGCGGGGTAGAAATAATAAATAGTTTTTGTTGTTTGTTGTTACAGCACCGCTTTATTTCCCATATTGTGGCAACATGCATAACACTAATTGTGTTTCTTTTTTCTCCCTAAAGGAAAGCGACTATTTTACTCCACAGGGAGAGTTTCGAGTTGATAAAGCAGGCTCTCCAACCTTGCTAAACTGCCTCATGTATAAAATGTCATATTACAGATTTGGAGAAATGCAGGTTAGTGAAATTTTGCTATCTTAAATGTTTCTTTGGGAAAAAATGTAGACCACTTAATCCAGAAAATCTCTAAGCGATATGTGCAATATAATTCTCAATAAAAATTAAAATCAGCAAAACTTTTAAAACTCAATACAGTGCTAGTTTTAAGAATTTAGTTTAACAACTAACCTGTGTATCCCTCAAAGAATCCATAGGGTTGTGTAGTCTTCCATTGGCAGAATAAGGATTGGGATGGTCTTCAGTGATTCCCCCAAACCTCTAGAGCAGATTGACAGGTGGGAAGGGGAATAGTATCAACCTGAAGAGTGCTTCAATCGCTGTTTAGTTGATGGGAGACTTACTGGATCAAATAGCCTTCTATCAAGATCCAGTGAGGGACACCCATTAGTATAGTATTATAGTACTTTAGTGCTAATATGATAAAATAGCCAAAGGGCTAAGAGGGAAAGGAAGTGGCAGTAGAGGTCAAATATGCTCTGAGCTCTTGTAACCCCAGGGTTAAAGGATCAGGTGGGTATTAACATCTGCATGGAGCTTTCATTATAAGTAACTAGGAAGAGCTGGTTAATATGGGCTTATATTACAAAGTTAAATAAAGGGCAGACAAATGTAATTCATTATATTATCTGTTATATTTCTTATGTGAAAGTTGCCGTAGATTGTAGATTTCACAGTACATGTTTCTTCTATGGGCTACAAGTTTGTATAATATGTATTTTAAGCTAATCTTTGAATTATTATTATTTTAATGCACATGCTATAGACCACTTTGGGGTTTCCTTAGAAAAAGAAATAAGGCATATAAGTTTTAAATTTAATACATTTAAGGAAAATGTCTGGATGGCGTAATCTGGAAGTTTAGCTTGGGTGTCAGTGGTATGACTCACAACTCTGCCTTTCAATTGCCATCATCTGATCCCAGGGAGGTGGTGTAAAATCGAAACTGGTGCTTGGGGGCGGTTTGGTATTGGATGCGGCTGATTAGGGGAATCAGATGGCAGATGTAGATGTGTGCAACCTATTTTGGATGAAATCAGAATCTTGTAGCAGCAGGTTCTCTTGTGAATGTAGCTCTCATCACCAAGCACCTTTTACCAAAACCTTGCCAGAAGAAATCTGGCATCCCGTTACTTACAGGCTTGATTACAGTAATGCAGAGGTTTTCAACCTTTTGGGGTCCACAGCTCCATTTTTTCTGCAGCACACCTGTGTGGCTCAGGAGCCCAGTTATGTCACCCCTTGCCTGCAGAGCACTTTTTGAACACCCAGCCTTGTGGAGTGTTCCCTTGGCCTCCTCTCCCCTCCCCTCTCCTTGGGAGTCCTCTGGGCAGCCACTGCTGCCACCCCTGGTCTCTGAGCTGCCCACCCTGCCCAAAAGAGAAGTGTCTCCCCGCATTGCCCCACAGGAGCCTGGGAAGCAGCCCCTGGCCAGCCCCAGAAGCACCATTTGCCTTGGGAGTTTGTAACCAGGTCTGCTTCAACAAACAGCCGTGCAAGCCTTTGGGAGGCAGAGACGCAAGAGGGCATCAGAGGAGAGAGGGCAGGAAAGAGGGACTGAGGCCATTGTTGCCCACAGCACCCCAGGGTGCCACAGCACAATGGCTGAAAACCACTGCTGTACTGTGTTACTCTTAACAGGGACTGCCAGCATTGTGAAGGTAAATAGGAGGTAAAAGCACACGGCAGTGATCCTTTAGCAACTCCCACTGGTATCAGTTTATTGGTTTTGACACAGCTTCTTGTAGGCGGTGAAGCTAATTTTATTCAGGGAGCCTTCTCCTATTTTGCCACTGGTGTTTTAACTTGCTTTTTGGTTGTTGTGGTGGCTTATATTTTTGATTTTATCATCAGCAGCTTTTTATTGTGAGGCTGGATGGAATCCTTTAAATCAGTCTCCCATTTCCAGCTCTTAGATTTGGTTCTAGGAAGAGATTACACATCTATAAATAAATGGGATAATAGTGTTCTTGGATAGTCCTTTTGTACTTTTTGTATTTTGCACTGTACACAAATAAAAATAAGAAACTTGTTGCAAGCAATTGCCATGGAACAGGGGGCTCCAGATTTTTCATGTAAATTGTACCCACATTTGAGGCCCAAACATTTAAATGTTATAGTTTTATACCGCAATGTAGCGATTTGAAGTTAAGGCCCCCATAACAATATCCTATTGTAAAATGTATGACAACTCATATATATTTAAGTAGAACTTGGAACACTGGGAGATATTTTTCGAAGTAGTACTTGGGTTGAGTTCTGTTCACAGGTTTGCATTTTATATCTTCAACCTAATGTGTGACATTAACTTTTTGTAGCTGGATTTTCGGACACCTCCAGGATTTGATCGCACACGCAATGCTGAGATTGGCAACAAGGACATTAAGTTTAAACATTTGGAAGAAGCCTTCACATCAGAGCATTGGCTTGTTAGAATATATAAAGTGAAACAACTAGACAACAGAGAGACACTGGATCATAAGCCTAGGCTAACCAACATTTTACCAAAACAAAAGTATTTGTCAAAAAAGGTGGGTTCCCAGTGAAATAGCCCTAAGGAGGTTCATAGTGTTACACAAATTTACCAACTATATGATTAGTTCTTTCTACTAGCCAGATGCAGAGAGAGTTTGTATCAAATATCAGACCTGCTTGATGGTAACCATGGTTAACTAACACTGACTAAGCATGTGAGGGCAACTAAATTCATTGTTGTGCTAATTGGCAGGCTGTCTCAGAATCTCTTGAAAATCCCAGCAAAGTGTAACAGAGTACTATCCAAAATACGTAAGTAGTGTTTTAGTAACTATGGCAGCTCACTGAGTAAAATGTGAAAGTGTCGTTCTGAAAAGTGATACCTAGAAATTTCAGAATGACTTTTTGTTTTTTTGTAAAATAATTAAACCTGGAGCTTTTGTTGACAGCTTGAGTGTCTTGCTTACTCCTTTTGAAATTGTCTTACACAGGTTTCATTTTTAAAGACTCATTTTTGTGTGCGCGCGCTACTCTACCCTATTGAATATAAAAGTGTTCAGGCATGGAAATAAAATCCTTTTAAACAAATTCCCCCATTTTTACATGATTCCTTGCAAAGTAAATAGAACCTTATGGACAGGCAATGTTTAATATTTTAGGAAGGTCACTTCAAGGGCAGAGTTGTATAGATTTAAGGGCTGGCTATATAAACTATTGATATTGTTGGATTTTGGAAAAGCATTCAAAGAGTAAATTAATAATTCGATACTTGAGTGGCAAGGACATATTCACACATTCCCATGTAAGCCACTAAATGTGTTTTCTGGCTTCTACTTTCATGCACAAATGTTTTCTGCTATACAGTATTTACTTCCCACTTGTCTTTTGAGTTCTCCCAGTTTGGTGCTCCTGGCTTCCTGCATGTACCTATTTTGCACATTTTTAGTGTCTTAAAAATCACTATACACACATAACACAAATCATATGGTAGTGACATGTTCATGTTGTGTTTAAAAGCATAGTATGAGCAACATATGAACACAATTTGCAATAGTTGCGAGGTTGGAATGTCAGTGCATTATACCATGTGGGGCTTTTTTCTTTCTTTCTGGCATTGGAGTCATACACGTTTTGGAATGAGGTCCTGATAATTTTCAGATTCAGTGTTGCAAATATTAGTTGTACTTGCTCTATGTTGACATGTACCTTTGCAGCAAAAAATCTTGTCTTAATTTTTGGAAGTCTTAAGATGAGCAAATCACATTTATAGTTTTGGAGATACGAGTGTGGATGAGTCAAGGATGTAGGGCTTAAAATAAGTGACAGCGGTATGCAACTGCAAGTCTTTATATTAGTTTTTTGCTTCCAGGAAAAGGGTCAGTTCAAAAATTTTCCCTTCCTTTGAGAGTGTAAGGTAAAGTTGCTTTTAGAATTAAGGATCTAAATTGTACTGTACCCTGCATATAATGGCCTTATAGTTTAACTTTTTGTTGTAGTGCCAGAATAGTTGTGTCCCAGTGATAAAGGAAATGACAGCCATATTTTTGTCAGTATATCAGACCCCAGGAAAAGTCTGTTACCTATCTTGCCTGCCATGTGGCAAGCAACCTTGCTTTAGCATATAATTATCACATCACTGTAATGGCTCCCACTAGCTCAACTATTTTGGAGAATCCAACCCAAGGTACATGCTTAAAATATTTGCGGGGGGCACAATTGTAGAAGGAAAAATGGATGCTGTGTTTGTCACCTTTTATTTTAAAAATAAGCTTAACACGAAGTACTAAACAGAAACCTATGTTAAGGGGTGTTGAGTAAATGTACATAGAAAATAAATTTATGAAGCCAGGTTGTTATTTATTAAATTTAGATACTGCCCTATCTCAGGGCAGGTTCACAAGATAACAGCCCAGTTCCTTTAAAAGATTATAAAGTTTAGTTTTTGAAAAGGTATTTAGTGTTAAAGGTTATTGTGACACACCAATAAAATGTAAAAAATATGGAGAAGAGAGTTCTGTAGCCCTTATGGGGGGGATCTGCCATAGATTAATAATCTAAAATATTTGTAATTTACTGCAAATCATCTACAACTAAGTTTTACCTGATTTAGGCAATGAAATTAAACACACTTACTAGGGGGTAAGTTCCACTAAGTACAGTTGGACTTGTCTCCGAGAAAACATGCATAGGATGGGGCTGTTAATAATTTCAGATTCTTAGGCCTGCCATTTTCCTAGCCCTGACCCCAAATGTAATATTTAAATATTCTAGAGCAATGCAGAACTTGATGTAGTCACTAGAGCATTGTAAGAAACTAATACACTATTCTGTTTTTCTTTTTAGACTGCCAAAAGGAAGCGTGGCTACATTAAGAATAAACTAATTTTAAAGAAAGGCAAGAGACCCAACAGGAAGACAGTTTAAATACACTGTAATGATTGCTAATATTGAAGCAGTTGTCCTTGAGATAACCAGTCTTTGCCTTTAGCTCAAGTCATGTTTCACAGCAACATGAGGGTACAGAACCATCATTGGTCCAGATTATTGTACAAAACTTTCAGGCAATGTCTGACTTTAAAATTTTTGGCTTATTGAGAACAGCTGTTTTAGATTTGTATTGTGGAGCAAGACTGAGCTGCTGTCCAGGTCTAGCAGCAGATTATTATTTTTTTGATTACTTTTTTCAACTGGTACATATTATCCTTCCAATCGATTGAATTTGGACTGGTTGCACCAAAGAGCCCTTTAATTCGGTCCTTGGCACATGCATACTTGTCAGTTTTTTTTAAGTAGTTGAGCTGAACAGCAATATCTTACTGGAATGGTGAAATGTATGAATTGACTAGCCTTGGTCTGACACTTTCAGGAGTGTGGATATTTTTATATTCAGCTACTAGGACTCCTTTAAAGGTATTTATTTTACAAGACTTCATGAAATGTACTCTCCTCTTGCTGTATGTTGTGTGCTGGACTGTAAACCAAGCTGCAGTTTCACTAATCACCGGACAGATTATATAATTGGATTATGCAACTTGTTTTGAGAAGAGGTGGTCTTGCTGCCCTTGTGCAGGTGTATTCTTGGACTATATAGGGCAAATCTTGTAGGTAGATACAAGGGCTAAATTTGTATCTTAAATCAGACACGACAGTAATGAATGCTACTGAGCACCCGAGCACCTGGCGTTCTCAGATCTTGCTTGTTTAGCTTCATATTTTCATTAAACCATAATTTGGCCTGTTAGGAGGTGTTTTTTTTTGACAAGTATCCAAAGGCTTTCTGTGGCTATTGAAAGGCAGATGGTTTATAAACCTGCCTCCATTTTCACAGGGTTGTGGAAATGACTGGCTTTTCTCCATATTATTATTTAGTGCTTCAGTTGATGGGAAACTTTTTGCTTGACTATGTGCTTTGTCTTTTCTATTTTATTAAAAAGACAATTATCAAGTGCACTAAATTATGGAGACTGAACACGTTCACTTTCCAACTAAAGGAAACCTTACAGACTTGAACATCCTTTAGTTATTTTAATAAAGTTAAATGTGTTTGGGGGTATGGCTCACTTGACCGCCACAGGACATAACTTCAATATAGTAAACAGCTTATACCAGATGTATTGGTGTAAAGCAGAATAGTATGTACCTTCCAAACAAACAAAAAATATCTATTGCTCAGTGAGAATGTTACTGCTGACTTTTCTTCTCAGATGTATAATTTTTATTTGTAAATTCATTTTTGAGTAAAGAGGTTATTAAATCAATAATGCAGTGGCAACATTTTCACAAAATAACAATCTGGATTTCTGACCCTTTGTCATTGAGATTATATTACTTTGTTGCTTTAAAGCTCAATGCAGACCCGTTGTTGACTATAGGGGAAAATAAAGTTAAATCAAGTTTTGTGTTAAGTGGTTGGCTGCTGTTCCTTTTTTATTATCTTACATTAAGCTCTGCCAATTCCGCATATGGACTTGCTTACAAATTCTCTTGCGATGATCTACCCTTTGCCCAGTCACTGAGGGGGTAGTGTTGCATCCAGTTGCTGCCTTTCTGCTGACAGAAGGATCAGCAAAGCTTCTAGTATGCAACGTGGATCAAGGCAATCTTCAGCTATTCCCACTCTCTTCTGTAGCCCCAGCCCCCCCAAAAAGTAAAGGTCTGCAGGCGATAGGGGGATTTGCCAAAGATTGCCTCAAAATCATGTACCACTCAGAGCTTTCTATCAGCAGAGGGCCACTACTGGAGACAACCCTTCATGTTCCATGTTTAAACCATTTGCAAGTAATAAATAAGCTTTATGTTTGCAGGCTTAATCCTTAACACTGATTTAAGGGTAAAGGTAAAGTGACCCCTGGCCATTAGGTCCAGTCGTGACAGACTCTGGGGTTGCAGCGCTCATCTCGCGTTATTGCCCGAGGGAGCCGGCGTACAGCTTCCAGGTCATGTAGCCAGCATGACGAAGCCGCTTCTGTCGAACCAGAGCAGCACACGGAAACACCGTTACCTTCCCGCTGTAGCAGTACCTATTTATCTACTTGCACTTTGACGTGCTTTCGAACTGCTAGGTTGGCAGGAGCTGGGACCGAGCAACAGGAGCTCACCCCGTCACAGGGATTTGAACTGCCGACCTTCTGATCAGCAAGCCCTAGGCCAGGGGTCCCCAGACTTACCGCGCGGCGGGTCGGAGGGCAGGGGAGTGCGCGCGCAGCGGGCCGGAGGGCGGGGGAGTGCGCGCCCGTGCGCTTGCGCACACGCGCACGGTCGGGGGGAAATCGCCAAAAATCGCTTGTGCGCATGCGTATGGGCCTCCCCCGACCCGGAAGTGCATCGGAAATGACCTCTTCTGGGTCGGGAGAGGCCCATACGCATGCGCACAGGATTTTCGGCGATTTTTTGCCGATTTTTAAGATCGTCGCCGCGCCGTGCGCCGTAAGAGCGGGCGGCGGCAGCGGGCGGCGGGGGTCGTCTCGGACCTGGGTCCCTTCAACACTGATTTAGTACATCTCATATTTATGGTACATTAAATTTGGACCAATACCTCTGACTTACACTAGCTTCCTTATGGGTTATTGTACCCAGTATCACATTTAAATTCTGAGTTTCAGTTCTAGTGGGAAATTGTTTACTTCTTTAGTACAAGACTCCAATCCAACCTTGATACCAAGTGCAGATTTGTCCTAAATTTCAGACTGTTGTTACTTGGAACAATTAATTTTTCTATAGTGGTCTTAAGGGTGGTTGTTTTTGCGGGATATGACAGCAAAACAACAGCTTTCATACTCCATTTTTTGATAGTGCTGCTCTTACCTCTCAGGTCATGGAATCCATCTAGGATCTTAAAGGCCTCCATATCCTTTGTGCAGTTGTGTTGATGCACCTACTGCATTTTAGCTAAACTCTTATCAAGAAAAGCAGGAGACACAAAATGCTCTCGCACGGAAGGCTCAAATCTTGACCGGAAACAGCACTTTTGAGAAGCATGCTGGACCTCATAGCCATGTATGCAACAAGCAGCATATCTTGCAACATGTACAAAAACCATCCTCAGTCTAGACTAATACTGAACTCACTCTCCCGTCAACCCTTATGTAGTCACAACAGCATCCTCCATCCACAAGCAGGGAGGGAGCCTCAAGGTCTCATGCTTATAAACAGGCTGATGAAGACCCCTCTGCACACTCAATGATCATGGAACAGTGAGTGTTGGTGCAGGGGCAATGGAGTATCCTGGCAAAGGATGCCGCCAGTTAAGTACCCTGAACACAAACCTGCCACACTGAAAAACTTTACTGCAAGTCCGCCTTAAGAATATACAGAGTGCCTTTCCTTTATCTCTGAAGATTGCAGTCTGTTCCCTATACAGATAGTGTTAAAGAGCAAAGATGCATAGGAAAGGGAAGAATCCATGCCTAAATTCAAGCAAGTCCCCTGTCTGTCTAACTACTTTTGAACTTTCCCACTAGCCAGCAAGTCCACCAGCTCCTCCTCGCCACACAGTTCTGACAACACTGTTCCCATCTCCTTGTCCCTCTACTCTGTAAAACCAGAACCTTTCCTGCTGTCTCAAGGGAGATTTATCAAGAAGTCAAACATACCATCTGTGACCTCTTTTACTCAGATCTTGCCACCCTTCCCCTTGATTGCTTTCTGCTAGTCCTTCCCACCCTTGATTTCTAGGGAGTATGGGGGAAAGGCATTCCTGAATATGGACTACAAACATCTCATGCTTCAAAGGCTGTTTGGCGGCCTACAAGGCAAGAGCAGTTTGATCAGGAAAAAGAACGGTAACCAGATCTTCCCTTTTCTTGTGCAAATTATTTTTACTGATTTTTCCATAATTTGTAACAAATTGTCATTAAATTAATACAAATTTAAAAGCTGACTTCCCCCCCAAGATGTCCCTTCTATTTTCCTCCCTTCTTGGCTGCTCCCAGAAAAATAACTTTTCCAACTATCATTTCAAAATACAGTCACCCCTTCTCCCTACACATCACCTGTTCAATTACCAATTTCTGCTATGGCTTTTATACATTGTTATAACCTGTCCGCATAAGAGGACAGGTTATAACAGGGGTCAGCAACCTTTTTCAGCTGTGGGCCGGACGACAGTCCCTCAGACCATGTGGTCGGCCGGACTATATTTTGAGGGGGGGAAATGAACGAATTCCTATGCCCCACAAATAACCCAGAGATGCATTTTAAATAAAAGGACACATTCTACTCATGTAAAAACACGGGCCGGATTTAGAAGGTAATTGGGCCGCATCCGGCCCACGGGCCTTAGGTTGCCTATCCCTGGGTTATAACAATGTTATAATATGTCCTCAAAAGAGCAAATCCTCTTTCATCTATCTATAATAGCTATTCATCAATTTTGAAATATTTCCTTCCGATACCTCTGGAGTAACACTTTGCCTGAGAAAAACAGACAGCATGCATACATTGCTCCCCAACATGGCCTTGAACATTGCTGTCTTGACATCTGGCCCCAATAACAAACAACTCTGCTTCACTGGTGCTGCATGCAGAGGGTGGAAATGAAACCCTGGATATATAGATATATATATTTGTATAAATGTACAATATACCATACATTCCCCCCCCCTGGCAGCATCACTCACCACTCACATTTCACCAAATTCATCCTCAATCTTAACATACAGCCAGCTCATTAATAAACAATCCCCTTCTCTTATTCTGTCTGAAAGTCTCAGAAGCCATCGATATGGTCTGTGGTCCATACTGTCACTTTCACTGTTGTTATTTCCAACTTCAAGCTTGAAGGTGCTAGGCGGATTTAACCTCAACAAAATCTGTATTTCCTCTCCATCCTGTCCCCTAAACTAATAAATTTTCCTGCAGTCCATCCTTCCAGTCCTCAGTCCCATTATATCCAACTCCAGAGTTTATTCTCTTCCAAGTGCTTAACAGACAGTCAATCCAGTTATTACCAATCTCTTTCTTCTTTACTATTTTCATTTCACAATACAAAGTTCCAAGGGGTGGTTCAAAATCCCTCAAAGGTCCCTCAACGTTGTTGCTCTCCATCCTCTTTCAGGCAAAGTCCTGAGTTATAAAATAAATCCATCATAAAGAGGTATCTTTAAAGTCCTCTCTTCCCAAAAACTTTACTTTCCATTGCTTTAGGGCAGGCATCCCCAAACTGCGGCCCTCCAGATGTTTTGGCCTACAACTCTCATGATCCCTAGCTAACAGGACCAGTGGTCGGGGGAAATGGGAATTGTAGTCCAAAACATCTGGAGGGCCGAAGTTTGGGGATGCCTGCTTTAGGATAAGGTAGATAACGCAGAAAATAGGATGCCAGTGGAGGGCATTTTCCATCTCTTTCCAGGCAAGTAGCAATTCTGGTTTTAACAAATGCATTTGTGAGACTGACACTGAGATCCAAGAAGAAATCCCAATTATGCTTATGTGAAGTTAACCAAAATGCCCTTTAGACTGGAAAAGCGAGAAACCAAGTATGTCCAGTCTTCCTTGCTTCCTTACCTTATTATCCAAGGTGAACAGTCCCGTAACATTGTTCATAAACTGAATGGCAAGGTCCATCTTTTCAGAGCTCAGATCCACCTTTAGCCTCATTTATATAGCGGTAAATGCCACTGGCAGGACACATCTTGGGTCTGGTCTTGACCCAGGAGCCTTACACCAATGTTGAACTTACTTCCAAGAAAAGCACAGCTTGCCTGTTCGTTATACACAAGTCTCCCACGACTTGTTAATGCAATGCCTGCAGGAGTGAGTGGATGTTTTAGCAATAATACTAGCTACATGCTGGCTCCATTGTGGATACTGGTTTCCAACCCACACAGTTATGTACGAGCTGAACAGACAGCGCATCAGAATCAATAAATTCAAATAAAATTTATTGAGTGTTTCGTTTGTGAGTTCAGTTCACAAAATTACGAAAGGAAGGCTAATCAGAAGTGACTGCCAGAGAACTGGATCTTAAACAAATAGGTATAAATTCGTTTACGAACAGTTGTGTTTAAGAAAAAAATTGCATAGGTCCTACAGCTGTGCACAAAGATTAACTGCAAGAACATCAAAATTTACACCATTCAAAGTGTACAGCATCTACACTGAAAAGAATCATTCAGTTGTAGGTGCAAGACAAACATGAAATAACTTACAAATAAGGCATGTTGCTTCATATTCCAAAATAATCTCTTGTAATTGTGAAATACAAGGAGTAGTACATAAAGTTGGAACACAAGGGGAAGGTCCACTTGGCTTCCTGTTTGGAATCTCTTGTTGATTAACTTTATCCAAATACGAGCCTGCACCTCTTAAGTGTTGGAAAATAAAATTCTGGCTGATTTCAGTAGAGGAAGCAGGTGTTTAACCGACATGAGGAAAGTAAGGTATTTACTAGAACATTAAACTGTTTTTTTAAAACCATGCAGTGCTAAGTAGAAAAGACTCTTTAATACACCAGGAATTGTAAAGTGTTCATTCAAATGTAGCTTTATCCTGCAGTACTGGTAACCATTTTCAAATCAGAAAGGGAATATACAACCTAGACATTCAAATTAACATTAATAATGTAATCTGAGAATGTAACAATTTCTTTGGCGAATGAGCAAAATAAAGTACTGAGAGGTGATACTTTCGGATTTCAGGTGACACTGAGAGCATTTGTTTACTACTTAACAGGCTAACCTCTTTAAAACAAGAGTTTGTACAAGCAGTGCAAATCAGGTTCTGCTGCAACTAGAGACCACTCAGACTTAGAATTTGAAAACAGAAAATCAGTATCTATAAAACTTTCCTTTTTAAACAAGATTTGTATTACAGAGGATGTACATTTCCCCTCCTTTAAAATGTGGTTTAAAGACATTTAAGAAAAATTTGCTTTTATAAATACAATGGCTTTCATATGCTGATACAAGTATTCAACAAATAGGGACAAAGGTAGAGCTTGATTCATAGCTATTCAGGTAAAATGGTTGATGCTCTTCAAAAGCAAGAGCTAAAAGCAAGGATAATGCAAAGTTGTAATACATTCCTTTATATATAGATATATGTGTATAGTTTGGACTGCCACCTTAGATTTCTGCTGAGAAAATTATTAAAAAGCTAACTAATGTATCTTTACTTTTTAATATACAATCTGTGAGTAGTGAATCAGAGCAGACAAGGCACAAAAATAATACAAAGAAAAAAATCAGCATTCCTAACTAATACGTAGAATGATTTAGGGGGACTGTAAAGATGATTCCATGGACTACACAGAGAACCTTCTACACTGATCCATTATTTTAAGTCAAGCCTATTTAACCATTAGGAAATACGAGCAATTGTGCAGCTACAACTGAAGCACAACTAGAATTCCTTCCTCTAACGATCTCATGGCAAATTCACGCGACCCTTTTCCTACTCTGAAATGGATTTTGCAATTCCTTCCCAATAGGTTTCCTTCATGCACCCCAATCACATCTATGAATGGTTCAAATGTATGTACAAAAGAGAGGGAAAGGGAGAGAGAGAGAGAAAAAATGAGAATGGCTGCTGGCTCTAAGAGTGCAATTACCTATTGAACCATTCAGAGGGATACATAGGCACCCCCATCACCTCAACATGGCTATGCTTAGTCAAGCATCTGTAACATGTGTTCAAAGGGCTGATGTGCAGACAATTCTACTGCCCAGTGCTTCTTGGGATATTCCAAATGCCATCAACCAGGAAATGAGAAATTAGGTGCTGGGGGAGGGGCTGGATTTTTACTCCCCTGTTCTATCTTCTCAGCAGCTGATAAACAGTATTCCGAACAACCACAAATTGGACCACAAATTTCCTACAAAAAACCCAAAAAAACTTAATAGTAGACAGGATAATACTCTGACAACCCTTGGAGTCACTTAACACTTTAGGGCATCTCTCTTACACTACAAAAACTATGGTGCAGGATTTCCCCCCTCCCCCACTTTCTAAAACCCTTAACTTATGCCAAGTAGTATAGTCTCAGCATCTAAATTAAATCTCTATTGTAGAGCTGATATTTTCTTCAGGGGCTACACATACGATCCCCCTATTTGGACAAGTATCAAAGCAATTATTATCTCAAAAGAGTGGTATACAGAAACGAGGCGAATCTGCTTATAACTTGAAGGAACAATTAATAGTCTCTAAAGCAGTGTTTCCCAACCAGTGTGCCTCCAGATGTTTTGGGACTACAACTCCCATCATTCCTGACCACTGGTCTTGCTAGCTAGGGATGATGGGAGTTGTAGTCCCAAAACATCTGGAGGCACACTGGTTGGGAAAGACTGCTCTAAAGCAGGCTTCCTCAACCTCGGCCCTCCAGATGTTTTGAGACTACAATTCCCACCATCCCTGGCCACTGGTCCTGCTAGCTAGGGATCATGGGAGTTGTAGGCCAAAAACATCTGGAGGGCCAAGGTTGAGGAAGCCAGCTCTAAAAGCATGGTTTAACAGAAGTCTCTGCTGCATCAGCTGGCAAGTGACTCACCAAGGGGATCTGGGTCTTCAAAAGAAAGAATGACAAATGGGCGTGCACAGCATACAGTTGAAAAGATGAGATGAGGGCAACAGATGAACAAGGCTGCTTAGGTATTCCTGTCTTCCTACATGATGTCAAGAAATGAGTGCTTGAGAGTGAATCACCAGAACAGAAGCATTCTATTGCATGGATGCACAAAAGACATTTTCTTGTGTCAGACAAAGCGACAAAGCCACAGGCTTGACCATGAGACTGCTGTCAGTGTCAAGTGGCCTTAAGTGCAAAACCCTTTTTTCTTTTTTTGGCAATGTGAAAAATTGAAAATCTCAGCTAATAATAATACTAAAAAGTGTTAATTACCAATATGAAGGCTGATCCTGCAAGCAATGTGATGGACATTGTGACTTGAGTGCAAAAGAACTGAGTTTTAATCATCGTCCATGTATTTTTTGGGGGGGGGGTTATATAATAGACGTCTATATATCAATACACTGTAAGTGCATATATCTAATATGAACAGAAAATGGCTCTTCAATAAACTTGAGCTTTTAGCTGTTTTGAGCTGCATAATTCACAGTATGCAGCTTTTATAGCAAGACTAAGATCACACCTGAAGTTTAAAAAGTGCATCTTTTAATGCCTTAGAAAATGGGCTCCTTTTGAGTCCAGGTGAGTTGATTATCAATGAGTCTTCCAGAGGGGATCGAAGTATATCCACCCTTCACCCTGTAAAGAATCACAGAAATTGCAAGTCAGTCTCACTTTAGTGCTGTACAACAGATTTTCATAAAGTTAAATACTCTGCAAAGTCCGGCATAGCTTCTGTAAAGCTTGCATGTACTGAGTCGTGATCCCAAAGTCACAATTAATCTGGCAGTAAGAGCGCCATCCACACAGAAAATTATTTCCTTTGATAGCCTCTCGGCAATTTAGCTCCACTCCTGAGGAAGCAAGCCACTTCTCAGACTAAGAGAGCTTGCCTCTTTGAAGCTGGATCTACAACAGAGAAAGATTTAAAGAAATATTCCCCTGGGGATATGGTGCACTTACAAACTTGTAACTGCTGCTTAATACAGCAGTCTGCCTTGTTTTATCTCAGTTTCAGGGCAATTTTCCTACTGGGGTGCCTCTAACAGGGAATACTGTATATTCACCAGAGAATGTTATCTCGGCTCCTCTTGTTTTCTGCCTGCAAGGCTAATTGCACCTCATGGCCAAAACTACTCATTTATTAACCTTACTTTAAACCAGGGATGGAGGAAAGTAGACCTTCAAGTGTTGGATTAAAACTCCCTGCATCCCTGAGCAGGCTGTCTGGGGGTTGCAGTTCAAACACATCTGCAGGGGCACAGATTCCTACCCCCACCCTAAACGCTCTGTCTGAACGAAAAGATAATAGACATTCTGTTTGGTTTCCAGAAAAATGGTTTGCAATAAAACCATCTTCTTATTGAGGGACAACAGTAACCCTGTTTCAAGCTATTAGCTCTTCCACAAGCCACAGAAAAATATCAAACCGAGGGGGAAATCAATGAAAGGAAAATGAAAAAAAGAAAGAAAGATGCACATTTGGCCCTGAGCCTATTGCTTTAAGCTTGTAGTGGCTCATGACATTTCATAGAGTTGTGCAGAACTCCATAAAAGTCTTCCTATAAATAACTGAATAAAATATTTATTGTGGTAAAAGGCATCTAATAGGCTCTACCTCGCCCATTCTATTCATCTCCCTGCTTCCTGCATTTAATAAGAATTAATGGTTACTAAGAGCCTGAAAAGTAATTTTAAATGGCATCCAAAAATAGTTTCGTCAAAATTTGCTCCAGTGTTGCTGAATGGCGCATTTGTCATTCCTCCATGTAGAGAAATCTTTATCAATATTGCATGAGTCAACATCAGAGCACTTTTCAACAAGGCATGTTCTATGGCTAAGACAAATCTTAAAAGCAAAGGTCCTCGTGGTCCTAACAACGTTGGCAGCGTTCAGATATCACGCTGAAGGATATCTTCCTTTAGTGAAGGAAGCTAACCGCCTCCAGGGCTTGAATGCTCTCCTCTCCTTCCACACGGGGCAAGAGATTTGATGGAATTCAGAAGCAGTTGCTCCCTATTTGGGTAAATATCATACGCGCTTAATGTTAACTATGGTTAGTTCCAGCAAGCCATGGTTTCAAACCATGGTTTCTGAAGTGGGTTTGCTTAAACCAGCCAAAGTTAACGATAATCACAGTTCCAGGTACAGGCAACACAGCAATCTGTGGTTAACAAAAGGCATAAAGTCCTCCTGACCACACATGAGGAGAGGACAAGAGAGAGGAGGGGAAGGAGACGCATGAGCACGCAGGAGGATGCAAGGTTCATTCGCATCTTGCTAACCCTAGTTGAGCATGATGTCTGAACACAGTTGTTTAATGCATTGCCATGGTAAAAGGAAAAATAAATAGCTGCCTGCCACTTAAGTAGCAGTCTCATTACCTCTTTGATGAAATATTTTGGTTTCCAGACCGTATTGCTAATTGCTCGCTGCCTCTCCTCTACTCGCTGCCTCTCCTCAAGAAGCTGTTTTTGGTCTGTTGCTACGCTGATGTTGCCTTCTCTCAGGGCGTTCGTAACGTGTTGCCAAAGGTGCCTGTCGAGCAGATCAGACCAGGACATAAAGGGAATTGGAGAGGAATTAAGAAAATTGCCAGTCCACGTCTGGGAATGGAAAGGAACCTCCTAGCCAGCAGGTGGGAAACAACTGAAGCCTAGCAGGAGGGATGTAACGAAATGTCCTCCCTCTCTATTACTAAAAATGTGCCACAGGAATCCAGGGGTGAAACCACCACCACCCCCCACTTCTCCTGCCGCCTTAAAATAAACCCCTGTTACTTGGGTTCCTTAGTAAAGAGAGTCTTCCAGCTTACGTGGCCTGGTATCATGAGAAACTCTAGGCTGAAAGACGGAATAACCTCCTGCCTACAGTAAAGGGTCTCACTCAGTTTGATTCCCCACTGCAAAAGTTTGCCCTTTCCACTCTGGCAACTTTGTAGCACCCCAGGTTATCCTCCTAAGCCTCCTCAGTGTAACTCTAGGACACAAACTGTTGCCTCTATTCCCGAGGTAAGTGTTGTCCTCTATTGAGCCATCACTTCTGTGAGTTTAGATACCCAGCTGGAATAACTAAGCACATCCACTAACATTTAAGAAAGCTTTATTTAGACTAGATGACTTTTAAATGCGTAATGGTTTCATGGGTACAGGCTCTTAGATCATATTCTTAGTTTCAATTAACAATGGCTAGATAATATAATTCAATTAAACTCCTCAGAACACTTTAAGATCTCCTACGCCTACCCACACTCTCCCTCGCTCCCACAACCCTCTCCACCGAATTAACAGCCTCCCTTTTAAACTCCTGGCAGTCCCGCCCCTCAGGAATGGAATGCGTCATTTATCCAGGAGGTTGGGGTTTAACTCTCTGCACCCTGGAGTTCTTTTGCCCACCAGGCCAATCCGTCACAAGGGACTTCCAAGAAATAGCATGCAACTCTAGAATCATCTTCTTGTTGTTGTTTTTACTTTAATAATCACTGCAGGGCGGCAACATTTGGGAACAAAATCTCTGCGAAATTTTCATGGTGGAGTGTGTGAATGTCACTGAGCTTACCCATAACTCTGTTTTGTCTGTACTGACTTGGCAGCAGCTCTCCAGAATTTCAGACAGGGAGTTTCTTCCAGCCCTACCTGAAGATCCCAGGGATTGAATCTGGAACCATCACATACAAGACAGATGCTCTGCCACTGAGCTATGATGGCTCTTCCCTAAACTACAGCCCTTCCCCCAAGGATATCATTGTATTACGTGACTTTTCTTCTTGCTTGTTCTGGGGCCTCCGTATTAGAGGGGTAAACATTCAGCAAATAAAAATAACATCTACGGGAAAGCAGCTTCCAAAGAGCCTTTGCGCAGCAGCAATTAGCACAGTGGGTGGAAGATCCCCATGCGGGCAGAATGTCAGCATGCTGATTCAGCATACAAGTCATTGGAAAAAACCCATAAACTTGGAAACATCCTTAGGGAAGCAAGGTGTTGCTTTTTCCACACTGCTGGACAAACAAGGACAAGTGCTTCAATATATCCTTTCTTTTCCTGCTTCTCTTAAGAGCAACTAGTCAAGATGGTTTTGCAAAAGCGTCCTCACCTTGATTCAAATGGACCCTGTTTTGCTATCGGTCTGATCCTCTTGCGGATGATGGGTAGCTTGGTGGTGTCGATTATTTTGGTTTCTCCGTTGCTGTACGTAAACTCCAGCGTGCCATTCCACTCCCCTTGTGCCTTACACACTATGGTGTTGGTGGGGTTATGCTTCACCTCAGCTGTAACCCTAAATCAAAATGATAAAAGTAAGACACAGGGGATTCCAGAATGGAAATCACTTGCATGCACAGCAAATATTTCCACTGGACTCAAACTCAGAAAAGGAGGCCAAGAATAATCATTTTGGTTTTTTTAGAAAAACAGCAACAAGAACAATGCAGATACATTTCTGAGCTGGAGAGCACTCAAGGAGCTACATTCATTATGTATTGACCACATTCTCATAAACTTGATGTCTCCATTACAAACAAAATACCAGGGATCATTGCTCTATGCAAATGCAGTGCCAATTTTGTGACTCCTAGCTTAGTCTGGGTATTTTTTTTAAAAAAAAGAGGGGGCACACTAAAGAACTATCTTGTTCTTGCATAGTGTCCTTTCTCTTCATCTGAATTACTTCCCTGTGGTTGGTGCTTCACATTTCACACAGCACCCAGAGTTAGAATATGGTGATTATGTATTGATATATCACCTAAAACCAGTCTGAAGTCCATATCGTGGTATCGGTCTCACAATTTTTGACCTGGTACTATATTGTGAATCATGATGTATGCGTGTGCGCATGCGCTACGCAAAAATCACGATGCAGGGAAAACTGGAGCCAGCCAACACTCTCCACCCTTATTTCAAACATTGTGATATATTGATATGTTGCGATATTTACTTGGTGATTATATCACGATGCTGGGAAAAACAGGTATCGCCCATCCCTGCTGTTCACCCCTACACAGTTCTACATCCTTATTTCAGACACTGTGATATATCGGTATATCACGATGTTTAGCTAGTGATAGATCGTGAAGTTGAAAATCAGGTATCTCCCAGTCCTGATGGTGATGTGGACTCAAGACCCTGTGCAGTTTCAGCCACTGAGTGTTTGGGAGTCTCCTAATAATAACTCTGGGCGGCTTCCAACAGAAAAATAAAATACAGTAATCTATTAAACATTAAAAGCCTCCCTAAACAGTGCTGCCTTCAGATGTCTTCTAAAAGTCTGGTGGTTGTTTTTCTCTTTGACACCTGATGGGAGGGTGTTCCACAGGGTGGGCGCCACTACCGAGAAGGCCCTCTGCCTGGTTTCCTGCAACCTGGCTTCTCACAACAAGGGAACTGCCAGAAGGCCCTCGGTGCTGGACCTCAGTGTCCGGGCAGAACGATGGGGGTGGAGACGCTCCTTCAGGTATACTGGACCGAGGCCATTTAGGGCTTTAAAGGTCAGCACCAACACTTTGAATTGTCCTCGGAAATGAACTGGGAGCCAATGGAGATCTTTCAAGACCAGTGTTATGTGGTCTCGGCAGCCGCTCCCAGTCACCAGTCTAGTTGCCACATTCTGGATTAGTTGTAGTTTCTGGGTCACCTTCAAAGGTAGCCCCACATAGAGCTCATTGCAGTAGTGAGAGATAACTAGAGCATGCACCACTCTGGCGAGACAGTCCGCGGGCAGGTAGAGTCTCAGCCTGTGTACCAGATGGAGCTGGTAGACAGCTGCCCCTGGACACAGAATTGACCTGCGCCTCCATGGACAGCTGTGAGTCCAGAATGACTCCAAGTCTGCGCACCTGGTCCTTCAGGGGCACAGTTACCCCATTCAGGACCAGGGAGTCCTCCACACCTGCCCGCCTCCTGTCCCCCACAAACAGTACTTCTGTCTTGTCAGGATTCAACCTCAATTTGTTAGCCGCCATCCATCCTCCAACCGCCTCCAGGCACTCCTGGAGTTCACTTAGCTGCAGGAAATGGAACAGCCTCAAATACGAGCACATGTTGTTCTTATGAAAGCATACAGGACATTGCTTGCAAAGCACATTTCTAAAGTAGTATAAAATCACTAGCAACTGCAGCCTTATAAACAGCAAGCAGTTTGGCAGTTAATATTGCTTGTCTTAGTGTTTATTTTTATTTTTTACAGAGCAATCTTAAGAAAAGTAAAGTATGCGAAAGAGCCGTTTCAGTACCTGTGTACTTTTCCCCCATAGAAAGGCTTGGTGTGGAATGTGACTGTAGCCGAATAGCCAGTCTTGGCACAGAGAATGTTCACTTTACCACCAAGCTCCACCCAAGGAACGGTAAGAATGGAGCGAGCATAGGCACAAGGCAGCGTGAACACATATTCCTCCCCGTGGTCCAGCAGATAAAGAATACCTATGGATGGGAGCAGAAATGGGAGGGGGGGGTTGAAACATTTTTCAGCATTGAGAATTTGACAATACATGTATTCTTTCCAGAAGAATGGTCACTGTTTACCTGGTACTGAAAAGAAGCAACATACAGTGGTACCTTGGGTTACGAACGCGATCCGTTTCGGGTCGCAGTTCGTAACCCGAAAAGTTCGTAACCCGAAAACGCCATTTTGCGCATGCGCAAAGCGCTATTTTCGTGCTTTGCGCATGCGCAAATGCACGTGGTGCTTCTGCACGCGTACGCGCGGCGAAAATACTTCCGGGTTTGCGCAGTTCGTAACCCGAGGTGTTCGCAACCCGAGGTACGACTGTAGTTTATAGTAAGTGTTATTTATTTTTATTTTCCTTGAAAGGGGGGGGGCACCAAAACTGATATAACAGGAACGATCTCCACCAAGAATAAAGATGCTTTATTTTATTTTATTTTATTTTATTTATTTTTTGCAACTGCCCTTTTGTAAAATCCTCCTTTTCTTGGGGTAATTTGGTTTTAAAAGGCTACGATTTTTTTTTTTAAAAAAAAAAACAACCCAGACATGACTGGTGAATCCATTCAAGCAACCCAACCTGGTCTCCACGCTCAACATAGCTGCAAGCTTCAAAAAATATATACTGTAGTTGTGTTATATTCCACACACACACCCCAAGAGAAAACTGCCTAACTAGAAGTCACTCTCCTGAAAATTTGATAAAATAACGTATCTATCCCACTTCCTGCCATCTTTGAATAAGCAGCCTACATGCAATGGAAGTCCCACCATGAGAATGACTTGCGGTATTTGCTTAGATTCAGCCAAAACGTCAGGCACTACAGTACCTGTCTTGCATATGAGGTGCCTAATGTGGCAAAGTGATACCAACTACGGGTAGCCTGGCAGTGCATCTAACAAGGCTCCCCTAAAACAATATTTTAAGACCCAAGAGGAGCCTGCTGGATCGCCCCAAAGACCCATCTAGCTCATCATCCTCACGGTGTCCAAACAGATGCCTGCCTTCTGAAGAAACCTGCAAGCAAGACTCGACTCTATAGTAAGAGACCTTTATACCATTATCCACCATCAGTTACCATTAACTAGAACTAACAGCATGAATTGAGAAATGCATTCAGCACACACACAAAATTAAAAACACAGATTTGACCTGGACATGTATTCTGGGATATAGTCCCAGCATCCTTGATTTGGGCATTTAATGTGAACAAATGCTTCCAAATTCCCAAACCTGAAGCAGGTCCATGTTATGGTCACTGCTTATATGAGACAAGGAAAGCTCTCACTACAAGCATCCATTATATATACTGCTAAACATGTTCTTTTCTTCCCTCTTTGACCCCATACTCAATGCTCAAAACACGTTTTCTGCAGGTCACATCAATAAAATACACAAGATGACACTGTAGGTCCAAAACTTGGGTCTCTAGCTGTATTTGGACTACAACCCCCATCATCCCTAGCTGGCAGGACCAGTGGTCAGGGATGATGGGAACTGTAGTCCCAAAACAGCTGGAGACCTAAGTTTGGGAAACCAGAGTTTTTAAAGTCATAAGGTGTTAGAATCAACATTCCCTTTCGATTCTGTAAACATTTACGCAATGAATGGTGCTGGAAGACGTCAGCAGTCTTTAGTGGTTTCCTACAAGAGAAGGGTTCTCACGCACATCTCTTATTTTTCAATCACATGGTACTCGCTTAGGCCACAACTTCAGTCACTTAGGACAACCAGCAGCTACACTGACTTTCAGAACGAAAATAACTGAGCAGCACGGCAAATGGCACACATAGTCATATGATGGAATGTCATCATCACATGAATGTTTCCCTTCAATCCTAACAGGGACGCCACACCCCCTTGCAAAAATAACAAAAAAAAAGCTGCATGCAAACATTAAAACCGAAATTCAACAAACCCAGATTAAGAATGAAGCAGGAAGCATCTTACAACCAGCAGGAACGGAATCAAACTTTCACATATCAAAAACCATTAAAAGCTGTGCTAGAATAGAAGCATGATCACTCCCCACCTAAAAGCAAGCAGAGAGACTGGTCCCACCTGAGAAGACACTAATAATTTATTCCAAACTGCTTGTTTCCAGTTACAGGTGGGTAGCCGTGTTGGTCTGAGTCGAAGCAAAAAAAAAAAAAACCTCCTTCAGTAGCACCTTAAAGACCAACTAAGTTTTTATTTTGGTATGAGCTTTTGTGTGCATGCACACTTATTCTGTACTGTATCTGTACTGTATCTGAAGAAGTGTGCATGCACACGAAAGCTCATACCAAAATAAAAACTTAGTTGGTCTTTAAGTTGCTACTGAAGGAATTTTTTTATTTTGCTTGTTTCCAATGAGCTTAAGATTGTGACAGTCTAATTGTATACACTGCTATCCTAGCAAATAAGGATTGGACACATGAGGGCTTTCCCCCTTAATTCAAAACGAAGGATTCTTTCACACGCTCCCAAGGAGAGAAGAGATGAGAAAATTCATACTTCCCAGCGTGAAATTAATTTCTCAACTTGGGGAGGCTCGCCATAAAGAATCTCTCGTATACTAACTTCCAATCAGCATGCTTTGTGTGTGTTTTTCCCTTTTTGGCAGAGCATGAAGTAGTCTTTGCCTGGAAGCAGTTGCAGATCAACCCATTATTTCAACATACGTTATATCCGTCTTCTCCAATGTATTACTCTCCAAATATTGTTGAACTCCAGCTCCCATCAACCCCATCCAACATCATTAATGGTCAGGAATTATGGTAGTTGTGGTTCAGCAACATCTGAACAGCATCAGATAGGAGAGGCGAGAAAAGGCCCACAATTCTTAAGATGAGACTGAGCAAAAACAACTATACTGTAAGAAGTAATACACAGTGAGCAAGATGCAATGTTCAAAACAATGTTACGACCCAAAGCTCAGGACGTATTCCTAGGCTATTATGTCTGCCGGGAACCAAAAATGAGAAGCAGTGATTTACAACTTGTGTTATCGTTCCATTAGTATGTTTGCAGTATGTGCTTTTAACAGGTAAGTCGGGGTATGCCATATTTACTAATATTGCAATAATATGTTTAATATGTATTTGAAAGAAATATATTAAAATCAAAGCCGGGAATGTGGCATTTTCTCACAGCCAAGGTGCGTTGCAAAGCCTGGGGTATGTACCGCATTGGCCCGAATATAAGCCGCAACCGCAAATAAGCTTCACCTTTAAAATTCAAGGGGGGCGGGGAGGAAAAAGACAATACCCGAATATAAGCAGCTCCCTTAAATTTGGGTTACAGGCTGAAAATCGCTGCGGTTGGTAGAATTGTAACTCCGAGCCAATTTAAGCCTTTGATCTTGCAAGCCTGCAAAAGTTACCGTACAACTGCTAAAATCGCAAATCGCTATTCAATTCCTACAATTCCGCAGGCACTCGCACCTGTAAATGGCAAATGTAGAAGAAAATCCTAAGGGTACTAGAGAGGACCCTCCTCAAGTGGGTTAAACACCTGTTCGTAGCACCGTAAATGCAAATAAAAAAATCAATACTGCACTGTAAAATACGATGAATGACATTAGAATTAATTGCACAATAGTCTCAAGCTCGCAAATCAGCAATAAAATGTTTTTTGTACCGTTTTATCGCATGTCTGTTTCAGCAGCGATATCGTAAAAGCCAAATTTTGTAAGGTTGTGAATTTAAGTCGCATTTTAACTTTTCACGGTCAGAATTTCTTTGGGGGGGGTGTGGCTTATATTTGGGCCAATATGTTAAGTCAGTTGGGGAGGAAAATGAAGATCTGTTGGTAGAACATGAGACTCTTAATCTCAAGGTCGTGGGTTCGAGCCCCACATTGGGCAAAAGATTCCTGCATTGCAGGGGGTTGGACTAGATGACCCTCATGGTTCCTTTCAGCTATACAATTCTAGGATTCTGTGACCACATGTTAAATTGTTGGGACTCCTGAAAAGCTTATATAAGGGACATTTCCACTAGTTTTGTTTTAGTGTCCAGAGGCTGAAAAGTACATAAAGTGCTTTGCTGCTATTACTCACAAGTATGTTTCTTAATGGAGGATGGTAGATTTCAGGGTTTGTTTGTTTGTTTGTTTTGAGGGGTGGGGAGCTTCTCTTCAATGCTTCCTAAAATCCTGTGCGACAAGCAAGCCTGCTATAATATATATTGTATCTTTGTGGTATGTCTTACCTTCACCTACCATAGAAACACCTATAGACATTCCCATGAACTTGCTTTTGGTCCATACATGAACATTTGCACACATCCTCTTCTCCTTGCACTCGCAGTAAAAGCAGGAGACTGGTGGGTGATGGGATACTTGTTCAGCTACAAACCGCAGCTTGTACTTTTCTGGTGGTGGCGGTGCCTTGCCCTTGGGGCTTGGAGAGGGAGAGTTAGTTCTTGACTGCTTCACTTTGTCTTTAGGCACATCCCAAGAACAATGGAAAGTTTCTCCAATAATTGGGTTGTAGGGCTTCTTGGCAACAGCTCCTTTCCGGCCTTCATGAAAGGCTGTTAAGTAATACTCCACAAAGTAAATTATTCTTTCCTCAGGGGTGCTTCCGGACGAAACTGTCAAAAACAGGTCAGGGTGGGCCAGGAAGTTTGCATACATCTCCAGCAGGGACCTCTTCTCCAAAATAAAGGTTGGGAGAACTACCTGTATCGAGTGCAGGGGGAAAGCAAATAATCATTTTTTTTCATGACTGCAACAGGGAGGAGTAAACAGTTAGGGCAGCTGCAAAACTTCCTGTGCCAAAATAAACGTGTGGGTTTTTTTCCCTCGCACTGCCAGAGAGCTCGCTCTCAGGACTGAGAAGTGCAAATAATGAATGAAGGCAACACTCATTGCTTTGGTCAATTCTACAAGTCACTATCTATTTCGCCAGAGTCCTCGGTGGCCTAACAAGGTCACGCTATTCAAACTGCCTGGACTCTTTCGTTGTCTTGCTCTGCTTAGCTAATAAGTGAGCCAATTGTTCCCCGACAGTGTTCCTTGTTTACAGAAAGTGGTACATCAGTTTGGTTCAAGTTAATTGAGTTCTACTAGCGACGTGCCAACTTTGGCAGCTGGCAGGGTGGATGTGGGTGGCACAAAGAAATCTATCTGGACACCGGTAGTTCTGACACATTTCAAATCAGAGCGAGGCAAAAGCGTTGCCCAGGATTCCACTCGTAAGAAAAACAAACCTGATTATAAGCACACACTGTTTCACATTAATTTTCCACCACTCTCTAGTGCTGGCATGTAATGTTTCGGCTGTGCCCAAGAGCAGGTGTTTCGTAGTGATGGTGCTCTTAATGCCTCTCCAAAACTGACATGGGGCTTCACCCGGCAGGGAGTTTCTGATCCCACCTTAATTTTGTCTTTGCTAGTTGAGGACTGGCGTTATTTATTTTTGAAAGTATTTATAGGCTGTCTTTCCAGGTCAGACCCTCTCAAGGTGGCCTACAACATGCAAATCGCCATAACGATGAGCAATTCTATGCCAAGGAACCAGAATTAACCATTAAAAAAACATTAAGCCCAGAATACAACACTAAATTTAAATCAAATGACTGTACTTTAAAAAGCACCAAAGCAAGCAATGACACAACCAGTCCTAAGTAAAAGCAATGTTTTAATCAACTAGGTAGGTAGCCGTGTTAGTCTGCTGCAGTCGAAACTAAATAAAAAAATCCTTCCAGTAGCACCTTAGAGACCGACTAAGTTTGTTATTGGTATGAGCTTTCGTGTGCATGCACACTTCTTCAGATACACTGGGTCCTTAAAGTGTGATATGGCCACATCATCATATACAGGGACTGCTAGTGGAAGCGTGCAATGTTCTCTTTTAGGGATGTTACAAAAGTAGGGATGGAGAAGATTTTCATTCAATCCACATTCTAAAGCAAACTGATCCAATTCACGCTTCCCATGCTATTCCATAGATCAGGAAACAATTGTGTTTTGGTTTTTGCCAGAATGTGTATTTTGGGATAAAGTACGGTACATTTAGAAATTCTGACAAAATACAACTTTAAATACATAGGTAAAGGGTAAAGGGACCCCTGACCATTAGGTCCAGTCGCGGACAACTCTGGGGTTGCGGCGCTCATCTCGCTTTATTGGCTGAGGGAGCCGGCATACAGCTTCCGGGTCATGTGGCCAGCATGACTAAGCTGCTTCTGGCGAACCAGAGCAGTGCAAGGAAATGCCGTTTACCTTCCCGCCGGAGTGGTGCCTATTTATCTACTTGCACTTTTGACGTGCTTTCGAACTGCTAGGTTGGCAGGAGCAGGGACCGAGCAACGGGCGGGAGCTCACCCCATCGCAGGGATTCGAACCGCCAACCTTATGATCGGCAAGCCCTAGGCTCTGTGCTTTTATCCTGAAAGGTCCAAAAGTGTGTGGGGGGGAGAGCGGAGTTGATTTTCCTCTCCTGCCTTGATGCTTTCAAAGATTTGCTTTAGAAGGCATATGAGATACAACTGTCAGTAGTACAACTTCCACAGCACTTTAATACGCAGTGCAGGGTACCTTATTTGATTGATCCAGACCTTACAACAAACCTGTCCACATTAATATTTCAGTTGCACAGATGGAAACACAGAGTTCTCGGTTACTCTCTCTGCGTCTTTATGGTTTATCATTAAACTGAACCTAAGCCAACTATGGTGGAAATAAGCAGATGTTTGCTTCTGCCTTCTCAAAACACGTTATCATGATTTACCATTCTTACATCTGCACTAGCCATAAGGACACTAAATCAGGGTTGAGACATATGAAGCAGTCTGTAGGAGCATGGGCACAAAGTTACTCTTCCCCCCCCCATCCTCAGCCATGCTTCAGTATTTACTGCATGGTTCTGGAGTTTTAAGAATGCCACTAATTATAATTGGAAATTCTCAATCCAAAGCAATGGCACAAAAGAGCCAGGAGAAGAGAAAGGATTCATGTTCAAGAGAGAAGGGACAGAAGGGAGAAAGCATGCAACCCAGCAACTTGATCTGTATACCTAAACCACAGTTATGCAGCATCAGAGCTGTACCTGGTCTAAGCATGCATACAAATATTCATCTTTACAAATAATCTCCTTTTCAGAGAGAACTGCTGATATAGTGCTGTCATTCCTCATAGTGCTGCTCATTTCTCCTGCTCACTCTGCTGTTGCCTCTGGATAAATAGGTTTAGAAGGTTTTTGAAGCACTATTGAAGCCAACATGTGTCATTCGATCAGTGAATATTAGCACAACCTAAGAGGTAAAGAGGGGACCCAGGTGGCGCTGTGGTTAAACCACTGAGCCTAGGGCTTGCTGATCAGAAGGTCGGCGGTTCGAATCCCTGTGACGGGGTGAGCTCCCGTTGCTTGGTCCCAGCTCCTGCCAACCTAGCAGTTCGAAAGCACGTCAAAATGCAAGTAGATAAATAGGAACCGCTACAGCGGGAAGGTAAACGGCGTTTCCATGTGCTGCTCTGGTTTGCCAGAAGCGGCTTTGTCATGCTGGCCACATGACCTGGAAGCTATATGCCGGCTCCCTCGGCCAATAATGCGAGATGAGCGCGCAACCCCAGAGTCGGTCACGACTGGACCTAATGGTCAGGGGTCCCTTTACCTTTACCTTAAGAGGTAAAGATCTACCAAAATAATTCCCTATTCTAACACACACATACACGTGAAGTGTATAACAAGGGACAAATGCTATTTTGTAGACTTCTAGGCCAGATGCAGCATGGAGACAAGCAGCAGCATGTGCCAGGGGGGTGGAGAGGGAGAGAGAGAGATAAATAGGAACCGCTACAGCGGGAAGGTAAACGGCGTTTCCATGTGCTGCTCTGGTTTGCCAGAAGCGGCTTTGTCATGCTGGCCACATGACCTGGAAGCTATACGCCGGCTCCCTCGGCCAATAATGCGAGATGAGCGCGCAACCCCAGAGTCGGTCACGACTGGACCTAATGGTCAGGGGTCCTTTAGGCCAGATGCAGCATGGAGACAAGCAGCAGCATGTGCCAGGGGGGTGGAGAGGGAGAGAGAGAGAGAGAGAATCTGCACATCTACAATATCAATTTCTGGTAAGCAGACGCCTGGGATTTGGCAGGGCTGCCCATGAAAATGGAATAGTAATAGCTGGGGAGAGAAAGGAACATAAGCATCAGCTCTGGAATAATGCCCAGCATTGCTGGACTGATCTGACTACCCAACAGCCATGTGTGTGATTGATGATACTGTTTGCCAAACAGTTCTGTCTATTAATGGACAGAAATAGCAGCTCTATGCTGTAAGAATAGCTGTGCATTTTTATTTCCAACAATAGATGCAATATTTGTTGCACTGAAAAGGCTAAGGAACAAGGAGGCTTCAAAAAGTTTGCTGCAGGCCGATTTATACAAACAGAAAAGTCACCTGCAAATCCAATACAGAACTGGCCCTCCCTACCCCCCACCAGTGATGCTTGAATTTGGGAGGGCTGCCGGTGTAATAAAGAGCTTTCAAAAGGAAACTTGGCTACATTCCTCTTTAACACCTGTGCAACACTCAGGGCTAATATTGCAGAGAGAATGGAGTCAAAATGGCATGTGTCTAGGGGCCACTACCAACAATATTTATTTACCGTGGAGGGGGTGTGTGCATGCTAAGTGATCCTACTTTTGGAATAGCATACGAGCTTACATAATGAGCAAGTCCACCAGGAGCAAAATGCAAAATTAAGTTTTCTGCAGAGGAGCTCTCTGCACCCACGTTGCAATTTAAAGTTCAATAAGGAAAAGACCCTGAGATTGCAGGTACCAGCATTTAGGTCACAAAAAAGGTAGCTTATACAAGTAAAACAGCAAATGTTTTTTTATTTAAAAAGTGGTGCCTCTTCTGTAATAACTAAGTGCTATTTATCTCACATCAGCATCAGTGTTATGGGCTGGGTGGACACAGAAGGATGGTGGGAGGAAGCAAGGGAAGAAGACTCAGAGCCTGGAGAGTGGTGATGGGACAACAGTGAGTGGTCAGAGGAGAAGAGGGAGAAGCCTGGGAAGAGGAAATGTCAGAAGCTGAAGAGGTAACAGGGCTTAGTGAGCAGGGAGAGTCTGTGACAGAGAGAAGTACAAAATCAGAGGCAGAAGCTGAAGAAAGTGAGTGGGAGGGAGGAGGAAGGCCAAGAGGCAGGGGCATGGGTATCTCACCCTCCTGCTATGACAACTGATTACCTGTACTTGGGGAAAGTCCTGTTGAGGAGGCGGGGACTTTCAGTCTCAGCAACTGATTTTCATGGGGGAAGACCACTAGGAATGAGCTGCTCTGCTCATTAGGCCTGACACTCAACCAAGTCTGTAGAGGTTGTGTTTTTGCTAATCAAGAGTTCGCTCCATCTTTGAACTGTGTGATAAATGCTCCTGTGACTATCCGGATACCCAGAGGTGATGCTTTTA
Source organism: Zootoca vivipara (assembly GCF_965207765.1). Taxonomy (NCBI): domain Eukaryota; kingdom Metazoa; phylum Chordata; class Lepidosauria; order Squamata; family Lacertidae; genus Zootoca; species Zootoca vivipara. The sequence continues at coordinate 14,820,799 of NC_142594.1, read as the reverse complement.
TAGGAAAAAGTAAGGCCTGTCCCAAACACAGCTTTTGATCTTTAAAATATAACTGCTTTTTCATAATACAAGCAAGGTGAAGAAGGACAACAATGAATGAAAACAAGAGCAGCCCGGTTCCATTTGGTTCTGCTCCCACAGTGGCCAACCAGTTGCTTGTGAGAAACCACAGGTCATGGGTGCAACAGCTCCCTCTCCACTTGTGATCATCACCCAGTGATATTAAAGGGCATGCTACTTCCGAAAGGCAGAAGACAGCCTTATCTTCCATCAGCTTGTCCAAATCTCCTTTCAAACCTTTCAAGTTGGTGGTCATCACAACATCTTGTGGGAACAAATCCCATAGTTGAGTTTAACTATTAGAAAATCCCAAAATATAAGCATGGATAGGAATGCAAAGTGAATGTGTTAAGGAGCTTCCTTCCCCATAATACAAGTGGCATAGCAGATGAAGTGCTAGACCCAAGGCAGGGAGACTCCACCAAAACTGTAAGATGGTGATGATTTATTAGATTTATAGGTAAAGGTAAAGGTAAAGGTACCCCTGACCATTAGGTCCAGTCGCGGACGACTCTGGGGTTGCGACGCTCATCTCGCTCTATAGGCCGAGGGAGCTGGTGTTTGTCCATTCAAGCGGTCATGTGGCCAGCATGACTAAGCCACTTCTTGCAAACCAGAGCAGCGCATGGAAACGCCGTTTACCTTCCCACCGGAGCGGTACCTATTTATCTACTTGCACTTTGACATGCTTTCAAACTGCTAGGTGGGCCGGAGCTGGGACCGAACAATGGGAGCCCACCCCATTGTGGGGGTTTGAACCGCCAACCTTCTGACCAGCAAGCCCTAGGCTCAATGATTTACACGACAGCACCACCCGCGTCCATAGGTGCAAACTCCCAGATTGAAAAATCCGGGATCAGCAGCGACGTGGCACCGGAAGTCGTGCTGCGGCCATTTTTGAACTGGGCAGAGCAGCACTAGAAGTTGCTTCTATGCATGCTCTGCCCATTTCCAAAATGGCAGCAGCGCCAGAAATCGCTTCTGCGCATGTCCAGAGACTCCAGACATGCGCAGAAGGAGCCTCCCCGGGCCGGTAAGAATCCAGAGGATTTACGGGTTTTTTTTTAATCCGGGCTGCCAGCGGGAAACGGCTGGAAAAACAGCGCTTTCCCGGGAAATACGGGAGACTTGGCAGCTATGCCTTCGTCCCAATTTTAGATTTCTATACTGCCCTTAATCATAAGAGCTCAAGGACCTTGGTAAACAAGGATCTTGGTTGGTAAACAGATGCAGGGCACACCTAGCAACCAGAGGAGAATGAACCCCTTTTACTTGTCCCAATAAAAATCCCTCCTCATTGACTAGCTAAAGGTAGACAGCATTCCATAACTCCCCTGCAACTGAGAATTGTACCACCAACCAACCTGGCAGCATTTTGCATTGCGTTTATTTTTTTATTTCTGCGATTCTTAAAGAACTGGGAGATACATTCAAGCGGAAAGCTTCAAGCAAAGGAGCAGGCAAAGCAAGCGAATAAGCAGATGGGTGACCTAGACAAGGCTTCCCATGCTCCCTGTCTCATCACGGTTGTCGCCACTGCTGGCGGGAAGACGCAAAGAACACCTCGTTTCCAGTCCCCCACCGCCACTGGGAAATGGAAGGCTGCATTTTAAAACTGCAGGCTTCCTTCCCTTGGCCAAGATTACAGCAGTCATTGCACAATTTGATACAAAGTGGATATGCCTAGAGAAAACTGTGCAAAGCCTAGAATTCAACAGTGCAGTGACTAAAATCAACAGAGATATCACACGATGAGCTTTAACGCTTGGGATACTCAGCTCTGAACTCTGTTATATTTACTAAATAATTAGGGTTGGAGGGGGAACCCACCCTCAAAAGATCAATCAGGGCGCAGAATGAACCCTAATGGACCTGATTACTGATGTGTAAAGAATGTGAAATTTAGTTCCAGTGCTTTTGAACAGATGAGAATACAGACAGATTCCCTGCTGTGTGGAATTCCTACACAACCTTTTTGCATAAGCGAAGAGTTGTGAATAGCTAGCATTTTATCACAATGCTGCTGGGGGTTTCCCTCTCTACCCCCCCCCCCGTTATCTGAATATTGGTCTCTTCCCTTTTTATTTTGGCTATGTACCCAAAATGCTGAAACCCAATAAATATTTTTCTAAAATACCACAATACAGATCCTTCCATTGTTACCAAGGAAAAGAATTCTAAAACAATTTCACTTAGCCATATTTATTCATTCTAGCATCATCCTTAGATAACCATTCTGATTGAAAAGTTCTCCACAATGTCCTCAAACATGCAAATGAATATTTAATAATGTTCTGTTCCATGATTGCCAATGCATTTAATTCATGGGGAAAACACATATTTCACTAATATCTCTGCTCCAGCTGCCCTTTATATTTTCATTTAGTCTACGAGGTCAAACTGAAAAACCATTTTCTTTCCATGCATTATTCAGGATAGTACTCTCTTGGTGTATTGGGTTACGACACCAATCAAAGTCAGTGGTTTTTTGACCTTCCCATGTTCAGAAAAACGACATACACTCAAGACGACAACCCAATATAATGAGAGCTTTTTGCAGTACTCCTTTCACAGGCTAAATACTCTTCATTTTTTACATACAGGGATGTGGAACATTTCCCCAAAAGTGTGGACGATTGTATATTGGCCATGTCACCGGTGTACTGATTTCGACAACTGTTAGAGGCAATTTTGTTTTCTAGCATGGTATATAGTAAAAAGAACGATTGAAATTAAATAATTTGGCCTTGCATGGTCAACAAATTTTGGTTGGATATGGTAATCAGCAATTAAGTTTGGTCATCGATAAGCCTCACTTGCTTCCCCCTCCAAGGCATGGGACCCCCCAACACAAACATGAAAGTCTTGCTCTGGTCTTTACAGACTAGTCATGGGGAAGGGGAGGGTCTTCACTTTGCAGTAATGCAGTTTTGGTTACCGAGTGATCCCTGTCCACGAACCACTGAAGCCAGCACACCATCCCAAGCTGCCAGAAGATGCTCAAAGCCATTTCAGCAACTTGGCTTTCAGAAACATCCCCCCGCCCCCACCCCAAAGATTATGCACCTGTTCTTCAGAAGGAGTGTGGCCTATCTGGAACAGACAAATGGCCCCTATTTGCAGAACCACCTGCCAACTCTCCATCTTACAAGGAATCAACGTAATGGTTCTCTTCCAGCCTACCACCAACGACCAGACACCAATACCTGCATGGCCACAAATGGTTCCAGATGTAACAGAGTTAGGTTTCATCTGCATACTTCAGGTGTGGTTAACCTGTGAGGCCCCTTTAGGCTTGTTGTTAACAACAACAACAACAACAACAACAACAACAACAACAACAACAACAACAACAACTGGCTGCTCCTATCCCAGCCACCCCTCACTGTTATGCCATGGTACCAAAAGTTTTTTGCAACCCAAATATTTAAAATTCAATTTAAAAAAGAAACACTAACTGACTGCTCTGTGCCATAATACTGTAAGCTTTGTGACCTTCCAAGGCCCCTCAAATGTGTCCATTCTTTAAAAAAAAAATCTCCTTTGGAGTGGGTTCCTGATACAATTCAGTGATGCCCCATGACCCTCAAAATGTGTCTCTTAACAAAATTTAAAACTGACCCCATCTATTCAGCCATACTCACTTTAAATAGGGCTCCTAGAGGGCTGCGGATAGGTCAGTGAAACTCTTGCCTCCCCCTAAAAAATGGGTTAGCCACACCCCTGCTTTTACTTCTCCTTCTGATTTTGCCCAAGAAGAAGCTGGAAGCTTCAGTATTTTCAACCGTAAGAAATGGTGTCAAAGCACATAGTATGAGTCAGATTGAACTGCAAAACCTCCCACAAAAAGGCAGCACACTGTCCGCTTGGTAAAGTGGATCAAATTCATTACACTCATTAAGGGAGGCAACACTTGGAACAAATGTTGCCAAAGTAGATTTTGTGGAGAGGTTTGTGGCAAAGTCCAATGAGACTGCCTGTTTAATAGCATGTGACTCTTAAAGAAGGCATTGTTGGTTGGAGGAAGAGGAGGAGGAGATGCATACCCTAGTTAGGTCCATTCCAAGTTTGAGTTGCGAGATGAGGTGAAGAATTACACTGCGTTGATCTTCCAGGACTCCTATATCTTCTTCTTCATTATCTTCAGTATCTGTCACCTCATCTTCAACTAGGATCAAGTCACGAGTGGAATACTGGTTTCGGAGTGGAAGGGAGAGAGGGAAAATATATAATCAGTATCACCAGCTGGGCGCAACAAAGAACAATATGGCATGAATTCATATGAGCTTAATTACAGAGATCTCGTAGAACACCAGATTATTTCCAAATACTCACTCAACATTACTAACTGACTAGCATAATCTTCAGTAAGTTATGAACAATTACGAAATCCACGGCGCTGAGGAGTTGGATAAGCCATAAGGAGTTTGCAGAATGAATGTGAGCATATACTATGAAGGCACCACTTTCATTTTTTTAAAACGGTCTTGTCATCTTACTCATTGAAAATTTTGGATGCTATGCAGCAGGACAAATGTTCTACTATCACCTAGTAAATCAGAGAAGGATATAATCCATGGGTAGGCAAACTAAGGCCCAGGGGTGGATCTGGCCCAATCGCCTTCTAAATCCAGCCTGCGGACGGTCCGGGAATCAGCATGTTTTTACATGAGTAGAATGCGTCCTTTTATTTAAAATGCATCTCTGGGTTATTTGTGGGGCATAGGAATTAGTTCATTTCCCCCAAAAAAATATAGTCCGGGCCCCCCACAAGGTCTGAGGGACAGTGGACCGGCCCCCTGCTGAAAAAGTTTGCTGACCCCTGATATAATCATTTGAAGAGCTAGGGGTCAAATAAAGAGTCAGCTAGCTAAATATTTCAAGCAGATTGGATGTAATAGACGAAAATAAATGGTTCATTCACTATTTTAAGACAATGCATCTGTCAATAACAAGTCTGCGATGTTCAGGATGCTCTAAGTTCTGGTGTTAAAGGTTATGGCAACGTTGCACAATGTGTTCATTTTTCAGACATATTGGTGAGTGTTTCAAATACCAACTCCTGTACTTACTCTTAAGGAAGGAAGGAAGGAAGGAAGGAAGGAAGGAAGGAAGGAAGGAAGGAAGGAAGGAAGGAAGGAAGGAAGGAAGGAAGGAAGGAGAAGAGCAGCAACTAAGGAATTCCTCGTCAGAAAAGCAATACTATAATCCATAACCTTTTAACTAAAAGTAACAGGATTCCAAATTTACTAAGATAAAGGCATTTCCTGTTTTCAGGAGGTTGCATGCACAGTTCTACTCAAAAGTATACCCACTGAAAATAAGAGACATGGCTAACTTAGGTTCATTAATTGCAATGGGTCAACCTGGAGCAGAACTAGGGTTACCATATTTCGAAAAGGGGAAATCCAGACACAAAACTTGATGAGATTGTTAAGTTGTTGAGCTTTCTATTTTATATTATATTATTTCAATTTTTGCTTGTTTTATTTATTTAGGCCAAGGTTGTTGAGTTCCCCCCACCCCAAAAAATCTTTTTTTAAAATGACATTTTTGAGCTATTGTTAATGAAATTCACCAAAATCTACACTTCCAACATGGGTTGCCATACGTCTGGATTTTCGCGGACACTTCAGCAATTTCCTCCCCGACACTATTTCCAACAACCGAATCCCAGCTATGTCCAGGAAATTCCAGACATATGGCAAGCGTAACAGAACTTAGTTGGCCACAACTCAAGGAGTTTCAGGGAATGAATCATTTGGGTTAGGCCAGGTATTTCTTGAGGCTATATTACTGGTATATTTGGTATAAACTAGACACCATGGGAAATCTTGCCTCATTTCATAAAAGCTCAGTAATAGAATAGTTCCATAGCAGTAACTGCAAAATGAACCAATAAATAATTTTAAGCAGTTATAAGAAGCAGTGTGAGAAGAGAGTTGCTCTCTTGATATGATAACAGAACTGAAAGAAAAGGAACAGATCAGAGAATTTAAGGTCCAGAAGAAAATAACATGTTTTACTGAATCTTTGTGACTTCACACAAAACTGAATCCATTTTTTTACCTCCCAAAAGCTGCTTACTGAAGTTCAGTAACTTTCTAGTAGTCAAAAACACTGAGGGTTCTCTTATCTACATCGTACCCAGTTAGGCGTCATTATATAAGCAAGTTACAGAGTAAAAATTCGCTCAGACCCCTCAATACCTTCCAAAACAAAGCATTAAATATCCTTGCTCTCCAAGCAACATATACAGCTTTATCTGGCAATATAATTCCATCAGAAGAGTAGCTGTAACGCTGTCTTCAAAGATAGCACTGCATTAACTACATTAGCTATATCCATTTAAGCTTTGTAGATTGCAGTAGCTCTGAAAGAGTAAAACAGCAACTGTTCCCCCCCCCCCCGGCCAAATAATGCTAGGCATTAAAAACCAAAGGAATAATATTCTTCCGTATGGTTATTTTACCGTACTTGTTAACTTGAAAGAGTGGCTTCAATTTCAACGGGATTTAAAAGTGAGCACGGCGCAGAACCCGAGGCTGCAATTTTATCCATGGGTGTAAACTAATATTCTGCACAGAGTTAAACACAGAGTTTAACTTGCAAAGGGGAGAGGAAGACAGAAAGAACTTATTAACGGAGCTTCAAAACTTACAGAGGATGTTTCTACAGCGGGTTTGTTTATCATCCAGCTCGACCTCATTGAGCGTCCTGAGCTACGTAACAGCGCTGCTGTTTTTGGTGGCTGCTGCCTAGCTCCTTTTAATAACAGGCAAGCTGGAGCTAGGAATTAGTAGTACCAGAAGAGAGTCAAGAGAAGCCTCCCCTCCCTGCTCTGCCCCCACCTCCTTTTTAATTTCCACTGAATTTGAAAAGCATGATGTCAATTCAGCACGAATCTGCTGCCTACCGTTCCGGACATGTGACACGGGATCAGCGAGCTTAAACTACAAATCGCTTACAACAGGAGAAATGAAGCTGTGTTGGGGGGCCGTGGGTCTCTTTCCCTCTGGGCACGGGAGCTAACCTTACAAAAAGAGCATCTTGTTCAGTGCTCAGAACAGGAACAGATTTCGGCTAGCAGGGTTTAAATAATAATTCCCTATTACAGAGGGCTTAAAAAAAACAAAAAACCAAGATGTCAGATTTCAAGTGCCTCTGCAGAGGTGGAAGAGCTACCCTATACCAGATTATAAGAAGCATCTTGCAATTTTGCTAGAAGTTCATTAGAATTAAAGGAGAAAGGGTTACAAAATCATCCACACACACACACACACACGGAAGGTTTATATCAGGCTTCCTCAACCTCGGCCCTCCAGATGTTTTGAGACTACAATTCCCATCATCCCTGACCACTGGTCCTGCTAGCTAGACATCATGGGAATTGTAAACCAAAAACATTTGGAGGGCCGAGTTTGCCGATGCCTAGTTTATATGAATGAAATGCGAGTTGCTGCCAATGAAGATGAGTTTAGGACAGGCACAGGCAAACTCTGGCCCTCCATATGTTTGGGACTACAATTCCCATCATCCCTGACCACTGGTCCTGTTAGCTTAATTTCACTGCACACAGGTGGTGTAGTGACAATAAAGATTTGTTTGTTTGTTTAGTCCCAAACATCTGGAGGGCCGGAGTTTGCCTATGCCTGGTTTAGGAAAATGCATATAAAGCCATCAGTCGAGAGTCACTTCATACGTGAAACTGTTCTCACAAACTTGTGTGCGCCCCAGCAGTAGAAAGCATAGAATCATAGAATTGCAGAGCTGGAAGGGACCCTGAGGGTCATCTAGTCCAACCCCCTGTCATGTGGAGATCTTTTGCCCAGTGTGGGGCTTGAACCCATGACCCTGAGATTAAGAGGCTCTATTGACTGAGCATGCCAGTACATGCACAGAGAAGGGAGGAAATTTCCTTTCAACTGCAGTCTTTTGTGTGTGTTGCAAGTGCTGTGTTTTAAAGGTCCACTCCCACCAACCCCACCCCACTTTGGATCCTGCCAGGTGCTTTTAAAATGCCACTCGGAAACAAAATGTCTGAAATGGCGCCTTAAAAAAAACAAAATAAAGGACATATCATGCAACCCATTCTACATTTAGTAATTACACTAAAGGTCTGTTGCTTAGTGGTAGAACATATGCTCTGCATGTAGAAGGGCCCGAGTTCAAATTGTGGCAAGTCCCTGTCTGAAACTCTTGAGAGCCACTGACTGTAAGCATGGACAATACTGAGGGTCTGGCTCATAAGAAAGCTTCCTATGTTTACTTTGAGCAAAGTGTGTGATGTTCAGATGCAGAAAGCAAAACTGAAGTTCAAGCAGGAATTAAATTTGCAGTCCTATACTGTACTCACTTACCAGGAGGTTAAGCCCCACTGAACTCAGCGCGACCTCTGAATAGACATGTATATGATGACAGCACTGTGCTTTGCCTTTTTAAAAATTACACTTAGGCAAGGTCTGTGCCTAAATATAGCAAGGAACAACTTTCAGCCGCCATATATAAACAATTTGATCCTAGAATAAAGAATATGTGGGGTTGGGGTTGCAGACATAGTCTGCATCCAATGCATTAATCATGAAAAACATGCCCCTAGGCACAAACCTGTGAGGCTTCTGATGAGTGTGTGTGTGTGTGTGTGTGTGTGTGTGTGTGTGTGTTGTGTGTGTAAAAGGTAAAGGTACCCCTGACCATTAGGTCCAGTCGCGGACGACTCTGGGGTTGCGCGCTCATCTCGCTCTATAGGCCGAGGGAGCCGGCGTTTGTCTGCAGACAGCTTCCAGGTCATGTGGCCGGCATGACAAAGCCGCTTCTGGCAAACCAGAGCAGCGCATGGAAACGCCGTTTACCTTCCCGCTGTAGTGGTACCTATTTATCTACTTGCACTTTGACGTGCTTTCGAACTGCTAGGTGGGCAGGAGCTGGGACCGAGCAACAGGAGCTCACCCCATCGCGGAGATTCGAACCGCCGACCTTCTGATCGGCAAGCTCTAGGCTCTGTGGTTTAGACCACAGCGCCACCCGCATCCCTATATGTACTACATAATATATCTATATAATTGCATATTAGTGACCTTGAATGGGAAATGATTCTTACATAAAAGGTAGTATTCCTCTTTTAAAAAAAATAAAATTACAAACCTAAAACTAAACAAGTTATATATAACCAGATTTCAGAAACTTCTTCCACAGGCACTAAATGGTGTTTGATGCAACAATTTAAGCTAGACTAGTTTGCAGTGATGTCTACCAACCCACAGCTCATTGTGTTCATCCTGAACACTGTATTAGTGTGCACAGAAAAAACATCGCAATGCTTATCAGCATAATGTCACCTTTTCCAGAGGACACTCCAGTAAGTGACTGATCAATTTACTATTATGCTCTATAGAGAGGGAAATTATTGATAGTTTTAATGCACTCTGTCCTTGCTCTAAGTAACGATCAGGCAGTATGACCTATTGAATTTGTCAAAGCACATGGTCACTGGCTGTGTGTTGCGCTCCCAAAAAGAAACCAACTCATTAAGATCCTGTTAAACTCATATCAGACAGCGACGGCACAACCCTAGAAGTGTCTTCAGAAGTAAGCCCTAGTGAGTTCAACTTTACCTCCAAGTGAGCAAATACCACCCGCAGCCCAAAACACACACCTGAGGCAATGTTTGTTTTTTTAAAAGAGGATTTTTCTTCTAATTGTAATTACTTGCATGTAATTACTTGGCCAACAGCCAGGGATAATGGGAGTAATATAATCAAATAAATAAATAAATTCTCAACGGCCACAGGTTCCCCAATACTTAATTTAATGGGACACATTCAAAGTTTTCTAAGTGTAAAGAAGATCTTCAGTTAGCCTGCTGTTCTTTATCTTCTTTTTCTAAGTTGACACTAAAACGTTTAGACAATTATAATAATAGATTGCATATTTAACACTCTTACAGAAAGGATTCTGATCCCCTTTTTAGCATTCTTCTAATAATCAATGCTGATGTCCCACTTCAATGAACCATATGTGTTTCTGTGCAAATACATGATATATTATGCTCTCAATTCTATTTAAGTTTCCTTCCAGCATTCTGCACCAGTATTAAAATTGAACAAATGAAAACAACAGACAAAGGCACATTCTAGAGCGGCCAAAAAGGGGGAGAAGGGGAGGCAGTTCAGCCAAGCAAGTCTAGTCCCCTAAATTCTGCATGTAACCATGTGTTAAAATGGGCCTTTCCCTTGAAATCTAGTATCAATGTCCACCAGGGCATAAACACACAACACAGTGTAACCTGCAATTAAAATTTCGTGGTTTGTTTATTATGGCCAGAATCCAGGGCCGGCTCAACGTAGACCCCCAGTGGCACAGGGCACCATGGCGCCGGCCCGCCAGGAGGGCACCGCGAGCTGCGCCCGCCCGCTGGCCGGCCGGTACGCCGGTCCGCTGCGCAGCTGCACGCGGCACCCACCTGCCCACCCCGCTGGGAAACGGGGCGGGAGGGCGCCGGAGAGATTGCACTGTGCCTGCCCGCCCGCCCGCCCGCCGCGCAGCAGCGCCGCGCCCACCTGCCCACCGCGCTGGGAAATGGGGCGGAAGGGCGCCGGAGAGATCCGGCGCACCATGGCGACAGGGGCGCTTAAGACGGCGCTGCCAGAATCTCCCCCAAAAAGCACACCCACCTTGTTCTACTCTTTCAGGGAGAGGTAAGGGCTAATGGCTTCTATTTCTCAAGCAGCAGACTTCTGTGAAACATAGCAAACTCGTTTTTAAAAAGCTAGGGAGACTTTTCAAAAGCAGTTTCTGATACGGGTTTCTGCTGTTCTAGTCAAATACTCCACACGGATATGCTCAAGGCCTTGGATGCACCTAAAGTACCTCTTTGGATCCTGGCCAACAACATTTGGCAATGCTGGGATGACAGAGAGAGAAAGATCAAAACTAATTACAATGTTCGTTTCGAACACACGGTAAATCTCAAGGACAACGCGTCTTAATCAGAGTTGCTATCAAATAAGCAAGAAACAGGCCAGCACCAAATGGAGTTGATATGAATAAAAGCAAGCAGTGGCCCTTATAGGTTTGTCCTTAATTGAAAAGAAAGAAAGAAAACGACTTAAAATCATTGCTGCAGCTACTATTGCTGGGTCTAATTTTTTAAAAATCGAAAACACTAGAATCCCCATGGCTCACTACAGGTTTTTGAAATTTACAAACAGGAGTGAACACTCAGAACCTTAACAGAGTGCCTTAACGGATCAGCCTTAAATGTCTACCCAGCCCAGTATTCTTTGCAAAAATAATAATAATCCAGAATTGGTCAAGTGGTCAGAGGGGGACCACAGCCACCTTTTGCCAAACCCTATGCATATGCCACATAAAAATCCCAAGAACCTGATCAAAATTAGGGTTATGGCTTGGATCTTAACTGTGAAAGGAAGGCGTTACTGTTCATGGAAGGGGAGCAGCCCTCATGGAAGTTGGGTGAGTATAACTCAACAAGTTAGCAAAACATTAGGCTCCAAGCTTATGCAACTATTATATATTTACATGGAGATATGCATTTCCCATTTTTATTGGAAAAGTTATGCAAAACACACATCTTATCCAGGGTGTTCCACTCCCAAGAGAAAATAAAGGCAGAAGCTTTGGCTTAAAAGGCATTTGCTACAGTATAAAATATGTACGCAAACAGGTTTACCAGGGAGATTTTACTTGCGTGCACAATGTCTGTTGCAGCAAGCTATAAAAATCAAGATTAGTTAGATTGGAATAAGTCATTTCTGTCAATGCTGCTGCAACGGGCTTAATGTCATTTAATTCTACTTTTAGTGTAATTGTACATTTAATCATTTGAGCTAAGCATACCTTACCTGGGACTTTCCAATTGATTATGTCAGATGTCATATTTGGGTGGTCCGATATAGCAAATAAGCTTAGAACAGCAGCGTTTTGCCAACAGATTAATTTAGCCCTACGAATCATTACAGGCTAAAGGCATTTGCAGTACTATGCAGCCTAAAAAGGATTTAATCAAGCATAATGGAAAAAGACAGGCCACAGTAAGAAATCCTTTAATGTCTCTGCCACACAGAGGATGTGCCTTGCTATGTAATACTGAACATGCTCTCGTCAAAGCTGAAACTGTTCACTTTCTGCTAAGTGCAAGCAACACTGAGAAGGTATGCTGATCGTTTAGTCATTTAGGACCATTAAAAGCTTGCATTTCATTTCAAGTGCAAGGCAAACTGAAAACATTCTGATCTCAGGTAATTCCTGTGTGTGTCTGTGTATCTCTGCAAGCTTAGCAACAAGAGTCCATGGAATGTCTATTTTGTGCAACTATTTTTTATCATTCATACAAATCAAGATGCCATAAAGATCAAGTCCAATATAAAGTCACCTTGCATTAAATATAAACATTCAGAATATACTCTCTTTTTTTAGCAGACTAGCCAGAGCAGCAATGCACTTCAAGTACGGCACAACACAACCTTGCTACTCACCTGGGAGACGTATGAACTGGTCCCTGGGTTAGCACCCGAGTAGCCAGATGCCATAAAAAAAACTAGCACCATCAGGGACAGGACTTGGCTAGATCTTTTCCCTCTGGTGTACTAGGACTGTACCACATGATGTTAGAATCTCTGGAGCATTTGGTAGCACTTCTAAACTCTAGAAAACAAGAAAGCAGTGCCTGCAGTTCCTACCACGCAGATCGAAACATAAGGAAGTTATAGGAGATGGAAGGATGGAGATGATAGTCAGAGGGAGCTAGCAAGTGGCTAAGAAAAGGCCCAAGTCTGCAGTAGAGGGACAACTGGGGTCTGTGAGGATCAGAGCAGGGGAGACAGACACAAATTCCATACTGGGTAAGGAGCTAATTATCCACTAAATCAGTGAGATGAGTAGGGGAGGAGGAAATTAGGAGGAAAGGAGTAAGGAAAATGAAAAGGGGAGGGTTATTGTAAACATGTTGTTGTTTTTATAAGTCAGCACAAATGCTGGAACGGGAAGCAGAGCAACAAGGGGAAATTAAAATAGGAACCAAGATAAAGGATAAGGCCTAGGAGAATGGTCTACCCACCTGGGGTAGGAAAAGAGCTGGTCACTTAAGGAAACATGATACTGACAGGACAAGATGCACCTATGCTGTCACAATGATCCTCAATGATGTATGCAAGTCATAAGCCATTAAGTTCAGCTTGCTCAGGACATGGGTGTTTGGGATTTGAAGTGCAGGGCTAATTCACTCATGGCCTGAAGTATATTAAATTCCATCACTTCCAAAGCACAAATAAAAAAGATTCTTTTCAAGCCTATGTAAAGAAGGTCTGAAATGAAAGGACTGGCAATCTTCACAAACATCCCGGCACCTTTAGATAGTAGCACAATTGACGATTATCAGGTTTTGCTTGAAGAGGTCGAAAGTATTCCCCTATTCACAAAGCACTGCCCCACACTCTGAACGGGCTCCATCCACCCTCAGCTATTGAGATTGCATTGTTTACAATGGGATCCTCAATTAACATTCGAATTACGATGCACCAATGCAGGGATGGGTAATCTTTTCCCCGGCACCTCAGCACCCCATTTGGTATACCAGCGGCCAGAAGTGAGCTAGGCCATTTACACATGCACCCACAATGGAGATTTGCATGGACAGGAGATGTACAGAGGTGACTCTCCCCACATGCCTTCCTCCCATCAGAGTTTTGTCGTCCCCCCCATCCCTCCAAACAGTGGTTTCCATGGAGGGAAGGTACACAGCGATGAACTCTCCCTAATGCACCCTTCCTCTTCATCACGATCACACTCCTCACCCTGACAAGCAGCAATTTTTGGCAGCACACATGGGGAAGCTGTCTGGGCACTCGTGCAGCCCCTGCATTGAAACAAGGACTGGGTGTGGTTTGCTCAGGTGTGCAGTAATGAAAGCAAAAGGATGCCAAAAGTAGCATCCGAAATAGGCATCAAACAAGACCTGAGAAGCCAAGGATAAAAATGGGAGTGTGTGGGTTATTGTGGAACAGATATTTTCCCTTTCAAGTTTAAAAGCAAATAAGAGGAACATGTTCAGCAGAATCAGAGCATCTCCAATGGCTCTTACCTGAAAAAGAACTCCCCCACAGGCCCCTTGCAAAGTTTTGCCTAGATTCAGAATAAACCACATGGTATCATCTCGAGTCAACAAGTTAGCCACTTAGCTAACACCTGCCCAAGTTGCCTTGGCTTTGCAACTTGGGCTACCCCTATTCATTAAACAGTTTTATGAGAGGGAAGGGGGAAAGTTGTAGAGTTGAGTGAGAACTGTGGAATGAGCAGAATGCATTCTGCAGACAGACACTCCCCTGGGAGAAAAGGGAAACAAATGTCCAATTCCTCCATTAATCAAGCTTCCTCTGTCCTTCCTATCAATGTGTTGTCCCCTCCAGCAAGCATAGAGGCCTTGGGGAGAGGTGGGGTCTTGCATTACTTGTGTGAAGGCTTAGACACCTGCTATTTCTTCTCTTATCCAAACTGCGGTGGAAGCGAGAACCTGCCTGCGACTTCTGGGAGTTCCTTCTTCCTAGAGGAGCAAAGACACTCACTCCTAGCAAGCAGAACTGTGGACACCTGGAAAAATCCTCTTAGCCACCTTGTATCTCACTCCAGACTAGGAATTTGCTAACCCATATAATTTGTTTGGTGTTACACACACACAGCCCACTATCTCCCTCTGGTATGAATACGCACACCCCAAATCCAAAATAGATGCTGAATGAAACAAAATAGATATAAAACCCTTCAACTTAGTATTTTAAAAAAGAAACCCCACTTGACATCAAGAACCCAGATTCTACCAGCCACAGCAGTGTTTCCCAAACCTGGATCTCCAGCGGTTTTCGGACTACAATTTCCATCATCCTTGACTGCTGGTCTTGCTAGCTAGGGATAATGGGCGTTGTAGTCCAAAAACAGCTGGAGACCCAAGTTTGGGAAACACTAAACTACTGGTATGAGGGGGCAAAAAGGAGCACTATTATTTACTATTGGTAATATCTAGCTGTGTCAGTCTGTTTCCTCAGGGGTAGCGTTAAATGGTTCGTTCTGTTTCAAGAGACAAGTGAAACCTCATTTTATTTAGTTACTTGCAATGTATATTTTGGATGTCAGCCAACCCCCCCCCTCCCAGTCAGTTCATGAACTCTAATTAAGAGAGATGCAATTTACAGCAACACACCCCAACAGAAGTCAGAGGAAAGCCAATTACTATAAGAAACCTGCCTTTAAATACTCAAGCGCCATGCCAACACTCCAGGAAAAAGAAACATCCTGCCATGGAGGTCCTCCTTTTCAGGATCTATGTAAGTTCGCTTGCCAGATATTGCAAAGTCAAAAGCATGCTGATAACACGAAGCAACAAAGCCTCTCAAACAGTCTGCTATCTCTTTGAAAAAATACAGTGAGAATCTAACAAGGTGGCATCTGTGTATGGAAAGTGAAGCAGTTTTAAATATAATGTTAGGGGTTGGGGGGGGAGGTTCAGTCTCGATGATACCCCAAATCCCTTCCAATTCTTGGGATCCTGTATTCCATGAATGTACGACTCTAGCAGAGTAGGTTGCCAAGCCAGTCAGGCAAGTTCCTTAGTAAGACAATGACCTAGGCTGGCAACAAGGGCGTACCCACCATGCGGCAAGTTAGGGCAGCTGCCCTACTCTAGAAGCAGGGCTGGTGGGCAGAGGCGGAGCACAGCCCGGCGGAGCGCGGGTTCGCCGTTCCCGCCGCGCTGCGCCCTCCCTCCAGCTCCCCGTCGCGCCCTCTGGCAAGGCCAAGCGCAGCGGGGAACCAGAGAGCGCGGCGCGGCAGGCGGGAATGCCGAACTCGCGCTCCGCTGGGCTGGGCTCCGCCTCCGCCCACCAGCCCTGCTTCTAGGGAGGGGCACAGCCCGGCGGAGCGTGAGTTCGCTGTTCCCGCCCACTTTGTGGCCCCTCCCCTTCCGTGCCTTGGCCCCTCCCCTTGCCCCCCCCTAGTTTTGATCCTGGGTACGCCCATGGCTGGCAATTTGACTGCCCTGATCAGCAGCTAAAAGAAAGAGCTACGTTGCAATAGCTGCAGCAAAGGGGAACAATAGTGGGGAGGGCTGGGCTAAAAAGTGTGTGAGAGAGAGACAGCTGAGCTGGAAGTAGGCAGGAAGCAGAGAGGCATGGATTTTTTTAGCTCTGTGCTGGACTTTGGGGCTCCCCTGGCAACCAGACAGGGAAGCAAAATCTGTTGCGATCGGCCAACGTTTTGAGGAATTAAAACTATTTTCAATAGGCTGCATATCTAAAGCGTAAAAGATGGGATATAAAAAAGGTTTTACTACAGAATTTTAAAATAGAGTCTCTTTTTTAAATAAATAAATGGGAGGGGGGGTTGAAGGGGAAATGTGCATTTAATTCTATAAATACCTAGGCCAAACCTTAAATTGGGGGGGGGGGGTTTAAAGGGGGGAGCGGGGAAGGCTGCGAGGCTGCTTGAAGCCTGGGAGGAGGGCCAAGCCTGAGGGGTGAATCAATGCTCAAAAATCAATGGAATGTACATCTGCTCTTTTCACAGCAAAGGCAGGGAAAAGCCTAGCTTACCCGCCCTAGGAGATGAAAATCAATGCACTCCCTAAATGGAGTTTTAAAAGCAGCCTGGGTTGGTGGTGAATAGAACAACTAGAAAGGAAATTCACCAAGTTTTGGCGCATGGAGGGGGAAGAGAGAGCGAGAAAGTCAGAGTCCTTTGAAAAAGAAAGGAATTGTCTCTTTGGAATATCTGGTGTTGTTGCTGGCATCCAATGTCTGTCTCAAGAGACAGATATCTAGTGATGCCTATCTTAAAGGGTTGTTTTAAGGGTGACTAAGTTACTGCTTTTCTGAAGTGGTTCAAAGCACCTTGCAGGTATTCAGATACAGGAAGCCAGGCATTAACTACAAAAGTGATGCACTGAGACTGGCCTGGTTGGGATGTAACACTAAGCCAAGCTAAGGCTTAGCAAGAACAAACAACTGCAGGAGAGGAGAGGGCAGCAGCTAACCTCCTCCCCTGTTGTTTTGCTGCTGTGCTGAGCCAAACCATGATCTGCCTTGCCTTCATGTACCGTCCAAACCCAGGCTTGTGGGTTAAGCTTCAGACAAACCACAAACTGCAACTGAGGTTTGCCCTATGGCTCTGCAGCCCTATGAGCTGATTTGGTGTTTCCGTGTATAGCTTCGCAAATGACACTTGGCTGTATTTCCCCCTTTATCCATTTCCCCCTTTATTAGATTTGTTGTTGTTGTTGTTGTTGTTTTGAAAGTGCAACTTATACTCCGTGAACCATGGGCCATTTAATAGTAGACAAGAGTTGAGCAATTTTAAAAGGTCTTACTCATTACAAATTTTTAACTTTCGTATCTTTGGGTTGTATCCAATGAAGTCATCTCACCTGCTTTGAGAGTTCCCCCAACCCCCTAGATACAGCCCTTGATGTTTCATAAATTGGGGTGCTATGATGGAAGAAGAAGAAGAAAGTTTCATAGGCAAAATCTGGCCAGAAATCTTCACAACCAGGTACATCTATATGGTTATTTACTCTAGCTTTACTCAATGTTAGGCAACAATCACTATGATAGATAGATAAACAGATAGATACTGTAGATGATAGATAGATAGATAGATAGATAGATAGATAGATAGATAGATAGATAGATATTGCAATTCAAAAAAATACTTTCAAATGAGAAACTTAAGATTTACAAAAAAAAGAATATTAATGTCTTTGAACAAAGGGAGAGAAGTCTACAGTGGTGCCTCACAAGACGAATTTAATTAGTTCCGCGAGTCAATTCGTTTTGTGAAAAATTCGTCCTGAGAATCGCTGTTTTCCATAGGAATACATTGAAAATTCTTTTCTTTTTTTGCCCATAGGAACGCATTAATTAAATTTCAATGCGTTCCTATGGGAAACCATGATTCGCAAGACAAATTTTTTGCAAAATGAATTCGTCTTGCGAGTCACCATCAGATCGCAAGATGCAGTCGTCTTGCGAAAAATTCGTCTTGCAGGGCATTCGTCTTGCAAGGTACCACTGTACTTTGTTAGTGCTATATTTGTTTCTTTATACAAGCCTGAACCTGCTGTTGTTGTTGTTGGTTTAAAATTAAGAAAACATGCGTTTTACAAATGCCTCATTATAAAAACAAAATCCCACAAAAGGATTTTTAATCAGCATAAAAGCAAGCAAGAACTATTAAATTAGTTTTTACTTCAATTTATACAAAACAGGGTACAATTGTGTATTACTATTTTTACTTTTAATATTTTTACATGAATAAGCATGAACATCCTTGTCTCTTGAGCTTTTGACCAACTACACATATGACTTGAGTAATGCCAGGTATTGTTAGAATCTGCCCGTAATATTTTCTAATTCTTGAAGAAAAAACTTCAATCTTCTACCATAGACTTTTCTATACAGTAAAAGGTTTCAAAGCGTAGCCACTGGAACAGCATTTGACCACTAGGTGGTGATCTACAGCAACACTACACTGCTTGTCAAGGAATCTCTTAGTGCAGCCTAAGAGGGAAGAAAATAAAACTGGGATGTAAGTGGCACACATCCAAAGGGAATCTCAATAAGGTGGACCATGTGAGTTAAAGGGGAGATGGGGAGAAGGGTTGGCTGCATGAGCTTTGATTGGCTCCCAAGGAGGCAGTAAACATATTCATCTTGTCTGAATGACTAGACATTATGAAGCAAAGGGCATATAAAGCAATACTGCTGAGTTGGATGAAGATAATGAGACTTGTGAAAACGAAAATCATTAACAGGCCTATGATGAGGGAAGCTACGGTGTTTATTAAAGCAATTCCTTTGTCAGCGAGGTTACCTGTGGATTATTTGCTCCCTGGGTTGAAAATGCCATTCATCACTTTCTGAAGGTTTTTGTTTTTATTTTGGCAGAGTGAAGACTGAGCAAAAGCTCCCAACTTCAGGTGTCACATCCACAGGCAACACAGGCAGAATTTAGGCAACCAATTCCCACAACAGCAGCTACCCAGTAGCCACTTTAAATATGCCACAACATTTCATTCTCAGTTCATAATTCAAGGGGGCCTTTGGAAACAATTCAGCACAAAAGAAAGAGAGAGCATTCTGCTTATGCTAGGTATTTTCTGCGGGCATTTGCTTCACTGCACAGTGAACTGAAAAATAAAAGGGAGGACTCTCACAACACATATACTGTACTTAACACATATACACACACACTTAACCTGTTCATCGAAGGGCTCCACAATCTAACAAGACTAAAAGAACAACATCCGCAGCACTTGAGCAGAAGCACTTAACTCATTTACCCACAGCCTTTATATTCTCCAGCCTTTTTTCTTCACCAAACATCTAAAAGGGCTATTTAAACCTCTCTGGTTACGAGAACCAATAACTCCCAACCTATGTACTAATAATGTTTGCCCATGTACTGATCCGTATGCAGCCAACATCCATGCACAAGAGGGAGCTTCCTATATTTCTGCTATAATGGGGAGATCTAAACACACAGTATAAAGTAATTCTTAAGGAGGTTAAGTTCTAGTCCTGCACAGCAACTTGCATTCCAATGAGTTCATATAAACCAGAACTCCTAGACTAGGGAGGAAACACTAGCATTAGTAAAAAAAGGACCTTTCAAAGGTGATCTGTTCAGCTACGTAACACACCACATATACATGACATGCCTTGAACACAGAAATACTTGGCCCAAGTGTTTTAATTGCACCACACTCACCAACAAAGACGATATGGTTTGTGCCTCCTGCGGCTTAGATGGGACTCCTGGCCACGTAAGATTGGCACTAGCAACTGTCAAAGAACTAAGGGCACCATTTTTCAGCTGCTCTGTGGAATGTGACTTTGGCCCATGCCATCCCAGAAAGCTTTCTGAAACAGAAACAGAGCCAAAGTTACCAGTAATGTCATTCCTTCAATGCATACTCATTTTCAGGGAATGGGATCTCTCTCAACGCCTGAGGGAGGTCTCAATAAAGAACATCTCTCTCGGCCCCTTGTACCCCACCTCCCATTAAGTCACTTGCATTTCAACCTTGTTTGCGTCCCTTCTTGCTACTCTTATTATTATTATTATTATTATTATTATTATTATTATTATTATTTGTAGCAAGTGCGGTTCCATTGTTGAGCGAGCACCAGCATAATAAGAACACCGCTCTCAAAACAGTTTGACTTGATTCGCTCAGTTCTGAAATGAGTACAGGCAATTACACTCCTACCTTTTCTACCAGGCATAGACAACCTCGGCCCTCCAGATGTTTTGGGACTACAATTCCTATCATCCCTGACCACTGGTCCTATTAGCTAGGGATCATGGGACTTGTGGTCCCAAAACATCTGGAGGGCTGAGGTTGCCTATGCCTGTTTTATACAGTACTTAGGTGTCAAATATTAACAGCTGAGTGAGAGTCCCTGACATTTTCCCCAGTGACTGCATATATTATATACACGCCCAAAGACACCATTGCACATAGACATCCAAGGGCAGGTAGCAGCACATCATCCCTTTTATTCAAGTGTTATTTAGCTCTCTAGCTGTGAATGCTGCTGAACATCAGGTTTACTCCAAAGATTAATACCCATATTCAAGTTATTCAAGGCTAGAAGAAAGCTCTAGCATAAACATGTACTTGAGCAACTGGTCCCAGACATTGGGCAACAGCAGCAGCAGCGGCGGCAGAAGCAGTCCAAAACCTGCTTCAAGGAAAGGTGCATAGGCATTGATAGGCAAGTTAACGTTAGCTTAAAAGATGAAGACTTGAAGCAGTTTCCACTCCATGATCAAAGGGAGGGCAGGCTTGTGTGACAACACAGAATTCTACTAACCCTATTTTGCTCACACCAGGTGTTTGTGATGGAACAAAGACAGAATTCCAGAATTTGCACACTCTGTGACCCAGTGATATTTTCAGCTAAGGTGTTCATGTTATACTTTCTGGGCAAACAGCCTCTCCACAGGCGTATTTCATTGAAAACTGGGCAACACTGCCAATAAATTGAAGGCACCGTGGACCAGACTGTCCCATACAATCACAGACGGCGGCAATTCCTCACAAGAACAGCATTTTAGAAAGGTGCTCGTCATTTTAGAAAGGTTCCGATTCTTGTTAGCTGCAAACACATACTTCAACTCAAATCAGAACCAGGGCAGCATCATTTCTTAAAGTTGGTAATAACTCAGTAGCCATCATCTCCTGGTCACCACTGCTTTATTGCAAATGGCCCACAAAGTCAATGGGCTTGGCTCAAAGGCAAAAATCCCAGATTATCATACAGATGACAAATTGCCCTCCCTCTAAGGTGCAAAGAAGCCTCTGGGTCAGCATGTTCAAGGCATGGGCCACTTTGAAAATGACCAATGGCTGGCAAGCAAAAGCCTATTACTGGGCCATATCAAGTCTAAACTGGCATACTTTTGCCTGAATAATTGTCGATCTTAAGATGTTCATAATTAACTTAATCTAGGGGGAATTCACCCAAGTAGATTTGACACTTGATAATTTATGGCTATTTATAGATCCAAAAGTTTAGGTACTGAACAACATTCAATGATAATGACTAGAGTGTTAGAATCAAAGTGTTAGCTATTTTATATATTTGCACTTCCAATGCTATGTTTGTGGAATTTAATGGGATTTTGAGGATGTTCTGAAAATGTAGCTCAAATAAAAGACTGTCTAGAAATCAACTGCTGAAAGTTTCAGAACTTAAAAACCCTCTGTATGACCTGCATGGGCTTAATATGCAGAAAGGTCATTCCTATTTTAAAAAAAACAGAAACAAAATGTGACTACAGTTTGCATTATTATATTGTCACCGTGCATAAACAAAACAAGCTAAGCTAAATTTGCATCAGCCAATGGATTACGACAATTTGGCAGTGTGACAACACAATCTTCAGTATCTGCACTTGGAATGCAAGATTAGGACTATGCATGACTTTCCTGGCTGTTTATTGGCCTGTGTTGCAAGTCTTATACACAAACATTCCAGTTTGAAACCCAACATCAAAGCTTAACTGGCTCATTTCAAGAACACACAAGCATGCAGGTTTCTGGAAATGAGATCCCAACTGCTTTGCAGCTCCCCAGTCTTTTTTGATGCTGTGCCATAACTTGGCTTAGCATCACATCCAAACCTGGGTTCATGATTTAGCTCTCTCCAGACTAACCATCAGCTGTAACCAGGGTTTGCCCCATGGTTTGCCACTCATGCGTTGCCCGGTAGAGCTCAGATTTGGTCAACATGGTAAAAACCAAACCATGGGTTAGCTCAGCAGAGTTGGGGGAAAGCGAAGCAGCTAGGATCTTCTCTCTGGGAGTTCACGTTTGTACAAAGCCGTGGTTTCACTTAGGCGTGATGTAAGAACCCAGAACTGTGAAGAAACTTCACAGGTGCTCCCTTTTTTTACACTTTGGTTAAATGACTCGTGTGTTCTGGTAAGAGGCAAGTCTTCTTTTTAAGAAAGGGGGTGTTACGATACTATTGGTAACTCCCAGGGTGGAGTTGAAAAGGTTAGCATCGCTCACCTGAAGACAATCTCCTGTTACTGTGCTGGCTCGTTTGCTGTATGCTCTGTTGAAGCATGTGTAGGCACTCTCCAAGGCAGCTGAGGGTGGCAGCAGAGGTAGCTTTTAAAAGCAGCAGGTCTTGATCCAAGGCAGAAAGAGGACCAGAACCTGGGAGAGATTCAATGGCTTGCACAAGGCTTTTCTGCTGTCCCTCCACCTGGCTCATGATCTGCAAGTATATGTACATATTTTAAAATGCATATGTGCAGCCAATTTGTCAACAGGTTACCATTATCACCGCTTGCTGACTTCTCTGTTGCACAGTACAACTGGAAAAAAGATCCTGCTCCAATCCATGATTTAATGCCAACTAGGTGAAACTCAGAAAATTAGAATATCGTCAAAAACTGCGTTTATTTCACTAATGCAACTTATTATTATTATTTTATTATTATTTTTACAAATGCTTTCTTTTGGAAAATCCACATTAATAAAACAAATAGTTACAATAATACAAAAATAAACATCACTATTACATTTCATTAATTACATTCCATTTATAATTGACACGCCTAATGACAAATAATTACAATTACAACAAATAAAGGCTTCACATATCTTGCTTTGCATGTCATGCATCTATCTCATATACTGGTTTCACCTTTTAAGTTGCATTACTGAAATAAATGGACTTTGACGATATTCTAATTTTCCGAGTTTCACCTGTATTTCGCACCTTTTCTTTTCCCCTCAAAAACTAGCATTCTAACCTGAAATGTAGAATTTTGTCCTGAATGTGCATACCAAAAGTTATTCAGGTATCTTGAAAGGGTGTATCATTCTATACACTATCTTCACTCACCAATTAAAACTTTATTTTCAGTAAGTCTGTCAGTAGCTGAAAGCTAGTCTGTTAATAATACAGAAATTACCGTTGTTGTTGTTGTTGTTGTTGTTGTTGTTGTTGTTGTTAAAATTTGTATACCACCTTATATCTGTAAATCTCAGGGCGGTTCACATATTAATGGCAAATGTCATTAATATGATAGCAAGTCTAAATAACAGAAAATCCCAATGAACTGTTCACTGTCTATACATCTTCAGATGTAACACAGTGCCCCAAAACGTATCCCATAAAGCCAGTGCAGTAGGAAATCATAGGCCCGAACCAAGATTGGAATGGGTTTAAAAAATAATCAGTACTATTCAAGAAAGTTTGCAGTTGCCCTACCATGACCCTCTTCACAACCTTCCCTAAGTTTTGTGACTGGTTGATATCTAGTTCAAAAACACCAGATCTAGAGATGGTTCCTTTAGCGTTGCCTCTTTCAATACAGCAGGGACCAACTCTTCATGTAATCAAGTGCCAAATGTGCCCTTTGCTTCTCTGAAAGCTTTCCAGTTCAAATTGAAGTTTTTCCACATTTAAAAGGAACTTAGGGTTGTGGCCTAGGGAGTTCAAAGTGAGTTACTTCTTACTAGAATATTTTTCACGATCGCAGGATATTATTATTTTGGCTGGAATAATGGTAGAACAGCAAAAGGAGCCAGGATCTATGGAAATGAAACCTACGATGTCTGATCTTTAGTACGTTTTGTACCAACCATGAATCTACAATGCGCTACATTATAGTTCCAGATTGGTCTCAAAAACTCTATTTATGCTCTTCTAAAGATATTTTAAGTTACCGATCAATAACCTCACAAGTGTACTGTCTCTTATAGCAATCCTCCGACTTTGTTTACTACAATTCCATTAGCAAAAAGCTTTTGGTGCTCATTTAGCATGAATATGGCAAAATGCTTGACAGTGAAGCAGCTTGGTTAAAGGGTAAAGGCGCTCCTGACCATCAGGTCCAGTCGTGTCTGACTCTGGGGTTGCGGCGCTTATCTCGCTCTATTGGCCGAGGGAGCCGGCGTTTGTGGCCAGCATGACTAAGCTGCTTCTGGCGAACCAGAGCAGCACACGGAAACGCTGTTTACCTTCCCGCCGGAGCGGTCCCTATTTATCTACTTGCACTTTGATGTGCTTTCGAACTGCTAGGTAGGCAGGAGCTGGGACCGAGCAACGGGAGTTCACCCCGTTGCAGGGATTCGAACCGCTGACCTTCTGATCAGCAAGCCCTAGACTCTGTGGTTTAACCCACAGCGCCACCTGGGTCCCTGCAGCTTGGTTAAAATACAGTATATACATTTTTCTGCCACAGGCAAGCATATGGCTGAGCTACATGTTCCTCCAGTTCAGCCCTTTGCCCAATATTGAAGCTTACTCTCTTAGGATTATGAGCTTCTAGCAAAGAAGGGCAAAGATTCAACTTCTGAAATGTAAAGTTTAAAGACTGTGTAGTGCTCTCACACACACAAACACAGACACAGACAACCTTTGGAAGTATCCAATCCTATATAACTCAACCCTACATGCCACCAGAAAAGATTCATTCAGAGCTTTCTCTGATCATGCCTACCCTCATGTACTTAATAATTTCGGTGTTAAATCTCTAATCTTTTTGCAATCAACAACCAATAAATGCTGGGTGCAAAATTGAAAATCTGAAGGTGTAAGGTAAGGTAAAGGTAAACAACCCCTGGACAGTTAAGTCCAGTCAAAGGCGACTATGGGGTTGCGGCACTCATCTCGCTTTCAGGCCGAGGGAGCCAGCGTTTGTCCACAGCTTTCTGGGTCATGTGGCCAGCAGGACTAAACCGCTTCTGGCGCAACGGAACACCGTGACGGAAACCAGAGCGCATGGAAATGCTGTTTACCCTCCCACCACAGCAGTACCTATTTATCTACTTGCACAGGCGTGCTTTCGAACTACTAGGTTGGCAGAAGCTGGGACAGAGCAATGGGAGCTCACCCCATCATGCAGATTCCAACCACTGACCTCCCGATCAGCACACCCAAGAGGCTCAGTGGTTTAGACCACAGCACCACCCACTCCACATACATAAAAATGATTTTCACTGATACCAGCAGGTGCTAAATTCTCTTACTGGCATCCCTATGAAATAGGGGAAGTCCGCCAGGCGGTGTTGGTTTCCATCACACACCATCCCCAACAGTCAGGAATTATGGGAACTGTAGTCCGTAACATCTGAATGATACCACATTGGCTATGCAGCATAAAAAAAGGCAGTAGCATTTTCATTGTTTCATCAAGACCCCTTAAAAAAGCTATGTGTGACGAAAGTCCTCTACTTTCCGTCTTTATTGTACAACCTACTTCTCAGATTGTGCAAGGCTTTAATGGGGATGTCCTGAGGTAAAGTTCACCTCCCTCTATCCCAGTTATTCTCCTTATAAACCCCCTCACAACGCTTGGAGTTTTAAGGTAAAATGAAAGTGCTCTTCCAGCCCAAAACGTGGCACGATTTCTTTTAAGCTCTGAGGGGAAATATGAGACTATTCTTAATGTACACAACAGTAAGGGGTTCTCCTCACTCGAGCTTTCCCCCCACTTGAAGCTTTCCTCCCACCTGAGGAAACTTTGTGTCACCCTCGAACCAGTCTCCCTCTTCCTCCTCCTCTTGGTGCACTCAAGGGACAACAACCTATCCTTTCTGCCTTAGAAAAGGGGTTTTGTCCTTCTAATGAGTATCCCCACCAGATGAGCCATAGATACCTCTGCTGGAAAGATCACACAGACGATAGTACAGATGGAACTTTAATTTAACATTTAATGGCTTATGAACTTAATGGTTGCATTGAAGGTTCATGTGTACAAGCATGTGGTTTCAATGGAACTGTTCTTGTTAAACATATAACTTCAAACCTCACCAATTCCTCACCTAACACTACTCTATAAACCTATTCTACCATCACCCAAGCTCACACTCTCCTGCTTCATCTCCCTCTCTCTCCCAACTGTCAACTCTCTCTAACTTCCGTTTTCTTCTCATAGAATGTTCGTAACCCCGCCCCCAAAAGCATGTGATGTAACTCAGGTTAGGAGATGCGTTAACCCTTATACATTCAGGCTGTGACCAAATATATCATCCTAGGGTTATTTCGTTACACTATGCCATAAGCTTAGTGAAATTTTATCCCTGCGTAAAACCAATTCTGGCGCATATGTCCACTGCATGTAATAAAATTCAAATAACCACCATGCACAATAGGAAATTATTAGCAAGTATTACTAGTTATTTTTCCCTGCTAGATTTATCTCTCGGAGGAAGCAGATCTGGCATACAATTCCCCTCTCCACACATCTCCATAGTACCACTGTTACTTACTACTCATATTATCCATCAGTGCTGAATGGAACAAAATCCATCACAGCGGTCACAGAAAACAGGGCACACACAGAGTGGTTCCGTAGCGCAACTGTGCCAAATAAAAGCACTAAAGCTTTCAGAGATCTCTATTCATCTGAAGCTATGGCACTAGCATCTCTCTCATTTAGAAGACAGATTTTATTAAAGCTCCCACTTTCCTTATGTACTCCGTCTTGATCAAAGCTGTTAAAACCCCTAGTGCAGAGCCATCAGCAGATACGGTAGTGGCAGCTTTCAGCCACGAAAAGAGTAGAAGTTCGATTGCAGCAGGTTGAGGAAAGCTCTTTTTGCCCACAAAGCTTGACCTCCTAGAATATCTTAATTGTAAATGCACAGGTTCATAAATAATCCCTGAGAAGCCTGCTCCCTAACACAGCCCTTTCATCTTCCCACTGCTGCAAGCAAGGAGACACCACCCTCACCCCTATCACTGCCTGCCTGTGCAACTGAATTCCTGGGAACCGTTTTTATCCGGAAAGACTGCACACAAGAGACAGGCCCTGGCCGAGTTGCACCGTTAGGATTGCATGGATATCACAGCTTCTACTTGCAGCAAAGAAGCAGCTTGAAAAGATGGGTGGTGGCCCACTTGTGGACCAAGACTATTAAGGAGTAGAGCCATTTCTCTTAGAACTTCATGCACTAAGAGGTGGCTTGTCAAGAGAAGTCTATGCAGTTCCTTCTAGATGCTGGTGGACTTCCAACTTCCACCATCCCCAACCGTTAGCCATATTGACTGAGGCTGATATGAGTTGCAATCCGAAACATTTGGATGGTATCACTTCAGCTTCCCATGGCTGAAGTGAACTCTTTACACTGCGAAGACAGGGCGAGTCCATGCTACGTATGTATGTATGTATGAGCAGCTAACTGCACCCAAACGAGAACACCCTGCTTCGTCCTCTTTTCTTGATGCTTTTACAAAAGAAAGGCATTTTTGCGCCAACTAGGAGAGAGGAGTCTCTAGCTGTACAGGTCCATTTACATCCCTCTGATGGAACTGGGTGGAAGATTTTAAGCTGGTCCAGACACACACAAGCCTCCCCTCAAACTCTGAATTCACAACAAAATCTGAACTAAGTACAGGAAACTTTCCTTGCAAAATAGGTAACATGCTACCGTAATCACAGAATGAAGAGGACTTGCTTCTGTGAGGAGAGGAGAATGAGACAGAATGTACAGGTTTCCTGCTAAGATTCATTCCACCCAATTCCCCAAGCAGAACTAAAGTACATTATTTCAAGCCGGCTAATCATCCATTTACTTTATTCACACAAACACACACACACACACACACACAAATGTTGCACCAATAAAAGGTAAAATTAGTATTTATCTTAAACCAAAAGAACTTATTAAACCACAAGAAACTTACAAGAATGTATTTTTAGAAGTGGAAAACCCACTTATGTCATGCTTTGCACCAACAAGAAAGCTCCATTTGTCCCCTACCTCTCTGACTTCATTGAGCTGTCCAGGACTTTGGTTCTTGGCTCTTCGGGCTGCTGCAGGTGATTTGTGATGTGTGATGGTGACAACTGGTGGCCCACTTTGATTCAGGCTTTTCTGAGAACTCGAAGAAGATGTGGAGTTGGGTGTTCCAGGGGGCAACAAAGACGAGCTTTTCATTCGTGAGGTTGGAGTACTCTGGAATAATCAAGAAGTTAAAATGACATGACAGCATAAGAAACTATCTCAAATAGTGAGGAGATCATAGAACTGTAGCGTCAGAAGGGATCCCAAGGAAATCTCAGCTAAATCATACATCACAGCTGGCCACCCAACCTCTGCTTTAAAACTTCCAAGGAAGGAGAGTCCACCATCCTCCAAGGGAATCCATTCCACTGTTGAACAGCTCTTACTGTCAGAAAGTTTAGTTGGAATCTCCTTCCTTGTAGCTTGACTTCACTGATTTGGGTTCTAGCCTCCTGAGCAGGAGAAAACAAGCTTGCTTCATCTTCCATGTGACAGCCGTTTACATATTTGAAAATGGCTATCATATCTCCTCTCAGCCTCCTTTTTACCAGGCTAGAGGAGATGTTTGTAGACAGTGGAAACACTGCTGTTCAACAGAAGTTCAGCAGATTATAATCTGGAGATTGCCTGTGCACGGACAGTCAAAGCTAGGCTATGGCTAGGTTGCAGCTGACACAGCTGGAAAAAGCCAGTCCACAACACAGAAGCAACCTGTATCTTCAATGGTGAAACTGGATCAAGAAGCAGCCCCAGTTTGGAAACCCAATCCTTCAAGGGACAGCAAACCCATTCAGAGAAAGGTGAACACCACTCACCTAAGCAGGTGAACTTCCCACCAAAGAGAACTTCCACCTTGCCTACCTTCAGTTTATTGGCCCTAATCCTGACCATGCCTACACCCAAGAACCAATTCAGCACTTCCCTTGCCTTCCCTTCATTAGATGGAGAGGCGTGTGAGAAAAGAAGAATTGTGTGTCACCTGCATACTGCTGATCCTCACCTTATACCTGTGAATGATCTCACTCAGAGTTTTCATGTAAATGTTAAACAGCAAGGCAGCTAGAACTACCCCTTTACAAGGAGATGTTCACCTTATCCTAGGCAGAGGAGGTCAAACCCTCTCTGCTTGATGCAACCAAGCTTCATAGGTGAAGGTTGAGCACACAAATTATAATTGCGTCGGACTTGCCCAAGTACATTGCCTGCATCTTGAGTCTTCCAACAAGCGAAATTCACCCATGAACAGTAGACTAGACAGGGCTCTGGGCGCATCCATAGACCGATCAGCAGCATCCAAGTTGCAGTGGGTGCAAATGATTTTTATCGTCACAGTGCTTTGTCATGGCACAACTCCAAAGGTTAGCTGCTACACTAAAATATACCATGTGCAACTATTTGTCTATTAATACTGATGCTCTCATTTGCTTTCTCCTACAGACTTGGCAGCACACATCTTTTGTTCATGAGGAGCTCTCACAACTGAAGCTGGAGGAGAGAGTATTAGTGTTCAAGCAGTGCTTAAATCGCAGAGCCTGAATGCAATACAAGTTGCCTTTATAAGCAACCCTGGAGCAGTGACAGCAAACAGGGCTCCCCCCCCCTTCAGCTGTCAAAAGGACCTTCTAAATCAGGAGTCAGCAAACTTTTTCCCAACTTCCAACAGTATGCCAGCCACCCTACAATTGTCAGATGAAGGCAGTCTAGAAATAAAAAATATATAATCCCTATATAACCAAGACTTCAAGGAGCCAATTGTGGGTTGAATTCCTCCAACAAAGGGAACCTCAGAATGGGAATATATTTGTTTCACCATAAGGGCCAGATGGATTAGGTGAAACCCATCCAGGGATAACTCTCGACTATAAACCAGGCCCATCTATCTTTCCAAATCCAACTGGTGGGCTCTCTGGCATATCACTCCTATACCAGGCTTAGAGAGAAGCAATCCCAAAGACAAAGACTCTGTAATGAACACTGAGCCTCTGGACCATGTGCGTGATTATGTATGAAGCACCTAAAAACACACACTAAATATTACAAGTCCTGCCCAATTGGACAAAAACAACAAAATAGCAAAAGGGGAAGGGGAAAGGTTGGGGGAGAATTGTGGGAGAAAGACTAAAGAGAAATAAATTATTTTTCAGGAGCTGGATTTCGGTGTTTCTTTACAAAGAATCAAACTCAGCCAGCTGCAAAAAGAATTTCACACATAAAAGCCCATTTAGAGAAAAGGGTGCAAAGATACAATGAGGGGAAGAAATATGTGGTTTAACAAGCAGCGAAGAACTCGAAAAAATGCAGAGACGGAGAATATTGAGAATGAATAAAATAGCTTTCAATGAAAATATATTTCAATGAAAGATCAGCAGGAGCTAGAGAATGAAGAAACAGAGTCTTAAAATGAATGTGAAAGAGGAAAAGGCAACCAGCTCAGAGAAATCATTAGGCATTGGGGGGGGGGGGAACCTATCATATCTGCAATCAAAGAGGAGGTGAAACGCAGGAAGCAAAATAGACCCAAGAGGCTTACTGTGGAAATATAGAAGACAAACTAAAAAGAGTATGAGAATAACCCACTGGGACAATATTTAAGACACAAAGAAAATAATGAAATTCAAGCAATATTTGACAACTGAAAATGACAATATCTAGCTACTGTCTGAGAAGATAAAAACAAACATCTCTACCTTGATGAGAAGATACGATTGCATAAACAGTTAAAAAAAGAATTAGAAGACAAGAACCCAAAGTCAAAAAAAGGTAGTATATTTCAGTCCGGGGAAAAGACTTAACTTCAAAAGAGACACACAGCCATGAGAAAACAGTGGGAAGAAAGAAAGAAAGAAAGAAAGAAAGAAAGAAAGAAAGAAAGAAAGAAAGAAAGAAAGAAAGAAAGAAAGAAAGAAAGAAAGAGGTCAAAGAGAAAATAATATTAATTGTCTTAGCATTTACAGTGGTACCTCGGGTTACGAACACGATCCGTTCCGGGACGCAGTTCGTAACCCGAAATGGCCGTAACCCGAAGCACCATTTTGCACATGCGCAAAGCACAATTTTCGCACTTTGCGCATGCACAGAACGCGTGCACAACGAAAATACTTCCGGGTTTGCGGCGTTCGTAACCCAAGGTACGACTGTACATGAGAATACGAAGAACTGAGAGGGAGATTCATGGCCTTCCTGGTGTGGGACTCCAACGTCCATCAGCCCTCATCACTGGCCATATTGACTGTAGCAGATTGATGCTGGAGTCATACAAGATAAAGAAGGCCACACATCTATGAGTTACATTTTAAATCACGGGGGAATAAAGGTAAGCGAATATTAACAATGAGTTTAAGACATGTAAAATTTCTCCTCTGTCTATACAGACCCTTAATAATAAAGCCTGGTGTCCGAACATTTTCTGGAAGAGAAAGGGATAAGCTACAAAACCTGATGGAAATCTAGTGGAATTCACTCACTGTTGTTCAGAATACAAAGCGTTTCACTTAAAATATATAGAAAGAGAGGGAGGGGAAGACTGTGGGTTTTTTTTAAAAAAATTTACAAGGAGTAAAGCAAGGATTTCTTGGACGTTGCCTCAGACATGATAGCAGAATTATTAAAGTTATAGTAGGTTATTACTCTGACTCATGGTCAAAATGACAGGCTGACTGTATCAGCTTTTGAATAAATGGTTTGTACTGACATAGCTTCTATTAATAATAGTCTTTATGTATGTTAGATAAGACATTAAACATAACTGCTGACCTGGCACCCCTTTACATAGCACATTTTCTATAAAGACGATGAATGCCGTGGCTATGAGACTCGACAAAATTGCTACCTAGTCTAAAAGACTAGGGCATTTTCTTCACAGCCCAATAATTTTTACAGTGGTTATTTCGTGTGGTTTAGAAAAGCCATTTCTTTTTCTGCCACCTACAATTAGAAGACCTTGGAAACAGCTATTGGCAGTTGGTTACGGTCATAAAGAGCTCACTCAAACATCACACTGAACCATCTGTGGCCCTTGCTTTTATTTCAGAACCTATGGCTTGAGATTCCAAACATACAGGTGAAATCACAGTGTCACTAGATGAACAAAGTCCTTCTCTCAGGATGCAACACATTTTTTGGCTTGGCCCCTAGGCTACCAGAGCGCTATCCTAAACCTCTCACTGCCTTGCCCAACCAACGGCAAGGTGCTACCAGGGGTATTTTAGCTCTCAGTGTCTCAAGGTAGTTTACATAATTCCTATAATTTTACATGTAGTGAAAAGGAAACAAGTTCTTTTCAATCCTCGCAGAAAATCAACAGTAAACTCCCTCCTCAGTTATTCATCTCTCCCTCTCTCTCTTGGGTTAACCCTCTTGCATTTCAAATATTGCTTTCCATTAACTCCCTATTGTGTGTTTTTCCTTGCCACTTTCCTAGAGGAGCGCAGTCAACTCACACCTCTTCCTTCCTTGCAAACAGTCATGTCATTGTGATGGTAAGCATTCCTTATGGAACTCTTTTCCCACCTTTCTGAAATCCCAGCCACGCACTCTCCAGCCACAGCAGCGACAACTATGCAAAGTCAGAAAAGTTACCAGCCATTGCCAACTCACCAGTAAACTTCCTCACATAAAGGGCCGTCTCTAAGCCTGGGCTGGGTGGCGCAATGCGCCAGGGCGCCTAGCCACCAGGGGCGCTGCTGTGCCCGCCACACAGCCGATGTCTGAGCCCTATGGCTCCGCCTCCTCCTCCTCTCCTTCGCCCGGTGGGATTCCCCTCAGTCGCTGCCCGCCAAGATGCTGTCGCCTGCGGGAGCGGCGGTGGCAGGAGCAGCTCCCGAGGGGCCTCCTCCACATCTGTGGCCCACTGCCCCACCACTACCACTCATGGGGCTCAGGCGACGGCGTGGCGAACACCTCCTGCTCCTCGGGCCGCTGGGAGCGCAGCAAGAGAGAGCAGGCGGAGGCAGCGGTGGACCGGTCAGTTGGCCGGGGAACAAGCGGCGCACTGCGGGACCTGGAATTCACCGCTCCTGCTTGTTTCCTCCAGTGTGGATGGCGGCCACTGGGCTACACGGCCTCCGGGCCAGGGAGGTGGCAGGAGCTGGGGAGCTGCCCACGCCCTGGCTGGGGCAGAGAGGGGTCGGCGGTGTGACCTGGGCTGGCAGCGGGACACCGCACGGCAGCTGAGGGGCAGGGGGAAGCCTGGGCTGGTGGCTCTGGGGACCCTGAGCCAGGGCGAGAGAGCAGCTTGGGGAAAGGGAGGGGGCGCCGGAGGGACCTTTGCGCCACGGCACTGGATGTGCTTAAGACGGCCCTGCTCACATAGCTTGACCCCCCTGCTTCAAAATACCAAAAAAAGAGACAACACGTCGACCAATTCCAACGGGCGAAATATATCTATTTTTATCTTTATAAACTATAACGACATGCGAGACAGTGATCCAAGGTAATCATACTGTTTCGGTTTGGTCTTCTTCAGTTTTTTAACTTAGTGTTTGTATACAATCTGCAGAACAGGGGTAATACACATATGTAACCCTTGCTCATTAGCATTGATCCCCTGCTTCAGCTGGGAAGCCAGGGAAATGATTCTCCTATACTCTCCCTCACCAATCTTCACCTGAGCCACTCCCTATGTTGGACTAGCATCTCCCCAAACGTCTGATGCGTTTGGAGAAACATAACCTAATCAAAATGCAGCTACAAGCAGCAAAAACAAAACAAAACATGGGGGAGGGTCTTTCATCCTTTTGCAAATTTTAGATGCAACATAACCTTCTTGTCCATTCATTTAACAGACTGTTCTAAATAAAAATTATCATGATTCCAATTAATACGTACCTCCCAAGCAGTATTCCTCAAAATAACACACACATTCCCTTCAAAATAAAACACACACACACACACACACACAC
The DNA here is from genome assembly GCF_965207765.1 of Zootoca vivipara. Taxonomy (NCBI): domain Eukaryota; kingdom Metazoa; phylum Chordata; class Lepidosauria; order Squamata; family Lacertidae; genus Zootoca; species Zootoca vivipara. The sequence goes on along the minus strand of NC_142594.1, from coordinate 14,786,518 downwards.
ACACACACACACACACACACATCCAATTGCTTTCTGGCTACCACCTTGTTTCTGTTTTAACAGTAAGCAGTCCTAAACATTTTGCTGTTGTCTAAAAATCTGGCAAGCAGGTTGTATAGAGACAACTATAGAGAATATGAAAGTGGGAGAATAATGGAAGGACTCTACCGACTGGTGTGGTGGTTTTTTTTAATAGTTTAATATTTCCAGGCACGACCTTCACTTACTACAAATGACATGCAAGAATGCAATTTCCTGCCCTATAATTATTTACCTTCAAATTATTTTCCGTGTGATACTTGGCACAGGATCGGAGCTGAGTCACCCAGTACTGCCTCTCCTTTGCATCCCCGGCTGGAAAAAGAAAACACATGTTGGGGGGGGGGGGAGATGTAGTTTCTTCTCATTTTAAAACCAACCAATTTTCCTGCTATGTACAGTCTCTTTAATCTCAAACTCTCCCTATAGAAACAACCTGGTTACTGAGATTGATAACTGACTTTTCTATCTTCATTTTTAACTTGATGCATTTTAGCATGCACCTGACACAATATTTTAACGTTTGTTACTTTCCCGTGAACCACAACTTAAACTATTACTTATCAACCATCAATCATCCCTTCGTTAAAATCAATAGACTTTTGGGGGATGTACCCTTTTTCCAGTCCTGAAATACTTTATTCTAATATGGGCCTGCAATTCTTTGCAGACTTTCCCAAGGAGTAAGCTCAATCGAATACTGTGGGATTACATTCTGAGTAAAAGTGCTTAGAACTGCACTTTAAATAAGGCAATCTAAGATTAGTCTACTGAATGCCAACATTCCAGTTCAGAATCAAGGCAACATAAGTCAGCACAATCTTTTCAAAGAACAGATATTGTGCAGTGGCTATTAAAACGTTAGTTGGATAAGGAAATGTGCACTTTGCATTTTTGAGATTTTTGGGACGTTCTGTTTCAAGTGGAGAATAAAACCTACATCTTTCAGTTTTGCCTTATTCTGCAGAGAACCATTCAAAGCAGCCACGTGTACAACTGGCACAATGGCACATATCACCTTGTACTGACCTTAGGACCTCTTTTTTACAGAAGGAGAAATATGGGCAAGTTCCCATTAAGATAATCTTAAAGGAATTCAGATCTTGTTTTATTTCAGCATTGAAACATTCAATGACTGAATATCAATTAGAAATTCTTTCCTAAGAAGAGGGGTATGGATAACCGTGCAAAGAGCTTATGTCCTGCCTGTGGGTTTCCCAGGGTCTTCTTGTTGACCCTTGCTGTGGAAAACAGGATGTTGGATTATAGCTGGGCCTTTGGTCTATCCATCACAGCTCATTTTATGCTCATTCTCCTATGCTGGGGGCAGGGGGAGGAAGAAGAGGGTGGATTCTTCCATCCCAGCTATATTCAGGACTTCCTCAGTTTGGTCTTGGGAAACAAGGCAACCATCAGTAGACTATTTATTTCAGCGAGTAAGCTTCACTTTTTTAAAACTGGCTCTCAGGTGAACCACATTGCCTGGCTGAGTCTACTGCCTTAAGGTAGTCATTTCAAAATTTCAAACACAAAAGCATTACCTTCTCCAAACCAATTAAAAGCTTGTCACTATTAAACAAAGAGTAGCTGGGGAAATGCAACAGCTGTAGGAAAGGCAAGTTTAAAGACTGCAATAAGCCCACAACTGACACACATTTAACTTGTGCACATTCAGTTTTACGCAATTGGCAAAAGGGGTTTTTTTCTTTCATTAAAAAGGGGTTGGATGTCCGGGGGAAAAGGATGTTGGCAATCCCACCAACATCGAACCCAATGTGCTTTGACTATGTGCAATTTTGGCTTGACTATATGCGATTTTGGCTTTAGGCGAAATCCCCGGAATGTAAACCCAGTGTGAGCTGCAGACTTACTGTGCAGCGGTGACAAAGAATCATACCTCTGAGTTTATACATTTCTCCATTAGCAGAGTAAACCACCAACATGTGAGGGGCTTCATCGCTGAGAGAAACTACTGCTCCAGCTAAGGATAACAGTCCTCGTGGCTTCTGGTTTTTACTTTGTTCGTTCACAAAATATTGTAGGATTCCAGTCTCAAAATCCAGCATGAAATACCTGTTAACAGAGAGGGAAATAAACAGATGCATGTAACCCAATTTCCTATGCAGCCCCCGAAAAAGTTTTCATTTTTAATATGCAACTATGCACTGCATGGGACGCGGGTGGCACTGTGGTCTAAACCACAGAGCCTAGGGCTTGCCGATCAGAAGGTCAGCGATTTGAATCCCCGCGACAGGGTGATCTCCTGTCGCTCGGTCCCTGCTCCTGCCAACCTAGCAGTTTGAAAGCACGTCAAAGTGCAAGTAGATAAATAGGTACTGCTCTGGCGGGAAGGTAAACGGTGTTTCCATGCGCTGCTCTGGTTCGCCAGAAGCAGCTTAGTCATGCTGGCCACATGACCCGGAAGCTGTAAACCGGCTCCCTTGGCCTATTGAGCGAGATGAGCACCGCAACCCTAGAGTCGTCCGCAACTGGACCTAATGGTCAGGGATAGCTTTACCTTTATGTACTGCATATAAAGATAGAAGTGGACTACCATACACATTTGTTCCACATTTACATTTTTGCTGTAATACTTAGAAGTGGACTAAGAATTTGGCTTTTCAAAAAAATGCAAGCAATACAAAGAATCACGGAGTTTGAAGAGACCATGAGGAATGCAAGAATCTCCATGACAGATGGCCATCCAACCTCTGCTTAAAAACCTCCAAGGAAGGAGAGTCCACAACCTCCTGAGGGAGACTGTTCCATTGTCGAACAGTTCTTACTGTCAGAAAGTTTTTCCATGTGTTTAGTCAGAACCTTATTTCTTATAACATGAAGCCATTGGTTCAAGTCCTACCCTCCAGAGCAGGAGAAAACAAGCTTGTTCCCTCTTCCATGTGGCAGCCCAAGAGATATTTGAAGATGGCTATCATATCTCCTCTCGGTCTCTTCTATTCTAGGCCAAACATATCCAGCTCCTTCAACCACTCCTCATAAGGCTTGGTTTCCAGACCCCTGATTATCTTGGTTGCCCTCCTATGCACTCGTTCCAGCTTGTCAACATCCTTCTTAAATTGTGGTGCCCAGGATTGGACACAGTATTCCAGCTGAAAAGTATTACGTTATCTCCCTGTATTGTCTCCAATAATAGCCAAATCCTGCTCAAGTTACTTTATGCCTTTCACTTTGGAACTTAACTAGACTGAGGCAGATATTGAAGGATGGATGAGTTCATAGAGAGAAGGGCAAGGTTTGCTGAGGCAAGGCTACAAAAGAGCTCTCTTTCTATGCAAGAACCAAGATGGTGAGTTAAGCTTAGAAGACAGGGCAACTTGTGGATAACAGGTCTTATGTATCCCTTCATTCTCCAAACCCTGAGCAAAGACAGCCCCATAGAAAACACACTGTAGTCCTTCATTCTTGAAACTGAAGGAGCAGGCAATTCAAACCAAAACTCCAAAAACAGAGACGGTGCAGCACAGATTTCAAGGAGGCTGCTTGTACACAAACATTTGTAGACTAAGGCAAAGTGCCAGGAACTCAATGTTAGAAATTCAAAATTAATTGGCAAATAAAACCAAGTCAGCCTTTTTCTTGACAGTTTAAAAATACAGACCTATAATGAAAATCCTGATACCATAAATGGGCTTATTCATTAAGGAAATCTTGCTTTTAAAGGTATTTTAATCTCTTGGCATTCCAGCTAAAGCAATTATTATTTTATTTATTAAATCTGTTTCCTGCCCTTCTTCCCAAAGGGTGGCAAATATATAAGCAATAAAACAATGAAATTAAACCTCAGGCGGTCGAAACGGAACGTGCCGCCCTGGCTACGGCGCCTTCCTAGTAGTGGCACCAGCTGCTTCATAAAGGTAAAGTGACCCTTGACCATTAGGTCCAGTCATGACCGACTCTGAGGCTGCGGCGCTCATCTTGCTTTATTGGATGTTGGCAATCCCACCAACATCGAACCCAATGTGCTTTGACTATGTGCACCAACCAACATCGAACCCAATGTGCTTTGACTATGGCCGGCGTACAGCTTTGACTATGGCCGGCATACAGCTTCCAGGTCATGTGGCCAGCATGACTAAGCCACTTCTGGCAAAACCAGAGCAGCGCACGGAAACACCGTTTACCTTCCCGCCGGAGCAGTACCTATTTATCTACTTGCACTTTGACATGCTTTCGAACTGCTAGGTTGGCAGGAGCAGCTGCTTCATAGTTTCCCAGAATTAGTTAGCTGGCTACAACTCCACGCGATTGCTTTTCGACTGGGAAGTACTGAGGCAGCTTGAATCTTTGCTCAGGAACCTTAAAGGTTATTCCTGTAGAAGTCTGTTCTTGCACCTTAATTAGGCTAGCCAGCGCAAAACTCACTGAAACAATAGTCAGTGGTGGAGCTTCATGCTCTGGCACCGGGGGGGCCGAGAGCAGGCGGGGGCGGGGCTGGCGCACATCCTGGGGACGGGGCGTGCCGCCTGCGGGGGCATGGGGGCAGCCGCGATGGCTGCCAGGGGTGGTACGCTCCCCCCGCACTCCTCTTCCTCCGCCAGTGTAAACAGTGGCTTCTAAACCATGAAGTGGGGCTACACCACCGCAAGCCCAGGTCCCTCCATCACCAATTTGAGTATCCCGAAGGGATGTGAGAAATCTGAGTAGAAACGGAGGGGAGAAGCAGACAGTCACAATGATCAGCGTTCCTCAGCCTCTTTCCCATTCACTTCTGCCGCAGTTTCAGATTTGGATTCAACTGCTGTTGTCTTTGCGTAGCGTTCATATCCCCTTCAATTAAGCTTCTTAATTCGTAGAACAACAAACCCAAAATGCAGCCCGCATGAATTTTGAACACTATTATCCCATAAGGTTCGTGCCCTTTCTTCATTGCAGTTCAAATAACAAGCCCAAATACATTTCCCATGATCCTGCATTATCTTGCAAACCAGACTTTGCTGAGGGGTGGGTGGGGGGGTGGAGAAAACATGCATACTTCAATCAGTCCCAGAGAGATAAGCTTGGTTTACATAAATACGTAAATAAATTAATAAATGGGTCATTTGGTTCTGGCCACCTTAGTAATGTAAAACTCCTAGAGCTTATTTTAATAATAAAATCCTTCAGCAGCTTATTGCTAAGAAATGGGCATGTCACAGCAGCGTAGCTCAAGCTTTACAAGAATGAGCCAGTATGAGCACTGAGCTCAGGCATTCCCTGCTCCGGTACCTTTTTTCCTTCTCCTTCTCATACACACACAACATTCAAAGCTCCCCATTTTTGTTCTGGATAAACTGCAGTCCTTACACCGAAACTTGGTTTATTCCAGCTGTGGTTTAGTTAACAAACCAGGATCTGGAAGTATGCATTTGATCCAAGTTTGTTGAAAGCAATCACCTTTAAAGTTTGGAATAAACTGCAGTTTCCTGATAGGACCAAATGGAAAATGGAAGCTTTCTATCTCCTCCCTTGGGGCAAGTCCAAAGCTTGCTTGAAGTGTTTACATCCGGGTTCAATGGCGTTGGATGCGCAGACGCGATTTGCACAGCTCGCGCATGCGCAGAAGCGCTCTATCGGTGCTTCACGCACGCGCAGAAGCGTGCCTTCAGGGAGCGACCGCTTCGGCGAGCGACCACCTCAGCGGAACAGATTGTGGTCACAAACCGAGGTACCACTGTAGTGATGTATGGAAGTGAGAGCTGGACCATAAAGAAGGCTGATCGCCGAAGAATTGATGCTTTTGAATTATGGTGCTGGAGGAGACTCTTGAGAGTCCCATGGACTGCAAGAAGATCAAACCTATCCATTCTTAAGGAAATCAGCCCTGAGTGCTCACTGGAAGGACAGGTCCTGAAGCTGAGGCTTCAAGACTTTGGCCACTTCATGAGAAGAGAAGTCTCCCTGGAAAAGACCCTGATGCTGGGAAAGACTGAGGGCACAAGGAGAAGGGGACGACAGAGGACGAGATGGTTGGACAGTGTTCTCAAAGCTACCAACATGAGTCTCACCAAACTGTGGGAGGCAGTGGAAGACAGGAGTGCATGATGTGCTCTGGTCCATGGGGTCACAAAGAGTCGGACACGACTAAACAACAACAACACAAGCCCTTAGTTTAGCAAACCTAATAGAAACCAAGTTGGGTAGTATTATTGGTGGTGGTGGGCATGTAATCCCCATAAAATAACCCCACATGGGGATTATGTACCCTCCAGCCACTAGGCCCCATGCACACCTAAGACCATAGCTGTCAAGTTTTCCCTTTTCTCATGAGGAAGCCTATTCAGCATAATGGAATTTCCCTTTTAAAAAGGGAGAACTTGACAGCTAGGCCTAAGACAGACAGCCAATATACTCTCCAAGATCAACAGAACAGTACCATTAATTTGATAAGTCTGGGCAGTGTGACTCAGTATATGGGAGACAGATTTGGCTCTGGATCTGATAGGGCCAAGTTCACACTCCTCTGCTATGGGCACAAAGATCATGTTGGCAAGTGATGTTTAGCACCATGAGGATGAGCCTCAATTAGCTTGAGGAAAGCACCATGACCCTCTCCTCTCTGTGGTCAGAAGAAGAACTTCTGCTGAAGTGCTTTGTGCACCCCCGAACCAAAGATCCTGGCTTAAAACAAACTCTGGGTAGTTTGATAAACCAGCTTCATAGCACATGGTGTGGCTTAGCATGAAACTCACCAGAGCTTGCTTTAAAGGAAGATGCCTGATTCATGTACGATGCTAGACAGAGATTGTTTTAATTGAATTAAGCAATAAGAGTAGAAGTGAGCCCAACGACTTTCTTTGGACTCTTTGAGGCTCGTCCATGTAGCACTCAACAACAAGTTTAGCATTACATAGGAATTGGGCTTGTAAAATAGGTTACTGTATATTCCTGCATATAAGACTACTTTTTAACCAGGGAAATCTTCTCAAAAGTCGGGGGTCGTCTTATATGCCGGGTCGTATTTCTTGTACAGCAAGTATATCCCAAACTCTATATTTTAACTGGAAAAGTTGGGGGTCATCTTATACGCCCAGTTGTCTTATACGCCGGAATATACTGTAGTTCTCCCATTTGCACACGATCAGCATGTGCACACTGTTTTTGGCCCCGCAAGGGGGCAGGGTGAGGCAGGAGGGTCTTATGCACATCCCACTGACATGAATGCAACCCCCACATAAATGGGGAGTTGCCCGTAGCGCAAACAAAACCATTTTGCAAACACTGTCATGTCCATGTGATCCGCAGTATAAGAGAAGCAGAAGATTGCACTCTCTACTAACCACCAAGGACTACCAACCTGTGTACATTCCTTTTTACTGAACTTTGGTCTTTAGACATGCATAAACAGATGCATACTCCAGGGCAGAAGTCCACAGGACCCATGCTGTTCAATGATGGCAAGCTATCCCATTAATCTTTATGAATACAGCAGCCTGCAGAAAATTTTGTCCTGAAACTTCATACAAATTTTGCCTCACGTCAGAAAACACCACCTTAACTGCATATTACTGCATATTAAATAAACATACAGCTTAAGACCCATTAATTTGATTTTAACACACAAACTGCTAGGAAAGTGCACTTTCAGGGTGAACTCCTGGAACTTTTGGCACTTGCATTTCCAAGAGGTCTACTGTCATTGTGAATATGATATAGATTAACTTAAGTTATCCTCAGTCAGCAGAGCTCTATACTGAGGTCATGTTTGTTTCCCCCCTCCTCCCCAGACCTTCATGGTTCACCCTTCACTTTAGCAACCCTCAGCCCTCAGCAAGAATTACTGCCAGACACCAGCAAATCTGCAATGTTACGAAGGAAAAGCATTAATATCCAGTGACACATGGTCCCCAAGGCTATTTGCAATAAATAAATAAATATATGAGCAGGCTTATGTGCATCCACTGAATTTAAAGAAACTAAAGTCAGAGTGCTGTGTGTCACAATAAAATGCACATAAACATTTTATAAAGCGGCTGAGCAAACAATAAACACACAAACAAAACCACTGAGAAGCCAACATGGTGTAGTGGGAAAGCTCCACCCTCTGGGCCACATTAGGCCCAGACATTTCCCACAAGCCACGCCTACCTGTCCCAAACAGATGCTATCATATGACATCAGGTGTGTGTGTGACAGGTAACGAAACAGCAGCAGCAAAAAAAAAAGAGGCCAGGATCCTTAAAGAGGACTGCCAGTTGTTCACTGGAGTATTTTAAATTTAGCACTGAATACAAGTGCCATTGGGATCTGCTTCATTCAGGAATGTCCACTACAATCTGAACTTGGCAACACCTGATCAGAAGCTCCCAAGTGCATGGGAATCATGGGTTCCCAGTGTCCAAATCGTGCAAGGAATCACTAATCTTCAATTCCTTAAAAAAACAGCCCCAGGGGTAATTTGTTGCAGTTTGAGGCATCATAGCTCTACTGAAGGTTAGAAGGCCTCCTTTGTAGTTAGAAGGTCCCGTGTTTAAACCTTGGCATGTTCGATTAAAAGGATAAAGGTAGAAGATGATGGGAAAGACTTCCAAGCCTGAGACCCTGGAGAGTCACCAACAGACTCTTGCCAGACGTTGCAACCTAGACAAGGCCATTAGCATCTGGTAGAGCTGGTGAGTAATATGTAGTTTCAGAACCACTGCTGCAAACGGAAAAGGAATTCTTAGACCTAGAAGCACCAAAGCTGACACGGCATCATAATCCTCAACCTGACCAACCTCACAATTATTTCACAATTCACTGGGCTTATTAGTTTCAACTGGCCAACCCACACCCAGTCAATTACATCAAAAGGTTTGCTTCGTCACATCTCCTGCAGCTGGAGAAAGAAAAGGAAATAAATGTTTTACTGTTGTGTTATAGCAGCAGTAGTTGGGGAGCAGTGTCTGAAACTCAGATATATAAGCTAGGTGCCAAATGGCTCCTTAAACCAAGGTTACAATCGCCAAAATGGAATGTCTGGTTGCCATTTGGGGGCAAGACAGCTCTAAAGTCTTATTTTTCAAATGGCAAATGGATTGTGATTGATTATCAGTTAGACATCTGGCTTTGTTCAGCTAGGTTAAGAGCTTTGAGAACTTAAAGAAGCAAAGTCACTTGATCCAGCCAGGAACAGTCCACATATATATTGGCCGATTCCAAGCTCTTTTTCTTAATGGTGACTGATCCTGCTCAGGCTGCACAGAAAAAGCATTTTGGTTCCAGAAATTCATTCTGATTATGCAGATAAAATATAACTGATAGAATTCTACAGGATGGGGTATTAGTGTGTGAAAACAGCCCAGATCCAACGATCCCCAGGCATGCACCTCCAGATGGTGGAGATACCAGGGGCCATCCCAGCACCCAGGAATCTTCACTTGGTCAAAAGGGGTCTTAAGCCAGGTGCAAAATGCGCCTGGCACCTGGCTAACTTCGAACACTGCTGGGGAAATGCACTGCCTGTGTAATATATTGTAGATAAGGTGTTCACTGGTGGGTTTCTTTTTTAATGATATCGGTGGAAAAGCAGCTTGTCATGGGTGACTACATAGGTACTGGCCAATGGGTACCCATACATTTTTGTGCAGCTGTATTTCATAGAGCATTTGCCTCTCAAACAGAGAGGAACTAAGACAGGGATCGGCAAGGTTTACCTCCCCTGGGCCGGTTCACTCCATCTGCACAGACACAATTTTTGGCATCAGCGTCTGCAATTTTCGGCACTGCGGAAGCGAGCCCCTGTGCTGTGCTGGTTTGGCGCAGCGCGCAGGGACTCACCGAACAACCAACTGGGTTTGGGGGCAGCTCATGGGCCGGTTAAACAACCCCCCGTGGGCTGCTTGTGGCCCATGGGCCTTAGGTTGCCAACCCCTGAACTAAGGGAACAGTGGCACTTTTTTTCCCCTACTAGTATCAACAACCCATGGTTATTTCTGTGCTGGGAAAGTGAGATCTCTCTACAAGAGACAAGTTTGCCAGGCAAGAGAGATCTGGAGCCCATTAAATAAAAACCACCTGACTGCAAATCTATTGCACAACAAAGCCATTGTCTGCAATGCAACTGCATTCTTCCCTAACCAGCTTTTCACAGTGCTGGCTTTATATTTAGCCTCAGCCAACTGGTTTTGCTGCTCACTTTGAAGGCACCCTCCCGAGACACAGTTGGGACCAGTCCCAGGCTCAGTGTTTTATATTTAAGCAGGAAACCATCTGCGGCACCTCCCACACTTGCCTAATGTCATAGCCTGATTTAGTCACAGCTTCTAACTGGAAAATTAAAAGCCATTGCCAACTCAGACCCATATTATCTTGCTATAAAACCGTACCATAAAAAAACTAATGAGTCCCTGGGCTCTTTCTAACACCAGTTGCCGAACCGTGCAACAGTAGAGTTGACCACATTGCCATCATTGGTCCAAGTCATTGCTGCCATGTATGGAAGTGCTCAAGAAAACCAGCACGTCCATATATTAAGATGCTTAATGAAGACGGATCAAGGAAGGAGATCCAATACAGGAAGGACCAGGGTCATGCTGCACAAAGGATGCCAACCACCCATAATGGGAAGTTTATTGCGGGTGTTGTGGTTATCTTGGTTTTAGATTAAGTGGTACCTCAACTTATGAACGACTCGACAACCGAATTTTTTGACTTACTAATGGGGCAAATGGCTGCACGCTTATGAATTTCCCAACATCTGAACGGAAACTGCGGCGGTTTTAGATAGGCTGAGTACATGGGTAGTCTAAAGTCCCCAAGCAACTAGTCTGCATCCTCAAAGGCTCAATAAACCGAAAGCTATCTATGAAAATGAAGCAAGCAGAAGATGTGAACACATCCCTCCCTGGTCTGCTAAAATGTATTCTCCTAAAACATGTTCCCTTTCAGCTCCTCAGAAAACCAGGGAGCTTAGGATCTAGTCAACAAGACACACTGTGTTTAGCACAGGCATAGGCAAACTCTGGCCCTTCATATGTTTGCGAATACAATTCCCATCATCCCTGACCACTGGTCCTGTTAGCTAGGGATGATGGGAATTGTAGTCCCAAACTTCTGGAGGGCCGGAGTTTGCCTATGCCTGGTATAGCAGCATTAATGCCAACTGTCCAGGCCATTTCCCCTATTCCAGAAGAGGGAACCATGCCAGAAAGAGGTAGCAGGGAAATCCCCTACAGGGGTCTGAGAATAGACCATCCTAACTGGTCATCTAGGGCAGTGTTTCCCAACCTTGTGCCTCCAGCTGTTTTGGGACTACAACTCCCATCATCCCTAGCTAGCAAGACCAGTGGTCAGGAATGATGGGAATTGTAGTCCGAAAACAGTTGGAGGCACAAGGTTGGGAAACACTGGTCTAGGGCAGTGGTCCTCAACCCTCGGGCCACGGACCGGTACCGGTCCGTGCGTCAATTGGTACCGGGCCGCCCAAGGAACATTAAATACAATTAAATTAAAATTATTAAATCAAACAATCTAAATAAAATATAAACAATCAAGGTCCCCCCCTCAGCGGGCCGCGAAACAATCAACGTCCCCCCCCCTCAGCGGGCCGCAGTAAAATGATCAAACGTTGACTGATCCGCTGCGATAAAAAGGTTGGGGAGCACTGGTCTATGGGACGCGGGTGGTGCTGTGGGTTAAACCACAGAGACTAGAGTTTGGCGGTCAGAAGGTCAGCGGTTCGAATCCCCGCAACGGGGGTGAGCTCCCGTTGCTCAGCCTCTGCTCCTGCCAACCTAGCATTTCAAAAGCACGTCAAAGTGCAAGTAGATAAATAGGTACCGCTCCAGCGGGAAGGCAAAGGTGTTTCCATGCTCTGGTTCTCCAGAAGCGGCTTAGTCATGACCTGGAAGCTGTACGCTGGCTCCCTCGGCGAGTAAAGCAAGATGAGCGCCGCAACCCCATCTGTTCCCAGGCCCACAACAGACATAGCTAGCTTTCCATCCATCTCTCAAGTCCTCTCGAACAAAAGAACACAAAAACAGGACTCCTCTTTGTGCCCGTCATGTTCTTTTGTGCTCAATAAGGCATTATAAATAAGCTCACAACAGTTACTAGCCTACCAAAAAAAAAAGGAACCTGCCTACCAATGCACATACAGTCATACCTTGGATCCCAAACGCCTTGGTACTTGGACGTTTTGGCTCCCGAACACTGCAAACCTGGAAGTGAGTGTTCCGGTTTGTGAACGTTCTTTGGAACCCAAATGTCCGACAGGGCGTCCGCGGCTTCTGATTGGCTTCAGCAGCTTCCTACAGCCAATCAGAAGCCACACTTTAGTTTCTGAACATTTTGGAAGTTGAATGGACTTCCGGAACGGATTCCATTCGACTTCTAAGGTCCAACTGTATTGTGAAGTTAAAACCACGTTTTGAAGAGAAATGAGGGATTTGTTCTGGAATTACTTTTGTTGTTGTTGTCACAGGCTGCAGTTAAGAAATGGACAGACAGATGCAAAAGGTGGAGGAATTTCAATCCTGAAAGAATCTGGTAAGGACCTCTGCTTGAAGATGGAGCACACAGATATTTCAGGCCAGGCGCAGCACTATGTACTGTCTAATATCAGGCAACATTCGCATTATATTAGTTTGCTCATTGAATTGATTCGCAGTGAATCCTATGCATATCGGGTTCAGAAACGAGCCCTAGGGAATTTAATGGTTGCTTACTCTGAGGTCAGTGTATATAGGAATGGAGTTTCAGTCCCAGTTCCAAAATATCTCAGTTCACAGTTGGCTTTATATAAATCATAGGTATAAATCTTGAAAAGTTACTTCTTTGAGAGAGTAACAAAACAGGAATTACTACGCCACGCGCATTTTAATATAACTTATCTGTGACAGAAATGATTTGAGATAGTAAAAGTCTAAGACATTTTACTAAGTCAAGGACAAAATGTAAAACGGCAAGCATTAATATACTGTACTTCATTCTACATTAATTGAATTAAAGCAAGCTCTGTGTGAGATAATATATTAAATCTCCACAGTGCCTATGGAATACAAACACCCAGGGACATTAAGAGTCTATTTGACACAGAACAATTGTACCAGCTCATATTATGCAACACAGATGAGGAGGTGTGGAGAGCATTTTAATTAGCTGCCAGCCTTCACCTAAAGTGTAAAGCCCGAATACATCAAGCTGTTCCATATCGTTGCTGATACAAACAGAACGGATTTTTTTTTTACCTCTTGCTGATTATTTTTGTTCCATTATTAACAGATTGGGAGTGGGAATTAAATTAAAAACTAAGAATACCTTTGGATCTTATGATTTATGTGGAAATTGTTTGATTTGGTTGCATACTTTTCAATGCTTTGTTTATAGTTTATGGCTGCTTTTTGTTATGTTTGTAGTTATGTAATTTTCTTTATATAGGTCGTAATCAGCCTTGAGCCTTTATCTCAGGTTGGGGACAGAGGGTGGCACTAGGGAGGAAGTTGTTGCCGCGGCACTCCTTGGTGTGTGGAGTCCCGCAAGGCGCAATCCTTTCCCCGATGCTCTTTAATATCTTTATTAATTGTCCAGAGTTTTGGGCTGGGTTGTCATCAATATGCAGATGACACCCAGATCTATCTGTTGATGGACGGCCGCCCTGCCTCGGCCCCAGACACACTCACCAAGTGCTTAGAAGCTGTGGCTGGATGGCTACATGGGAGCCGGTCGAAGCTAAATCCTTCGAAGACAGAGGTCCTCTGGCTGGGTCGGGACGACATGGGGTTGGGGGGCCAACTCCCATCTCTTGCAGGGGCTCAATTAGTGCCAGAGCCTTCTGTCAAGAGTTTGGGTGTAACCTTCGATGCCTCCCTTTCCATGGAGGCGCAGGTTGCAGCCACAGCTAAGGTGGCATTTTTCCATCTCCGCCGCATCAAGCAGTTGGTCCCTTACCTCTCTCGCCCTGATCTGGCCACAGTGATCCATGCGACGGTCACCTCCAGGCTTGATTATTGTAACTCGCTCTACGCGGGGCTGCCCTTGAAGCTGACCCAGAAACTCCAGCGGGTGCAGAATGCCGCGGCAAGGCTCCTTACGGGGTGCCGGCCGCAGGATCACATTCATCCAGTGCTTTACCAGCTGCACTGGCTCCTGGTGGAGTACAGGATCAGGTTTAAGGTGCTGGTTTTGACCTTTAAAGCCCTATGCGGCTTGGGACCCTTTTACCTATGGGACCGCCTCTCCTGGTATGCCCCGCGGAGGACCTTAAGGTCCACAAACAACAATATTCTGGAGATCCTGAGCCATAAGGTGGCTAGATTGGCCTCTACTAGGGCCAGGGCCTTTTCAGTATTGGCCCCAACTTGGTGGAACGCTCTTTCACAGGAGACCAGGGCCCTGCGGGATTTGTCATCTTTCCGCAGGGCCTGCAAGACAGAGCTGTTCCGCCTGGCCTTTGGGCTGGACTTAGTCTGACCCCTGTGTTTTTCCTCCCTCATGGTTTGGATTTATGGACTACTTAAAATGAGGCTGCATTTTAAATTTTAATATTGTATTTTAATCTGTATTTTAATTAATTGCTTTTTATGTTTTATTGTAATTTTATTGGTGTTAGCCACCCTGAGCCCGGTTTTGACTGGGGAGGGCAGGGTATAAATAAAAATTTATTATTATTATTATTATTATTGAGCATGGTTTTAACTTTAGAATAGTGGTATAAAAATAAAACAACTGAACATCAAAAGTGGTGATTAAAATGCTAATGATAATAATAATAATTTTACTAGCTGTCTAGTATCTGAATGTATCACACACACAATGGCTATTTGTGAGGAATTGAAAACAGCTTCTCATAACAGAAGTTTTAGGGATTGGAAGCAGGGTTTTCCAAACTTGGGTCTCAAGCTGGTTTTAGACTACAATTCCCATCATCCCTAGCTAGCAGGACCAGTGGTCAGGGATGATGGAAGTTGTAGTCCAAAAACAGCTGGATACCCAAGTTTGGGAAATCCTGGCTTAAAGCAATCATGTTCTGAAAGGGTTCTACTTAAATTGGTATATTCCATTCATTCCATTTCTACTTAGCTGGCTCACAGACTCAATAAAAGCGGACTGATATTCTACACAGACCTTTTAATTCCTGAAGTGTGGCAAACAGTTAATGCATCACAACAACAGTGGTTAATTTGTATAGAACATGTGCCCTAGGGAACTGCTCATTTTGAAAACTTAACTGATAATTTATAACCAGACTTGTAGCAAGAAGCAAATTCTGAATACATTAGAAACTGAGGGGATGACAACTGAATACAGCCAATAAACAACGGTCACATGCTTCAAACATCTCACACTGAAATTGATGAGACCTAAAAGTGCCCGTCTTTGACTAGATGATTTATTTATTATTTTGTTTATCCAATTTATATCTGCCTCTTCCTACCAAAGAAGCCCAGGGTGGATTGTGCCACAAATTATGGATCTACCAGGTTTACTTTTTTAAAAAATGATTATGAAGCGCTCTATTCTACTGCGAAAGAATCACGTTTTCGAAAATATCACAGATCTTGAAGGAAGCAAATGTGGCTATAGCACAGTGCCATTTTACACATCAGTTCCCAGCAAGCTGTATGCCAATGGAGCTAAACTATTCACTCAGATAAAAGCCTACAAGCTAACAGCAAGATGCTGGGTCGCAACATCTCCTTCAGGAGACCTAACAACCACCACCACCCCTCTGCATCATAAGCAACATTCAACATTTTCCCAAGTTTCAAAAGCGGCTGTTTAAGCCAAGCATCTCGAGAAAAGTCAGAACCCCAATGTATGAGCAGCAACTGAGAAACACAATGGCTCAGTGGATTATCAGGGCTGGGCAATCTCTGTTTTTCAACATTGAGATATATCACCAGCGTTCGAAACTCCCATTGTTCTAGGAGCATTTTGTGACAAGGAATTTCACTAGTGCGAGAAGTTTCTGAGGTCTAGGCAAAGTGCTGCACCTAAGATTTCAGATTAAAACTGCAGAGTGGAAGGAAAGGAAGTTCATCTGCCTCCCCACTTCCAGCCACTCCCTGGAGACTGGAGAAGAGACACTCTTAAGAATATTAGGGGGGTGGGCAGAAGAAGCATGGCTTTGTTTTTTGCAGTCTACGGATGAGGACTGGACCATGTAAAAAATGAACGTTAAGATTTTAGCTGCAGTTCATTCATTTTCAGCTTTGCATTCTAGTTGTTAAAAAAGTGTGCCTAGACATCCCCTTGTTGCATAACCTTGATTTAAGGTGCCATTTACTAGCTAAGCATCACAATACATTGATATACCACAATGCCTGAAATAAGGATGGAGCTGGCTTCACGGTTTTTCCCACTTCATGATTTTTGCATAGCATATGCGCGTGCGCACACCCACACTGTGATTCACGATATATTGTCAGGTCAAAAATTATGAAACCGTTATCACAATATGGACTTCAAACTGGTTTTGGACGATATATCACCCAGCCCTAACACACGTCATGATTCACGATATATTGCCAGGTCAAACATTATGAAACCGGTATCCACAATATGGACTTCAAACTAGTTTTGGACAATATATCGATATATCACCCAGCCCTACTGGATATACTTAAGACTCAGCTGTAGGAGCTCAGCTAGCAGCTAGTGCAGGTTAGAATTCATACATGGGAGGTCTTTAATTTTCCTAGTTATAGAAGCACAACTGTTGAGGAAGGACATGTGTCACCAGCTTGGAGGTCAGCAGCAGGCAACCTGTCCAGGACAGGGGAGGATGCAATGGGGTGTGGGACTACGGTACAAACTGCAACTCCTCTCCTCCCCACACCAAATTCTAACAAGCATCTGGGAGCCCTCACAAAAGATATATGCAGCTGTGAGTAATCTACATGATATCCAGACCAGGAACAGTTGAATCTGGATACCCCTCTGGTGAGTGGGGCAAAAGAGGAAAAGTGTTCTCTCAAATCAGCCTCTTTACTATACAACTAGAAAGTGGTTAAAGATACCAAGAAATTGCAAACCTGTAACTTCTTCTGACCCGGTCAATGAATGATCAGCAAGGGCAGATAGAAGGGCGAAACAAACATGTGCTTGAGTGTAGAACAGGCATCCCTAACCTTCGGCCCTCCAGATGTTTTGGACTACAATTCCCATCATCCCTGACCACTGGTCCTGTTAGCTAGGGATCATGGGAGTTGTAGGCCAAAGCATCTGGAGGGCCGCAGGTTGGGGATGCCTGGTGTAGAACAAGCCTTACCAAAAAGAACCAGCATGGCTTTTGTAAGGGGAAGCCTGGTCTAACTCAGGCTGCAGTCCTAACCCCAATGACCTGAGCGTAAGCTCCATTGAATTCATCAGGACTTACCTCTGAGCAGATGTAGTTAGGACTACATTATAAAGCAGGGAGTTCCTGGATCCAACATGTCATTAGAGTCTCAGGCGGATAGGGGTGCCTATTTCCAGCTATGGCTGTTTCGCCAGCTACAGTCCCTTTCAGACAGAAATGATTTGGCCGCTGTGCTCCATGTTCTGGAAACTTCCAGATTGTTAAAGCACATTCTACTTGGGGATGTCTTCGAAGTTGGCTTGAAAGCTTAAACTGGTCCAAAATACAGCTGCCAGATCAATGGCGGGGGTTCCATTTAGAACTTGTATAACCCCCATTTTAAAATAGCTGCCCTCGTTTTGAGTTCAAGGTGCTCAAATTGGCCACCAGGCCCAGTTCAAGGTGCTCAAATTGGCCACCATGTACCTTGGAATATCTAAACTGGCCATGTAAATAGTCTGAAACACCTGGAACGATTAGGAGCATATCCTGATTAATATTAATATTAATCAGTTTTCCTTCTTGGTATGCTTTAATCACCCTGTCATGTTTGTATTCTGGTCTGTTTTAACTGCATGCTTACTAGTGAAATGGAGGCTATGAAACATTAATTCTGAACCACTGTATTCAATACATCAGACCAAAATATCTGAAATATTGCCTCCTTCCCTTCTTCGGTGTTAAGAACAGCAGAGAGAGCCCAGGAGAGGCCTCTCCCCCCCCCCCGAGGCGCGCATCTGTCACCTACTTAATGTAGTTTTTATTGTCACATATTTACTCTGTGGTTTGACACCTCAGATAAATAGGTTAGGACCTACTCAGTTCTCTTGGTTGTAATCTGTTTCAACTGTTTTTAATATTATATTTTTAGATTGCTGCAACCCTCCCTGGGACCTTGTGATGAAGGGCAGATAAGAAATCTAATGAATAGCAGCAACAGAAGTGTTCCATGTTATTCAAGGATGTCCCTATGCATTTAATAGGGAACATTTTCAACCTGATTTTTTTTATTTTGGATGGGGGGACCTTTTTTAATAGTAATTTTTATTGATTTTGCATATTGAGAAAACAAAGACACATATACAATAGGTAGCATTTTTTCCCCTTCTTGTAACCCCCCCTCCATGAGATCCCTCCTGCCACGAGGTATTCCCATGAACAGTGCGCAGTCGAAGGTGGTACATTTTATAATTGGGCTTGTCCCCACCCCACCCCACCCCTCCCTCCTCTCCCCGGTAACCCCCCCCCCTGCCACGGAGGGGGACCTTTGAACACAGCTCATCACAAAAGGTTCCAACGGGACTTAATAGGCATAAAAATAATAATAACAACTTTGATCCTTAACTGCTTAAGAAACAGTGTGTGTGTAGCAACAAAATGTCAGTGTCTACAAACAGTGCACTCTGCTAGGATCTACATTCAAACCAGAACAGGTGGGTTTATTTTGAGTCAGCAGTAGACAGTGAGGCAGCCAAGTGTCCAGATATCACCCAATTATACAGGATGGTGAAAATTCAAGGCTGAGCAACTCCACTAATTTCTTCGAACTCAAAAAACCAGCAGATCATAAAGTACAATATAACTCTAGAGCAGTGTTTCCCAACCTTGGATCTCCAGCTGTTTTTGGACTACAATTCCCATCATCCCTGACCACTGGTCTTGCTAGCTAGGGATGATGGGAGTTGTAGTCCAAAAACAGTGGGAGACCCAAAGCTGGGAAACAGTGCTCTAAAGTAATACACACTGGGATGGTGTTAATATTTACTACTTAACTATTACAAAAACAAACAAACCTGTTATCTACCAACCAAACAGATCAAAGAATCAAGGTAGGAAGGAAACCGAAAGAATGATATCCATGTAAATTTATAAAAGTTAACAGGGAAATTGATTAGTTACAGTTAGGTAGCCGTGTTGGTCTGCCGTAGTTGAAACAAAATTAAAAAAATTCCTTCCAGTAGCGCATTTCACTAAGGGAAATAGATTGAAACAGCAGAAGAACAGGTTATCATAAGGTAACAGTATGCCCATACAGTACTAGAAATAGTGCTTCCAGTCTGTATCAGAAAGGAAATTCCAAAGAAACAGAAAAGGTGCATCAAAGACCATTGGCTCTCGCAAGCTTTTTCAAAATAATTATATTTAAGATCGTTGTGTAGAATCTATGTTCCCCATCAGAAATTTAAACACTGACTTAGAAAATCCCAGTTCCCAGTAAGAAAAAGAATGACTATAAAGATCAGCAACCAGTATTTCCTGGACCAAATCCAGCCCCGTAAAAGGAGTTGCCTGCCTCCCTTTCCCAAGTTGCCATTTCAAAAATCAAAGAGACATGGAGTATACATGACAGCCAGCCTTGCTAGCAGGTCAGACAAGGAGCAGGGTCAGAGTCTTGGCCACCATAACCCCTTTTCTCATGTTGCCTCTCCAGCAAAATGAGTGGCTGGCCAAGGGTATACGTTCTGTACTGAATCGAGTAAACATTTCTGCAAATTTGCCATTTTCAGCAGTTATTAAAGTTTGCTATTGAAACAAAGGAAGAAACACACACACACAGATTATCTTACGAAAACAGAAACCTCAGCTCTGATAAATTAAAAAGAAAAAAAGCAGCATTCAGCATTACATTCTCCTACAGATGGCTGCAAAAACATGGCACACATTCTTCCCCTTCACAGTGGCTGTCTCCACCTGCATGCCCACGAAAGTCAGAGTGACTTTGTAAGGGGCATGCAAACCAAAAGAATCAATATTGTAAAGTTATGCAAACCAAAAGAATCAATATTGTCAATCCCTACAGCTTTTTATGCACATGAAATACAAGTTTTTTTCTCCTTCACCCAATGAGTATTACCGTAAATGGAACAAGTTTTGTTTTTTCCCCTGGAAGTAGGGAGCGAATGGGCAGAATATTGTGTTGCAAGACTGTACATCTAGGAGTAAGCCCTATTGAACTAGGACTCGGGCCAACTGAGAAGCGACATGTATAGGATTGTGCTGCGGAACGTTGAGTATTTCCTTCCATCTTTCCACTAACATGTCATTTGTAGGGGAAATCACGCCATTTTGCGCACAACAAATGCCATTGATCTTACCACCAAACGAACAAGTCCAACTCTTATTGTCAGTCAAAGTGACAAAAAAATTCTAGTTGATAGCATCCAACCATGACCATGCAAAAGTCTAGAAGAGTAATAATAATAGTAATAATAATAATAATAATAATAATAATTATACCTAGCACATCTGGCTGGGTTTCCCCAGCCACCCTGGGCGGCTTCCAACAGAAGTATTAAAATAGAATAATTCAATAAACATTAAAAGCTTCCCTAAACA
Organism: Zootoca vivipara; assembly: GCF_965207765.1. Taxonomy (NCBI): domain Eukaryota; kingdom Metazoa; phylum Chordata; class Lepidosauria; order Squamata; family Lacertidae; genus Zootoca; species Zootoca vivipara. The sequence goes on along the minus strand of NC_142594.1, from coordinate 14,765,886 downwards.
GGGCTGCCTTCAGATGTCCTCTAAAAGTCTGGTAGTTGTTTTTCTCTTTGACATCTGGTGGGAGGGCGTTCCACAGGGCGGGTGCCACTACTGAGAAAGCCCTCTGCCTGGTTCCCTGTAACTTGGCTTCTCGCAGCGAGGGAACTGCCAGAAGGCCCTCAGCACTGGACCTTAGTGTCCGGGCAGAACGATGGAGGTGGAGACGCTCCTTCAGGAGTAGAGAGTAAAAATAAAAATACAGTTGATAGCACAATCCTAACCTTGTCTACTAAGAAGTAAATTTGATTGCAGGTAAATTGGGGTTAGGATTGCAATTACCTACTTCCAGGTAAACTGGGGTTAGGACTGCAGCTTTCAACTCTAAAGAAAAAGTGACAAGACAAACTTTTTGATGGTGTATTATCCCAGGAGAGATGGGATAATGAAACACAGGAACAAAAAAACCGAAATGTTTTCTGCTGCATACACAACTGCACAATCTCTGCTTTCAAACTGCAAATTGGGGAAACCAATTTAAAATATTAAAAACCCACTACTCTTTTCCCTAGTCAACCTGAGTGTGAAACAAGCAGTTAATGCAGTCTAATCTTACCTAAAAAGAAAAGAATATCACAACGATGTATTGAATAGTTCAGAATTAATGTTTCGTAACCTCCATTTCACTAGCAAGCACGCAGTCAAAACAGCCCAGAATACAAACATGACAGGGTGAATAAAGCATACCAAGAAGGAAAACTGATCAATATTAAGTCTTCAGTATATGCTCCTAATCATTCCAGGTATTTCAGACTATTTACATGGCCAGTTTAGATATTCCAGGTACATGGTGGCCTTGGGGAAAGCTTGCTCACACGCACCACTGCCACATGCAAAATTAAATTCTCAGCATGCACTAGAAAGCCTCAAAAGGCAGTGTCCCACATACTAGAAGCATAGAACTGTGGCGTTGGAAGGGATCCTGGGAATAATCTAATTCCGGCATAGGCAAAGTCGGCCCTCCAGATGTTTTGGGACTACAACTCCCATCATCCCTGACCACTGGTCCTGTTAACTAGGGATGGTGGGAGTTGTAGTCCCAAAACATCTGGCGGGCTGAGTTTGCCTATGCCTGATCTAATTCAACCCATTGCAATGTAGAAATAAGCAGCTGTCCCACACAGGGATCGACCCTGCAACTTTGGCATACAGCACTGGGCTGACTGCACAGCCAATTTCCCAAGAGCCGGGTGCTCTTCAAGCTCTTGTCTTGTTATTATCCCATTGCCACTGGAATCACAGAACTGTAGAGTCGGAAGGGGTCATCTAGTCCAACCCCCTGCAATGCAGGAAATCCTTTCCCCAACATGGGGTTCAAACCCATGACCCATGAGATTAAGGGTCTCCTGCTCTACCGGCTGAGCTACCCCCTGCATATGGAGCAGGTCCACAGAGTTCAGATTTGGGATATGAGTGCATGTTGGAAGAGCAACCTCTAAAAAAGAAAGATCGGGTAAATTGGGGGTGGGGGTGTGTGTGCTGAGGAACACGTGGAACAGCATTGGACACCTCATGAGCAGCCAGCAGGGGGAGACACAGACAGCTGCCCTGTGGGAAGTGGCCGTGGGGAATCCCAAGGGGAAGCCGTCGCAGGTGAGGGGAAACTTCCACAATTCGCACACCTTGAGGCAAAGAGGGCGGGAAGAGGGCGGGCTTGGGAGCGAGAGAGGCCGACGCTGAAAGAAGGGCGGGCGGGAAGAGGGGGCAAATACTGTGGGGTTGGGAATGGGTGGGGGACTGAGGAACAGGGAGGGTGGGGAGACAGGGGGGAAAGGAAGTAGGTCGACCCACTGGCACACACACACACCCCAAAAAATGAGACTGAGAGAGGAGGTCATTCCCACAACATTTACCTGCTTTGCCAGCCCTGGATGAGGTTGGTGTACTTGCTGAGAGAGCCCTCGAGCACCGCCTCCGTCGTCCTGCCTGCCGCCAGCCCCCCGCTCCCTCCTGGGCTGGCCGCGGCTGAGCTGAGGCTGCTGCTGCTGCCGCCACCGCCACCTCCCTCCGGCCTCCCCGCTGGTGTACCCGCCGCCGCTGCTCCTTGGCGGCCCGAGAGCCCTCCCCGGCTGGCGGAGGAGGACGGCGAGGAGCCCGCCGAGGTGGGGCGGCTGCTGCTGCGGCTGCTGTTGTTACTGCCGCCGCTGGACGGGGCTGCTGCTGCTGCTCCGGGGTCCCCGCCGCCGCCGCCGCAGCCCTGCGCCGCTGCCGCCGCTGCCTTCTCCATGGAGCGCGCGGGGAGAGCGCGAGGAGGCGGCCTCGGCTGCCGACGGCGGGCTGGGAAATACCTGACTCATACGCGAGGAAGGGCCGGAGAGAGACCCGAGGGGCAGCCTCCGTCGCCGTCTCCTCCTCCTCCCGGGATTGCGGAAAGCAGCGGCGTCGGCGGCGCTTTGTGTCCGGCGGAGGAGAGATCCGCCCCGTCCCTCGATGTTCCCGCTTCCAAGCCCGGCCCCTCAGCCCAGGCGCGCGGCCATGAAGCACTGCCTCGCTCAGGGAGCGAGCGCGAGGAGATTCCCACCCCAGATGGGCGATGCGAGGAGGAGGAGGAGCAGGGGACGGAGAAACACCCTTCGCGCCCCCGCGCCCTCCAGACTGAGGAGGGAGGGAGTGGCTGCTGCTGCTGCGGCTGACCCGCGTTGCGGCCCCTCCTACGCCCCGGTGCGCGCGCGGAGGGGGGGGCGCCGCGGTTAATTGCGCGGGGGATGTGCGGAGAGAGAGCTGGGTCGCTTGCGACGCGTGTCTCAGAATCGTCGAGTTGGAAGCGACGGCAGCCCCCCCCCCTCCCCGGTCATCTAGTCCAAGCCTTCTCAAGGCGTCATAACCAATGCTTTTTTATCTTTAAAAAAATGTTTAGGTCGTGGCTGGTCGCTGTGAACTAATTTCACAGAATACAAGAGTGGGAAGGGGTCCCCGAGGGTCATCTAGTTCAACCCCTTGAGATGCAAGTTGAAACCAGACCCTGCTTAGCTTTGCACATGTGCTAGCAGTTTTGTTGCACCTAAATCCGAAGTAACCATGGGCTCTGGACGTTCTCCACGGGGCATGAAACTAAGGTGCTGGTGGGAGGCACGACTTGAATTAAAACAGATGAACAGGGGCTCTGGGTTTATGCACTGCCACCACCCTACATAATTTGAACAAGGGAACTGAACAAGTCTGGTGGGATACAGAGGGTAATAAATAACAATTGATTGCATGGATTAAAACCAAACTGCAACCACTTCTTAAAGGTAAAGGGCCCCCTGACCATTAGGTCTAGTCGTGACCGACTCTGGGGTTGTGTTATGTACTGAGCTGAATCCTAGAACAATAGGATTCAGAATCAGCGGGAGCTACCCAATCCAACTCCAGGTGGAAGTGAATCCGCAACCTGATTGGCCTGCTGGAGCAGCCAATCAGGCGGCTGGCAGAAGTGAATCTGCTACCTGATTGGCCTGTAGGAGCAGCCAATCAGGCTGCAGGCAGAAGTCAATCCACAATATAATTGGCCCACAGGTGTAGCCCTGAAGTAGCCAATCACGCAAGGCCCATTGTGTAAATAATGTATATAAGCAGATGGTTTTGGGAAAAGAGCCATTCGTCTTCTCTTCTTCTCCTTGATGAATATGAGCTGAATAAAGAGCATGAAATTCACTCTCGACTCCGAGTATATTTCACTGGCGACGAGGATGGGATCCTGATGAGCTGACCGCCACCACGCACTGCACCGCAGCACCGCCACCTGCTGCACCGCTGCATCGCACCGTGCATCCAGGCTTCAGCTCCAGGACCCAAGGAACCCAGAATGGCAACCGACAGCAGCTTCTTGCCATTCAAACCAGCATCAGGAGACTGGGAAGGGTACGCCGCCCGTTTCAACTTCCTCCTGCAAGCGAAAGAAGTCACCAACGATGCCATGAAGAGGGCGACATTCTTCAGCGTCTGTGGAGAGGAGACGTTTGAAATCGCCCGGGCTCTCCTTGCACCTAGAGATGTCGCTACCGTCTCTTACAAAACAATAATGGAACGGCTGAAGGAGCACTTTTCACCACAGCCCTCGGTGGTAGCTTGCCGAAATGCCTTCTACGCAAAGCAGCAAGCCCCGGGGGAAACCATAACTGGGTTTGTGACCTCCCTCCGCCAAGCCGCCCGGTTATGCAACTTCTCAGAGTTGGAGAACATGCTTCGTGACCGCCTCGTCGGTGGCCTGAGGGACGAGATGTTGCAACGACGCCTCTACGCCAAAAAAGACCTCACGTTCCAGATTGCTCTGGAGGAAGCCCTGGCAACCGAAGCCGCCGAGAGGTCAACGCAAGAGGCACGACCGGCCCCGCCATCCCAACCGAGGGTCTACCACGAAGACCTCACCAACGAATCCGAATCTGACAGGGAGGAAGTACACCGAGTACAGCGGCGCACTCAAGCAGCACACACACCACAGCAGCCTCGACGAGAAGGAGGGAACTGTGCAAGCTGCGGGGAGAACCACGAGAGGAGGACCTGTCGTTTCCGCAACGCAGAGTGCAGGCAGTGCAGAAAATTGGGACACATCGCCCGGGTGTGTCGGGCTCGACTCACCCGTCGACAAGCATCAGATGACCGACCCAGGAGCCCCAGGTCACACGGCACCATGCACCAAGGCAACTCGACGGAGATCACGGACTACCAGGTATTCCAGTTGCCCCATCCCAGCACAGAGAAAATTTATATAGAGGTAAAGATAGAGGGAGCCCCATGCCGCATGGAGCTGGACACGGGTTCAACTCTATCCATAATCTCGGCCCGAACATTAAGGGAACTGTGCCCTAATGGGGGTCCCAAACTAAGGCCGGCCCCATTCACCCTCCGGGACTTCCAGAAACGTAAGGTCCCTACAATGGGGGTGGGGACCTTCAGGGTGCAATATCGAGGGCGAAAGCAACAATTGGACTTGCTGGTAGTTAAGGGCCCCTACGTTAGCTTACTGGGACTGGCATGGTTTGGACCTCTGGGGCTAGCCGTTACCGGGGTGAACCGCACTAGCTTACAAGTGGACGTGGACGCCATATGCAAAGAGTTTCCAGGGGTTTTCGATGGGGCATTGGGACGATATACAGGACCCCCCATTGCCCTACAGCTAGACCCCGCTGTACGACCCATCAGGCACAAGGCCCGCCGGGTCCCGTTCGCCCTGAAACCCCGCATAGACGAGGAATTGGACCGGCTCGTGGAGCAAGGAGTGCTGGAGCCGGTGCCCAACGCCCCCTGGGAAACTCCAATTGTCACACCCGTCAAGCCTAACGGTTCGGTCCGCATCTGTGCAGACTACAAATGCACCATAAACAAGGCTCTCACGGCCCATGCATACCCAGTGCCAGTGGTCAGCCATGTCCTCGCCACCCTGGCTGGGTCAAAAATCTTTGGCAAACTGGACTTGGCCCAAGCATATCAACAGTTGCCTGTGGACGAAGCCACAGCAGAGGCTCAGACGATTGTGACGCACAGAGGGGCATTCAGAGTTAAGCGGCTGCAATTTGGCGTTAGCGTGGCACCAGGCATATTCCAGAATCTAATGGACTCTCTCCTTAAAGGGATTCCTGGCGTCACCCCCTTCTTCGATGATGTACTGATCGCCGGGCCCACACCAGAGGAATTTGAGGACCGCCTCCGCTCCGTCCTGCACCGTTTCCAGTCGGCGGGCCTCAAGGTGAAGCGGGAAAAGTGTTTACTGGGAGTGCCGCAGGTGGACTTTCTGGGATTTAAGGTGGACGCAGAAGGGGTCCATCCAACCGGTGACAAGGTACGGGCCATTTGTGAGGCCCCAGCGCCCAAGAGCAAGCCCGAACTTCAGTCATTCTTGGGACTATTGAACTTTTACCATGCCTTCCTTCCCCATAAGGCAGCGGTAGCGGAGCCCCTACACAGACTCCTAGATAAAAGGGCCCCTTGGGTGTGGGGCCAGCGACAAAGGGCCGCATTCCAGGCAGTCAAGGACTTGCTCGTCTCGAACTCGGTCTTGGCACACTTCGACGAGAGGCTGCCAGTGGTGCTGGCATGCGACGCCTCTCCCTATGGCATCGGCGCTGTCCTGGGACACCAACTCCCGGATGGAAGAGAGGTGCCGGTGGCATACTTCTCCCAGACGCTTGCTGCAGCCGAACGAAACTACTCACAGATTGACAAGGAGGGTCTGGCAATCGTGAAGGGCGTAAAAAAATTCCATGATTTCTTGTACGGGCGGCCCTTTACCATAGTGACTGACCACAAGCCGTTGCTTGGCCTGTTTGCCCCCGAGAAGCAGACCCCCCAAGTGTTGTCTCCACGTGTCCTCAGGTGGTCAATTTTCCTTGCCGGCTACCAGTATGCACTAATCCACCGCCCTGGGAAGGCGATGGGCCACGCAGACGCACTCAGCAGGCTACCACTACCAGAAACAGGCCCCGACCCAGCGCCTGCGCAAGAGGTTATGACCCTGGAGCTGCTTCCCGACCGACCCATTCAGGCACAAGAAGTTGCGCACCATTCCACAAAAGATAGGGTCATCTCCCGGGTCCTGGACTGGGTGTGGCGAGGATGGCCCAGCAGCAGCCCCGGGCCAGAATTTGCTGGCTACACAAACCGCAAACATGAACTGTCGGCCCACAAGGGGTGCCTGTTATGGGGAAGCAGGGTTGTTGTTCCCCAGCCCCTCCGCAAAAGGGTCCTCACAGCCCTACACGAGACACACCCAGGGGTAGTGAGGATGAAGGCCCTTGCCAGGAGTTATGTGTGGTGGCCGGGGATTGACAGAGAGATAGAGGCCTGGGTCCAACACTGCCAGACCTGCCAAGAATCCCGCCCGGATCCCCCAAGGGCCCCAGTCCAGCCCTGGGAGTCCGCCCGACATCCATGGTCACGCTTGCACGTGGACTTCGCTGGCCCCTGCCAGGGAAAAACATTCTTCATAGTGGTGGATTCCTACACCAAATGGCTGGAGGTCGCACTGGTACCGTCCACTTCTACGGCGGCAGCCATCCGGGTACTACGTAAGCTGTTTGCAACCCACGGGCTCCCTGACACCCTCGTCTCGGACAATGGAACCGCATTCACGTCAGAGGAGTTCCAGACCTTCACAGCGCAGAACGCCATCCGCCACATCCGCTCAGCACCATTCCACCCTGCCACCAATGGCCAAGCGGAGCGCATGGTGCGGACCACCAAGGACAGCCTCCGCCGCATAACACAAGGGGACTGGGAATACCGCCTTGCCGCATTTCTTCTAGCACAGCACAGCACCCCAAGTACAACGACGGGCCGGAGCCCAGCTGAACTACTCATGGGCCGGCGCCTTGCAACTAGACTGGACCGACTTCACCCCGACAGAGCTCAGGATGAGGTAGTGGTGGGGAAAGGCAGGAACCCCCGGACATTTGTGGCCCAGGACCCAGTGTATGCAAAGAATTTTGGGGCAGGCCCAGCATGGGTACCCGCCACAGTCACCAAGGTGACCGGTCCCGTGTCGTACGAGGTACTAACGGAAGGGGGGCAATGTTGGCGCCGCCACTGCGACCAGCTACGGCGACGATTCCCAGGAGGAACCCGGGAGGAGAGCGGGACAGAGGGGTCCCAAGGGGACAGCAGGGCAGTGAGGCCTGTAGAGCGAGAGGGGTGGGCAGGGGAAGCAGAAGCAGTAGGCACAGAGGGGCGCCCCGAGGCTGGAAGGACACCGGAACCAGAGTCACAACCTAGTGGTTCAGTGGCGCCAGACCAGACAGCCCCGGCACAGCCAGCAGCCTCGGAACACGAGCCAGAACCAGAACCCCTGACCAAGGAACACCCCAGGCCACAACGCACACGGAGGCGGCCAGCAGACCTTGGGGACTACGAATGCAACTTCCCGGGCAGGACTGGAACTTAGAGGGGAGGGGTGTTATGTACTGAGCTGAATCCTAGAACAATAGGATTCAGAATCAGCGGGAGCTACCCAATCCAACTCCAGGTGGAAGTGAATCCGCAACCTGATTGGCCTGCTGGAGCAGCCAATCAGGCGGCTGGCAGAAGTGAATCTGCTACCTGATTGGCCTGTAGGAGCAGCCAATCAGGCTGCAGGCAGAAGTCAATCCACAATATAATTGGCCCACAGGTGTAGCCCTGAAGTAGCCAATCACGCAAGGCCCATTGTGTAAATAATGTATATAAGCAGATGGTTTTGGGAAAAGAGCCATTCGTCTTCTCTTCTTCTCCTTGATGAATATGAGCTGAATAAAGAGCATGAAATTCACTCTCGACTCTGAGTATATTTCAGGTTGCGACGCTCATCTCGCGTTATTGGCCGAGGGAGCTGGCGTACAGCTTCCAGTTCATGTGGCCAGCATGACAAAGCCGCTTCTGGCGAACCAGAGCAGCACATGGAAACGCCATTTACCTTGCCGCTGTAGCGGTACCTATTTATCTACTTTGACGTGCTTTCGAACTGCTAGGTTGGCAGAAGCTGGGACCAAGCAACGGGAGCTCACCCCGTCACGGGGATTCGAACCGCCAACCTTCTGATCTGCAAGCCCTAGGCTCAGTGGTTTAACCCACAGCGCCACCCGCGTCCCTTGCAACCACTTCTTAAGCATGGGCTTTTGAAAGTGTTTGAATAATCCAACCCTTGCTTGTCTCCTTGGTGTAAATCCCAATCAGGCCCTGGTCTTCAGGCTGCCTATAGCACATAGCATTTGTTGAGTGCAGGCTTACACAAAGAAAACTCCCTGCAAGTAGAAAGCTACTGCAGCAAGGAATGTGCTGGGCAAATAGTCCACCATGGTGAGTTTTTCAGAATAACTGCAACCGTGGTGCTGTCCTCCATAGAGTCGTATGTGTGAATCAACACCACGTAGATAAACATGAGAGTAAGTAAAGGAGTTATTAGTCTGTATTTAGTAATGTTTTGGTGCTCGTTTTTTTAAAAAATGTGTCCAAACCCTGTAGCATTTTTTTTCTAAAATGAATACCAACACCCTTGTATTGTTCATACCGAAGTATATAAATGTTCCTGCTAGGCACATTGCTGTAATGTGCTTGCTGGCAACCTGGTTCCAAGTATTAGGGTTTCTGCTTGCAGTGCCTTCTTACTGATGGTGCATTGCACTTAAACACTTAATGGATCGGTCTATAAGTGTCTTAATTGAAGCAGAGGTAAAAGCCTGACCCCATTAAAGCACACAGAGCTTCATGTCAGGATTTCTCCTTCGTTTTGTCTAAAGTTCTGGTCTCCCCCATATCTCTCATGATGTAGCTCGATCCAATCAAATGAGATGTGGGAGATTTGCAGTTTCACAGCAACTCAGCATTGCAATATATGCTAATACAAATGCTTATGATAAAGGTGCCATTCTATCAAGGTACATAAACAGCACAATGCAGGACCTATCTTTTTCTTTTCCAAGACCACCTGTGCCACTTTATGATTTAGGAACATGTTAAATGTTCAAATCCCCGCAACGGGAACCTAGCAGTTCAAAAGCATGTCAAAGTGCAAGTAGATAGATAGGTACCGCTTCGGCAGGAAGGTAAACTGTGTTTCCATGTGCTGCTCTGGTTCGCCAGAAGCAGCTTAGTCATGCTGGTCACATGACCCGGAAGCTGTACGCCAGCTCCCTTGGCCAATAAAGCGAGATGAGCCCCGCAACCCCAGTCGTCCGTGACTGGACCTTACGGTCAGGGGTACCTTTACCTTTACCTAAATGGATTACTCAGCTTTTGTGATTCATTTTTTTAATATTTAGAAACTTCTCACCCCTTAAAGTTAATAGCTGGCATACAAATATTGGAAGCTGTCCAAAATTTAAGTCAATGTCATGATAAAAGCCTTCAAAGATGGAGAAAAAAACTACTGAAATGCACCAAGAAAATAAGCCAAAATGGTTCACCGGATCGTTTGATGTATCTGTTATTGTAGGACTGCAGACGCAGAGAAAACAATGCCAAAAAATGTGGGCTTGGGTTCAGAAGCCCAGCCGCCCATGGCTAATAGTTTGGAACTCAGATGAACTGGTACACACTGCCAAGTGAATTCTTGTTCAAATCTTGCAAGAGGAATCCATTCTGTCCAATATAAAATGAAACTTAGCACCACAGATTTGGTCTTTGCTCTTTCCTCCTATACAAAGACCCAGAAGGTGACAATGGGATTTTCTCTCTCCCCCCCCCCCAAACACAAGTTTCAAATATTATTTGGCCACGATCCTAGGCAGGTTTACATGGCGGCAAGTACTTTCAAGAGGATATGTGTAGAGACCTTACCAGTGCAATCCTCTACTCCAAGCTAAGTGTGCATAGCAAAGTGTTTCTGGGAAACTCAGTCCTATCCCTCACTATGGCTGCTATGGCAAAGGCAGAGACATTCTCTGCAAGTTTCAGAACTTTAACAATCCTCTTCTTTCCTACATCTTTGTGCTATTTATTTCTTCAACATATTTATGCCCTGCCCATCAGTAACCTACATTTCGAGGAAGCTAACAAAGTAAAAACAAAACACCGTAAATCTGAAATTAAAACAGAGCTGGGAGATGGAGGTCAAAAGCAGCCTCAAATAACTAAATAGCAAGCACCTGGAAATATATCAATTCCCTGTATAGGGAAGTTTTAAATGTTTGATGTTTTACTGTGCTTAATGTGTTTAATTTGTTGGAAGCTGCCCAGAGTGGCTGGGGCAACCCAGTCAGATGAGTGCCGCCTTCTTCTTCTTCTTCTTCTTCTTCTTCTTCTTCTTCTTCTTCTTCTTCTTCTAATTTGTCTGGTATGAGCTCAGGTACCAGGCAAGCCTTCTAGAGGAGAGTGTTGGAGTATGACAACAAAAGAAAATACTCTTTCCCCAGTCATCACCTGCCTTACTTGGGAAGGCAGAGGGAACAGATCCTCCAAGAGTAGCCTAGATGTTTGGACACGTAGGTGTTCTGCTGCCAGAGGCAATTACAAAGCTGACAACCTCTAACCCTCTTTCGTACTACATTCCGTGTACAAAGGCTAGCAGGACTGGCAATTGAATCTCACTTCAACACTGGTGACAGCCAGTGTGGAACTTGCTCCTACAGGGGCAGCGATGGTCGCCAACTTCAACAGAGGAGTGGACAAATTCACAGAGGAGCAGGGGTATCAATGGCTGCTAGGCATGATGGCTCGGCTCTGCTTCCACAGTCCAAGGCAACATATTTCTGAATACCAGTAATCCCCCGGAACTGTACAGAGCTTCTGCAGCTGATATCTTGATGTAGGGAAGGTTTCCTGTGGGTTGAACGTTTGGGAAAACCCCTGCCATTTGAAACACTCCTGCTTTGTTCTCCAGCCTTAAGGCTTGCTATGTGGCCTGACTACAACCTCCCATCAGCACTAGATACGGGTAGCTTAGGTCAGGGAGGACAGAAGCACTAGTCCAGCAATATCTGGGAACCCAAGGTTGAAAAGCACTGCCCTGAGGGATACTGCTGAGAGAATGAATCTCCTCTTGGTGCTCTGCACGCCACTCGTTCCCTGACTCTTAACCAGGGCCGGATTTAGGTTTGATGAGGCCCTAAGCTACTGAAGGTAATGGGGCCCTTTACATCTCCAGCTGTCCTTTGTCAACAACAAATTGTCACTGGTTTTTGTGTTGAATATATGCTATGTGGTAATTTATGGACCTAAAAGGTATCTAAGCCATTTGCACATGGGGAATGTAGGCACCCTATACTGTATATAAAAGGTAAGGTCCAGTCGCAGACGACTCTGGGGTTGCGGCGCTCATCTCGCTCTATAGGCCGGGGAAGCCAGCGTTTGTCCGCAGACAGCTTCCGGGTCATGTAGCCAGCATGACTAAGCCGCTTCTGGCAAACCAGAGCAGCGCATGGAAACGCCGTTTACCTTCCCGCCGGGGCGGTACCTATTTGTCTACTTGCACTTTGACGTGCTTTTGAACTGCTAGGTGGGCAGGAGCTGGGACCGAACAACAGGAGCTCACCCCATTGTGGGGATTCAAACCGCTGACCTTCTGATCAGCAAGCCCTAGGGTCTGTGGTTTAGACCACAGCGCCACCCGCATCACCCTATATATAGAAATGAGCAAATTTTAGGGAGCATTACTTGCATCATAGAAGGGCCCATTACTTGCAGCATAGAAGCCTACACAACACGAAACAAAACACTGGTGCTGTATGTAATGTACATCCAGTTTTTCCCTTTACATTTTTTGGGGGGCCCCAAGAGAGTGGGGCCCTAAGCTATAGCTTGTTTAGCTTATACGTAAATCCGGCACTGCTCTTAACCAGCCATTCCTGCATTTCAAATGCATACAAAGCACGCCTGTGACTCGTTTGCTGCTTGTAGAGAAATGCATTACACAGAGAGGCAGCAGGGAAGTCTTCCTACTCTTCTTTGTTATGTTTCCTTTTAAAAAAAATGTTTTTGAGTCATAATTTTAACAAGAACATAGCTGTCCACAATTCAGGAAGCTCCACCCTAAAGAAGCATTGCAAATACGTTTATTTTCCAACCCATATGTTCCTGGTGCATTTTCTTTCAACATTTGCCCACCATAGTTATTGTTGAGTCCAACACACTAACGTAGTAGGAAACTTGGAAATGTAATGTACAAGCATTTAATACACAGAGTCTTCTTGCAGGATCTCCTTCCCCTTAAGGCAGTTCTATCCTGACCCCAGGAGTGGGGGCAGAGCTCTCTCTGATTTTTCTGCAGAACTGGGTTGGCATTGTTTGAAGGCTGGGGATGGGATTATCATAAAATATTTCCTCCAGGGTGTGGCCTCCACTCCAGCAGAGTTACAGCAGCTATCTAGTTACGTCATTTGGGACAGATTGCACTGGTGTGCATTAGGGTCGGCCTACATTATGTGTGTGTTAGGGTGCGTATTTGGTTTGTTAAACTATTTCTTCTTTTGGAAAAATACAGAAGTTCCTAACAAGTCCTCTTTGATATGGAGTGAAGGAAGGGATAGCCCCTGACCTCTACTTCCGCCACCCTTTGAAAATGCAGTTGTGTGAGAGGGAAAGAAGGTCTTGAAAGGACCCCCTGAATTGTACAAATCCCCATCCCAATAAATAACAGCAAACATACAGCCTAGACTACAAGATCAATAGGAGGTCAAAGAGACATCGCCCCTGGGACCTGCCACTGTCTTCCTCACTTTTTTAGGTTCACAGCTTAGGTCTGGAACATCTTTTTAGGTTAACATCAGATATTTGACCAGGCAAGTCCTTTCTCTCATTTTAAGTCCTTCTTCAGTGATTTCTTTCAGAGACTTTCTCAACCCTCCTTCTGCTCCGACTGGAGATCTGAGCTCAGAGGCATGTGCTACAGGGCACATTTAGCTCATGATACCTTCAGGGGCTCCCTATCAACCTGAGTGAACTGAGATGAGAGTGTGACGCAGAGCGTCCCCAGTGCTTTAAAGTTGAATGTTGGAAACTGCCTTACACAGAGTCAGACCATTGGTCTAGGGTAGCTCATGACTGACAAAAGCTCTCTGCAGTTTCAGTCATCCTCCACCCCAGGAGTCTTCTTCCATCAAGAACCTCTCCTGAGACTTATTCTGGCTTCTGGGAAGAGGCCAATTTCAGCTATCCATATACTGTACCAGTAGCTCTCCCTAAACCATAATTCCACTTCTCCTGCCTCTCTGCTAACATTAGTGCTCTCTCTTTGTTTCAGTGGAGAGAAAGACCAAAAAGGAAAAGGTCACGGGCTACAGTTCTCCAGGCAAATGCATCTACTGCTCAAATAAAATAAAATAAAATAGAAAACTGTAAGGCAGGCCCATAAAAGTGTCTGCTTGCACTTTCCCATGCATGTCATGTCATCTGTTTAATTTCCTCTGCACTCTGGGTGAATGTAGAAAGGTAAACAACCTCTCTATAACAACCACCAGACAATTAGTACTGTCAGAGCTGAGTGAACAAATGAGTCTAAATCATGGGTGTCAAACACAAGGCCCGCGGGCCAAATCCGGCCCGCCAGACCTCGTCATGTGGCCCGCCGAGCACCCCAGCCAGCGGGACCTTGCTGCTGAAGCGCCGTGCTGACAACGCGCCGACAAACAGCTGGGGCCGGGGGGAGGTAGAAAGGCGGCCAGAGCAGCGCGGCGTGGAGCGCCCCGAGCCACAGCAGGAGAAGGAGGAGGCAGCTTGCCGGGTCAGCGCCCAGCAGCGCCGCACAGAGAGTCCCGAGCCTCTGCGACGCAGCAGTGCTCTTTAGCACTTTGAATCCTCCTCCTCCTGCCACAGCTCGGCACCTGGAAACGGCTGCTGCTGCTGCTGCAGCAGCACAGACAAAGCACCCAGCAGCGCCGCGTGGAGGAGGAGGAGGATTCAAAGTGCTACAGAGCACTGCTGCGTCCCAGAGGCTCGGCACTCTCCGTACGGTGCTGCCGGGCACCGACCCGACAAGCCGTCTCCTCCTCCTCTTGCCTCACCTCCTCCTCCTCCTGCCGCGGCTCAGCCTCATGAACGTGAGCTCAGCAGCGGCTCAGCCTCACAAACGTGCAACTCTGAGGCTTTACGCATGTCTCCTAAAACGGACACCCGCTGCCTCACGCTGCACGGGAAATGCTTTTTGCCCCTGGGTCCCTTTGCGCTCTTTTCTGGCGCTGCATCAAGACGGCGACCCCCCCTTCCCTTTCTTTCTTCCTCTCTCTCGTTCTTATTCTTTCTTTCCCTCTCCTTCCTTCCTTCTTTATCTCTGTCTTCTCTCCCTCTTTCTTTTTCTTTCCTTCTTTATTCCTTCTTTCCTACTCTTCTTTCTCTCACCTCTTTCCTTCCTCTCTCCCTCCTGCTCCCTCTTTTCTTTCTTCCTTTCTTCCTTTCTTCCTTTCTTCCTTTCTTCCTTTCTTCCTTCCTTCCTTCCGTCCTTCCCATCTTTCTTCCTCTCCCTCATTCTTATTCTTTCTTTCCCTCTACTTCCTTCCTTCTTTCTCCCTTTCCGTCTTCTCTCCCTCTTTCTTTTTCTTTCCTTCTTTATTCCCTTCCTTATTTCCTACTCTTCTTTCTCTCCCCTTTTTCCTTCCTTCCTCTCTCCCTCCCACTCCCTCTTTTCTTCCTCCCTCCCTCCCTCCCTCCCCTCCCCTCCCTCTCCCTCTCCTCAGAAACATAGGATGCTGCTTTATACTTCTGGCCCTTACACCCTGGAACCAGGAGAGCAGCTCCAGTGAGTCAACCTCAGCCAGTCCCTTTGGTGAAGGGTGGTGGCTCACTGGCAGAACATCTGTCCTGCATGCAGAAGGACCCCAGCATCTCCAGGTACTAGTAGCTCTGCAAAGGTCCTGCATGAAACCCTAGCGAGCCTCCACCACCCAGTGCAGTTACCAAAAATCATTTTTCAACAAATTGTACAATAATTGTACATTTGAATATCTACTTGCCATTATTCTGACTATGTTTCTGCTTTCAGAGCTAGTTATTACTTACATTATTACAAAAAACAGTAATAATTGAATGCAGTGACAATAATTTATGATAATAAAGAGTGGACACATAGTCCTACAGATACAACCGGCCCTTTGAGGGTGACCAAACTGCTGATGCGGCCCCCGATGAATTTGAGTTTGACACCCCTGGTCTAAATGTTAAAGATGACAGGGGAGAAACACACATATTTATTATTATTATTATTATTATTATTATTATTATTATTATTATTGAAAACTTACTTTCAGGTGAGTATGCTTAAGAGTGCAGCCAAGTACCACTGATTTACTTGAGAGGAGTTTAACAACATTACTAACTTTTAAAATAAACCGAACATCACTGAACTCGGGCTGAATGAATCACATCCTTAGAACTAACATACTGAGTTTAGCAATGAGTCAATACTAGGCTAATGAAACTTGCTTTCTAATGCACACTTACTTGAGAGTAAGTCCCATTGCATTCAGTGAGCAAATATGCAAATGCTCAAGATACTAATGATGGAGACATATTCATATAGAGCGGGCTTGCCCAACCTATTGTTCTCCAGATGTTTTGGACTACACCTTGCACCATCCCAGGCCATTGGTCATGCTGGGTCGAGTAGATGGGAGTTTCAGGCCAAAACATCTGGATGGCGCCATGTTGAGGAAGATGGATATACAGCAATAAGATCACAACATGGCCATTTATAAACCCACTCCAAGTAGAGGTTGTCTTGTAAGAGCTTTAGCCTTGATGTTAGCTAACAGGGCATACCTGTAAATATGCAAATAGGAAATGTCTTCCTCCTGCACCCCTAGAAGAGGACACAAATCTACATAAATGTTAATTGCATTTGCTCTTGGGTTGCTTGTTTAGATTTCTAATACACACCTCTATCTTCCCCCTGCCCTTTGACACTTGAGATGTATATATTTAGGACCCACCCTCTTATTGTGATTGTAGCTTGTTTTAGGCTGCTGTTTAATGTTGTGTTTTAAACTGTTGTGACCTTCTGCAGACCCTCTGAGTGCCCCTATTTTCCAGGGACAGTCTCAGATTTACAGACACCGTCCCTAGTTTCTGACTTGATCCCGAAATGTCCCTCTTTTCCTTAGGACGTCCCTTCTTTCATCAGAGAAATGTTGGAGGGCATGGAGTTATGCGACCCCTGAGCCATCTGAAGGCAGCCCTGCATAGGGAATCTGTCCATTGTGGCTGGGGCAACCCAGTCAGATGGGCAGGGTATAAATCTCATCATCATCATCAAACAGTACATCCCTATTTTCCTCAGAGAAATGTTGGTGGGTATGGTGCCATGGGAGCTAAGGATAATGAATCAAAATAATAATATCACTCAGGGCCAGGCTGCAATCTATTGAGAACCCAAAAGGAAATCTAAAATTATTAACATATAAAACATAAAGGTAAAAACCCCAGACAAACCTACACTATTACACGGTTGCATATTTTTGGCTCCTCATTGATCAGAGGGGAAACTGCTCTGTTGAAAGGGCTTAATCAAGTGAAACCTCATGAGAGAACAAAGAAATATTACAAAGATGATTTCATGGTGTCACTTATTGATCCAGAAATGAGATTTGTAGGCTCCGTCCATGCAGGTTCTACGCGGACTGCATACAGAGCAAGCGTTCAGTCTTGATATGCAAACCAAGGAAGCGTATTATGGAAGTTACAGGTTAGCACTGCATAATCTGTTTGTTCTGTAACAACACAACTATTGTTTGTTCCTCCTAGCGTACTTAATTCTGCCTCATATAATATCTCTGCTTCCCTGCAAGAAATGAGTTCCTGCCTTTCTAAGTGCTACTGGTATTAGTGGCTGCCCAAGATAAAGAGCGCAGCAGGAAACTTTAAAATAATTAAATTTTACGACGGCTCTGGGGACAAGCATATGCTGTTGCAACCAACGTCCTGGCATAGTGCATATGACATCAGGAGTCAGGAGGAGCCCAAGTACCAATTTATGCTGGAAATTAAAGAAAATGAAGGTACCTTTCATCATATGTGGTGGAACTGCAATGTAACTAAGAAAATTCTGGGAAATGATATATAATGAAATGGGGGGGGGAGTTAAAACGATTTTTGTGAATAAAAAAAAAACAGAAGCTTTTTTATTAGGAATGATAGGTACTGAGACTCCAAAAGATCACAGGAAACTGTTCATGTCTGCTACAACAGCTGCTCAGGTGTTGCTAGCCCAGAGATGGAAGGAAGAGACAGCCCCGACCAGAGAAGAATGTCAAATCAAGTTGATGGACTATGATGCCAAAATTAACCGAGAAGCTCAGAAATCAAGAAGAAAATAAGTTTCAAAAAGAATGGGAAATGTTTATAATGTATATACAAACTGGTCAAAACATTAGCAGGATTTTAAATACGCTTGTAATGTACTTAGGAAGATGAAAAATTGGAGTAGTATTGATATGCAGTTGAAAATAGAATCAAAAGGACCCATGGAAGGGATGGGGAAAAGTCAGGAGATTCAGAGCAGTCTCGATATTTGAATTTTGTACTTTTTTAAAATGTATGTTTGTTTTGTTTTGTTTTTCTTTCTCACTTTTCTTTTTTGAAAACCAATTTTTTTAAAAAATATTTTTTTTAAGAAGTCAGGAGGAGCTGGGAGCAGAGCCGAATGTGGCTTCATTGGCCAATGGCTCTTCCTCCATCTCCTCCTAGCGCTGCCACCAGAAGGAGGCTGTTTCAACCCTCCTTCCCCTCCATGGGAGGAGGAAGAGCTGGCCACTGGACCCCCACCACAGTCTGCACTTCACCTCCACGCTTTTTGGACATGGGGTGCCTCAGCCCCCACCCCAATAATATTCTGGGCGCCCCTGCCCCATGGTAATATAAGAAAAGAGTACCAGCCAGCTTGAGTAAAGCCAGGAATCTCCCTTGCTACACACAACTGGACTGTTTTGTTGCCATTGTGGTCTGTAGGTGGCACTATTTTATTTTGCTATTTTATTTAATTACTACTACTAATAATAATTTTATTAATTATACCCCGCCCATCTGGCTGGGCCTCCCCAGACACACTGGGCGGCTCCCAACAGAGGACTAAAAACAGAATAAAACTTCAAATATTAAAAACTTCCCTAAACAGGGCTCCTAGTTTTTCACAGGCTTCTGTTCAACCTACCTTTGCTTTCCTCTAATTGCAAATAGTTCCCGTCCCTATCTCAGGGAAATGCCAAGATTTACAGAAATGCAAACTTTTTTTTCAAGGGGGGAGGAGCTCTAAAGGGGATTCTTTTAGTACCAACAGCTGGTGTGGGTTTTATCGTCTTATAGTACAGCGGCCACAGAACGCAGACTGACTTTGTTAGGAGCAGCAGGCAGGGGATGGACAGAATAGAATGGACTGGCTGAGCAGCAGCAGCAGCCCCCACTGCGATATTTGGCTGCAGGGCCCTCTTGTCAATCATCTCAGTATCAAGATGGGTTTCGTAAATGTAAACAGAAGATGCTTCAATGTCAGGCTGCCATTTCCTGAACATGTACTACATCATTGATGCCAGGAGACACAATAAATTAGAGTTTTGATTCTGAAAGAAAAGTTAAACGTATGCTGGGGTTATTTAATCCAATTAGGCATAGAATCACAAAGGAGTTAAGAGCCATTAAAAGATTATAAGGGCTAGTGTAATGTCATGTGCTGAGTTAATTACTACATTCCCAGTTATCAACTTAAATGTGATTTAATATGTCTAAGAATGCTGGATCGCTTGTAATGAATTCTGAGTAGTTTTGCATCGTTCCTTCAGTGCCTTTTATTTCGAGCTCTTTAAATCTTTTAAATTCTAGAGTGCAGAGCTGAAGTCTAAAGACACCGCTGCTGGATCTCACTAATGTCAGTTGTGCATGCAAATAGAGGCAACTTATGTCCTCTTACTTATGTCCTCTTCAGCTTCAGATCGTGAAGCTGAGGCTCCAATACTTTGGACACCTCATGAGAAGAGAAGAATCCTTGGAAAAGACCTTGATGTTGGGAAAGATGGAGGGCACTAGGAGAAGGGGACGACAGAGGACGAGATGGTTGGACAGTGTTCTCGAAGCTACGAACATGAGTTTGACCAAACTGCGGGAGGCAGTGGAAGACAGGCGTGCCTGGCATGCTATGGTCCATGGGGTCATGAAGAGTCGGACACGACTAAACGACTAAACAACAACAACAACATGTCCTCTTACATGATCAGTAAATAGGGACCATCTGGAAAATGGTTTCTAGTTCTCCGTGGCTCTCATTCGGCTCAATGGGTCAGGTTGCAGTAAACAAGACTGTTAGGAACCTGAAAACCAATTGCCTTGAAAAATCCAATGGCTGTAGGTCCCTTTAACTGGTCACATTCTGCTCCAAGAGCTTGAGCAGAATCTCAAAGTTGACTTTCCAGTCCAACTATCTTGCTCCAAGGCACCTGCCTTTGTGGGCTGGAAGATACAGCTGTCCATGTAATATGGAACTGTTTGAAGTAAAGTGGTGAATAGTGGGGCAGGAGAGTGAAAATAATGCCAATATATTTCACACCTGGCAACCAATGTGGCCCTTGGGTTTCAGATAGTACATGGATCTAAAAAGCCCAGGACACAATTTTTCACTTCCCTCTAGTGGCAATGGTGGCTCATTTAGCAGAAGCAATGTTATTTAGTGTTAACTCTGGAACTCTAGAAGGCTTAGTTTTGTCAGAATCAAGGATACACTTCCAGAGTTAATGCTAAATATGTTACTTCTGCTGCATGAACCACCATTGCCACTAGAGGGACGTGAAATTTTGTGTCCTGGGCTTTTCAGACTCCTCTACGCATGACGCAGGTGGCACTGTGGGTTAAACCATAGAGCCTAGGGCTTGCCAATCAGAAGGTCGGCAGTTCGAATCCCCGCGACGGGGTGAGCTCCCGTTGCTCGGTCACAGCTCCTGCCAACCTAGCAGTTCGAAAGCACATCAAAGTGCAAGTAAATAAATAGGTACCGCTCCAGCGGGAAGGTAAACGGTGTTTCCATGTGCTGCTCTGGTTCGCCAGAAGTGGCTTTGTTATGCTGGCCACATGACCTGGAAGCTGTACGCTGGCTCCCTCGGCCAATAATGCAAGA
This sequence comes from Zootoca vivipara, assembly GCF_965207765.1. Classification (NCBI taxonomy): domain Eukaryota; kingdom Metazoa; phylum Chordata; class Lepidosauria; order Squamata; family Lacertidae; genus Zootoca; species Zootoca vivipara. The sequence goes on along the minus strand of NC_142594.1, from coordinate 14,745,377 downwards.
TGAGCGTCGCAACCCCAGAGTTGGTCACAACTGGACCTAATGGTCAGGGGTCCCTTTACCTTTACCTTTACCCATGTACTATCTGAAACCAAAACAATGCATTGGTTGCCAGACATGACCCCCCCAGCTCTCCTACCCCAGTAGAAGGAGAACCTCTTTTAAATAAATAGTGATTTGGATATTGCAGATTTGTCTAAGGATGCTGCCCTTTAAGACAAAAAATATTTGGGGCTCATGGTTAGAGACGATGGCTGTTTATACACTATATGTTTAAAGAAAATGGCTCCCAGCCCCTCAAAAAAATCCTGGGTGGGAATAGTAGTTTGTTAAGGGTGCTGGGAATTGTAGTTCTGCAGTGGATAAACTACAGTTTCCAGGATTCCTTGAGGGAAAGCATGTACTTGAAATCTATGGTGTGTATGCAGCTGTCAGGCACCAGAGGAACCAACCCCCACGGCATGTTGCCAGGAACGGATAAGGCAAGGAAAAGCCCTTACCACCTGCTTTTTATTCACAGAGAGGCTTGGGGAAGCAGCCTCTTGGAATAGTGGTGTTTCCCCAATTGACTCTCCATCCCCTTTTTCTCCCACTTTCTCATTCGTCATCCCTTCCAAGGGTGGCACTGAGGGCCCTTTGCTTCTGAGCTCATACCTCGGGTTGCGTTAGCTGCGGGTTGCGTATTTTCAACTTAAGAACATGGCGGACCCGGAAGTGTTTATTTCTGGGTTTCACCATGCGCACATGCACAAAAGCATTATGCGCACTTTGAGCATGCACAGAAGCATTCTGCACAGTTTGTGCATGCGCAGATGTGCTCTAGCGGCACTTCGTGCATGCTCAAAAGTGCCGCTCTGGATGCATACTTTTCGGGGTGCGAATAGCACCCTGGAATGGATCAGGTACGTATCCAGAGGTACCACTGTATGTTTTCATTGTCCTTTCTGTTAGAATAATAGGGGCATGGCTTGGGGCTTCATAATCTCTTATTCCAGCTTTATGTAGCTGTACGTGGCTAGTCTTCCACATGACTAGAAGTCATGTCCTGTACACATGTAATTCTCCCTTTTCCGCCAATTTAAATGGCTCTGTCCAAGAGGCCTTGAGTTTTACCCACAGACTAACCACATCCCTTTCTCTGCATGTTTCTATCTCTTAGGACGCCTTTGTGAGGCCATGCAGCAAGAGAGACGCCAGCTGCGAGTGGAGCAATAATATTGCCTCATTGCTACCGCACTAGTGCACCCGTCCAACTTTCGGACAAAAGTTTTAAGGCACCAACCTTAATGCTACACAAGGGAGGACTCTGGCAAATGAAATGCTTCCCCACCCCCATATGGAAATTAAAATATCTGTATGCCAACACGACATCAAGCTGTCAGCTGCAATGTTTAAAATCCTGCCTCATCCACAGCTTGTTATCGTCAAAAAGGCTTGTATTCTTCTAAATGCACTTTCTCGTGCTTTGAGAGTAAATCCTTCAAGCCAATATATCTTACTCTTCTTGACATACTCCATTAAGCCTTCAATGATGCGTGCATCTCCCAGCTTTCATGTATGGCTGTATTTTTCTAGCTTTGCATTGCCCTCTCAAAGGAATTGATGGTTCCAATCTGATCTGATTTTACTTGTGACAGTTTGCCAAAAAAAGGAAAGAGGGGGAAGAGAGGGGGGGCGCCTCCCTAAAGGAAAGGATGCAACTATGCAAGACCGGATTTAAGGTGGGATGGGCAGTTCCCCTGCACAAATTAATAATAAATAAAAAGGCACATTTGCGTTTGTGTGTGCTAAATGAAAAAAAAGAATTATTGTGAAAATAAGAAACGTTTAGTGGAGGCACCACATTTTGTCCTCTCTCAAGGCACCATATTAATGCATCCAAATGTGAAAGAGAATAAGCGTGTCGCTCAGAGACACAAATGTGACAAGATCTGTTCCCCAACTTCTAATAGGTCCTTTTGACTATGGCTGATGTTGTCAGACTCACATAATCCCCAGCCAACAGGGCCAACGATTAGTTAGGCCCCTAGGTTGGGAAAGGCTAAATCAAGAATCCCTTAAACAACATTGCCCTTGCCCGCTCTCCTCTTTTCTCTGCAAGACTATGCACACGCTTACTTTTGAGTAAGGCACAATTGAATTCAATAGGACTTACTTAGGGGTGAGCTGCATTGCACAGCTGCAATCATATGCATGCTTATTTGTGATAAACCCCATTGACATTTTATGGCTCAGTTGGTTAGAGCGTGGTGCTGGTAATGCCAAGGTTGCAGGTTCAATCCCCATATGGGACAACTGCATATTCCTGCATTGCAGGGGGTTGGAATAGATACCGTATTTCTCCATCCATAAGACTATTTTGGGGGCTCTGATTTAAGAAAATGGGGGGACATGTATCTTTGTATAAGATGCCCCCAAATTTTTGACATTATTTTTTAGGGGAAAAACCTAGTCTTAAACACAGAAAAATATGGTAATCCTCGGTGTCCCCGATTCCGGCATTCTATGAGTCTATGACTCCTGCACATGCAGGCCTAGGCATCAGACGGCATGTGACTTGTGTTTCTGAAAAATCTACTTTCTGCTGTCACATGATGCCTCTTGCACACTTTCCCCAACGGTGTTCTGCTAGCTAGGCTTTGTCTCTGATGCACAGAAAATATTGGGGAAAGGATGTAGGTATTTAGGGTGCTGTGAGTTAAACCACAGAGCCTAGGGCTTGCCGATCAGAAGGTCGGCGGTTCGAATCCCCACAACAGGGTGAGCTCCTGTTGCTCGGTCCCAGCTCCTGCCCACCTAGCAGTTCAAAAGCCCGTCAGAGTGCAAGTAGATAAATAGGTACCGCTCCAGCGGGAAGGTAAACGGAGTTTCCATGTGCTGCTCTGGTTCGCCAGAAGCGGCTTTGTCATGCTGGCCACATGATCTGGAAGCTGTACGCCGGTTCCCTCGCGAGATGAGCGCCACAATCCCAGAGTCGGTCACGACTGGACCTAATGGCCAAGGGTCCCTTTACCTTTAGCCTACCTTATGTAGATATTTAGGATAAAACACACACACACACACACGTATACAAGTTATATTTATTCTGCTACAATATATACAGTTGCTGCTACAGTAAAAACCTTAAGATGCCCTTGTTTAATCCTGTGTTAGAGAGGAAATAAATATGAATAGCAGCGTCTCTGATCCACAAGACGGGCAGGATCCACTCCCACGTGGAATTTCTCTCTCTCCTGTAAGTCAAATGTGCCTGCTAGGGAAACAGATGCAGCGCTTTCATTTTCTAGCAATCCTCTGCACAGACAGAAATACGTAAACGGATTTGATTTGCCAAGATTGCAAGCCTCACCGTGCCTACTCAGAAGTAAACCCCATCGAGTTCAACGGGACTCCTTCCCAGGTAGCTACAACGCTTGCCTAAACTCGATGGGGGGCGGGCTTCCTTGGGCTTGCAAAGAATGAGCAGCGCAAAGCAAATCCGGCGCAACGGCGCTGCATCCTCAACAAGATTTTAAAAATGAAAATAAAAGCAATACCCGGCACGCGTCTAGCCTAGTCAGTCGGAAGAGGACTATAATTCCCAGCAAGCTCCGGGTGAAGGAGGAGGAGGTTCCTGGCTCTTGCTGGGAGGCGGGATCGTCTCCTGCGCCGATTCTGCATGGGAGACGGAGGACTGCTGGCCGCGGCCATTGGAAGGTCTCCAGGCGCCGTTACCTTTGCGCTGCTTCTCTTGCCACTGCCGGCGCCCCCATGGCTACAGCGTCGCCCTTGAAAGTCAGCATCGTGGGCTCAGGAAACTGGTGAGCGCAGGTGGGGGGCGCGACCCGCCCAGAGGCCACCGGGGCACCGAGAGGAACCTGCGCTTCCTCGTCCTCAGCCCTTGTTGCTTAGGATGTGCGGGTTAGGGGCGCAGGCAGGGGCGGAGAATCAGGCGTCTCCCATCCCTCTGGCTCTGGATCGAGGCCTGTTTTTTCCTATCAAAGAATTTACTGCAAAATATTATATGCAGCGGTCATGGGCAGTCATGTTTGTTCCACTTCCTTGTTGGGCGGGAATAGTCGACACCCTTTTGCCAATCGCACAGTTTCTCTTTTTTTTCTGAATGGCAACTATCCCCCGCCCCCCAATAGTTAATCGCACGTGCGTAAGGTTTGCGTTTCGTTTTAATACCTCGGGGGCTGGGCCTGATCACCCGCTAATTTCCCCCCTCTTTCTTGTCCCCGCCCTGGTTTATGATAGTGGAAAAATGCTGGCGTCATTCTAAGGGCACCGATGACGTTTCTCTAGTTTGGGAGGGTTTTCCCGAGGCAGGTGGGCAGGACGCACGCCACCAGAGAAAAGCCCACAAAACTCCCGTGTACTCAACGTGAACTCGGGTCCATGCAACGCCAAAAGGCTGTCACCTGTAGAATAATAGGATTGTAGAGTTGGAAGGGACATCTACCCAACCGCATGCAATGCAGGAATCCTTTGCCCAACGTGGAGCTCAAACCCAGGACCCTAAGATTAAAGATCCATGCGCAAGAAAGAAATAGCTCTCCAAGGTTTGTGGCCACCCAGTGAACTTCATGTTGGAGAGGGGATTTGAACCTCCTTCTCCTGGGTTCTGGTCCAGTATGCTAACCATTGCGCCACGATGGCTCCTTTTGCATGACAGTGTCTAGTCCTTCCAGCAGTTGTGCTTAAAGCTATCAGATGAGCAGCAAGATGACCATGTTCCTGCTTTCTGTGTCCCACTTACAAACCAGAAGTGTCTGTTTCAGAATGCTACTTATTTCCCCCTGTCAGTAACAAACTTTGTCCTAAGTTCCTCTTGTCTGTCACCTGAATGTGGCTAAAACCACATAACACCGGTCTTGAAAGACCTACATTGGTTCCCAGTATCTGTTTTGGAGCACAATTCAAAGTGTTGGTGCTGACCTTTGAAGCCCTAAACAGCCTCGGCCCAGTATACCTGAAGGAGCGTCTCCACCCCCATTATTCAATCCTGACACTGAGGTCCGGCTCTGAGGGCCTTCTGGCGGTTCCCTCACTGCAAGAAGTGATGTTACAGGGACCTAGGCAGAGGGCCTTCTCGGTAGTGGCACCCGCCCTGTGGAACACCCTTCCATCAGATGTCAAGGAAATAAACAACTATCTGACTTTGAGAAGACATCTGAAGGCAGCCCTGTTTAGGGAAATTTTTAATGACTGATGTTTTAATGTATTTTTAATATTTTGTTGGAAGCTGCCCAGAGTAGCTGTGAAAACCCAGCCAGGTATTATTATTATTATTATTATTATTATTATTATTATTATTATTAAGGGTTAGGGTTATTAATAATAATAACAACACTCTGAACCTGGTTTTCCTGGATTCTAGTCAACTGTTGAACCACAGTGACTGTCATGCCTTTTGCACGATGCCTGTTGCATATACCGTGTTTCTCCCAAAATAAGACGGGCCTAAAAAATAAGACATGGCACGATTTTTAAACGGCAAAAAAATATAAGACATCCCCCCAAAATAAGACATGTTGGGGTACCGGTACCCTACCGTGCTGGAGCAGGTCTGGATGGCGCTTCCGTAAGGAACAGGAAAAGGGAGATGGCTTTCCTGTCAGGAAGCGGATGCGCAACGTGCGCCACATGGAGCGCAGACGGACCGGGAGCCGGGAGAAGCTGCAGCATGCGCCGCGCAGAGCCTCGACCCAGCAGGACTCTGCGCGATCCGCAGCTCGCGCCGCGCCAAGCCCTGACCCAGTGGGAGCCGGCAAAGGCAGCAGCGCGTGCGCCCTGCCGAGCCCTGAACTGCCGAGCCCTGCCGACTGAACTGAGCGGCAGCCGGCAAAAGCAGTAGCGCGCGCGCCCTGCCAAGCCCCGACAGAGCGGGAGCCGGCAAAGCCAGCGGCGCGCGCGTCCTGCCAACCCCTGAGCCGGCAAAAGCAGTAGCGCGCGCGCCCTGCCAAGCCCCGACAGAGCGGGAGCCAGCAAAGCCGGCGGCGCGCGCGCCCTGCGGACCCCTGAACTGCCGAGCCCTGCCGACTGAACTGAGCGGGAGCCGGCAAAAGCAGTAGCGCGCGCGCGCGCGCCCTGCCAAGCCCTGACAGAGCGGGAGCCGGCAAAGCCAGTGGCGCGCGCGCCCTGCCGACCCCTGAACTGCGGACCCCTGAACTGCCGAGCCCTGCCGACTGAACTGAGCGGGAGCCGGCAAAAGCAGTAGCGCGCGCGCCCTGCCAAGCCCCGACAGAGCGGGAGCCGGCAAAGCCAGCGGCGCGCTGTGCCGAGCCCCGACAGAGCTTAATAAAAAAAATAAAAATAAAAAATAAGACATCCCCTGAAAATAAGCCGTGGTGTGTTTTTTTGCAAGAAAAATAAATATAAGACGTGTCTTATTTTAGGAGAAACACGGTAGATATTTCCACTTCCCATGCTGCATTAAGAAGAATACATTTTCTTCTAGAAAGTATTACCTGTAGAACTCCCTTTGCTCACCTTTGTCTTCATCCTTTCACGGAATATACATGGAGGGAGAGGGAGAATCACACTAGCTGGTTCCACTCCCCCCCCCCACCTCCGCAGAACGGACAAAGGGGAGACTGCACATGGATAAATGCTCAATTTATGTACACATGCATGGAGTCTGTATTCAGGACTGGGAGACATAGCCCTGTTCTCCCTGTTATCTGAACAAGTGGAAGGAGAAGGGGAACATGCTAGCCAGCCCCAACATGTCCACTATAATAATAATAATAATAATAATAATAATAATAATAATAATAATATATTACTTATACCCCGCCCATCTGGCTGGGTTTCCCCAGCCACTCTGGGCGGCTTCCAACAGAAAAATACAATACAATAATGGATTACACATTAAAAGCCTCCCTAAACAGGGCTGCCTTTAGATGTCTTCTAAAAGTCTGGTAGTTGTTTTTCTCTTTGACATTTGATGGGAGGGCGTTCCACAGGGCGGGCGCCACTACCAAGAAGGCCCTCTGCCTAGTTCCCTGCAACTTGGCTTCTCGCAACGAGGGAACCGCCAGAAGGCCCTCGGTGCTGGACCTCAGTGTCCGGGCAAAACGATGGGGGTGGAGACGCTCCTTCAGGTATACTGGACCGAGGCCATTTAGGGCTTTAAAGGTCAGCACCAACACTTTGAACTGTGCTCGGAAACGTACTGGGAGCCAATGTAGATCTTTCAAGACCGGTGTTATGTGGTCTCGGCGGCCGCTCCCAGTCACCACTCTAGCTGCCGCATTCTGGATTAATTGTAGTTTCCGGGTCACCTTCAAAGGTAGCCCCACATAGAGCGCATTGCAGTAGTCCAAGCGGGAGATAACTAGAGCATGCACCACTCTGGCGAGACAGTCTGCAGGCAGGTAGGGTCTCAGCCTGCATACCAGATGGAGCTGATAGACAGCTGCCCTGGACACAGAATTGACCTGCGCCTCCATGGACAGCTGTGAGTCCAGAATGATTCCCAGGCTGCGCAGCTGGTCCTTCAGGGGCACAGTTACCCCATTCAGGACCAGGGAGTCCTCTACACCTGCCCGCCTCCTGTCCCCCACAAACAGTACTTCTGTCTTGTCAGGATTCAACCTCAATCTGTTAGCCGCCATCCATCCTCCAACCGCCTCCAGGCACTCACACAGCTACTGATCTGCCAGCCTCTCCCTCTGTGCATTCAGCTAAAGTTTGCCCTCTGGGCATTCACCCGCAGGTGCGTCCTTGGTGAGGGTGAGGCTCCTGCGGCTGACTGCAACAAGTAGACAAGCCTTTTAGTGTCATCTGCCCAGCCTTGTGGAATACTCTGCCAATAGAAATTCAGCAGGCGCCTCCTGTGTCAGCTTTTAAATGCCTGCTGCGCTTATGCAGGCATTTCACCTTTCTATTAGCTGATTTTTGATTTTAACGTTTTTGTATGCCAGGGGGGGGTACAATATTATTATTATTATTATTATTATTATCAAGCTTAGTGTATGGCTTTATGTATAACTGATATTTTTATGAACAGCAGTATTTTTATACATAAAAATAAAATAGGCAAGTTGTCAACTGCATAAAGCTGCATGTGTATACAACTGAAATTGACTTCACACATGTGACTAAGGTTTACAGCAACACTCTCTTATCGCCTTTGGCTAAGCACTTACTTATTTATTTGCAAATTGCTTCCTGTGAAGCACCTCAAAGCAATTCTACAATACAATAAAACCTAGAAAAATTGCATATATAAAAACAAGTTCAAATCCAATAGAGATATTACTGGGATAGCATTTTTCTCCCTTCGAACGGGACCGCTTTTTGCGGGGAGGGGAGCAGTTCAGATTGCTATTTAAGGAGACTGGATGATGTTTTGGTCTGTCTATAGAGGAGGAGGATAGGGCTGGACGATATCTGGTTTTCAACGTTGTGATATATCACCAGCTAAACATTGTGATATACTGATATCACAATGTCTGAAGAAAAGATGGAGCTATGTAGAGGCATTGGTTGGCTTCACAGTTTTTCCTGCATTGTTATTTTTGCATAGCAACCACACACACATCATGATTCATGATATATTGCCAGGTCAAAAATTATGAAACCGATATCACAATATGGACTTCAAACTCATTTGGATGATATACTCATATATCTATCGCCCAGCCCTAGAGGAGGAATTATATTTCTAGACTGCCCATAAACCGAGTCTTCTAGGTAGCTTACAGAAATCAAGAAAACACAAAATGCAACACAATCCCATTATGAACCTTCTCATCATTGGTTCTACTGGTCATCTTTGGCAAGAGTTATCTTCCTTTGGTTTCATTGCGTTTCTCGCTTCTGGTAATATATGGACACCCATGGCTTGTGACATTTCTGAAACGTGTCTTTGGTAAACCTTTGTTATCAGCACATCTGAATGCTTCATCACAAGATGGGTTTGGGTCAATAGTTCATTTCTATATATAGTGGTACCTCGACTTGCAAAGACGATCCGTTCCACGGCCGTCTTCGTAAGTCGAAGTCTTCGGATGTCGAAACGCCGCTTTTGCGCATGCGCCGCTTTGTGCAGGTGTTGAACGCGCGCACAGCGAAAAGACTTCCTGGGTTGTCGACTTCGGAAGTTGAAACCTTTGGAAGTCGAATCGTTCGGATGTCGAGGTATGATTGTATATCACCAGGGTCAGTTGTACAATTCAATAACATTCCCATGAGGGTGCTTAGTACTACTTTATTTTTTTTATAAAAAAAGCTGGGGTGTTTATGTCCAGGCGGAATAGTGGGATATTTTTAACTTTCTTTTTGTCTTGCACCCACTGAGATATCTTCTGCAGTGTCAGCTGACAGAGCCTGTTCAAATTGCTGAATGTTGGCAGGAGATTAGTGCTGACTTTACTGCCTGAAGGACATAAGTTTTACATGAGCCCCATTTCAAACTTGCAGAGATAAAACTTTATTTCGTGGTCACTTGTAGGAGCTGTCAGAAGCATTTTGCAGAGAGTTGCAAAACTACACAGCACACACTATTCAGCACTGGGAATGAGGAAATGGGAGAAAGTGGTCTGCTATTTTGCAATTTTGTGTTCCTATGCTGGTTACCTGCTTTCATCAGTTGCCATCGTGATACTGCAGTACAGTGGTACCTCGGTTTACGAACAGTCCTCTTTACAAACTCCACAAAACTGGAAGTAGTGTTCCGGTTTGTGAACTTTACCTCGGTTTACAAACGGAAGTCGAGCGGTAGAAGGGGACCCAACGGCGGGAGGCCTCATTAGGGAAAGCGTGCCTCGGTTTAAGAACGGTTTCAGTTTAAGAATGGACTTCTGGAACGGATTAAGTTCATAAACCGAGGTAGCACTGTAAATATATTCAGTAACACGACTGCTTTTTAACATGGATGCCTTAGCTGTTTGTTTTGTTTCCTTCGTCGTAAAGCTCTACATGAATACGTTATTACATTTTTTACAGGTAGCATATTGGTCAAAGCTTAGCAATGTTGACCTATTTTATATATTGGCCCGTTGGAGCAAAATTTATCATACAGCTTTTATGAGGGCAAACTCATGTTCACAATGCACGATGCAATATTTTAAAGTTACACGGGGCTTCTCCTCTGTTGGATGTCCCCAAGGAATTTAAAGAGGGAAAGTGTACTTTTGAGTGAGACTGAGGTCTTAAGCCCTGTTTAATCGTTTGTTTCAATCTTAAATTTGCAAAATTATTTGAGGTAGAGCAAATATATGTTGGGACAGACAAGCAAAAAGAAGTTCCCAATTGTGTAAATACAAAAAAAAAATCAAGATGGTTACAAATTCAGCTCCCTGGCATGCAACAGGTTTATGTACGGTATTTCCAAAGAGATCAACCATTTGGGGGTGGGGTGGGGCTTGGAAGCTCTCTCAGCACACCCTGAACATTAATTCTTCCAGTTAAGGATTTGACAAGTACATGCACATAACCCTCATTTTAAGAACTGCTGGTATTTGTCTTGCCTTGCATCATTCAGTTTAATCTAAATATATTAAGCTACGAATATTAATAGCTGTTTCGGTAATTGTTTTACACAGTGCGTTCAAGCTAAGTCATTGACATGCCAACATGGTCAGTCCAGAGTCACTAAGTGAGCTTCATGAATTGAGATATTTGAACCTAGTGGTAGTTTGAAAGTCTATGATCACTGCAAAACACTGGAAAAATACCTCCTGATAAGAAAGAATTGATTCCCTAGCAATGGATTTTGTCAGTTACCTACCGCACCCAAGAGAGTGCCTAATTAAAGACTAGCGGCTTCGATAGTCTAGCATTTAGCTCAGTATTAAGCGTCAATGTTTCATCTGTTTCCACAGGGGTCCCCCCCCCTTTTAAGGCAGCTGATGCTAAGAAGAAGAAAGAGCTGTATCCTCAGTGCATTGTGTTAGTGATCTATAAAAGCCTTCATTATATCAGACCTCTTCTATTTCTAAATTTATTGTAGCCCATGTGACACTTCCTAGGCAGAAGTCATGAAAGAGAGTTGTGTGTGAAAGAGACGGTTGCACATGTAAGACGGAAGAAGTCTCTTAACAGATGCATTTTTTAAATTTATCCGTTGCCTCGTGGCTCAGTGGGGCCTTGCGTCAAGGAAAGCACATGCAGTTTAAATACCAGTCCTTATTATCCTTAACATATAAAAGACATGTGACAAGTACAGAATGACTGGAGGCAAGTTGAGAACATAAAACTGCTCTGCTCTGCTTTATGATATAAAGCTTCAGGCATGAGTGTTAGTGACTTTGAGGCACTTGTCATTGTTCAAAGGGCATAAATTTAAACTGGGGCAGAGTTTTATGCCTCTCAAATTACCTTGCTTATTAGTTAAAGAAGTTTAACCTCCTCACCCAAAGGTGCCAAACTAGTGCTTAATGCAAAATGCCTTGCTGTGCAATTTGCCCATGTAATTGGACTGCTGTAGGCACAGAGTTTTGTCTACACTAACCAGGGGTTGGCAAGGTTTACCTCGCTTGGGCCGGTTCACTCCAGCGCAGATCCCTCCATGGGCTGGATCGCGTGTGGGAGCGCATGTGCCCATGATTTCTGGTGTCTGCTAACTCGATTTCCGGCATCTGCGTAGATGAGATTTCTGATTCCGCGGAAGCGAGCCCCCGTGCTGCGCTGTGCCGGTTTAGTGCAGCGTGTGGGGACTCACCGAGCAAGCGGCTCGATTCGGGGGCGGCTCGTGGGCCGGTTAAACGACCCCTGTGGGCTGCTTGTGGCCTATGGGCCTTAGGTTGCCGACACCTGCACTAACCCCAACCATGCAAGAATCTTCTTAGTGTGGACCTTGTGTGTGTCAAATGTTCTGCTAGTAAATATCAAGGAAATAAGGAGTTGACTTTCCAATGTAAGTTTGAAGAAGGGTAAATGTGATTTTTATTGATACGATGGTTTAGGCAGGCGTACAAACAGCATGTGACATGAGAGGAAGCAGCTTAACTAAATGGCCACCATTGCATTTCTTTCTCACTAGGTATCCCTCAATCTGATAATTCAAAAAAAGGAATTCAACTTCCTGTCAATGTCAGCTGTCAGTTATCGACAGCTGCACAAATTATTATAGCTTGGAAGAGGAAGGAGCAAGCAGAATATAAAATGGAATAATTGCATAAAGCAGAGCCGGCTCTAGGTAGAGCCCCGGTGGCGCGGTGCGCCAGGGCGCCGCGCGGCAAAGCCGTGCGGAAACCATGCTGCGCCCTGCTAGGGCGTGGGCGCCAGAGCGATCTCTGCCCCTCAGCGCCAGGGCGCCCGACCTGCTCGAGACTGCCCTGGTATAAAGAGGTGTGGGATATGGTTATTAATGATAAATTAATATGTGTCATTAAGGTAAGGCAGGGGATATGCAGGGGAAATGATTTTGAGGAGATATGGAGGGTGTTTGTAGAATTTGTACTATTAAAACAGAAAGGGGTCAAACCATCACAAGAGGTGTTGAAATTTTGGGAGGTTGGATAGATACAATGGAATGGTCTCGGTGTTGGGGTGCACAATTTTATTCTTATTTTATAATGATTATTAAAAACATTTTTTAAAGGAATCTGACTTCCTGATTGATGCTAAAAATGAACTTCCTTCCTCTGTCTTAATGTGGCATATGTAATAAGGTGTCATCTTCTCTCTATTTATTACAGGGGTTCTGCTGTGGCTAAAATAATAGGCAACAATGTAAAAACGCTGCAAAAGTTCGCTTCTACAGTGAAAATGTGGGTTTTTGAGGAAAACGTTGATGGACGGAAATTAACCGATATCATAAATAATGATCACGAGAATGTAAAATATCTCCCTGGACACAAGCTTCCAGACAATGTGGTAAGACATATATATTAGTTATCTATGTTTATTTTAAGCATTTTACTATTCTGAAAGTATTGTTTTATAAGTTTTACTATTCCCCTCACGCTGCTGCATTTCCCAGAGTTCTCTGGGAAGAGGGATTGACTGCTCAACCACTGGGAATTGTAGTTCTGTGAGGGGAATATGGGGTCTCCTAACAAATCGCAGCACCCTTAGCAAACTACAGTTCCCAGGATTCTTTGGGGGAAGCTATGCCTGTTGAAGTGTAATAAGAGAGCTTCAAATGCAGATGTGCATATGTAAAGTTAGCGTGGGTCCAACCCCACTGCGCCCAACTAACAAACTTCTTCAGAAGCTGGTTTTTGTGTGAGGAGTGGAACGGCGCATAGTAAAAATAATAGGCTTAAAGTAAAAGAACAAAAGCTCTTATTCACATTTACGTTTTGTTAAATTCCAAAAGAATAGCTGTCAGTCATTTGCAAAAATTGGAACCCACTGTGCTCTCTCAGTGAACAGGAGTTCTGCCATTTGTGGAAGGGGCCTGGGTCTGGCAGGGCTTCCATGAACAGAAGTGAGCAGAGATGGTTTCTTTGCTGTGTTGCGTCGCAAAACTTCTTCTTTTTCCTGGAAGTTGCACCAACAATCTGGAGCTCATTTTCATTGAGGCATGAGGGGGCTAACTAAGGGAGGAGGGGACAGAATTTGTTTCCATTCTGTGAGTGGAATTCTGCTCACAAACCTCTGATTCCAACCCACAGAGAATAGTAACCGTTTACTATCCGCAATAAGCAAGTCTTCCTACTTGCAATTTGCTGTTATTATCAGTTGGCTCGCCAGGTATTAGCTTCTTGGCAATATAAAATATTTGCTGTGCAAATAAGTTTTCCGCAATACCAGCTGGATGCATTTGCCAATTGTCGAAGCCAGCCAACAGAAATGTCACTTTTGGAATAGAACCAATCTGTGCTTGGTTTAAAAGCTTTAAATTTTACGGCCATTATAATAATAAAAAAGAGCACTTCTACAAACAAAATAAAATTGGCGCATTGAGAGAAATGTCTTCTTTCTCCTCTCTTTCTCATCTCTCCCCTTCTTCCTCCCTTGAATAAATTTCCATAGGTTGCTGTCCCAAATCTGAAGGATGCCGTACAAGACGCAGACTTGCTGGTTTTTGTCATTCCCCACCAGTTCATTCATAAAATTTGTGATGAGATCACGGGGCGCGTAGCCAAGAAAGCTGTCGGTATAACTCTCATTAAGGTACAACAGATACAAGCCTTACTTTGGTGTGAAGGAATCCTTTGGAGTAGTTCAATGGGCTGTTGAGCAAAAACAATTCTGAAGAGCCAAAGAGATGTAAAATGCCTCGACTTACGGCAATATAGATCCAGCTCATTTGGATCAGTAGTTTTGAGTTCTGAAAGGCACTGTGCATCATGTAATTATGTGAAGATGATAACATGGCGAGTCAGTGATGCTGTGGCATAATGCCACACACCCCTGTGGCAAACATGCTGTGACTAGAGCTCATCATTGTAGCGCTGTGGCACCCTCCCTCTTGAATTTTCTTCCATTAGAAGTGAAGCAAGCTCTACATTGTTCTGTTTTTGATGTTGGTGGAAACATTCCCCCACTCCCAAGCATTCTCAGACTACAGTACTCCTATTTTATTTCTGAATTTGTTCATTGTTGATTTTTATGTTTTAACACTGCTCCTTGATTTGTGTTGTTGTGTTTTTCATTTCCGCACATCCCTTGGGTCTTCTCTGCAAAGCAGTTTATGAATTCTGATTTTTTTAAAAAACAAAAACAAAAAAACCACAGCTTTTAAATGGTCATTGCAGTTCTACGGATTCAACCTAATCTATGGACTCAGCTACACATCTGCAAATGAAATGTTTTAAATGTGTTGTAAAGTGCAATATGGGGTGGGACGCCATGTCTCCCGCTGAAAAATGTGGGATCAGCAGCGGCGCGGCATCGGAAGTTGAAGCAACTTCCGGGGCTGCTCTTCCCATGTGTGGGCACCGGAAATTGGGCAGAGCGGCACCGGAAGTCGCAGGTAGGAAATCCGGGGGATTAAAATCCGGGAGTTTCCCACGAAAAAACGGGATACTTGGCAGCTAAGGCGGGTGGTTAGACCACTGAGCCTCTTGGACTCGCCGATCAGAAGGTCGGCGGTTCGAATCCCCACGACGGGATGAGCTCCCGTTGCTCGGTCCCAGCTCCTGCCAACCTAGCAGTTCGAAAGCACGCCCCAAAAGTGCAAGTAGATAAATAGGTACCGCTCCGGCAGGAAGGTAAATGGCGTTTCCATGCACTGTTCTGGTTTTGGTGTTCTGTTGGGCCAGAAGCGGCTTAGTCATGCTGGCCACATGACCCAGAAAAACTGTCTGCGGACAAACACTCGGCCAGTAAAGCGAGATGAGCACCGCAACCCCAGAGTCATCTGCGACTGGACTTAACTGTCAGGGGTCCTTTACCTTTACCTAAGTGCAGTATACAAATGTGACACTAGATGGCGAAAGTGAGCTATGCAAAAATTTGATGTATTTTTCAAACGGTTTTAAAATCAAGCCTTTTCACAGCGTTTTTTATGTGTGTGTAGATTCCACCCAAATGGCATGTAGACAAAATTTCACCCTTTGGTGAGGATAATTATCAGTCTTCTGTCTGATGTTGATAACTGACTATGTTGCTGTTTAGTCGTTTAGTCGTGTCCGACTCTTCGTGACCCCATGGCCCAGAGCATGCCAGGCACTCCTGTCTTCCACTGCCTCCCACAATTTGGTCAGACTCATGTTGCTAGCTTTGAGAACACTGTCCAACCATCTCGTCCTCTGTCGCCCCCTTCTCCTAGTGCCCTCAATCTTTCCCAACATCAGGGTCTTTTCCAGGGAGTCTTCTCTTCTCATGAGGTGGCCAAAGTCTTGAAGCCTCAGCTTCAGGATCTGTCCTTCCTGTGAGCACCTAGGGCTGATTTCCTTGAGAATGGATAGCTTTGATCTTCTTGCAGTCCATGGGACTCTCAACTGACTTTAGTGGTTACCTTTTAATGTTTACTGCAGGGAATAGACGAAGGTCCAGAGGGTCTCAAACTCATATCTGACATCATCCGAGAGAAAATGGGAATAGACATCAGCGTGCTGATGGGAGCAAATATTGCCAATGAAGTAGCAGCAGAGAAGTTCTGCGAAACCACGATAGGTATTTTTTTTTAAGGATGCTTTAAATAGGGTCATCTCCCTGCTGTCATCTGGTACCAATCCTCTAAGGACTTTAGATTTTATTATGACCTTATTTTATCCCATCCTTCATCCAAGACGCTAACGTTAGAATCTGATTCCTCTGTGGATTACCCTTAGGAATGGTAGAGATCCGGGGAATAACAGTGACGTCTTGCGCAGGGGTGAATGACATGCTTGAAGAAGGGGCATGCTTATAATCTATATTTATATATTCCTGGCTGAGTTTTTGAAAATTGTTTTCATGAGGGACCTATGTATATAAGATAGTATTTTGGGTGGAAGGCACAGTCTACTGAAAAACACAGTCATGCTTCATTAATATATTCATGATTGTACCTGGAATTTTATTAAAACAGAGCAGGGATGGGCCAAATTATATAAAGCCCTACTAGATTACGGTAGGCAACTTGTGGCCCTTAGATTTCTCCATCAGGCTTGTTTTCAGAATCCCGTAAGGCAATCCCGTAAGGATCCAGGTCCTCTCGCTTTAAGAGCCCATATCCCAGGATGTGCAGAGAAGGCTGAGAGTTTTTGATAGTTAAACTGGCTCTTGGATGGGGACGGAGCATGTTGAGAGGACTTGGGTTCAAGTCATGAGGTGTACTGGATGGGCCTTGAGCCCAGGTTGCTGTCTCTAGGCCTGTCATCCCTCGCAGGGTTGTAAGCCCACTTGGATTCTATGGAAGAAAGGTGAGAAAGAAGTACTGTATTGGCCGAAATATAAACCGCACCTGCAAATAAGACACACCTTTAAAATTCGGGGGAGGGGAGACAATAACCGAATATAAGCCTCTCCCTTAAAATCGGGTTACAGGCTGAAAATCGCTGCGGTTGGTAGAATTGTAACTCTGAGCCAATTTAAGCCTTTGATCTTGCAAGCCCACAAAAGTTACTACACAGTCGCTAAAATAACAAATCACTATTCAACTGCTACAATTCCGCAGCCACTCGCACCCGTATATGGCAGATGAACAGTCTCAAGCTCACAAATCGGCAATAAAACTTTTTTTGTTCCGTTTTACCATATGTCTGTTTCAGCAGCAATATCGTAAAATATAATTTTTGTAAGGTCGCGAATTTAAGCTGCACTTTAACTTTTTATGGTCTGAATTTGGAGGGGAAAGTGTGGCTTATATTTGGGCCAATGCAGTATATGCCTGATCAAGGGTTTTAAAGGATATAAAAGTAGACATAAAGACTTGCCTAGTACCTTGTTTTGAACAGTTCTGTCCTGTTTCTAAATGCCAGCATGCTAGCTAAAATAAAGCTGACCGTTCTCCTTCTGCTCTTCACCTCCACACCCCAAAAAAACAGGCTGCAAAATTTTGGAGAACGGCTTCCTCTTCAAAGAACTTCTCCAGACTCCAAACTTCCGAATAACTGTGGTGGACGATGCCGATACTGTTGAGCTTTGTGGTGCTCTTAAGGTAATCTTTGTTTTGGGGCAGGGGTGACATTAAAAGCTAAACAAAATCACATGCACTAAAACTAGAGAGCAGGGAGCTATGGGAAGTTGGGTACTAGGCCAACACCTGATGCTTGCTTCCTCTTGATGCTAGAGCTCGGTTAGAGCGTGATGACAAAACTCCACTCAACTTGCCTTCTCTCAGACGGCTTCCTCATATTTTGTGTCCGAGGGGAAGTACTGTGATGCCATACTCAAGATCTTCCTTTCTTCCTATGCAGTAAGAAACCCCAAACAAACCACAAGAGTAGGGATAGGGAAGCCTGCAGCCTTCCCGAAGTTGTTGGACTTCAACTCACATCAACTCCACCCAGCTGGGCCAGTGGAAAGGGATTATGGGACTTGTAGTCCTAACAACTGTTTCCTTTGTGCCAAAGCAGAAGAATTTTGGTCAGGGCAGTCTCGAGCAGGTTGCGCGCCCTGGCGCTGAGGGGCGGAGATCGCTCCGGCGCCAAGCACCAAAAAAAAAAGTTCTGCAGGTGGGATTCATGTGCCAATCATGATAATTTTTAGCTAACGGCATTCCTTAAAAGCACATCTAAATGCAGTGCCAGGCCTCCCCAGCCACTCTGGGTGGCTTCCAACAGGATTTTAAAAAACACAATAAAAGATCAAACATTTAAAACTTCCCTAAACAAGGTTGCCTGCAGATGTCTTCTAAAAGTCAGGTAGTTGTTTATTTCCTTGACATCTGATGGGAGGGCGTGCCACAGGGTGGGTGCCACTACCGAGAAGGCCCCCCGCCTGGTTCCCTGTAACCTCACTTCTTGCAGTGAGGGAACCGCCAGAAGGCCCTCGGCGCTGGACCTCAGTGTCTGGGCTTAATGATGGGGGTGGAGACACTCCTTCAAGTATACTGGGTTGAGGCCGTTTAATGCTTTAAACGTCAGCACCAACACTTTGAATTGTGCTCGGAAACGTACTGGGAGCCGATGTAGGTCTTTCAGTGATTTAAACCCTTCCTTCCACAATATGCAAAAGCAAGTAGGGAATGGCAGATCGTTAGAGGGAGAGAAGGAGGGTGAAGGTCCAAGTGTACTTTATTATTTCATTCCTTCGCGGTGAGTTCCTGTTCCCCCCCTCTCTGCACACTCTTTGACAGCGAAAACGGATCACTTCTCCTTTGTAGCCAATGAGATTATTTGGCCTCAGCCAATGCAAGGGGTCGCAGTACAGGAGACCCCTGGGACATTTCCAACTGCCATGTGAAAGGACTTGGTCCTGCTGAAAGGATATACAGAGAAGAATTGGTGTCTTTGTGTCCCAGTTCCCCTTTACTGCCAAAAAATACCTGCTGGAGAGACAATTAGGATGAACAATCCCAGTTTTGCCACCCCTTTTGAGTCCCCTCACGTGGTGCAGATTTGCGGCTGTTCCATACTAACGTGAAATGCTGCCAGATTCTTTTAGGGTAATTGGGTAACAGCAGTAATTATGTGATGTAAATATATATCTGCGCTTCATCTGCTGTTGAGGAGCTTTGTTTCTGGCTGTTCCATGCCCTGGAAATGAGGGAATCCATTATTCACAACAGCTCTCAGCTAAGCTTGGCAAGGCGCACGTTGGCCATCCATTCTGAATTTATTTCATTTCTGGCAAAGTTCTCTGCGGTTCGTTGAATCTGAGCTCAACCTTGTGATCCATTGCCTGCCTCCCTGAGCTATGTGCAGTCTGAACGGGAAAGCCAGTCTCAGACAGCTATAGATATATCCACGGTATTTACATCATGAGCATATGATGCTACTTTGTGAAGAATCGGACCATTGGTCTTGCAGTAGAACTCCAAGATCTCAGGCAAAGGGTTTCTACCTAAAATACTTGATTGAACTGGAGATATCAGATTGAACCTGGGCCTTTTTGCATGCATAGCTGTCATTGTCATCTCAGTGTCTGCTGAGATAGTTCAGTCGGTAGAGCATAAGGCTCTTAATCTCAGGGTCATGGGTTCGATTCCCATGCTGGATTCTTGCATTGCAGGGGATTGGACCAGATGGCCAGCATTTCTAGCATGAAGATTTATTTTCCTGGTCCAGAACTGCAAACTCATTGAGTTCTCTTGGGCAAGTCAGTGTTGCTTGGCTTAAGAGTAGGTGTAGTAGGGATAAATAAGAATTGCACATCTTTTTTGCATTTAAGGTAAAGGTAAAGGGCCCCCTGACCATCAGGTCCAGTCGTGTCCGACTCTGGGGTTGCGGCGCTCATCTCGCTCTATAGGCCGAGGGAGCCGACATTTTTCCGTAGACAGCTTCCAGGTCATGTGGCCAGCATGACAAAGCTGTTTCTGGCAAACCAGAGCAGCGCACGGAAACGCCATTTACCTTCCCGCCGGAGCGGTCCCTATTTACCTACTTGCACTTTGATGTGCTTTCAAACTGCTAGGTGGGCAGGAGCTGGGACCGAGCAACGGGAGCTCACCCCGTTGCAGGGATTCGAACCGCTGACCTTCTGATCAGCAAGCCCTAGACTCTGTGGTTTAACCCACAGTGCCACCTGGGTCCCTTTTTGCATTTAAGATTGCTTTAAAATTTACCTACTGCTTTCTTGGAGCTAAGGATGACACACATGGTTCTTCAGGCACATTCACTCACAACAGCCCTGTGAGGTAGATTAGACTGAGGTCACCCAGTGAGCTCTGTCACTAAGCAAGAGCCCTTCCACCTTCCTTGCCGCTTCAGAGTCTATTTCTCAAACAGTTTTCCCCCCCTCCCTTTTTTCCTCCTCCTCCTCAATCCTCCATTAGAACATTGTGGCTGTGGGAGCTGGCTTCTGCGATGGCCTCCGCTGCGGCGACAACACCAAAGCAGCTGTCATTAGGCTTGGGCTGATGGAAATGATTGCCTTCGCGAAGTTCTTCTGCAAGGGGCAGGTGTCCACTGCCACTTTCCTGGAGAGCTGTGGCGTGGCAGACCTGATCACCACGTGCTACGGGGGCCGCAATCGGAGAGTGGCCGAAGCATTTGTTAAAACAGGAAAGGTACAGTCCCTGGGACTCGCTCTTCTTCTCACTCGCTTGCTTTCCTGTGACTGACTCTTGAATCTCGTCCGTTGTTTGGAATGATCTTGCGACAGGTGGACACGTAGAGTAAAAGAATTGTCTGCGATGCGGGAAAAGTACAACGCGGGTCTCGTGGTGACTTGCTGGGGTCTTGGGGTGACAATAATGGCAACCACAGCCTTGTACAGTGGAGCCTCGCTTAACGAATGCCCTGCTTAACGAAATTTCTGCTTAACTAAAGGATTTTTCGAGCGGAGGTTGCCTCACTAGACGAATTCGTTTTATGAAAAATTCGTCTAGTGAATCACGGTTTCCCATAGGAATGCATTGAAATTCAATTAATGCGTTCCTATGGGCAAAAAAAATTCAAAAAAAAATTCAATGCATTCCTATGGGATTCGCTAGATGAATTTTTCGTTATAAGAAAAGACCCGTGGAGTGAATTAAATTCGTCTAGCGAGGCACCACTTTATCTCATTCTCTTAAGTAGTGTTCCATTGCAGGATGTATCAGATCGGACCTGACTCCATTACCCAGTGTGATGGGCTCCTTAGATAATTTATTTTAGAAGGGAACAGGAGGGCCAATATTACTTATTTAAAATTGGGGTGGGGGGGACAGAGTCAGGGTTTGAGGCATGGGAATTTTCTGAAGGTGTCCTCTACGATTCCCTCTCCCCTCCCTTCAGTAAATCTAGCACTGTACTATCAGAGTTTCCCAAACTTGGGTCTCCGGTTGTTTTGAGGCTACAATTCCCATCATCCCTGACCAATGGGTCTTGCTAGCTAGGAGTGATGGGAGTTGTAATCCCAAAACAGCTGGAGACCCAAGGTTGGGAAACACTCAGAGTTAGATTGTGGTTCTGATAACGCCAAGGTTGCAGGTTTGATCCCCGGATGGGATAGCTGCCTATTCCTCCATTGCAGGGGTTGGACTAGATGATCCTGAGAGTCCCTTCCAACTCTACAGTACTATGATTCTGTATCCTGTGGATTGTTGAATTTGGAGCACATCTCCACTCTTCTGATTTGGGTCATGGGCTGCTCTGTTCAGGTTCAGTCTGCACTGGTTCTCCTCTTGGTCCAGAGAGTTGTTAAGTTTTCCCTCTAAATCCAGAATGGGGAATATCCAGCCCTCCAGATCTTTCTGGATTACGGCAGCCACCACCCATAGTTGAAGACAAAGTGGTGTGATCTAAGAAGGCAATTTCTGTGTTTTGTGGGTTAGCCTGGGTACATGTAAATCTGGGGTAGCCAAGGTGGTACGCCCCCCAACAACAACAACAAAGAGATATATCGGTTATCTACATCTTATGAATCATTAAAAGATACACTTTTTTATTTAAAAAATTGTTCAGTCTATTGAAGAATTGGAGCAGGAGATGCTGAATGGACAAAAGCTTCAAGGGCCGCTGACGTCTGCAGAGGTGTATCGCATTCTTCAACAGAAAGGATTAGTGGAGAAGTAAGTGAGATCGGGTTCAACCCATGGTTTAAAATGTTTTCCTTCTCAAATATGCTGGCACTAGCTGCTGGTAACTTTATTGTTGGTTGTTTCCTCCCACCCCAAATTATTCTTTAACATAATCTCCAGAGCAAATTATACCCCAGTACCCTGATGAAGATGCAGTTTGGCCACCCGCCCAAGGCATGGGCTTGGACATTGGATGAGCAGGGTGGGGGGGGAAATAGTCTGGATGGATCCGCTGGGGGGTTATGTGCCTGTGTGTGTGTGCTGTGTCTGTGTCTGAAAGTGTGGGTGAGCACATTCACGACTAGCATGTGGCCCTCAGGTAGTTGGCTAAGCACGAATGCGGCCCTCAGGCAAAAAGAAAAAGGGTTAGCCACCTCTATTACAAACGAACAGCTGGTACCTCTCACTAAATTGTATCCACTGTTTATATCCGGCATAGGCAAACTCGGCCCTCCAGATGTTTTGGGACTACAACTCCCGTCATCCCTAGCTAACAGGACCAGTGAGTGGTCAGGGATGATGGGAGTTGTAGTCCCGAAACATCTGGAGGGCCGAGTTTGCCTGTGCCTGGTTTATATGCAAATAAAAGAAACATTTCTACAGAACCCACTGGCGTTAATGTATTGACGAAAGATTCATCGCAAAGGTAAAGTTAAAATATAAGTTGTCTCTTCATGTCTGTCTCGGTGGAAAAGATGAGCACTGGTTTCATTGTATTCAAGTACTCGTGCATTTAATAGATGGCTGCTCCCAAAGATGGAATCGTCTTTTGAATAATCATGAGAAATTCCCAGGGACTTTTACCAAAAGACCTTAGAAATCGAGTGGTCCCCCTCCCCCCGCTTCAATCACTTTTTCATTGTTCTTTTTCTTCAGTCTAGTCTGCCAAATAATTGGTGCGTTTGACTGGTGGTTCCTTTTAGGAGTGCCGCTTCTATCCATCAGCTTTAAAAGCAATTCTCTTGAATTGTCATCTTTTTCTATATTACAGGTTGCTGTTGTAGTTTTACCAAGGAACAAGATGCATGTAGTAGCTTATTGGAGGAACTTTGAAGCTCCCACTGAATTTGGTTTTCCGCTCTTGTTCTCCCCCTGGCCCCCCCCAAAAAAAGTTGAAAAATGTTTGGTCCTCCCACTTATGCCAACTCAGATCTCAGTATTCTTTTTTTTTCATCTGCTCCCACCTTTTAACACCCAGCAGGAAGCAAGGAAGAAAAATGCGTCAGACATGTCCCAAAGTCTGTTTTGGAGGCTTAATTCTGCCCACCGCTTGGTTTAATCCAGCCCCTGTGGCAGTTTATTTCCTGGGGTAAAATCCTAAAAAAAAGCTCGACAATTTCAATCCTAAAAAAAAAGATTTGTTTTGTTCCTAGAAGGAATTAAGGAGATCCATGAGCAGAACTCTGCTTGTGGAACAGGGCACATTTGGCTACCATAAAGAGAAGGTGTGTTAGCCAGTTCCCCCTGCATCAGAAAATCTGCTCTGGAGGGTGGAGGGATGATATTAGAGGTGGCTACAGGTGTACAGTAGAATTGAGGAAGATTGACTTCTCAGCTCTGTTTACAAAAGCCTCCGCCAAACTGAAGTTCCTTTCTCAAATGGAAGGACTACGTCAGTTTGCAGAAGGATTCTGCTAGATCCAACCCAGCAACACGGTACTCTTACCTTGCTTACTGAGTCCAAGGCAGCATTTTTATTGCCACAAACGAAAATGTTACCCGGTTCCCAGGAATGGCAGCACGTTCTTAATAGCAGCCTAAGCCTTGTTGCAAAGATTTCACACTTTTCCTTTGAAGGGGGAGGAGGGATTATTTAACATCCACCCATGCTTATTGTGTCATAGGGTTTGCACAAAATAACTTCTGGGGATCTACCTGATCTCAGACAAACCCACCACGGGGAAGATGCGCCCCCTGCTTGCTAGGGGAAAGGACAAATTACAGAGAAAAGAAGTGTGCTTAAAGGGGGTGGGACAATAGCAGCTCTTCAGGACCCTGGAGATTCCTGTCAACTCGGACTTCACTCATTGTCTGAAAACACTGACAGGTGGAAGCAGCCAGGTTGGCTCAATTCACCGAAATAGCTTAGGATACATGCATATTTTGCTTCCTGACTTTCTAGAAGGGTTAGAAAATAGGGTGGGGTGAGGGAAGAAAGCTCAGCCCTGAGTTGGCGACCCTGGCATCTACAACTAACTTTTCTGGGGAGATGAATTTTTTTGTTAGATGGGCAGTTGTCTAAAATGTCCCATAAAGAACTCTTGCATTAATTCATATACATTCCTCAAGCTCTGTTTCAGTAACAAACCTCTTCCCTAGATAGATAGAATAGATACAGTAGATAAATAGATAGATGGATGATAGATAGATATATTTTGGTATCAAATTTTGTTCTGCCATCAATGCATCATGAATGCTAGGCATTCTTAGCTTTTCTCCTCTCCATCTAGTAAGATGTTTGCCTTCCTCTTGTGTCTGTTTTTTTTAGGTTTCCACTATTTGCTGCTGTCTACCAAATCTGCTACGAAGGGAAACCCGTCCAGGATATGATTTCCTGTCTCCAGAGTCACCCCCAGCATGTATAACGCATGCCTTGCCATTGTCACAGTTCCTGCCTTTTCATAGTAATATGTGGGTTCAAATGGATATAATGAAGTTTTGCAAAGCGCTCATTCCATTAAGCAATCATAGCAAAATGAATGTCAATTTGTAGGTAATTTTCAGTTTGATGTAATAGTGCAACGCCAAGAATGTCAGCAGTCTTTTTTTACTGGCTAACATTTTGGGTAGATTTCAGAATAACGCCAAGCATGGCTTTCACACTCCATGTATGTGTCTTAGCAGTATGGAAAATGCTTGATGTTTTTGTAGCCTTCATTCTGATGCTTTCTTTTTATAAAGGGACCCAACTGGAGCACTCCAGTGATTACTGGGAGAGACACAGGGACAGATCCTTTTTCTTTTTTATGGGCATCGGAGATGGCCTGAAATGCATTCTGCATTGAGGCTCTTTGCTATTTTTTTAAAAAGAGCTTCTGTAGTGTATGCCCAGCTTTTAATCGGGGTTACATGCCTTTCCTTGAGAATGTTTCTTTTCTTTAACAAATGTTTTGATGATAATCAATTTGATAGCATTTATTAGGCGAGGGAGGAGCACTTTGACCTTTTAACTTACTTACATTTTAAAAGAGATTTTAAGAAATTGGTGGGGTGGGGGGAATCAAATGTCTTTAAATAGTTGCAATATCTTTCATCTTTTAAAAAAGGGGAAGTAATGTAGACAGGGCCTGTGTACCAAGCAAGGGGCTTTATAGATATGGCTTTGGTGCTTAGCATCATCCCACGTTTATTACCAAAACAAAACTGTGGTTTTGGAACATGAGAATGCAAAACTGGCTTGCAAAGCTATTCAAAGGCATTCCCAAAAGATACTCAAGACACAATATTGCTTCTGATCTGCTGGCATGCTCTGATGTGTTGGAAATGGCCAGTACGCGGAGAGGAAAAACCTCTTGCGGTTTCATTGTCTTAGTTGTTTGTCCACTCCTCAAGTTACATTAGAAACAGCAAATTCTCCTGTATCCCACAGAAAGGTTCCTACACAGGGAACTTGGTGCTGTTATGCTGTTATCTGACAGCAACTTGTGTGGTTGTGATTCACAGGCCCTGCTTCCCCAGCACTTAGTATGTTGTGCTTAGTGTAGGTCAGACTAGGTGGATAACTTGTGGCCCTCCAGATGTTGCATTTTCCATCAGCCCTAGCCAGCATGGCTGAAGGTAAGGGATGATGGGAGTTGTAGTCCATAACATCTAGAGGTGCACAGGCTCCCCATCCCTGGTGTAGGTAATATACCAGGGGTTGCTCAGAATACCATACACCGAGGAATGTGATGGCAATTCTCATTAGCACATGACTGTATAATCAGCGAATTCTGTTCAGTTATGACTGTGGTTTATTTCAGTGCCTGTTATGACTCCTCTGCCCAGCTGTTGAAATCTATTAACCCACTGACTTTTAAAATGAGAAATGTTTCTGGGCATTCTTCCTCGTCAAAACTGCCTTGACCTCCCTGGCGTCTTAAAGGCATTACAGTGCAATCCTATATCAGAAGTGCCATTGAGTGCAACTGAGTGCAATGGGACTTGCTCCCAAGTTAGAGTGTATAGGACCGTGGTCTTAAAGACTGAAATAATTACTTTATCGTGATTTAGAGCTGTTGAAGAATCTGATATATCCCTCAATTCCCTTGTTAGAATTGGACATTAAATAGTTCGCCTATTTATGTTGGAAGAAAAGATACCAAAAACTTGGGGGGGGGATGTTGTCAGGTGTATTAATATGATTTCATAACCTGGAGATGAATGCAAGTATGACAAGTACTAGAAGACAATCCTGTGCTGATTATGGAACTTTCAGAGTGGAAATTATTATACATTTATACCCCACTTTTCCTAAAAGGGATTGAAAGTGGTGTGTGTGGTCCTCAAGTTTAACAACCCTGTGAAATAGGTTAGGCTGAGATGCGATTTGCCTAAGGTCACCCAGTGAAGCTTCATGGTAGGATTTGAACTTGGGTCTCCCCAGTTGTAGACCAGCATGCTCTCGCCACTCCAGCACACTGGCTTTTAAGCTACCTTTACATACCCTCATAAGAGGAGTTAATGCTAAATATTTTACTTCTGATGCATGAGCCACCATTGCTACTAGAGGGACGCGAAATTTTGTGTCCTGGGCTTTTTAGACTCCTCTACGCATGACGCGGGTGGTGCTGTGGTCTAAACCACAGAGCCTTTGGCTTGCCAATCAGAAGGTCGGTGGTTCGAATCCCCACGACGGGGTGAGCTCCCGTTGCTCGGTCCCTGCTCCTGCCCACCTAGCAGTTCAAAAGCACGTCAAAGTGCAAGTAGATAAATAGGTACCACTCCGGCAGGAAGGTAAACAGCGTTTCCGTGCACTGCTCTGGTTTGCCAGAAGCGACTGTCATGCTGGCCACATGACCCGGAAGCTGTCTGCAGACAAACGCCCAGAGTCATCCGCGACTGGACCTAATGGTCAGGGGTACCTTTACCTTTACCTTTACATACCCTCCTAGCCCTCAAAGGGATTGGGTGTGGTAATAATGGTCTTTCTTGTTGGAAGTTCAACTCCTATATGATTCAGAAGACCCGGAATAGTCCTGTCTTAAAGACTACGGAAGTGCCCTGAGTAGTTTTATTGTGCAGCCTTTTGAGGTTATACGTGTTATGACAAAATGGATGCCTGGGAATGAATGCCTCGCGTACATTTATTTACACAGCTGAGATAGTGCTTAAAACCTGAGAATGGAGATTCTTTCACATGCCCCTCCCGCCATGCAGGGGAAAGGATGGAAGCAGAGCATGGTGTTCTTTGTGTGTGCTAATTGGATTTGCATGTATTTGCTACATAGGGAGCGTCTTTATACTGTGTTAGACCATTGATCCATCCAGTGATGTAGTGGGGGGGGGAGGCCACAGGGGCGCAAAATTGTAGGGGCGCAAAATTTCAACATGCGGTGCTGCCTCACTGCAGCTGTGCACTTCCGTCACTGGGCTCCGTTGAAAACGCCTTATCCATGAGAATGAGGTAATGACCTCTCCAGACAATGGAACGACCCCTCTTTTCTAATCTCTGTGGCTACAATCTCCTGGGTGATGCAGATGCCGTTAGGCAATTGAATGCACATGTGTACTCCGTCCGTTTCCCTCCCACCCAGCCTGTCCGCGTGGCCCTGAACACTGGCAACCCATGCTACACCACTGGATTAATCTACAGGTGAAACTCGGAAAATCAGAATATTGTCGAAAACTGCGTTTATTTCACTAATGCAACTTATTATTTTTAATTTTTCTTTTAATTTTTACAAATGCTTTCTTTTGGAAATTCCGCAGTAATAAAACAAATAGTTACAATAATACAAAAATAAAATCGCTATTAATTTCATTAATTACATTCCATTTATAATTGACCCACCTAACGACAAATAATTACAATTACAACAAATAAAGGCTTGACATATCTTGCTTTGCACGTCTTGCATCGATCTCATATATTAGTTTCACCTTTAAATTTGCGTTACTGAAATAAACGCACTTTTCGACGATATTCTAATTTTCCGAGTTTCACCCATATGGTCAGAATTGCCTACACCAGGGGATAGGGAACTTTTATTGCTCAGTAGGCCAGACCTTTATCTCTCCCTCCTTCTGCAGGAGAACTCTGACAGGTGGCCGTGGTTTGGGGGAAATCATGTCACAGGCCAACTTGGGCTCCCTGGTGAGCCATGATTGACCTGTGGGTTGGAGTTCCTCACTCCTGGTCTACACTAACTGGCAGACGTTGCCCAGGATTTCTGGTAAGAGAGAGTCTTTCCCAGCCCTACCCTTTAGATTCTAGGGATTGAACCTCTGACCTTCTGCAAGCAAACCAAATTCCCTACTGCTGAGCTACAGCCCCTTCCCCATAGTCACATAAGTGAATTGCACACCTCCCCCCCCCATGTAATAAAAGCACATGTGAAACAGCCTTTGCTATAGTAATTTTTTTTTAAAAAAATCATTTTGTAAAGATGTTTCGTTAACTCTCTACACTGCGGGTGTACAGCTGCTAATTTTATGAGATGCATTTTGCCTCCATTTTCTTGATTCCGCTATTCTGTTAACTAGGAAAGATGGTAAGGACTTGAGTAGCTCAAATTTAATGTGGTACTGTGAGATTTGTTTAGAATCTCAGGAGAGCATGTTTGAAAGAATGGGTGATCCAGCTGTTGGTGGGCTATATTGGGCAGAAAGCACACACTCCCCTGATGGCATAATCCCTATTGAGTCTTATGGGAAATTATGACATTTCTTTTTAAATTTTAATTATCTAGCTTAATAATGGATCTGCCTTTATTATTATTATTAACATACAATGTGCATGTCCATTTATGTTTTGTGTAGTACATAAAGGGCTATGTAAACCGAATGTAGCAAATTACATGTACTGTTGAATCACTTAAAAAGCTATTAACTCTGTTTAATGAAATGAATATTTGTTTTGTTTCTGTTAAGCCAGTTGGTTTTGAAATGCAATGGAAGCAACATTGAATGATTTCTCCAAGCTCCACTCATTATTATTGTCATTGTTTTTTCAGTAAAACGTAATAATCTATTGCTTTGTGTTGTGTTTATTCCTGTAGGCATTTATTTGCCCAGCTAAATACTCCTGTGTTACAAAGACTCTGTCCTTTCATTGCTGTTTTCTGCTACACTTTAACATGACTTAGAGGTGGAGGACAGAAGGTTGGCTGGAAAGGACTCGTTTCTTTCCCGTGGATTTCCTAAATTAAGCTGCAGTCCTTACACCTCTTACTCTGGAGTAAACCCCATTGAATCCAATAGGACTTAATTCCCAGGTAGACATAGTTCGGATTGCCCACAGGTGGCACAATGGGGCAGTGCATCTGGCTGTTAACCAAAAGGTTGGCGTTTCGAGCCCACCGAGGGACAGCTGTGAGCAGGATTCCTGCATTGCAGGGGGTTGGTCTAGGTGACCCTTGGGGACCCTTCCAACTCCACAATTCTATAATTCCATAATTCTAAAAGTTACACAACGAACACGCAAAATAATAGGCGGCTGCCTTGGTCGACTGAAGGGGAAGCGCAAAATCCAAAGTACAGCATGCCTTTATTAAGGTCAGCCAAAATGTCACAAAATAAGCAGCAATTATTTGAGTTCTTCAGAAGTCTCCTTTATGCGGCATATTAAGCAAAACAGCGGGGTGGGGGTGGGGGAGACAAAATTGGCATGGTGTTAAAAGTCACAGAAGCCTGCAGTTTGAAGGAACACTATGCCTGCCACGAAGTGCATTGGAATGTGTCTCTAAGGTTGGAATGCTAAGTACACTAAGCATTGTTGTGTATGAGCATCTGCCAAGATGAATGGGCCGCTGTGCAAGTGGTCAAGATCACACATTGGTAGCCAGTCAGAGCAATGGAAAGGTACACTTACGATTATCTTTATGAAACTTAAGACTTTCACCTGTGGCATACCATCCAGTTTCTATTCCTGTTTATTCAACCATTGCACAGATTATTGTACACCACCACATTTCATTGCAATAATGTGAAGCTCCACTAGAGGGCATTGCTGTGCAAATTGCTGGGGTGGTCACCCTAGTATTTTCTTTGCAATAGTTGCTGGGGTTAGAATTATAGACTACCGGTAGTAGTTGGAAGGGACCACAGTAAGGGTTGCCATGCGTCCAGACATAGCCAGAATACAGCAGTCGGAACCAGTGTCTGGGTGGAAATAGTTGGAATGTCTGGTTAAATCTGGACCCATGTCGGAAGTCTTGATTTTGGCAAAGTTCCTAAAAAATAACTCAAAACCATTTTTCCTTTTCCTTGTTTTTGAGATTTTGCTAGTGCTTTAGGACAACTTTGGCCAAAAAATCTCAACAGTTTTTTGTGTCCGGGTTTTCACTTTTTGAAACATGGCAGCCCTACACAAGGATTCCTGCAATGCAGATACCTTTTTGCCCAAGGCGGGGCTCGAACCCACAGCCCTGTGGTTAAGAGTCTCCATGCTTTACTGACTGAGCCATCCCTTCTCAGCTTATTCCAAGTTCTCATGCTCACTGCTGTTCTGTGACTTGATGTGGCACCTTTGCTACTTTCTGCTCTTAAAGGCAAAGAGACAAGTATTTGCTGGTGCTTTTGCCAATCCTTGTTCATATGGAGTGGATTACTCCCTACAAACAAAAGCCCAACCAGGTGATGTGTCTTGACTGATAGGGCATGTATGACAGGACCCCTGGTCTACTTGGTGCACAGTGGCATGACTGCATGCAGCTCATTGCGATGGAAGTGTGGAGTGCATGCATGGTTAATTAGGAGAGATGGGCAGGCCACACCCTGCTTCCTCATAGTGTCATTCACTAATCTTTTTAAAATAAAAAATGAAAATGGGCTAGGTTGGTGTTCCTCCCATACACTTGCCCTAGAATCCAAATAAGAGGCTTTCAGAAGCTAAAGAGACTCCTAATTATCTTGCAGTGTTGATGCTCTATGCACTTTAAATGAATAGCGTGGGTGTGAATGGTATTCTTAGAACCCAGTATATTATATTAAAATAAATATAATTCTGCTACGGTACTTTCTGTCCATTCCAAAGACTTGGACGTGGCTTATTTAAAAACACAGAAGAATGAAAGCTAGGCTTCAATAATTTGTAATTAGTATTAGTTCCATATATATATATATATATATATATATATATATATATATATATATATATATCATAAGGTAAAGGACCCCTGACCATTAGGTCCAGTCGTGACCGACTCTGGGGTTACGCGCTCATCTCGCATTATTGGCCGAGGGAGCCGGCGTATAGCTTCCAGGTCATGTGGCCAGCATGACAAAGCCGCTTCTGGCAAACCAGAGCAGCACATGGAAACACCGTTTACCTTCCCGCTGTAGCGGTTCCTATTTATCTACTTGCATTTTGACATGCTTTCAAACTGCTAGGTTGGCAGGAGCTGGGACCAAGCAACAGGAGCTCACCCCGTCACAGGGATTCGAATGGCCGACCTTCTGATCAGCAAGCCCTAGGCTCAGTGGTTTAACCACAGCGCCACCTGGGTCCCTTATATATATCATACTGTAATGCTATATATTAGTTACACACAAACACACACACAGCATACTGTAGTTTTAGCTTTTTCAGTGAAAGTCTAAAGGGCGCCCACTCTATATAGATGAGAAACAGCAAGTCCTGCCCACAACTCCTGTTTTTTTAAAACTAGGCTTGTTACATATATGCAATTGGGGAGCTAATTGCATATATTGTAGCATTATTATATGTATTATATATAGTGATGGTTGAACAGCTTTTCATGTTCGAAGTACTAAATCCCAGTTTCCATCTGTTCCTTGTTAATTATAACTTCTATTAAATTCTTTACAGTTAGCCCAAGACGACATCTTTATTCTAAAAGGAGCTGCAAGCATTGATTTCCTGTAGGTGCCACAAAGCGTAGTTGTTAAGTTTTTAATTCAGCTCTTCTAAGCTCTGTATTTGTGTGTATGTGTACGCTGTACTTGCGATTTTGAGGCTGCTCTTTTGTAAGCAGCTCCTTAAAATCCAAGGTATTCAAGCAACACAAAGAAAGGCAGAAATTATCCAACAAGCATGTATAAAACCAGAAGTTTGCCAAGGGTTCCTTTTCCAAAACAAAGTTACTCAATAATTTCATGCTAATAGTGCAACAGCAGAAACGTTACAAAAAAGGCAGTGTTGGGGAACGCTGCCAGGACTTCTTAAAAAAAAAACCCATAAGCTGCCACCTTCTGCTGCCCTGGAGAGATTGATACTGCATGGTGCAAAACAGGCTCTTCAAATGCAACCCTCATCAACTTAACCTTCAGCAGTATCTCCCCTTATCCCAGCGTACAAGGAGTTTACATTAGAGTGGTTCACACAACCTCCTCACATGTGCATGGGATGAACAGAATTGCACCTGCAGCCGGCATGTTTGATGCCCATGTGAAGGGGTCAGGTCTGCATGATGATTGATCCTGAACTCTCCTAGGATTCCCACTCATGTCAATGATTCCTTCTGTGTGCATCTGTACACTTGCATGGCCCTTTCACACAGGTGCCAATAATAATAATAATAATAATAATAATAATAATAATAATAATAATAAATAATTTATTATTTATACCCCGCCCATCTGGCCGGGTTCCCCCAGCCACTCTGGGCAGCTTCCAACAAAACATTAAAATACAGAAATCCATCAAACATTAAAAGCTTCCCTAAACGGCTGCCTTGAGATGCCTTCTAAAGGTCTGGTAATTGTTGTTCTCTTTGACCTCTGGTGGGAGGGCATTCCACAGGGTGGGTGCCACTACCGAGAAGGCCCTCTGCCTGGTTCCCTGTAACTTGGCTTCTCGTAGCGAGGGAACCGCCAGAAGACCCTCGGGGCTGGACCTCAGTGTCCAGGCAGAACGATGGGGGTGGAGACGCTCCTTCAGGTTTACTAGACCGAGGCCATCATGTGCACGGCTGATGTGCATGTTGGTGCTCGGGGGAAGGGCCATTAGTAAGTGCATTCCCACTCCCACATCACATACACGAACAGGTGAGTTTGGGCATGCATGCAAACCTCCGTATAGTTTCTTAAACCAGTAGGAACAAGCTACAAGTAACGTACTTTTCCGTGTATAAGACGGAATATGCATATGCCCATTTTCTAAATTTGGGGTCCCCAAAAGTAGGGGGCGTCTTATACATGGGGGGCGCCTTATACACGGGAAAATACGGTAAGTCGAGAACCCTGGAATATAAACAATGCAATGCAAACACTGAAAGCCAGCAGTTTTTCAAGTACAGGGGGAAACACAAGTTCTCTTTCATGCTATAACTGGTTCTTACTCATTTTGTTATTTGATGTTCATGGAGCTGGAGGGGGCGGGGGGAAGGTAGCTGAAGTCATTCCTGCATGAAACTCAGGAGTAGCCATATACTTGGTTCCGAGGAGAGATATCTGAGAATTTCCGTCCCCCTTTTACTCAGAAAGTAATCAAGCTAAAGCAGAAAGTATATAATAAGCCATTCCATATAGTTGATTCAGTTTCCTATATTCTCATTGCAGACAAATGGGGCTGCCAGTTCTAGCAAATATTCCCCCAAAGGAGATTTCAGGTAGCCCAGAGCTACTTTAGGATAGACAAATTATTCAAGCAAGCACATATAGTTCAGGGCTGCCACCGAGTTTTTGGCAGAGAGAGAAATAGTATCTAATTAAAGTGGCCGAGTATCACCTGAACAATTTTATCTTCATTTTTGTTCTAGTCTGGTTCAAGCTAAAACATGACTACACCTCATTCACCTGAATTTCATTCTTTAAAATACTGTAGATGCTGCCTTTCAGCCTGACACAACATCTAAAGCTGTTGAAAATCAAATTAATAGACCCGGCCAATATGGCCAACTATCACCCAGTCTCAAATCTACCATTCTTGGGCAAGGTGATTGAGCTGGTGGTTGCTGAACAACTCCAAGCATGCCTGGAGGATGCAGACTGTTTGGATCCCTTCCGGTCGGGATTCAGGCATCACCATGGGACTGAAACTGCCTTGGTCGTACTGGTTGATGATCTCCGGCAGGCTAGGGACAAAGGTGAGAGCTGTTTCCTAGTTCTGCTGGATCTCTCAGCGGCTTTTGACACCATCGACCATAACATCCTTCTGGACTGTCTAGAGGGGCTGGGAGCACTGTCATACAGTGGTTCCGCTCCTTCCTCCTGGGCCATGTCCAGAAAGTGGTGGTGGGGGATGAGTGTTCAGACCCCTGGGCTCTCACTTGTGGGATGCCTCAGGGTTCTGTCCCCTCCCCCATGCTTTTTAACATCTACATGCAGCTGCTGGGAGAGATCATCAGGGGGTTTGGGCTGGGTGTTCATCAGTATACAGATGACATCCAGCTCTACCTCTCTTTTAAATCAGAACAGTGAAGGCGGTTAATGTCCTGTGTGAGTGCCTGGAGGCGGTTGGAGGATGGATGGCAGCTAACAGACTGAGGTTGAATCCTGACACAACAGAAGTACTGTTTTTGGGGGGACAGGGGGCAGGCGGGTGTGGGAGAATCCCTTGTCCTGAATGGGGTAACTGTGCCCCTGAAGAACCAGGTGCACAGCCTGAGAGTCATTTTGGACTCACAGCTGTCCATGGAGGCTCAGGTTAATTCTGTGTCCAGGGCGGCTGTCTACCAGCTCCATCTGGTACGCAGGCTGAGACCCTACCTGCCCGCAGACTGTCTCTGTCACTGTTCGAACAAAGTCTCACCAGAATGGTGCATGCTCTAGTTATTTCCTGCTTGGACTACTGCAATGCGCTCTACATGGGGCTACCTTTGAAGGTGACCCGGAAACTGCAATTATTCCAGAATGCGGCAGCTGCAGCTAGACTGGTGACTGGGAGTGGCCGCTGGGACCATATAACACGGTCCTGAGAGATCTACATTGGCTCCCAGTACAATTCTGAGCACAATTCAAAATGTTGGTGCTGACCTTTAAAGCCCTAAACGGCCTCAGTCCTGTATACCTGAAGGAGCATCTCCACCCCCATCGTTCAGCCCAGACACTGAGATCCAGCACCAAGGGCCTTCTGGCGGTTCCCTCCCTGTGAGAAGTGAGGTTACAGGGAACCAGGCAGAGGGCTTTCTCAGTGGTGGCACCCGCCCTGTGGAACGCCCTGCCATCAGATGTCAAGGAAATAAACAACTATCCTATTTTTAAAAGACATCTGAAGGCAGCCCTGTTTAGGGAAGTTTTTAATATTTAATGCTGTATTGTTTTTAACACTTGATTGGGAGTCACCCAGAGTTGCTGGGGAAACTCAGCCAGAGGTGTGGGGTATAAATAATAATATTATTATTATTACTATTCCACTGTTTTAAACATATGATTGTGTTCTGAAGTCTACTTTCTCAGACCCTCCACGTGCCCCTATTTTCCAGGGACAGTCCTGGATTTACAGAAGCTGTCCTGGTTTCTGATTTCAACCTAGAATGTCCCGCTTTTCCTTAGGACGCTCCTATTTCCATTGGAGAAATGTTGGAGGGCATGTACACAACAAACTATCATTAGAAACATGATTATAAATGTTTTGGGGCTTCCCATAGGTATCTGGTTGTCCGCTGTGAGAAAAGGACAGTGGACTAGATGGGGCCACTGGCCTGATCCAGCAGGCTCTTCTTATGATCTTATGTAAAGATAAAATCAACAAAGCTTTTAAAACAAGCAAAAGTTTTCAACAGGCGTCTAAAACAATACAGCCAGGGCATCTACAATGTAAATAGGCAAGGCATAATAGAGACTTCCTAAGCAAGGCTTAACAGAGATTTACTAGAAATAGCCAATTTGTTTTTGCTTCTGACCATTTGGATAATAAGCGACTAGTCCTCATCATGCTAAAAGGGGAATTTAACCTGCCGCCTCTTTGCTTACACACCAGATGTTACACCTTTCTTGTATTGACCTAGAGGCACAGACTTGTGGGAAAACTGGTGTAAACGCTAATAAATCATTCCTCAAATTGTACCTCTCCTGTTGCTATAGCTCAGGCCTCAAACATGCCATCAGAAGTCACATGTGCACTTGACATGGTGATTTACTTGAGTTCCTGCATAGCACCTAGCTCTTCATATTAGTCCTGTTGCCAAGAGCTTTTATACAATGTTGGTTTGGTCAAAGTTTACATTACACAGTCGAAGCTATTCTTCTCACTGATAATATTACAAGTGGATTAGTATTTGCTTCAGGCAAATTCCCCCCTTCCTATACCCGTACCTGCCGTCTGTATGTCGCCCCGGAATTCAAACACGTGAAGCAATAACATGATGGACAGGCTAATCTATTGTAAATAAATACCTGCACAGGGTGGAGGTAAGAAGTACCTAGCAGATTAGGAACTGAGGAGTGAAATAGTGTCTTAACGGTGCAATCTTGTGCGCATCTAATCAGAAGTAAGCCCCACCTAGAAGTTTCATGGAGAGACTGGAAAGGCTGAAATGGAATAATGCATTGCTCTTCAATTTCTCCTTTTGTAATATGTAAATAGGGGACCCAGGTGGCGCTGTGGTTAAACCACTGAGCCTAGGGCTTGCTGATCAGAAGGTCAGCGGTTCGAATCCCTGTGACAGGGTGAGCTCCCGTTGCTTGGTTCCAGCTCCTGCCAACCTAGCAGTTCGAAAGCACGTCAAAATGCAAGTAGATAAATAGGAACCGCTACAGCGGGAAGGTAAACGGCGTTTCCATGTGCTGCTCTGGTTTGCCAGAAGCGGCTTTGTCATGCTGGCCACATGACCTGGAAGCTATACGCCGGCTCCCTCGGCCAATAATGCGAGATGAGCGCGCAACCCCAGAGTCGGTCACGACTGGACCTAATGGTCAGGGGTCCCTTTACCTTTTTAATATGTAAATAAGAATAATGACACAACGGTAGGGGTGTATACCAGACCAATCGAACCAAATAGGACTGTTACATATTGCATTTTTAATATGTTGCCATTATATATGAAAAATATTAAGGTGGTGTTTTTTCCCCGAAAGAGAAGTAAGCCCCACTGGGTTGCTCCCAGGTTGGTGGGCACAGTATAGGTTAAGAAAATTCACTGGATTCCTGCAGGGGAAATAACTCTCTCCCCTCCAAATATCCCTTCCCTTCTCCTTCGCCCACAAAGCTTTAAATTAGGCTATCTTGCTGATTAAGGGTCCCTCCACGTTGTTGTTGTTTAGTCGTGTCCGACTCTTTGTGACCCCATGGACCAGAGCACGCCAGGCACTCCTGTCTTCCACTGCCTCCCGCAGTTTGGTCAGACTCATGTTCGTAGCTTCGGGAACACTGTCCAACCATCTTGTCCTCTGTCGTCCCCTTCTCCTAGTGCCCTCAATCTTTCCCAACATCAGGGTCTTTTCCAGGGAGTCTTCTCTTCTCATGAGGTGGCCAAAGTATTGGAGCCTCAGCTTCAGGATCTGTCCTTCCAGGGAGCACTCAGGGCTGATTTCAGAATGGATAGGTTTGATCTTCTTGCAGTCCATGGGACTCTCAAGAGTCTCCTCCAGCACCATAATTCAAAAGCATCAATTCTTCGGCGATCAGCCTTCTTTATGGTCCAGCTCTCACTTTATGGTCCCTCCATAGAAACATTTAAAAGAGAACTCTGTAGGAACAAATCAGCATTTCTATAAAGAGTTTAAAGAAAAAGAGATTCGGAAAGATAAATTTTAAGGCGTCCCTTTTTTAATCATTCCAAGTGACATAAAGAACACAGTGCTAATGAACACAGCTGTTTTCAAACTGTGAACAACCATTGCACATCTATTTACTTTAATTATTCCACACACCCCAAGAAACCCATGTTTTTTCTCTCTAACCTGGTCTCGATTAGGTTAATAAGATAATTGCTAAGATGAAGCATCTCTGGGCAAACTGTCATTCTGACACAGGTCTCTCGTTCCTGTTCTAAAAAGCAGCAATAGTGAGAATTAGGAGCAGGTATATACTGCAGTGCAACTTCATAATAGTGTGAGTGTTTGCAGGGTTCTTATAGGCAAGTGTAAATTTGAGGAATCCACCTCTGTGCTACCTGCAATTTGTTGCCTTTAAAACAGTTGGGTAACAAGAACAGCTGACATGCCAGTAGATATTTGATGATAGCAAGGCCAATGATGATGCAAAAGCCTTTGACTGTGTCGACCACAGCAAACTATGGCAAGTTCTTAAAGAAATGGGAGTGCCTGATCACCTCATCTGTCTCCTGAGAAATCTCTATGTGGGACAAGAAGCTACAGTTAGAACTGGATATGGAACAACTGATTGGTTCAAAATTGGGAAAGGAGTACGACAAGGTTGTATATTGTCTCCCTGCTTATTTAACATATGCAGAATTCATCATGCGAAAGGCTGGACTAGATGAATCCCAACCCAGAATTAAGCTTGCCGGAAGAAATATCAACAACCTCAGATATGCAGATGACACAACCTTGATGGCAGAAAGTGAGGAGGAATTAAAGAACCTTTTAATGAGGGGTAAAGAGGAGAGCGCAAAATATGGTCTGAAGCTCAACATCAAAAAAACCAAGATCATGTCCACTGGTCCCATCACCTCCTGGCAAATAGAAGGGGAAGAAATGGAGGCAGTGAGAGATTTTACTTTCTTGGGCTCCTTGACCACTGCAGATGATGACAGCAGTCACGAAATTAAAAAACGCCTGCTTCTTGGGAGAAAAGCAGTGACAAACCTAGACAGCATCTTAAAAAGCAGAGACATCACCTTGCCGACAAAGGTCCGTATAGTTAAAGCTATGGTTTTCCCAGTAGTGATGTATGGAAGTGAGAGCTGGACCATAAAGAAGGCTGATCGCCGATGAATTGATGCTTTTGAATTATGGTGCTGGAGGAGACTCTTGAGAGTCCCATGGACTGCAAGAAGATCAAACCTATCCATTCTGAAGGAAATCAGCCCTGAGTGCTCACTGGAAGGACAGATCGTGAAGCTGAGGCTCCAATACTTTGACCACCTCATGAGAAGAGAAGACTCCCTGGAAAAGACCCTGATGTTGGGAAAGATTGAGGGCACTAGGAGAAGGGGACGACAGAGGACGAGATGGTTGGACAGTGTTCTCGAAGCCACCAACATAAGTTTGACCAAACTGCGGGAGGCAGTGGAAGACAGGAGTGCCTGGCGTGCTATGGTCCATGGAGTCATGAAGAGTCGGACACGACTAAACGACTAAACAACAACAGCAGCCCAATGAATTCCAAGTGAATGCAAAGGGGCTTGATAATAATAGGAAGAAAACCATGAAATAAAACAATGGAATAACCTGTGTCAATAACAATCTATATGGGCACTGAAACTATGGGGTTTCCAGCAAAGATTCGATGTAAAGGGTTTTTTTTTCCTACAAAGCTTTTAAAGCTCTGATTTATACAAGTTGTCCATCTAAGGAAGTTCCAGGTGTATTGGGGTTGCCCCGTAAAGTTCCATTTAGAGCAGGCTTCCTCAGCCTTGGCCCTCCAGATGCTTTGAGACTACAATTCCCATCATCCCTGACCACTGGTCCTGCTAGCTAGGGATCATGGGAGGTGTAGGCAAAAAACATCTGGAGGGCCAGGGTTGAGGAAGCCTGATTTAGAGGCATTAGCTGAAATTACCTACAAGCAGGAAGTACAGCAGCTGTAGAATGCCATAGAAAGGAGACACTGATAATGCAGAATTTTTGCAAAGTCTGCTAGTCTAAGCTGAGCTGATGTGCCCCAAGGCTCTTTGTTTTAGCAGCAACAGAGTAACACAGTGCCCTCCCCCACAATGTTTTGTGTTTGCCATTGGGATTTGTCTTGAGTAGGCTGCACAATTCTGAAGATAACTGGAAATAGCACTCGGTGCGATATGATGAGATCAATGGGTTGAAACCCCTCTGATCTTGCAGTATTTACCTACAAACAAATATGCATTTTTCAGCTGCTGAAAATAGATTCTCCACCCCCACAACCACACAGCTGCTTGACAAGCACCCAACCAACCACTGTATGCTAAACATTAAAAATGACCTGTTTATATATAGTTATAGTGTGTGTGTGTGTGTGTGTGAGAGAGAGTGAGAGAGAGAGAGAGAGAGAGAGAGAGAGAGAGAGAGAGAGAGAGAGAGAGAGAGAGAGTCTGCATAAGAAAATAAAGGAATTGGATGTTTCTATACCCAAACACTATAAAGGTAAAGGTAAAGGGACCCCTGACCATTAGGTCCAGTCACGGACGATTCTGGGATTGCGGCGCTCATCTCGCTTTACTGGCCAAGGGAGCCGGTATACAGCTTCCCGGTCATGTGGCCAGCATGACTAAGCCGCTTCTGGCAAACCACAGCAGCGCATGGAAACACCGTTTATCTTCCTGCCAGAGCGGTACCTATTTATCTATTTGCACTTCGTGTTTTCGAACTGCTAGGTTAGCAGGAGCAGGGACCGAGCAACGGGAGCTCACCCCGTCGTGGGGATTTGAACCGCTGACCTTCTGATCGGCAAGCCCTAGGCACTGTGATTTAACCCACAGCGCCACGTGCGTCTCTATACCCAAACACTATACATGATGGTTTGTGGGTGGGTGTCAGATTTCCCTAAATTCCAAGATGCCAGATCCTCCCCATAATTCCTGGATTTAGTAAAAGTTGGAATTGATCAAGGTTTGATTAAACAGGCTTCCGGTCCAGCGCCAGCGCCGATCGGCGGGGTTTTTGTCTCGTTCCGAGACAGCCCGTCTTCGCTAGAGGGGGGAGGGCAGCGAGAGCGACGCTGCACCCCGTAGAACCTCGGGTCGAGCGTCCCGGGGGCGAAATTGCTCAAAAAAAAGGTTTGATTAAACATTGCCAAACATGGAATCCCCTGGATTTAGCTATGCTAACTAGGGTTTCAACTTTGAATTATGTAAGCTGGGGGAGAGTGTCCTTGGGGTTGGTTAGCAGCAAGGAGGAGAAGGAGGGCATAACTCCAAGTAAACTCCAAGTTAGCTGGAGATGACAGGCTGGAACAGAGAGACACAAGGGGACGCCTTATTGCTGTCCTTTGAATGCAATGCTGGCCTTAAGGGGGAAGCCAGGCCCTCATAGGATGTGAATGCTGTGCAATTCCTCTACCTAGGTGCAGGTTGCATATATGTGTAAAATAAAACCTTATATCAAAGACACCACAGTCTCTGCCGTCCCTAATTTCTGAAGGAAATTCTGGATAAGTTCCTGGGACCCCTGGAATCTCACACCACTTGGAGATATGGGTGGCACATAACAATATCTATATACTGTGAAAAAGACAAGATCAATTGCTCTGTCCACATCAACTGCAAGGCAGAAAGTAGTTAGATCTGTAATATACAAAGGCTGCCTAAACATACGTATTAAGGAGTAAGCCTCATTGAATACAGTGGGCCTTACTTTCAATTAAGCTTGCATTGCATTGCATTGCATTGCATTGCATCATAATTGTCTTGTTTTCAGCATCCGGGCAGACTTTCGCAGCTGTCGTCTTCGAGCTGGACTTTCACCAGTGTTTGAAACATTTAGGTTTTGCAACTAAAAATGTGGCTATTTATTACTGACAACGCAGGTATAAGTTTAATAAGGCCCCGACTGCAAGTGTATCAATTAATTAACCAGATTTCTTACTCAGTAGGGCTGAAAGCACTACTTCACCCTACCTAAATCCCACATATTAGAAAACAACTGTTGTTTAAAGCTATTGACTTCCTGGTAACTAGCAAATACAAATTACCATACTTTTCCCAGGATTCTATTGAGGGAAGCCATGTAATATAAGCACATGACATTGATGTGACTTCCATTGACAGGGATCAGGGACAAGGATGGGATAAGTAAGACTATACAGTCGTACCCTAGTTGCCGAACGCCGTTTCAACTCCCAAATAATCGAAAACCACAAGTGAGTGTTCCAGTTTCCAAACGATTTTTGGAAGCTGAACATCTGGCGTGACTTCCTGCAGTCCATCAGAAGCTGCGTCTTGGTTTTCGAACAGTTCCAGAAGTCAAACAGACTCCCGGAATGCATTCTGTTTGAGAACCAAGGTAGGTTCTCAAACCTGGTAAATAAAGACATTTGGGGGTTTAGAGCTATCTATTTGGCATGCTTTTTCGGCTGTTCTCCCCCATACCAAGAAAGGGATTTCATTATCATTGTTTTGGTTTTGTCAAAAGCTGTTGTCAGGCTTCTATTCCACAATTTATTTCTACCTCATTATTTCAAAACAGAACACGCACCAGAGGTTTGGAGGGACACATTATCGGGGTTTTTTTTTAGCCTTAGTAGATGATTCTTTGCATAACCTTTGTTCCCACCAGCTGAGGCTGGTTTTTTATCAAAAGACCACATCAGCTTGTTTGTTGTTAGAGAGTTATCAAAGCCCAGATCAGGCTCACATTAACAAATATAAGTCTTTGCATTGTACTGCTGTAGTCTGTTTTAAGGCTTTGCTAGTAATCAGTGTGTCATATTAAATTACTTGCTTTGTTTAAGTGCTGTATTTCATGCTTTCACATCAACAGGAGCATACAATTAATGTAAACTCTGTGAGTGTTTGTGTACACACACACACACACACACACACACAGAGAGAGAGAGAGAGAGAGAGAGAGAGGAGGTATGTAGTAGAGTCATAGGTAAACTCAATAAATTCCGTTGCTTGCTAGCATTTTGGACCTTAGAATGGGATAAGCATTTTGCTGTGTAGTTTGTAAAGCACTGGCTAATTGGAAATAGTGTCTTGCACACATTGTCTTCACAATGCAAGGACGTGGGTGGCGCTGTGGTCTAAACCACTGAGCCTCTTGGGCTTGGCAATTGGAAGGTCAGCGGTTTGAATCCCCGATGGAGTGAGCTCCCATTGCTCTGTCCCAGCTCCTGACAACCTAGCGGTTCGAAAGCACGCCAGTGCAAGTAGATAAATAAGTAGTGCTGTGGCGGGTAGGTAAACGGTGTTTCCGTGCACACTCTGGCTTCAGTCACAGTGTTCCATTGTGCCAGAAGCGGTTTAGTCCTGCTGGCCACATGTCCCAGAAAGCTGTCTGTGGACAAACGCCGGCTCCCTCAGCCTGAAAGCGAGATGAGTGCCACAACCCCATAGTTGCCTTTGACTGGACTTAACCGTCCAGGGGTCCTTTACCCCCCCCTTTTTTTTACCTTCACTATACTCTCCTTCTGTGCTTATTCTATCACAGAACTATTAGAAGCTGCCAAGTTTCTTACTGTATACTCTTCAGCAGCCTCTGTTACACCTAAAATATAGGCAGATATATGCTGATTTTTCTCTTCCATCCAGCCGTTTCATGATGCACTGGAAGTGAACATTACATCCAGGGTTTTGCTAAAATAGGGTAACTGGTGGGGGGAGGACCAGTCAAGCCTCTGTTTCAGGTAAAGATGAAGCAACAGACACATAACCAGGTGATGTACCGGCAGCCATAGAACTCTTGATGCGATTTTGGGGGGGGGGCGTAAATATTATCCTATACTTCAGGTGTACATTATGTATTGGTAATCATCTGGAAATAATGCTAAAGTGTACTGCTCATCAGAGTCAGTATGATAATATTGTTGTTGTTAAGATTCCAACTGGGACAAATCCTACCATGGCATGGGATATATCGCTGAGGCTCAGCTCAATGCTGCAATTAGGTGATTTTAGACAGAGGACTGAAAATTCTAATGGGGACCTGCCTCTTTAGATAGCAATAGGTATCCATTGCTTCACTTCTCACAAAAGGTGGCAATCTGTGCTGCACTTGCTCTGCTCTCCTGCTGAATAGAGCCCTAGAGTGCTGCCCCCAAGTCATATCCTGATTGAACCACTTGCCCCCATTTGTACAAAGGAAAAATAGTATGGTTTAGGAAATGACTGCAGAGCACTTTGTGCACTAATCATACTAACATTGCATTGTTCAGATACTGCCTCTCTTATCTCCTGTGCTCTGGGAACCTGTTCTCATGCGTTAATCTATCGGTAAACATTTCTTGTCTACAGATAGCAAATTCTCTATAAGTGATTCCAGAGTACAGTGGTACCTTGGTTTGCAACCGTTTTGGATTACAACTACGTCAAACCCAGAAGTGCGTGTCCCTTTGGGGGGGGGGATTACAACCCGTTTTTTTTAATTACAACCAAAAAATTTTTTGGGGGGGAGGCCCCATTGGCGAAAGCGCGCCTTGGGTTACAACCTGTTTTGGTTTACAACCGGACCTCTGGAACGGATTACGGTTGTAAACCAAGGTACCACTGTTCTTAATATGGATTGCATCCTTCAGGGTTCAGAGCTATTCACCTGCACTCCATATTATTTATTAAAACCATGTGATGGATTAGAGCTCATAACCATCTACGTCTCTGTCAGCTGCAGCTTTCAGGGCCATCCATTTTGCTTTATTTCCCCAAATTAGCTTGAGGGGCACGCTGGTGTAGCACATTAGGTAAAGGTAAAGGGACCCCTGACCATTAGGTCCAGTCGTGACCGACTCTGGGGTTGCGCGCTCATCTCGCATTATTGGCCGAGGGAGCCGGCGTATAGCTTCCAGGTCATGTGGCCAGCATGACAAAGCCACTTCTGGCGCACCAGAGCAGCACATGGAAACGCCATTTACCTTCCCGCTATAGCGGTTCCTATTTATCTACTTGCATTTTGACGTGCTTTCGAACTGCTAGGTTGGCAGGAGCTGGGACCAAGCAACGGGAGCTCACCCCATCACAGGGATTCGGACCGCCAACCTTCTGATCAGCAAGCCCTAGGCTCAGT
Source organism: Zootoca vivipara (assembly GCF_965207765.1). Lineage (NCBI taxonomy): Eukaryota > Metazoa > Chordata > Lepidosauria > Squamata > Lacertidae > Zootoca > Zootoca vivipara. Next base: position 14,700,544 of record NC_142594.1, on the reverse strand, counting down.
GGTTTAGCCCACAGCGCCACCTGGGTCCCAGGTGATGAATCTGTAAATTATAGATGAATCTGTAAATAGGGTGCATGATGAAGCACAGCTGCCTATCTCAGGTTCCAAGTGTGGACTGAAGTATCATAGTGACCTGGTTTGCACTCTTACTTGAAAGGCTCATTATATATAAAAAAAGAATAAGGTAAATGGGCCCCTTCTTTCATTCTGACTGCACAGCTATAAAAGGGTGATTCCATCTGCTGCATTTTTCAAAATTATTTTTTTTGAAATAATTGCTGCTGGAGGAAAGAACAATTTAAGAATGCCAGATGGCTACCTAGAGGTACAATTTTAAAAGAACTGCAAGAGAGCTATAGTTCTTGTGTTGAATTTCAGCAAACTGAAATGCAACACAGCGAAACGTTTCCTGCTGGAATAATTGTTTAAAGAAAGCCACATTAAGCCTCGTCAACTTGAGGAAAGTGATGGCTATACAAATAATGTCTGAAATGTCCTACTGGGAAGAAAACACAGGGTAGCTCTTTCCCACTACTGTACTGACCCTCCCCACACACCCCAAAGCAATTTATTTGTTGTTGTCTAAAAGTAAAGAGCCCTTGGCACTCGAATCACAAAGCACAGACTGTGGGAAGCACATTACTTCTGCAATGAAATTCTCGAGAGGGGGCGGGAAAAACCTCAAGGAGGTTGAGCTACACTTTGAAAATGGGATTATATGCCACCTTGCATAATGCTCCATCTGCCAGCTCCCAGGATCCCTGAGCATTGCTCTCCAACATCTTTGGTTAGCCAACCCTTCGTTATCGGACGTGCGGGTCCTAGCTCCTTCATCTTAAATACTGAGTGCGGCATTGCATGCCTAGACATTAAGGGGGACAGATGCAGAATAGACGGCAAGCAATAGATGGTCCAGAGGCTTTTTACAGAATCTTAACTTCTGTGCTTACATATGCAAGGAGAAGGATCACACCTATCAGCCTTAGGCCCTTGGCATCGACAACATCCACATGCCATGTTGATGCCCAAGCCTCTGAGCACAGGCCTATGAATAGGTCCGCGCTGCATCATCTATGCCATGGGTAGGCAAACTAAGGCCCAAGGGCCAGATCTGGCCCAATCGCCTTCTAAATCTGGCCCGTGGACGGTCCGTGAATCAGGGTGTTTTTACATGAGTAGAATGTGTCCATTTATTTAAAATGCATCTCTGGGCTATTTGTGGGGCATAGGAATTTGTTCACCCCCCAAAAGTATATATAGTACGGCCCCCCACAAGGTCCGAGGGACAGTGGATTGGCCCCCTGCTGAAAATGTTTGCTGACCCCTGATCTATGCCTTCCAATGTTGCAATGATCCAACTTTAAGCATAGTTGGCCTATGCAACACAGATTCCTATGTTGATTTAAAGGTCCAGAAAGTAAGTCTGGTATGGTGAAGATGTAAAACAAGCAGCCACAAAGAAGCATAACCCCCTTCTTACAACAGTAAAGGTAAAGGTAAAGGGACCCCTGACCATTAGGTCCAGTCGTGACCGACTCTGGGGTTGCGCGCTCATCTCGCATTATTGGCCGAGGGAGCCGGCGTATAGCTTCCAGGTCATGTGGCCAGCATGACAAAGCTGCTTCTGGCGAACCAGAGCAGCACATGGAAACGCCGTTTACCTTCCCGCTGTAGCGGTTCCTATTTATCTACTTGCATTTTGATGTGCTTTCGAACTGCTAGGTTGGCAGGAGCTGGGACCAAGCAACGGGAGCTCACCCCGTCACAGGGATTCGAACCGCCGACCTTCTGATCAGCAAGCCCTAGGCTCAGTGGTTTAACCACAGCGCCACCTGGGTTTAATATAATTGATAATTGATAATTAATATAATTGTTATTGTTATTATAGCCCACCTTTTCCCCAGACTCAAGGCGGCTTACGCAAAACAATGTAGGTAGATAAAATGCATAAAACTAAAAACATACAGAAACAAACTGTTAAAAAGGAATTAAACGGTAATAGGAATAAAACATAAAACAAATCCGTTAAAAAACAACAACACACACACACACTATGAAAAGCCCTTTCCTTAAAAAACAAGCAAACCAGTCAGTTCCCAAAAGCCTATCGGAATAAAACAGTCTGCACCTGCCAATGGTTTCAAAACTGAGGCCAGGCTCTACACATTTAGAAAAAGCATGTGGCATAGCTCTCCTGGGGGCACTGTACCACTTCAGAATGCTGGCAAGGAAAAATCATGTTCAGCCCACCCGTCCACACATTAAAGACTCCATGCACACAATTAGTATGGGCAGGGATAAAGCTACGGTAGGTGTTAACCCTCCCCAATCATATGCTAGCCCCCAATAAGCAAAGGGGACATGGTGTGATGAAACTGACAGCCATGCAGACCTCTATCTGTATTCCAAAAATGTAAATCCATGAAGGACTGCAACTGTGTGTGTGTGTGTGCTTGTTACTTAATGTAGATTAGCCCTGAGATGTAATTGTGGATCAACGCTTTTATGCAGGCTCCATGCTGCCTTATGTTTCACATTTGCCTTACAGCATCCCCATGTGAAAATTGCCACAATTATAAAATGCATTTGCCACATCAGAAAGAAGCCTTAGTTATTCATATTAACTTTGCCAGGGCAATCTTACGACCAGAAATCCTTCTGGATAGTCAGTCCTTGACATTTACTCTCTCCCACCATGTGTGCCATGCACATACTCTTATTTTGCTGGCTTTGGAAGTGTGTTTTTCATGCAAAACATGATGACGTCCGCAGTTGTCGTTTTGCATGTGGGTGCTCCCTACCATTCAAACTTGCATATTCAAAAGCCAGTGATATGATCCAGTGATATGCTTTGACTCAGACCAACACGGCTACCTACCTGTAACATGCTCCAGTTTCTTATACTGAAATGTGCTACCTACCTTTCAAAAGAAAGAAACTAAATACAGTAGGTTCTAAATGGTTCAGATTCTTTTAAAATAATACAATCTGATTTTTTTAAAAAAAGGCTGCAGACAGTTCCTAAAAAGTGGTTAGTGTTTACCAAGCAAGTGCTGCATTAACCCTTGGCCAACCCAGAAGTGGATTGGGTTGTTCTACAATCATGCGCACACTCTCACATGCGCACACCAGATGTCATCAGCACACAGGCAGAGAGCGAGGAGGGGTGGGGGATAATTGCCACCTCTGAGCTAATCAAATGCTCAATCTTATGACCAGGAAGAGGTGGTCTTCCTGGAAGAACTGCTCCCTGCCTTGCAGGCCTTTTTTCACCTGGCCCGGGAGGGTTGGGCTCTGACTGACTCCAGCTACAAAAGCTGAGGTTGCTGAACAGATTCTTGGGTTGGGGTGTTTTTGGGAGAGCAGGGTTGTTCCCATTTTTATATTGTTCAGATCTTTAGATTATGATTCATGTGGAAATTGTTTGATGTGGTTGTGTACTTTTGGCTGTTTTATTTATTGCTTATGACTACTTTAGGTGTAGGGGACGCAGGTGGCGCTGTGGGTTAAACCACAGAGCCTAGGGCTTGCTGATCAGAAGGTCGGCGGTTCGAATCCCTGTGATGGGGTGAGCTCCCGTTGCTTGGTCCCAGCTCCTGCCAACCTAGCAGTTCGAAAGCACGTCAAAATGCAAGTAGATAAATAGGAACCGCTACAGCGGGAAGGTAAACAGCGTTTCCATGTGCTGCTCTGGTTTGCCAGAAGCGGCTTTGTCATGCTGGCCACATGACCTGGAAGCTATACGCCGGCTCCCTCGGCCAATAATGCGAGATGAGCGCGCAACCCCAGAGTCGGTCACGACTGGACCTAATGGTCAGGGGTCCCTTTACCTTTACCTTTACTTTAGGTAAGTTTGTAATTATGGAAAAAAAACCATGTTGTAATCTGCCTTGAGAATAGTTTTAACTATGGGAAGGCGGCGTAAATTAAAATTATGCATGTATCTAGATCAGGATGATGTGCTTTGCCCACCCCAGAATTGTGTGCACTTTTTTTTTTTAAAGGTTGCCGCTGCCAAAATCACTAGAGTGGCATAGAGCACATCAATACCCCAAATGAGGAGTTAGCTACCTTTGCACCAAGAAACAAATCCCATTGAAGTCAGTGGGGCATACAGAATTGTACTACAGTATTAACCAAGTGAAACTTAAACACGGCACTAAGAAGCAGCTGTGTTATTCTTTTAATCCTGTCACCAAAAATAGGCACTTTGCAAGTGCATCTCTAGACATTCTGCTTTCCCTAGCACATGCTAAACTGCGCAAACTCCTGCATGGCTTGTGCACATCTGAAATGCACAGTCCGTTTACGCTGCTTTTTAACCAGTGCTATTTTTCTTGAAAAATAGGTCTTGGAGCTCATCTCTCTTGTTCTCTTAGAATGGCAATGACGCCCACCTAAGAGGTGCTGGAGCTGAGCTCCATCTGGGGGGGGAGAGAAAGCCCCTTTAAAAATAATGTTTATATTAGCTAGGTTTTGCTCATTACAGGGAGGTTCTATAAGCTCAGTCGGTAGAGCACGAGGCTCCCAGTTTCGGGGTTGTAAGTTCGAGCCCCAAATCTATACAATTTAATATTTCTTCGTTTTACTTTGAAGTACTGTAACTCCAAGTGGCTTCAGTGGGACTTATTGTTGGGTGGCATGCACATAGGACTGCGGCCTTCATAGCCCCTCAAAAGCAAGTCCCATTGAACTGAATGGCCCTCAGTCAAGATCTGGCCTAAACCGCTCTTGTTACAGGGTAATAACAGACAGGCTAAGGGCAACATTTCCTGCCACGTCAGGCCAGGGGTGCCAACTTGAATAAAATATGGCGGGTGTGGGGGGGTGGCAGACAGTGCCAGATTACCAAATAGGCAGAGTAGGCTTCAGCCTATGGGCCCCATGCCTTTCAGGGGCCCCTCGAAACGGATCAAAATAATATTGTGTAATAAAATTGGTGAGTTAAAATGGTTGCTTGGTAAAAATAAAAAACGTATTAGGAGATCATTTGCGGGTAACATGCTGTGCATTTTAAATTACACGTTGAAAGAAAATTATATGAAAATTATGTACCGTTGATATTTAACTCCTAGTAAATTAGCAAAAATTGATAAAACGGGGTCAAATGTATGCTGGAAATGCAAGGAAAAAGAAGGCACCTTTTATCATATGTGGTGGGAATGTAAGGTAGTAAAATAATTTTGGGAAATGATATATAATGAGCTGGAAAAAATGTTTAAAATAACATATTCTTTTTAAAAAAACAACCCGAAACCCTTCTTTTAGGAATTCTGGGTGCCAAAATCCCAAGGGAGCAGAAAAGATTATTTATGTATGTGACCACGGCTGTGCGGATGTTATTGGCCCAGAGATCTTTCTTCTCCCTACCAGAGAAGAAAGGCAGATCAATTGATGGACTTTGCCAAAATGGCAGAAATGACCAGAAGAATCAGAAATCAGAAAGCTTAAAATTTTAATAAGGAAGGGGGGAATTATAACTTACTGTATCTTAAAAACTTACTGTATTTTAAGTTATAAAAATTATAACTTACTGTATCTAAAAATAACTTACTGTATCCAATCGTAGGATTGGAATGTCACTTGTAGTTTAATGGCGAATTTTGGACACAATGAAGTGGTAAAAGATTTTGGATTATCATAAAAGATGCAGGAGGAAATGATTAACTATTAACTCTTCCACAAAGAGGAAGAGGGAGGTCCATGAGATTATTTGGTAACTTGTTTTTATGTGGTATGCTGGATATGTGACTGTAAAATCTTAATCTGAAAAATCAAATAAATAAATTTATTTTAAAAAGGAGACCATTTGCAGGCGGGGCCCACAATATTTCGACTACCTAGGGGGGCCTCCACAGGGTTTAATCCGGTACTATCCCCAGGTAAGCCCTGCCCCAAAAGATGTGGCTCACACAACACACACAATTTGAATGGCAATGCTTATCAACTTTTTTGGGGGGGTGGGGTGGGGGTGGATTCAAATATTCCATAAGGGAGCTCGCCCCGTAGAAGTCGGGGCAAAAACTTTGAGGCGAACAGAGGACGCCAGTTCAGGGCTTGGCGCGCGCGCGCTACCGGGTGTCTCCTTCCCTTCCAGCCAGCCCGCGCCCCACGCCCCCCCTCCAGGGACCTGGCTGCCTCAGGCCTCGCCCCCTCCCCGCGCGCCCAGCTCCTTAGCTCTGCCCCCTGGAGTCCCGACGACGCGCTTCCTCACAGGCGCCGCACAAAAACCGCCGCTTCCCCCTCAGGCGCTTCGTCCCGGGGCTGTTGCCGAGCAGTGCCGCCGCCGCCGCCTCGCGCAATTCCCCTCAGGCGGGCAAAGCGGGCGGCACCGAGTCCGGAGCGGGCTGGCCTGACTTTGCGGGGAGCAGCGGCGGCGGCGCCCTGGCTCGGGCAGCGGCCCTCCTCCGGGAGCCGAGGCGACGATGGATCAGCAGCAGCCGAACCACGAGCCGCACCGCCACCCGGCGCAGGAGCGCTCGCGCTCGCACACCGTCACCACCACCGCCAGCAGCTCCTTCACGGCCAACTGGTCGTCCGCTTCCAGCACGCTCGCCTACGACCGCGAGTTCCTGAGGACGCTGCCCGGGATCCTCATGGTGGCCGAGATTGTAAGTAGCCCAAGCGGAGGAGCAGCAGCAGCAGCGCAGCGCGTCTCGCTTGCTCCCGAGGAAACGTGCGCCGCGCAGGAGGAGCTGCTGCCGCCACAGCCCGCACTCGCTGGGGCCGATCTTTGGCTGCACAACCCGGAGCTCCCCGTTTATCCGGGAGGGAGCCCCATTGAATTCAATAGCGCTTACTTCCGAGTAGACACGGTTGCGATTTCCGCTCTTCTTTTTGTCCACATCCCCTTCGCCAGTGCATCTCTCTCTCTTTAAAAAAAAAATATTTTTATTAGTTTCCCAAATTAAAACAAATATATCCAAATTATTAAATTTAATACAATTAAAAAATAATTATTATAATTAGGTTTCCGCTCCTGTTACAAACATGTGTCCAAATGCTTCCTGATGTTGCCACTTCATTCTTCTAGCGCCAATGCAGAACTCTTCCCTCCCTCCCGCCCCCAGGGCAGGTGTAAAGTAGAAAATGCAATAAAATCAAATATCTGAAGCCTCTCTCGCATGGAATTGGCTCCGTCCCAGGAGTGTTTTGGAACGGGATGTGTTTATAAAATAAAGCTGGGGTGCAAGGGAGAGAGATCCATCACTTCCTTTGGAATAGTTCATAGAATCCAAGTGCGAAGGTGTGAATCCTAGTCCAAGTGTGAATCCTAGTCCAACCCCCTGCAACGCAGGAATATTTTCGCCCAATGTGGGGCTCGAATCCATAACCCTGAGATTAAGAGTTTCATGCTCTGCCGACTGAGTTATCGAGGTGTGTGGCTTTTAGTGGATGGGGAAGAGAGAAGAAGATGACTTTATACATGCTCAGAGGCACGCCCATTGCTTTAAGAGTGCCAAGACTTCAGCATTGTAAGCTAGCTAGTCAAAAAACCCTGCACCAATTAATAAGAACTGATTTAGATATAACTGAACAGGTGTAACGCTTGTTTGGAGATACCATTTGCGATGTGGAAATAGGATACGACTCCCTGGGTGTTTATTCATTGTAACTTTTTGTTGTGAGCAACCTCCTAAAGGGAAGAACTAGAAGAATGCAGGGGTGGGAGAAGGAGCAGGATCATTTTAACTACTAAGGGACCTCAATTCCTTAATTTTGTTATGAGATATCTGGAAGATACAGGAGTAATACAGACGGTTGCTTTCAAATCTACCAAAGAACAGTTTCGTCTCCCCATTTCTGTTTCTTACCTGAGCTTTTGCTCTGTGCTTGTTCTCCACTGAAGGTTCTTAACACATCTTTCCCAACTTGTTGCAAATTCATTCGAGCCTGACAGATCACTTGGGCAGCAGAGAGTTATACAAAGAACCTATGCCCTGGAGTAAGGGGAGGGGGCTCATTTTCCCCAGCTATCTGAATAATAGGCTTTTTCGGAAGCTTCTTCAGGCCATTTCCTCTGGTTGTTTTTTTGTTGTTGCTGAAATGGAGGTGCTAAAGTGGTTGTAGGCTGGGCAGGTTATTGTTTCCCTTAATAGGTCACCTGAGGCAAGATTAGAATCCTGGAGTCAGGTGAATCCTGAATAACTCAAGCTGGGCTGGCTGGGCACATTCACAACAGTTTTATCTCCTGTAAGCACTTCAGTACCGATGGTCAGAATGGCATTCTGTTAAGCCTTTGTAGTGAAGAGGAAGAAAGCTGCTCAGGAATGTGCCTAACAGCCTAGATATCCACTCCCAAGAATGTGTGCTGTAGGGGAGCCCAGAGATGGGAGCCCAGAGGTGTCTTGAACAACTCCCATTATCAAGATAAAAAAATTCCTTCAGTAGCACCTTAAAGACCAACTAAGTTTTTATTTTGGTATGAGCTTTCGTGTGCATGCACACTTCTTCAGATACACTGAAACAGAAGTCACCAGACCCTTATGTATATTCAGAGGGTGGGGTGATGGGAATGGGTGATGGGCTGATAGGAGTGGTAAACCTGCTGATGACTGTTAACGACTGTTAATGACTGCAATTGGTCTTGCGGGGGGGGGGGCAAGGGCTGAGGTGCTAAGGAAAGCTTGATCATGTATAATGGGATAAGAATCCTATGTCTTTGTTCATTCCAGGTGGCTCCATGGTTTTAAGCTTGGTGATAAGTTGCAATTCAGCAACTTCTCTTTCCAGTCTGTTTCTGAAATTTTTCTGTAATAAAACAGCTGCTTTGAGATCTTGTATAGAATGTCCTGGGAGATTTAAGTGTTCTCCTACTGGTTTCTCTGTCTTGTGGTTCCTGATGTCAGATTTGTGTCCATTTATCCTTTGGCGTAGGGTTTGGCCTGTTTGTCCAATATAGAGAGCTGAAGGGCACTGTTGGCATTTGATGGCATACACAATGTTAGAAGATGAGCAATTAAATAGTCCTGAGATGGTATGTTGGATGTTGTTGGGGCCTGTAATGGTGTTGTCCGGGTGTATGTGGCAGCAAAGTTGACATCTGGGTTTATTGCAGGCTCTGGTACCAGTGTCCATGTTAAGTCTGGTGGTTGTATTATTGTGGGTGAGGAGTTGTTTAAGATTGGGTGGTTGTCTGTAGGCAATGAAAGGTCTTCCTCCCAGAGCTTGAGAAAGAGAGCTGTCATTGTCCAGGAGAGGTTGTAGATCTCTGATGATTCATTGTACTGTTTTAACTTGGGAGCTGTATGTGATAACTAGTGGTGTTCTGTTATTTTCTTTTTTGAGGTCTGTCTTGCAGCAGGTTCTCTCTAGGTATCAGTCTGGCTCTGTTGATCTGTTGTTTAACTTCATCAGGTGGATATTTTAGTTCTAAAAAGGTTTGCTGTAGATCTCTTAGGTGAGATTCTCTGTCTGTAGAGTTGGAAAGGATGCGGTTGTAGCGTAGGGCCTGGCTGTATACGATGGATTGTTTGGTATGTTAGCTAGAAGCATGTAGATATGTTTGTCGGTCAGTTGGTTTTCGGTATAAGGTTGTGTCTATACGTCCATCCTGTATTTTTATAGTAGTGTCGTATAATATTATATAGTACTGTGATCTAATCCACTGAGCCTCTTGGGCTTGGAGGTTGGCGGTTCAAATCCCCACGACGGGGTGAGCTCCTGTTGCTCTGTCCCAAATCCTGCCAATCTAGCAGTTCGAAAGCACACCAGTGCAAATAATAAATAGGTACCACTGCGGCGGAAAGATAAATGGTGTTTCCATGCACCCTGGTTTCCATCACGATGTCCCATTGCACCAGAATGGATTCTGTTCCTATCCAAAGATCAGCAATCCTATTACTCAAGGGCATTTCTTTCTTTTCTGGATCGAGTCAGTCTCATTCTCAGTTCTAGCACTGTACAGATATACCCAAGATGGCATACATGGTTTAAGCAACTGAAACAAAATGAAACAGCCCTCAGATTGCATTGATAAATATCCTGAAAACACATTGATAAAAATAGCAGCAACCAAAGCACATCATCTGATACACAAACTAAAAAAAAATGCATCCTGAAATAAAATAATTCTTCTTGAAAGGTTCATGGGATTTGCAGGTAACTCTAATTTTATTATTGCTGATTTTTCATCTTTTTCAAGTGCTAATTACCTTCGCTGCTGGGAAGGTGTTTGAAACTCTGGCTTTGTTTTGCACTAAAGCAGTTGGTGACGCGGGTGGCGCTGTGGGTTAAACCACAGAGCCTAGGGCTTGCCAATCAGAAGGTTGGCGGTTCGAATCCCCGCAATGGGGTGAGCTCCCATTGCTCAGTCCCAGCTCCTGCCAACCTAGCAGTTCAAAAGCATGTCAAAGTGCACGTAGATAAATAGGTGCCGCTACAGCGGGAAGGTAAACGGCGTTTCCGTGTGCTGCTCTGGTTCTCCAGAAGCGGCTTTGTCATGCTGGCCAATAACACGAGATGAGCGCCGCAACCCCAGAATTGGTCACGACTGGACCTAATGGTCAGGGGTCCCTTTACCTTTACCTAGTTGGTGCAAAAGGTTGAAGCACAGTATCTTTTTTGAGGACCACGTTGAAGGCAGCATAACTTTTGGTTTGGTTTCAGCATGCCTGAAAGGGCTGCTTAAAGCCCAATATTTTATTTCTTTAGAATAAATAAATGCATTTTATCTGCAATGGTATCAAGAATGCTCCTGCGGGGGAAATGTTACTGCATGGGAACGCCATGTGAGTCTGAAGATCTGCCCACATAGATCAAGGAGTAACTGTTCTGTTCTGTTTTTGTCCTGGGCCTTTGTTTATTTACACATCCAGAACCTCTCTTCTAAAGCCTGTTCCATAGTGTACTCAAGAGGCAGTGCTCTCTCTCTTGCCACACTTATTAGCTGCCACGCCTTCAGTGCTGTGTTCTGCCAAAGTTCCTGAAAATTATTAGAGAGACCAGGGTGCTTTTTGTTTGAATGTTTTCAACAAATACTTCCGACACCTCGCTACGCAAAACAGAAACATTCAAAACAGCAGAAAATGCTGTTATTTGCAAACAGCGATCCATAAGCTAGTTAAGTCAGGCTATGTAAATATAAAGTCGGAAACATTCCTGCTATGTTCTTGACCGTTGGTGCTTCAGCTCATTAGAAAGAGTGCTGTGTGTGTGTTTTGGGTGCCCACCCCTAGCACAAATTAATTTTAAGTGGTTAATGATTAGGGGACCAAAAACCCTTTGTTCTGCTCCTCTCTCTTTGCAAGTCCTCCTTTATACATTTTATGAATTGTTCTACTTGACTGTTTGGCTTTGATGATGTAAATAGGCTGTTTGCTTGATCACATATACCTTGACGCCATGGGAGTGGAAAGCTGCTGTTGGCTTTGCAGATAAAACAATGGATTGGTGGAATGCTCAGCTCACTTCCTCATGGCTTCCAAGCAAAAGCGGTCTGATAGGAAACAGAGGCATTTTAGAACTTTGGGAATAGGGCGGGTGAAGAACTCTGTTACAAAATGTTGACTAAATCTGCAGTTCTTATGCCACGCAACCAGGGAACAAGTCTTGATAGAATTTACTTCTGAGTAGCCATGAACCGGATTGCACTGTAATATGTGCTATTAGCTGTAAGGTGTATTTATAGCCAGGGCTGTGTGTGTTTGTGTGTGTGTGTCCATGTGTGTGTCCGTCCCTCTTCCTCATCAAGTACACCTTTAAAATAGTTCATATACCAAGCTTTGTTGTTTTGTACTGTATTCCCCAAAACAGTCTTCTTCAAAGCGTTCTCCTAACTTGCAGCTGAATTCTCAAAGTTGCTTTCCTCTTCTTTCATAAAACTGTTGTTGTTGTTGTTTGCAGGTAGTTATTATTCATATTTGCAGCACGTAGTGGCTGCAATCTATAGGAATTGTTAGCAGTATTTTGATTAAGTCTGTGGGATTCTTTTGGAGCAGGAGTCCCATCTTCGCTGATTTGGTTATTTCGCATAGCTGCTTCAAAGGAAATAATCGGAAACGGATGGGTAAAAATTCTCCATGATAATTACGGCAACAACAACAAATAATAACAATAGCAACAACACACATTTGATTCCTTGCAGCAAAATAGAAAATAGTTACAGACATATGAGAGGGACAGTTGCCCTGAAATTTTGAGATAGCTCATTTGATAGATCATGTGACTCAGGATCATGGGTTCGAGTCACAAGTTGGGAAAAAAGAATCTGGCATTGAAGGGGGTTGGACTAGATAGCCCTCGTGGTCCCTTCCAACTCTACAATTCTATGATTCCATGCCAGTGTTTATGGTCACCTTCACTATGCTCTTTCTTGCAATTATTGCCTATCTCTTGTAAAGGATGGAACCATACACCAAGCTCCCTTCTGCAACACCATTCCTCTAGGTCATTGCCGGTCCAATTTTTCATACCAAGTGGGCTGCAAGAGTACTTCAACATGGAATTCATAGCCGGGGCTCTGTGTGTGTGTGCGTGTCCCTCTTCCTCGTCAAGTACACCTTTAAAATAGTGCCTTATTGCACGGGGAAGAGAGTGAAGCCCAAAGGGAAGAAGGTGTGAGAGCCTAGAGCCCTCCTACCTTCTTCCCAAAGCTGGAAAAGTTCTAACTAGACTTTGGCAAAGAGACAGGACGACTCTGGGACCCTGTTAGAGACCTCATGCCACCTTCTCAAAGCCCAGGAGGGCTGTTGGTGGGGAAGGGGGGTATCAGATGTTGCTGAGAGTGCCAAAAAAGACCTTGAGTGGTGTTTTGTTTGGTGCCATTATTGTACCTTTAGAAACATGTTGTTATCTTCTTTGTTAAAAGAGTGAAAGTTAATATAGAGCTAAGAGCAGTGTTCGAAATTTGCCAGGTGCCAGCTACATTTTGCACCTGGCTATTGGCCGCTCGTGGCCAAGTGAAGATGCCTGGGCATCCCTGCCTTCTGGAGGTGTCATACCTGAGGATCCTTGGATCCGGACTGTTTTCACACACTAATACCCCATCCTGTAGAATTCTACCAGTTATATTTTATCTGCACAATTGGAATGAATTTCAGGAACCCAAAAGTCGTGTTTTTCAATACAGTGCCGGTTTAAGTACACAATTAGTTCCAGAAGTCTGTACTCAACCTGAAGCGTACTTAACCTGAAGCGAACTTTCCGATTGAAAGTAATGGAAAGTGCATTAATCCGTTCCAGACGGTCCGCGGAGTACTTAAACTGAAGCGTACGTAACCTGAAGCAAACTTTCCCATTGAAAGTAATGAAAAGTGCATTAATCCGTTCCAGATGGGTCCATGGAGTACTCAACCTGAAGCGTACTTAACCCGAAGTATGAGTGTAATTGGTTCAGGAAGGCCATACTTAACCTGAAGCGTACTTAACCTGAAGCGAACTTTCCCATTGAAAGTAATGGAAAGTGAATTAATCCATTCCAGATGGGTCCGCGGAGTACCTAAACTGAAAGTACTCAAACTGAAGCATACTTAAACTGAGGTTATGACACTATGGCTTTCGAGCAGCCTTGCCCCAAAATGGCAACTAGGCATTCCGTTTTGGTGGCTGCAACCCTGGTTTATGGAGCCATTTGGCTCCTAGCTTACACACCTGAGTTTCTAACACTGGCTAAGTGTAAAAATATTTTGTTTTATTTTAAAATTGGATCATTGCCACTGAACGCAAACTAGGGATTATTCTGAGGGCAGGGACTGTTTTACTCCTGATTTTTGTAATAAACTCTGGGGGCCTTTTGGGTAAATGATTTGAATACTATACATAGGGCAAGCTCTCTCCATCCCTCTGTCTGTTCCCATAAAGCTTCCCTTGTTTATTTTTTCCTGTCATGCAGGTGGTGCCCTCATAAGGCATTATGTTTGTTTTTCCAGTAATCTTATGATTAAATAATGAGACACTTCCAAGCTGTTACAGATCCTGTTGCAGAATGTTCAGGTTGCCAAGGATGTGGTCCATGTGTTTACTTTCTTGACAGGACGTTTGAGAGGACACACATTTTACTAGTAAGCTGAATGTTCAGAGGCTACCAGAACCTGACTGTAGAATTGTTACAGGAAAAAGCAGAAGCTGAGGCTGCAGATTGACTAATTTCTTGCCAATGATTGCATTGGAGTTCCATGTACTACACTTTTTAATGTGGAATTTTGAGACAAATTTTTCTTATCTCAAAAGGGGAAATATTTAATGGCATTTTGTGTGAAATTATGTGCCTTTTGCAAATCCTGGCCTGTCTGGTTTTTGTGGACCTCTCTAGGGGGGGTGCATGAGGGCAACTGAACTATTTCACTTGGCACAAAAGGGCAAATAGCTGCAAATAGCTGCAACTCGGTGGCGCTGTGGGTTAAACCACAGAGCCTAGGGCTTGTCGATCAGAAGGTCAGCGGTTTGAATCCCCATGACAGGGTGAGCTCCTGTTGCTCGGTCCCAGCTCCAGCCAACCTAGCAGTTCGAAAGCACCTCAAAGTGCAAGTAGATAAATAGCGTGTTTCCCACATTTTAAGACACCGTCTTATATTTATTTTACTCAAGAAAATAAGCCTATGGCTTATTTTCAGGGGGTGTCTTTTTTTTAAAAAAAATTATTATTACTGTAAGTACCCCTCCTTACCGCGGCCAGCATTACTGCTGCTGGGTCCCGCTGGCTCAGGGCGCATAGCAAGGAGGACGCCTCTGGCCAAAAGTTTAGGTGGGGGGGTGTCAGGAAGTTCCATTTGGCGGGGGGGGGGGAGTTGGAGGCACAATATTCCTCCATTGCAGGGCCTTTGTTGTCCCTTCCAATTCCACAATTCTGTGAAACCGGAGGACATCATCGACAATGGTGGCATATGACAAAGGCGACCCTAAGCAAACCAAGCCGAGAACGGATGGCACAGGCAGAAAAGTCCCTCCTCCCCCAACGCCGTGGTGGACCTGCTGGCGGTGCTGAGCGGGGGGCCGAGGCTGTAGAGCATGGCTCACGCAGGTGGCTGGAGCGGGAGTGCAGGGGCTGCCGTGGGGCTGAGTTGCACCATGCGGGCGTTGCTGCTGGCGTTGCTGCTGAGGCTGGCGCTGGTGGGGGACATGCCTGTATCACGTTGGCGCTGGTGGGGGACATGCCTGTATCCGCGACGGTGGCGCTGGCCGGCTCGGCGCGCTGCGCTCAGCTGTTGCTGCTGCTGCGCTGCGTGGAACACCGGGTCGAGGAGCCAGTCTGCAGAGTTAGCGTCCAGCAGCACCGCACGGAGCATCGCCTCCTCAATCCAGCACGGTGCTGCTGGGCGCTGACTCTGCAGACAGGCACCTCAATCCGGTGCTCCGCGCAGCGCTGATCAGCGCCGACCCGGCAGGTCGCCGGATCAAGGAAGCAGCCTGCTGGGTCGGTGCCCAGCACCGGATCGAGGAAGCTTCCAGGGTGGTGGGAAAGAAAGAGGGAAAAGGTGTGGGTGGGGAGAGAAAATGCGCAAGTCCTCTCCCCTTTCTTTCCTGCTTAGCTGGCTTGAGGGCAGGGCGAAGCAATCGCGCCGACATCTCTAATGACAGAACAGCCGTTTTCTCTCCCCACCGACACCTTTCCCCTCTTTCTTTCCCCCCTCCCACCACCCTGGAAAGCGACGGAGGCGAGGATCAATTGCTTTGGACCGGGGGTTGCCATTTTACAGACAACGTGAAAAGAAAAATGAGGCAACAAGCCTGGTCAGAGGCGTCTCCCTCCCTCCAACTCCCCCCCGCCAAATGGAACTTCCCGACACCCCCCCCCCCTTAAAGTTTTGGCCAGAGGCGTCCTCGGGCCCCGTTCCCACCGTCGCTGCTGGGCGCCGACCCTGCAGGTAGACCTATGTCTTATTTTCGGGGTATGTCTTATATTTTTAAAATCTTAAAAATCCTGCCATGGCTTACTTTATGACTACGGCTTAAAAAAGGGGAAACACGGTAGGTACCGCTCCGGTGGGTAGGTAAACGGCGTTTGCGTGTGCTGCTCCGGTTCGCCAGAAGTGGCTTAGTCATGCTGGCCACATGACCTGGAAGCTGTACGCTGGCTCCCTCGGCCAATAACGCGAGATGAGCGCCGCAAGCACAGAGTTGCTCACGACTGGACCTAATGGTCAGGGGTCCCTTTACCTTTACCTTCCAGCAGTGAAACTAGTGTTTCAGCCATACTAGTTTTTCACCTCCAAACCAGTTTTATTGCTGAATGTCAACTGCAGATTTTACTTCCCAAGAAGATCTAGCAACAGAGTCTTGAGGACATCGATCTCCTGATTGCATCTGTCCTATACACTTAAGGTCACTTCATTTTAGAAACCTTTGTTTTATATACACTAAAAGTGGGGAGGGGAGCGAAGTACTCCGTGAATATTTGACTCAGCACCTACTCTTCCTGTTCAGGTAAAATTCCCTGTGTAGTCAAATTTCAAAAGGTAGCAGATCTGTAAATTTTGTCTGAGTTGTTTGTTTCTTTTCTTAACAAGGTGGCTATTGGGTGGTCTTTTAAAAGAAGTTACATGGTTATTATCTTTTCTTCATAATGAATACAGTAATCAGAACTCTACGTGAGCGTGTTCCATGTTGTGTTTTTGTTTGCGTGTGTCCATACATGATAGGTTGCTTTGAAAATGTACCATTATTTTAAACTCTGTCTCCTGACAGACCTACAACTGTCCAGTATGTTTCCTTGAGAAATATAATTTGCTGTGCTTTATTGTGGGGTGTTTTTTTTGGGTGTGTGTGTGTGATAAAAGCAGGGGATTGGTGGTGTCAAAGACAGAAAAAATGAAAGGTGACACATGGAATGACACATCAAGAAAATGATGGAGAGATTGATTTGGATTGAATGAAGAGCTAATGAAACAAAAAACACCAAGCCAGCAATGTGTACTCAGTGCTCATATGGAGGAAATTCTCTGGTCTTTAAAAAAAAAGTGCGTGTGAACAACCCCTGACTTGCAGCGCAAACCTATGCAAGCTTACTTAAAGGTAAGCCCCAGTGTGTTCAGTGAGATTTACTCCTAAGCAGTGCTATTTTTTCTGGGAAAAGACATGCTGGAACTCACCATGAATGCTTCCCTTGTTCTCTTAAAATAGCAATGGCGCCCACCTGAGAGGTGCGGGGACTCGGTTCAAGTGAGTTTCGGCTGAAAATTTAAGCCCTGCTCCTAAGTAAATGTGTAGTCTTAAAGTATTCTTCCTATTTAGTTTTCGGCTTCAGTCATATGCAGGTAGAGGTTGCTATATCTGAAACTAGCAAATGTCAGTGTGATGGATAATCCATCCTTCGATACGCATGACTTGAGACCATAGAGACAGAAAGCAGAAATAAATGAACAGTTGTTCTTAATACATTTTGTGAATCGGCACCTGTGATTGTTTGCGAAGGGGCCCCCTCCTCAAGCCGTCTATTGAACAATCGGTGCCATATAATTGTGAATGACTAGTTTAATTATTAAAGGACACATAACCGCAAAACATGTTGCTACGTATAACTGTACTTGTATAACTGTGTGCATAACTTGCTCAGTCAAGTGAATTGTACAGCAGTTAAGGTTACAAATCTCACAAAGTTGCTCCTTGTCTTGGATCCCTGAGAAAGACGTTTCTGAATTCCTATCTGCTGATTAATCAAGACATTTTAGCCAAAGGTAAAACCTACCTAGCTCTTTAGAGATACTCATAAGCACGGGGCATATAAAGTAGCTAGATCTCTTGGCCCTTTCTGTGCCTTCTTGTAATTATTATTATTATTATTATTATTATTATTATTATTATTATTATTTGCTGCAACTGCACAGTGTTGATTAGATTTAATGCAGTAAATGCATTAAATGTACCAGAGGTACCTATGCATATAAAGTTGTACTTAAAATTTTGTTTTGTACATGCAAATTATTATTATTATTATTATTATTATTATTATTATTATTATTACAAATTGCTTCAAAGTGCACAGTGTTTGTGAGATTCCAGCTATCTACCTGTGCAGTAAATGCATAGGTACCAGAGGTAACTATGCATATAAATTTGTACATACAAATGCAAAATAGCATCATGAGCTGTGTGCCCTAACTCTTTCACCTATCGGCGGTTCGAATCCCTGCGATGGGGTGAGCTCCCATTGGTTGGTCCCTGCTCCTGCCAACCTAGCAGTTCGAAAGCACGTCAAAGTTCAAGTAGATACACTTGCACTTGTACAGCGGGAAGGTAAACAGCATTTCCGTGTGCTGTTCGGGTTCGCCAGAAGCGGCTTTGTCATGCTGGCCACATGACCTGGAAGCTGTACGCCGGCTCCCACGGCCAATAAATCGAGATGAGTGCTGCAACCCCAGAGTCAGTCACGACTGGACCTAATGGTCAGGGGTCCCTTTACCTTTAAGGCAATGTTGTTCTACAATAACGACTGGATACAAATTCATTATTCCAGTGGGTAACAATTATGATATGCAACAAAAGCACAGGAAGTCTTTTGACACCTGGAAATTTATATTTAAAAAAATCTTGTAGGATGGGCTTCCATGGGCCAGAGCCCACTTCATTAAAAACACTAAAGTCTTGCCCATAGTCAGCAGATCGTCTGCATGGAAAATGATGGGATAGGGAGCAAAATGCTATTACAAAGCGAGACCAGAGGGCCTAACAACCCTAGAGTTAGTAGCAGATGTGTCAAAGTATTTAGAGTACTAAGGACACGGAGAATCAGTCAAAAAGAGTAAAGGTCCCAGTGTGCTGAGTCTTTGCCTTCCTGTTTATAAAATATCAGCTGTTAACCCCATGATATTTTATATAAAAGGGGTAGAGGGGTAGTTTTGCTGGGGTGGCAAGGCGCGATGAAAATGGTGAGATAGGGATTGAGAGAGAAGAAGAGAGAAGGTGGCGGCAGAAAGAGGGGGCTGCCCTCCGACTGCCATCCCCATTTTTATAAGGACAAATTGCCATTACAGATTATATCAATTGATGCATGTCTAAAGCTTATTTTCCCTTTCTCTTAATAGTAGAAATGTCTAAGAGCAAGAAGTCATTGATTCTTTCACCTGTTGGGAATGATCAAACCAGACAATATGCAGTGGGTCACACAATACTTTAATGAGCTTGTTGGGGATTTATTTCTAGAATCTGGTTATCATCAGACATGACCAGACGCATTGTGCAAAACCCACTGGCCTGTCTTTTTGTCCGGCGGAAAAGGGCTGTAGGGGCAAATATTTGCAGAGCAAGATAATCTCTGGGAGGTAATGGCCCCGCTTTAGAAAGTGCCATTGTTGAGACCAGTCAAAACTCACTTCATCACTCACAAGTGATTAATGAAGCCAAATTCTTTAAGTTAGTTACATGTTGGCATTTATGTTCCCCTTATAAGATTACGTGAAGAAGTAGAGTTTCAGAGGTGATATGACTATGTACTGTCTTCTGTTTCAATGCTTGGTAAGATCTCAGAAGCCATAGGAATTTCTGGAGCAGTTTTTGAGCAGTTTGAAAGGATCACAGTGTTCATGTAACATACAGTGGTACCTCGGGTTACAAATGCTTCAGGTTACGGACTCCGCTAACCCAGAAATGGTACCTCAGGTTAAGAACTTTGCTTCAGGATGAGAGCAGAAATCGGGTGGGGGCGGCAGCGGGGCAGCAGCAGGAAGCCCCATTAGCTAAAGTGGTTAAGAACAGTTTCAGGTTAAGAATGGACCTCCGGTTAAGAACAGGTTAAGGTTAAGAACAGTTTCAGGTTAAGAATGAACCTCAGGTTAAGAACAGTTTCAGGTTAAGAATGGACCTCCGGAACGAATTAGTTCTTAACCAGAGGTACCACTGCATTGGGTCTTCCTAGCAGTAGGATAAATTAGGCAAAACAGTAAAAATGGCAAAATAAATTAGAAAAATTTACCTAGGGAAAGTTAAGCACTTCTAAGACCTTGTGGTTTCAGCAAAGCATTAAGCACATCCTTCAATTTTCCACAGGCTTAAAAAAGGGCTTTTAACTTTGCATGAATTGTGTCCTTGGTTTCTAAAACTTGTAGAATTCAGTTCTTATTTTCACAATTTTGGGCCTCTTTGGTGCAGAAGCTAGATCAGAAAATAATCAAGCAGATAAATTTTCATGGTTTCAAATTGAAATAGTAACATAAGCATTACTTTGCTGCATCAGAACATAAGAAAAACTTAATGAGGAGAGATGAAATAGGGGAGGTGCCCTTTCTCATGGCTGTTCCAAACCTTCCTCAGGAATGTACAGTAGAGTCTGAGTTCCAGGAAAGATGGGGTCATGAGGGAAAGAGACCCCCGTGTTCTAAAGCTCCCCTAAATATTTCAGAGGTACTATGGCCAACACACCTTGTGGACTTCCAAATGTTCCCCAAAACCTGGTTTACCTTTGAAAGCTTTAAAGGTTGGAAATGGGGGAAATCCTTGCATCTGCTCACTGGAAATAGTGGGGAGATAGCGGTTGTCCTCCTGCCATGACTTGGGAAGGCAGGTGACGTTTGCATGGTGGTTAATGCAAAAGCACACTTTTTTTAAAAAAAAAGGGGTGGGTTTTTGGTCATAGTTGGTATAACTAAATCCTATTGGATCAGCATAGCAATTTCAGTGCAATGATTAGAGAAAACCCTGATGGACCATCTCTGGCAAAGATCCACATAGTCAGGAAATGGGAAGTGAAGGCTGATGCCTTAACACAAATGCAAATATATTTTGCAACGCTGTAATCACAAACTGTGCTTACGGTAATTACAACTTAACCTTCTGCAACAACAACTTTTCCTTGGTCTTTCAGGCCCCAATCCAGATGAGGCAGATGAAATGCCCGAGACCAGCAAAGAGGCACCATGTTGCCTCATGTACCATCTGAGCTGTACTGTATTGCTAGAGGAAACCTCCTGTGAGTTGACTTGTGTCTGTTTGTCATAAAAACCCCTGTACAGTTCAAAGAAGAAGCAGGAAGTGAGGTTGGAGGCAACAGCATGCCTTTCTTGATCAGTGGAGCAACTGGGAGCTTTGAAATCCCACCCTTGCCTTCCCCACACCTGGTGTCTTTTGTGACATCAGGTGGTGTGTGTGTGTGTGTGTGTGTGTGTGTGTGTGTGTGTGTGTGTGTGGCAAGGCTACATTTAGTCCACGGGTCAGATGTTCCCCAGTCCCGCACTACAGGGAGATTAAATGTAACAAGAACTCAAACTTCTTATTCTGGATTTGGAACTGCAACACGGTGAAAAAAAGAAATCTTCACTCCCCCTACCATGTTGATATTTCCGCCAGCAGTTATACTGTATAAGCATCTTTGGCACCTGAGATTGTTGGTGGAAAGAAAACGGGCTGGGCAATAAAAAAACCCACCCTTTTCCAGCAATGCTATTTCTTTATTTTAGACTGCACCTCCCAACACCACTTCACAACAGAAAATATTTGTATGCCACGGTTTGTGAGCTTGGCTGTCTAAACCAGTGTTTCCCAACCTTGTGCCTCCAGATGTTTTGGGACTACAACTCCCATCATCCCTAGCTAGCAAGACGAGTGGTCAGGAATGATGGGGATTGTAGTCCGAAAACAGCTGGAGGCACAAGGTTGAGAAACACTGGTCTAAACTATATGCAGAGGTGGTGAGCACTGATTTTGAGCAAGTACAGGTTGAGCAAGTGCCTCTCCCTCTCCCCCCCCAAAAAAAACCTCCACACACTCAACACTCACAATAACTGTGGGATAAGAGAAGAAATAATTCAGGCTCTGCATAGTGTACTGTGCTGAACAATATTGGACTTGACAGTCTTGACATATAGTGGCTTTTAAATGCCAGAAAAGGTCTGCAGGTCCTGCAGTCAATGGAATTGCCTTTAGATTCTCTTGCCTTGCTTTCCTTTGGCAATTTCCCGTATCTCGGCACTGGGAACCTGCTCTGATGTGGCACTTCTTTAGCTCGTAAGTTTTCACAAGGTCCGCTGGAAGCAATTACAAAGCATTTCCATACAAACAACAATGCTAATTTACGACGTGTTCAGGTTGGAACTAAATTATGATGTTATTCTGCTTAAGAGCTGGTTTGGGGTGTTGTCGCTAGCTCCCTTATGCATTTTACTCCTCACATGAACAGTGTAACACAGGGAAACCAAAGGAGGATATGTGCTGCTTTGCAGATCTCCTTGGCTGAACAGGATGTCCAGTGAAACAGGGCGTCTAGCCGATTAAAGTTCTAAGAAGCTCATCCACCAGTGTTATGTTGTTCATGGGAGTGGAATAGGGGTGGGCAACCGTTTCATTCTGTGAAGCCATATGTGGTGCTGGGTGGGGCTTGAACTGGTGTTGGGGGGGGGGTAATATCATAGACATTCATATAGGCACACCTCCCCATTTGTGCACCATTCTCTCTTGACAAAATTACATTTCCCCAGTTTACCAAACAGCTTTTGGGCAGGCTGTGGAGAACGTAACTTTTTGTGGGTGCGTTATTATTAATATTCCACCTATCTAACAGGATTGCTCCAGCCATTCTGGGCAGCTTCCAGCAATTAAAACATTAAGCACAGTAAAATATCAAACATTTAAAACTTCCCTAAACAGGGCTGCCTTCAGATGTCTTCTAAAAGTCAGGTAGTTGTTTATTTCTTTGACATCTGATGGGAGGGTGCTCCACAGGGCGGGCATGACTACCATGAAGGCCCTCTGCCCGAGTCCCTGCAACCTCACTTCTTGCAGTGAGGGAACCGCCAGAAGGCCCTTGGACCTGGACCTCAGTGTCCGGGCTGAACGATGGGGGTGGAGACACTGGGCCAAGGCTGTTCAGGGCTGTAAAGGTCAGCACCAACACTTTGAATTGTGCTCGGAAGCATACTGGGAACCAATGTAGGACCGGTATTATTCGGCCCTGGCAGCCACCGCTTGTTCTGCGAAGCAAATATGTATTTATGGAGGCAGGCAGACACCTGACCTTATAAAAAGCTGAATGAATGAATGAATGAATGGTGTTTTGGCCGCTGTCAATACGTTGCCATTTGTTCAAGCAGATTGCTTGATGGCTGTTGTTATGGATTTTTCTACCTGTCTGATTTTAGGTGTTTAACTCTCGCTTGGTATTTTGGTCTCTCTTTTTCTGTGGTCAGCCACCTTGAGCACCCTCTGGTGGGATTGAAACTGAAAAAAGAAACAGAGAATCCTGTGTGGGTGTGTATCAAGAGAGAGAGTTCTGTGCACAGGCCTCAATTATGGCTCCTCTTTTGACCTGAAAGGAATGCGTTTTACCTCTCCAAGGACTGTGCAATAAAACGACAAACAGTGCTGGGAAAGCGGATGGGAAAAAGTGTTTGTTCCTCTCAAAATATACAAGAACTCTGTGGCATTAAACAAAGCTAAACTTTGGGAGACTCTGGACAGATGAAAGAAATTACTTTGCTCAGGGCATAGTTGAACTATAGCATTTGCTCCCAGAGGAGCCAGTGATGTCCGCCATCTTGGCTGCGTTTAGAAGAGGATTAGACAAATTCATGAAAGGTATGTGTATCGGGGCTTCTTTGCTGCCTGAGGCAGTTGGCCTTGAATACCATTTGCTGGGAATTGTAGATGGGAATAATGCTGTCCTGCTTGCGGGCTTCCCATAGGCATGTGGTTTGCCTGATCCAGCAGGCTTTTCTTATGTGTACAGTCATACCTTGGTTTAAGTACGCTTCGGTTTGAGTACTTTAAGTTTAAGTACTCTGTGGACCCATCTGGAATGGATTAATCCACTTTCCATTACTTTCAATGAGAAAGTTCGCTTCAGGTTAAGTACGCTTCAGGTTAAGTACTCCATGGACAGTCTGGAACGGATTAATCCACTTTCCATTACTTTCAATGGGAAAGTTTGCTTCAGGTTAAGTACGCTTCAGGTTAAGTACAGACTTCCGGAACCAATTGTGTACTTAAACTGAGGTACCACTGTATCCTAGAGCAATATGAAGTCCATAATTTTTAGGGTTCATCAGAATTGGCTGGAAATTTGAGTTGAGGAAAACAGGAGAGCTGGACATAGATTGGGGCTCTGCTCTGACAGGCAGTGCCCAAGTTCACGCTGCTTGTTCCATAGGCAAAATAATTTGTTTCCAAATTTGCCCATTGGGTTACAGTTTTGATGCAGCAGCAAAAAAAAAGCTAACACTATTCTAGGCGGCACCAACAGAAGGATAGCGTCCAGATCAAGGGAAGTAATAGCACCACTCTATTCTGCCTTAGTCAGACCACACTTGGAATACCGTGTCCAGTTCTGGGCACCATAATTTAAAAAGGATGTTGACAAGCTGGAACGTGTGCAAGATCAAGGGTCTGAAAACTAAGCCTTATGAAGAGTGCTTGAAGGAGCTGGGTATGTTTAGCCTGGAAAAGAGGAGACTGAGAGGAGATATGATAGCCACCTTCAAATATCTCAAGGGCTGTCACATGGAGGAGGCAGCATGTTTCTTTTCTCCTGCTCTGGAGGGTAGGACTCGAACCAGTGGCTTCATGTTACAAGAAAGGAGATTCCAATTAAACATTTGAAAAACCTTCTGACCGTAAGAGCTGTTTGGCAGTGGAACAGACTCCCACGAGAGGTGGTGGGCTCTCCTTCCATCGAGGTTTTTAAACAGAGGTAGGATGGCCATCTTTCAGGGATGCTTTAGCTGAGATTCCTGCATTGCAGGTGGTTGGACTAGATGACCCTTGGGTCCCTTCATACTCTATGATTCTATGGTGTTTGAGAAGTTAATGTTTGCACTGCTTGAAAATACTGCTTAACTGTTAAGAGAGCCTTGGTCTACCCTGAATGTGTTTTGCTCCAAATTGTCTAGAGGAGAATGTTCACGCTTCTGTTGGATTATGCAGAGTAGCTGAAAGTACTTTACTTCACAAGCATAAATGAAGGTTCCAGTCTTCTAACTTAAAAGCATCAATAGTCTTGCAGAAGGGATTTAGAATTTGTTTTTTGTTTTGTTTTTAACTTTGAGGTTGTGGATTGACTTTTGTTTTCTTGTTGCATTTATCTCACTTTTCAGTTTATGTATTCATGTTTCATTTTGCATTCAAATTGTTTTCATACTTATTTCTTGTAAGCTGCCAAGAAAACTTGTGATGCAGCATGCAAATGTCATAAATAAGATGCACAGTACAAACATTTAGAATTGTTCTTAAATGGTTTCTTTGAGAAGATGTTAATACATCTGTTGTCTGGTTGGACCATGTTTCCATTTTGTCTCTGCCTTGTTTAGATGTTCAGCTTTTATTGCAACAGGAGTCAATGCAAATTTTGTTTCTAACAAGTGTTAGGAAAAGCTTTTTCTCATGGTAAAAACAGATTCACAGAAAACAATGATGGTGCCAGCTATATATAGATGGTGTAGCAGGAAGGTGGAGATTCAAAAACAACAAAAAAGCTTGCCACTATTAATGAAGCAGATGTATACAGCATTGTTCTTTTGCAATGGTTAGAAACTCTTTAAACAAACAAACCAATGTAAATAAATCTTTGGTCAGGAGTTATTAACAGCCACTGTTAAACATTCCTCAACAGAAAAGAAACCGGGGCCAGGGGAGGGGGGGATGTCACTCAGATATTATTTAGGCATAGCACTGGCTCAGTAATACAATGGGATATTAAATCTGCAGCCATTTAAAAAAACTCTTCATTAACGGTGTATTTGCATTTAAACAATATAGCAATGTAAATAAAACCTTTTAATATTAAAGGGCAAATTTTAGGACTGAAGTAAAAAAAAACAAATCCCAGTTTCTTTTTCAAATGGAATATTTTATGCAATTGCTAACACAAAGGACATACTTTAGTATTTTACATTCCACACATTGTTTTTTTCATGTGGCATATGAAATGTTTTAAGTCTCTCATAGGTTGACAGCCTGGCCCTCATCCTGTTTAGTTGAAAGTGTAAGTCCCAGGAATTGGAATTCATTTATTTATAAACTTTTAAAATATATTGTACTGCTTTTTGGCTCTTACAAAGGGTCCCTAAAGCAGCTCATTTCAAAGCAAAAGGGAAATGGAATGAAAACAATCAAACTACTGAGAAACAGGATGAGATGTGCATCCATGTAAATGTACTTGGAAGTGAGATCAGAAAGAGGCTTCCGCAGGACCAGACATCTTTCTAGCAAAGTAGTTCTCAAACTTGTCTCTCTAGGCCAGTTTCAGAATAAAAACCTGTTCGCGGATTTGCTTTTATTGATTGCGTTCACCATTTGCTTTTATTGATATGAAATACCGTATTTGTTCGTGTATATGACACACACGCCTGTGTATAAGACGACCCCTATTTTTTGGGGACACCAAATTAAGGAAATGGGGGGAGATTGCCCAGAATTGTGAGCTTTTTTGGGGGGGTGTTGCCCAATAATAAATAAATAAATAAATAATAAAAACCACCATCTTATACACAGAAAAATTCGGTACATTGGAAAACAAAGTACCGTAAAAGCAAGTTGAAACAGTGAAGGTCTTCATTTGTTTTTGTAAGACTGCTCCCTGGTTTTATGAAGTTATGTACCCAGCTTTGAGCCAGTTGACAAGATACAGCCCCTTAATTGATAAGTTTATGGTGGAATATGGCTAGTTCTCTGCAAGCTCCTTTGTTAGTGTGGAAGACGAGGGGGATGAACCTGGCGCCAGCTTCTGAGAAAAGTTATTCCATATTTTAAAATTAGATTTGGTTGAGGAAAGAAATGCGGCATCAGAGTTGTTGGTCCATAGGAGTGCTTTTCAACCGGTGTGCCATAGCACCCTGGGGTGCCTTGAATGATGGTCAGGGGTGCCACGGGCAACACTAGCCTCTCTGCCTCTTTCTTTCCTTCCATCCCTCTTCTGATGCCCTCTCCTGTCTCTGCTTCCCAAAGGCTTGGACAGCTATTTGTTGCGGCAGTCGCTGCCCAAGGACTCCCAAGGAAAGGGGAGAGGAGGCTGAGGGAACACTCAGCAAAGGAAGGTGTTTGAAAAAGGGTGAAAGAGAGGTTACTGGCTCTGCAGGCAAGGGGTGACATAACTGGGCTCCTGAGCCCCACATGGGTGCTGCAGGAAGAATGGTAGTTGGTCAAGTGAGCCATGGACTCAAAGAGGTTGAAAACCTCTGGTTTATACCATAAGAGTTCCCACAGCTGTGACCCACATTTTGGTAGCTTACCTATTAAAAGATCTGGCTCATGAAAGTGTCTTTTCTGCCTTTTTTTGTTTCAGAACAATTACAAGGGACAGTATTTCATTTAAAAATAATAATTGCTCTTTTTAAAAAAACCACAACATTTCCCTGGTTGTATGGTTTGGGTAAGAGAGGCTTTTGCCAGTTCTCTGAGAACAGACTTGTAAGTTCCTGCCGTGTGTGTGTGTGTGTGTGTGTGTGTGTGTGTGTGTGTAGATATATAAACACATCAAAGTCAGAGCAGAATTACTTTCACTTGCTTTCCAGAACAATAGCTGTGTTGGTCTCTGGTACTGAAATAATATTTTCTCTACCCATTTGAGAGCAAATTTACCAAACCTGGTGGGGCTTACTTCTGAATAAACTTGCATAAGCCTAGGAGTTCTAATTTGAGGTTGTCATGATGAAGTTTGAAGCAGCGCATCCTTTATTTTGAATTAGTTTAATCCACAACACCTTTGTCTCTGGTTCTTCCCACCACCAGTATGCATCCCCTAACATATTGCCCTTGAGCAGGGCC
Source organism: Zootoca vivipara (assembly GCF_965207765.1). Classification (NCBI taxonomy): domain Eukaryota; kingdom Metazoa; phylum Chordata; class Lepidosauria; order Squamata; family Lacertidae; genus Zootoca; species Zootoca vivipara. The sequence continues at coordinate 14,672,923 of NC_142594.1, read as the reverse complement.
GTCTTAAGCATGCCCAGTGCTGGGCGCTGTGGTGCAACGGATCCCTCCGGCGCCCCCCCGCCCCGTTTCACAGTGCAGCGGGCGCCGTGCGCAGCGCAGCAGCCCCCGGCGTAGCTGCACTGCGCCACCTAGCCTGCCATAGGGCTGGCCCTGGGCCAGGGGGCGCTGCCTGCCCCCTGTTGCGATGCCCCTGCGTGCGGCGGAGGCGGCCCCAGGCCCACGCGCCTCTGGAAAGCGGCCTGAAGCCGCTGAACAGCGGAGGCGCACCTGGGACAGCCTCAGCCGCGCCTCTCAGCGGGCGCAGCAGCGCCCCTGGGGGACTGGCGGTCTGGCGCCCCACGCCACCGGAGACGGGCCTAGAGCCGGCCCTGCTCTTGAGGGAATGTAGCCCTCAAGAAAAAATACTTCTTGATCCTGCAGTAGAGTTTTAGCTGTATTAACTGCTAGTGACCCAGGTGGCGCTGTGGTTAAACCACTGAGCCTAGGGCTTGCTGATCAGAAGGTCAGCGGTTCGAATCCCTGTGACAGGGTGAGCTCCCGTTGCTTGGTCCCAGCTCCTGCCAACCTAGCAGTTCGAAAGCACGTCAAAATGCAAGTAGATAAATAGGAACCGCTACAGCGGGAAGGTAAACGGCGTTTCCGTGCACTGCTCTGGTTCGCCAGAAGTGGCTTTGTCATGCTGGCCACATGACCTGGAAGCTGTACGCCGGCTCCCTCGGCCAATAATGCGAGATGAGCACGCAACCCCAGAGTCGGTCACGACTGGACCTAATGGTCAGGGGTCCCTTTACCTTTAACTGCTATTGAACTCAGTTGTATTTGGACGTGTCATCAACGTAACAGCTGGAGATACTCAGAGTACCTTTGTCCAAGTGAGTTTCCATCTATTTGCATTTTGCACTACCGGTAGCTGCTGCTACTTAGGGAGTCCAGATTTTATCTGCAGTTCAGTGAAATTCAGACCCATTTGTTCTCGTGAAACCTAAGTATGCTTTGGTGTGTGCTGAAGAACAATACTGGTGCCAGTGAAGATTTCAAGGAGATTCATTTCAGCAAGGAGGATGGAAGGGGGTGGGGAGAGAGGAAAGCTGTGTTTCTTTGATCTGATTATGTCACAATTGTAAGAGAACGGAGCAGACAGTCCCTTTTGTGTAAGGTCAAGCTGAGATCCTTGCAAGGATGGAGGCCTTGGCTTTCTGATATTCTGCCAGAAGCAAACTGGGACAAGGCTTGAAGAAGGAAAACCAGAGTCTTTTCTCCCCAGTGGATCTGTGATCTTGCATTGTACTCCACTGTAGGAAACAAACATTCTTAATTGGGTACGAAAAGTACTGGAACATATAAAAAAAACCCACTAATGTGTCACAGCTTTCCATTGAGAAACAGGAATATGTTTATTATAGTTTAGAAGGGTGCATGTTAAACCAATGAAAAGTCTTCTTTGAGAAGAAAGAGCCTCCCTGGAGGTTTTTAAGCAGAGGTTGGATGGCCATCTGTTGTGGGTGCTTTAGCTGAGATTCCTGCATTGCAGGGGGTTGGACTAGATGACCCCTGGGGTCCCTTCCTACTCTATGAGTCTATGACATCTAAAAGACTTAGCAGTCTTATTGTGGCACATGCCATCCTGGGCCAGTGCCCCCTTTGACAGTTACATGACATGTCCTTAGCTGACGGGTTAGGTACAGTATAGTCATGAGTAGAAGAGTTTGGATTTGATATCCCGCTTTATCACTACCTGAAGGAGTCTCAAAGCGGCTAACATTCTCCTTTCCCTTCCTCCCCCACAACAAACACTCTGTGAGGTGGGTGGGGCTGAGAGACTTCAGAGAAGTGTGACTAGCCCAAGGTCACCCAGCAGCTGCATGTGGAGGAGTGGAGACGGAACCCGGTTCACCAGATTACAAGTCTACCGCTCTCAACCACTACACCACACTGGTACTAAGCAAAGCAGAGCAGAAAGTGGGGAGAAATTATTACAAAGTGAAGCCAGGGGGCCCGGCAAGACAATGAGGTGCATGTGTCTGTCACTTTATTATGCAGGGCATAAATGATAAGGAGAATTAGTCAAAATGAATAAAAGATCCAAACCGTGTTGGTGCAACCCACCATCCAACCAGCGATGAATTTGCAAAGCCAGATGAATATTGTGTGTACAAGTCTAGATTGAGACAATTGCTTCCTGTAGTCAGCCAGCTGCTCCCTGTCTTGAGCCCAAGTCTAACAGTGCACATGAATTCCAACTTTGGAGCTTATCTTCCTTAAATACCCTTGTGTTGAAGCACAGCTGCTTTCAAGTCTGCTACAGCATGTCATAGAATTGTAGAGTTGGAAAGGGCACGGGGGTCATCTAGTCCAAACCTCTGCAATGCTGGAATCTCAACACATCCAATTTGAATCCATACTGAACCCTGCTTAGCTCTGCAAATGTGCAAGCAGTTTTATTGCTGCACCACTAGGTTTTTGAGCTTTGCCATATGTAATGCCTGATTTTTGTCCATTTATTCTGTTGCACAAAGATGTTCCTATTTCATCAATGTATGCGTTGCTGGCAACAAAGGTTAAACAAGTGATCGCTCACAGCTATTTTTCACAATGGATCTCTGAAATATAGTCCACATGTATTTGATTATCCAAGTTCTATGTTAGAATAAAGTCCGAAAACATAAACCTTTTTGGGGTGTTTATGGGGTGGTTTTTTTGCGGGGGAGAGTTATGTGTTAACAGGATCCAACACTGCTATAACAAATCAAGGATTAGAAACTATCACACCAGCAATAGATTTGTATGCATCATATCCTTTATATGCTGTTACAAACTTGCTCTTTCCTTCATAAAGAAATATCTAGGCAGAGGTTCAAGAATAGCAGGTTTATGGACATGAAAGTTCTTTATTGTGTTACTAACTTTCTCTCCAACTTGTAATTGTGATGACTTCTGAGATCGTTCAGTAAACGAACCCTCCACCTAAGAAATGCAGAGGAGCCTATAGGATGTATTCCCATTTTATCATTGTAGTAGCTTTATGAAGCAGATTAGATCAAGAGATAGCAAGTTGCATCTTGTTGCTTCTGAAGACAGGGTGTTTCATAGATGCAATGACCTGGTGCATCTGAAACCTACTTGGCCCAACAAATGGTGACGTCCAAAACCAGGACTGCAAACCATGGTTTGCAGGAACCATGGGAAACTGTAGTTTAACCAAACAGAAAGTATCCTCTCAAGGCAGGTGTGTGAGAGAAGGGGGAGCACCTCATCTCATGACTCACTCCCATTCCAACAAACCAAAATTATTGAACTGGGGAAATTGAAATCTGTACCAGGCCATTATGTGAATGAGACCACACTCTCTTTTGGACCAGGCAAAAAATCTATGGAGGGGCTCTGGATATGCAGAATGCAAAACCCCTCCTCTGTTTGCCTGACATCACACCATGAAAGAGAGCAAGGGCACCAGTTGACATACTTACTTTCAATACTTACAAATGGTGACCAATGTCTCTTTAAAAGGGAGAAGAAAGGAAAGATTCCTCCCCACGTGTGAGGCTGGCAGTGCTTTTGATTGATGTTTCATCTGACATGGCTATGCCATCCCCTTTCCATGTAGGACTGCTCTTTTAGTTACATTGCAAATCACTTTGAGATGCCTTATGGGAAAAGATTCATAAAAGCTCTGGGATAGCTCAGTTGGTAGAATGTGAGGCTCTTAATCTCAAGGTTGTGGGTTCAAGCCCCATGTTGGGCAAAAGATTCCTGCATTGCAGGGGGTTGGACTAGATGATCATAGAGGTCCCTTCCAACTCTACCATTCTATGATTCTCTGAAATAAGGAAGGAATATTTCTAGTCCTCATCCATGACAAAAACTTTTTTTTTCCTGATAAAGATGGCCAACAAGATGTTCTTCTAGGCTCCGTGTGAGCTTTGAGGCACACTTCATTAATTTTGGTCTCAGCTTTGAGATATAATGGGTTCAGGGGTGTTTGACATTTTCAGCTGTTTCAGGAAAGCTGAACACTGTATTTTATTGAGCCTGACAAAACTCCAAAACAACATTACACTTCTTGATTAGAATTTCGAAAAGGTCAGGCTGGCTGTTGACTGATGACTTATGCTCAATCCATATCTGTATACTTGTGTGAAATACAGCATTTCCACAGTGTTAAAAATGTCTCCGGCAAATTGATTTAAATATTCACAGGCCCAGCCAGCTAAGAAAATATATGAGGCTGTAACACACACACACACACACACACACACACACACACACACACACACCACACACACACTGATCAAGAGACATCTAGGGGACTTACCAGAACAACCCATTCATTATTTACTAGTTTGGTATGTCAAAAAAGTTGACTACCACTATTAGGCAAGCCTGCCTCATAATATCCTGCTTGTCCTCTGTGTTACAAGCCCTTTGCCCCTTTCGTGGTTTGTAGAATATGTTGTGATTTCTTCTTGTCGCCTTGCTTGCTGGATTCTCAAGCCAAAAATAAATAATGAGCAGTTATTAACCTATGTAGACAGGTTACCTCTAAGCAATGGTTAAGTTAAAAGAGGAAGGGAAAGCAAAACGTGTACCAAGATAGGAGTCTGGCTGCCAACTTAAAGGTAAAGGTAAAGGGACCCCTGACCATTAGGTCCAGTCGTGACCGACTCTGGGGTTGCGGTGCTCATCTCACGTTATTGGCCAAGACAGCCGATGTACAGCTTCCAGGTCATGTGGCCAGCATGACAAAGCTGCTTCTGGCAAACCAGAGCAGCACACGGAAACACCGTTTACCTTCCCGCTGTAGTGGTACCTATTTATCTACTTGCACTTTGACGTGCTTTCAAACTGCTAGGTTGGCAGGAGCTGGGACCGAGCAACGGGAGCTCACCCCATGGCGGGAATTCGAACCGCCGACCTTCTGATCGGCAAGCCCTAGGCTCTGTGGTTTAACCCACAGCGCCACCCGCGTCCCGGCAAAGCATCATTTTTAATTTTTTTCCATTTAGGGAGCTGTAAGGGACAAAAGGTACACAGACACCCCCCCTTCCATCCTGAGGAGTAGTTCCTCCACCAGAACCAGCGTCAGCGGCGAGGGGGAAGAGTCCAGCGAGGGAGGAGGAAGAAGGGGACAGGGCCTCTGCTGCACGTGAGACAGGAAGAGAGAGAGGGGGAAGAGGGGGAGAAGGAAAACATGGAAAGGAGAGCCTTCTTCCCTCCGGTTCCGGAATTACGCCGGAGGAAACGGGGGAGGAGATTTGGAGTGCCCCGGCTCTTATGTTGGAAGAAAACGCGGGAACCTCCATTCCAGGGTTCTGGGTCAGACTGAAAACATGTATCCTGTACAGGTCTAGCACTAAAAAAAGCCTGCACATAATAAAAGCATGAAAAGGCAACGGCGTGGAGAGTCGTTACTCTAGAGTAGTCACAACGCCTCCTCTGTGACAGGAGCCAATGTTAAAATCTGCAACTGGACCAATGAGAAAACTAGACCAGTGAAAGCAAAGCTAGCATCTTGGGAAAGAAAAAGCTACAGTCAAGCTCACAACTGTTTTTAATGCAAGAGAAAAGAAAAGCTGTTGCACCCTTATGTGGCTGTGGCAGTTAGAACTACTTTAACTAGGTACTATTCTAGATTAATTAGAAATTATAGTTATGGATCATTAAGGAAGATGTGAAGAATTGGATAACTCAATGTTTACCACTGGAAGTTTGATCCAGGCAAAAATCACAACCAAAAATTCTATCATCTGTTTTTAGAAACTGCTTTAATACTGTACTGCAGAAGACACATTTCTGTGTAGAACAATGGTGACCTCCAGTGGCAGAAGAAGCTGAATGGTTCTAGAAATGATAGTTGGCAACTGATGGCAACCTATATAAAAATACAACAATGAATATTAATATGGACTGTTATCAAATTAAAGGAATCACCCGTCAGTTATTTAAAAGGCTTTTCATTTGCATAAAATACTCCTACATATAAATGAACAAATCTAAGATTTAAGAGTGTGGATAAGCGTGCCTGAAAGTATAGTAGCCCCTTTCTGTTGTTCCTCTTAAGCGTTAATTAGAATTAAGAAAAATGAACATGTATGTAGGATGTGAAATATTCCTAAAATTCTATTATTGCAGTGTAAGTTAGCATTGCATTTGGATATATCCAGAGCAACGCTCAAATAATAATATAATAGTAGGTCCTTAATTAAGCCAAAGTAAAACAGCTTCCCCTCTTTCTACAATATGAAAATGTATGTAATTTTTGGTTTTAAGGCCTGTTAAATATGGGCATTTGGAACTGATATAATCCTACTGATTCGGAAAGATAGATTAAAGCTATTCAGACTTACATTTTCCTCAAGGTCATAGCCAGGAAGAGAGTAGACGATTCCATACATTACTTTGAATGTAGAGTCTCTGCTGAGTTGACAAAACGAAGCTCTCACTAAAGGATTCCAAACTTTTTTTTTTGTTATCCTACCTTACTATAGAGCTGTTTACCTGATGTTTTGTCTAGCTTTCATTATTTTAGACGATACAAGCAGTCTGTCTACTGAAATTGCCTCTTGTTTAACTATGGATGTGGTTTTTTTGCTGTGAAATATTATTTAAATTGCTTTGGAAACAAATCTGCTACGCTAACATTTGTACGAACCCTTTTTGTATAGAAATGCCTCTTACGATAGACCTAAATGGGGTAAAATCCTAACTACGCAAAGTCAAACCTAATTCCCATTAACAGGATAGGAGCTCTATCCCGTCCTTGTGGTCATGTTCTGTGATTTCTGTGCCAGCAAATAATTGCTTAGAGTTGGCCTTCTATTCCAGTAACCCATTTTCATGAAGCAGAACAATATTTTGTACATGTCATGCCTTCCATCTGGGTAACACTATCCTGTTTTCTTTGCATATTTGCAGGTGTTGGGGTTGTTGGTATGGACGCTGATTGCTGGAACAGAATATTTCCTGTATCCTGTCTTCGGCTGGGTAATGTTTGTGGCTGTGTTTTACTGGGTCCTTACGTTGTTCTTCCTAATCATCTACATGACAATGACGTACACTCGGATCCCCCAAGTGCCATGGACCACTGTTGTGAGTATCAGCTTTCATCTATGTTGGAAAAGGGAGCACGGGTATGTCATGATAACAGCATATCATTATGCATATAGGAAATTCCTGTGGGTGCACCAAGCTCCCCACCCTCAAGAAAACCTTCCATTCACTTCATTGGAGGGGTTATTGTTACACAAGACTGAGGACCAAGCAGGGTTTTCTCCTCAGCTTCTCAACCTTGACCGCTACCTCTTTCTTTTAAAAAGTCCAAAAACCAGAAAGAGTCAACATAGGTGCTTGAGCCCCTATACACACGGCGAAGTTCTCTTTTAACAAATATCCCCTCAATTTTTCAGTATTGGACAATAATAATAATAATAATAATAATAATAATAATAATAATAATAATAATAATATATGTATACCTCACCCATCTGGCTGGGTTTCCCCAGACACTCTAGGTGGCTCCCAACAGAATATTAAAAACAGGATACAGTAAAACATCAAACATTAAAAACTTTCCTAAACAGGGCTGCTTTCAGATGTCTTCTAAAAGTCAGATAGTTGTTTATTTCCTTGACATCTGATGGGAGGGCATTCCACAGGGCGGGCACTACAGCCGAGAAGGCCCTCTGCCTGGTTCCCTGTAACCTCACTTCTCGCAGGGAGGGAACTGCCAGAAGGCCCTCACAGCTGGACCTCAGTGTCCGGACAGAACGATGGGGCTGGAGACGCTCCTTCAGGTATATTGGGCCGAGGCAATAGCAAGTTTGGTGAGGACAGACAAAGGATAGAGACAAAGGAGCAGTCCTGCACTGAAAAAATGACATGGGTTTATTCAGTGCTATTTTTCTCGAAAAAGAGGTGCCAGAGCTCCCTTGTTCTCTTATAATGGCAATGGAGCCCAGCTGAGAGGTGCTGGAACTGAGTTCCTGTGAGTTCTGGCTTTAAAAGAAAGCCTTGGGTTTATTTCAAATGAAAACAGAGGTGGTAATATCCCTCTATAAATAACTCAAAGGGGGAGGGGGAATTAAAAAGAATAAAGTTTCAAAATGCATAATAAAAAAGGAAGCTTTAATAGCAACACACAAAATAATTTAAACAGAAAACGTTACCAGCAGGAGAGAAAATGACAAAGAATAATAATTCCCCACAAATCAGAAGCCAAGCGTGTACATAAGCAGAGATAATCAAGCTCAAAGACCTTAAAAGAAGACAGGTATAAAGTGTTTGGAATTTGGGGAGGACATTTCTTCCTTTACTGTCTGGCAGAAATGGGGTGGCAGGGAGGGCTCCCAGAACTTGTGTGTCTCAAAAGCCCTCTTGATTTCAAGCCACTTAAAAGGGGAAGAAGCCTGAGCTGTCCTTGTGTGGATGGAATATTAATCTCTGATTGAAGCATGAAGAAGAAGAAGAAGAAGGGGCAGGAGGGTTACCCCATGGACAGCCAGTTCTAACTGCAAAATCTTCCTTGAGTTCTTGGAAGAGTGCAGTAGACGGGATAAGCCCTTTGGGGAATTGGACAACTCCATGTCTTGACATGCCTATGAATTCAAGTGATGAACAGCTGACGTACAAAATCAAACACAAAGCATACCAGAGAGGGGCTGCTTGAGAGTGGGAGATCTGACATCCTTGAAAGAATGGATACAGTTGTGTTCTGTTGGCCACACTCGAGAAACCCAACCAGCACACAGTGGTAGTGATGTAGGTGTAAAACTGCCCCTCTCACCTAAGTGAACAGGGAAGCCCGTGTGAATTGTAAACATTTGATTTTTCTGGAAGGTACAGTAATAAGTTGTTCCCGTCACACTTACTTTAAGGAGGAATGTGACATTCTTCCTCCTTGTCCATTCTCCTTGCAGAACATTCTTTGTTACTCTTTGGCGTTGCGGACCTCCACTGGAGGTTTAAAACCTTCATTGGTAGGTTTTTAAGCAGAGGTTGGATGGCCTTCTGCATTGCAGGGGTTGGACTAGATCAGGCATAGGCAAACTCAGCCCTCCAAATGTTTTGGGACTACAACTCCCATCATCCCTAGCTAACAGGACCGGTGGTCAGGGGTGTCTCTCAATGTTATTCGCATTGCTTCCAGTTGGATAGGAAGCATCTATAGAACACTGTATATGGAGAAAAAAACCTACCCTCTTGTCTTTCTTTCCCCTCCCTACAGGGCCTGTGTTTTAACGGGAGTGCCTTTCTTTTGTACTTCATTGCTGCCATTGTAGACGCGTGTGCCGTCACCAAGGAATTGGACAGCCACAACTACAACAGCTGGGCAGCTTCTTCAGTAAGTTAGTTTTTAAATCGTTGAATCATGAATAGTTCTCAAAATATGGAAGTGGGCGGAGGAAGTTGTTTATGCGTTCCAACAAATATTCAGGAACGAGGTATTAAATTGGTGCAGGTTGAAAGTGGGGTAACCTAGATACAGTCATACCTCGACATTCGAACGCTTCGACTTCTGAAGGTTTCGACTTCTGAAGTCGGCAACCTCCAGAAGTTTTTTCGCCGCGCGTGCGCGGTCGGCCCATGCGCAGAGGCGCGAAATCGCACTTCGCACATGTGCCAAAGCTGCGCTTCGCCATCCAAAAACCTCGACTTACGAAGACGGCCACGGAACGGATTGTCTTCATAAGTCAAGGTGCCACTGTACATAAGTATTGTTGATACCATAATAAAGAGACTGGCGCAGCATCTTCCTTATTTTTATTTATTTCTTTAAGTAACCTTTTCGTCCTCCCTTTCCACCTGTAAAAGTGCTCATGGGCAGCTTTGCGTAAATTTCACAAATTATATAATACATAAATGGTCTCTGAATTTTCAAAATAAATGAATATAGGTGGTTAAAAAAAAAAGCTCTCCGCAGGCCCATTTCACAAGTGCCTCCATGCACAAAGAAAGCTCATCAGGAGGGTGGAAGACTCTGCCTGCTCTCCCAGTGTTGCTTTGTTGTCTCGGCTCTGCATATGCAACAAAAGTTTGAAGAAGGGTGCATGTGCATTGGTTCTCTGTGTGATCAGGAATCCTATGCGTTCTGCCTTCCTGATGATACAGGTGCTCGATGCACATGCATCTATAAGTGGGTGCTGTTCTACAGAGCTTTGGTTCTGAGTGCAGGGGCCCAGGGATGTGGTTAGCAGGTGCGATCCTGTTCCCCCTTTTTATGACTATGCACAAAGGTAGCTTGTTTTGACAGTGGAATTAGACAAAGCAAGTAGGTTGTTTAAGTTTGTATTTCTCTTGATGGGTCTTACTTGTGTGTAATTATTACACTCTTGGCACACGGATGAATGGTGCGGTGCTTGGTGCCTCCATTCCGGTTAGAACAACCTTCTTACATATGACCTTGAGGTATTTCTTCCTTGATACCTTCAAGGATTACTACCAGCACTGTTCATATTCTTTGGACCCATTCAGTCACAGCAGGATTTTGGTACTGGGTTTGCAAGTCATCACGCTGGAAAGTCATGTTGAAGTGTTTGTTTTTTCATTTTGAAAAGAAAGTATGTTTCTAGTCCTCATGACTGGAAATAAATGATTGAATGTTCATGGCAAATGTGGATACTGTCAGCATAAGAAGAGAGCTTTGCTTTACACAGAACATCCAGCTTTCAAAATGGTTATCTACCGTGTTTCCCCTTTTTTAATACGTAGTCATAAAGTAAGCCAGGGCAGGATTTTTAAGCAGTTGTGAAATACAAGACACCCCCTGAAAATAAGCCATACCTTGTTGCGTTCCTTTAGAGCCTCGGAGAGGCTTGAGACCAGGTGGGAGGGGGTGCATGAATTGAGCGTGTCACCAGGCAAGCCGCGCTGGGAGCAACTTGTGCCGCGTTGCAACTGCACAGGCCGGCACGGCGGGAAAAGGAGAGCGCTATTGTGTGTGAGCCGAGCAGCACTTGGCCCGGGTGAAGCAGCGGCTGCATTGTGCAAGCGCTCGCCGAGCAGGGTAGAGTTACACGGAGGGATGCGGAGGAGGGAAGGCACTCCCCCCTTCCCCATCCCTGCCAGTTTCCATGGCCTGAGGCTGAGTGGCGGCGGGAGGCCCGTGGGTTCTTCTGCACCGCCGGGGCGACGGACGCCGGCGAGAGCACTGCTGGCTCCTTCCGCGCCGCCGGAGTGTCGTGGGCTACATGGCCCAAAGCTGAGCGGTGTTGGGAGGTCCGCGGGTCCTTTCGCGCCACCGGGATGACGGGCGGCGGGAGCACTGCTGGCCCCTTCCGCCGGATCAAGGAAGCGGCCTGCCGGGTCGGTGCCCAGCAGCGCCGCGCGGAGCACCAGATCGAGTAAGCGGCCGCGCGGAGCACCGCCTCCTCAATTCAGCACGGGGCTGCTGGGCGCTGACTCTGCAGGCCGCTTACTCGATCTGGTGCTCTGCGCGGCGCTGCTGGGCACCGACCCGGCAGGCCGCTTCCTTGATCCGGCGGAAGGGGCCAGCAGTGCTCCCGCCCCCCGTCATCCCGGCGGCGCGAATGGACCCGCGGACATACCACCACCGCTCAGCTTTGGGCCATGCAGCCCACGACACTCCGGTGGCGCGGAAGGAGCCAGCAGTGCTCTCGCTGGCGTCCATCGCCCCCGCGGTGCAGAAGGACCCACGGGCCTCCCGCCGCCACTCAGCCTCAGCACGGGGCTCAGCTTCGGGCCATGCAGCCCCCGACGCTCCGGCGGCGCGGAAGGGGCCAGCAGCGCTTCCGCCGTCGCCCTGGCAGCAGGGAAGGACCCGCGGACCTCCTGCCGCCACTCAGCTTTGGGCCATGCAGGCCAACCAGACCCAGCAGGCCGCCTCCGGGATCCGGCAGCAGCAGGAGGTGGCTTGCTGCGCGTCCCGAGCCCTGAGCCAGCAGGACCCAGTAAGGAGGTACCGTACTTACAGTAACAATAAATTTAAAAAAAGACACCCCCCGAAAATAAGCCATAGGCTTATTTTCTTGAGTGAAATAAATATAAGACGGTGTCTTATAATGTGGGAAACACGGTACTACTGATTGTTCTCTAATCTACTGAGCCACAGAAACTGCAAGTGGCTGGTTCAGACATAACTATCACTGTCTAATAAACCATGCTTTATTAGGCCAGAACTCAGCCTTATGTCTGCATGGTAATTTTTCTTCTACACTAGAATTCAAAACCTCATGGGTTTATTAAAACACACTTTTATTCACCCCTTAAGACATCCCCTACATTGTCTCCCAAGACAGACAGGTGCCAATTTTCTTGCCACATCGAAAGGGGGAAATTGTGGTTTAAGCTCTGCTTACAAACCAGGATATGAAACAAAGAGGTTTCATTAAACTGAGACCATTAAAGCAGTGAAGGATGCTGAACTACCAGCACATTTTAACCACATGTGAAGCTGAACAGAACAGGGGTGCTCAAGACAAGGTCCTGAAGGACAATAAAACAATGAGTGGTTATTTTAAAACCCTTGTATTGTACCCCATGAATGATCTGGGGATACAAATAAATCTGCTAAATGGTTTTTATTATTTTCTAACAGCTGTTTTCTTTTTTCCTCACAGTTCTTTGCATTCGTTGTGACTTCCTGCTACGGTGGAAATGCCTACTTTAGTTTTGTATCTTGGAGATCGCGGAACTTGCAATAAATGTCCTCTTTAAATTAAGGAAAAAAAACACATTTGGGTATAATGCATCATTTTTAAATTATCAATTCCTGCAGTGGTTATTCTTAATGCTCAGGCAAAGCATTTTTACTCAAGAGAATTTCAATGGCTCACATTATGGCCAAACCATAGTTGACTGTCAGGAGCATGCTGTGGAGTTGCATGCCCCTTCCTATCTCTCCCCCATGCAAGCTAATTCCATCCTCTTACTTCCTGATTTGTGGTAACCATTGTTTCCTGTGGCTTCCAAATCGTAGAATACCATAAATGAAGAAACTGATTATGGATTAGCATGAGGGATGGTGAGAAGAAAGCATGGAAGCTCATAGCATGTTCTCAATGGCCAAACTCATGGTATGGCTATGATACCTAAACTCAACCAGTGATCATGTTAGCATCTAATACTGAACCAAGATTCAGTAGTACAATGCACTCTGCCTTTCTCCTGTGTGAGCTGGAGGAGGACATCAGAAAGTTTTACTTAATTTTCTTTAAGCAAGGCTTGTAACATCTGGATTAGGGTTTATGCTATAACAGTAATTCTGGCCAATTTCAGAACAAGCAAACTTCAAACCATGGGTTAGGAAGCTGTCTTGTTTAAACTAACCATAGTTGGTATAAATTACAAACCCCAATTTTAGTGTAATGTGACAAGCTGTGTTTGAGGGGAAACTGAAGCAGAGGTTTCCGAAGTCATCCTGGCCGTGCAGGAAGAGATGAGAATATGTGAGGCCAAGGGGAGTCTATGATCCGGAAACCAAGCCTTATGAGGAACAGTTGAAGGAATTTGGCATGTTTAGCCTGGTAAAGTACCGAGAGGAGTTATGATAGCTATCTTCGAATATATAAAGGACTGTCACAGGGAAGATGTAGCAAGCTTGTTTTCTCGTGCTCTGGAGGCTAGGCCCCTAACCAATGGCTTCAATTTACAAGAAAGGAGATTACGACTAAACATCAGGAATAACTTTCTGACAGCAAGACCTGTTTTGAAAGTGGAACAGACTCCCTCAGGAGGTGGTGGACTCTCCTTCTTTGGAGGTTTTGAAGCAGAGGTTGGGTGACTTATCTGTCATTCATGAGCTAGTTGAGATTCCTGCATCATAGGGAGTTGGATTAGATAACTATTGGTATCTCTTCCAACTCTACAATTCTATTATTCTAGTGTGAACCAGAGACTAATGAGTTTGATGGTGCCTACTTCCAAGTAAATATCCATAAAGCCCTAAATGGCCTTAGCCCTGTATAGTTGAAGTCTCCACCTCCATCACCCGGCCTGAGGTCCAGCTCTGAGGGCCTTTGAGCACTTCCCTCACTGTGAGACATGAAGCTACGGGGAACCGGGCAGAGGGCCTTCTCGGTAGTGGCACCCATCCTGTGGAACGCCCTCCCATCAGACGTCAAACAAATGAACAACTATTTGACTTTTAGAAGACACCTGAAGGCATCCCTGTTCAGGGAAGTTCTTAATGGTTGATGTTTTTACTATTTTGTGTTTTTACTATTTTGTTGAGCGCCGCCCAGAGTGGATGGGACAGTCAGATGGGCAGCATATAAATAATAAAATTATTATTATTAGAAAGAAGCCTCAATTAGATGGAAAATATAAGGGATTAAGACTGGAATCCTCCTCCACCACCCCTTATGCTGGACTGGGGTACTTTGGAGGGAGGGAAGACATTTCTTTCCCCATTCTGCCGGTTCATCTCATCTCCTGCTGACTAATGCCACTCTGCCAGCACAGACCTTCCCCCTTCTGCCCATTGAAAGTGTTCCACCCACTGATTTCTCATCAGTCCTGAAGATTTCTCATCAGCTCAGAATCTTAGCCTGTGCTGGCCAGTCGTGGGTGTGATCTGGGCCCAATTTCTGCACCAAACCTATCTTCCTGTCCCCACACCAATGCCGCTGTGAGTGTGTCTCGTTTTTAGCAAGGAGCAATAGTGTCCTCTGCCTAAGAAGTATTGTGAATATTTTACATCAATTAATATGTTTCAGAAGGCAGTGCATGTATTCTGTTGTAACAAAATGTGCCTCCCTTTATTTTTTTACTTTGTAAATATAACTGTCACAGTCCCATTCTGTGTATATTGACTCAGATACGCATAGGACTGCACCTTTAGAAGGGGTGATGAGATATATATTAGAATAATGTATCATATTTTTATACACGTTAACTTTCTGTGTTTAGGAAAACTTTCCTGCTTAAATGCTACTGTACACAGTCTTGAAGATTTAGAGACCTAAATGAGATTCTCCTTGGAGCGCTAGTGTTTCTAGATTGGCCTGGAAGAAAATATTCTGCCTCTGGTTACACAATTCGGCAATTGCTTATGAGAGGGAACCACCTAATAGTGCCAAAGGCCAAAGTTAAATGTACAGCACTATTCTGAAGCTGCTACAGTGTAAACATATGACTAGAATGGAAAATCTTCAAGACTGTAGAGTGGATCCTTTTTCAAATTAATATGGGTAGGCCAATCAGCTTTCATTGATGGTAGATGGTTAGAAGCAGTAGGAACACTGTAAATTCACAGCACAATTTTATATGTGTCTACTCAGAAATAAGTCCAACTGAGTTCAATACGACTTACTCCCAAGGAAGATGTGTCTAGGATTGCAGCCTTAAAGAAATTACTTTCTAAGTAAGTGGCTCATTTTGGGTGGCTATGTGGAAGAAACAGAAAAACATCCTCTGGATGTTCACATTTTATACATTCTTATCTCAGACATAAGTTCTTTTTCATTTGATTGTTGACAAACAAGTCCTTCCTTGATTATGGATTTGTCCAGTAGCAACATCGGTGCTATGATATTACAGCAGAATCTATGCTGGGAGATGATTCGATTATTTCCTTTTTATCTTTAAATCTGCGTATTACGATTACCAAGCTATTTTATATATATATATAAAACGGCAAACCACTTCCAACCTGTGTAGTGCCGGGCTATCTCCTCCTCCTCCTTTGCACATTTTGTAAAGTATTGGATTTGTATTCCCTCGAACCATTTCAATGTACATAAAAATGAATGCTTTTTTAAAAAAAAATTAATTGTTGCAGTGTTCTTTATTTCACTTACTAATTCAAAAATTATGGAATGTCAATCCAAGGAGCATTATACAGTGGTACCTCACAAGATGAATGCCTTGCGCAACGAAAAACTTGCAAGACAAAAGCGTTTTGCAAGACGAAGTTTTTCGGCGTTTTTTTGTTTTTTTGCCGCAGCAGACCACGCTTTGTAAGACGAAATCATCGCAAGACAAAGCGACTCGCGGAACGAATTACTTTCGTCTTGCGAGACACCACTGTATATACCTTGATCTTTGACTTGGTGAGCAGGCCTTCTTCCTGTCAAAGGTCTCATTTCTTCAGGACCAATCTGTCAAGGACCAGCATGCTGGGCAAGTCTGAGAGCCCCAAACAAGGCAGAGCCACCCCTTCTCCTCTCTTTTGCTGTGAGACATGGGGTCACCAACCTTTTTGGGTCTCTGGGCACACTTGCAAATGAGTGATCCTGTTATCTGCAGTAGAATTGTAGAGTTGGAAGCGACCCCAAGAGCCACCCCCTGCAGTGCACACACACTACAACCAAGCATGCACCACAACATATTACGTTAACTATAGCAGAAACCTTTCATGCCTAATTTCAGCAGGTGCCATGGACTGTAGGGGTATCAGGGAAGGCCTCTTACAGCTGCACGTACATTGGCAGTGCTCCACTTTGGTCACTTGTTACAGTAGGCTCTGGTGGGTTGAGTGGAAGAGACCAATAGAGGATCCAATGGTCAAGGCAGTGATTTCTACACGTGCTATAGAAGGGAGGGAGGGGCAGATGGGGCTCGTCAGCCTGGGAAGGTTGCCCTTCTAGAAGGGAAAGATGATGCCTTGCCATTATGCTCATTTGTGTGTGTTTTTCAAATAATATTTATTCATTTTATAAAAATACAAGATACAAAAATACACAAAAGAGAACATAAAACACAAAAATACAAAAAGAAAAAGAAGAAATTCATATTTATAATTCTTATATTTTAACGTTTATGACTTCCTTGTGCCCCCCCTCACTGTGATTCCTTGTAAATCATCTTTAGTATAAATTTCTTCCAATCTTCTTCCACTGACTCTTCTCCCTGATCATGCAGTTTCCTGGTCAGCTCAGCCAATTCCATAAATTCAATCATCTTCATTTGCCATTCGTCCACTGTTCGTACATTTTTCATCTTCCAATTCTTAGCTATCAATTTTCTTGCTGCTGTTGTGGCATACAGAAAAAACGTAATGTCTTTTTTAGGGATTTCCTCTTTGACTATACCCAATAAAAAAGGCTCCTGGTTTTTTTTTTAATAAAGGTGTTTTTCAACACTTTTTTCATTTCATTATAAATCTTTTCCCAGAAGTCTTTTACTTTGGGGCCAATCCACCACATATGGTAAAAGGTTCCTTCCACATTCTTACATTTCTAGCATGCCATTATACTCATTCGTGAGAAAGAGGCTTCAGGAGTAAACCCTAAGGAAAAATCCATACCCTCTGCCTCGCGTGATACCTTTGGGGGAAGAAAAGGCAAATCCTTTCCTCCATTTCAGCAGGGGTTTCAATCACCCCTCCTGGACAGGAGAACCAAGTCGTCTTCTGGATGGGTGGTGGAGGAAGCTGATTGATGGACCTAATAAGGACCTGGCCCATGAAGCCAAAATACTTCTCCTCTCCTGATTTAAAGGGGGGAAATGGTATATTGGTCTGGTGGGCTAATGCTCTTTCTCAGTCTGGTCTCTGGGGTCGCTGTGATATGATAATGCTCCCACCCACCCACCCCCATACATTTGAATGAGAGATAAATGAACCTTCGTTGTGGTCCCTTGGAATGTTACTGTGAAGGTAAGATTTCTGTGGAGACCATGTGCACTATCTCTGTTTATATAATACACCCCTGCACACTGAAAGGCACCCCAGAAATTAGACAAACTCCACCACGAAGAGAGGAAGAAATGCATAGTAAGGTCCTTTATTCACACTAGCAGGGAGAAGTATTACGTATTCCTCCTGTGTATTTGGGATGAAGCTGAAATTTCTGCTGATCTCAGCAAGCCCCTTTGAACTTTGACAGGTGGGCACTGTTCCAACCTGTTATAACTGGCCCACAGGGTATGGGCAAAATAAGGATAGAAGTTCAATTCCTGATATATAAGGCTATGGCTGCAAAGATCTCTGCCTGAAATCCTGGAGAGGCACTGCTCATCATTGTTGTCAGAGGGTGGCCAAGATCATCAAAGGTCTGGAAACTAAGCCTTTTGAGGAACGGTTGAAGGAACTGGGTATGTTTAGCCTGGAAAAGATGAGACTTGAGAGGAGATACGATAGCCATCTTCAAATATCTAAAGGGCTGCCACATGGAGGGTGGAGCAAGCTTGTTTTCTCCTGTTCGGGAGGCTAGGACCATAACCAATAGATACAAGCTAGAAAAAAGGAGATTCCAAGTAAGCATCAGGAAAAACTTTCCAACAGTAAAGAGCTGTTGGACAGTGGAACAGACTCCCTCAGGAGGTGGTAGACCAGGCACCCCCAAACTTCGGCCCTCCAAATGTTTTGGACTACAATCCCCATCATCCCTGACCACTGGTCTTGTTAACTAGGGATCATGGGAGCTGTAGGCCAAAACATCTGGAAGGCCGCAGTTTGGGGATGCCTGTGGTAGACTCTTCCTTCCTCAGAGCAGAGGTTGGATGGCCATCTGTTACGTATGTTCTAGTTGAGATTCCTGCATTGGAGGGGGTTGGACTAGATGACCCTTGGGGTGTCCCTTCCAACTCTACAATTCTGGTTCTATAGGAGTACCAAGCCACAATGTTCTGACTAGCTTTAGGGCAGTGCCTGTTTCCTAATGGCGTGTTGAGCCCATCTAAGTAGGCTGTGACAGCAAACTCCTTAAATTAATTGTGTGGTAAGTATTCGTTGATGAAAGCTTATGCCATAATAAAATTCGCTGGTTTTGTAAGGTGCTGCAAGGCTCCCTGCTGATTTTGCTGTAACAGACTAACATGGCTCTCCCTCTGTAGAAATGATAAAGGGAAGTTGACATTCCCAAACTGTTTCCTACATTATTACTCACCTCAATTATATTCCTTGTTGGGGAAAGTTGGCGATAATGAGTAAAAACTTCAATTGAAACAATTGAGCGGTCTTAAAAAACACACACATAGTGCCTTATAAAAGGAGAAGTTGACTAAAAGGCTCAACTTGCCATTATTTTTGCACAAGCAGCAGGAGATAAATAGGGAAGGGTTTTTATTTTTTTCCACCAGAACCTCCTGTTAGCATATTTTGTTCACAATCTAGTTTTATTTGCTGCCTATTAAGATCTAATTAAAACAAAAAAACAGTCCAGAGCTTAACCTTTGGAGAAGAAGTTGGTAGCACAGAATGGAAAATCCATCACTTGCACCTCCATGTAATTAACCACCTACTTTTATTAAGCAGAAGAGTGAACCCTGAGAGACCTTTCGGAAAGGAAGTTGCAAAGCTAAAAGCTAAAGTCTTTTGGATATTAGGGGGGGGGAAGGAGGGGAGAGAGAGACACCGCCATTGTTTTTAAAGCTTCTAGAAATGAACAGCCCAGCAGTCTTGTGACACCTCGACGACTGAAATACCGGTATGTATTGTGGTGGACTTAAGTTTTCTAGGAAGAGTTTCCCTCAGTAACAAAACAGGAGAGTCGGTCCCGCCGCCTCAGGCAGGATAGGCAAACAAAAGCGTTCGCGAGAGAGACCTCGGCCGTGTGAACTCTCGCACCGTGTAAACTCAAGTTTTAAGAGTTCTTGTTCTTTAACAAGGGTGGGGGTTCCCTCCTCGTTCCTGCTTTCCCCTCCTCGTCCCATGCAACCGAGCCCCGCTGTCTCCCGACTGAAGCTCTGGCTTGCTTGACACCCCCACCGTCGTCCCTTTTAGGAAACTGCTTCTGCTTGAGGCGGTCGCCGCTGAGGCCCACCTTCCCTCTTCAGGATGCGCGCCACAGATTTCCACCAGGCCGCCTGGTGGAAGAGACTCAGGGGCGCCGGGGCCGTGCTCGTCCTCTCCGCCCCGCTCCAGCTGTGCAAAGAGACGCTGCAGCCAGCCAGCCAGCCAGCCAACCCCGCCCTGTCCCGCCTCCGGAGCCCCATAGCTGTCCTAGCAGGAGGAAGAAGACGAGCGCGCGAGGGAAGGGCCGGCCGCGCCGTCTCCTCGCCCGCCAAGATGTCTCGCGGGCTGCAGGTCGTCCGCACCGACGCCAGCAGCGGCGGCGGCGGCGCGTCGACATCCTCGGCGGCGCCTTCGGCCTCGGGGCCGGACTC
This sequence comes from Zootoca vivipara, assembly GCF_965207765.1. NCBI lineage: Eukaryota > Metazoa > Chordata > Lepidosauria > Squamata > Lacertidae > Zootoca > Zootoca vivipara. Next base: position 14,652,922 of record NC_142594.1, on the reverse strand, counting down.
CGGGCTGCTGGACAGAGGCTACGCGGGCTCTTGCTCCGCCTTGCTCAAAGTGGCCCAGATGGTAAGGGGGCGAGGCGGGAGGTCCAGGGATTCTGGGGGTCCGAGTTCCTTCTCGAAAGTTTCCGCGCCTGGCTTGTTTTGCTGAGCGCCTTTTTTTCCCTTTCAAGAAAGTACGACGTGGCCTAAATCTGGCGCCGCTCGCTCGCTCCAATGAGAGGCGGAGGGTTTGCTGCACGTGTTGCTCCCGCCAGCGCGTCTCTCTCTGCAAGAATAGCGGGCGCCACATTGCGCCGTCGAGCGCGCGAAGGAGAAGCGCGGCTCTTCGCGCTGTTATCGCTCCACTCTGCCTTTGGTCAACCCTGTTTGGCGGGGAGGGAAAGCTGAGCTGGCTGCTTGTTTCAAAGTTGATGGCCTAGCAACTGTGACTTACTATATTTACGCAGAGGCGTACCTAGGCTCCCTAGTGCGTCCGTGGCGAGGAGCTGTATCTGCGCCTCCGAAGGCGGGAGAGACCATGGACCAGAAACTCAGAAAAAGTTTGCTTTCCGTCGTCTTTCGCGCTCCGCCAGCGACTTCCTCCGCGGCCATGAGGTCGGGTCTGCTCTGCTCAGCCTTTCCGACGGCCCAGCTGTCTGTCTGCCTTCCTCCCTCCACTTACTGCTTTTCCTTCAGCCTCCTTCCTTCCTTACCGTTTTCCTCGTCTTTCAACTCTCGCCTTCTCTCTGCATCTCACACTTCTAATAGCACCGCTTAGATGCCCTGGAAGAACCACAAAGGACAGAGACCTACAAGCTTGCCGCGACTGTTTGATAAATTACTGTAAGTACTTTGGGGCACAGGTAGGGGAGCTACACTTGTTAGGGTTTTCCCCAGAAACAGCCTCCTCGTGAAAGAAGGACACATTTGGATCCAGTCCTTTCCCTTTGTTTTGTGTTTGTTGTGCATGGTTCTCTTCTAGAGCTGAAGAAAAAATAATAAGGGGAAGCTTTACATCTGCATATGAATTGAAAACATGTCAATTTAAGATTTCTTTAGGACATGACAGAATTAAAGCTCAAGATTGTTAAACCCCTTGCCTTTTTTAGCTTGGAGGCTAGCTCTGGAAAGACTGAATTAAAAATCATCACTTGCTAGAAAGAGAAACATTTTTGCTGTAATCTTTTCCCCATGTGAGGGCTCTCTCGATTTCAGCTGCAGCTGAATTTCCTCCGAGGTTTCAAAATGTAAAACAAATTCAGTATGGCTTTATTGTTTGCTTGTTTTTTTTAAAAAAGGAGGGCTCTATAAATATTGAAAGATTTGCTGTGATTTGAGTGGTATTGTAAAGAACTAGTAATAGAAGATTCAGCTGAGTGAAAACAGGAAGGCACAAAAATGTGTTTCCTGTTCAAAGAAGACACTGGGAATTGAGGTGTTTTACTGTCAACTACTTTCTCTAACCTTGAAAAAGAACAACAAAGCTAGAGAAAGCATTGCACATGGTGACCCCGACACCTGGAGATTTAAAAAGGGAATTCTGCTCAAATGCGTTATGGCTTATTTTATCAAATTTATTATCTTGCACTTGTTGCATTGCTCAGTGGGGACTGGAATCCATCTTTCACTAGAGAAGGTGCATGAGTTTTCCAGGATCTCTTCCCTATCCCTTTCATTATTATTTTTTTGAGGATTTCTCAAGTGGAATTGCATTACCCCCCCCCCCCAAACATAGAGAGAGGGGATTAAATATGGTCTCTTAACTTTTCTCTAGAAGGAGGACTTTTTTTTTTACAGATCATTATTTCAAAAATGCATATTGATTAAGAACTAGTGGACTGGTGTGTACTGGAAGATCAAGGTTCTGTATGCACCTCAGTGAATACAGCTGCATTTGCTGGGGTTTCCTTTTTTGCATGAAGAGCTACCCTTCATGGAAGTGAAGGTTCTGAAATCTCCATCTGTGCAGTGGAATCATTTCATTTCATTTCATTTCATTTTTTCATTTATTTATTATTACGGTCGAGGACCAGCTCTGCAGTGGAATCGTTTATCTCCACGAGGGGTTGTTGAATTGGTGTGAAAGAGCAGTTCAATTCAGGCATTATATGGATGAGTTAGTAGACTATGTGGATGGGGGGGAAAGTGCCACTTCTGTTCCACCTGTCCCTATCAGCTTGTATGAATTGGAGGACAACCGTCTGCAGTGAGGAACCTCTGGTACTTAATGGAAGCTTCCTATGGCAGTGTAGAGCAAGCATCCCCAAACTGTGGCACTCCAGATGTTTTGGCCTACAACTCCCATGATCCCTAGCTAACAGGACCAGTGGTCAGAGATGATGGGAATTGTAGTCCAAAACATCTGGAGGGCTGGTGTAGAGCCTGGATTTCTCCAGTATTCTGCATCTTGTGGGGAATCTATAGGAGCACAATGCCTTCACTCTGCCTTCTAACTCTTGTACAGTGATGGAGGCAGAGGTATCATGCTCGTCCCTGTTTGCATATTCTATGTAATGTTGGGTTGTATAATGCAAGGTAAAGGGTAAAGGGACCCCTGACCATTAGGTCCAGTCTTGACCGACTCTGGGGTTGCGGCGCTCATCTCGCATTATTGGCCGAGGGTGCCGGCGTACAGCTTCCAGGTCATGTGGCCAGCATGACTAAGCCGCTTCTGGCGAACCAGAGCAGTGCACGGAAACGACGTTTACCTTCCCGCTGCAGCAGTACCTATTTATCTACTTTGATGTACTTTCTAACTGCTAGGTTGGCAGGAGCTGGGACCAAGCAACGGGAGCTCATCCCGTCGCAGGGATTCGAACCGCCGACCTAAATCAGAAGCACATTCATTGGTTGTAGAGTTTGCTAACCTTCCCAGTATCTAATGCAAATGCCTTCCCCAGCACCTATGGGGTCCTGTCCTCCCCCACCTGCCAAGCTGAGATTAGTTTTGAAAGACATAGTTTTTTGTAGCTGTTAAATGGAATTTCTGGCAGGGGAAGAATTACCGGTAAGTGTATTTGTGTGTTGCATCTGTGTTCTGATTATGTACATGGTGCCCAGAACAGTTTCTCTGGTTTGCAAATGTACTCACAGGCCCAGAAAGATTGGCAGACTCTGAAGTGTGTAAATAAGGCTGGACATCTCTAAATGTGGAGGATCTTGGAATTTTGAAGCTTAAGGATTCTTATGTGTACTTCCTTAAGTACTGAAGGTCGTGGGTTTTTGAATATAATTTGCTGGGTAGCACAAGAGGAGGGGAAGGTGCTACTGAGTTCTGGTCAACATTGCAGGCTTCTTATAGGCATCTAGTTGGCTCTTGTGGGGAGAGGATACTGGACTACATGCGGTGTTTTTCATATTTAAAAACAGCTGTAAATTATTCTTAAATGCAAGGTTTTCCTCATTTAGTCTAGAATGAAACATAGTGTTAGCATACAGCCATTGTGTTCGGGATCTCTGTTTGCAAAACAGTAGTAACTGTTGCCAGTCCTTCTTGGCAGTTTGAACCCAACAAACATTTACTCGTGACTTCAAACTTGAGTTGCATGCTGTAAGTTTGTTTAGGATTGTACCCCAGTGATATTCCCTCCCCCAATATATTTTTGTAATCTAAACTTTTAAGTTTTATTATTGTTGCTTTAGTTGGAATTGTTTTCCTCTGTTTGACTCTTCAAAAAGTGGTTTTTCTTTTCTTTTTTTCATTATGAGCATTTTATTGTGAGTTGGAACCTGGAAGTTTGTTTCTTTTGCATTCCAATTCACTCACCCTCTTTCATCTCTTGCCTTTCAGCTATTGCTCCTGATCGGATTTATCTGCATCATTGCTTCTCCGGTGGCCAGTCACAGTGCATATACCTACTTCAAAATTGTCTCCATGTTTGACTTAGTTATGATCTTCATTTTCTACATCGTCTATATCTTCAGAATTTACCGGATGCTGACTTGCATCAACTGGCCACTTGCAGTAAGTTCCTGCTCATAGTTAAAACAGCTTTTGTTTTTAATTTCAGGGGGGGGGGAGCTACAAGTTGCTTTTATTAAATTGACCCATGGCACTTGTAAAGACAAACAAAAGCTTCCCCTGTCCCCACAAAAAAAAGTTAGTAAGACAGTGGGGCCAAAAAGCCATAAAATGTGATGGTGAGATCTAGGTAAAGTCCAAACGTAAAGAGAATTAAATCGTAAGTGATCTGTTCCCAGTCATCAATTTTCACAGTAAGAAAATTTACATTATCAGAACATGAAGAGGAACCTCAGGTTTCCCCCCAGCACACTTTCAGGCCCTTTTGAAACGGCAGGATTCCCGTGATTCCCAGCTGTCCTAAAATGTGATGAGCTCTGCAATCTGCATTTGCAACAAGCAAGTTAGAAGGGGATGCATGTGTGTCGGCTGTGCTGCTCATCTGCCACGATATTTCAGTTTGTGCAGATGGTCAAAGACTATACTGTAGAGTACATGCATGACGATGGCATTTCCCCCCCTCCTGATTTGACCCAACCTTCTCTGCTGCTATTGCTGCATACAGCACCCACTGGAGAGATGAGTCTGCTCTGTCTCTCTCACTTCCTATTCAGGGGCAAGAGTCAACCACTGCAGGCCCTCTGGAGGTAGCTGCGCAAACTCTGTGTTAGTACCCAAGAGAATAAAAACATCTCATGCAGTTCGGGTCTTTCTGGGAAAGAAAGAAAGAGGTGTATTGGTGACATTTTATCACTTTCCTATTGTAAAGTCCCAGTTTCAGAAATATCACATACAGTGGTGCCTCGCTTAACGGATGCCCTGCTTAACTAAATTTCCGCTTAACGAAAGGATTTTTCAAGCGGAGGTTGCCTCGCTAGACGAATTCGTTTTATGAAAAATTCGTCTAGCGAATCGCGGTTTCCCATAGGAATGCCTTGAAATTCAATTAATGCGTTCCTATGGGCAAAAAAAAAATTCGAAATTTTTTCAATGCATTCCTATGGGATTCGCTAGACGAATTTTTCGTTATAAGAAAATACCTGTGGAACGAATTAAATTCGTCTAGCGAGGCACCACTGTAGTTAAAACCTCCTGGGACCACCACTATACCACTTTGGAAATGCTTGCCAGTTTTGAAATGCTTCCTCTTTGCAGGTCAAAAAGCAGCATGGGTGTGTGGAGACTAGACCCACCTCTGTGATGTGCTAACTTTCCGCAGTAGCCTTCAGACATGTGATTCTGTAATCTGCTTTTTAGTGGCTGCCATCCTTTGAGAGCTGCCTCTTAACATAGGGCATTTCTAGCCCTGGTGTCGAAACATTCGGAAATGTAGCTGCAGCATCTCTGTTAAAGGCTTTAAAATCAGGTGTACGTATTATTACAGTTTTATATGCCACTTTTCCTCGCAGGAGCTCAAAGTGGCATTGTTACAAGGTGGGGGATGTGTTTGAATCCACATGCAAGTGTATTCCTATGCACAGCCCCGATATTCAGCTGAGAGTTAGAACATGGATCTGTTGTGAATATATTTAACCTTATGCCCCAAGAAGCTCACACCAGAGGAATAAAGAAAAGTTGGTTCATTTCTTGAAATGGAAGTGATAGCGGATATGAATGCTGCTTCAGAAAGCAAAGTTGCAAATATAAACAGGCAGCAAATCATGCTGCATACGCCATGGTTTAAAGACCAAAAAGGATCCCCGTCTGTTCCAAAGCCTGAAGAGAGAATGACAATTTGGCCACAGATGCACACTAAAAGTGAAGAAGGGAAGCAAGCAGAACCCTCAGAGATCAATAGGGCTTTGCCTTTCTGTTTGGGAGTTACGCTCTCCTCATCAATAACATGCACCAGCAAGTCTACAGCATCTCTCTTACCCAGGGGGGTCAGCAAACTTTTCCAGCAGAGGGCCAGTCCACTGTCCCTCAGACCTTGTGGTGGGGCCGGACTAATTCCCACACTCATTCCTGGACCGTCCACGGGCCGGATTTAGAAGGCAATTGGGCCAGATCCTGCCCCCAGGCCTTAGTTTGCCTACCCATGTTCTTACCCATTGTGCAATCTTGAAAAGAACTTGTTTGTTTGTTTGTTTGTTTGTTTGTTTGTTTGTTTTGGCAGGGAGTGGGAAGAGCAAGGGATAGTAACCTTATCTGTTTCAGCAGAACATTGTCTTTCCTTCAGGAAATGTGATTTGGGTCAGAGACGGCAGTCCCATGTTTCCTTTTTCACATGTGATTTAAAGCAAAATAATCTCATTGGCTGGCAGTGTTGTGCCACATTGACATGCTCCTTTTATTGTGTTGTCTAACTGTTCTGTGCTTGTTTCTTTTCAGGAGTTTCTTCATTACCTAATAGGCACCACCCTTCTTCTCATTGGATCTGTGGTGGTGGTAGCAAGGAGCTCTGGGTCAGCAAGTCTTACAGCTGGAGCGGTGAGGCTACTTTTATTTTATTTTATTTTTACTATCGACAAGGAATTGCTTTTACATTGTTACTGCTGGGATCTGATTTTAGTGCAGATTCCAAGTTTTTTCTGCATAATTACTCTTTGTATGCATGTAAGGTAGAGCTGCATGTAAAGTAGAGCTGCAGTCTATACCACAAGTCAGGATCTGTCCCTTGTTTGTGCTCTGTATCCTGGTTGGGTTGAGTATTGGAGGTACTTTGACAAAACCTTGTACACATACAGTGGCACCTCAGAAGTCAAACGGAATCCGTTCCGGAATTCTGTTCAACTTCCAAAACGTTCGGAAACCAAGGTGCTTTCTCCCCCCCCCCGGAAAAAAAAATCGGAACCCGTGGAACCCGCATCAGACATTTGGGTTCCAAAGAACATCCGCAAACCAGAACATTCACTTCCGGGTTTGCTGCGTTCGGGAGCCAAAATGTTCGACTCGCAAGGCATTCGACTTCCAACGTACGACTGTACAAAGCTACAATATTTTTGTACCGTCGGCCAATGCAAGTCTTGAAGTCTGCCTTATCCTATTTTACCTGTTCTCATCCATTACTGGCTCTTCTTATTACTTCACTTTTTTACTAGCGGTGTGCGGCAACCACAAGATTTGCCCTGTATCTGTATCGTTTGGAAGCAGCCCGATCTGTTTTGTATCCGCTCTGTGCCGTTACAATTTTGTTATTCACATGCAAATCAGAACTGTTAAATTTGAAGCTCAGTTTCAGTCCCATTGACTTCAATGGGAAATCTAAAAATGGCTATCTCCCCCCCTCATTTTCACTAAAGTGGATGAAATGTGCAGACAAAGGAGCTCCTCCAGTGGATTGAGCCTGCCACATTAACAAAAAGGGGGGGGATTGTTAACGAAGCCTCTAACTTTATTTTAACTCTAACTGCCCAGACACTGAGGTCACTGAGGTCCAGTGCTGAGGGCCTTCTGGCGGTTCCCTCGCTGCGAGAAGCCAAGTTACAGGGAACCAGGCAGTGGGCCTTCTTGGTAGTGGCGCCCGCCCTGTGGAACGCCCTCTCACCAGATATCAAAGAGAAAAACAACTACAAGACTTTTAGAAGACATCTGAAGGCAGCCCTGTTTAGGGAAGCTTTTAATGTTTAATAGATTATTGTATTTTAATATCCTTCTGGAAGCCGCCCAGAGTGGCTGGGGAAACCCAGCCAGATGGGCGGGGTATAAATAATAAATTATTATTATTATTATTATTATTATTATTATTATTATTATTATCTGCCAAAATTGGTTGCAAGTTGCAGGTATGGCCACTCCTTCTGGGGTCTCCCTAATTTCAGACTACTAGGTTCAGGGGCTGTCATGCTAGGCCCTTTTACCTTCCATTATTTAAGTCATAGTCATATTATATTTTCCCTTCCCACACTTCCTGGAAGTACCCCCCTCCCCCGGAAAAAAAAAAGAACTAGGATTTGTAATTGTTAGGAGGAGCAACTAGGAAAGAAGCAGGTCACCTCAGCAGTCTAATTCTGCTGCTTACATCTTGCTATCACAGTCGAAACTCAGAGACATACAGCTCAGAAGTTTACTGCAACATCCCTTCTCTAAATCACTGTGACTGGAGTACACTGGGAAAACAAATTGACCGTGATTAAAAGCTAGGCTCGTCCATCAAAACTAAAGATGGACTTCTCCTAGAAGTCAATGGAATCAAATGGCTTGGCTCCTGAACAAATCGGCTCCCAAGTGTTCTGGTTTACAAACGTTTTTCAGAAGCCGAACGTCTGACACAGCTTTTGATTGAGTGCAGGAAGCTCCTGTAGCCAATCAGAAGCCACGGCTTGGTTTTTGAACAGTTCCGGGAGTCAAATGGACTCCCGGAATGGATTAAGTTCAACAACCAAGGTACCACTGTACTAGACATTTCTATGCAATAACAAGGGCTGTGTAAGCTTTGCCCATTTTAAATTATAATTAGGTTCTCTACAACTCTGCCTCTCCAGCCAGATTCCATGGCTACATCATGGGGTCATGCAGATTTCAGAGTTTCTGGGTTGTAGCTGCTAATGGCCACTCTTTGGGCTGCATAATAAGCTGGCAACATGGAGTATGTTAGTCCAGCAGTGTTCATGAAACAGCATGTTGAAGCCTAATTTATCCTGAGTAGGATCTGTCAATTGGATGCATGCAGGTGAACAGAATCCTTAGTGGATAAATCTTAAATGTGGGTATATTGGATTCTCTATACTAGAAGGTTTAGTTATCACACGTCTCTTTTTGTTTTGTTTTTCAACAGGTATTTGGCTTCTTGGCTTCATTTCTGTGTATCTTAAGTATATGGCTATCCTACAAAGTCTCTTGTGTCACTCAGTCAACAGGTAAGCATCTTGTCAAATTAAATTGCACCAACCATAGCTAACATGCCTTATTTGAACATGGAATGACCATTTGGTGGTCCATCAGCAAAACTGTCTGAGTGTAGGTGAGGATGACAAGCAAGAGCCCCTTAGACAAGAAAGATAAAGTGATTCTACCCAAGACATTGTCCTTCACCAACCTGTCAGCGGCATCATGGATCGTCTTGTTCACTTGTGTTCTCTGACTCTTGCAACCTAGATTGTAACCTCTGTTACAAAGCTGGAGGGACCTAGATACTCCATTCCTGTTGTAGTGGCAAGGTTCAACAAATAACTCAGCAATATGTTTGACCCAAGCCAGCTCACATTTAAATTATACTGCAGACTGACACCACTAGAGCTTCCTCTATTGGCTCCCTTCATTGTAAGATATTCTTGGCCTGCTAAGCATAAGCTTGGTACCTATAAAATTCCATCTCATGTGCAGACACCTCTGATTTTATTCATGCCATCCCTTCAATAAATGACTCATTATATAAAGGAGTGGATTTTAAAAAAAGTGTACCTGCTCATTAGCTGCTTTGAGCAGATGGAATAAAATATTTTAAACAAATACTCACAGTTAACTATAGCTGGTGACCTTTATCAGGGCTAAAAGCATTTGAACACACTTGTTTACATTCAAAAAAATTTTTTACTCATGCCTGAACATTTGCATTCTCATTCTGTATTAATCTCTTCCTGTTCATGTCTATATTTTTTAAAAAATAAGACAAAAATCTTCTGGTTTGGTACTGTTTGTATATAGTTCAGCATTTAAAAATATTTACTAGAAGCTCCTACACCTGCTTGCTCCATGTACCAACCCTGTCTACCTGCAAATCCCTTTGCCAACCTCTTTCCCCCCCACACCAATACCATCTATGCATCAACTCCTTAGTTTACCCCTGACCAACCCCACCTCCCTTTCCACATCAATGTACCCCTTCACCTATTTCCTCACAGCTCACCCAAACATACCCATTTCCTTGTAGGTCGCCCAAACACCCTTCCTCTTTTAAAGGAGGGGAGAAGCACTTCAGAGTATGGTTTGGCCAACTGCTCTCTGAAGCATCTCCCACCTTCTGTTTAAACAGCTTGACTGGTCCTCTCACCACTTGCGATGCTTCTGCACTCATCTGCCTGCCTGCTCTTCTGTTGCCACCCTGGACTTGGCAGTTGCCTTCCAGTGATTACACAAACTGCAGTGTGATGACAGCCTTACATTTTTATGTATATAGGATGATATCACATCTACATTGAGAGATGGGGTCTTGCTGTAGAGGCAATGCAGACAGAATGGATATTGGGTGGTTCCAAGTCGCCCCTTGCTCTTTTAAGTATGTGACAAATCTACCATTACATCTTCATGTCCCAAACATTTACAAAGCTCTCCTCTTTCATCAGATGAAATTGTTTTGTGAGCTTGCCTAGAAAATTCATGTTATGGAGCAGTTATATAAATTGTGTCTGTAATTTGCTTGACAAGTTTATTCTAGTCATTCTCTTTGTTTCTTTTTCAGATGCTGCTGTGTGAGTCTTTTGGCACTCATGATGCACACACCAAACTGAGGATCTCATAGGCTAACACAGCGTTTCTCAACTGCTGTTCCACGGCACACTAGTGTGCCGCGAGACGCTGGCTGGTGTGCCGCGACGTGCGGCGACGAGAAGGGCGATTTTGCAGCTGCAAACTCCACCTCCCTGGGCGTCCTATTTCTTTGCCCCTTCTAGTTTCCACAGACCAATCAGCTTTCATTATTTCCATTTTCCCCATGCCTCACGTGACAGGATCATCCCAGAATCCTTTAGCCAAGATGGCAGCCCCCAGCTAATAGTGCCGCACGTGTGTCTCTTTTTTGGAAAATCGAGCGGACCTCAAGTAGCTACTTTTAAAATATTCAATCTCCATCATTCAAAAGGTAGTTTGTTGCTAATTCACGGAGGCATGAAGACCAAATCGTCCTCTCACAAGTCCGAGAACACGCACAGGGTAAGATACGGGACGGCGGGGTCGGGTGGGGTGGATCAGAAACCCGGATCTTTTAAGAACTCGGCAGCGCTGACCCGCCGGAAAGCAATATTTGGCAAGTGTTTCTTACAGTCATAATTATAATATAGGGCGGCACAGAGTTAATTTTTTAAACTTTTTTAATGGTGGTGTGCCTCGTGATTTTTTTCACGGAACAAGTATGCCGTGGCCCAAAAAAGGTTGAGAAACACTGGGCTAACAGACAGCAAATGTATGTAAGATGGAATTTTGTTCTGGTGATCTTCTTGAGGGCTTGCTTTTGTAATGACTCCTGAAACCTCTTACTAAGTGAGCTGACTGACCACCAGAGGGCTCTGGTCTTACACTCCTCGTATTCATTTGTCCAGATTGTTAATATGTACCAGCAGCCTCTATACTGCATTGTCTTAATACCAGTATTCTTGTATTGCTTAAGTATTAGGGAATCTGTTTTTTCTTTCTGCAAACAAAGGGAAACCAGGATTGAAATTCTTACTTAGCCATGAAGTTAACTAGGTGACCAAATGTTTTCCCTCAGCCTAACCTACCTCACAGGATTGTTGTGAGGATAAAATGGGGAGGGTGATGGGTAACCGTATATTCCACTTTGAGCTCCTTGAAGGAAAAGTGGGGTGTAAATGTAAAAATGATTATTCTATGCCACAATTTGGTAGGAGTGAGCTTCCCTCTCTTCACGTTGATATAACTCAAGCTACCTGAGTGATCCGAACTGGGACCTGCATATAAAGGTTGAAGGTGGGAAATGTACTGTTTTCTCTTTCTTCTGCAGCTTGAAAATGCTACATTTCACCATGGACCAGCAGCTGCTTTATATTAAGTTATACATGCAAAGTCTGTTGCTTACCTCTGCCTTTCCTGGCTTGGCTCCCAGTGTGAGAAAAGGCATTTGATAATTTATGTTTTGACTGGCTTACTGTGAATATTTCTTCAGAAGTGAAAGAGTTTCCTTTGTGTCCTAGTGTTTCTTCTGTTTTTTTAAGTATTTTTATTCTCGACAAAATAGTTTTAAATAAATTTTATACCTCAAAAACATCACTCACTTCCATATCCATTGACAAAACCAACTCCCCTAAGTTTTCAGTTTTGATAGTATGTTGCTTGGCATTATTAATACAGTAGCCTTTGGTCTGTGAAGATCAGCTCTTTTAGCTGGAAGGCCCCAGTTGAATGCAATCAAATCTTATTTTGTGTTGCAAATGAGCAGTTCATGGGGATTCCTTACGGCAGCTATGTAAAAAAAAGAAGAAGCAAGTTTTCTTGTTTCATTATTTCAGTGTTCAATATGCTATTTCGATTTATAGGGATTCTATTGCTGATGGTTTGTTTTGTATTCCCGTTGTCTGACTGCAATACATTGGACAGTGTCTTCTTTCTATGGTAGCAGCAAGCTAATAGAACGCCTTCAGTGAGGATTAACTTCATGACCTTCAGGTACCAATTTAGGAAAATTCACTTCCAGAGCACTTTTGAGTCCTAGATGGTCTTAACATTATCATTGCAGGCTGTTCTGCAGGTCTCTGGTGTGTTTATGTGAAATTGTGTGGTTTTATTTTGTTTCATTGTGCTTTTAATGTTTTTAGCCACTTTGCAAATCTACAGGAAACAGCGGAGTGGAAACATTTGAATAAACAAATCTGCAAAAGGATTGGAACCTTTCCACAAGATAATCTAAAACTGCTTAGCTGAGAGCAAGTCCTGTATAACTCAGTGGGGCTTGCAGCAAAATCTTATGCCTGCTTACTTGGAAGTAAGTAAGCATTTAATCCAGTGCTTTCATTTCACAGCCTGGCAGCATATCTCATTGCTGTTTCAGGATAACAGGGTGGGTGGGGGGATTCCGTAATGTTTAATTAAAGATCAGTCAAGTAATTTATCTTTTTAAGTTGCCAATAACACACTAGCACTATTAGTGAGAAAAAAAAGGACAATGCATGAATAGAAGTACGCCTTTCAAAAAAGGCTTAGGTAACCAGAGATGGTTCATGTGATATGCTTTCTGTTGGAGACTTGCTTTTGCATGATCAGAGGCCAGAGCAAGGGTGCAGAAGACTGGCCATTAGTGCTACAGGCTCACGGAAAACCGTCATTAATACTGCATGCACAGCAGTTTACCATGCATGACATCAAAGTAATTATGCCCTTGGCAGGCTCAGGCTACACAAACTGTAAGCAAAAACAACCCCGTTTCCCCTCAAAGCAAGGGTTTAAACTTATCATCGTTATCTCCATCTTTTAAATTAAAAATTACTTTAAAAGAAGCAGTTGCTCAGGTGCCTAAGCGAAACAGAGCATGCAAGCCAGATAATAGGATGTGGCAAGAAAAAGCTGGTTAACGGAGAAAAAACAAAACAAGGCAGAGAAAAGTAAAGGGGAAATTCAACAGCTGTTGAACTTGGAGAATACGTGGAATCACTAGTCTCTGGGAGCCTTGCAGTCAAACCCATAGCTAGGTGATCTTGCGCCCCTGGCAGAACCATCCAGATTACGCCCCCTAGCCATGGACAAATTAGTTCTTTTTGCCTCTCCTCCACCCCCATCCCCAGTTCAATTCACCCTCTATTTAAACTTATTTCTTATGAGGCAATAATCAATATTTACATTTATAGACTTGTTTTTTTAGCAGATTTTGCCGCCCCCCCAAATGCCTGCGCCCCTGGCGGGGGCCCACCTCACCACCCCTAGCTACGCCCGTTTGCTGTATTCCAGTAAAGGTGTCGGGAATATCCTGCAAATAATTGCGTCCCTGCTTTAGCACAAAGACGCAGCATATAGCTAACTCTGGGCTCTACTAAGGTGGGGAACATGAGACTTCTGAGTATGGCTGCCAAAGCAGCTCTGAATCCATATGACATATTTAGGGAATGGCCAAAGAATTGATTACTATTCCAGAGTTTAAAGTACTGGTTCAGTAGGGAAGTCAAGATTAATCCTAGCTCCCACACCTCACCCAAATTATCTAATTGTGCAGCATCCCAAAAATATCATGAGCCAAATTGGCATTGGGTTCACAGCAGTGTGAACAGGTGGTCTTGCTTCCAAGATGGAATAATCCCAACAGGCTTCCAAACCTTACATCAAACTTAGAAATGGACAAAAGTGCAGTGCCTAAGCAAATTAATACTGAACGAAGAACACAAATGGTTATAAATTAAACCGGCACTTTATACCTTTCCTGTTTTACCCGAGTTAAGGTGGCTTACAAAGATACCAATGTAACACAACAATTCACATGAAGACTGTCTAACCACTTTAAACAGCAGCAGAATACATTAGAAAAATAAATTGAGCCAATGTAGTAGAATGTCTGACTTAAGACCAGGAAGAGCCAGGTGGAAATCCAAGTTCAACCATGATGAACTTGGGCCAACCCTCCTATCTAACCTACCTCAGAGGAGTTGTGAGGATAAGACAGGGGTGGCAGAACCCTGGAGAAACAGAATGTAATTAGCCTTGGAGAAACAGAATGTGATTAGCAATTTTTTTCATTAAAAATAAAATGTATCAACAGCAGGAATGTATCTGGGACATGCTTGGTTGAAAGGGGGGGAAATGCATAGAGCAAGAACAACAAGCAGCGTACGAAGCACTATGCAGGGATCTCATCAAAATGTGGGCTGCACGACGGCTGGTGGAGCATACCTAGAAAACAGATTACATCATGTGTGCCTGGAAGTTTTAATGACGACTTGTTTCTGTCAAGCACACTTTTTTGCTCTGCTCGCTTAGAAATCACCCACATTTTTCTTTGGATATGATCCACCAGAAATACAACCTTGAAGCTTCCAGTCCTGCTCGATAACACTTTTTGTGGCCCTAAAGAAAAAAATATAATACAGGTGAAACTTGGAAAATTAGAATATCATCGAAAAGTGCATTTATTTCAGTAAGGCAACTTAAAAGGTGAAACCAATATATGAGATAGATGCATGACATGCAAAGCAAGATATGTCAAGCCTTTATTTGTTGTAATTGTAATTATTTGCCGTTAGGCGGGTCAATTATAAATGGAATGTAATTAATGAAATGTAATAACATTTTTGTATTATTGTAACTTTGTTTTATTACTGTGGAATTTCCAAAAGAAAGCATTTGTAAAAATTATAAGAAAAATAAAAAATAATAAGTTGCATTACTGAAATAAATGCACTTTTCGACGATATTCTAATTTTCCGAGTTTCACCTGTATATAGCGAAACAAGTCTTGAGTTGTGATCTGTAGAAAGAGTTGCATCAGGAAGAGTGTAGTGCACCATGGGATATTTTCAGGATGGTTTCATGAGAGATTTCCCTGAAAAAACACACCGGAAAAGGAAGGCAGGTACTCCAAAGGGCTCCCTTGTAATACAGGTCAATGATTTAGCCCTCGGGGCGGGAAAGAACATTACTGTTTCTTCAAGAATAAGTGGGTTCTTGCTGCCCAGTTACCAACAGCAGAAAAGAGAAATACTCCAAAGCAACATGCTTTCTACAACTTTTAATAAAAACATAATTATTTCGTAATCAAGTGATTCCAATGAAGATAAAAAATAGGTAGTAAAAAGGCCAGGCTACAATAGAGAATGTAAAAAAGTTGACATAGCATACAGTTTACAATAGGAGTTTATACAGTACGTAACAGTTTAGGCCAGGCATCCCCAAACTCCGGCCCTCCAGATGTTTTGGCCTACAATTCCCATGATCCCTAGCTAACAGGACCGGTGGTCGGGGAAGATGGGAATTGTAGTCCAAAACATCTGGAGGGCCGAAGTTTGGGGATGCCTGGTTTAGGCAAACAGTGGTTTGTCATTACACATTTCCAAAGTTAAGACAATGCTATATTTCACAGTTCAAAATCACCCAAACCTTTTTCACGAAGCATATGCTATTAGAAAAGTTTGCGCCTAGCCTACATTTTTTTTAAAAAACACACCCATTATAAATGATTTTTCAAAACCGCTGAGTATCTTCCCATCTTCACAGTGGGCCATTCTTCAAAACCTTTCCTGTATTATGGATGGAATGCATGTGATTATACAGGGGCTGAGATCCAAAGAACAGCACCTTTCTGGGTGCCCTAGGCACCTTTAAGCTTATCCAAAGAGTGGATCTCCATGGCATGTGGGAAACCACTTCTGAAACTGAGGGGGCTTTCTGACATTATCTCCTGGGGAAATGATGGGGATCTGCTGTATGAAACAGGGAAAGTAAAAAAAAAAAATCCCACCAAGTGTGCTCAAGCTCTTGGCGGTGCCACAAGTAGTTGTTTGGATCTCAGCCTGTGCCCCTTCTACTGTAGGACACTGCAAATACAATGGGTTGGAGCCAAACAGTCAGCCTTCCTTTAGGGGAGGGGCAGCTGACATTTGGGGGGAGCTGGTGGCTGCATTGATCCAAGATTAATTTTTTTAATGAAAATGTTTTGGAGGGGTCTAGAGGCCATTTAAAAACCTTTTGACATCATGGCGTCATAGACGTGGGTCCATAGGAGAATTCAATTTTTATTTATTATTTTTAAATAATTAATTTAAAAGGATTAATTTGGTGGATCCTGGGGGATCACAAAGGACAGCTTGGGAGGCTGGAAACAGCCCATGAGTTAGCTACCTCTGCTTTAGTCCTACAGAAATCTATGCAACAAGTTACTCACTACCTATGTTCAAAGGCTTTGGTCTTATGGCGCTGAACTATTGGTATAAAAATGAGATTATTGAATTGAGGGGGGGGGTTATGTATGATTGCTTTGAGCCACCAAGGAGTGTGTTTGTGTGCACATGGCACATTAAGGACGGAAACTTAGGAGGCCGTACGATCAAAATCTGCATGAGATTTTGAAACAGAAAGTGCAGTAATAAAAAACCCCTGGCAATTCCTATTTAATCCCAAAACAGCTTTACACACACTGGAAATAAGCTAGTGTATTTTCAGAGACTCCACAGTAAGTTGCCTGGCGGTGCAACCTTGAACAGATTTACTTGAAATTAAGACCCACTGGATCCCTTCACATGAGCAAGATTTCAGCAAGTCTGATATAGTATCTGGATTCTTTAAGCAGTTCATCTATCCACAGATATTTTAAAGTTCTAACACTCACAACTTGAAGCTGGGGGGCGGGGTGGGGATGACACTAACTAGCTTCCCATCTACAAGAGCTTTCCTGCCAGATCACTTTGAGGCGATCATTACTCTCCATGGAAAACCAGGCAAGTGAGTATTTCTAAACCTACATTGTTAAGCAATCGCTGCTGTGTACCTTTTCTTCTATGCGAATTCAGCCTGAACAAGCAGGAGGCTCTAAGCTGTCACATTTTCTGGCATCGCCCAGCTATGTGGAAAGATTACCAGTATGGCTTGCTTGAGGTGGTGCCAATTAGGGCATCTCATGTTTCACTGTTTTGCAGAAACCTACCATGATAGCAAACAGAAATTCACAGCATAATCCTATGCAAATTTACTCATAAGCAGGCTCCACTGCGTTCAGTAGGGTTTACTCCCAGGTAACTGGGTACAGAATTGCAGCCCTGGCCTCCCTTTATATGCTTAGTAGAAACAAGCAGCCTATAACAGCTTTCACAATTCTTCCCAAAAAAAACCCCATAGTTTCGGGCACCCGGGAACTATACAAGGGAAACTGCATTATTGCATCCCAGCCCCTCAAGGGAAAGGGAAAGGGAATATTTGACAAATGAAGCTTGAGGTCAGTTG
The DNA here is from genome assembly GCF_965207765.1 of Zootoca vivipara. Lineage (NCBI taxonomy): Eukaryota > Metazoa > Chordata > Lepidosauria > Squamata > Lacertidae > Zootoca > Zootoca vivipara. The sequence continues at coordinate 14,635,455 of NC_142594.1, read as the reverse complement.
CCTGTAACTGTTTGCTCAAAGACAATTCCAATTAACACATGAGAGATTGTGGAGGATAGAGCTATCAATGGCTACCAACCCTGACCGTTATGTTCTCCCTCCACTGTCAGAAGCATTATGCATCTGTATACCAGTTGCTGGAAATAGCAGAAGAGGAGCTCTGTTATGCACAGATCCTGCTTGTGGGCTTCTCATTGGTAAAAAGGTAAAGGACCCCTGGACGGTTAAGTCCTGTCATGTGACTATGGGATGCAGCGCTCATCTCGCTTTCAGGCTGAGGTTAACTTCCTGTCACCCACAGCACACCCGCCCCACCCCAAAGTCTTCCACAGCCTACAACATTTCATTCATAAGCAGGAGAAGCTGCACATGCAATTGACTACACAAAATAAATAGCCCCAAAGCATCGCACTATTAAATGTTTTATGAATAAGATTGGAGGCGACAAGTGTTGCTCTTTATACTTCCTCAACACATCAGCCAAGCCCTTTTTATATTAATACAATCTCCTTTCAGGCAGATTGTTACAGTTTTAAAGTTGTTTCCTCTTGGCTGAGTGCTTCCCTTTGTCTACTTCTTAAAATTGTAACAGCTCTTTCAGAGTCCTGAACATACAGCAAATGCAGGTGTCTACATACTGCATTGTACATAATTTAAACCTGGACTTAGAAGACACACAAACACACAGAAATAAAATAAGTTGTATGTACTGCTATGTTACAAAATGGTATAAGACCATATGGACAGTATCAATTATTACTATCATGAAAAATCATATACACCACCCACACATGCCAGGGCACCAGCAAACATGAAGGAATCCCAAGATTTTCACATGTATTAAAAAATATTTAGAGGGGAAAAACCTTCAGTAGAGAATGCCACTCCCCAATGGGGTCAGAATGCTGATTAACTATTGGGGGGTGGGAGTCAAATCAAACAGCTGTAATCCTGAATAGAGGACACACTATGCTGCAAGACTACGTTGCAGGCCCCTGGCTACATTATAAAAACCTTATTCTCAAAATGCCAGTAAAAATCCCAAGTTTATGGGCAGGGAGATGAACATGATTTAAGTGGGAAAACAATCTCCTAGGTAAAGAATTGGGACCACATCCTGGTTTTTGTGTGTGAGAGAGAGCGAGAGAGCTATTGATCGATTTCCTACTGATTTTCACATGAGGATACTCCACAGGCCACACAATATCTATTTTCCTGTCTTTGTTTTTATTTCTCCATTTTCTAGTTTTCCCCATATAAAATCATGACATGTATCCCTTTTGCAATTAATCTGGGCGGAAACTTCCCACTGTCCCTTTCTCTTCCGCTATTAGCTCATCCCATTCCCTTCATTATTGGGGCCTTTTCCTTATGAAACTAATTTTCTTCTGAACTTGAACCATTTTTCACTTGTCAAAAAATTTCTTCTGGAAGAAGCAAAACCCAATTATTTCACGATCCTATCACAAGTTTCCTTTGCATACTGGTGATGTACAGTCACATACAAATGAGTGTGCAATTGCACAAAATCGAGTGCTTATTGGGAGTGTGTGTGGGGAAAAGAAGCCCACAATTCTTGAACTGTTTATGTGTGGGAACTGTGCAAAGACGCAGGATTAGGACAGCGAGTTGAAAACTGAAACAAAATTTAACTATCTGGGCACTCTTTAAAAGGCAGAATCATTTCAGCTTCACTCGGGATTGGATAATAACAATAAGGGGTGGTTTAGACCTCAGACTTTCTAGTTATTCAGTGGCTGATTCTCTGTTGGATTCAGTGTATTGGCTGGGTTTTCTGTCTTTCTCTCTTCTTCTGCCTTACGTCTCTTCAGATACATCAGAACAGCGTCCACACAAAACGTTATCGTTGCAAGAAAGCCAAATACCTGTTAAACAAAGTATGAGAAGAGTATATATATATAACTTCAACTGAGATTCAAAAGTATACAAGAATAGTCTGATTATCTCCAGGTACATTTTCCTGTTGGTCTCTATAAAAAAGGGGTGGGATTCTGGCCCTGATTACTCTTCCCCTGCTCAGCCACACCCCTCCCTGGCCCTCCTTTGCACCGTCCTTAAGTGCTTTTGCCTGGCTGGACTGTGTCCTTCAATTCTAATAACGCTTGCCTAGATGAAGGATAGAGAGGGATGTGCGAGTTTCTACCAGTCCCCTGTGCAAAACATAAAAGCATTCATTGCTCCACCCACTTTGGCTCTAGCTCCACACACCACGGACACATGGGCCACCAAAACGTCGCCCAGAAAAGGCTGTAGCCCTTTCCCCATCCCTGCTATAAAATTTGCCGGTGATGAATGCTGAAAGGCACTTTGCGGGTTTTGGAAAACGAAAGTGTTTGGAACTACTGTCAATAGGCACTTAGGCAGTGCAAACTAATAGATGAGATGAGAGTAGGAGGCCTGGTAAGACATCCAGGAACAAAACAAGAGGAAACCGGCTAGTCCATATATCTCCAATCCCTAATAAAAGGATTGGTGACATTTTAACGGGATTTTTTTTTTTTGCAAGACACCTGCAATGAAGGTAAATCTCCCACACAGTGAGCCCCAAGTACAGTACAGGTTTCTCCCCTTAGGTTCAGAGACTACATGCTTGCCCGAGCTCAATGAAATTTATTAGGCCTACTAAAGTCAGAGTTTTGTGGCAGCCCCAGCTTTGGCAAATCCCTACACAGCCATATGTTGCACCGTCTGATGAAGTGTGAGCTGCAGAAAAGTGTGTGGCTCTACGCTGCTGTAATGACATCGTGCCATTTAGAAGCTCTTTTCCAAATGCAAACACTAACTTCCTAAAGCAGGGTACCAACATCGCAGCCTCCAACTCACCAGCACAGTGCATCTGGCATATGTTGAGCTAGTCTGAAAGTATTGGGGTTTCGGGTTTTTTTTGCTACTGCAGTGCTGCATTTCCACTTGTATTCATTTCCTCAAGTGCATTCTGTGCTTCTGCCAGTGCACCTCCCTTCAACACATTATTTCATTTGGTTTATTTCCTAGTTTTTCACAGTGCAGCACCTGTCAAAAGCTCCATGCATACTGTCTGCATTATCATCTTCTCGTGAATACTTGGCTATGATAATGATATGCACTTTGGGGGCAAGCTTAGATTTAAAAGCGTGGTGCAGCAGTTTGGCACACATCCAGATGGGTGTGTTGTGGAAAATTATTAAGAAGAAGAAAGGGGAACAGCCATTAAAAGGAAAGTGCATAAGAACATCAAGGCTAAACATTTTATTTAAATGGCAAGAGGAACTAGGAGGGAATGACCTAGCAGAAAATTTATAACTAGCACAACCTTTGTTCAAATGGGAACCATCAGTAGCACTGAAGGGACAGCATGGCAATAGTAAGAACCATTCTCAGAGGTCCTCATTTTAGCACAAGAAAACAACTGGGAACCGACATGATGTTGTGGTGCAGGCTGTACAAAACAACCAGTGGTATTCCTCCTTTCACACACAAAATCAAGGTGGGGTGAATTTTCCCCTAGCATCAACAAGCCCCAATCTAGACTTTAGGATGTCTGAAGAAATCATTGTCCTGGATAGCATAACTCATAAAATGACCTGAGGCACTGATATTTTTCTTTTCTTACTAGATCCCCTGTAGAAAGAAAGGGTGCAGAGAGCAAGAATAACTGGTCTTTATCAAAAGACAAGTATGCAGTGAACACCAAATTTAAAAGTAACACCAAGACTATCCATATGGACAAGATGCACAAGAGTTTTTCTTCCCAAATGGGCCAATAATTGGAGGCTTTGGGCAGAGGGGAAGCCACATGCAAGGAATGAAGCAATTTTCAATTGACTCTTATTCCACAGCAACTTTTTCACTAGGTCTTAACAGCCCAGGTGGCAGCAGCATCCTACTGCGTTCTTTTTGCATCACCTGTGCCACATCTTCCTGTACATGCAGAAGGGAAGGCCTGGAAATGCAAAACTGATCCCACCCATGAGATATCAAACACAAATAATGAGGAGAAAAGGGCCATGTACTTACAATAGCAGCACTTTCGGGGGGTGTTTTATCGTTGGTTGCAGCAAACACAATTGAAGCTAGTAGGAAAAAGACTGCCACTATTGAAACAATCAAGAAATCCTACAAAAGGGGGGGAAAGTGAAAGGTAGCTTCAGAACAATAATTTGTTCTTTGTTTATTTTGCTCCTCATTCCTAGCACACAATAAAAATTATGCATATAAATATTTCTATAATCTAGTACTACTGCACTTTTGATGCCCAGAATGCCTCAACTTTTACCTTGTTGTCCCTCAAATAAACCTGCCAAGGGAGATCACTAATACTCCCATTTTACAGATGGAAAGTGAAGTCGGGAGCTAATGACTTACTCTTGGCAACTCAGTACATTTGTGGCTGAGTGGAATTTGAAACTGCATTCACCCTCCTCAAGGTATGCCACTGTGATCAGTTCGCCATGCTTGCTTTCAAAGTAAAGCCCCTCTTGCCCTCCAAATATTTTAACTGTAAATGCTCAACAGAATCTCTTCCACCAACTGCAAAGGTAAATATAGACACCAAAAGCAAGTGGAGAAAATTGGAAAGCAAAAACTTCAGTGCTGGTGGTATTCATTAGGAAAATGTCAAAAGGAAGCTTGGATGTGAAAAATGTGTACCCGTATATTCCGGCGTATAAGACGACTGGGTGTATAAGACGACTCCCAACTTTTCCAGTTAAAATATAGAGTTTGGGATATACTCGACATATAAGAGATACGACCCAGTGTATAAGACGACCCCCGACTTTTGAGAAGATTTTCCTGGGTTAAAAAGTAGTCTTATATGCAGGAATATACTGTACTAGTGATGCATGGTAGTAAAGCATACCAAGATGCTTTAAATGCATCTTAACTGGTAACCTCTGGAGATAAAAAAGGGCTTTTGTAAACCCATGCAAACACAGGAACATGACACATGCTTGGCTTTGTAAAGCAGAGACTGGAGAACCTTAGGTACGGGTTGCGAAATGAAATGCCTACTTTCCAGACCATATTCCCCATCCTCTCTAGTTTTCCTGCCTGCCTTCGGGGCTTTTGCCTGGTTGGAATGTGTCTTTGAACTGTAACGATAATGCTTCTTGCTTGCTTGCTTGCCTGAATGAATGAAGGGTGGTGATGTGTACGTCAGAAGTCCCTGGAATGTTGCCTACTGTGCAAAGGCCACATCTATCTATTGCTCCACCCACATTTCCCTCTAGCCATGCCATCAGCTAACTTGTAGCTCCTGGAAGATTAACCCAGAAAGCGAAGCGGTCCTTGAGTTGAAAAAGGATCCCCACCCTTAATATAGGCACTGCTACACATCTTGCCTGGGACACGGGTGGCACTGCAGTCTAAACCACTGAGCCTAGGGCTTGCCATTCGAAAGGTCAGCGGTTCAAATCCCCACGACGGGGTGAGCTCCCGTTGCTCGGTCCCAGCTCCTGCCCACCTAGCAGTTCGAAAGAATGTCAAAGTGCTAGTAGATAAATAGGTACCGCCCCGGTGGGAAGGTAAACAGCGTTTCCGTGTGCTGCTCTGGTTTTGCCAGATGCGGCTTAGTCATGCTGGTCACATGAACCAGAAAAACTGTCTGCGGACAAACGTTGGCTCCCTCGGCCAGTAAAGTGAGATGAGCGCCACAACCCCAGAGTCGTCCGCAACTGGACTTAACTGCCAGGGATCCTTTACCTTTACACATCTCGCCTAGTCGTCCTAGCGGCGTCATTGTTCCACAGGCAACCGCCTGGGGTGGTGGCAATAGACCCTGTAAACATAAGCTGCCATCACTGTTCCTTGTCGGACAGGGTCTATGCCCTGCCCACCAGCTGACATTCTCAGCAAATTAGCATGACATGTTTAAGTTGCCAATACAAGTTTGGACTCTCCTAACTGCAACTTTTCCAGGCTCCTCCAAGCGCTGAAACAAGGCCATGTTGACTAATCCTGAGCATGCCTATGGCTATTAAAAATTATGATATTCATAAGAAATATAAAAAGCAGCTCCCTTTACCACAGTTGCTACTTTCTCCTTCCCTGTCCTCTCGTACAAAGAAGTGCAATATGTAACCAGGATCGGGATGTTCAAGAGGAAGGCACTGCAGCTGACAAATTCAAAGAAGTAAAGGCCACCGCAACTGCTGCAATGTTGCACGATTTCTTCACACAAGAAGGCTAGGAAGGACAGGGCCTGTTGGAGGAGGAGAAGAAAAACCACAGGCTGTTAGAACATCCCTTCAGCAGGAGGACACTTAGCAGATTGCATGGTGTTACCACGACTCAAGCACTATGTTTATGAAAGCACTTTTAAGATATAGAATGCTTTACAATCTTATCTCCTGCAACCTTGTGAGAAATGTTCTTTAAAAGTTCCCATTTCACAGGACTTTAGCTGAACCAGAGACATTTGAGCCACACATGCTACTAGTTTGCATTAAACCAGGGGTAGGCAACCTAAGGCCCGGGGGCCAGATCCGGCCTGCGGACGGTCTGGGAATCAGCGTGTTTTTACACGAGTAGAATGTGTCCTTTTATTTAAAATGCATCTCTGGGTTATTTGTGGGGCATAGGAATTCATTCATTTATTATTATTTTCAAAATATAGTCCGGCCCACCACATGGTCTGAGAGATGGTGGACCGGCCCATGGCTGAAAAAGGTTGCTGACCCCTGCATTAAGCCGTCCATTTCCCCGGCAACTGTAGGGGCAAACTGCAAAGTACCTCAAAGGTGCAGAAAACTAAATATGATGGCATGCGATTGCCGGCCAGTTTTGCAATGCATGTTCTTGGGAATAAGAAGCTCCACTGCAGGCAATTCTTGGTCTGAATACTATTTTGACAATATTTATAAGTCACAGGAGAGTTTCTAAGATTCCTTGCTTTATCTGAAAACAAAGCAAAATGACGTTCACGTGACTTTCCAAGAACATTTGGGTACTGCCACACTGCTCCAGATTCTCATCATTTCCAGAAGTCAGCTACATATGAATTCTTCCACTTACTGTCTATCTCACTGCAGCCCATTTCCTGACTGCCTCTTGCCTTCCTCTCTCGATTGCAGAGGGAACAGGGGACAATATGACTCCTGCTTTGTTTTACTTTCAGTTTTTGCCCTCTGTTCAGGCATGTCAAACCTGCGGCCCTCCAGATGTTTTGGCCTACAACTCCCATGATCCCTAGCTAGCAGGACCAGTGGTTGGGGAAGATGGGAATTGTAGTCCAAAACATCTGGAGGGCCGCAGGTTTGACACGCCTGGTTTAAATGCTAGCAATCACTGCTGCACAACAACAAAAAGAAGCAGGTATAAATTGTCCAACAGCTCTGTCTCAAAACAGACTTACTGTAGGTCAGGGGTTCCCAACAAAATTTTCTCGAGGACCCCTCATCGAGCCGCTATTGTGACAAGGACCCCCATTAATTCCTAATCCTAAATCTAATTCCTAATTCCTAATCTATTTTTTCCAGTAAGCTTAACACTGATCTTGGAAGGGTTAGGTTCAAGGGACGCCGACGATTTAGGTTCAATGGACACTGACAAGATCGGTTCGAGAGTCACTGACTTACTTGCTTGAACATCAAATGCATTATCTTCCTCTTCATCTGTAGGCCTTTGTCGTTTTAACGAACCACTTTTTAACCAACGGTCCATTTTTAACTACGCGAACTGTAGCTTCCGCGAAAAACAACGCTTTGTTTACAAACACTACTGTTTTGCAAAGAGGCAGCGCGCGCCAGGGAGGAGGGAGGGGAATGGAGAAGACAGGGTACCTGCGCAGTAGCGCACAAATGAAGCAGACACGCGCAAAGCATCTTGGGGAGGTGTTAGTAGAATGCGCGCACTGCCTCTTTGCAAAACAGTAGTGTTTGTAAAGCGCCACCTAACGGCATACAGCAGAACTACTGCCTCTATCTAATTCTAGTTTTGCGCTAGACTCTGCTCATGCAGGAAGCGGCCAAAACAAAAAATCTGTTATCATACGAAATATATTTAATATATTTTTTATTCTAATAGCATCTTGCAGACCCCTCTGGCATAGCTCGCGGACCCCTTGGGGTCCACGGACCACCTGTTGGGAACCACTGCTGTAGGTGATTAAATCCAAGCCTACATAGAAATAACGTCAATTGGCCTTGCACAATAAATGTGCAAAGTAATCTGGAATCTGGTTAAATTCTAGAATGGATCAATTCTTTCTACTAGACACATATTTCAATGGCACAGAAGAGGGCATAAATATCCAATTACTACTAAGCATCAAGCTTATAGTATCAAAGTAAGATACTAAAGCATAGGACTGAAATTTTCCCAGCCCTGATTAGTGATGCTATGACTGAAGCAACAGCAGATATTCTCAAGAAATCAATGCACATGGATGATTGCTCTCAACTGTTCTTCCTAGAATGCAAGCTTCCAATTCCTTGCTCATAAATGTGGCTTAAAATTAGCAGCAGCAGTGACATAATTATTACACCTTTGTCCATGTAGATAGAAATGGAACTGATGAAGAAGCCTCATGCACACGACCAATTTTATTGGTTCCAACTCTTGACAAGTTATCAGAGCTGTCTGAGTATGCATCAATACAGATCCTCCATCCAGCAGTATACTTGGAGGCTGCCAAAACTACCTGCCAACTGTAAGCTCAATTAAGCTTGTGAAAAGCACAGGTGCTCCCTACTAGGCTCTTCCAGCTAAAAACTCAGCTGTCATGTATATTATCCACCTACCAGCTGAGCACTGCCTCACAAAGAGTCAGGGCTCGGTTGTAAAGTACAAGCTTGAAATGCAAAAGGTCAGAGCTTCAATCCCTGGTATGTAGGGCTGGGAGAGATGCTGGCCGTACCCTGGTGAGCTGTTGCCAGTCCATGTGAATAATATGATGCTAGACAGACCAGTGGCTTGACCTCATATGGCACAGCTTCCTATATTCCTCTCCAGTATGCCAAGCCCATGCTTGATGTACAGTTCTCTGTAGTCAAGTTTTGGCTTTGGAAGGGCTAGTGAGAAGTACAATACCTACTAATTCCTGCTAGGAAGCACTGATACGGTCACACATCATCATACACCATGTGTATGGTGCAGTAAATTTATTTCCTGGTGATATGCAAACAGTATTGGTTACGGAAATGCATTTGCATGTACCATGGTTAGTGATACCATGTGCAAAACCAAGAACACTTTCATACCACCAGATAAGAAGTGATTGCAGTGGGACCTCGACTTACGAATTTAATCCGTTCCGAATGCACACTCGTAGGTCGAAAACTTCGTAAGTTGAGTTTCCCATAGGAAAAGCGGTTTCCCATAGGAATGCATTGGAAACGGAAAAATTCGTAAGTCGAGGAAACCGCATCTAAAAATTTGTAAGTCGAGGTCCCACTGTACAGTGTCAATGGCTTTTCTTCCCTGGTAGTATTCAATATTGCAATTTAGAACACAATTTCTGCTTGCAAAAGCAAAGCAAAAACCCAAGAAGTCATAAACAACCAAAGATTGTTGGAAGATAGTCCTGTTGACAGGTACCGGTAGTGTCACCCAATATAGAATCAACATAGAATCACAGAATCGTAGAATTGGAAAGGACCCCATCTTGTCCAGCCCCCCTGCAATGCAGGAATCTCAGCTAAAGCATCCATGGTGGACAACCATCCAACCTCTGCTTAAAAATCTTGATGCAGCATCCTGTAGGGACAAAGAAATCTGGGGACAATATTCCATACTTAGGAAGTTTGCACCTAGGAGACCTTGAGTGACAAACTGCCCAGTGCAACTAATTGGCTGAGTTGCTGCTAGTTAGGAAGGTGTTCTTAACACCTTTAGGAGCCAGGAGATTAGGCTGGTTAGGTGCTTGTTTATTTTTTAATGCTTGCTCTATTACTGCTAGATGGAGTATGGTCTGCTCAGAGCATTGTGCACTCATGGGAGGAGTTATGTTGTTTGGTTGCTTGGAAGTAAGGGTGACCAGAGAGGCTGTAAGTACCCTGGAAGGTAGACATTTCAAAAGAAATGTCACTGCTTTATACAGTGTATATGTCATGAAAAACAAAGAAGGCTTTTCCTTACAGTCTGTGTCTAAAGGTAGCAAATATTTTGTATTAAATGACTGTGGCTTTCCTTCTAGCACTAAATAAAAAAATCAAAATGAACACAAAGTTTAAATCTGAAACCACCACAGTATTGCAGGATTATTGGTTTGTTAAGTCATTTTGATTCTAGTATCTTACTGTAATGGGAAACATTCCATTCTCTCAAATGTGATTTTGTTAAAAAACACAAAATCTGACAGATGGGTTCCCCCTTTCAAAGTGGGTTGTTGGCTTTCATTTATTTACCTTGTCCTCACACTTGGGAAATGACCTCCATCTACCAATTTCCTCAAAAAGGCAGCTATATTGAGACCATGCAAGTTTATTTAAAATTTAAGCCACAAAAAGAGGGGCAAGCAGAAACACCAAGACAATGTGGTGGCAAATACACTAAGCAAGACCAGGAAGCAGAGGTGTGGGGTGTGAGAAAAGAGGTGCATTGTGTAAGCTGATTAGTTAGAAAACACTAGAATGAACTGGTCTCTTAAATTGCCCAATAACCACATTGCAAAATGAACCACATGCCAACGCTATTTATCTACAAACAATTGCTGGTGGACAAAACAGGACAGCAAAGAGTCACCACCAACAAATTGTTCAGAAGCCAACAAACCAAATTCAAGTTATGAACGCTGCACAGAGCTGAAGAAGCAGTTCAAACTTTTAGGCACCAGAACCACATTTTTAGGAGGCAAGTAGGTCAGGCACTTAGCATATTTCTACACTGGGGGACAAGGATGGGCTGCATTTTCCCTGTACATAAAAGGGTTTATGTTAATATATTTAGGGTCATAACTTTCTTCAGAGCTCCTGAAATGTTAACATATGGTATTAAGTTGCTTCACACAGGTAAAACAACTAGCTTCTTCATCACAAAAGCAACCAGGACTCAACCAAAAACTCTACTATTGTGTCAAACAAGCCCACTTATCACTTGAGAGCTACAAACTCAGGAGACACGTCTGGCCTGGGGAACAAGTCACTTGGAGGAATATTCCTGGAATATGTGGGGTTGGATTTGCCTTTTGATTTCCCTGGCTTTGGGGTGCATGGGAGCTTGTTGTTTTGAAGTTTAAAAGAAGTGTCCTTTGAGACACATCTGAAATCCCCAGAGCTGGATACACTGTCATTTGTGCTGCACTGTGTAGCCTAGTGCTTCACGACAACTGCGAACTTCCCAGATGGTATCCAATCCCTACCCTCCCAGCTATGATCTCGAGGGTGGGGTCTTGCTGCACAGGAACATCATCATGTGGTAGAGTAATAGCCTTCCTATTATTTCCGATATTCACTTATGGAAGCCTTCTAATCTAGCCTGGTTTCAGAACTGGATCAGTCTTGGTTGACCTGCCAGATTACCCTTATTAGAAGGTGGCTGGTGGGGAGGGGAGTGCAACACTTCTTTATCTTCCAGGGGCTTTTGATACCATTGACCCTGGTATCTTACTGAACCAGCTTCTATATCAGGCATAGGCAAACTCCGGCCCTCCAGATGTTTGGGGCTACAATTCCCATCGTCCCTGACCATTGGTCCTGTTAGCTAGGGATGATGGGCATTGTAGTCCCAAATATCTGGAGGGCCAGAGTTTGCCTATGCCTGTTCTAGATCTATCACTGTGACTGGAGGCTCAAGTGGCCATGGTGACTAAAAGTGTCTTCTATCAGCTTCAGCTGGTAGGATAACCTGGCAACAGTGGCCTAAGCACTGGTTACCAGTTGGGATTGTTCAGTCAGTAGAGCATGCGTCTCTTAATCCTGCATTGCACGGGGCTGGACCAGATTACCCTCATTTTCCCTTCCAACACTAGAATTCTATGAAGACTAGATTACTGTAACATACCCTGTGTGGGGCTGCCCTTAAAAGTAGGTTTGGAAGCAGCAGGAACTGCAAAACGCAGTGGATGAGGAGGGCAATCTTAATGCAAGCATGCATTATCACTTCTGAAAGAACTGCACCAGCTGCCAATTTATTACCAAGCCAAAGTATGAGGTTCTTTTGTTTAAAGCTGTAAACAATTTGGGAGCTGGATATTTGAAAGGACAACTTCTCCTATATAGTAGACCTGTCCTTATTGATTTACAAAACATACTTAACATATCACAATTTCGGGGTGGGGAGAATATTAGAGCAGTTTACAACAATTATATATACAATAAAAACCACATAAAACTATTGTTGCAGATTACCAGCTACAGCAGGCATGTCAAACATGCGGCCCTCCAGATGTTTTGGACTACAATTCCCATCTTCCCCAACAACTGGTCCTGCTAGCTAGGGATCATGGGAGTTGTAGGCCAAAACATCTGGAGGGCCGCATGTTTGACATGCCTGAGCTACAGGTATTACAGAATTATTATTATTTCCTTAATTGATGGTGGCATTAAAAAGTTTTCATTAAATATTTAAAGATGAATGCAGAAGACATTTCACACAAATATGCTAAGATCTCTGCATGAGGCCCTCTTGGTTGTGTCTCAGTCTGCTGGCATTTGTATTGAAAACCCTGGGGAGGAGCTGTTCCAATTTGGTGCACCCAGCCTGTTGGATCACCTCCCCTCTAAAAGAAAAGCATTTTGATATGCTTTTGATGATTGCCAAAGACCCTTCTGTTCACCCAGGTATTTGCAGGCTATGTTAATAATTGGGTTGTGTAGTATCTAGGTGGTCTGCTGTAGATTGCAGTGGTTCAATTAAGGCTGATATCAAAATGTTTTAAATTTGTAGAATCTTAGAACCTTCTGGTGGTTCCCTTGCTGTGAGAAGCCAAGTTACAGGGAACCAGGCAGAGGGCCTTCTCGGTAGTGGCACCCGCCCTGTGGAATACCCTCCCACCAGATGTCAAAGAGAAAAACAACTACCAGACTTTTAGAAGACATCTGAAGGCAGCCCTGTTTAGGGAAGCTTTTAATGTTTGACGGACTATTGTATTTTAATATTGTGTTGGAAGCCGCCCAGAGTGGCTGGGGAAAACCCAGCCAGGTGGGCGGGGTATAAATAATAGATTCTTATTCTTATTCTAGATTTCAAGGGTCATCTAGTTCAACGTCCTGAAATGCAGTAATCTTTTGCCCAACATGGGGCTCGAAGCCACGACCCAGTGATTAATAGTCTCATGCTCTACTGACTGAGCTATATCTATGTAAAATACTGTACAGTATACAGTAGAAATTACTGTGCTGGCCTGGAGTTGAAGCAGAATGCATTTCCCCTGTGACAAAAAGTGTATCAAGTGATGAGGAAAACTGTTTTGCTTGTATCAGAAGTGCTGCCTTGAAAAGAAACATCAACTTAAAACTGTACTAAGTAGCAACTTCCAAAGGGTGTAGCCATATTAGTCAGTAGCCATGAAAACAATGTAGAGATTTGTGGCAATTTAAAGGCTAATGGATTCATTATAGCATAAAAGTCTGTGGAATAGAGAGGACTTCATTAGATGCAAGAGGCAACTAGCAGGTGCATTAGACATGCTTGTGTGCATATATAATATGCACCAACATGGCTTTGGGTACAGACAGACAATGTACCTTGGTTGTCGAACGCCCCAGAACTCATACATTTCGGCTCCCAAATGATCGAAAACAGGAAGTGAGTGTTCCGCTTTTCAAACGATTTTCAGAATCCAAACACTCCCGAAACGCATTCTGTTCAAGAACCAAGGCATGGCTGTATATGTGTGTGTTAAACTTGCCATCTGATGAAAACAGTTCCTGCAACTGATGAAGTGGATGGACTCACTCTAGTCCACAAAAGCTTATGCCATCATAAATGAGCCTTCAAGGCTATGCCACAAGGCTATGCTGCACATAGGAAGAGTAGCAATTAAGAAGTCAAGCACTACTGCGGGAACAAAACAAATTCCATTGTGGCTTTCATACAGACCACGCTATATGTCTACCAGACATTTCAGGTGGGAAAATGCATGCTAGTGGGGAGGGCTGTAAAAATCTCCCAGCTTTCCATGCTGTGCTTTGAACGGCATACCACTCTCTTGAGATTCAGCTAGGGATGGCGCAAGCAATCCTAAGCAGCCAAATATGTCAGGGGGGTGCTTTGCCCCCCGTATCTCCTGTGTAAATTAAGCTGCAGCCTAACTGCTTCTGGTGAGGGTGTATTCATTGAAGAGGGGGCAGTGTAAACCTTTATTTCCTGCCTTTCCACTGAATCCTTTGGGGCGAATACCTGCATTCCTGAGCTCTGTGTGGAGGACCAGTAAATGAAATGGGATAGGATGCAGCGGAACTTTGCTTATCCCTCTCCCTGCCCACAATATGCCAATTCCCTGGCTCTTGACACACACCTTATTGCTCTCTACACACAACATAACTTCCACTGGTTTAACTTCCTCTCACCCAGTATAAGTAAGTCATTTATTATGGTAAGTCATTTATTATTGAGGTCAGCTCGGCCAGGGCAGGGGGAAACGGACAGGCACCATATCCTAACCTCTCCAGCCACCATATATGGGGGTTACAATTCCTCTGCAAGGCTGCAACCCCACATAAGCTTCTGTAAGAGTATGTCCAACTCAGCTCAGTGGGACCTACCTCTGGTTAGCCAATTAGAGTAGTGCTCTGTAATAGTATTGGTTTTTTTATATGTAAGCTATTTCTAGAAACAACACACACACACACATTGGACATAATACTCCCATATTTGGGGGTGTGTGTGTGTTGCTGTGATTCTACTGTACGTGCATTCAATCACAAATGCAGTGCAAACAAAGGGAAGTTAAGTCAAAATGCAATTTTGAATCCATCTGTCTAGAAGGATATAAGCCTCAGTTCCCACACATTTTAAACTGTGTTATAGATATTCACATTTGCACACCAAGGAACATGAGGGGGGACTAAGGGCTTCTGGTGAGGAAAGAACATGCTGTATCTCTATGTTAGAAGACCTGCTTTGCGCGCAGAAAGACCCCAGGTTCAATCCAGGGCAGTCTCGAGCAGGTCGGGGCGCCCTGGCGCTGAGGGGCGGAAATTGCTCTGGCGCCCCCACCCTCGCAAGGCGCAGCATGGTTTCCGCGCGGCTTTGCTGCGCAGCGCCCCACCTACCAGCCCCCTGGCACACTGCGCCACCGGGGCTCTACCTAGAGCCGACCCTGGTTCAATCCCTGGTATTTCCAAGTGGGGCTAGACAAAACACTTCTGAATCCCTTCAGAGCCACTACCAATTAGTAAAGAACAATGAGAGACATACCAAGCCAGAGCAATGGGCCCAAGGCAGTTTCTTCTGCTCTTAAGAAGCCCCAAATTAAGCCACCTGTGTTTAGGTGACAAATATAACTTCTGCTCGTACAGCCATGTTTCCCTCAGTATCAAATCAACAACACACGTACACTGGAACCCTATATGACAGGTGCCCAGGCTAGTTCAGTTGGTTAGACCATAGTGCTGATAAAGCCAAGGTTGCAGGTTTGATTCCTGTATGGAACAGCTACATATTCCTGCATTGCAGGCGATTGGACTAGATAATCTTCAGGGTTCCTTCCAACCCTACAATTCTATGACTCTGTGATTCTACTGCTGCTGAAGTTGGTAGAGCATGAGACTCTTAACCTAAGAGATGTGAGTTCAAGCCCCACGTTGGGCAAGATTCCTGCATTGAAGGAGGTTGGGTGAGATGGCCCTTGGGGTCCCTACCAACACTACTATTCTATGACCCTATAGATGTGTGTTTGTATGAAAGGTGCCACACTCCCCCCCCCCCCCGGCATAACCAGGGGGCAACTGCCCCTCCCCAAATCAGTAAATAAAAATACTTAACTAACTGACCAATCGCATCACAGATAGCTCCGTTCTGCTCCCCCTAACATAAATCCAGGCTGTGCCCATGCATCCTGCCCCCAGCCCCAATAGGAGACTTTGCCCAGTGTTTCTCAAACCTGGATGTTGTTGGACTACAATTCCAATCATCCCTAGCTAGCAGGTCCAGCAGCCCGAGATGATGAGAGATGTAGTCCAATGATGGTGGGAGACCCCCCCCCCATTTGAGAAACACCAGGCAAACTTGTTGTTGGACTACAACTCTCATCATCCCTAGCTAGCGCCCAGCGGTCAGGGATGATGGGAGTTGTAGTCCAACAATGGCAGAAGACACCCCCATTTGAAAAACCCTTCTTGTTGCACTACAACTCTCATCATCCCTACCTAGTTGATCCAGCGGCCAGGGATGATGGGAGTTGTAGTCCAACAACGGCAGAAGACCACCCCCCCATTTGAAAAAACACTTCTTGTTGCACTACAACTTCCATCATCCCTAGCTAGCAGGCCCAGCGGCCATGGAAGATGGGAGTTGTAGTCCAACGACAGCCGGCGCCCCAACGCTGAGAAACAATGGCCTGAGCGTTTGCGGGTCCCCCTTTTCCAAGCACGCCCCATAACCCTAAAACTCCGGCAGTGAGCGAGCCAAGGGCGGAGCTCGGAGGACGCCAAGCGCCAGGGCCGCTCTCCCTTCCTCGTCCGAGGCGAAGAAAGCGGCACCTGCTGCTGCTGCAGCGCCGCCATGAGGCCGGGCGGACTCTCCTCTCGGCTCCGCCACAAGATCCGAGCTTGGGAGGCGGGCCGAGAGGCCGGCTAGTACCGTAGTCCCGAAGCCCCGTAGGGAGGCTGCTGTGGGCCTGGCCGTGCTTGGCTCCCTCCCTTTCCCCAGTGCTCTGTGTGTGTGTGTTTAATCCCCGCCCTCCCTCAGCCTCGGCTAGGCGGGAAAGAAGCCCTGGCTGAGGGGAAAGGTATGAGGAGGAGGAGGGCCGCCATCCCGCCCTCCCTCACGCCGACTCACCAGCTGCGAGGCCTTCAGCGCCAGCCGCCTCGCTCCCAAGTTGTCGGCGGTGCAGCCAGTGCAGCGGGGGCCCTTCCCCGGCGGCTGCTCGGCGGGGACGGTGGTGTCGGCGTAGACCGGCGCCCCGTTCTCCATGGCCGCGAAGGGAGTAGGCCCTGCGAGGAAAACGAAAGGGAAAGGCGGCCACCACTACAGCTTCAGGAGGAGTTGTCCCCAGAGAGGGCCGGGCGCCAAGGCCTCGAGGAAGGAGGAGGAGGGCCGTCGAAATTTCCCCGCCTTTTTTCCTCTCTCCTCCCGCGGAAAGAGGTGAATCAGTCGCCTGTCAGGAGAAATGGGGCTTTTGCCTCAGACCCGGCGGCGGCCAAATTCACCTCACGCCGTTTCACCTTGTTCATTTATTGCCCAGAAGCATTGGAGAGCAGGCTCCAAGCGCCGCCCTCTTGCCGTTGGCTAGCCCTCCCTACATGCCGAATAAATAGGCTCCCCGCCCCCTCTTAAGAGACGAATCCGCCAACTAAGTTGCATTATTAACATAAAACTGCAAAGCCCCGCTGCCACAAAATAGGGAGCACGGTTTGTTTGTTTTTTTATTCCCTCTGAATTCTTCATCAGACTGGATGTTAAGCAAAGGGAGAAGTGGGGGGGAAAGAGAAAAAGGCTGGCTTTTTGTATTGAGGCCATTATAGGTCTTTTGGTTTTAAAAAAAGGCTTAGAAGGGGTGTGGCTTGTGTGGGCTTGTGTTCAAGAAGCCCCACGCTTCAGAATTCCCCACTCCAGTACTGTACATTTATTGCTTGAAATTCACAGTTTCCACCACATACTGACCCAGAGCAAATGTATTTTTTTAATGGATAGAGCAGGTTAAGTAAAGGTAAGGTGTGTTTCAGAGCACAGACGGTAAAGAACCAAGGTATTAACTTATGAAGAGGTTTCAGCCGCTGCATTTGGCAAATCAAGCTATTATCCCTACAGTACCCACATACAAAAAAGTTAAGCAGCAAACTTCTGCAATGATACAGCAACATTTCTATATTTCTAGCCTCTATCAGAACTTATGCCTGATATCGACATTGCAGTTTAACATGACTCTTCCTCTTTCCATTTCATAGAATCCTTGAATCCAAAGTGCAGGAATCTTTTTGCCCAAATGTGTCTCGAACCCAAGACCCTGAGATTAAGAGTCTCTTTAAGGGACCCTCTCAGGCAATGGCTATTTCTGCCAGTGTAGCTAAACATCATCCACAAAAAAGCTGGGTGGGAAGCCTGGGCCCTCCAGATGCTGTGATCTCCAACTCCCATAATCATCCCCAACCATTGGCCATACAGTACTACCATAGTTAAGGCTGACAGGGAGAGAAAGACCAATAACCAAATTTACCCCCTCCTGCTTTAACAGGTGGCACAGATGTTACCGGTAAAGAGGGTAAGGGCTCCAGATGACCCATTTATTGTGTGTACAATAGAGTGTTTAACTTTTGGAGCTGGCAGACTTGGATTTTAGTTCTACTGGTTCACCTTGAGCAAAGCGCTCTTGCACTTACTCAAACCAAAAGCCTCATTAATTTCAATGTGATTTACTTTCAGGTAAATACTGTATGTTCAGAATTGTAGCACTAGAAGATTAGTGTCATGCATCACAAAGCTATGGGGATCAATGCATCCTTCCAACTCTCACAATTATATTTGAATCCTGAAAACGTTACAGGAAACCCAATCTACATGATTTGATCTTTACTATTTTTTTCTTTAAGCCTACACAAAAATGTGCTACCTCCCCCTTGTGGACATCTATATGAAGTACCAACACATTTTCCTTCCATATTTTAATGTACAGTACTGTATGTCAATTGATACCCTAGGTCAGGGATTGTCAATCTGGTCCCTACCGCCCACTAGTGGACATTTCAGGATTCTAGGTGGGCGGTAGGGGGTTCTACAGCACAAGCTGAATCCTCCTTCCATTGAGCACTGGTAAGGAAATTTTACCATCAAGAAAGATGCATTCGTGGGCAGTAGGTATAAAAAAGTTGACTACCCCTGCCCTAAGGGATATGGGGAACCAGGCCAAAATGTACAAGAGAAGACTGAACTTGTACATAAAGACAGTAAAGCAAGTCTTCCTTGTAGTTATCTCTCATACTATCTGACCAGCTTATTTTTGTGTGGAAGTTGTTGCAACATTGGGTCAAAATGGAAATCTGCAGGATGTTTAAGAAATAAATGCAGAAACTTGCTGCAAACACAGGAAACAGTTGTTTACACACACACCACTGAGTGGGGTGTATGTGTGCATGGGTTTCCTCCAGCCTCAATACTAGGTGAGAAACTCTTATTTAGCATTATTTTAAATTTACATTTAAATAATAAAGCTTCCCTTTCTTGATAGAATCTAGTGTAAACAAGAAGATGACAAGTGTGTGAGAGAATTATAAAATATTAAGTCATATCTGCCAGAGAGCTCAAATTAATTTTAGAGTCATTACATGATTTAGGAATATAAACTAATGACGAAGGCTGTAATCCTATACTTTAGCAGTGGGCCTCCAGCCCATGGGTCTAATTAAGTCTGCCAGCCCATTTCCACCAAGCCACACTAGCTGCCTTACATTTGATGCCATAGATGATGATAGCAATGAAACAGGGAAAGATGCAGCTGGACCAAAACTTCAGGCACAGCTGATCCACAGTGGCTACAAAGCCCTGTGCAAAGCAGGTTGTCAGGTCTTGCGGAGCTCCATGCAGTGCTTTGCAAGACTCAACAATTTGCAGGCCGTACCTTTGCCTGCATGGCTTGATTTCAAACCATAAACAGTAATTGGGCACTGCATGTATTTCTAAGAAAACATTATTCTGAGCACTTTGGGGGAAATTCCAGTAGTTAAAGAAAAGAAATACTAATTTAGATGTTATTTGTCAAGTGCAGTTTTCTGTTACTAAGTGATACGTCACACTGTTTCTGACGCTGCATACAGCATTTATGTACATATTTATGCAACAACTATGGTTTAAAGCAAATTATTAGTGTGCCAGTGCATGGTGCTCAATAACTCCCAGGTTGCTCTTCCCCACTCCTCCTGCTGTGCCACAGACAAAATAAGCCAGGTATGGCTTATCATGTCATCCAAACCCAGGCTAGCTTGTTTTATCCAAATAAACCACAAGCAGCAAACTAATAGCAAACCTTGTTTACTTCTCATTACTTCTTGGGGGGAAACAGACCACAAGCACAAGATCAGACAAACAGAAGTCAGACACTGGCTTCTTTCGTCCACAGTGCAGGAGGAAAAAGGGACGAGTTATGGGAATTTCTGATCAGTGTGCATGTTAAGCTATGGTTTAATGTTATGTACAAAAAGTTAGAAGGGAGCTTCATGTCAGTACATCAATAAGGTGTATGTTTTTCACCTTGCAAAATATGGCCCTAAATTTCCCTGTACTTTTTCTACAATGCAAGACGCTAATGATAACGAGTAAAAAAAACACTGAATGCAACAGTTAGACTCCAACCTACCTGAATAGATGCTTCTGCTATATCTCACTGTGATATTTGATTCTGAACTATTTGACACAAACCACGTGCAAAATTCAAATGAAGGAGGAATGGATAATGACATTTTCAGTGATGGTTCCACAATTATATTTTCCCCTGGTAACGCCACAATCATCTTTTCCCCTGGTAGCTCCACAATCATCTCTTTCTCTGGAAGGCAGATAGAGCACATTCTAAAACTATGCTAGGCTTGACCAGCACTTAGTGTACACAACTAAGCTTAATATATTTTACATCTGTATGCTACCTATTTTTTTAATCATTTTATGATTTTGCTATCTGTGTCATGCTCCCTCATATTTCCTCCTCTCAAGCTTCTTGTGTACGATTGGCAGCTGACAAAGTAAAAGTGCTTCTGGCACCTTTTTGTCCTTTCAAAGCTTTTATTGCTATTAATGCACTTCACACCAGCAGAGAGAAATGTATCTGCCTATATTTTTGTTTGCAAGAGGGATACTTTCTAATAAACTCCACAGTGTGTAATATGTATCTTAAATAATTTGTTTAGTGTCTTTAGATAAGCCATTTCATATATTATTATGTGAACAGTAAAGATACCTCCTATGACGCGTAAGAAATACAAATATATTAAACAAACAATTCAACTCTAGGATACAAAGTAACTGAAATAAAGATACATTACTTACCACATCAGTAGCATATACTCATGCACATCTTAAATACACTCAAATAGTTCGCTGTGTTACATAGTAGCAATCTGTTCAAAAGTACAATTTGTGCCATGCATGTGATTGGAAATGAAAAGCTTTGTAGAGTTGCTCCTTTCATACAGTTGCTCCTTGTCATATTAAGCATTCAGTCAAGAAAGTTAGATCTAAATGATGTAAAATACTACAACCATCAAGGAGTTGTGGAATTCCCTAAAGTCTCTCAGAAAGGAACTTTTTTTGAGGGGGGGCAGAATGTCAATCCATAGAGCTTTACATTGATAAACTATTCTTTAAAATATATATAACAATAATTGGAAATGCAAAGAAGAATGCCCCAAAGTAGACTACTAACTTTTCAAGCAATGCTGGCCCAAGAATGTAGATGTTCTACAGTAGAGAAGTTTCCTATTTTCTGAAAGTTTTAAAAGCAGCACTTTCAAGTTTGCTATACTGTTCACATATTCATGTTTATTTTCTTCCATGTTTATTTTCTGTTCAAAGAAACAAGCCCAAAGTATTCATAAACACATGGATCTACTTACAGATCATTGCCAGTCTATGTGCAAGAGTGTTTTGGACTTGTTTCTTTGTTCAGCATCTTTACATGTTACATGGCTTTTGAAAGTGAGGGGAATTGCAAAAGCTGTTGAATATGCCATCATGGCTCAGTGTTTGAAGGAGGGGGTGGAATCTACTGAGGACACACAAGACTGTGGACAATTCTAAAGTAGCTGTAAGGCTCCCAACCCATGTATATCTTAATGAAAACTACCAGTTAACTGCTCACTGTCATAAAGTGTGGGTCTTGTGGCAAAGGTTCTGATCTGAAAGCAAACATTTCATTTGCAATTACATCTATGCATTTGACAGGCGTTTGTTAGAAATTCTGGTTTGGAGTCCAGTGAATGGCCTGGAAGTGCCAAAGGCTGCAGAATCATTAAGGATAAGCAGGTACTAACCTAATCAGTTTCTTGGATGGGAGACAATTGGGAGTCCTATAAGAGAACAGTGAACAGTCCTATAAGAAACAGTGAACACAGCACTGTCTTCCAGAAGTATTAACACTTATTTAACTGATCCGGAAGGCAGCTTATTTTAGAGGAATGTGTGAAACAGATGTAAGCATTATCAAAGGCAAAAATTGGCATGGCCTTTTGTTAAATGTATTGAGAAACAGATCTTTGTAACCCACTTTAAGGTTTTTTGTTTTTTTTTACAATCAAGTGGTGTATAAATTTTATGAAATAAATATATGTGTTGAGAAGAAATTGCTTGATTATGGATAACTAATATACCCTTAAAAATGAAAAGTATGGTAGGTCTGTTATACATTTATATCTGCAGATGATTATACTGTTTAATTTGAGAGCAACCTTTGCTATTTTCAACATACATCCATGCTCCAAAAAGGTTTCCCAGCAAATTTAGTTTCAGGACCTTCTCCAGTTACACTGGAAACATTTATTATTAAATTCCAAATTTTATTCAGCTTTAAGCCTAGTAATATAAAAACCACACTGAGCTTGGTAGGAAATCCTCAATAGAACAATATGTTCTTGTTTAAGAGTTCAAGTTTGTTCAAAACAGTTTAGATTTCAAATGAGACCAGCACAGTCTGAAGTCATATTCCAAATGAAGTGTTAAATTTTATTTGAATTAGTTTATTGATGATGCACAAAAGAACAACAGTTGATCCATCTCTTTCCAACAAAAACTAGTAAATCCTCTCGAGGTTAATTTGCAAAATTGCATTAAACTAAAAAGTTTGGGTGATCAATATAAATTAAGTGCCCATGTTGAGTATCACCATTCCAACTCTTCAAGCAGCCTTTTGCATTACAAATGATTAAGTGGACACTTTCAATTTTACAGAATTACACTGACTTTTAAACAAAATTCAGAATTCGATATTTCTGAATGCCACATTGTACTGTGAACAGCAGTCTTATATTGTGTGATAATTTTCCATCTGTACAGTTCCCTTTTACAAAGTTGGGCAACACAAAAGACATCAACTGCTTGTCCTTCTCTGAACGTGTTCAGCTCCCTAGTCCCAGTCACAGAAGGAAGAGGCAGAGGCAAGTTTAAATTATCCCAAAAAATCGAATAAATGGCTATATTTGGTGTCTTCAAGATGTTTCACCTTCTGTGGGGGATGTAGGTGTTGTTGGAGAGGCCAGATCTGGTTTTCGTGACATTCTGTCCAGTTCAGCTTGAACATCCGTTAAGACAGGCTTCTGGCCTATACATAAAGGAGGGCACATAACATAAGATTTTAAGCTAAATGTTTTTCACAAGTAGCACACACAAAGACAGGCCAAAACTAAGGTGAAACACAACACAACAGGTTCAGTCCCACTGCGGGAGATCATGTAATTCCAACATTAATTACTACAGTACTCTACATTCAAGGCTCTTGCTACCATTAGCTAGATTGTCTTAGGATAAGTTTGATAGGAAAGTATATTTGCTTACAAGTCTGCAAAACAAGTGTCACAATCAAATGGATCTACACCAACACATGAGAAAAGAGCAGTTTGGGGGGGTATAATCCCCCACATTTAGCCACCATGTATGCAGACACAGTGTACCTACAATATATGTGAACAGCCATATGTTCTCTGTGTGTGTCATCTGCTCATACAGGTAGAATGCCATGAATGCAGGACAGAATCTGAGCTAAACAATGATGTGACATTCATGGCTTTTACCTCTGGATCTGCTTCAACTTCTGTACTTAAAGGCCCCTAAGCTCGATCCTCATAGCATACAGAAAGGACAGTAAGGAAGACCAATATATCCCATATACCGTGTTTCCC
Organism: Zootoca vivipara; assembly: GCF_965207765.1. Lineage (NCBI taxonomy): Eukaryota > Metazoa > Chordata > Lepidosauria > Squamata > Lacertidae > Zootoca > Zootoca vivipara. The sequence goes on along the minus strand of NC_142594.1, from coordinate 14,611,534 downwards.
CTTTTTTAATACGTAGTCAGAAAGTAAGCCATGGCAGGGTTTTTAACCATTTGAGAGCTATAAGACATACCCCGAAAATAAGCCATACTTCCGCACCAGCTAGCAGGACCCAGCATGCCGGCCGCGACAGGAGGAGGAAGCCTGCCGGGTCGGGTCAGTGCCCGGAAGCGGCGGTGGCTGCTTTAGTGCCAATAAAGCGTGCAGCAGTGCCGCACGGAGCACCAGCCAGCAGGACCCAGCTCCTGCAATGCCGGCCGCGGCAGGAGGAGGAAGCCTGTGGGGTCGGGTGGGTGCCCAGAAGCGGTGGCGGCTGCAGCGCTGACAAAGCGTGAAGCAGCGCCGCACGAAGCACCAAGGGCACGAGCGGCAGGAGGAAAGAGAGAGAGGCTCGTTACTTGCGGCACTTTAAGAGAAGCAGCCAGAACCGATCTCCATATTCCGAGCCTCCCTTTTGCGCGTGCGGGCATGTTAAAGCCCCGATCACTTCACTCCCCACTTCTTCCTCGCCATCCCTCCCTTTCACGCATTGCCTTGACCCCGCAGCCCCCCTCCCTGGCCATCTTCCCCTAAGTGCAGCGCTGCTTCGTGAGCGCTGCAGCCGCACGCTCTCTGTGTGTGCTGCAGCCGCACGCTCTCTGTGTGTGCGCGTGTCTCTTTCTTTCTCTCCCTGTGCGTCCGTCTCTGTGTGTGTGTGTGTGTGTGTGTGCGCGCGCGCGTCTCTCTCTCTCCCCCCCCGTGCGTCTCTGTGTGTGTGTGTTTGTGCGCGTCTCTTTCTTTCTCTCCCCGTGCATCCGTCTCTCTCTGTGTGTGTGTTTGTGCGCGTCTCTTTCTTTCTCTCCCCCGTGCGTCCGTCTCTCTCTGTGTGTGTGTTTGTGCGCGTCTCTTTCTTTCTCTCCCCGTGCATCCGTCTCTCTCTGTGTGTGTGTTTGTGCGCGTCTCTTTCTTTCTCTCCCCGTGCATCCGTCTCTCTCTGTGTGTGTGTTTGTGCGCGTCTCTTTCTTTCTCTCCCCCGTGCGTCCGTCTCTCTCTGTGTGTGTGTGCGCGCGTCTCTTTCTCTCTCTCCCCCGTGCGTCTCTGTGTGTGTGTGTGTGTGTGCGCGCGTCTCTTTCTTTCTCTCCCTGTGCGTGTCTCTCTCTCAGTGTGTGTGTGTGTGTGTGTGTGTGTGTGTGTGTTTGCGCGCGCGCGCGTCTCCCCCCCCCACAGAGAAAAGGTTCCGCTTCGGCTCGTCATTCAGCCGCGCGCGCGCGCCAGGGGCATGGGCCCAAGCCTCGTCCCCCTCGCGCTTCCCTCACAAGCATCTCAGAGCGGGACGGGTCACGGCCTCCCTCCTCATTCCTCGGCCGGCGTGAGAGAGCCCGGGGAGCAGAAGGATCCCAGGTTTAACCCCCAGGTACCCCCAAGTTTGAAATTCTGGAGAGCTGCTGCCAGCCTGGTTGACAGCAAAACCTGGATAGCACAGTAGGCTAGAGTGTGGTGTTTATAATGTGCGCGGAAGAGAGCACCGAGTGTCCTGAGCCAGTGGGACCCAGTTGTACCAGCACTTAAAAAAAAAGACACCCCCTGAAAATAAGCCACCGTGTGTTTTTTTGAGGAAAAAAAGTTATAAGACGGTGTCTTAAAAAAGGGGAAACACGGTATATGATATGCAAGTAAAACTTTAGAGTTGGTGAAAGGTCCAGGTTTTTACACTGGTAAACCCAATGTTTTTCCTGGCTACCCATTATGTGCCTTGTGCGTATCTCAGTGCCATAAGTCTATCCAGGGGTTACATGATGCTCAGGTTATGTATTCCAAACCCTGATGCAATACGAGACAGTTTCCCACCCCACCCCAAGTTCTCTAGCAACCACAGAGGACTCAAGAAAGGTGTGGGTTCAGAGATTGCTAAGGCAAACATTCGTGAATTATTTCCCTTAGGTATATAATCAACTTGCTCCTTGATCAAACAAGGGCTATCTGCACACAGATATCATTACAAAGGGGTCACACATGCAAAGGAGGGATAATGTACAAAGCTCTTTTTTTTAAAAAAAGCATACGCATTTCGTATGCAGGACTGCTCACATAGTGATCCTTCTTTATCAGGTTCACACACACACATCCACAATGGTTTTGACAGGATCCATCATTTGTTTTGAGAAATGACAAAACTCAATCCAGTCCTGCACACCCACCCACCCTCCAATAGCTGAGTGAGACTGTCAAAGGGGAACAGCACCATCTATCTTGGGAATTCAGAGACAGTTAGTACACAGAATACCACACAATCCAATATGCACAGGAATGTATGGATCCTAACCAGCACATAACATTATAAGGTGAGATCAGATAAATAACAGTAATATTTTAAATGATTTTTTTATGTCATACATTTGGCAGTACTGTATAAATACTCTTGCTTCAGCAAAAAACTGCATCCAGCTTGGAGTGTCCATTCTATGTAATACCAAAATGTTTTATTTACTGTTCTTACCTGACTTTTTTGCAGATGGTGGCAAGTTGCTGCCACCCCCACCTCCAGGACTCCCTACTCCTCCGGGACTACCAACACTACCAGGTCCACCAGGTGAGCCAGTTTTCTTACTCAGCAAACTGTTGAAAAAGTTAGCCAGTACTCCTTCGCTTGTGGCTCCAGCTGAAAAGAAGTTACCCCCCCCAGATATTTTGATAATGCATATTAATTGTATCTGAACTCTTAAAACATGAAATGGCAATATTAAACACACATGGTTGGATTCAGATGTAAATCAACTTCTGTTACATTTATTTCAGTGGGATCCAAATACTAATCATAATAGGAGTTTGGATTTGATATCCCACCTTTCACTCCCCTTAAGGAGTCTCAAAGTGGCTAACAATCTCCTTTCTCCCCCACAACAAACACTCTGTGAGGTGAGTGGGGCTGAGAGACTTCAAAGAAGTGTGGCTAGCCCAAGGTAACCCATAAACATAGCTGCCAAGTTATCCCTTTTTTAAAGGGATTTTCCCTTATGCTGAATAGGCTTCCTCGCGAGAAAAGGGAAAACTTGGCAGCTATGCATAAATAAAACTGATTATCTTGTCTCACGTTTTTAGGGGACTCCAGTTCAATTAACCTAGTCTGGATCTAACCCACTGAGGAAGTCAACTATATCAAAGTGATTACCTTGCATGCTGAACATAAATGTCAACATCCCGGAGTACATTAGAAACAGTGAGTCACTGCCTAATTACCAGAACAGTTTTTCTTCAACAGACCACATTCCTAGTGTTTACTTAACAGATCAAGTTATTTCTCGCAAGGTCTTAAATTCATTCAGTTCCATTCAATTCACAAGAACGCTTCCTATTTTAAAAAAGAAATCCTCATCTAAAAATTACAGCAAATTTAATCCGATTAAAGTATAAGTAATTGCTTCCCTTAGTTTGAAATTTAAAAGTTATCAATACTCAATAGAGTAAAATTATTTTAGAAAGGGGGAAGTATGCAACACTTTTGCTACTGACTATGATGTCAATGTTTAGAATATTTAGGTTGCAAAACTATTATTATGTTTTACCTTTCATACTAGGATCTATTTTTTTGGATCCAGCAGGGATGGTTGTAACACTGGCAACATTGGAAGTAACCGATCTGTTTGGTGTCCTAGGGGATCCTCCAGGGACTCTTGGTGAGGTATCCTACATAGAATTAGAAAATACAGTGAAGTACTTAGACTGAAATACTGAGTTGTCAGTTCCATTTTGAGAGGGACATTTCCAAGTTATGAGAAATTCATAGCAAATATATATATATATATATATATATATATATATATATATATATATATAGCGCAGTTATATAGATTATGTAGTCTATAAAAGCAACTACAAAAATACAGTGGCCATGCCACTGCCACAAACACCCCCGTTTTATCAGATGAAGGGCATTACAGAAAAGCCAGGCACAGCCTATGGCAGGCTTTTAAGAAACATCTTCTAGGCTAGGGAAATATGTAATAATTTCTATTGGAAAAGAAACAACCCCCAAATTTACTTCATGGTGTTCACATTTAGAAATTGGCCAAGTTTTGAAATGCACACTTAACAAACAAAACAATTTTGACTGGCACTGTAGTCCATGTCCCCAGAGAGTAATTTGAAAAATCTACACATTATATGTTTTGAGATCTCCCCCCCCCCCCCACAAAACACACTTAATACAAAAAGCTATAAAGGCACTGAACTGTACCCAACAAAGTCATACAAACATGCTGACTTCGTTGGATACAACCCATTATCAGCCCAACTTTGTACATATCTGAGAAGTAAGTTCCATTTTGTTCATTGGAGCTTGTTGTCAGGTAAGTAGGTACAGGACTGAAGCCTAATAGCAGCAAGCAAGCTTTCAGCTACCGTACATAAATCAGAGTTACTAATGTATTAAATACTTCACCCAAAATGAGCTCCAAAATTGGATCCAAATAAATGTACTGCTAAGTTATTAATATTTAAGTATTTACTACTAACCACTGGTCTTCCAGCTGCAGTAGGTGGCTGTTTTGCTAACAGAGACTGAAAAACAAAATGAAAGAGAAATTTTGGAACAAGAAGTTGTTGGCAAATTCCAACACAAATTTAATTTTAGTTTAAATGAAATGTAGATTAAATGAATATGTACCTGTTGCTTCATAAGAAATACTTGATCATCTTCTGCTACTATCTCTTTCTCGTGTACAAACTGCAATGGGGGGGGGGAGCCATTAAGAGATGTGCAACTAAGTAATTTTAAAAATAGCACTATCACAAATATTTACTGGAACAAGTGGATGAAAAGCTCATGAAGATGCCCAATGCAGCAGCCCATTCATTCAAAGCCTTGTACAGCTTGGACCCAGTCTGGGCGTGTCTCTACCCATGTGAATAATACATTTTTCTAGAGATCTGCTAGGGAAGCCTTGCTCTTATCCTTTATTGGGACATTATAAAACACTGTTGAGTCAGGATAGGTCTCCACCTCACAATGATGATTTACAGCTTTGTTACAGCTGTTGAGATCCTTATCAAGCTCTTCCATTCAGCTTGATTACTAAAGAGATCTCCTATGTTCAGGATATTACATCTGAATATGCAACACCACCACAAATAGGGTTCACAGGGCATATGCACTGTCCCTGCCTCCAATATCCCTGTCCCATATTGAGTGGGAAGGCTGAAGGGGATTTCAAAACACATTCAGCAGAATGCACTTAAGAGACCTCTGTGATCAAACCTGTGTTTTCATGATTCCTGATCATAGGGAGGCTTCTAAGCATGTTCAACAAAATGCACTTAGAAGCCCCTTTCAGACCTCCTTATTCAAGGCAGGAAAGTCAGGTATTGGGCAGGTGGGGCTTGCACATGCAGCCTCACACCCCCTACTTGTTTTCTCTTCAAACACAATGTCTGAATGTGGACAGTGAATACCAGCTGATGGAGACAAATGAAGGTGAACTATTGCTTTTATTCCTGCTGAGCTTCCCTGGAAAATGGCTGGCTATTGTATAAAAAAAGATGGAACACACGGACTGCTGATTTGATCAGCAGGACTGTTCTTATCTGTAATTCAAGATCTTTGGACTGAGGCTCATTACAATATATTATTAGGCAATGGCATTTTGCCTGCTTTATTGTGTGCAGGTTTTTTTTAGCTGGCACAACTCCTTAAAAACTGTATCTTTGTTGTTATGTAGTGTAAAGGCACATAATAAATGACACTAATTTATTTGACAACCCTTATTACACATTTAGATCAGCTATGTAGACTAAATTAATATAGAGATGGCCAATTTATAGTTGAAAAGAAGTTACGATGCTGTTATCAGTGATAAGCTTCCTTGAGTTGTTGTCACTGCACTGAGCAATCAGTGTTACGAATTCCTGCCACCCCACTGACCACTAACAAGGCAATGTGTTAAATTAAAGGTATTTCTTCTAAACACAGGAAACAGTTACCTTTCTGACCGGAGGCTTTGTTATTATATCTTCAAAATTGTCGTCTGCTTTTAAAGTCTGAAAGTTCTCATGTAATATTCCTATCTTCTTTTCATTGTCCCATCCTGCAGGACTGAAAGCAAATACAGTGTCACATCTTGAATTTCAGTTGTTCAAGGTTTGGTTCACCTTCTGTCCAATGCCATCCTATACAAAGAACCCTGTTTCTTAAGGCAGAGCAGGAATTTTATTTTTCATTTTAAGTCCAAGATGGATGCTCACCATGAGGTTAAAAAATCCCCCCCTGAAACATAGGGTTTCTTTTCTTTTTGCAACCCCCACCCAAAATATAATAATAAAGCACTTTAGTTTGGAATTGGAAGTCCTTAACACTAAATATAGCACAGCAGAGAGGAAAAAGATAAAACAGTAGTGTCATATTTCCTCTTCCGCCTCCTGAAATTTTACCATACCATTGAACTACAAACATTGTTACAATGCTCTTATTTCAGACAGGCTTGGTTCCTGAACAGGAGCGCTCTTATTAGGGGTTAGGGATACAATGAAACACTTACATTTTTTTAATAATGCAAGACACCCAATAACTAAGTAACTTACATAAATACTGCATCTTTTTCCACAACAGCAGCAGATATATTGAAGGGGAATCCATATAATTTCTGGACAATAAATTTATACACGTAATCAATATTCTTATTTTCCTTTACTGAAGTGTAAATAAGTGCTGCACCATCTGAGTTATTTGTTAAAGAAAATGCGAATGCATTTTCCTGCTTGGCAGTGGCAAGAAACTATTCACGATACTTTCAATACTTCTGTAATATTCATCCAGTGACAAAGTGTTATAACATTAAGTGTGTGATAACATACTTAAAAATATCTGTGTATATTACCTCCTCTTGTGAAACATGCATCAGAGTATAGAAGCCAAACATTGACACAGAAACTGTTAGGGGAAAGCAGGTTTGCCCAAACTCTCAAGCGGAAGAGAAATTTCATTTCATCAACCATTTCTGTTAAAAGACAAATTGGGTGCCTTCCTAACTTTTGTACTGTTTTCCTACACAAGCCGCACTTCCATGTAGGTATGAAGGCTTCGCACCTACACTACAGTAGCGGTGGGAACTACTGGCAGCCCCCAGTCTTCTTCTGGGCCCTAAAGCCTCTCCACATCTGACCCACCAAAGGCCCACCTTGTCTTCAAAGCCCAGCCCCAAAAGGAGAGGTGAGGGAAGGAATTTTCTTGACATTGCTGGTTTTGTGATGTTCTACTACCGTGTTTCCCCCTTTTTAAGGCGTAGTCATAAAATAAGCCATAGCAGCATTTCTAAGCATTTGAGAAATATAAACCGTACCCCGAAAATAAGCCATAGTGATAGGCGCTGTGCGGAAGAGATCACTGAGCTCCCTGAGTCAGCAGCAGCAACGCCGGCCGCAGCAGTGTTTGCTGAGTCCTTTCTTGCTTTTGGGACTTGGTTACTGTGCTGGCTTGGGATGGTGTGTGTGCAATTGCTGTTGCTGCTTCGTGTTTTTCAGCTGGATTCTCTGGGTTCTAAGCACTTTCCCCCGTTTGTTTGTGAAGCAGCACTCGGCTGCAGCCCCTGCCTCTCCCGACGGCTGCATGAATGCGAGGCTGGAGTTGATCGCTATCTCCTTTTCCATTTCTTTTGTCTTTGAGCACCCGGCCCCGCCCCCTCTCCCCTTCGTGGAATGAAGAACAGAGTTTTAGCAGCATTTCCTCATTATAAAAAAAAGGTCAGGAACTTTTACTTTAACCTCAAAAATGGGATATTTCCTCTCTCTAAAAACAACTCTGACCTGAACACCAATAAAACGGGGGTAGATCACCTCCAGTTTATAAATCCGCAAGTAGATCGCAGTCTCTTGGAAGTTGGGCTCTATACTTTGGCTGATTGCAAGCCTTTGCATCTTTAAAAAACAAAAACCATGCGCTTCTCAGTCTTAATTTTCCTTTAATTCATCCCCCTATACCCTCCTCCAACCATTGCCTCCTTCCATTCCTTACCCCCCTCCCTCTCTCCCCACTTCCCTCACTCCTGTGCGATCTCATTTAGTCATATACTTGCTTTTTCTGTTGTGTTGTCTATTTTATATTTAATATTATTACCCTTTATGATGTTATTTTTCCCCTTGCGATAATTATTTATTTTTTATCTTTAACTAACTTTCCTTTCCATATTTTTTCCATATATAACTCAACACTTTCCCATTCCTTCTTAACTCTTTGGATAGAGTGCCCCCCCCATTATTGTTGTTAATTTTACAATTCCTGGATTTTTTATGGAACCGAACAGCTCGGGTGCTTCAGAATGTGCCTTCTGTTGCTACAGGGCTATGGGGCTTCACTATTTGACCCCCCACCCCAGGTTGGGATTTTTAAAGTAGTTCTGTGGGTCCCAGGGCACAGAATCACCCCGATCCTTTCCTTTGTCTAAACAGACCTCTTCCCCCCTGACTTTGGAAGGCTGTGCTTCAAGGGTGATACCAGGGGTTTTTTAAGACCTGCGCCTCTTAAGGATTGTTACGGTCCATAACTTCCATTGCTTTCTACAGGGTTGGGGGTTTAAAGCACTGCCACCCCCACCCCACCCTGCAGGCGCTCGGAACTGGCAGCGCCAACAACGCGCCCAGCAATGTGCAGAAGAGAGCACCGAGCATCCTGAGCCAGTGGGTCCCAGTTGTACCAGCACTTTTTTTAAAAAAAAAGACACCCCCTGAAAATAAGCCACTGTGTGTTTTTTTGAGGGAAAAAAGTTATAAGACGGTGTCTTTAAAAAGGGGAAACACGGTACATGTACTTGTCTTCTTCCCCTCCCCGTAGCTCCATGTTGACTTTTCTCATTGGGAGAAGCAAAGGACAAAGAAAGACAGTTCCCTTGAGGGTTTTCAGGTGGTTCTTAACAGACTTTTGAGATGGAGAGGGGAGGGCAGAATTGGTTGTTTGCATTTGTTTGCGTCTGATAGTCAGCTCTACCTACCTAAATGCAAGGGGTTAGTCATATTCTGAAAAATGTTCATCACCCTTGTGATGGGCAAACATGCTGCTATCTACACGGTATACAGCTTTTCCTTCACTGAAATGATATCCTTTGCATAAAGCACCCATCTTAACTAGGTACTATCCAGCTTCCCATCTCGACTTATAAGGCACATGCCTAGCTGTGTTTCTTTCCCTGAGAGTCTTGGAAGCAGAACAGGATACCAGTAATTATTGCTGTGCTTAATACTTGTAATCACCATGTTTCAGCTCTGGTGTGAATGCCAATTACTGAAGAACAGCATTTGTATGTGCTTTGTCAAAACTAACTTTGAACAATATATGGTAATTGCTATGAAACGGTAGTAACATGGTCAATCTCCAAAGAACAATAAAGCTTATTCTGCATGTCCAGGGGTTGCTTTTGCATTGTATTTCTCAAACAGCAGCTCTTCATACCACACAGATAGCCACTTTGGAAACAGACTATTAAAAATGCAGTTTCTGATATAGATTACCATACGAAGTAAAAAATTCCCCTAGGCATGGCCAGGTCCTTGGGCATCCCTGAAATAATTCTGGGCCATGGCACATAAGTGCACCACCAAATATGCTTTGCTTATCAACTCTCATAGAGCCACTGGTTCAGACAACATTATATCCAGGCTTTGTGAGCTGAGATAGGAAGTTTTTTGCCTGTATATTAAACTCCTACACTACTCTAACAAACCAATCAGGAACAAACCCTCTAGCTAACCAGTTTGCAGTTACATCCAAAATGGGATATTATGGTTGCAAGAACAAACCAAGATATTAAATACAGGTAGGTAGCCGTGTTGGTCTGACGCAGTCAAAACAAAATAAAAAAATCCTTCCAGCAGCACCTTAGAGACCAACTAAGTTTGTCATAGGTATGAGCTTTCGTGTGCATGCACACTTCTTCAGATACACTGAAACGGGTCTGGTGACTTCTGTTTCAGTGTATCTGAAGAAGTGTGCATGCACACGAAAGCTCATACCTATGACAAACTTAGTTGGTCTCTAAGGTACTGCTGGAAGGATTTCAAGATATAAAACCAATTCAAACTATACTTTAATCTAGTTTCCTAGTTTGGATGAAATTGGAAACTATGGTTGATTAGAGGTTTTTTGGTTCAGAGGGTCTGTAAAGGCCATTCATAGCTTAGTTTAGTAAACAGAGGGATGATAATCTAAACTCAGCACTTATCACTATCATTCAGATTACATGAGAGCCCAAGGCTTACAGTAACTTGATAAAAGACTACCCAACAAATCATGGGGCTTCTCAGATTATCTGAATCCAGTTGTAATTTTAATAATAAATCTACATTTTAAAGGATACATTGTAAACAAAACCGACGGATGTGCGACTGAATGAAGTCAAAGTGCTCATCTCTGTAATCGTGCTCTTTTTCCAGCAGGCTAATGGCATCACACTGTGGAGCAATAATAATAATAATAATAATAATAATAATAATAATAATGCAATTTTAATCATGATTGCACCTGTAACTTACCATCATTGCAATTACAGAACTTTCCACTGTTCATATTAGCTATGAAATATATAATCCTTGCATTTTACTACATCCAATGTGAAAAATTTCTATAGAGATATTTTAATATTTCTCTCTTTCTGGAATCCAAAGGCCAGGATCCAAAGAGCTACTTCAGCACATTCCAGGGCTACAATGCACTCAGCAGCATTTCTCATTCCTTTTTTTTAATGGCAATCTCTCACACACTGTTGCCTTGATGCTACATTAGAAACTGAAAGTCTCTTCAGGATGGCTTTAGGAATTCAGGCTTCTTGGAGCAAGTGGAACTAATTTATGGTTCTTGGGAACTTAGCTCATTAAGATTTAGAACATAAAAATTTGAAATCCAAGAGATATAAATAAAAACCTGAACCAATATTTGGCATTTGGTAAAACATGTAAAAATATTTATAGGATAAAATATATTCTAAAGAATTTGTCTAGTATGCATTTTCTTACTGCATTGGAAGATTCTCTGATATAGAGAAGACAGGTGATAAAATATATAGAATAAACAACAGACTATTGGGGGGGGGGTTCCTTCCGAACAATTCCAGCCAAGTTTTTAGTTTAAATAATAACTTAGCTGCACTCCTTGACCCACTTACTAGACTAATGGTTCTTTCAGACAACTTTACTCAAACCTCTATCATAGCTTAAAACTGCCATTTTGCTCCCAGTGCCTCTCCATAACTGCTTTACTTCAACCTCTGGCACTGTTTAAAATTATATCTAATATTAACTTTTCAATGTCCCTCCCTCCTTGCAGAACTCAAACTTCTCCCTCCTTCATTCCTCAGCTGCCTCATGTGAGAGATAAAGGATGTGGAGCCCTCAAGTATTCCAGTTTACTCAAACCTCTGCCGTTTTCCTCAGTTACTTCTATCCCTGCTTCACTCAGACTTCTGCCATTATTTTAAACCGCGGGTTTCCCCCTCTCAGTGGTCTTCTCTTCTCACTTCCATGCCATGGCCCTGCAATTGTGCAACCTGCCTTCACTTTTGTTCCCCTACCCTGCCCTGACTTCATGCAAATCTAGGATTATGATGTGGCACCACAACTCCTCCAATGGGTGCTACACAATGACATTGTTACATTTTTGTTATATGGAAAAAATGGTTAAAATAACTTTCTAATTTTTTATATAAAGGCTGCCATCCATTATACAGTCTTGCAGAATTCAGGCTATTAATTAAAATCTATACAAGGCATCTTTGTTCAGTTGCTCAAACAATGTGTTAAATATTACACTTGAGAAAGTGAAGAATACTTAAGGTGGTGGAAAACCAATGTGCAGTATTCAAAATGGTTTCATTTAATAGAGGTTTTCCCACCCTCACCCCATTTGAAAAAATATTCTGTACGCTCTGTTTTCCTTGTATAGATATGTCTTGTTACTTGAAATTAAAAATCATTTTAAAAATATTCTGATGTACAAACATAATCTGAAACATGAAACAAACCTTTGTACAAACTACTACTACAGGAATGCCTAAGTTGCATGTTAGTGTATCGGCACCCAGCGGTAAAATGACACTGTCATCTTTGTCTTCCTGTAATGAAGTATTTCTCCTCTGTGGAGAAGCTGGAAAGCCTTCCCCTGGTTCTGTGTATTCCTGAAAATCTCTTACAACTGAAATAAGAAAGAAAAAAAATGAATCAAGCAAGTACTTTGTTCCTGGGAGTCTGTATTTGTACCAAATACTTTTTATTCTATTTAGTTTTGCCAGTTTTTATATGTCAATTTATGTTTTCCTAAGTAGTCAAAGTATTATTATTAGTAGTAGTAGTAGTAGACCACCCTTCATCCAAAGACCACATGGCAGTTCACAGCATAAAAATACAAAATGAGTACACAAAATACATAATAAAAACAAAATCAAACCAATAACCCCTTCCCAAAAATACAATTAAAAGGGATAGATAGGGATAGCTGCAAAATTTAAAAATCAGTCTTTCAAAACAACAATTTTAATTCAATTAATAGTTCTAAACATTTTGAAATATACTCTACTTGTAACTAAGTTCTTTGGCACAAGTTTATACTACACAATAGACAGCAAAAGTTATGAACTAAGGCAAGCTAGTTAATAGATAAAACATATATAAATATAAGTAGATATAAGGAGGCAAACCCAAACATTTTAGGGTTTTGTTTTGTTTTTTAACCACAAGGGCAGCAGTAGTTATTTTATTTAACCCAAATTCTGTAAAGTTTATCTCAAATACAGACTGTAATAGGTTATCGAATTTACATTCTAAATGTTTCAGTGAAGACTGGTAAGTCTAGAGTATGGCATTTTAAAAAGATGCTAAGTTACCCAAAAAACAAAACTTTCAACAACACTGGAATTAACTTACTTCTGGACACTAAATTAAAGATACATACAGCAAAAAAATCCTCCCATGCAGATCTTTTAGGCATCTTAAACTCCCTCAATGCCAGCTTTATTACTAATTTGTTTGGCTTTAAGCCAATATTGTTTGTGCTGGAAATTCCAGAATTTAGATTGTATCCAAGAAAAGAAGTGACGGAAACTGTTGTTTTGTTGTTGCTGATTTGTAACCCCTTTGTCAACAACACCTATTAATTTCAGGGGATGGTATATTGATTGGTCAATGAAAAGCAGATGGTAAAAAGACAATAGAAGCATATGGAAGGGAAGACAAAATGCTTATAAGACTTCTTATAAGGCCTATTCTGTAGGATGGAGAAGACATTCAGATTCCTAACAACACATGCAAGCTTCCACTATCATACCACCACAAACTTCTTTTGGGATTAATTTAAGAAGGATTTGTTTGTTTTTTAACTTTATAGAGCCAACTTCTTCTTAGCAGCTGGAATGTTAAAAATATTTTATATTAGTTGCATACAAAATATCAAAACAGTTTGCAACAATTAAAATACAGGAAGAACACAAAAATTAAAAGAGATCGTATTTATGAAATGTGTACAGATAGTAGGGCCATATAGAAGAGCCCATATAGTAATTACAAGGAACTGACTAGTTACATTAAGAGGCTCAGTACACATTATGGACCAAAGGTACATGTCAAAGCACAAACATTATTTTATAAACCACTTCAGAAAGGTGTGATTTGGGACAAGGAGCTGGTAGGGGACAAATCACCTCTTCCTCCCTAGTATTTATCCAAGTCTGAGTAATCTTCTCTTAAAACTGTTTTGCTTTAAAATTAAAACAGGGGTGAAAAGATGAGAAACTCTCTTTTGGTGCTCTTATATGCCTATTTGTATGTAACATTTATTTAACACCCCCCCCCAAATAATTATTTCAAAGATCACTCCTTTCACTAACTTGCAACGAGGGCTATGCTAATGCAATGTGTATTTCAGATACCTGCTACATAATGCAGAATGAGTACAGCAGGGGCAAGGAACCCTCAACCATCAACAGAATTTCAGCTGGCCCTATAAATATCCTCCAAACCACCAGCTGTTGAGTAGGGAGCTGTTGTGAAGTAAAGGGGCTGTGTTGTGATGGTGTGTAAAGCTTCAAACAGCTCCTTCCTCTGCAAGAACATCAGCTGCAGAAGGGAAAACATCTTGAGAGAGAGGGAGAGAAAGACTTGGGTTTCCTACAAATACAGTGGTGCCTCGCTAGACGAAATTAAATCGTTCCATGGGTCAATTCGTGTAACGAATTTTTCGTCTAGCGAGTCCCAGTTTCCCATAGGAATGCATTGAAACTTAATCAATGCGTTCCTATAGGCTCTGGGGGACTGGCGGCGGCATGCGACGGGGCTTCGGAGAAGGTCTCCGAAGCCCCGTCCGATGCCGGCTGTGTGCGAGGCGGTTGGGGGAGAAGCTCTCTTCTCCCAGCCAGCGCCTTGCCTGACTCCCCCGACATGGAGCGCAGCTTCGGAGACCTCCGAAGTTGCGCTCCATGCCGGCTGTGTACGGCGAGAGGTGGCGGCGGGGGAAGCTTCTCCCGCCGCCTCCCGCCTGCCTTCTCCGGTGTGGGGTGCAGCTTCGGAAGCCTCTTTCGTCTAGCGAGTTTTTCATTGTGCGAGGCATTCGTAAAGCGAGGCACCACTGTATACAAAAAGTGCCCAAGTAATTTGTGATTGCATGCAATTTTTGTGATGCAAGAGCATATTGAAGTTGATGACTCTGAGCAGTTCACAGTTCAACTGTACTTTGATGTTATTTTAATTCTTGTGTTGCGACTGTGCCTTAGGTAAAGTCAAAACAGAAAAAAGCTCGCCAACACACTTTAGCAAACGTTATAAAAACAAACCTATGGAGAAAATTGAAAATGAAGCCTGAGTAAATACTAAAAATTAAATATATACTTCCATCTCCAAAAAGAAAGACTTTTGTGTGTGAATGTTATGGTGTGTTAACAATGTGTAGGTCTCATTAAAAACACTATTGTGGCTGGAATGCAGTTCCTGTCAGCTTTCCACTAGAGTAATGTGGTCCTTGGCCTGAATTTAGTTCTTCACCCCTGCGTGTACAGGGTGCACTGAATTTAGAAGGCAAAGCATTTCTATTTTCTTTTATACAATACAGGAAATTTCTATCCCAGGAAGCTGCTTAGAAGAGTATGAAAAAGGTATGAAAGCAGAACCTTCCAAAAAGTCAAAGCAAAGGTGACAGCGGTAAGCCCTCTGCTAAATAAAACTGCTCTTCTTACTAATGCACAGAACTTACTATTCTCCTTCACCATTTTCTACAAAAATAAATAAATACCCTGAACTATATGAGAAATAAAAATACTGCACTCAAAATGATTAAATTGAGTTACTATAAAATTTGTTGAGCACAGGTTTTGATATTCTGGGTGAAGAATTTGGATTCCACAGAACAGAGAACACACCCCAATGCATCCCTTCCAAGCCCATTAAACGTAAGCATTACATCTTCACAGTTCGTTTTTCCAGTTGTTGTTTATCATTTTAAGAATTGTTTATCAATTTAAGATTTGTTGTTAAACACCACTTATGTGCATTGCACTTTATACCTCCGGGTATAGGGCGGTATATAAATTCTAATAATAATAATAATAATAATAATAATAATAATAATAATAATAATAATAATAATAATGGACAATATGGCAGGGCCCTGTCTCAAGGAGCTTACAATCTAAAGGTTGGCACAGGAGACTAGACTACAAAAGAAAAAAGAAAAAAATGGGATCAATTTCAATAGATATAGCAAGCCAGTGTTGATGATTCTGCATGAGTAAGGACTTCTCTTTTATTTGTTTATCAAAAACTATACAGAGAAGCTCTCAACAGCTCCATGCATGCACAAAATGAGCTGCTGTAGCAGAATAGATGTTAGTAATATTTGCTTTCAGAAGTTTTGAGCCTACTGAATCACCCTCTCCACATGACTAACATTTTAGTGCACCCAAGTCCAGATAACATTTCAGCATTATTAAAGCTAAAAAGCCAGTAAAATTATCAGAATTAAAAAGATGTAACTAACTTTTTTGCTCTGGCACTGAATTTCACATAAAAAAGTTTTACAATGGATTTAAAAATCTTATATTGACAACAAATATTCAACTGAATCTATTATGATGTGCTAAACCATGATATTCCCAAGACAGGTTGCAAAGATAATGCTACATACATTAGATACTACAGTTATATTATAATGAGAATTCACATGGTCAAGAGAAACCTCTTATAAAACTGTTATAAAGCATAAGAGTGAATATAGTTAAATCAGCTGACAAACATGTTGGCATTACATTTCCTGTAATAGACAAACACATCACAAAAGGGTACATTTACACAAAGATGAATTCAATATTTTTTCCTAGCATCTATAAAGTGTACTCACTCTTTTGCTCCATTTCTTTCATTTCTTCAGGCGGAATTTTTAATTTGTCAATATGCTCCCTTACAACACTTGCCCATTTTTGTAAAGAGTCTAAAGCAGCCCATGGCTTAGACATGTCCACCACCAACATAATCAAAGTGTCCTTTAGAGAGATGGCTTCCAATGCAAATTTAAGTAGACCTTTATGATAGAGGTCACCATCCAGTATCCATACATTACATCGTGTCTGATCTGTAAAAAAACATAAACATGGTGTTATTAACATGTACCATAGTTTATTGTCAGTGGACAATATCCAAATGAGTTATTTTCACTCATTAAAAACAATGAACTGCTTTAAATGGCTCTTCTTGAAATATGACTACCATTGGTTATCACTCACTGCTAGTATTTAAAGGTAAAGGGGCCCCTGACCATCAGGTCCAGTCGTGTCCAACTCTGGGGTTGCGGCGCTCATCTTGCTCTATAGGCCGAGGGAGCTGGCGTTTGTCTGCAGACAGCTTCTGGGTTATGTGGCCAGCATGACAAAGCTGCTTCTGGCGAGCCAGAGCAGCGCATGGAAACGCCGTTTACCTTCCCGCCGGAGCGGTCCCTATTTATCTACTTGCACTTTGATGTGCTTTTGAACTGCTAGGTGGGCTAGTATTTATAAATATACTATTAGAATGATAATGGTTTTAGGAAACACTTCAATGAATTTGGATACCAGATAGTTCTCAAGCATGGTTATTAAATCTTTTGACTAGCAATATGCCTGGTGAGACAATCTTGATGTTGATCAGGTTTATAAAGCTTTCAGTATTCTAAGCTACACAATCTGGATTCTTATGTATATTTCAGAGCGCACACAAAAAAATTAAGAGCGTGGAGAAAGGAGGGAGAGAAGGAGAAATATAAAAGGAAAAGGCAGGAAGACTAAAGGAAAAATAGGTTGAGAAGATTTAGGATAAAAGGGGAGAAGGGAAACGGGAAGTAGAAGGTGAGAGACCAGGTCAGAGAAAAGAGGCAAAATTAAGGAAATATTACAAATTGAAGGCTTTTTTAATTTGGAAAGAAAGGCAAGTAAGGGAAAGAATATAATAGAAGTGTACAAGTGTGGAGAAAGTCAATAGACAGTTTTCCTTCCTTCCCTATCTCATAGCACTAGAGCTAGGGATCATCAAATTAAATTGAAGAACTTCCCACAATGTCTAGTTAAACGATGGAATTCGCTTTAAGGGAAGGTTATACAAATTCATGTTACAGGTAGGTAGTCGTGTTGGTCTGCTGTAGTCGAAACAAAATAAAAACTATCCTTCCAGTAGCACCTTAGAGACCAACTAAGTTTGTCATTGGTATGAGCTTTCGTGTGCATGCACACCTTGCACACAAAAGCTCATACCAATGGCAAACTTAGTTGGTCTCTAAGGTGCTACTGGAAGGATAGTTTTTATTTTGTTTCGAAAAATTCATGGACACCTAGTCCTGATGACTATGCTACTTCCTATATCAAAAGCAACAAGCCTCCAAGTGATAGTTGCTGGGGTTCACAAGCAGGTGAATGTTATGCTGTTTGTGATCTTACCATGGACATCTGGTTGGCCACTGTGAGAACAGAATGCTGGACAAAGTAGGCTTTTGGCCTGATCTAGCAGGGTCCTCTTTCAGGTCTTATTCCACTCTGGTGTTAACTCACCACCACCACCCAAAAAAACCCCCATTCATTCTCCCTGAAGTCACCCTCCCCATACCATTCATCCCTTCCCCAAATAGAAAACAAGGAAAGGCAGTGATAATAAGTTGGAGACAGAATCTGGAAGTTGCTGACTAGTGAAAATGCCATACATTTTTAAAATCTGGAATATTCCCAAGCAATGAATAATTACTCACTGTTGTTGTTATCAGAACTGGTACTTACCCTCTTTGTCTTCATCATCATGTACATTTATGTACAAATATTCCATTCCTCTTCCTTTCTTGTATCCATCAATTTCCTGAAGTTTTCCAATTAAACTAGTTTTACCTGCACCATCTTCCCCTGGAAAAAAGTTTAAAAGTGGACTTTATTAATAAGATATATGAAATTTATTTCTTGTACTATTTCCATTTCAATTTGTGAAACTTTTTTTGCTTTAGGACACTGGGCCAAAATAGTAGTCTGTAGCAAAAATTGCCATGTAGACATGGTATATGCTCACTCATGCTTCTGCCATGCGTACTGCATTATTAGCAGAAAAGCACATGAACAAGTCCTGTTGCTGCTATCTTATTTGTAATTTTAATAATTCATATGGGGACGTAAGGTGGGCCCTCTGCTGTACATGTCCTAAAGCAAAATAGGTTTCACAAATTGAAATGGAAATATTACAGGCACAGCAAGAGCCTCTCCTGCTGCGGAGAAGCGTGGCACACCCTCCACCACTGCAGGGAGGTACGGCGGGCCCCTCTGCCACCACGGGGAGGTATGGCAGGACCCTCTGTGGCCGCAGGGAGGTGTGGCAAAGCCCTCTGCTGCCACCCTCCATCGCTGTGGGGATGCACAGCAGGACCCTCTGCTGCCATAGGGAGGCCCAGCAAGACCCTCCGCCACCGCAGATATATATCATGATATAATGAGATATTGTGATATTTTGGTGGTAATATGTCTAAGAAATGACAGGCAAGTAGTCAGTTTCTGAGTAGTCAGAGAAGTCTGGCAAAGTTCCCAGAAGCTTCACTGTCATCCCCACATTTCAGATCTTTTACACATTATATATGCAAATCTTCTGTTTTCTAGGTGCTTTTCTGCATATATTTTCTATAACATTTGTAGGAATATACAACCCTTGGAAGCCACTGACTTTAACCTTTTCCAACCAACAAAAAAATCTCTATCAAGTTAGTCTGAATTGCCCAATTGGGGGTGTCACTAACCTAGAAACAGAGCAACTCTGATTTCCACAGACACTTTTGAATATATTTTATAAAGTATTCTCCACAAAATATGCAATTCCTAATGTTTTTATAACAAATTTGCACTAGTAAATTTCAAGTAATAAAGTTTTTGTATCACAAATATTGATACAATGTTTTGGGTACATAACATTTAAATAAAAACATAGTCACAAAGAATCATTTTTAAAGTTAGCTGCAAGGCATATCTGTAATTTAGGCTGCTAAACCACCATTTATTGGCCCAAGAACACATACCGGTACATTCCTGCATGTTCCCTTCTAACCCCTTGCCTCAGTTCAATACCATATTAGGAAGCATGGAATAAAATCACAGTTTCTCAGTTAAGATGTAATGGGAAACAGTGGCTTAAACAAACCAAAATGTCAGCACTGAATCTTGGAACACAAAAGAATATGCAGCCATATAATTAATTCTTGGGCAGATAAAACCATGGTTGATCAGTTTGAGATTGTTACATTTGTGCTTGCCATGAACAGATGAGTTTATTTCCAGTCTGTGCCAATTTTGCATGTGCTTATATTCATGAATCCAATCTGTCCCAAATCATCTTTGACCTGCATTTTTTAAAGTGTGCAAAAGATTGTATTTAAATTGCACTTAAATACATAATTTATTTCAATGTACATATTTCATGCTAAAATATGCATTTAGGTACTTTTTTGAGCTGAGAACTAGAGAAATGCAAACTCTGAAGGATAATTATGGTCTAATCTATTTATTAATCCAGGATGTGTGAATTGGGTCAATTCATTTAAAAATGCAAACCCAATGAAAATCTCCATCCCTACTCTGCCCTAGGCCTTAGTGTGTAAAAGAAACTGAAATATCAATGGCTATCAATGGCTACTAGCCATGATGGCTGTGCTCTGCCCCCACAGTTGGAGGCAGCATGTTTCTGAATATCAGTTGCTGGACATCAAGGGGGGGGGAGTGCTCTTGTGCTCAGGTCCCACTTGTGGGTTTCCGACAAGCATCTGTGTAAACACTGTGAGAACAGGATGTTGGACTAGGTGGATCATTGGCCCTATCCAGCAAGCTCTTCTTATGCTTTTTTATGTCTTAAGAGTTGCAGAAGATAAGCCTGCTGGTATTATGTAGTGCTTATAAGAACCTAACCTTTCATAATGTAAATAAAAAATTCAGTATAATCAGATGCTATGGGGAAAAAGAAGTCAAGATAAAATGTATTTTAGCAAAACAGGTTCAATTCTGACACATACATACTTCAAAAATAAACTTTGTGCTCTCCTATAAATACATCATCTTGTAAAAAACACCACCACCAATACAATTTGATGAGCATGAATCAAAAGAAAGAGCAATCGTAAGTGCCAGTGTAGACATAATGCTTTTCAACTTCATAAGCACAGTTAAGTGATTGGGAATGAGCCATGAAATTGCATACTCCACCACCAGATCCCTCTCTATCACTTCATTCCACTTCTCTTTATTACAGTGAAGCTTTGCACAGGCAAACTAAGCACAAGGATAGCTAGAGTTCCCTGCATAGCTGCCAAGTTATCCCTTTTTTAAAGGGATTTTCCCTTATGCTGAATAGGCTTCCTCGCGAGAAAAGGGAAAACTTGGCAGCTATGGTTCCCTGTTAATAATACAACTAGGGTAAAGTGGGACCCCTGACAAGACCCCCAAAGTGGCTTGCCTGGTGGGGTGGAGGTGTAGCAATAGCCTCCTGTGTCAGCAGAGTTGCTGCCACTTGCCAGGCCAGAGAAGGGAAGGGGCAAGATGGCAGCAAGGTTGGGCCACACTGGCCAACCTAATCCAGTACTGCCTCCAGTGCATCCACACAGCCCGAACTACACTCTTCCTTCTCCTGGTAATGACAGTGACATCGCTGCTGGGATGGTACTGCTCTGGTTGCACCCAACAAGCTCCATAGTTAATTTTGGTGCCAATAATTAACTGAGGGGTATGAATAGAAAAGAAATTGCTCCCAATACAAGAGGAGCCTTGGCTGACCAATCTTTTAAGCATGCTTGCAAATAGTGAACATTTTGACTACACCAGCCCTTGGTTAACTAAAGCAAGCAATGCTACCATCATATTACATTTTACAACTTCACTGGTCACCACATAGTCATCCATATCTAGAAAAGATCTTATTTTAAAATTTAAGATAAAAGAATGGTCAAGTAAATGGTTTAATAAAGTTAAAGGCAAGGTAAAGAACCCCTGGATAGTTAAGTCCAGGCAAAGGCAACTATGGGGAGCTGGCGTTTGTCCACAGACAGCTTTCTGGGTCATGTGGTCAGCATGACTAAACTGCTTCTGGTGCAACGGGACACCATGACGAGTACCAGAGCGCACAGAAATGTTGTGTACCTTCCTGCCACAGCAGTACCTATTTATCTACTCACAGTGATATGCTTTCGAACTGCTACGTTGGCAGTAGCTGGGACAGAGCAACAGAATCTCATCACCATCATGTGGATTCGAACTGCTGACCTTCCGATCAGCAAGCCCAAGAGGCTCAGTGGTTCAGACCACAGAGCCACCTACCTTGCATAAGTTATAAAGAAACATTAAACGGTTTAATAAAGTTATAAATTACTGAGAGTGTAAATATAAAACTTAGGATGCTCAGAACTAAATTTTAAATGAACCGACAACCCTGCTTGATCAGACCTACTTAGTCCAGCTTCCTGTTTCTTATAGTGGTCAATCACATGCCTTTAAGAAGCCCACAGGCAAGACACGAGTGTGATAGCACTCTACTGATATTGTTTATCAGTGACTGGTATTCAGCAGCATATTGACTCTGGTGGCTATATACCATCTCCTCAATCAAACTAGTACCCATTGATAGTCTTATGCCCAATGAATTTGTTTAATCCCCTTTTAAATTATGCAAGCTGGTGGACATCACTACACCTTGTGGTAGCAAATTCCATAGTCAACCATGCTCACTTTTTTCCTAGACTAAAAAGCCCCAAATGCTGTAACCTTTCCTCATAGGAGAGTTGCTCCAACACCTTGATACTTTTGGTTGTCCTTTTCTGCACCTTTTCCTGCTCTTCAATATCCTTTCTGAGGTGCAATGACTGGACTATTCTAAGTGTGGCTGTGCTACATATTTATATAAAGGCATCATAAGTAATTAGATTCCTTTATCTAATGGATAATTTGCCCTTTTCACAATTGGTAAAGGCAAGCTACTTATCATGAGCCCCCAAAATCCCTTTCCTGATAAATCACTGCCTGCCTCCCCAACATTATGGCTTTTTGCTCCAATGTGCATCGCTATACACTGAACTGCATTTTCCATTTTAATGCCCATTCACCTGGTCTGGAGATGTCCTCATGGAGTTCTTTGCTATCCCTCTTTGCTTTTACAGAATAATTCTGTAACATCAGCAAATCTGGTGACCTCACTGCTCACCCCTAATATCATATCATGTATGAACTTACTAAAAAGCACTGGTCCCAATACATATGCTTGTGGGGCTCCACTTCTTATATCTTTCCATTGGAGCACTATCCATTTACCGGTATTTCTGTTCTCTGCTTCCTATTTTTTAATCAGTTACCAGCCCATAAGATATAGCTGTGGGATGACATCATATCTTATCCAATGGTTGCTTATGCATAATTAACTCATTGAATTCATTGCCATGAGAAAAAAAACAGTTTTTTAAAAAGTTACGTTCATGGGAACATCAGTCTATCAATGGTTAGAACAAGGCATGATAGTTACAAGTGCAATATCAATATCCATCCAGTGTATTATCATGCTTTCCCACTATGTTCTTTTTGCAAATTTCCCAGAAGCACTTGACCAACCAGTGTTGAATACAAACCAGTAGAATGTCTGGATGTTTGATCTAACTCTTAAAAAAAGAGTTCATACTATGTTTTTTATGAATGAAATAATGTAAATAATCCATGCTAAATATCTGTCATTTTGATTTTAAAAAATCTCTCTGCCACAAAAAACTTGTAGTGCAAAGTAAGAGGACTATAGCATGATATTATGACTATGAAACATTATGTATTTTTATCTCTCTCTATGGCCTTGTCTACAGTCCTTTCACATTCTGTATTCTGTATTTTGCAGAACCATGTGTTTCTCTCAGTTTTTTACTTTATTATTTACCTTTATAAATTGCCCCCCTTTTGTCACATAGAACCTCAGGGCAGTGAAGACACATAACTAAACTATGAAACAATTAATTTAAACTTCATTAAACCAATGAAGTGCTCTGGAGCAGCATAAAAAAGTTATGCCCACTCACAGGTTTCCCTCAAATGCCTGTGCGAAAGTATGTGTTTCAAGTCGTTATATAAAAATCCTTGAGGGTGACAGCTTTTTCTCAATAAGAGAGTTCCACCAACAAGGATTTGCCACAGAGAAGATCCTACCTCTGTATCACCTCTCATTCCTAAGCTTTTCTAGTAAATGGAGAGGTAAATTCCTCCTTGTCTTTGTACACTGCTGTTCTGTAATATCTATTAGTACAGTACTGTAGTGTGTTTATTTACAACCAGGACTGCAAGTACGTAGAATTTCAAGTGTTACAGTATTCTCATCAATGTCACCCCCAAAGTGTGAAAACTAAGCCAGGAGTTGCTTGAAAAAGCCAGCTGGAAGGATTACCCACATGTGGGTCTACTCATAAACACTTTAAAGCAGGGGTAGGCAACCTAAGGCCCAGGGGCCAGATGCGGCCCAGTCGCCTTCTCAATCTGGCCCGTGCACAGTCCGGGAATCAGTGTGTTTTTACATGAGTAGAATGTGTGCTTTTATTTAAAATGCATCTCTGGGTTATTTGTGGGACATAGGAATTTGTTCTTTTTCTCTTCAAAATATAGTCTGGCCCACCACATGGCCTGAGGGACGGTGGACTGGCCTATGGCTGAAAAAGGTTGCTGACCCCTGCTTTAACGTTACTGTTTCAAGCAACAAGCTTATTGAGAGTACTATGTTTCAAGGGAAGCTAGTAAGAGAAGTTAACTTCTCCAACGACAAAACCCAGAACCTATTCAGGGACATCAGTCAGTACAAGATACAGATAGCACAAGACATCCCACCAAAGAAACAAAACAAAAAACCAGCTGATGCAGCAGATGTACCCTAACACACCCAATTTTCAGTTTCTCCCAAGCACCCCAATGAAAGCAACACCTCTAAGTGCCAAGAAAGAAAAAACAGAAGGAGGTGCTAACCATATCAAATGGGTGGAGCCATGAGGGTATAAGACAAGCCAGCAACAGACAGACAGGCTGATGCTGACACATAATGTGACAACAATGCCTTTGGCAGGCCTTATGCATATGGACAGAGCTCACTACCCTAGCCTGCCAGCCAACAAACAGTAGAGGCCTCTATGGATTTTGGAAGTCAGGCTTGAAGTATCACACAACATGCAGCTGTACCTTGAAACAATAAGCAGAAAAGGGATTTAAGCCCTGTGTGCATTTCCCGTTCTGCGGAAGGGAAACTGCCAGTTTCTGCACAAGGCTGGGGGTGGGTGGGAAGGCAACGGTGCGATCAATGAACCGCTGCGGATGCCCCTCCCTCCTGCACAGCTTACAAACACAACCAGGTTCACCGCCAGCAATTCGGCGCGCACACCCTCCGCCCTCATTAACAACAAGTGAAAACGATCGCAAACGGGAAACGAGACGTGCAGGCAAAAAACAAACGGAGCAGAAACAAGGCGAGGAAAAGAAAGGGCCGCTTACCCAGCAGCACGACGTTTTTCCCCGGCGGCAATTTAGACCTGGAACGAGTCG
Organism: Zootoca vivipara; assembly: GCF_965207765.1. NCBI lineage: Eukaryota > Metazoa > Chordata > Lepidosauria > Squamata > Lacertidae > Zootoca > Zootoca vivipara. The sequence continues at coordinate 14,586,518 of NC_142594.1, read as the reverse complement.
ACACCTCGCTGAGGATGCAGGACCTGCAGGGGCAAACAAGAGAAACGAGGAAGGCAGTGAGGAGGGAGGAGGGAAGGTCCAGCGCGAGAGGAACAAGCTCCTGTCAAGCGGAGGCGAGGAGAAGCAGCGGGAGAAGAGGATGGGCAAGGTGGGGATTAAGGGATGGGGAAGAAATTGAGGAAATGGGAGTAGGGAAGTGGGGAGAATTAGGGGAAGATGTGGGGAGTAGGGGGAGAGATGTGGGGGGGGGATGGGATGTAGGGGGAAGATCGGAGAGAAATGGGGGTGCAGGAGAGATGAAAGAGATGGGGAGGTGAGGGAAATAGGGGGAAAGAGGGTGAGAGATGTGGGGGTGGATTGTGAGAGATGTGGGGAGAGAAGGAGGAAATGGGGAGGTAGGGGGGAAGGAAGAAGAGAGAAACCTCTCCCGCCCACCTCAGAGAGGGCGACAGGGGAGGACCCGCAACATGGCGGAGGGGGCATTACAAGGGTTTTCTTCTTCTTCCCCCGTTCACGGGACGCCCCACTTAAAAACAAACAAAAGGCGGGGTGTGAAGAGAAGGGATTCGGGAATCTGCCAGGTGCGGGAATGAGGGCGAGGCAAGCACCTTTGCCCGCAATGACTGGAGTGCAGCCGCGGGGGTGGGGTGGGGGGTATAGGAATGGAGAGGAGCTACCAGGTAGTAACGGTCCCTCTCTGAGGAGGCGAGGCGACCGGGTGTGGGTGAAGGGGCGGGGGGCGTCCTCAATATTACCAGAGATTCTGCCCGTCGTCCTCGTCGCCACCCGCTCGCGAGTCCGCGCCGCCGCCGCCGCCGCCGCTACTCGTGGCGTTGAAAGCGGCCGCAGCCCCGTAGCCTGAGGCCAGCCCCGGCGAGGAAGAGGAACCGTAGGAGCCGGCTCGCCCTCCTATCGCCGCCGCCATCTTCGCTGTACACACGCGCGCGCACACACACAGAGTCGCAAGAGCGCGCAGAGGGCAGGCGCGCGCCGCCGACGCCTTCCCTTTCTCTTCAATGAGGGAAAAAGAGGAGCTGGGCCAGGCGGCCGACACACGGCGTTGCCGAGGGACCCGGATGTAGGCGGGCCTGCGAGGCGCGAGGGAGAGGCGGCACCGCCCCCACCCCACCCCGGTTGCCTCTGCGCAGCCCACCTCCCTGACTGGGACGTTGTTGTTGTTTGTTGTTGTTGTTGACGTTGACTTGCCGTGTGACGAAACCAAAAAAAAAACCCGGAAAAGGCGCGCATGGCACGTTGGGCAGAGCTCACACAGCCGCCTCAGCGACCTGCCACACCTTTTCAGGTGTCTTCGAGCGGCTTTGCTTTTCGGACAGGTGAGGGCTAACGCCTCTTTCAAAGCATCCCCTGAAGTAGCTGCGACGGCGGGAAGCGCAGGTATCGATTACGGAGCCTGAAAATGGCCTTGAGAAGGGTTGGGCTAGATGACCCCCGGGGTTCCTTCCCTACTGTGATTCTGAGAGAGGCGCCACCAATGACCTAGCCCTGCCCTCTATGGAAACCCGCCGCCTCTGGCCTGAAAACACAGGAATCTTGGAAGCAGAGTTTTTTTTCTAAAATAAATAAAATGTTTAGGGGCACTCTCATTTTCCTACTCATATTGAAATACTGCTCCTCAATGAGGCCAAACTTCAATTCACAAAATGTTTAGGGGTATGTGTACCCCCAGAAATAAGCACTGCTTGGAAGTACCTTCCATTCTGTTTCCAGAGGGGAAGCTGAGCCAGGTCTTGTTTGCAATAAAAGCAAGGAAGAGTCTTTTTGGCTCCTTTCATGACCTGACGGATTCATTACCGCATGATCTTTTGTGGAACATTCCGATTCATCAGATGCATGAGTTTGAGATTACACTCCCTGGTCCACAGACTTATGCCATAATGAAATTTGCTAGTCTTTGATATGCGGAGGGACTCTTTGTTTTCGTGACACCTGAAGCGCAGCAGGTTTGTTGTGGCACAGGTTTCCTGGATTGGCATCCATTTCAACCGATGCATTAAATATTTGCATGGGTGATATGGGCTTTAGCGTATGCTACAATAAATCTAGTTATAGGTAGGTAGCCGTGTTGGTCCGCCGTAGTCGAAACAAAATTAAAAAATTCCTTCCAGTAGCACCTTAGAGACCAATTAAGTTTGTTATTGGTATGAGCTTTCGTGTGCATGCACACTTCTTTAGATACCTGATATGTACTGTATCTGAAGAAGTGTGCATGCACACGAAAGCTCATACCAATAATAAACTTAGTTGGTCTCTAAGGTGCTACTGGAAGGAGGTGCTACTGGAAGGAATTTTTTTTTATTTTGTTACAATAAATCTGTTTGTCTTTAAGGTGCCATCCACAAGACTCTTCCTTAAATATTTGCTGTAACAGCTGCTGCCCAACTGGAATTTATAATCATCCAAACTTGAAAGTCTGCCTCTCCTCTAACATATGAACCTTGCCATTAGCCTGAACCTGAGATGCGTTGATGTCCGAGGTGGAAAATCCAAATGGACCAAATTAATAATTCTCAAGGGTCCCATGTTCTAGCACAACTCATGTTTAATAGATCCACTTTCCCACCCTTAATGACACTGAGAAACTGCTATGTAATAAAGCTGTCTCACCTTGCCTCATGGAAGGACTGCTGCTCTGACAGACGAGATTTGGTTATTCAAGAACAGTTACACATGTACTGTATCTTGGTTACCAAATTGACCGTGAAATTGACTACTGACTTAGAATCATAGAATTGCAGAGTTTGAATGGTTATTTTGTCCAACCCCTCTGTGATGCGGGAATCTTTTGTTCAGGGCATGCACACATGTGAGTGCAGTTCTGGTGCTTTTTTCACAGTTAGAACACAGGCATTATCTGCTGGAGCGGTATTTGCCAGTGTTGTAAATTTGGAGGGTGAAGGAAGTTCAGGTCCAGCACATGATCTTTTTGTTAGGCTAAGACAGTGGCTGGTTCAAGCTGATCAGCAATATGAACCCAGGTCTCCTCAGCCAAAGTCCAACAAACTAACCAGTACGCCACACTTTGCCAGTTCACTATTCTACTGTCAGCTGACACTAAAACAGGAGTGGGTCAACACAACTGTCTCCATTATTTCACTGTGCTTGGGGGCGTAATTATAAACTCTATGGTGGTGTGACTATGGGGATGTCATGAGCTCCTGCATTTTAAAATGCACCACTATGTCACTGGGGATGTATATAAATTAATATATCTATTGCCACAGAGAGAACCTTCCTGTCATGTTGAACACAGTAGGTACCATCGCACATATATAGTTTGTGCCACACTGTAAGTTTTAAACCATTTATTAAAATTGCATTTGTTTAATTAAATTTATATCCCACCCTTCCTCCCAGAGGAGCCTAGGGTAGCAATCTCAAATGGGAACCCCATGTTACTGCTTTCAGCAGATAAAAATGACATGGAGAGATGCACACATAGTTTAATCCTCACTCTGCTCATGATTGGGCAAAGGAACTCTGTCCAACTTCATGCATAGAGAAAGTATTGGAGGGTGAAAGCTGAAAATAATTGTGGATTTGAGAGCACGGATCCTATTCTGACACGTTTTGAAATATGCTGTGATTGTGCATCCTTTTGTATGCTGACTCAGGATTGTCAAGATATTTTTTTTTGGACACATTCCAAAATATGCCAACACGTTATGAAATTTATAGTCTCTCCAGTCATTCTGTCCTTCATTATGGAATTGCAACATTGCTAATCCATATTGTAAAATGTTCTTTATATGGACTTCCCTAAATGAATGGGCATCACAGAAGACTTATGTGTTTTCAGGTCTAGTTTGAAAATGGTAAGCAATGTTACACATTATTGTAGAGTTTCATAGTTAAAAGCCTCTAATCAAATGGCAGCTCACAATTTCATTCTTTTAATGTATATAAACTGCATGTTATTTCATATACTCTAATCTGGGGGTGGGTGAAAAAATATATATGCTGAGTTACCCACATTCCCTTGGGTAACTTTTCAGGGACCGCATTCCCTTGGGTAACTTTTCAGGGACCGCATTCCCTTGGCCACTTTTCAGGGACCGCATTCCCTTGACCACATTCCCTTGGGTAACTTTTCAGGGACCGCATGCTGCCGGTGTGAGATGCCAGAAGTCTGCAGTGGGCATACCTGCCAAGTTGCTGTCAGAGAAATAAGGGACCGGGCCGGAAATAGCAGACCGGAAGTAGTGCTGCCGCCATTTTGGAACTGGGCGGAGCATGCTCAGAAATGACTTTTGATGCTGCTTTGCCCAGTTCCAAAATGGCTGCCGTGTCAGAAGTTGCACTGCAGCCATTTTGGAACTGGGCAGAGCAGCATCAAAAGTCGCTTCTGAGCATGCTCCGCCCAGTTCCAAAATGGCTGCCGTGCCAGAATAAACCGGGGAAAAACAAAAAAATAAGTTTTTTCAGCTAGGAACAGCTGGAAAAACGGGGATTTCCCGGGGAAAACGGGAGACTTGGCAGCTATGAGTGGGTAAGGCCATAGCCCACCCCTGCTCCAATCTTGATGCTTATCCTTATTTGTAATGTTTAAAGATAAAATTTTGAGAGGGGTAGCATGTTAGTTTGTAGCACGGATAGCTCAGTTGGTTAGAGCATGGTGCTGACAACGCCAAGATTACAGGTTTGATCCCCATAAGGGACAGCAAGAAGTGGTGAAGAGACTCCCCCAGGTAGCCTCAGTTTGCACAGCCCTGGACCAATCAGTCCGTGCATGAGCTTCAAAGAAACTGCTCAAACTGTCGGATTTTATAGATGGCCTGTGTGGCTTCCAAGACTAGCTATGTGCAGATCACCCATTAGCCAAGAATCAAGTCTTCAAAAAAGTTATATGATCTAAGAAAGTCTTTTAAAAGGACTTTTTAAAAAATCCAAAAGGAATGATTCTTTTAAAGACTTTCTTAGATCATATAACTTTTTTGAAGACTTGATTCTTTTAAGGGAGTTTTTATGTTTTTAAGAAGAGTCTTTTTAACTATCTTTTGTTTTAATTGATTTTGACTACAGCAGCCCAACACAAATTAAAATTAATCACATTTAATTTAATTTAATTTAATAATGCTACTGCTTCTATTTAAACTGAGCACCCTGACACAGAATGCTGGCAGAAGTGGCCCCGGTCAATATTTATTTGCATCTGTAGTGTTTATTATTTGCAGCAGATGGGTTAGATCCCCATCCATGTTGCCCTTTTGGGAACCTCATAAAAATAAAGATTTGTATCTGGTGAGGCCACTATAAGAAGCAACTTTAAAAATAAATGACTAGCTAAATCAGGGTGGAGAGAAAGTGTGAGGGATGTAGGAACCTTTGGCTGCCTGAAGTAAAAACATATAAATATGCCTGTAACAGCACATGGTGATAGTAAAAGAATCACTGGAGGACAGAGCTATGCAGAGAAATGCTGTTTCTAGACTCTCTTGTATCCTTACAGGCCATTATTCCTTCCTGAAAATATATAGCTAGTGACAGACCTGCCAGATTTCATTCGTTTTGCTGGAGGCATCATCCCTATTCTTGCCTTTCCTTCTGCATCTATTTATGCTATATTTTAAAAGTTATTTTTAATTGCTTGGCCTTTTTTGCAATGCAGGATTTTGCTGTGGTTATCACCGATTCCTCTTGGCTATTTATATATCCTGTCACACTGTTGTTCAGATGGTCATAGCCTTGAAATGTCATTGTTTGCCATTAATGCTTCGGCTTCCCACACACAATCTACTCCCAGCAGAAGCCATAAAGGGAAAAGGTTCGGTCATTTGTGCTGATTTAGGAATCAGCGCACAGGCTCAGAATCAGCAGAAAGCAGTAGAGGAAAGCAGTCCCTTTGCACATACATTTGTGTCAGAGAGAAAAATGATAACAGTACTCATAATGTTCCATAGCTGCCAAGTTATCCCTTTTTTAAAGGGATTTTCCCTTATGCTGAATAGGCTTCCTCGTGAGAAAAGGGAAAACTTGGCAGCTATGTAATGTTCCTTCTTTGTGGTCCGGGAGTGCTATACTAAAAAAGCAATGGTGGAGGGGGGCAGCCACACTTGGAAAAAAGGCAGGCAACTACATACACTTTAATCCTTACCTATTCAGCATGTCTACATTTAAAAGACCTCTATATTAACCAAGCAATTCCATATGTACTTTCCTAAGAGTAACCCCACTGAACACAAGGGGATTTATTTTGAATAAGCATACATAGGATTTTTGGTTAACAGCACCATCACATACATGTCTACCCAAAGTAAGTGTAATTGAGCAGGATTGTAGCCTAATAGTCATTGCATCTCTCTAGAGGCTTTTGGAAACTATAGTTATGTGAGGCGAGGGGTGTCTTTTTTTAAAGGATCTCTCAAAGAATATATATATACTATATATATATATATATAATTCTCACAACTCCACAATCTTTATATGTCCAAGGCTCTGTGTTCAGTCCTTGAACACTCCCAACTGAATCAGGGATTGATGGATTGAGTTTACTTATATGCCACTTTCCCACAAAAGGCTGTGTCCAAACCCAAAGGGGCTTAAAGCAAACATTCAAAACTTTGAAATACAGAGCATTAGAAATACAAATACAGTGGTACCTCGGGTTACAGACGCTTCAGGTTACAGACACTTCAGGTTACAGACTCCGCTAACCCAGAAATAGTACCTCAGGTTAAGAACTTTGCTTCAGGATGAGAACAGAAATCGCGGTGTGGCAGCAGCGGGAGGTCCCATTCACTAAAGTGGTATCTCAGTTTAAGAACAGTTTCTGGTTAAGAATGGACCTCCAGAACAAATTAGATGTTGGGCAGGGTAAGACCTGGCTCAGCCAACCAGTGGCACCTGCAAAACCCTGTACAAAGTGCTTTGCAAAGCCCAGTGATCAGCTGATTGTTGGGTCTTACAATGCCCCTTGCAATGCATCATTCTCCTGTATTTTGAAAGGTGCTTCCCAGGCTGCGGTGTTTGGTTCCTGTTCATACTAGGGGGCAGGAGGATCACTAGACATCATTGTGGCATTAGGTGATGGACAGGTGGCAGCCCCACCCACCTGTCAAATTAGGCTCACGGGGTAGAGTTGGTAAGATAACGATGTGACGTGCTGGCCAGATCTAGTTCTCCAGCCCTGAATTAGATGCTGGGTAGCTGTGATGGAAAATAAGTTACTACCCAATACCTTGAAGGGCTGTTTATAGCAGGCATCCCCAAACTTCAGCCCTCCAGATGTTTTGGACTACAATTCCCATCTTCCCCGAACACTAGTCCTGTTAGCTAGGGATCATGGGAGTTGTAGGCCAAAACATCTGGAGGGCCGCAGTTTGGGGGTGCCTGGATTATAGTCAAGAGGAGCCAATACGCTGCTCTCCAGTTGCTGTTGGACTCTGGTTCTGATCAGCCCCAGGCAGCATTAATGAGTAGGAATTACAGGAGTCGGAGTCCAACAGTATTTGGAGGCACTATGTTGGCTGCTCTTCTGCTAGAGTCTAGACCAGGCATCCCCAAACTTCGGCCCTCCAGATGTTTTGGACTACAATTCCCATCATCCCTGACCACTGGTCCTGTTAGCTAGGGATCATGGGGGTTGTGGGCCAAAACATCTGGAGGGCCGCAGTTTGGGGATGCCTGGTCTAGACTGTACTGGGCTAGGTAGGACCATCTGACTCTGCAAGTGGTTGCTTGCCACCAATTTAATTTAACCAATAAATATTTATTTTATGGTTTAGTATTGTTTTTATTTAGAGTTACATATGTTGGGGGCACGACACCACAATATTTTCAGTGCTTAGGGCCTCTAAAGATCTTAAGATGGCTTTGGGCTAAACAACTACCTGTGGACCAGCCTATCATATCAGCTGCAGTCTTCTAATACAGAATACGTGGAAGTGTTTCAGAGACAGCACTATATGAGCACATATAGTGAGTTGGTGTTTCCTGAATCTTTGATCCTCCCCACCCCTCCCGAGCTTAATCAGAGAATCATAGAGAAGCTTATATACTGAACACTGTTTAAAGTGCCCTGTAAATAGAGAAGTAAAAGCACAACTCAGGTTTCAGAATCCTACATAAAGGCAAACATTTTAGAAAATTGAGTTGTAAATGTGTGTGGCTGACAGCCTAATACAGAATTTACCCAGGTGATCAGTGCATTCTGCAGTCACATTTTACTAGTAGTGCAATATTTCCCAATACTTTCTATAACAGTGGTGGGCAAATTTTGACCCTGGGGCTGCCACTGCCCAGTTAATGTGGCCCATTGCCTAATTTCATATGACTACAAGGGGTGGGCGGGCGGGACAGGAAAAAGTAGGTGGCAGAAAGAAAATGAGTGAGAAAGATTTTATTTGAGATATATAGCCCACTGTGAAACAAAAATATTTAGGTGTTTTGTTAAAATATAAATAATCAAATTTAAACAACACAACACAGAACAACATCGCAAAATCAGCAACAGTCAACATGTTTTGACAAAATTAGAATTAATAAATTACAATCAATAAAATCAAGGAAGTCATTGAAACAATTATTGAGTTTCCAATGAGCAACTCATACTCTTCCAAGCAAATAATATTCTACTAAAAACCTAAAATAATAGGTGGGCATTGTCTGGTGCCTAAAATATAGTAGCAGTGGCATGAGGCACATACTGCAGAGGGCATTCTAGAATTTGGGTGTCACCACTGAAAAGACCCTTTCTCTGGTTGCCAGAAAATGGATGTACTCAGGAGGTGGTTGTACCTCAATAAGTTAATGATCTAAGAGATATAAAATGATGTGCATGCTTGCATTGATCAGTCCTAACAGTCCAGTGATTTATTTGCATAGATGAAGAGGTAAATTAACTACTAGACACTTAATACAAAAACTCAACTTATAAACATGAAGAGAGAAATCAAAGGCAAACACATTGAATTTGCACTCTGAGCAGTCTGAATAACTGGTTGTCAATTAGCTCTTTATAACTTTATATGGTTGTATGCCATCACAATTTGTCCTCTGTGTTGAGAGCTTTGCTATGTTACACCAATAAGCTCATTCACACACCTCATTCTTAACCTTTCTTATACAAAGCAAGTTCCTAGCCAAAATCAATGACCGAAGGAGCATCCGTTCTATCCGTGTCAGGACACCTGAGGCATATTCTCAGTGTGTTGTATATAGCATCATGTGCAATGTGCTTGTGTAACACACTCAAGACACACAGCATTGATGAGAAACAGCTTTCCTGACTGCATGAGGATTTTAAAAAGGAAGTGTGAATGAGGGTAGCTAAAAATCGTATATAAAGAAGGAAGTAGCTGAGAAATCTGTTTTATAACAACAGAAACCAAGAGGTTGTGGATGTTAGCTCTTCCTTGCTTGCTCTTCCTCATCCCATTTTCTCCTTTAGTTAGACTAAGGTACTGTATTTGAAGCTGAACACAATTACAATAAATTGGCCCAAAGTACTGAAATATCATCCCCACCAACTAGGCACCAGCCAAACGTGTTGCTCAAAACATAGACAATTATTTTCTGCTTCAGTCAGCTTTTCTTTCATGACCTCACCTTTTAAAATCCTGACTCCACCCTTGAAAAAAAATAGCACTTCTCATTCTGTAACTGTGTTCCTGCCTGTTACTATTTAATTGGCTGGAAGTACAAAACTGCTTGCAAATCCCAGCTCTTGCTCTTAGGCATTTTCTCCCTCTTTTCATTCTCTTCTGCATGAACCACATTTGTACAGGACACACATACACAAAATGAGAGATGGTTCAAACGTGCTTTGAAGTGCCACTTAGGAAAGTAGCTATGGAGACTTTGGTCCTAGAGTTCTGTGAGGAGCTCAGAAACCAGGGCCAGCCCACCCATGAGGCTGGGTGAGGCAGTTGCCTCAGGCGGCAGGCTGGGGACAGCTGGGAGAGTTGGCAGATCTGGGGTCCCCAGGAGAACCCCACCCCCTGCCTCCTGCAGTTGTCGCTCCCTGCTGCAGCCATTGTGAAAACAGGATGCTGGACTAGATGGGCCATTGGCCTGATGCAGCAGGCTCTTCTTATTTTCTTAAATAAATTATTCAGACCAGAAAGAATGCTTTATGTATTTTTTTTGCATTTTTGAAATTAGATTATTTTCGCTCCGCTTGTCATTTTACCTACTACTAAAGCATGGCATGTATTTATTAGCTCAGCCGGTTCAGTTTTAGTGAGGGGGGCAACTTAACAATTGGTGGCGCTGGCTGCACATGTGCATCCCTGTTTGTGTCAAACAATATAGCCGGACATCGGCTAGGAAGAACATCGCAGTGCAAAACGGATGCTCGTGGAGAAGGATGTCTGCCTTCGCAGCACACGTTGGAGGCCAATGACGCACACAGATTTCTCTTGTTGGGTCTGGGTCACTAGGTGTCTGCTGCCAAGAGGACAAAAAAAGGCTGAGAGTTTCAATGGTGTTTGCTCCTGAAGCATGCTTCTTGGAAATGTGAAGAAGATGCAAGTGGAATTGCCTGCTTTAAAAGATAAAAAAAATCAAGTGTGTTCGTTGTTTTTTTTTTTTTTTATGTAGAGCAGGCTTCTTTTAAAAGTGTGTCAGTAGAATCAGTCTCCAGCTATTTTTAACAACCTCTGAAAGCTTATCAGGCAGATACGGTTAATCCATTAAAGGATTTCCAGGTATTCATAGCTTAATAAGTGAGCATGATGGAATTTAACCAATAGAAGATTGCTGTTACTTTGTGTACACTATAGCAAAAATCTCCCTATTTTAATGACTTCTGACAATCAGGTTTTCATGTCATGGGTGAGAACTTAATATTAAAGTGTTATGGTTAAATAGGTTTACTATACTTAAGATGCATTTTAAACTGAAAACATTATCTTCAGTACTAAAATACATTTTCTCTCCCCCCCCCCCCGCTGCTTTCCATTCTCCCAAGATGCTAAATGGGGTCTAACTAACAGGAGGAAAAGAAGATTGTAAATAAGTTGAATGGATTCTTTGCATCTGTCTTCATTCACTATGGAAGAGGTAGGGCAGATACCTTTTCCTGAACAAACTCCATCAGGAAGGGAGCCTGGCGAATGGAAGCAAACAGTGGTGACAAGAAGTTTTTTAATGTTTGATGTTTTGTCATGTTTTTAGTATTCTATTGGCAGCCACCCAGAGTGGCTAGGGAAACCCAGCCAGATGGGCAAGGTATAAATAAATAAATCAATTATTATTATTATTATTATTATTATTATTATTATTATTATTATTACAACTACTGCTACAACATTCTAGGCCTCACTGACAAATTTAAAACTAACGGATTGCTGGGTCCTGATGGCTTTAAAGAATTGAGTTGTATAATTGCTGGACTTCTAACAAACTATGTATGTAACTTATCCCTAAGATCAGCCTCCATACCTGAGAACTGGAGAGCCCAGAAGGGAATGTAGCTGTTGGTCTGGAAAAGGTTCCCAAACCAAGCTCTACAATGCCACCTTTTCCAAGCCACCTGTGCTGTGTTGTTCAGCTATGACTTTAACCAGGCACCCCCAAACTGCGGCCCTCCAGATGTTTTGGCCTACAACTCCCATGATCCCTAGCTAACAGGACCAGTGGTCAGGGAAGATGGGAACTGTAGTCCAAAACATCTGGAGGGCCGAAGTTTGGGGATGCCTGACTTTTAACAGTTAACAGCCTTAAACAATTTCTCCTGGTTAACTAAATCATCATGGGTTCAGATGGAGTGTACTGGTGGATGATAAGTACAGTAGATTTGAACAAAACCAAACAAATATTATTTTGTTATTACTGTATGACATTTCTATACTGCCCTTCATCCAATGACATACCATAATAACAAACAAAAACTATATCCCCCACGTCACATACAGTTTAAAAGGCCATACAGTACGTTTAATTAGCCAAAGGCCTGGGAGAAGAGGAATGTTTTCGCCTAGCACCTAAAGATATGCAACAAAGGCACCAAGTGAGCCTCCCAGGGGAGAGCATTCCATAAACACGGAGCCACTGCAGAAAAGGCCCATTCTTGTGTTGCCACCCTCTGAACCTATCGTCTCAGATAATCAGATATCTGCCACCCTCTGAACCTATCGTCTCAGATGATGATTGCTGGTTCATATGGGGAGAGGTAGTGCTTGAGGTATTGCGGTCCTGAGGTGTTTAAGGCTTTATATAGGTTCAAACCAGCACTTTTAATTGGGCTCAGAAACGACAGTAATTGGCAGTAATTGGCAGCCAGTGCAGTCGGCTCAAAAAAAAAACACGGCTTGCCTCTGGTGAACAATCTGGCTGCTGAACTCTGCACCACCTGAAGTTTCCGAACTATCTTCAGGGACAGCTCCACATATAATGTGCTGCAGTGATCTAGCGTAGAGGTTACCAGAGCATGGATGACAGAAGTTAGCCGAAGCTGGTGGAAGGCGCTCTGTGCCACTGAGGCCAGCTGATCCTCAAGCGACGGCAATGGATCACTTCAGGCCCAATTCCCTGCATATAGGAAACATTTGCAGTTGAATCCTTTGTGATGTGATAAGTGAGTTCTGATTAGTAGTCCCATTTCACGTGGAGATAATATTTCCCTGTTGCACATGCAGCAGCAAAATACATTTGATGAGCCCCAACACTCTGGAGATCATGCTTAGGGAGAGGATAAAGGAACAACTAGGGACCCAGGTGGCGCTGTGGGTTAAACCACAGAGTCTAGGGCTTGCTGATCATAAGGCCAGCGGTTCGAATCCCTGCAACGGGGTGAGCTCCCGTTGCTCGGTCCCAGCTGGGTCAATCTGATCACGTGTCCCTGCTCCTGACTCCTCTATACATTCCACTGAGGAAACGGATTCCAACAACAAAGAGGAGTATTACAATATGGCCGGCTGAAGCATCTCAACAGCTACAGGACTGTTTTCATGACACAGACTGGGCGGTGTTTAACCAACAGGACTTAGAGATTTTTACTGAGGAAGTGCTGGATTACATCAGGTTCTGCACTGACAACGTAACACAGAGGCGCCGGATAAAGATCTATCCAAATAGGAAGCCCTGGATGACAAGGGAGGTACAGGGGCTGCTAAAGGCAAGAAATGCTGCTTTTAGAAGTGGAAACAGGATGCTGTACAGCTCAGCCAGAGCAGATTTAAAGAGAGGTATCCGGGTGGCCAAAGAGGCGTACAGACAGCGGCTGGGGGATCACCTACAGAGTAATAACACCAGGCAGGTGTGGCAAGGTGTACAGGAACTGACGGGGCAAAAATCCAAAGATTCCTTGGTGGACGAGGGAGGGGCATCCCTCGCAGAGGAGTTGAATGTCTTTTTTGCCCGCTTTGAAGCAACATCTGCAGCAACACCTGTGGAGTCTAGGCCACCATCACCACCGTCGCCATCATCGGTGCAAAGGAATGTGGTATTCAAAGTGGAGGAAGGAGAGATGAGGAAGGTGCTGAAGAGAATCAACTCAAGGAAGGCTACAGGGCCAGATGGAGTAGCTGGAAGAGTCTTGAGAGACTGCGCAGACCAACTAGCAGGAGTCTTCACTGGGATTTTAAATCGATCCCTAGCCCAGGCTACTGTCCCATCTTGCCTGAAGTCCTCTATTATTGTTCCAGTACCAAAAAAATCCAATCCGGAAAATCCGAATGACTTTCGTCCAGTAGCACTTACACCCATAATTATGAAGTGCTTTGAAAAGCTGGTACGAAATTATGTCATTGCCTGCCTACCAGAGGGATTGGACACATTCCAATTTGCCTACAAAATGAAAAGATCAACAGAGGATGCCGTGGCGATTGCCCTCCAAGCTGTTCTTGCACATTTGGAGCAGCGGGGGAGCTACGCCAGACTGCTTTTTGTAGATTTCAGCTCGGCATTCAATACCATTCTACCGCGACGTCTGATAACTAAATTGGGAAATCTGGGGCTCCCGCTATCACTCTGTGGGTGGATACTGGACTTTCTCTCAGATCGCTCCCAGAGGGTCCGGTTGGGCCCTTATATGTCTAACATGCTTAGGACTAACACAGGAACACCACAAGGATGCGTGCTTAGTCCGCTCCTTTATACTCTTTATACGTATGATTGTGTCGCTGCCCACCCTAGAAATAGGGTCATCAAATTTGCAGATGACACAACCGTGATCGGGCTCATCTCTGATAAGGAGGGTGAAACTGAGTATAGAGATGAGGTGGAGCGACTGACAGAGTGGTGCAGAGTCAACAACTTGCTCATAAACACAAAGAAAACAAAGGAGCTGGTGGTGGACTTTAGGAGACAGAAGAACGAGGTCCAGCCACTTTTGATTGACGGAATTTGTGTGGAGAGGGTAACAACGTTTAGATTTCTAGGCATTGAGTTACAGGAGGATCTGTCCTGGAGTGTTAATACAAGGGGGCTTGTGAAGAAGGCGCAGCAGAGACTGTATTTTTTGAGAATTTTAAGGAAAAACCATCTTCCACAAAAGCTGCTGCTTGCCTTCTATCACTGTGCCATACAGAGCGTGCTCACGTACGGTTTATGTGTGTGGTACGGAAGCTGTACTTCCCAGGACAGAGCAGGGCTGTGTAGAATTATTAAAACAGCAGAGAGCATTATTGGCTGCTCACTCACCACCTTAGAACAAATTTACACCACCAGGTGCCATAAAAAAGCACTAGATATATCAAGAGATCCAACGCACCCTGGTCACCATTTCTTTCAGCTCCTGCCATCGGGACGGAGATATAGATCTATGCAGGCAAGAACGAGCCGTCTCAGGAACAGTTTCTTCTCTAGAGCGATTTTGGCCTTAAATGGAAAGCCTGGACTTTGAAGTCATCTTATTTTACTTGTTATTTTGTATTATATTACTGTTTTTAATTAGGTTTTTATAATTTTGGATTATGCGGAATGCTTTATCGGAGTGGATGTAGCAACCAAGTAATTTCGTTGTTCCCGCAAGGGGACAATGACAATAAAGATATCTTAATCTTATCTTAATCTTAATCTCCTGCCCACCTAGAAGTTCGAAGGCACATCAAAGTGCAAGTAGATAAATAGGGACCGCTCCGGCGGGAAGGTAAACGGCGTTTCCGTGCGCTGCTCTGGTTCGCCAGAAGCAGCTTTGTCATGCTGGCCACATGACCCGGAAGCTGTCTGTGGACAAACGCCGGTTCCCTCGGCCTATAGAGCGAGATGAGCGCCGCAACCCCAGAGTCGGACACGACTGGACCTGATGGTCAGGGGCCCATTTACCTTTTAAAGGAACAACTATTTCAGGGCTCCAGATCCTAAGCTGGATGCCATTTATATGTTATTTTTAAACTCGTGATACAGTACTTGCTATTTTATATAACAATCATGCCACTTAGCATGATAGCCCTAAAACGTTATAAAAGTAGTGTTGTTGAGAGAGAAGAAGCCTTATTTATCTATAGCCTAAGGATAAAATACCACCATTTGGTAAAATTGATGAATGAATATTTTGTTTGATGGCATATGTACAATGCAACAAGGAATTAAAAGCTTTACTATCTGAGTATCTTTGGATTCTTAACTAGGGTAGGGCGGGGGAAGAAACCTCTGGCTGGACTCTCATTGTCATAGCTGATGCCCAACAGGTTCTCCTTGTGACTAGAGCTTCTATTAAAAGTTGGTGACTTCTTCGGCCAGAAGTTACCAGCTTAGTCATAATGATTGTGTTCCATAATTTGATTAACCATTATTGAGAAAGAGGTATTTGTTATTTCTTATGGCATGAAAATACATATTTATATTGTAAATTTGTGGGTAGCTCTACAATCCCATACTCAAATCACACTGGCTGATGAGCTATAGGATTTGCATCAGCAGGTACACCCTCACTATAATGACATATAGGGAGCTAGTTCAGGATTTTCCAAATGGTGGTTTTCTTCTCCCATCCTGGGCTGAGGGAGCATAGGATATAGCAGCCATTCTGCTGGTGTAGGGGTATTATGTCTCCCAACCTGCTCCCAGTGTAACTGGTGTATAGGGTTTTCTGTAACCCTTTTATTAGAATAAGTGGAACACAAGCATGCTTAATGAGGTGGGATTGTGCTGTTTGTGTTTTTTATATATGTTAGCAAGTTTATTTTAGATGCATATAAAATTTTACACTTGTATAAATATAGTTTTATAGGGTTACATTTATTATTATAGGCTGGAGGAGAACAAATTTAGGCTTTTATATCCAGGTTTTTCATTACATTTCTGTCCAGTGTTACTCGAGCAATAAACAGCCTGTTTTGTAGGCTTTCAAATAAGGGGAAGAGAAGGGTTAAACACACACACACACACACAGGTGCCCCAACACATTACTTCTACATTTATTTGCTTGCCTCTTCAGCAGGCCCACAAGTACTGAATAAGGTCACATTTTTCCCTACAACATTTCCAGTATTTATCGCTGACATTTCCAGAAGAGTGTTGAAAGCTGATACCTGTATTGTACCATTGGACAACTTTTTTTTGCAGCAAAGAAGCTATAGCTCAGTGGCAGAGCACGTATCATAGATGAAGGTCTTGGATGAAATCCCTAGCATCTCCAGCTAAGACTGGGATCGGGAAAGATCTTGTATGAAGCTGTAAAACTATACTGCCAATCAGTATACTACAGTTAGATGGTTCAATATTCTGTGAACCACCCTGAGACCTGCAGGTATAGGGCAGTATATAAAAACAGTCAATCAATAGTCTGAATTTATGCAGAGGCTCCTCATTCAAAACGGTTAACTAATTTAGGGTATTCTTCGGTGAGAAAGCCCTAGCAGAGATTTAAAGTCACAAAACATGCAACAAAGAAAAGAATGGAAACATAGGCCATTAGACCTTTAAAATATACCGTTCCAAGTGAGCACCAAATTGTCCCCTTAAAAAGTTTCTTTCCAAACTTTCCCTTTTATCCCAGCATAGGAAAATAACACGTTTGGCAAGTTAAAAAATGGTTTACTTACAAACTCTACAAAGATCAGATTCATGTGCTTCAGAATAGTTGCACAGGCAGTAAAACATAGCTTAGTTACAAAGTAGTGAAAGTTCCTAAATTATTGGTATAGGACAGTGGTTCCCAATTAGCGGTCTGGGGACCCTGGCGTTCTGTGGAATACACCCAAGGGGTCCACTGCCCCATTCCTTGCCTCCCTCAAACTAAATGTTTGTCATTTTTGCATGGCGATACCACAAATTTTATGGTCTGTTTTAGCGCTGTGTGATTTTTCAATATTTTGGCCAAAATTGGTTTTGAAATCACACCACAATAACGATTTTGACCTGGCAATACGCAGCAATATATCACTCCTCTTGTGACGGAGAACAGGGCAGCCGATTTCAAGGCACCGCTGATCTCAGCTGATAATGCTGCTGATTTGGGCTGCCTTCCCTCATGATGAGGGAGACCAGGGTAGCTGATCGCTTTCACCTCAGGGCACCGTGGCAGTACCGAGGTGGAGCAGCTTTTCCTCTCCTCCCTCCACCCATCTGATCTCTGCGGCTGCTGCTTCCCTCATCCTCACACCTGATCTCCAGTTTCAGACATTGTGATATATTGCAATATCCCGATGTTTAATATAATAATAATTTATTATTTATACCCCGCCCATCTGGCTGGGTTTCCCCAGCCACTCTGAGCGGCTTCCAACAGAAAAGTAAAATACAATAATCTATTGAACTTTAAAAACCTCCCTAAACAGGGCTGCCTTCAGATGTCTTCTATAAATCTGGTACAGTACAGTAGTTGTTTTCCTCTTTGACATCTGATGGGGGGGGTGTTCCACAGGGCGGGCGCCACTACCGAGAAGGCCCTCTGCCTGGTTCCCTGCAAATTGGCTTCTCACAATGAGGGAACCGCCAGAAGGCCCTCAGCGCTGGACCTCAGTGTCCGGGCAGAACGATGGGGGTGGACCGAGGCTGTTTAGGGCTTTAAAGGTCAGCACATTTTGTTCAAAAAAATTGCAAAAACAATTGCAAAAAAGTATTGTTTTGCAAAAAATTGTTTCAAAAGTAGGGGGTCCGTGGCTTGGCTTTTGAAAAATAGGGGGTCCTCGGTAATTAGCTAATTGGGAACCACTGATATAGGAACTCGAGTGGCTTGTGAGAGCCATGCTGTTGAGGTGGAACAACCAGCTCAAATCTCCCCACACTCTGAGCTTCTCAGGTAAAAAGGAGAGTGGAAACAAATTACTGTACATAGAAATTGATTACTCAGTTCCATGGAGAGGGGAAGTGGACATAGCTAAGCCTGGCAGGACAGCTTACTCTATAGTATTAACTCCTTCATGTGTTAATTGGATTTAAGCATGTTGTTTATATGCTGAGGGTTATTCCACATACTCCAGCTGAACAACTTTGAGAGTACCACTGAGCATGTGCAGAGAGACTTTTACTCACCACTGGTGATTGTATTGAGACCAAACACATCTGGGATTAAGAGATCACAGGGTTCCGCTGACTGGAGCTCAAGCAAAAAGTCAAGCAATGTCAAGCAGAAGCTCATGAGCAAAATTTAATTGTCCATTATACCAAAACCTAACCCACATTCTACTCTACTGGCACACACTGACAATTTACCATGCAGAAAGTTACCGTGAGGCTTTTTTTTACTCACTCCTTGGCCCACCTTGCAACGCTTATAAAAGATAATAAGGAATTTCATGATTCAGTTGCCTTGTTTCCATCAGTCCCGACACAAGACATATTTGGGAAAAGGAAGAGGGAAGCTTCTTGGTTGTCTGGTTTTCTGAATCAGACACAGAGCCCAGGAGAATTGCTTCTTCAAGAGTTATTAGCTGAGCTTTGCTTAAAGCTGCCTTAAAGCTTTGCTTAGAGCTGTCTTGTGGGTACTGTTGACTACTACTCAAATGATAATTGTGTTTTCTGGCTCATTTGCAACTTGAATAGGTATTTTGCCTTTTTTTGTGATGGCTAGAATTTCCTGCTACTTATGCTCTGAAACAGCACCTGAACAGGCAAACTGGTATCCCAGGCTTCATATAAAGGGAACCCTGATAAGGAACAGTAAACCAAACAATCTGGTGTCCCTCTCTCTTTGTTCAGACGGTCTCCTGCCTTCTCTAGTGAAATCTGAAGCACAAAGCTGCTTTCAGGCAACATGGCTCAGCAGCTCACTTGACTTTACTACCCTTGTCACAGTTAATGGGATTTGCGACATCGTCTGATGTTTATTTCTTGACTTCTCTTTCCCGACCCCACCCTTCTGTAATAAACATAGATTCAGGAAACCCAGGAGCCTGACACCCCAACACAGGTATTCTAAGACAACCTACACATGCCACACACAAATATGTACCAATGAGCTGTCAAAATACAAGTACAGGTAGCTGCATATTTGATATGTTTTGTTCTGCTTTTATTTAACTATTGGTTGTTACAATTTAAATGGTATGTTAGTTATTCCGCAGTCTGAAGCATGCATTTTGACAAAAAATACTGGAATAAATATGTAAGGGGTAGACTTTGGAGTTGCGCACAGTACATATAAATCAGAGGCTCTGCTCACATGCACACATCATCCATTTAAAGCATTAGCATTTGGCTGTTCCCAATGAATCCTGGGAATGAATCTTTACTCCTTTCAAAGTTACAGTTCCCAGCACCCTTAACAAATTATGGTTCCAATTATTTGGGGGAAGCCGTGTGTTAAATGTGCATTAAATGTATGGTTTAGATGGGAGAGGTGCTATGAGAAAGTGAGAGGAAAGGGTAAGGTGGTAAGCCAGGGAGTGACAGTCACTTTAGCACCCTATTCATGCTGGTTATGCACCTCTGTATTCAGTCTGGAGCTAGGCACCAATAACTAGCATTGCATTACAGACTGTTTGGTGAAACATATTTCCCCCCATATATATAAATGTTCACACGGATGGACCTACATAAACATGGACTATGACTGATAATAATCCATCTGGGAGTGGGAAGAAAGATGAGCTACTGGGACCCTGTTGTATAAGTGGTTCTTCACGAAAAGACCTTTGACACACTTCCAGTGTCGGATTGCCAAAACATGTTATGCTCCCACTTTTGTTTAGGCGGCATGGTTTCTATATTGGAAGTGAATTCTGTGTCTACACATGCAGGATTTCTCAGCAGTCACATGGTGTGGGATCTCAACTCTGCAGCAGCCTAGACTCCAGTTATCCTGTTCAATTTTATAGACACCAGTTGCTATTGGACACAGGGCTGGGGTTGTTGTTGTTTTTGCACCTACCCATGTATGTCTTTTAACAGAAGCAGGTAAATGCTGTTGGCTACAAATAACGTTCAGATAACATTAACATTCAAATAACATTCAAATTCATACCTATGTTAACAATAAAAAAGGTTTGTTGAAGCGCATTAAGCTTGCAGCACAATGCCACCTAGTGGCAATATTCTTTAATAAAACATTGCAAATGTGCAGTTCAATGATTTATTCATAGTTTTGTAAGCCATGAAGATGATAATATCTGAATAAAGCACTGTGTATCAACTGACTGAATCCTTTCAGTTAATTGAGTTTGGGGTCTCTGGTAATGTATCCTAGAAGTAAAATGTGACTTCAGATCCAGATTTAACCACAAGTACGGCTGTTTTTGCAATTGCACTGTAAGGTTACCAGATTTTTTTCAATGAATCCAGGGACACTTTTCAACTTCAATGGATTTTGTATGGGGACTGGTGTGTAAATCCAGGGACCGTTCCTGGGAAAGGGAACTACAGTGGTACCTCAGGTTAAAAACTTAATTCGTTCTGGAGGTCCATTCTTAACCTGAAACTGTTCTTAACCTGAGGTACCACTTTAGCTAATGGGGCTAATGGGGATTTCTGTTCTCATCCTGAAGCAAAGTTCTTAACCCGAGGTACTATTTCTGGGTTAGCAGAGTCTGTAACTTGAAGCATCTGTAACCTGAAGCGTCTGTAACCCGAGGTACCACTGTACACAGTTTTAGTGTACCAGGCAACACACACTGAGACCATCTCGGTGCTGGGGCTCAACCCTGCCTTAAAAGCTATATGCTCTGTTTGGGGTCAGGAGGACTAATACTAATAGTGGGAGGCATCTAAAGAAACCGGTGTGGCTGCATAAGGAGCTTAAAGATGAGCCGAGATGTAAGAAGGGTGTGTATAAGAAATGGAAGGGGAAATCACAAAGGAGGAGTATACACAAGTACAGTAGCCAACAGTTGCAGGGTGAATGTGAGGCAAACTAAGCTCAGGATGAGCTCAGGTTTGCAAGGTAAGTTAAAAATAATAAATGTTTCTTTGGCTATGTTGGAAGCAAGAGGAAGAACAAGCAAATCCTCTGCATGGAGAAGATAGAGAGATGCTATTGGATAAAATTGCTCAACACCCACTTTTCCTGTCTTCACCCAAAAGGAAAGCAACGCCCAACCTGGTGATAACATAAGAAATTATGTAAGTTGGGAGCTGCAGCCCAGATAGGAAAAGGGGTAGTAAGGGAACGCCTAGCTACTTTAAATGAATTCAGATCTCCAAGGCCTGATGAGCTGCACCCAAGGATGCACTAAAGGAGCGTGCAGATGTAATCTTAGAGCTTGTGTCTATAATCTTTGAGAATTCTTGGAGAACAGGTGTGGTCCCTGCAGACTGGAGGGAGACACAATGTCCCCATCTTCAAAGGGAGAAGACTCTGGTGACTACGGACTGGTAAGCTTGGCATCAATACCAGGAAAGGTCCTAGAACAGATAATTCAACAGTCTGTGAGCACTTGGAAAAGGATGCTGTGATTACTAAAACCCAGCATCACTGGGCTTCACCGGATGTGCTTGATCTCACTTGTCCTCTTCTGTCCCAGGTAGGGTTGCCACCTGCCACCTTTGTTTTGGCAAAATACAGGACAGGGTGGGGCAGTTGGTGGACATTTCCCCCCCCCCATCCAGTGCTGAAGTGACTTCAAAGCATTTCATTGCAATCTATTGCAGCCTAACAGGATGGCCCCTCTGGAATTTGCTACCCATGCGCACATACACTTGAATTTGTAAATCTGCCTATGCTTGGCTACCCAGAGCTTAAATACCCTTTCAAACACATGCATTTGGGGAGGGTCCCTAACGGGTGGCAACCCTAGCCCAGGCATGAAGAAGTCAGACTACGATTTTGTGATTGTTACAGGGGAACAGAGTGAGCTTTTCACGGGAACTCGCGCGTGCCAATGCGTCCCATAGAATTGGAAGGGACCCCAAGAAACATCTAGTCCATCCCCTTGCCATGGAGGAATCCTGCCCACAGCTGTCCAGGGGTGGACTTGAACCACCACCAACCTCCTGGTTGTGACCCACTGCGCCACAGATGGAGTAATTTAAAGCAAAAGAGAGGCAGGAAATAGGGCTAAATTCAGGTTAGAATTGCCTGGACACGGCCGCCATATTGACTGTTGCGCGCCCACAACCAGATGAGTCACCGCCCCGCCTCCTCCCTCCCCTCGGCCCCACCCTCTTAAGCGCCTGTCCGCCAGGAGACGTCGCAGGCGTGCGTGCGTGACGCCACCAAGCCGCGGCAATCGAGAAGACGCCACCAGCCTAGAAAGGCCCCCCTCTCTGCCTCACCCGGAAGCGGAGAAGAAGAGCGAGCGCTGCTCGGCGGAACCTGAGGTGGGGGTATAAAATCGAGTCGCGCCCTTCCCCCTCCCCCCGCTCCTCTTCTTCTAGCCCGGCGGTGCTGTCGCAGGAGGCGGTCGAGTCCACCTGAGATTGCAGGGGTGGGGAGAGAGAGAGAGAGAGAGACACGGCGTCTTTTTTCTTCCCCGCCTTTTAATAAGCTGCGCGCGAGTCTTGAGCAGCATCCATGGCAGCGGACAAAGGCGTAGGTGAGGACAAAGCGGGCGCTGGCTGCCTCGGCTGTTTGCGGTTCTTCCTCAGGCGGAGGGAGGGGGTGAGAGAATAACCTCCTTTGGGTGGTCGTAGCGGAATGATCCCCCTTTCAGTCACGGTTCCTCTGCCTCCATTGGATGGGGCGGGAGGGGTGGGGTGTATACCTCCGCAGGG
Organism: Zootoca vivipara; assembly: GCF_965207765.1. NCBI lineage: Eukaryota > Metazoa > Chordata > Lepidosauria > Squamata > Lacertidae > Zootoca > Zootoca vivipara. The sequence goes on along the minus strand of NC_142594.1, from coordinate 14,563,526 downwards.
TTCTGGAATGTAGGGCCGGCGGGCGGGGCCGGGGTGAGGCGTCGCCGCCTCTCAGGAGCGGGGATGCGAGGGGCAGCTTCGATTAGTGGTCGCTGCCGCCTGGGGAAGAGGCTCAAGTGGCGGCTTATATCCCGCCTCCTCTTCCCCAGCCCCAAGGGGAGTAAACAACAACAACAACATGAGGTTTGAGGGTGCCCAACCTGACAGTTGAGGTTCCTGCATTGCAGGGGGGTTGGACTAGACGACCCTCGGGAATCCCTCTGTACTGTTACAGAGAGACCCTGCTGTGCGGCCTTACGGTTAGTGTGTTGGACTGTGGCCTTGGGAGGAGAAATGCCTCACTCGGCCGTGAAGCTCTCTGGGGTGAGGTTGGTGGCCTAGCCTACCTCGCAGGGTTGTTGAGAGGATGAAATGGGGAACCGAGGATGAAATGGAGAGGAGGAGCACCTTGAGGTCCTTGGAGGGTAAAGGTGGTATGTAAACGTAGTAAATAAAACAGAAATAAGTGAGAGGGTGTGAGAGGGTGGTGGCAGGTGCACTTGATTGCATTTATATTCTGCTTTTCTTCCACTATGGATGTTCAGGGGGCAACTAATAGGGCTTCTCAGGCTCATACTCTGAAAGAACCTGCTGCTGGGGGCTATGCCTCTGCCCCTTCCCAGAGAAGTTGTGTCAGCTGGTGGTCAACAGCTGTTTCTGATACCTGTGTGTGTGTGTGTGTAACATGTTTGTTTTGAGCTGCATTGCGTATCGTGGTTTTGTTTTTCGCTTCATATGCTCTTGTGTTTTGTATATATTGTATTGGTAGAAATCTCGTTTGCTCGCTTTTAATTATTACCATGAGCTGCTTTGAGCTCAGTGTTGCTGGAAAAGCAGCACGCGGGCATTCAATCAAATCAAAACAAAACATGCCCTGAGTGTCTCCCTGTATGTCTCTGTGCAGTGCAGCACTCTTATTCTTTGGGGGGCATACTGTAAGGGACACAAGGAATTAGCCTGGGCTCCCATGCTGTTTCTCTTGTGGCTAGCCAGGGCTCTCTTATCTGAATTCATAAACGTGACTGAGAATCCTCTGACAATGCAGTGAGGTCAGTCCCTATACCCAGTTCGAGGACTCGGTTGAGGTACTGGCAAGATGCAATAGGGATTCTGGCAGGTGCCATCTTCCAGAGCTATTGTGCCATAATAAAACAATCATTTATTTATTTATTTATTAAAAAAACACTAATAGCAAAACAGCCCCTGGGAAACAACCAGTGCAATGGCATCAAAACCAGTGAAATGGCATCAGCAGCATGAGCAATCAAATACTGTATTTTATTTATACCCCAGGTTTCATCACCAAAACACCCACGAAAAAGTACAATATAGTAAGAGGCTTGGGATTCAAGCTTTTTTCCTGCAGGTGAAAGAGATAGAGCTGCAGATGGAACGGGGCTGGCCAATATACAGAAGCAGGTGTTTCAATGATCTGTAATAAAGATCTGTAATAAAAGTTCTCGGTGACCATACAGTTCAAAAAACTTTCAAAACAATAACATATTGATCTGGCACCCACAGGCTGGCATAAGAGGAATCTAGCCAAGTTTTCTTGAAACCTGGATAGAACCACGGTTACACAACTATTTGTTATAATAATAATAATAATAATAATAATAATAATAATAATAATATGCAATGTGGTAACACAGAGCAGAGCCTCAGCTGAAGACTCAAGTATACAAGTAGGTCTCAACTAGGATTTGGGAGGAGGTGGTCCCTTAGATAGTCACGTCCTAAAAAAGTGTCAGAACACTTCAAAGGCAGCCCCATATAGAACACATTGAAGTAATCTAATCTGGTTGTAACCAAGGAATGTGTAATAGAGACCAGAATGGCCTTTTTCATCAGAGTTCAGCCTAAACTGGGCAAAAACGCTTTAAAGGTGAACTTGGATTTTCTTGTAGACTTTGTAAGGGAAGAAATGTCAGACTTCACTTGTTATTATAACCCTGAGCTCCACAAACTGGAGTCATTTGCAAAATACAGGCTCAGGTGTATGCATGTGTGCTAGGAATTAAGGAACAGGGTGCCTCTTTGCACATGCTTACTCCAGAAATTTATGATCTCTACCAGAACCAAGCTGACAAGTGCTTTCACTTCAGGGAAACCAGGAGTGTATTTCTAAGTTTTCATTTTCAGCTGTCTAATGCTGTATGGCAAATAGCTTTTTAGTTGTTTCGGCTGTTGATGTGTTGGGAGTTCGATATACTTCCCAGTTTAACAGCAAATCACGCAGACATCTCCCAGCAAATCTGATAGTTATTTAGTTGTGTCCGACTCTTCATGACCCCATGGAACAGAGCATGCCAGGCACTCCTGTTTTCCACTACCTCCCACAGTTTGGTTAAACTCGTGTTGGTAGCTTCGAGAACACTGTCCAACCACCTCATCCTCTGTGGTCCCCTTCTCCTAGTGCCCTCAATCTTTCCCAACATCAGGGTCTTTTCCAGGGAGTCTTCTCTTCTCATGAGGTGGCCAAAGTACTGGAGCCTCACCTTCAGGATCTGTCCTTCCAGTGAGCACTCAGGGCTGATTTCCTTCAGAATGGATAGGTTTGATCTTCTTGCAGTCCATGGGACCCTCAAGAGTCTCCTCCAGCACCATAATTCAAAAGCACCAATTCTTTGGTGATCAGCCTTCTGTATGGTCCAGCTCTCACTTCCATACATCACTAATCTGATCTACATTCCACCAAACCCTTCTGTAAGGTGCCAAGCAAGCCGCACTGTTTACCCAAATACTTAAGTTTCTCATTGACTTATTTATTTCAACCTGCTGTTCTTAAAGACGTATACCTGAACCTTTAAAAGCAAGGATTCAGAATTACAGAATTCAGTATTCTCTCAGAAAAAAATATGCTTGGAGCATAAGCAAGAAGAACACAATATGATTTAAAAGCAATATGAAACTATGCTTGGAGTTAACTGTTGTTTGAAATACTTGTGTTGCAGATCAGGGAGCAGAAAAACATGAAGCAGCAGGCACATCATCTGGGATTACTGATCAAGAGAAGGAGCTCTCAAACAGTGCTCTGCAAGCATTCATGGTAAGGCAATTCTGGAGATAGCAAATATGTATGTCATACACATGTAGTGTGATAGCTAGTTTTTGGAAGCACAGTGTTTCCCATAGCAGGCAAAGTGTGGAGCTGATATGATTTTGAGGAGCATCTTATTTCACATCATAGGCACTGCTTTTTGTAAAGAATAAAGTCAGACATCCCAATACCTCCAGCCTTTAGTCTAATGTTTTTGTAGGGAAAATGCAATTTGATAGATTTTTCCACTCTAGCAATCCTTTTTAATATTTTGGTTTCTGCATAGTTCAGGCTGCTAGCTAGGCAAATATTTCCCATCGAGATAGGAAAAAGAGAAGGGTGGAGGGATTGCACACATGACTTCTTCCAGATTGGAAAATGTGACATCTGCCTGTGCGCCTCTGTAAATTAGAAGCAGTGTTTTGAATTCTAAGCTGGTTTTTTATTTTAAAAATGTGTCTATTTAAACCTTGCCTTTTCAACTGTGATACTTGCAGGCTGGCAACTATGAAGCTTGTCTACAACACCTTAGCTGCTTGCAAGAAATTAACAAGGATGATTACAAAATAGTTTTGAACATGGCAGTAGCAGAGTTCTGTAAAAGTAATCAGACGACAACTGACAACTTGAAACAAACACTTAATCAGCTGAAAAACCAGGTATTGCTTGCTTGTTTATTGCTTTTTTGTAAAGAGTTACTCGTGATTTGAACAAATATTTCTCGTCCCTCCATACTCCTGCAAAAAGTCATTTCCAAAAGGCAATGGAATCTTGAAGACAAAGTAGATATTGCAGGACGTTCTTTCTGTTCTTATTTCTGTTTGTAAGTAAATTATCTTCTTGTATTTGGTACACTCTGGGGTGCTTTGGGAAATGGCAATAGCAATAGCAAGTTACATTTTCACAAAGACCAGTCAGTAGCACATACTGATTTAACAGTACTTTTTAAAATTTGGTCATAATGTAGGAGTGGGTTGAAAAAAGGGGCTGTGTTTTTATCCCCCAGGTTCATTCAGCTGTTGAGGAAATGGATGGATTAGATGATGTTGAAAACAGCATGCTTTACTACAATCAGGCTGTTATTTTGTACCATCTTCGGCAGTATACTGAAGCAATAATAGTTGGAGAGAAGCTTTATCAATTCATAGAACCTTTTGGTAAGTTGACAAAGGTAAAAGGCTCCTGGGCCTAGTCTCCCCTACCTCAGATTTCATGCAACTTTTGCTTGATAAAGCTAATTTGTATTCATTATATTTTAAATTACATACTTAGTCAAGAGAAATAGTTCAAAAACAATTGAATATACAGTATTTTTCTCTTATGCATATAACAATACTATAATCACAGGAGCAAATATGTAGCTGCCTGTGTTCAGATACCTCTTCGTATGCACAACTTCAGAAGTTTGCAGAAGCTATTGTCTAATTATGTGCACTTGTATGACTAGCCTTAAACTGAAAGCCTTAACAAAGTCAGTATTTAAACCAGAGAAGTATTGTGGTGGTTGGTTTTCATAAGTAATCCTTAATGTAAGTGTGAAAATCACCTGCATTTGAGACAGAAGTTTAGTATCCTCTTGAACTAATTTTAGCGAACACTATCGAGGAAAGGACTAAATGTTTATTTTGTCTTCTAGAGGAGAGATTTGCCCAGGCAGTGTGCTTCCTGCTTGTAGACTTGTACCTGCTGACTTGCCAAGCTGAAAAAGCCTTGCATCTGCTTGCTGTATTGGAAAAAATGATTCTACAAGGCGGCAACAACAAAAATGGGAAAAATGAGGTATGTGTAGGAGAATATAGAGGAAATGTAATAATTTAAGAATGTTTGTCAAGCTAAACATTAATTGGCCCTTTGAAACGATGGTGGAATTTCATATAATTCAGATTTGGAACTGTTCACATTAATAAATTTATTTTTAACAGCATAGGAATCCTTTATTGTAGCCAAACTGCTTTCTGGTGGCCTCTTAACAATTGGTGTTATGTTTTGTTTTATTTTCACACAGGTGTTGCTTTTGAGAGTCACAGCTGCCATCTCGTGTGCTTCTCTGTGACTATTTTTGTGGCAATGCCTTCATTAGGTTGATTAGGGTTGGAGGGCTACCCCTTCATGAGATGCTTCGGGAATTATGTAGTATGCGTCATGTAATGCCCACAATCATCTGCTTTAAAATCTGACAATTGTTTCATCTCTCAATTTGTGATCAGGCAGGTAATAACACTAGTAAGGAAGCTTCCAATCACAAAGCTGAAAGTGGAACCCTGACAGAAGCTGCTAAGTCTAAAATACATCAGGTAAGACTAAATATAGGGCTTTTTTATTTTATATGACACTTTAGAAGATACTACATGCTGTTTTGCATTTTTCAAGTGACCCAAGGCTAGGACATATGTGTCATTATTTCCATTGCACAGTCATTCCAATGTATATAACTGTAAGAGTAGCTTCATTGTCTACTGGCCTGTGTTGGATACAGCTCACAGCAACTATTTTTTTCTGGCAAACATCTAGTCACTCTGATTGTGGAAATAGTTGCTGTCCTTTGTTATCAATATCCATGTGCGGGTCAGTTCACAACAAGTTTCTCCACATAATTATGTACCCAGAAGGTATTATTATGTGGACAAAATAGGCAGCCACCTAGATGTTACCCGTATTTTGCAAGCATAAAATACAGTTCTTCTAATCTTTTGCTTTGTACATCCTTTACTAATGAGATATACTAAAGTGTAGTATGGATTTTCAGATGACCCTTAAACAATGTTGGTGTGCTACTTTAATTAGCAATTTAGTTTAGTACACAATTCCTCATGTTAAGGCTTCAATTTATCTTCAAATATTCAATTTCGAACATAAACATGTTTTAACCTTTGTTCAGCAAATTGTGTAATCGTGGCATGTCACTATAATACAATAATAATAATTTATTATTTGTACCCCGCCCATCTGGCTGAGTCTCCCCAGCCACTCTGGGCGGCTCCCAATCGAATATTAAAACAATACAGCATTAAATATTAAAAACTTCCTTCTAAGCAGGGCTGCCTTCAGATGGCTTTTAAAAATAGGATAGTTGCTTATTTCTTTGACATCTGATGGAAGGGCGTTCCGCAGGGCGGGTGCCCTCTGTCTGGTTCCCTGTAACCTCACTTCTCACAATGAGGGAACCGCCAGAAGACCCTCGGCGCTGGATGTCAGTGTCCGGGCTGAACGATGGGGGTGGAGACGCTCCTTCAGGTATACAGGACCTCGGCCCTTTAGGGCTTTAAAGATCAACACCAACACTTTGAATTGTGCTCGGAAACTTATTGGGAGCCAATGTAGATCTCTCAGGACCGGTGTTATATGGTCCCGGCGGCCACTCCCAGTCATTGTTCCCCAAATACAATAATTAATTTCTGAGTAGCTGTCGTAGTTTTATTTCAGTTTCATGAGATCGCTTATTAATTAACAGTATAAGGTGCGAGCCTATATTCAGATGAAGTCTCTGAAAGCATGCAAGAGGGAGATAAAGTCTGTTATGAACACAGCTGGAAATGTAAGTAACCATAACTGCTGATTTAAGTCACATGTTTGCATTTTTTAAAAAAATCATTCATCATAGCATTCGATCGTAATGTGGAAGGGAGAAATTGAAAATAAAGCTTCTCTTTTAGGATTTGAGAAAAATAGACATAGTTGGGACTTCTTGAGTCCCAACCTGATTCTGGATTGTTAGATATAAATATTCATCTAGTTTATACATCTGTGATAGGACTTGGCAATTTAAGATAGCTTTCTAGGTGATGATTGATTTTGTAGATTCTAATGTTTCATTTAAACATTGGAACTTATACTCAGTTGGGTTTTAGCAGCAGAATAAGAGTTCTAAAAGTACCCCCCCATCAAAGAGGTCAGTGCCCCAAATACCTTCCCTCCCAGTTCTTCCATTACTACCAGCCAAGAAGGGGGTGGGGCACCAATACAGGACTGGTCTCCTGGTGGCATTGTTACTGCCGCTTAGCAGGGCAGAGCAACAAGGTTGGGTGGTATGAGTAAATGAATGAGAGCACCTGATTGGCTCAGCTGGTCCCCCTCCCTTCCCTTGCCACTGTCTCTCCCCATTGGCTGCTCTTGCTTCCACCTTCACTTCCCTGCACTTCTGAATTCCTTTGGAGTAAGTTTCTCTTTTGTAGCTATTTCTCATAGGCAGCCTCTTAATTTTATGACCCCCTGCTTATGTCAGCAGTCCTTCAAGCCACACTGCAAGTCCTGCTTGGACTGGTAAGTGATGGCTTTCTGGCTGATGGATGTGTAGTCACTTCTGAGCCTGCTGTTTCTCTCATGTAGATAACTGGAGTATCCAACCACACTAAATTTATCCTTCCAAGTACAAGTAACCATGGGTATTGTTCTCTTTACAGTCTGCCCCTTCTCTCTTTCTGAAAAGCAATTTTGAGTATTTAAGAGGCAATTATCGGAAAGCAGTAAAGCTGCTGAACAGCTCAAACATCGCAGAACATCCGGGATTTATGAAAACAGGTACCTTAAACTTGTATGTTTGCAAAAACAGGGCTTCATTTCACATTCTAATTCCCTTTCCTTGAATTGGTGTAAAATGCTTTGTGCGGACAGGAGTATCTCTGGTAGATTTCTTCCTATACAAATAAAAATGTAAGGCTGTCATCACACAGCCCCCCATTGGAGAATTTGCATGAACTCATAGGAGGGGAGCAAAAGAGAATGCCGGTTTTAAAATGGCAGTTTTGAAGAACAGCAGAGGCTTCAATAAAGCAGGAATGGAAGGATACAAAGGAGCTGTGAGGAAACGAGGGCATTGGTGAGCAAAACGAGCAGGGATGGCAGTCCCCGTGGGCCTTAAAAAAAAAAGTCCAGAAATTTATTTATTTATTTTTTTCTTAGGTGAATGCTTACGGTGCATGTTCTGGAATAACCTTGGGTGCATCCATTTTGCTATGGGGAAACACAACTTAGGAATTTTCTATTTCAAAAAGGCCTTGCAGGAGAATGACAATGCCTGTGCACAGCTTGGAACAGGTGGCTCCGACACAGGTAAGGTAGACTAGTAATAAAACATGCTGCAGCATTAGCAAATTGTATTTTTATGGACCTATAATGTCAGCATGTAATGGCTCCCTCCCACAATTGAAATACATCAGTATCGAAAAACTACTTGATATGTGACTTCTTAATATGTAGAATTATACTTTCCAGCCTATTTTTCCAGCTAGGCCGCATAATGCAAAAAGTAGAGCCTCAGTTCATTTAAATAATAGTCAACTTAGTGCATCACCTAAATTTATAAAGGAGGTAGCCAGAATTTATATGGATTTTAAGTACCAGATAGACTCCTTACAAGTACTGCATGAGAAGGAAAGTGGGAGGGTGCACTCATCGGCCTCACCTCTGTCATATCTCTCTTGCTTGGTTTTGTTGCCCTTTTCATACAGAGCCTGGGCTGCACATGGAAGCAGCCCCGTTATTTGTGATCACAAACTCTAGTTTGAAATATGCACCATGTGAAATGATGAGGTTCATATATAGAGCATGTTCTCTGGATGGACTAATTTAGAATAATGTCTCCAGTACCATGGCAGTCTTGGTAGTGGTGCCCGCCCTGTGGAACACCCTCCCATCAGATGTCAAGGAAATACACAACTATATGACTTTCAGAAGACATCTGAAGGCAACCTTTTAATGTCTAATGTTTTACCATTTTCTATGCGCTGTAAGTTGCCCAGAGTGGCTGGGGAAACCCAGCCAGATGGGCAAGGTATAAATAATAAATTTATTATTATTATTACTATTTAACACAAACCAGAAACCATTAGTCCATGCAGACGTTGCTATAACCAGCTGGCCTTCATAATAAACTACTCATGTGAATACAGTGGTACCTTGGTTCCTGAACGGCTTAGTTGTTGAACAAATCGGCTCCCGGACGCTGCAAACCCAGAAGTGAGTGTTCCTGTTTGTGAACGTTTTTCGGAAGCCGAACATCTGATGCGGCTTCCGCTTGAGTGCAGGAAGCTCCTGCAGCCAATCGGAAGCCACGCCTTGGTATATGAACTGTTTCAGGAGTTGAACAGACTCCCAGAACGGATTAAGTTTGAGAACCAAGGTACCACTGTAGTCTGCTTCCATGAATGGCTTTTGGAAGGTTGCAGGAGGAGCGGGATCTATTTCTATGATTCAAAAAGTTGGGAGACAACATTTGAGTATAGCTGTTCCAGTATGCCATTATACCCCGTTCTATTTTTCTTCATGCACTGGAGACATTGTTCTCTGCAAAGGGCAAGTGTGTGCTGTTGCTGCTACTACTCAAAAACTGGCAAAGAAATGATTCCTTTCCTTCCTTGTTCCCTATAGCCCCTTTCTCTAACTTAAGAAATCTGTGCATAATATTTAAAACTCAGACAGAGGGCACCAGCAGTGCCCGGATGGGAAATGAGGAGTAAAGCACTAGTGAGGGGGAGGTAGGAGACACTTGCTCTCCTCTTAATTTCCTTTGCCAGCTTCAGGAGAAATGAACAAATCTCGCCCTCCCGTATTTAGATCTGTCTTGACACTTGGGCTGTTACTTCTTTGTCTTTATTGGGAGGGGTCACCAGCAGTATTGGGCACACAGTGTGCCAGAGAGAGGCAAAGTGCTTCAGAGGCTGCTGGTCATGCTACTGTTGCACATCCCTAATGTTTTGAACCCTTGTCTATAAAGTTCTCCCTCCAGCAATCCTGCTTACCATAAGCGAATGACTTTGAGAGACGCAAAGCTAGTATGTATGGAGTGCACAATATATATTGGGTTCCTTGAATTTTTGGAAGATTGTCACGGCATGAAGAATTTACCACATTAGTGCAGCCTCAAATAAAAAAGAGGGGAGGGTTGGGGGGGAGAATTTGACTACGTCTTAAGTGACATGATTCAAATCCCTACTTTCGTTATGAAGTAATTTGCGCGTCCAAGTGCAAGTCACTCTCTAAAATACGATTATGTCATGAAAAGGTTAGTCTGAACAAAATGGCCTTGGTAAAGCAGTGATTATATTAATTCTAGTTTTGGTTAGCTCCAGTGTCTTTGGATATAGGTTAATTTAACCTATTCCTTTTCCAGCAGTGTCCTTTTTGCACTTAATGTTATCTGATTCTTTTTCACAGGTAAAAAGTTCTCAGGACGACCAATGTGCACCTTGTTGACTAACAAACGTTATGAGTTGCTGTATAACTGCGGCATTCAGCTCTTGCACATTGGGAGACCGCTAGCTGCTTTTGAATGCCTGATAGAAGCCGTCCAAGTTTATCATTCGAACCCTCGTCTCTGGTTGAGGATAGCCGAATGCTGTATAGCTGCCAATAAAGGAGTAAGATGAACCCCACATATTTTTTTTCTAATCAGAAATAGTTTAATAGCACATACATACAAAACTGCAGTTCTGGGAGTTTAATTTTTTTTAACCCTGCAGTCCTTTGTTACTTTTACAGTATTATCAGCTGCTTCAGTATCTTTGTGGAACAACCTGAAAATCCTAGTGAGGAGGCAGGTCTTTAAATACTCTGGGAAACTATTAAAAAGAGTTATTGCCATTTCCTTCAGATTGTTGAAAGGAGCCGTTTTTGATTATAGTAAAACAACTGTACTTCCGTTTTGTTACTTGTGAGCCTCTTTGGTTGATTTGAGTCATCTGCATTTTTCAGTTTCTGGCTTTAGAAAAATCTTCTCGTGTTGTGTTGTGTTGTATGGTATGCTAGGCTTGGTTTGGACGTAATTCTGGACAATTGCTTACCATTACATCCATGAGCAGCAGCAGAGTTTAGTATCACGTGGTTCTTTCTTCCCCTTGCATACCCATAAGCACCCACTTTTAAGCTGACCAGAGTTACTCTTTACATCCGAACTATGGGAATGATGGTTTGCTAACATGCAAGGATCATGGGCTAAGGTTTGGTGTGTTTGAACAAACCATAGTTTAACCTAGTTTGAGTTTCCAAAACTTAGTATGAATGCAGAAGTGTAAGCATTTAATATTGCAGCAATGGTGGAAGAGAAGGAAGTGGAAAGTTCATGAGCCAGCATGTGCCCACAACACTGAAACGTAGTTTAACATGATGTCGGACAAGGATGTTGGTGTTAATGCCTAATTAGGTGGGTGTTTAAATCAGAGTGGCTGAATTTGGTCGGTGAGCTAGCGATCAATCCTGGAATAATCTTTGTATTATTCAGGTTTAGATTCTGTGCCTGCAGAGTTGGCTTTCTGAAAGTAGGCAGAGAGCGTCTACTGAGTTGCAGCCTGACCTAAACTGGTTCACAGCAGCAGCACTACCACCATGCAGTAGCAAATAATAATTAAGATCGGGGGATTGAATACTTTTGGTTTTGAGAGATGGAGTGTTGTTCGTGTTTCATCTTTGAAATGTAGCATGAGGTCAGGAAGAAACAGGAGTGCCTTTGCTGTATCCTCCAGCTGAAAGCTTGTGAGCGTTATAGTGGTGTGCTGATTTGCTTTGGTTTCTGTTGGCTGCCTGCTTTCACTCAGCAAGTATAGAGCTAAAACAAATCACAGGCTCCCTCCCATGGCCAGCTCATGGGGAAGGTGGAGATCAAGAAGACTATTGAACCCTGATTAAGGTGGGACCCCAAATATATGTTGAGACTAAAAGTGGCTAGCTGGTGTATATCATACCTCCAATTAAGTTAATAGTGTTTCAGACCTGTTAAAAACAAATGTTTTCTAATAATGCAATGGAAACCATTCAGCAGGCTCCAAAGAGCCTGGTAGAATGATGGCGATAAAGGAATACAACTTACACCTTGAGTTGAATCGGGCTGGTGCAAACAAGAGTTTTATGGGCTTTTATCTTTTTCTTTAAAGAGAGACTTGGATTTCTAGACAGGAAAGGACATTGTTTGCTCTTCCTGGGACCATGTTAAATTGGGTTGGAACCGATTGCTTTTAAGGCCAGTGTAGATTCCTGCAGTGAATTCCTGAGCTGAGGTCTGACCTTGGAATTGGCAATCTTTTTTTGTGGGTGTAGTCTGCATGTAAACTGGCTTGTAATAAGTATAATTGAAATTGCTACTGTGCCCAGAAAAATGGGAATATAATGCAGAGTATAAAGATGCTATGGAAAGAAGAAACAGAATACTGAACAGCAGCAGCTAGAGAAAATGCCAGCCTTTATCTAATAAATATTCCTCTTGATGCCTTAAATGTTTGTTCCCTAGAGTTCAGAACAAGAAACAAAAGGACTTCCAAGCAAAAAGGGCATTGTACAGTCCATTGTAGGTCAAGGATATCATCGTAAAATAGTATTGGCATCCCAGTCTGTACAGAACATTGTTTATAAGTAAGTTGTACGATTTTACATTGTTGTTGTCTAAAAGGGAAGTTGCTGGTTGGCACTTTCTTGGTGCTAGTCTTTTATTTCTTTAAGTATTAATTTTCAGCCAATCATGTGAATGGAAATGCTTTGCATTGCAACGTTTACAAGGCTGCTTTGTATATGAGAAAAGATGTCCAGCAGTTATGTAGGCTGGCCCTCTTTGCATGTCACAATAAACCCCCGTTAATGATTTCCCATGAATACACAGGCCCCTCCCACTTTGCTCCTGTAGGGTGAGTGAGAGCAACAAACAGCAACCCCTGTGTTTTGTCCAAACTGGGAGTTGTGATTGAACACTATTGTATTTTGTTGCTCCCACTTGTGCAGCATGGGTGAAGCAGGAGCAATCTGCATGCTCATGGGAAACCATGAACTATGGTTTGCTGTAGTGTGCAAATGCTGTGCACTATGCCTCAAATTTGAGTTCCTCTTGCTTACAGAACACTTCTTTATACAGTGGTACCTCTACTTACGAATAACTCTACTTACGAATGTTTCTACTTACGAATGGAGCTCCGTCCGCCATCTTGGATGCGGTTTAGATAGGATTTTTTCTACTTACGAATTTTTAGATAGGGTTGCTTCAACTTACAAATGTTTTCTCCCAATGTATTCCTATGGGATTCAACTTACAAATTTTTTCGACTTACAAATGTGCGTTCGGAACGCATTAAATTAGTAATTTAATGTAATTGGCTATGTGCTATGAAGTGGAACCTGGACATGGAATCCAGTCAGATGGGTTTAGCAAACACTTTAGCACAATTCGTATAGCTTTGTTCTCCAAGAATTTTTTTGCAGAAAAAGAAAAATTACTACTTTGCTAGGTTATGAGATTTAAGAGGCCATCTTCTTAAATTTAGTGGTAATATTCTGTACACCTGTACTGTACTGTAAACCTTCCCAAAATGAGCTTGAGACTTTCTTTCTTTACTTTAAAATTATCTGGGAATTTATTTACACAGGATTCTTGAAATTTCTCTAAGACATAAATGTGTTTATTTCTTTATAATATAGTTTATTCAGAAACAACTTAAAACAAGAATACAGTATTTCATGTAAACCAAAGCTGCTGGAGGTTAAGAAAAAGATTCTGACTTCCTGACTCACAATCCTTGCCTAAATTAATGTAGTACAAAGAGCATCAATATACTTTTTTCTTCTGTTTTCAAGTGATGGCCAGTCTTCAGCTATTCCTGTAGCTAGTATGGAGTTTGCAGCAATTTGTCTAAGAAATGCCTTGCTGCTGCTTCCTGAAGACCAGCAGGAGCCGAAGCAGGAAAATGGATCTAAAATTGGCAACCAGTTGGGAGGGAATAATGAGAACAGCGAGAACAATGATGCTTGCAGGTGAGTGCTATGTTAGATGTTTCTATTGCTTGCTTCACTAAATGTCTTGCCCACAACTCTAAAAAGAAATTTTGTGGCTGCTAACAGTTAGGATAATTGAATACGGAGAAAATTGGGGGTAGTGATAAGTGGTTTAAAACAAATGTGTTGCACGTAAATAAAATCTAGCAAACCTAAGGTGCTGCTGAAGGTGTTGTAACTATACCATTACTCTTCCTTTTTTTTGGTATGTTATTATTGGTGTGTATTCCAGATATTGGCCTTTTCCCCCCTTTCCTGTTCCTCTCTTTTCCTAAGGCCTAAGGAAATGTTACTGGTTGTTAATCTTCCAAGCCTCTCATCATTGCACTTCTCTCAAGATGTTAACATTGCTACTCACTCTCTGTCTTTGTTTCAGTAGCAAAAGCCATGAAGGAGACAAATTTGTTCCTGCTCCACCATCTTCTCCACTGAAGAAGCAAGAACTAGAAAATTTAAGGTAGGTCCTAAGATTTCTGGATGTGCTGCCAGGCACCGCAGTTACAGTATTCTGTGGACTTTGTTTCTGAAAGAAAGCAATCTAAGTTTGTTTTCCCCGAATATAAGAGAAATCTCGAGTACAAATTATTTTAATGACATTTTATATGAACGTATGCTAATGATACCTTAATGGAGGTTCTATACTGAATTTAGACCCTTTGTAAAGATTCCTAACTCCACATACATCCACTGTAAAAGTTTTTTCATGTAGCTACTGTATTATTAAGCAGTAAGTTGATGTGGGCAGCCTCAGCCAATATTCATGTTGTGGAAAAGAGGGGGAAGCCGCGGGTGACCCCCACTATGGTCTGTGGCCCGCCAGTATGTCGCCTCTCAACAGATAATCCCACTCTAAAGAAAAAAGCTCAGATGAAGAAAACTTGCCCACCCTTGCAGTTAGTTGTGTCACCTAGAAGTTGGGCAGCGCTAATTAAATTTAAGCTGATTATAACTGCAAAAAATGTCCTTTTTTCTAGCATGTTCCTATAATGCAATGCATATGTTGTTTCAACTGCAGAAACTCCCCCTCTCTTTTTGTAACTGATGTTTGGCAGTACAGTGGTACCTCGGTTTACGAACTTAATCCATCCCGGAAGTCCATTCTTAAACCGAAACCGTTCTTAAACTGAGGTCCACTTTCCCTAATGAGGCCTCCCACCGCCAGTGCCCTTCCACTGTACAGCTTCCATTTGTACACCGAAGTAAAGTTTGCTAACCGGAGCACTACAGTAGTACCTTGGTTTGCATACGTTTTGGATTACAAACACGTCAAACCCGGAAGTGCGTGTCCCAGTTTGCAACCTTTTTTTGGATTACAACCCATTTTGGGGGGATTATGAACAAAAAAATTTTTGGAGGCCCTATTGGCGAAAGTGCACCTTGGGTTACAACCTGTTTTGGTTTGGAAACGGACCTCCAGAACAGATTATGGTTGTATACCAAGGTACCACTGTACTTCTGGTTTTGCTGAGCTTGTAAACCGAATATTCGTAAACAGGGCTGTTCTTAAACCGAGGTTTACAAACTATTCGGTTTACGAACTCCGCAATACCGGAAGTAGTGTCCCGGTTTGCAAACTTTACCTCGGTCTAAGAATGGAAGCCGAACGGTGGAAGGGCACCGGCGGTGGGAGGCCTCATTAGGAAAGTTTGCCTCAGTTTAAGAACAGTTTCGGAATGGATTCAGTTCGTAAAACGAGGTACCACTATATTTTCATTGTGGTGGGCATGTATCCAGGTGGAATCTAGTAATGCTGAATACTAGTTAGAACGCTCAGACCCAGATAGTCATCGGGACAAAACTTCTGCATTGCGGAACAATTGGTGACACGAGATTCACAGGAAAGCAAGCTGCATATGAAACGTTACTGTGGCTTCCACTGGTGTTTACACGCAGTTAAATATTTCACTGGAAATGGTGATTATCTGAGAGGCGCAAGAGAGAGAAAGTTAACATTTCATTATGCCAACGTAGTACTCCTTTTGTCCTAGCTTATTAGATAGGCACAAGTTTCATCAGTATTAATAGTGAGCATCCATATACAGTATAGGGGAATCATATGTATGCTGCATTTCCTTCCAAAGAGGTGCATCCTCCTCCTACATAAATCCATGCACTTTCCAAAATGTGGGAATCGCTGCATTAGTGTGTTTCAGGTTTGTTTGTTTGTTTATTTGCTTTGTTCCATGCATCTTGGGTACATGTATGGGAATTAACTTCTGCATGTAAATACCAGGCATGGCCATTCTCACACTATAGCGGATGTGTGCCCTTGAATGTGAATTCAGACTGGCATATCTATAAATGTAATGTGCATATGAATCCCTATTGCAGCATTTAAAGGAAACTATTTGGACTAAGTTTTCTCTCAGTTACTTAAACCAGGGGCGAAACTAGGCTTTATTTCACCCAGGTCAAAGACCCAGTTTGGCACCCCCTGGAGGTTTCACCCAGGGCAGAAAAACAGGCTCCCCCCCCCCCCTAGTAGCTACAGCTCTGCTTAAACATTAGTAATTGTGAGTAACTATGGGTGGCATTAAACCAAGTTTTACTCAAGAGTAGGCCTATTGAAATCGGTGAGCCTAGCATAGATGTGTTCATTAATTTTAGTGGGCCCCTCTGAGCGAAACTTAATTGCATGCCACCCCACAATCCCGCAAGTGGAAGGTTTTGGTGTAAAGGAAAGACACAGTGCCAAGGCTCTGAAAACAATTTCAGACTTGACATTTCTTTTGCTGTAAAGGAAGGAAAATAATCTTTCACAATCCACTGTTGTTCTCAATTGATGAAACTTGACAGCCTGTCAAGAAAATCCTGTCATTACAACAAAAATGATTGTACTCCTACCAGAAGGGGCAGGGGGGAGCATGACAGGAGGGAAGAGAAACATTGATTTTAGCTTCTGTAAGGCTAGCTCCAGATAGTTAGGCTCCCTCTGTTTTTAGTCTTTATGTCTCAATATTTTTAATCTTCTGTACAAGATGACTGAAAATAGAAGTGTGTTGTTGTTTCATGGAAAATGATAATTTTATCACTCACACAGGCTATCCATGTCGTTTGCTACTGAGGGTTGGAGCTTTGGCAGAAAGGAGTTTTATCTAAACATGACCTGTGAACCAAATTTTACCTTCAGTTGATGTTGTCAGCATGTTAAAAATTCTATACAGAGTGGTTGTCATGGCCATACATCAGAAATCTGCAATGGCAGACAGTAGCAGCCCCCGTGTTAATGGATTCTCTTGTACCATATCTTTGAACCCAGCTTAGTGGCTCACCTACTTGCCCCATACTTCTCCTAGTCCCTATCCTCAGCAAGTGCCCTTGGAGGGAGGGATGGCTGGTAGTAAACACCTGCCAATTGTTTTGCCTGGTCTCATCATGCGTAAGCAGCATTGATTGCAAATTATACATTATTATTAGTCATCACTTGCACTTGGGAGTTCTGTTTTGAGCTTCCCCAGTATTTCAAAAGCACATTTTGTTTTGGGGAGAGAATGTGGGTCATGAAAGTGTTTCAGATTAGGACTGTAATCCGAAAGTGCCCCTTTTGGCTCCTGCAAAGTTTTGATGCATTGTAAAAGGTGCCAATTCTTTGGTTTATATCTTTAAAAGCTGTCAGTCATGCTGAAGTATAGAACTGTAGATTCCCTTGCTGGAAAGGTTTGTTAATCCTAGTACACTGGGTTTCCTTAGTCTCTCCCTTCCTCCAGCAATCGCTGCCCCTGTGGCAACCGTTCCTTGTACTTTATTGGAGACTACTTCCAAATTTCTAGAGCTCATCGTCTCTGCCGAACTGCATGTGGAATGATCTCTTTTGCATCAATTAGCAGTGCTTCCCCGCTACAAATAAGATAGTGGCAGTGTGATTTGACTGCCCTTGATATGCAGCACCACCCTAACAGCTGCAACTGCAAATGGATTTTTTAAAAAGCAAAATGGATTTTGGGCTTGAAAGGATGCCTGCTTTCCTTGGCAAGCTCTCCCCCCCCCCTGTGTGTTGGGATTTGATGTGACATCTGGGCACGGAACAGAGGAAATGGGGAGGGAGCAGCAGAGCGGATTTCTTACCCTGCTTGTGTGTAATTAAAGGGCATGCCTCCTGGGACACAGGCATAAAGGAACCCCAGGCCCTGCCATGAATTAACATGGCTTACTGCTGAACCAAAAGTGGGCTTGACAGTTGCCAGAAGGCTGCAGCCATAATAGCCCACCTACTGGCTAGGGAGTTTAATGGACTCCTCTTGCAGCTCCCAAACACCAAATCTGTCCAAGACGATCCACTCACTCCTCCTTTTTCCTGCCATGCAACAGGGTTGGATCTGTTCTTGTAGCAAGGCAAGCAAAGCCGCCTCCTCCTGCCCTGAAGCCAGGAGAGCCTGCCTTGAACTCTGCTCTGTGAAGTGGAAAATATCCCAAAGTGCTGTGTTAAGGAGGGAGGGAGGGGTGGAATTACAAGCTGTAAAAGCCTGACCTAATACTGACATCCTGATGTGGGCCTTTTGTTTGAAGCTGTGGAATGCTTGGCTCAAATTTCAGGGAAAGAATTTCAGGACCTACTTGTGCTTTATTGAGAGGCTGGAGGGACAGCAAGGCCAAAAAGGCATTTTTGCTGAGGTGCCACAGAGTGCCAATTGCGCAGAACCCATTTCTCTTTTTAGAGATGCTGGAAAAGCTTGTTTTCAATATTCTCCTTTACTGCACATAGTAAAGTATGTAACAACTTTATTTTATGTGATACAGCAGTTTACTACCTTTCCTCTTTATTCCTAATTTAATAAATAAAGTTAAGAGACCCTTAAATTTGTATGCTACCCTTCACAGGCAGTTTACAGCATAAAAATACAAGATTAAAAACACAAAGTACATAATAAGAACTAAACAATAACACACACACCCCATTTAATAGGATAAAGGATGCCATTCAGCCATAGGTCTGCTTATGTGGATTTTCTGCATGTATCAACTTACTATGTGTGCTTCTGTTTTTGTTTTCTAGGTGTTCAATACTTGCTTGCAGTGCTTATGTGGCTCTGGCCCTGGGGGACAACCTTATGGCTTTGAATCACGCAGACAAACTTCTCCAGCAGCCCAAACTGTCAGGATCCCTTAAGTAAGCTTGCCCTAGTCTTTCTCTTACAGCACTTTTACATTTAGTTTCTGTATATAGTGTGTAGGCATTTATGACCTCAAGTTACACATAGTAGTTGGGATTCTTTTCATCTATGAAGTGCCCCCAAAAATTATTCTCCTCCCCTGATTAGTAGAAAAAATAGACCACCACATGATAAAGCGAGAGACAATTTATATTTACACCTGGCTTTGAAGAGGTTTTGCAATTCTGTATATTATTACACTACAGTAATACCTCGGGTTACAAACACGATCCGTTCTGGGTCGCAGTTCGTAACCCGAAAAGTTCGTAACCCGAACGCGACCCGAACCGCCATTTTGCGCATGCGCAAAGCGCTATTTTCGCGCTTTGTGCATGCGCAAACCGCGCGCGCCGCGAAAATACTTCCGGGTTTGCGCAGTTCGTAACCCGAATTGTTCGCAACCCGAGGTGGTCGTAACCCGAGGTACGACTGTACAGTACTAAATTGATGAAACAGGATCTCAATCCCTTCAGTTTGTCATCTTGCCCCTTCAGATTCAAAGGAGTACGGAATGGCTTATTTTATACAAGTATCCTCTTATACTTAATTTTTAATGTGGGGTTTCTTAACTGCAGTAGGGCAGTCACTCAGAGGGAGACGTCCATGTGCTTTGCTCTCCAGCAGTAGCTTGATGTGACTTGTTGCCAGATTGACCTTTGCAACTGTGTGCACTCTTGCTTTCTCCAGGTTCCTTGGCCATTTGTATGCTGCAGAGGCTCTCATCTCTCTAGACAGAATCTCTGATGCCATTACTCACTTGAACCCGGAGAATGTCACTGATGTGTCCCTGGGGATTTCTTCAAACGAGCAGGATCAAGGTTAATGAGTCCATACTTGATTAGAACCGGTCATGCTTTCAACTGCCTTCCTGCTGTAACTTGTAACAGCTCTACATTTTAATGCATTGTTATAAAGGCCATAGCCGCTTGCAAAGTTCCTAGAATCTGTATATTTCAGTTTAAGTGCTCCTAGAATGCTGCTTCCTTTTTCTCTAATCTTAATATTGCTAACTTTAATTTGGACTGTGAACTCGTAAAAACATTGGAATCCCCAGCTATGCCTTAACATTGTATGCACTGTCTGCAGTGCAAAATACATGTGGAGTGCAAAAACAGATTCCCAAGTATGCCTGTATCTGTATTAATCATATTTGCACTGAACGTTGATGAAATATTCAATAACATATAAGCAGATTGATTGGAATGGGGGTCATGAATGATCTTTAAATTGTTGTTTGTCTAAAGCATATGTTGTGTTAAAGTGTAGATTTCACTAAACGATGCGTTCCTGCTTGTATTCTCCGCAGGATCTGAGAAAGGAGAAAACGAAGCAATGGAATCCTGTAAGTACCTACCTCCCTGTTTACTCTGTGTAATTACATATGTGAAATTATACGCTTCCTTTGCTGAGGAGCAGGGTGGGCTATAAAGCCAGTAAATGCTCATGTGTCCTTTCTGCAGTGTGTTACATGAACCAGTCAATACTGCTGCTTAAGTCCCTTACCTAATAAAGCAGCTGTTGTATCCAAGAAGTACATTTCATAGAAAAGTGAGAGGGGAACCCTTCCAAGGGCTCCCTTTTTATTTCTGACATCACCTGATTTGTTACATATTTTAGCCTAGAGATCTTTTATTCCAAATAAGGAGCTACTTTTAAATTAAAACCATGGGGACCATCACTCAGGGCATATGACTCGTGGAAGGGCTTGTATAATGAATGGGAAGTTCATAAATTCAGCTCTGCCACAAAGGAGAAACCATGCATCCATTAGCTCACCATATAACCACCTTCCTCCTTCCGGCCTTTATTATATATTGCAGAACATGTTTTCAGAGCAGAGTAGCTCCAGCTGGTACAAGCAAATGATCCAAATTCCATACCAAAGGAAATGGCTTTGACACTCTGCTGCTGAAAATATTGACGGACACTGATGTGCAAACACCTAAACACAATTTTCCTTTCAGCATTGTAAATATGCATCTTGGAGCTGTTGGTAATAAGAGGCTCCACAGACAAGTGGCTGTAAAAATTTGGAGATGCACATCCCCATTTCTAGCTTAAGTTTAAAGCTGTACTTGATACACTAAGCATTGTTTTTAGCTAGTTACATGGTAAGCCAAAGTGGGCTTCCCCTGAAAGTGTAAGCACACAGGCTCCAGTGAAGGAGATTGTGGCCGTTTTACTTCTCCCCAATAGTTCTGCTGTGCTGCAACTTGTCGTCCAAACCCAGACTTGAGGTTTAGCTCTCGGGACGCCAATCACATGCTATATATAACAAAGGCGTTTTCCTCCCTGTGGCTTATGGTTCATCTACAACAGCTAATCCATGAGCCTCATTTTGGATGACACACTAAGCTAAATCAAGCCACGGCTTCCCTCAGTGTTGCAGTAGACCAGGTTATGACCACCTAGCCTGGAGCTCATGCATTTGTGCTAAGCCACATACAGATTGGGCCACTGGTTAATTGCTAACAATCTTAAATTTAATTATTCATCTTGACAAGTAATGTATTTTTGCATCTTTTGTAAGCTGGCAAGCAAACCCCACAATGTTACCCCAGTTCTGTCACATCTGCACGGACCATGATGCTGTTCAACCTTGGAAGCTCCTACTGCTTGAGAAGCGAGTATGACAAAGCGCGGAAGTGTCTGCACCAGGTGAGTCTTGTGGCATTTTCACTAGAGGAAACCACCCAAATACAACCAATTGTAATATATCATGGTCCCACAAGTTGTTCTGATAGTTTTCCTTGTCGAAGGCACAAGGTTTTCTCACCCACGGTGACCAAACGTTAAGCTTGGAAAAACAAAGGATATTTCCAACTTTTAAAGTGTTGTCTCCCAAATGACAAAGCAATGCTTCGTTCAGAAGACGGGCAGCCACTGTCTCTGGCGAATTTTTTATTTTGCATTTGCAGTACATTTAAGGCACAGTCTAAAGTGGAGGGCTTCCTTTCATACATCAATTCAACTCTTTTTATGTTTTTATTTTGGTATAAGGCTGCCTCACTGATTCATCCAAAAGAGATTCCACCGGAGGCCATCTTGCTGGCTGTATACCTTGAACTTCAGAATGGTAAGTTGCAAACCCAAATCTTCCTGAACCATACATTGCTATTTCTTGATATGTTTTACAGACTTTCTTCCACATGAAGCCATAAGGTTTAGGAGTCTTGTGTGACTTTCAGAACCCTAAGCACCTTGGATTATATTTGCCTGACAGAAAGGCTCATCTCTGGAAAAGGGAGTATTGTTTTTGGCACTTGCTCCCCCTAACTTTGTGGAAGGCCGCTATCTATAGAGTTTAAGTCTGAAATTGTTTTCTAGGAAACACACAGCTGGCACTGCAGATCATCAAAAGAAACCAGCTTCTTCCTACAGTGAAAATGCTCTCTGAGATGAGGAAGAAGCCTGTGTTTCAGCCGACACACCTGGTCCAGCCTATTCAGATGCCTGCATTCACCTCTGCTCAGAGAAAGTGAAGAAGCTGTGGTGAAAATTGGCCCTTTGAGGGACCACTTGGAAATTTTGTAATTATATATATATATAAAACATTTGTGGTACCTGCGTATGATGTACTGAAGTGTGTTGGTTTGAATTTTTAATTAAAACAAAAAAAATCCCAATCATACTGTAGATTCATTTTATCCCTTTCTCCAGCATTCGTTCTGTGAAGGAGCCTGGCTCGGCACCTGTGATGCTGTACAATTAAAAGATACAGAGCAAACATACAGATCTCAAAAGATTTGGCTGCATTACTTTTTCATCTGCTTGGGAGGTATGAAATACACCTTTTCATGCTTTTGCTGCATACCTAAGTAGGTTTACCTTCTATATATGGTATGAGCCCACGCAGATCAAGGTGTTAGCTCTGCTCTGT
Source organism: Zootoca vivipara (assembly GCF_965207765.1). NCBI lineage: Eukaryota > Metazoa > Chordata > Lepidosauria > Squamata > Lacertidae > Zootoca > Zootoca vivipara. The sequence continues at coordinate 14,540,671 of NC_142594.1, read as the reverse complement.
TAGCATTTCCATTGTTGCATTCAAGAGGATTAAGTTATGGTATGACCAAACTGTACCTGCAGCTAGCTGAATACCCCACCACATTGGTATCTTTGCTGGTAAACACTTTTCATCATAGGATCCATGAAAAGCATTTTAACTGGAAGAAAAACATCAGTCCTTCAAGAGTAGGCTGTTAGCAAGAGGTAGCAAGTAATAGGCTAACCTGCCTTCCAGCGCTGAGTCCGTATGAATTTCAGGAGTTAGAGGGCTGTTGTGAAGCTAACGCTATCCTTGTTGGTTTTTGGTATACATGCATTTGAAAGAGGGGTGGGGAGAAATGGAAGACAAACCACAATTGAAGTGAAACTCACATTTATTTGATTAAACAAAAATAAAATAAACTGCATAGAAACATTTTAAAGTCCAGAGAGAGAATGACTTTGTTTTAAGGCTGCCAGTAGCTTGATACATTGTCCCCTTGCTACATCCTTCAGCCTTCTCCATGGACCACAAAGATACATTCAGAAGCCTCCATTAAAAACACGCAAGTTCTAACTTTAATTTTTTTAGCCCATTTAAACAAAGCTTGTGCCTCACCTGTTCTGTACTCTGCAACTTCAGAACACCAGCTGACCAAATCTTAAAAAGATACAGGGCATCAGCTGAAGGAAGGAAATAATTGTCTCGACCAAATCAAGCTATACACAACACCCATATTTGTATTGTGGGACTTTAGCTAGGCTGCTTACCTGGAAGTGGAGGTAAGAGCAGCAGAGGTCTCCAGCAGAGATTTATTAAAAAGCAACTGGCTCTAGGACAGGTGTACTTCCCTGCTCTCATTTTTGGGGGGGGGGGTGTTGAATCACATGCATCCAAAGCCACCTACAGTATGTAATAGCACCGGTGGTTTTTGCACCCGAAACAGGAGACTTTGAAATTCAAAGGTAAAGCCTCCTTCTCGAGCTGAGAGTGAAATCTCTATCCTACGGACCCTGGGGTGCCCTTTAAAGGGACCATAGGACTGTTCTAAAATTAAATTTCTTGCTTGAGTAACTTTGATTCACAAAGATCAAGTTGTACTATACAGCCAATGGAGGAATTTAGTCTGCAGAGGGTGTTCCCCCCCCCAAAAAAAAAACTGAATTTTTTTTAACATGTTCTCTTTGGTCTTAGACCACCCACTTTGTGTTTAGGCATAGGAAAAAACCCCGACATGCTTTTTATTTTTATCAAGGACCATTGCCTTAACTGTTTAGAAATGTACCACCATCTAAATAGATGCACAACAGGTTAGGCACAAGAGATATCACATACAGTAAGAAAAGTCACCCCCCCCCCACAAGCTTGGGTGACTTTGAGCACATTAACTATTTTTTAAAAAATGTCTTAAGGGGAAGAGACTAAAACCAAGAAGCTCTCCCTGGGAAAGAATCTACATAGACTTGAGAAATATTTTGTAATGCTACAAAAGAATTTTTCTAGTTTGGCAGCTTAAAGAACGCCATCTATTCTACTACATACACTTAACATTCAGTCACCAAAGCTCTCTTGACAAAAGAGCTACAAACAAAATTAAAAGGCAACCTGAGTTTGTACATTGATACAATCATTGAAGAGGTCTAAGACCATGCAGGTACAACAAAGCTTTCTTTTTTTAAAAAAATTCTTCCTGAAGAACCATTACTGGTTAAACAATTATGGGGAAGGGGGGGGAGAGACCAAATGCCATCCCAATCTTACCAAGGTCAACATAGCATGATTTCTAGTAGTGGTCTGTACCCACTGGAGTCATTATCCAATTCTCATATCCCACTTATAAGAAAGACAGGGGAAGAGGCAAAGATTTAGGAGATACGATCACAGCAATACATTGTGTGCTTCTATTCTAGCTTTGCTGTTATGTGTGGAAAACAATGGAAGAGACAGTCCAGTCTATACTGCCTTTGATGTGAGCATCTTAACTCTGCCAGAATGTCCTGTTCCAAAAATTAACAGAATAACCCACAATCTCATTCCCGTCCGTCACATACAATCATTTTGAAATGTAGGAGATTATTACTTCCTTTCATATAATTCTCAATGGATAATTAGTGTTTTCATGGCAGGCACAAGATTGTTTTCTAACAAACTAACCAGTAGATATGAGCAAACAGGGTTCTTTCCTCTAGCAGAGAGACCTGTAATCACAAGAACTACACAAGACCCAATTTACTGACCAGTCCACTGTGTCTTAATACAGAGATGGGGAGGGGATGTGACTTTAAAAGACTGGTTCATGGCGAAGGGTTATTGGTTTGTTTGCCTGAGATTTCCAAAGTGTCTCTTACACTTACTCTTACAGTGTGGCCATGGGGGGGGGGGGGTTGGGCCACCCTGGTTTAATGCTATTTGTGGTCAATCCCTTTTCTCCTCGTGGTGGAAAACCATTTTCTTCTGTGACATTCTGGTGCTACATTTGAGGTAGATACTGTGCTTATTTCATCAAAGTGAGGTAGAACTTTAAATTCTACTTTTTTTAGGCATCTTAGTACCACAGCAAACTGGGTTCTTGCTGGTTTCCTGAGGACTCAAGGACCAAAAACAGTGTTTGTCTAACGCAAGTACCAGTGTTAACTTTTTACACAGTCCAAACTGTGTGCATGTCTAAACATCTTTTCTTTTTAATACCCTATTACCTTTTGGCACCTTTGGATATACTTACATAAAAAAACAACAAACCACACACACACACAAAACACAACTCCACACAAAAAATGCTTTGGCACTTCTTAATTTAAATCAGAACTAAACATAGGAATCTCCTGATCTTCAAAAGAAATCTTGAGATATGGCTAAAATCAAGCAGAGACCTCTCCTCTTTAATAAATTAATATTTGCTTAACTAACTAAAACAGGCCACACCAATCACTTGCAATGCCATAAGGAAATGCCCCCCTTGATCCCAGATCTCATTAGGTTTAGGGAGAACATATTTTTTTATATATTTTAGGTCTCCATGGCAACCTCCACTTACACTATTACTTTCATGGTTTCCCCAAATAAGTTATACTTAACGGTATCAAAGTTAGCCACCTGAATTACTGCTGCTCAGCACCATGACTTCCTACTGGGCTTTCAGCAACAACAAAGAAAGACTATTTAGCAGAATATTTGATTCGTAAAGCTTAATCAGGAGCATAGCGATGATTTGATGGGGAATGCATTTGGGACGGAGGAGGGGGGAGTTACAATTTATAACAGCTCAAATTCAAGTGTTTAGTGCACAAAATTTAGAAAGCATTTAAAAAACATATTTTGCCTAAACCAGATTTATTAGCTCAGAAGACTTATACAAAGCACATGTTTGTAGCTTGCAGCTTACGCACTTTTTGGTAGTCCTGCTTTGTACTTGAGTCCTGAGTTGCTGTATAAAGCCCATGAACATGCAAATAAATGGAGTTTAAATCCTGTCACTTACATACCCAATAAAAACCCAAACCCCTAAGGGGCATTTTATGTTGGCATTAAATGTTTCCTGTATTATTACACTACTTAGCTTCATAGTATTATAAACACTCCTATGTCAGAAGTACATTAATACTTTAGGTGAGATAACATGTGCTTAGCACTACACCAACTGCAGTTACTGACAGGAGTCACTCAGGGTAGCCAAACAGCAGCATTTAAAAAATAAAACATTTCGATATGCAAGCTGAACATGGTTTTTCAGATGCTCCCGCCCACCCCGTTTTCTTTGTGCCAAACTGTGGATATCTAGATCCACCAGTAGAAGTAGTGTATTCATGGAAGAACGACAGGCACCATTTCTTTCCTACAAGTAAAGAGATTTCTGGCTTCTCCAAGCTTGTGCAGCAAATACATACAAAAGTCACGAAGCTCAAAACACTATTCCGCTACCTAACAGTTTTACACAGCAAAATGGGATGGCACAGCACAGAGAACTTTTACTCAACAAAAAAGTAGCTTATTTTAAGAGAAGCCCATCCAAAAGCAAATAGGGTAACATCAATAGAAGGAAGACAAACACTTGCCTTACAGACACACACACACGGGATTCTGCCAACTCTAAAATTAAAGCTTTTTAACCAGTTTATCTTTGGTAGCTAGATCAGGAAGGCTAACCTTACTTCTCAACTTGAGTCCCAAGTAAAATGCTCTAATTTGCAATGCCTTAGAACATCATGTTAAGCATGAAATCTCCAGAGACACTGCATGGAACCAACACACCTCCAATTTAGACAACAATTTCTGATGTAATGTGATGAGCAGTTGAATGGCAGGTCTTCTATTAAGAGCACACAGATTACCTTTTCCAGAAGAAAACATGGCATTTTGGTGTACAGAGAGGGGGCAGAAAACCTTCCAAGCAGGATGCAAGAGATTCTCGAAGAGGTGGCACAAAATATACTGCTGTGGTTACAATGCCACTGACAGATGCCTCTATCTCCACTAAACTATGCTTTGCAACTAAACAGCTACTTAGTGTGTGGACATCCTCAAACGTCACATCACCAGGCCCACTACAAACTAGCGAGGGGAGGAAATGAGAACCAAAGTGAATTTCACTGCGACTGCAGAGAACTGTTTCCCACTTTAAACTATATCAGCTCTTTAAAAAAACAATCCAGTATCCTAACAGGCTTTGATGCACTCTCTTCATAGATGCTGGCATTGGCTAAAAGGAAAGGCAATGTTTCGAACTAACCTGATTAAACCTATTAGAAACATTAGCATTCAGACGCTCACCAATTCTACATTATTCCTGGACCATCCAAATTTGCTGGGGAAAGGTTTTCTGCATTCTGTGGGCTGCGGTTCAATGAAAAGACAAAACTCAAGCTTCCTGTTTCTAAAAGTTAGTTTCTAAGAAAATACGCAAAGTGCAACTCACAACAGCTTTGTTAGTATTGAAATCCCTAGAAAAGTTTAATTCTCCCCCCCCCCCAAATAATAGGCATATGGTAGAGCATTCATATACATTAACTGGACCACATTTCAGCCTTCATGTGACAGTACAACTTATTTCTTCCTCGGTAATAACGGATACAAAAAAAAAGTCTCGTCACTATGCCAGAAACATCCACCTTATCGATATTTTGGATTTCCAACTAGGATTCTAGTCGAGACACATAAACGAAACAGGACAGATATGTCTCCTGAGATAACCTTAGCAAAGGGAATAGCTACAATCCCACCACGCACTTGCTCAAGAATACGCCCCACGTGGCCAATGAGGCTTGCTCCCAAATATCTGTATAGAAGAATGTATAGTGTTAAGGTGTGAACTAGAAAGTTTAAACAGGACAACATGGAGGAATTGCATTCCTATGGTTAGGTACAAAGCCTGAAATCTGGAGCTTATTGGAGAAGTCTAAGAATCTCACCTCTCTCAGTGCTAAATTTTGTGGCTGAATAAATTCAAGGAACTCATAGTTTTGGTTTAAGATACTGCACCCCCATTTCACATGGCATTCTTTGGCGCTGGAGCAAATGAGGTAGGTTTTAGGGTGGTTCTCTTTCTGCACACTATCTTGTCCCTAAGAGAGGGCACTACATGGGTGTCCTGGCAAGATGAATTTCCCATGTAGACCATTCTAATAAAGAGAGAAAGAAGGGGAGCTTTATGAAAAGCTCAGATTCCGTTACTACAGTCTCTTTTCCTTCACCCAGGTGTGACTGAAACACCCTGAATCTCCAAATTTCCGTTGTTTATATCTGAACAATTATAAATGTCTCTAGGCACGAACTAGGCTCGATTTCTAAAAAGTCAATTCTTCCAACGCATGCCTTCAAACAGTTTGCCTCTTCAGAACAAACAGAACACTCGGCCCAAGCATTTGACTCACTGCCTTTCCGTGTGCATTGTAACAGAGAGTTGTGTCTGTATCTAGAGAGAAAAAGAGCACAGACAAAAATATATATTTTTATAAAGAACCAGGGTGGGGGTGGGGTTTAAAGGCTATGAGAGAAACACATGGTCAAAAGGAAGCCCTTGCGCACCTTTTGAGAACAAGTGGCACCAAAGCTACGATCCAGAGATCGCCTTTTGACAGAAGCCACTTTCTCGCAAGGCTTCCCCCACACACAATCACCCGCGCACCCAGGCCGCACCGCATGCTGCACTGGAGGTAAAACTTCTAAACGTTTCCAAGTTTGGAGAGCAGCTTGCTCAGCAGTGAGGAGGAAAAGGAGGGCTGCTCCCAGAGGTTCCACATACCGGGAGGACATTTACCACGTGCAACTTTGGACCGCTGTCCAAAGCCACCAAATAAAGAGAAGCTAAACATATTCATAATGTCTTGTGCATTTTCCTAAACAACTTCCTTTTGTGTTGTGGGGTTACTGCATTTTTCTTTTACAAAAAAATATACATGCAAAACAGCAAATACCAATGAAGAAGAACCTGGGCTTCCCTCCCTGGCCCAGGGAATCCCATCCCACTTGCAAAAAAAAGACCAAAGCCTTTGGAAAAAGACCACTCTTTTAACGCTGAACAGTATGTCAAATGCACTGAGGTATTAAAAAGAAAATAAAGGAGAACAAGGAACAAGTTCTCTGCTGCAGCAGCATCTAAAAACAGGACCCCTTCACCGCCGCCATAAAACAAAACAACTCCCCACAGTACGATCAGAACAACAAAATTAAAAAATACCAAAAAACTACATAATTTTTTTCCATTCTTCTTTTTAAAGATGAGAGTGTGCGCCTTTTTGGCAGAGTCTACAGGATTTGCCGCCCAAACCAGCTAGCGTGCACAAAACCATGAATGTCCCCACATCCGGGGGGGGGGAGGGGGAGAAGAAGTAGTAGTTTAATTTTATGCTGCACTGTGTGTATACTGTGGAGGTAAAAGGAACACAAATATAATGAGGTAGATAAAAGTACATTCATCTATTAAAAAAAAATTAAAGATGAGGTAGGTTTGAAACTAAGGTTGCAATGTGTGTGTGTGTGTGTGTTTTCTTAAAAGGATTTTCCCTGAGACAGTTTTCTTCTTAAGTATAGATTAGAGACAGATCAGAAGACGAGTATGCGATTGTTTCCAAAGTCAACCACAACAATCATGCCATCTGGGGTGACTGTTATACCTGAAGGACGGTCCATCTGACCAAAGCCACTTCCCTGAGTGCCAAATTTGCATAAAAAGCTGCCATTCGGCTCAAATATCTGCACGCGGTGGTTCCTGGAATCTGCCACAATGATTCGACCTTCCTGGTCCACGGCCACACCTTGTGGGCGCAGAAACTGGCCATTGCTTGTGCCTTCGGATCCAAGGAAGCGGGCCGACTGACAGTCGGGGTGTATGACCAGAAGACGGTGATTATTGAAATCCGTCACAACCAGGTGGCCTTCATGATTGAACGTCACTCCTCTCGGGGAATCAAAGTGCTTCCAGAGTGCCCCTTCAAAACCGTACTTGTTCAGGAACACTCCGTCAGGCCCAAAGAGCTGAACCCGATGGTTCCTTGTGTCGGACACCAGGATTTTGCCCTCGGAGTTCACCGCCACATCCCATGGGTAATTGAACTGCCCGTTCTTGGTTCCTTTCTCCCCGAACTTCAGAATGAACTGGCCGTCAAAGGTGAAGATCTGGATGCGATGATTGTCCTTGTCGGCCACAACAATCCGCCGCGAGGAGTCGGAGGCCACGCCGGCAGGCCTGTCGAACTGGCCGGGCCTGGAGCCCAAGGTGCCAAACTTGTGGTGGAAGGCGCCGCAAGGCTTAAAGACCTGGATGCGGTTGTTGCTGCGGTCGGCGACTATGATGTAGCCTTCCTTATCTACACTGACGCCCCAGGGGCGGCACAACTTGCCCTCACTATCCCCCTCGCTGGCGAAACAGAGCCCCGGGAGCCCGATGCCAACATAGCTGCGCCCTGACTTGACGGTGACTTTGAACGGGCTGTTTTCTATGTGCTGGTTGCACATCATGACCGAAATCAGGTGCTCCCCTTCCATCTGTGGCCTGTAACTGACGATGTAGGTTCCGTTCTGCTGGTCGCTAATATCTGCCCCAAAGAGATTTCCATCGGGCCCCATGACCACGGCAGAGATCATGTCTCCCCCAGAAAGACGAGTCTCCCCGTCGTGGTCATAGCCTATCACTGTGAAAGAGGCCACTTTGCCCTGCAGTGCACGCTTGAGACCTTCCCCAGTGGCTTTGGTCAGAGGAGCGAAAGCCCCGCTGCTGACAAACCCCATGGACTTGATGGCCATATACAATGCCTGATCAGGAGGAGTGAACATGACCCTGTCGTCCTCTTGGGGCTGCAGGAAGCCTCGGACGTTCTTCAGCTCCTGCACCTGAGCGAGCATCCGGTCGCGAGCCAGGAGGATATCAATGCTCCGACCTTCCTCAAGCACCTGCTGCACTGCGCTGATGGTGTTGTCCAACTTGTTTAGATTCTGACGCAGTTTCTCAACCTGCAGGTAGAGGGACTTGGCTTTCACTTGGCGGATTTTCTCCACCTAAAATGAAGGTAACACAGAGACACAATTTGTACACTGTTTGAGAAGTATCTGATAAGTTTGCTAGAAAGCATGTCAAATTTCTGCTCAAATAGAGCTAGGGCTGCTCTTTGGTCCAAGGCCAGGGCCTACCTTATTTTATTAATGTACTCATCTGAGTCTCTGTCCTCCTCCCTTATGGCAGCCACTTACTTCCCCGCCTTTGGCGGCTTCCATATTGCCTTTGGTCGTGTTGGTGTCTGAGGCCTCCTCTGAAGCCTCAAACTTTTTGATTTACTTTTTGATCCCCATATTTCTTGGATCATCACCTTGTCTAGGCAATATAAAACTTTTTGATTGGATGTCAATAGGATCCACTCTGCTTAGATTTTGTCTCAGGGCCATTGGAGACACAGAATTATGCCGCCATTTTGTTTTCCAGCTAGCTTTGCCCCCCTGCCCTAAAGACACAATTATGCATCCTTTGTCTCTAGGATATCATAAATGTTGTTGGCAGCTTGAGCTGTGTATTTAAGATGTTAAAGGAAAGAAGAATTCTGATGTGTTGACAACTGCACCTCAGTTAACAAAAATCATCTCTTCCTCTGCAATAATGGTAGGCATGGCAGTGAGGAAAATGTTGTTTGGGGGGGTTGCTGGATGTTTGTGGCATTCCTGCCCCCCAGACACTCAAAAATATCTATATTGTCCCATTAAAACTACCCCCTCATGTAGATGTGCTCAGGTACTTGAGAGAAAAGGATGAGATGGACACACTCTCAGATTACATTTATGCCTATTATGTGTAACATCTTAACTGGGGCAACATATTAGATGTTGCCCAAGTTAAGACGCAACATGTTAAGATACGTTACCACAAAGATAGCTGTGTATTTAAGGAAAGAGGAACACATTCTAAAATTGGGTTGAGGTAAAAAAACTACTCTCCTACCTGGCTGAAGTCACTATAATCAGGAAAATCACCTATATACAGCCCAGGGGCACCAACTATAGGGGGCTCTGAGTGCCTGAGCACCCACCAAAAGTTTGTTGTGGGTGCTCAGCCTCTCGAAGCACTAGAAGTCATATCTGAGGCCTAGAGACATCTCGGAGAGGCCTTGCGAGACCTCGGAACCTGACGTCCAGTACCACCAGAATTCAGGTTCCAAGGTGGCATGTGTAACATTGTGACGTCAAGACACAACACGCACTGGCACCCACAACCTGGGGCCCAAGTCAGCTCCCCTGATAACAGCCTAAAATGATAGCCCCCCAAAAGAATTTATTTTCCAGCCCTGCTAGTTTTATTTACAAGCCACACAAGGGGCTTAAAAGGACAGTTAATTCTACAGGGTTTCACACTCAAAGAACAGAGAAGTAATTTGTGGCAAGAATACGTGGCTTTGTAGTATTCAGAATCTGCTGTAAAAACTAAAGTACATTTCACCATTGGGGGGGGGGGAGTATAGCTCTATATACTTTCCATGTTTATCAAGGGCTGGGTGATAGCCAGTTTCGTCTAGCAGAGAATAGGCTGGTTCAGATGGAACATTAAAACCATAGTTTAGCTTTGCATGAATGAACCCAGCTTCTCCCAGGCCCTCTCCTCCTTCAGCACAGCCACACAGAATTCAGAAAGTTTCACTTCCATCTGAAATTACCCACAACTTGTTGGGTCATTCAAACCTTAACAAATCAAGAGTTGCGTCTAAGTTACTGTTAGTGGAAACAAGGCAACGTCAAACTACGGTTTATGCAGCTGGCTGGTTTCCATGAACAGTTGAGATCAGTCAGAGTTTGCCAAGATTTGGGTGACAGAAGAGAGGAAAGTATACCAGCTCATTCACCAGGGCAAGGCTAGCATCATTCCTGCAATACTAGCCTATGTTTAATACAGGTGCAGGCAACATGGTGCCCCTCCAGAAGTTGCTTTGGACCACAACTCCCATCAGCCCCAGCAAGCACAGGCAATGCTCAGGAATGATGGAATTTGTAGTCCAGCAATGTTGGCATGGCACCATAGTTTAGTGCTTTGTCTGAATTCAGCTACTCTTTCACAGAACTTTTTCTCTTGTTCCTTTTATAGATGGGTAACCATAGCACATGTTTATTGTGAAGACAAACAAGAAAACCAGCTGTTTAAACAAGACACAGATCAGCAAGGAATGCCCTGTCCCATTTGCCAGGGGACAACAATAAAGTGTGCCATTGTGGTTCATGAACCAGATGGCATGCCCTGTCTTTTCTTTTTTTACCTTCCATAGCAGCTCACACTCCCTTTCTTCTAGGGCCTTCTTGTGTCTAGATGTCACTGCTTTCACTTCAGATTGTACCATTTTTGCCTTCATCTCAACCTGTTCTGCTACAGCTTGGGCCTGCTCAATGCTGAGCTAAAAAGCAAGAGGGAGAGAAAGAAAAAGAAAATAACTCAATGTGATTAAACAGTAGCACATGGTGGATTTCTCATGCAATACAACTCTTCTAGAACTGAAGCAGAAAGTGACCAATACATCACCAATTCCCACAGCATGGGGCAAAAAGTTCAAGGTTAGTGTGTTCAAGACTTGACCAAGATAACCATCAGGGTTTTTTATGGAAGAGGGAGGGAACGTCTACCCACGACTGGGCCAGGCTAGCTCTCTCCAATTCAACACACACACACACACAGCAAGCAGCTACACACAAGATTCGTCAGCAAGAAGCTAGTAGAAAGCGCACTGCCAAAACCCAAAAGTCTCATTTCTTTGGGATGTTTGCAGATTCTTCTTCACTTTTCAAACTTTTTAAAAGGCATTGTAGAAGCGGGGGGGGGGAGAGTATGACTAGGGCGCCATTAGTCTAATTCAGTGGGTTTTTTAGACCCAGGCTTCACTATGCCTTGCATCCCTCTCGCTCCTGCTGTCATCCTCCTCCTCCTCCTCACCCTCCAACTCAATAGCAGCAAGGTGTTTAAACTTGAGAACTGGCTCTTCAATATTTCTTAAGGAACTCCCCTAGCCCAATACTGTATCAGCTTACAAGATCACCATCATTTTGACATATAATACACTTTTCCTTGATTTCCAGAAATGATTTGAAAACCAGTAAAGTGGTTCGGGTGCCAGAATAGGGCTGGGGAGAGACCTGGGTTCAAATCCCCACTCAGACATGAAACTCTCTCTGGGTGACCTTGGTCCACTCATTACTTCTCAGCCTAGCCCACTTCACAGGGCTGTTGTGAGGATAAAAGAAAGAGAGGAGGACCATAAGCTCTTTGATAGAAAAGACAGAATATAAATGGTTGTTGCCCCACCCCCAAATAATAGCCATCACTCAGCAATGCTCCGAGTGCAATGAACAACTTAAGCAACAAAGAGAGCATGAGCTCAGTGCAATGTTTGCCTCCCGCTGCGCCCTGTCCAAAAAAGACAATAATAAACTAATAATAAGATTTTTAAAATTATTTATACCCCGCCCACCTAGCTGGGTTTCCCCAGCCACTCTGGGTGGCTTACGGCACAGCAAGCAAACCGTGTGCTTATATAGGTGCATTGTTAAGTTAGGCACCTAATATTAACCTTATAAGAAGAGATGGGTGGTTTCAGGTTAATTAGGTACTAGCACTAATTTGAACATTCACACTCTAAGCCTGATGCCGCCTTCAGCAAAAAAGATGGTATTTGCATGCTCCTTTTTAGCAGCTTCAGGATTGGGGAAATTAGCCCTAGTCACTTTACTACCAACACCAGGGCTGAAGATGGAGCTACACTGACATTTGTTCCTTTGATTATTATAAATTTAAGCTTTAGATTTACGAGCATGATTAACAAAGGTAGATAAGTAGAATTCACCTGGGGTGTTTTGTTTTTTGAAAACCTACAAGTTCATACCCCTGAGGCTTCTATTGTTTAAGGGGAGAATTTTTTCCAAAGGGAGTGATTTATTGGGCCAGCAACCTATCTATTTACATTGAGATAGCTGTAGTTTTGCAACAAAAGAGAGAGATAAGATCGTTCCATGAAAACTTCCCAGTTGCAGAGAGTTGGTGCGTAAGCCTCCAGCAGCAGCATTCGGTATGCTCTTCCCCTTTGCAGATGTTTCTTTACAAAAATGGAAAATCCGCATGTTCATTTAATTTCTCTTATCCAGAGGGCCTTTGTTGCAAAAGTGAAGCAGAAAATGCACCGCCACCATTCCAAGGATCAAGGCTTTATTTTAAAAGGCTCCATCAGGAGGAGAGAGTTATGGGGTTTTCCAAGAAGCCTTTTTCAGATCCCTTCCCCCTGAAGTCTCCTCATTGATATACAGCAGGCATGTCAAACCTGCAGCCCTCCAGATGTTTTGGCCTACAACTCCCATGATCCCTAGCTAGCAGGACCAGTGGTTGGGGAAGATGGGAATTGTAGTCCAAAACATCTGGAGGGCCGCAGGTTTGACATGCCTGATATACAGTGACTACCAGCAGTGCTGTAAGTACAAAGGGCTGACCACTTGCAACCAATGTGGCAGATCTCTTTCCCTCTAGCTTATTTTTCAAATACAGGCATCTATAAATGCAGCAAGAGGTTTCCATGTCAAGATGAAAAGCAAGAAGGCACATGTTTAAATGTTGCCTTGCACAGTGAGTGAGTGAATGAATGAATTTCTCATAATAAAGGACAGCTTCTAGGAAACTTGCAATAACGTTTAAAAACCATACAGAAATGCCTAAAAATTGTCAACAATTTAGCAACAAATCAAACACATTAAATAGCAGCCTTTGCAGGAAAAGCAAACCCTTACCTACAGCACACTAACATAATACCTTGACCCAACTGGATCATATTCTATCAAATGTCTGGAAGAGGAGGAAATTCTTAACCTCACACTTAAAAGATGTCAAGTGTCGACACCAGTCTGGCTTCACTTTTGGAGAGCATTACATGGGGAGTGGAGGACAAAACTTCTTGTATGTAGAAAGCTAGGCTGAACCATTCCCTTGACATGCTAACCTTCTCCCTTGCATGCCTTACTTCTGCATGTAGAGTAGTGTTTAAACATGTAAATCTTTACCTCCAGCCTGGCACAAACCCTGGTACAAATCATATAATTATAGGCTTAAAAGACCCTGAGGATCATCTAAGTCAAGCTGCCCGCAGTACAGGAATTTGCAATTGTCCCATGCAGGAATCGAACCTGCAACCTTGGCGTTCTCAGCACCAAACTCTAACCAGCTGAGCTATCCATCTGCATGTATAAACCCACTGTGACTTCGAGACATTAAAACAGGCAGAGTTGGGGGCAAATCAGCTGCAGATCAACCTCCAGGCCAGGTTTTATGTTTATTTCACGTTGAGGTTATAGAGTTTGCCAATGGAATACAATGGGCTGGTTGCTAAAGTGAAAATAAAGCCTTAAAATAGCTTCTCTCACTAGGAACTGACACAATAGCTGCTGTCATAGCCTCTCCTGGATTGGGAATGCACAGATTATTTCTCTGTCTACTCACTGGCCCAGTTGAGCATTATGGGAATGCACCATGGCAAAGCTTAGGCTTATTCCTCCCCTCTCCCTACTTCCTCAGTACTTGAGGGAAAGAAGTTGAAAACATCCGTTTCTTCAGTTTTGAATAAAGCACAGCAGAGTTTCCTGTTATACTCAAACTTGGGGAACTCTGGTTTACTCTTGACTGTGGTTAGTTCAAGTAAAATAGTACCAAGCCATTGTTTAGCGTATCAGAACTGGGCCAGTTAGTATCAAGCTTAATTTATAAACATTTGAGGTTTCCCAAGTGACGCTGCGATAATTTGCAACTAGGTTTCTGGAAGTTAATGCCGTTCATTGTTTTAAACCATTCTTCTCTGAAAATGCAGCACCACGATTAAAGGAAAGGTCTTCTCTCCATTACTTTTTTTTTTAATTGGAACCTTCACATTCCCATAACTTTTAAATCAGCAAAAAGACAATTTAAAAATGGATTCTTATGAGCTCTAGTGCCACCAGGTGGCGCTATTTAGTGAGAGTGCCTCGTCCTAGTGAAAACAATTTGAAATACAGTACTGTATATATCATTCCAAGTCATTTATAGTGCTTCTTTGAATACTAAAGATCCAGGAAATAATGCCCCTTGCATTCCAGATGGAAGAACCAGAGCAATACCACCCATGTAAAGTAAGAAAGTGTTTCTGGAGAGGTGAGCTATACCTGTTAAACTAGTTTTGTGGCATCAGTTTATAGCAGAAAGAGGAGTGCCCAGAAACACTACTCCCCATACCTTGTAACATAATATAAAGCTTTGTGCCATTTTTCAGATGGAAAAGGAGTTATGGCATGCCAGAGCTTGAGGCCTTGATCCTAATATTTATTTATTGTATTTATTGTATTTATATTCGGTCCCAGTGGTTTTCAAGCAGTGTGCTGTGGCACCCTGGGGTGCTTTGAATGATGGTCGGGGTGCCCTGGGCAACACTGGCCCCTGGCCTTCTTTCCTTCTCTCCCTCCTCTGATGCCTTCTCACATCTCCTCCTCCCAACGGCTTGCACAGCTGTTTGTTGCAGCAGCCCTTGCTACAAGCTCTACAAGTGAAGGGTGCCTCTGGGGCTGGCCAGGGGGTGCTGTTTGCCAGGACCTGAGGCGGCGTCAGAGTAAGCAAGCAAGCCGACGAGAGAGCCCAGCCAGCCAGTCCACCAGCCCTTGCTGTTGGGAATGGACAGACAAGTCCCAGGCCCCTGTGGGGCAGCGTGAGGAGGCACTGCTCTTTGGGGCAGGGGGCAGCTCAGAGACCACAAGATGCCTGGAGGACTCCCAAGGAGAAGGGAGAGGAGAGGAGGCTGTGGGAAGACCCCACAAGGGAGGGTGTTTGAAAAAGGGTGAGAGGCTGCCAGCTCTGCAGGCAAGGGGTGACGTAACTGGGCTCCGGAGCCCCACAGGGGTGCCGCAGAAAAAATGTAGTTGGTCAAGGGAGCCACAGACTCAAAAAGGTTGATAACCTCTGGATTAAACAACTATTACCGTGTTTTCCCCAAATTAAGACACTGTCTTATACAGTGGTACCTCGGTTTAAGTACAGTGGAACCTCGGTTTATGAACACCTCGGTTTACGAATTTTCGGTTTACAAACACCGCAGACCCAACTGGAACGGATTAATTCACTTTTCATTACTTTCAATGGGAAAGTTCGCTTCAGCTTATGAACGCTTCAGTTTATGAACAGACTTCCGGAACCAATTACACCCGTGCTTTGGGTTAAGTACACTTCAGGTTGAGTACTCCGCGGACCCTTCTGGAACGGATTAATCCACTTTCCATTACTTTCAATGGGAAAGTTCGCTTCAGTTTATGAACAGACTTCCAGAACCAGTTGTGTTCATAAACTGAGGTACCACTGTACACAATTGGTTCTGGAAGTCTGTTCATAAACTGAAGCGAACTTTCCCATTGAAAGTAATGGAAAGTGGATTAATCCGTTCCAGATGGGTCCGTGGAGTACTTAAACTGAAAGTACTCAAACCGAAGTGTACTTAAACCTAGGTATGACTCTATTTATTTTTCCTCAAGAAGACACGCTATGGCTTATTTTCAGGGGATGTCTTATTTTTTTATTACACATCCAGCCTCGTCTCTTCCTTGGTGCCCTCCAGAATGTGCCTATCACTATGTCTTATTTTCGGGGTACAGCTTATATTGCACAAATGCTTAGAAATCCTGCTACGGCTTATTTTATGGGTATGTCTTACTTTCGGGAAAACAGGGTACTTGCAGTTGATTATAGAAATTGGCCGCTGGGTGTTCAAGGAACAGCCACAATATCTGCAGCCTGCCATGCGGCTTGTACATTTACCTGAATGGCCTGGCGACCCTGTTGAGCATCGGCTAGTAGCTGGATTGTAAGAGTTCTGGAGTCCTGCAGAGCATCTTGGAGGTAGATAAAACTGTGGCCCACATGGCGTCCCATGCTGCATTCCCGGCAGATGGGGACAGAACAAGTGTCACAGTAGAAATGGAGCACCTGAAAGAGAGATGGCCCAAGGTGAGATGGGTGAACAAAAGCTAGCCCAGAAGTGGGTTTGAAAAACAATGGTTAGCAATGGTCACCTGTAAAATTAGTGAACAATCACAGGGGTTCCTCTGATGTCAACTCAGATGCAGAAACTCAGATATATAAGCTGATCGCCACAATGTAATGTCCAGCTGCCCTTTCCCCCCCCTCTGTGGTCGGAATTGTTATTATTGTTATTGATTTCATTCCTATACTGCTTTATATTTTAAAGAAAAAATAATAAATCCGTTTACAATACTGTATGTTAAAACTTCAAATATAACCCTCTAGAACAAAATGAATTCAAGCTTCAAACTGAAAATTCAAGCTACAAGTATTTCAGACCCTTCTCTGACATTTTGCTTCCCACCCTGTTTATTTACCTACTTAATTCATAGAGCTGCCCCCCATAGCAGAAGTACTGTAGGAAGCCAGTATGGTGTAGTGGTTAGAGCAGGGGTCCGCAACCTAAGGCCTATGGGCCAGAGGTGGCCCGTGGAGGTCGTTTGACCGGCCCACAAGCCCCCCCCCCCAAAAAACTGAGCTACCGGCGCAGAGTGGCACAGGGACTCGCTTCCACAGCGCCAAAAATCGCGTCTGTGCACATGCAAATGCTGAAAATCGCAGGCATGTGCATGATCCGGCCCACGGAGGGATCTCCGCGGGACTGCTCTGGCCCAGGCAAGATAAACCTTGCTGACCCCTGGGTTAGAGTGTCAGACCTGGCAGATCAGAGTTCAAATCCCCACTCAGTCGTGAAGCGTGAAGCGCACTGGGTGACCTTGGGCCAGTCACATCCCCTTAACCTACCTCACAGGGTCATCATAGGGATTAATTGAGGAGGGGGTGAACCATGTACTCTTTGGAGAAAAAGGTGGGATATACATGCAATAAACAGGCTCTTCAGAAAGCTGGAAGGGCCAGTCAAATGCAGATGTCAGTAACCAACCTGGCATCTAGAGATCTCCATGTGGTCTCAATTGGACCCGCACAAAGCACACCTGTAGAATTTCTTGCACTGCTCAGATGGTGTGTGTGTGTGTGTGTGTGTGTGTGTGTAGATCCCCCAATTTTTACAACATCTCCTTCAACTTTTTTTAAAAAAACTGCAAATCTGTCATTAAAGCAGCCTACAGTGAACTTCCTCAAAACAAAACATCAAGAGGGTTAGTTGAATTGTCCATCGGTAAAATCAGAAAGCTATTTTCACATTCCATCCAGCAGAGGGAAGTAACAAGAGACCCTGTGGCATGGTAGCAAACTTTTAACAATCCATTCAAGATAAAATGGCAAAAGCCATTCCGAGCACCATCCCATCCATTGCTATTGGAAAACACCCTCTAGGAACTCAAATCAGATTGAATGCATAATCCCTGATGTATATCAGCTTCAAATTTACCTCTTGGGAACACATGAAGTTCAAACAGCACAAATTACATTCAAACAATGGGTAACAGTCAATCAGCAAAAGGGATGGGCAAGTGATAACAGGATCAGACATTCCTGTGTGTCACTCTCAACATTTAACTTCAAACAAATCCAGGTGGTCAACATGGTTTCTTCAACACTACAGGGCCAAGAGGGGTAATTTTATTTAGGGATTTGTTCATCTTTATTTACACCCACATTGCAGTCTGATCCCTATGCTTTCCCTAAATGCCGGGACCACAATCCTTTAAAATAATTTGATTTCTGTCTAACAAATCTCTTGTTATAGTTGGGCTTATGTAAAGTTCAGGACTACCGTATTTATTCTTTTGGCAAAACATCTCTCAACAACAGGATTTATCATAGTGTGGCACGGAGTACAGAAAAACCCTCTTCTACTAGTTTTAAAGCAGTAAGCAAAAAAAAAACTCTAGGCAGGCCAACTAGTGAGTCACATGAATATCACAATTCGCCTGCTTGTTAAAAGTATCCTCCTTTCCCCCACCCCTTTCTACTCAAAGGGGCCATCTGAAGAGAAAATGGCGTCAATATGAGGAAGGGTTCAGCTTCAAGCTAAACCTACTATTAACCCTCTGAAACAGTTAATGCCAGAAGCAAAGCTAGGTCAAAGGCCAGAGAGCAGTCCTGTCATGCAGATCCAGATGCTACTTTTTGCAAGCATACAAGGCACAGTGTAGGAGTCATTCAGGCACACCAACTACAGAAGAGAGGGGAAAGCAAAACAATTAACAGATTTATTTTTATTTTATTTCAAGAAAGCCTCTAGTCCACTAGCATATCAAGAAATGCTAGCTCAGTAACAATAGTTCTCCAACATTTTGTTCCATGCCAAACAGGTTCCTTTAAAAAAGGGGGGGCTTTGTATAAAAAGAAAAATGTTTTTTAAAAGTCTTCAGTACAAAACTGGTTTTTCAAGTTAGCCTATGGATACTGTGGCAGTCCTGAGCCTAGCTACTGGAAGTGTCTCAAGCAATAATTCACAATTTATTTCTTTCCTCTCATCACAGAAGGTGGTGATGTGTCAGAATACTGCTGGGGGGGGGGTGAGAGAAGAATTGCCCCCAGTTGGCAATTTACAGATTTTGGCATTTACCAAACAGGCTCAAACACAAGTTTTAGAGCAGTAACTGCTTTGAGCGCAGCTCTCTCACTCTGAACAAAGGCTACAATATACCACTCAACTGCTTGTTGGCGGGTGGTTTGAATGGACTTTCTTTGCAAAGGTTACATTTGTGCCTTTCCAAGGGAAACCAAAACAAAATTGCACCTACCGCCGTCTTCAAAAGGTCCCTAAGGGCAGTGGGAATACCATGCAACTTTCTGCTTCTGGCGCAAAAGTGTATGGCAACATTTGCCAACAAGTGCCCCAAACAAATATACATTCGTCTATAAAAAGTTTCTACAGCAAAGAAAGATTAATTGAAAGAGCACAGTCAGAGGCATGTAATCACTCAAGCTGTGTGTACACACTTCAGTCTTGATCTTACATTAGCCGGTAAATGAAAATCTTTTTAGTGAGGGGCGAAAACAAATTAACTGATCCATTTCTCATTCCCTCATGGGCTTCCTCAGAATTCAACATACATGGAGAATCTGTTTTATCCTCTTCCACTGATAAGGTAGTGGGTAGGAGATCGGTCTCCCCACCCTTATTCCATGCAAATGCAACAGGAGCAAGATCTTTGCGCGTTGATGACCTGTCACCCACGTGGAGTAAATAAGACACACAAGGACATGTGAAAAATCTCCCACCCTCGTGGCCATTTAAACGGAGCTGGACTCCCTCCCCCCCCCCGATTCCTATTTGCTGGCAGAGCGGTCTGACGCGGCGGCAGGGAGGGGCTGGTGCAGGGAGCCGACCACGCCCCCTGCAGATTGGCCCCGCACGCAATCCCTCCCCTCTGGAAGGGAGGGGAGTCCTTCTTGAATAAGGCTGGGGGGCCAATCCATCGGAGGAAACTAAAAACTCTACAATGATGAGCACAGACATGAAGCTCTGAGCATGCTAGGATTTCAGATGCCAGCTATATTTAACATGATACCAATATGAAAACTTTGGTAGATCTTCAACCTGCAGGCAAAGATTTAACAAAATATACCATAAAATCGAAAGGGTACATTTAGCAACCACATTTCACTGGGCTCTTAACAGCTGGGTTTTCATCTTTCCAGATACCAATAGGAGGAGGGACTGAAACAGGTTTAATTGACCATTACTCGAAGTGACTGGGACCTATATTAATTATGTTTATGTGTGGAAATGCCAAGGCTTAATATGCCCTCAAGGATTGTAAACACAAGTGCCTCTCCATTCAAAGTCCATGGACACCCTTTTTGAAAGAAAAATTGTGTGTGTGTGTGTGTGTTGTCAGGAAGGGGACACAGGTAAGATGGATACAAATTCATGAGGGTAAGTCAAGAGGAAGTAATAGAATTCATATAAACAACAACAACCCAAAACTTAAGGCAATATAATGAAGTTGAACTTGGTGCAGAATTATAATTTTTGACCACAGGAATTTCAGATAATTAAAAAGTGATAAGCGTAGGTTTCAAGGTGGCCTGCAACCCTCCACACTTCTCCTGGAGCTTTCTGAGCTCAAGTGGGCGGGTTAGAAAGGTTGGCAGTAAGGACTGAGTCATGTCAAGCAGCGGACCTCAAGCGCAGGTTGGGATGGTGGGCAAAGAGAGGGCTGGGGCTTGAGCCTTAGTTTAGGGTTAATAAAAAAATATTACAATTTTAGTATTTGTGTGGCCGCAACCCCCACCCCTACCTGCCCATCTGCCTGAGTTACATCTACACCTGTGTTATGGGTGGCATCAGTTTACATGGCAAAGTGCAGGGCTTAGGGCATGGCAAAGTGCAGGGCAAACCGGTGCAACACGGCGTGGGGACTCGCCGAGCGGAACCAGAAATCACGTCTACGTAGCCGCAGAAGTGATTTCTGGCGCTGCAGACATTTTGGAAATGGGCAGTCAGCACCGGAAATGGCTTCTGCGCAGCCGTGGACATGCGCAGAAGCCATTTTCGGTGTCTGGGACATGGGCAGCACGGCACTGGAAATCGCTTCTGCGCCTGTGCGGCCCATGTCCGGCCCACGGACGATAGTCCGTGGGAATCCTCTGGCCCACGGGCAGAAAACATTGCCGATGCCTGATCTAGCTTCACCCAGTGGCAAATGGCCAAAATTAACAATGAAGAGGAAAGAGAGGGAGAGGGAGAGGGATGGAGGAGCAGGATGGCAGGGTTTTTACAACTGTAATCTAGCATAAAGTATAGGCAATGGTTGACCAATTTGCCGCCCCTTCCCCCAAAGCAACAATCTCATCCATTCCATATGCAGAGACAAAATGCCACCACTGCATACACACAATTGCACAATTTGGGGATCACGTTATGAGCCAAATCCTGGCATGGCAATGGCAGACCTGAGTATCAGGATTGCTTCACCACTGCTGAATACTTACAAAGCATGCATACGGTACAGTGGTACATCTGGTTAAGAACTTAATTTTTTTCCGGAGGTCCGTTCTTAACCTGAAACTGTTCTTAACCTGAAGCACCACTTTAGCTAATGGGGCCTTTCTGTTCTCATCCTGAACCCGAGGTACTATTTCTGAGTTAGCGGAGTTTGTAACCTGAAGCGTTTGTAACCCAAGGTACCACTGTATAGCATTTTAAAAGCGTAGCATGAATGGGTGGAGCTGGACTAACCCCACCCCCCCACAAGAAATTTCATGGCAATTACTGCCCCGCCCCAGACTATTTTCTATCTAGCACAGCATCAAATGAAACCCTAAGAGGGGGTTGGGGATTGGAGAGCGAGCAAGCTAGGGAGAAAACCATGGGGGTAGTGTTGAAAGGCTCGGCTCCCCATCTTCTGGCAACTTAAGTTTGTTCTCCTCCCAAAACAGGAATTTAAGGTAACCAGGACTCAATTGTGCTGCCCCAGCCTGGCACCCTCCAGATAAAGTCAGGAACCAGAAGGCACCAGTTTGTTGTGTCTTTTATGTTTCTCTGTTGAGAATGATGATGTTTTATATATATCATACCGTTGGATAAAGTGGAGAACAAAACTCTCCAAGGTTTAGGAACATTTGTAAAAGAGGCAACTGAACAGATTCTGGGGGGTCCAGGAATCCAACGCTTTCATGTATCTAGCTTTTGGCTTCCTCAAGCTTCGGCTGGTCTTGGGCTTTGCCAGTCATGCATGCCCTGGTGACCTCTAGATTACAGTGGTACCTCTACTTATGAATTTAATGTGTTCCGAACACACATTCGTAAGTCGAAAAAAATTGTAAGCCGAATCCCATAGGAATGCATTGGGAGAAAAAAATTGTTAAGTCAAAGCAACCCTATCTAAAAATTCATAAGTAGAAAAAATCCTATCTAAACCACATCCAAGATGGCGGACGGAGCTCTGTTCGTAAGTAGAAACATTTGTAAGTAGAGTTATTCGTAAGTAGAGGTACCACTGTACTTAAATGCACTCTACGTGGGGCTGCCCTTGAATCGCATTTGGAACTTACAACAATGCAATAAGCAAGAGAGACCCTGTGTCTTATTCAGGCCAGTTTCATGTGATATGCGCTGGTTGCCAGTTCAGTTTCTGGGCTCAATTAAAAGTGTTGATGTTAACCTTTAAAACTCAAAACAGCTTGAGACCTAAGGATCCCTTTCTTCCGAATAAGCCTCACTCTGTATTCCAACATAACCATCCAGGGACTTGCTCAAAATAGTGAGGCACACTTAGCAGGCAACAGGTGTAGGGCCTTTTCTGTAGTGACTCCGAATGACTTACCAACTGTTTTAGACAGCTATTGTTAAGCATCATGACTGTTTCAAAAGGCATCAGGCTGAATATTTCCTCATTTTGGTATGCTGTTATTTTACTTCTGCTGGCTCCTTTGCAACTGTCATTGTGGTCTTGGTTTTTACGCTAACGCTTTTATTTATGATATGGTTCTCAACTGTGTATTGCTGTATATTATGTTGCAATGGTTCTGAACTGTTAGCAACCTCAACTTCTGAAGCACAATTGGGATGTAATTTTTTTTTAACAAATGAAGGTAGAATTCTACTTAAATATTATGTTGAGAATGAGAGAAAACTAGAGCATAAGACACAGAGCAACACAAGTTTGAAAGCCTTTTTCGTTTTGTTTCTGCCTGGAACTGCAGAATAGTTTTTAAATATTCCAAAATTATACTGTATACGGCATATTCCAGAGGGGGACACAGCTATGCTTGTTGATGGTTATTAAGCTAAATCAAGCTCAGTTATTAAGCTTTATCGGTATTCCAAACCAGCCATAATGAAGTTCTTTTGGAAACATCTGAAAAAGCAACATGGCACTTTTACAGGGAACTGCAAGACACAGGGAAATTGGGGGGTGGGGTGGAGAGAGAATGGTTAGGGGTGCTTAATAGCAGTTAGCATTCAAAAGAGGCACTGAATGCAAGTGAATTCCTTTAAAAAAGGAAACATTTCCTGATCACACACATTTCAAAAATTTCAATGCATATATGGTACATGCACACACACACAAAATCCCAAATGCAGACACACAACAGGGACCTTCCACAAGTTTCAGAAGCTGGCGAAGAACATCACAGGGCTATTCATCTTTTATAGGCACAGTGGGCCAAAGAGTGCCAGAGCAAGGTCATAAACCTGATTACTCTAGGAAAGGGCTTTACAGTGCACTGTAAAAAAATAAAAAATAAAACATTTTACAACACCAAGAATTCCTGGGTGTCATGCTTCCCCCTCCCCCCCTTTTTTGGTCCATTTGTTTTCAAAGAGCACCGTGGAGGATGGGCAAGGATTCGGTTAAATGTCTCCTGGGATTCCATAGAAAACCAACCAACATCTGATGAATGGCTGCTAAAGTTAAACTCTGACCTGACCGGACAATTCCTACAACCAGCTCCCCTCCCCCCACCCCTCTCTGTTGGTCCGTTCTCCAGTAGCCCCACCCACCCACCGGCCTCCTCTCTCCCAAAAAGTTTCAAGTGCCAGGCAGAGTTAACAAAAGCAAAGGAATGAAAGCGGTGATGCAAAAGGGGCTTAGGTTCTCTGGCGAGTAGATGGCGACTTGGCTTGCTGCTTATGCTTCATCACCCTTTGCCTAGAGATATTCAGGTATGGATCCGGGAGAGAATGTGTTTGACCAGTGACCATTAACGCCACCTGTGAGCTTGACCCTAAAATGGAGCATTTTGGGGGGGGGATCTCGTAACTGTAAAGACGCAAGGGACTCCCAGGGTCATCTAGTCTAACCCGCTGGCAAAGGCGCAAGGGATGGAGAGTGGAGAAGCTTAGTACACACACTCTGATCATTTGCTCATCGTCGTGCAGCTCAGTGTCCTGCTCTGCTCCAACATTTGAGGGGGCGCGGGGGGGGGGAACTGTGGTCTAAACAACTGAGCCTCTTGGGCTTGCAGAGGGTTTGAATCCCCGCAACAGAGTGAGCTCCCGTTGCTCTGTCCCAGCTCCTGCCAGCCTAGCAGTTCGAAAGCACACCAGTGCAAGTAGATAAATAGGTACCACTGTGGCAAGAAGATAAACGGCGTTTCCGCGAGCTCTGGCTTCCGTCACAGCGGTTTAGTTATGTTGGCCACATCACCTGGAAAGCTGTCTGTGGACAAATGCCAGCTCCCTCGGCCTGTAAAGTGAGATGAGTGCTGCACCCCAAAGTTGAATTCAACTGGAATTAGCCATCCAGGGGTCCTTTACCTTACCAACATTTGCAAACCAGAGAAACTTTGGTTGCCAACACACGGCACAGAGAGGAACCTATTCTACGGGCTACAATAAACCGCTTCTTTCAGATCTAATTTCAGCAGCGGGGGGGGGGGGACCCCTGTTGACGCCACTGAATGCTTTTTTGGGTGCATGTGGAGCTGCAGACACTACATTAGAAATCTCATTTGGGGGATTTAGGGGGGGGGAATAATTTAGTCTTATAAAACTCAATGCTCCTACCTTGCCTACAATACTGATATCCAGGTCATCGTAAACCCTGTCTGAGATTTACGGGTAAAGGGTGGTATACAAATTTAACCAATCAATTAATTATATTTCTCCACCAACGCATGATCCCTACCAGGAAGCTTCTATTACTGAAACGGAAGAAGACGCGTTGGCAGAAAAATAAAACATTTTGACTGAAAACGAGAATTTCATAAGCTTTTTTGTTTTCTTTACATACAAGAGTACAGTGGTACCTCGGGTTACAAATGCTTCAGGTTACAGACTCCGCTAACCCAGAAATAGCACCTCGGGTTAAGAACTTTGCTTCAGGATGAGAACAGAAACCGTGCTGTGGCGGCGCGGCGGCAGCAGGAGTCCCCATTAACTTAAGTGGTGTCTCAGGTTAACTACAGTTTCAGGTTAAGAACGGACCTCTGGAACGAATTAAGTTCTTAACCAGAGGTACCACTGTATTAGCTTTCTTAGGGAACTGTATTCCTCATTTATTCTTTTTCTGCGTATGCAGCAGTGATCTTTCCTACCCTCAAGTTGGGCGGGGAGTCATTTCTCCTCAGCACCAGCAATTTTATTCTCGAGTCTCAGTCACCATCCATGGCGACAAGACTTCTCAAAGTGCTCACTTTCTGGCACTCCCCAGTTGCAAAATGCACCTGGCTAATCTTGAACGCCGCTTCGAAAGATGGGTTTGAGGTATAACCAATGAGACTGGATTGCTCATATGTGGGGTGTGTGTGTGTGTGTGTGTGTGTGTGTGTGTGTGTGTGTGTGTCTGTGTGTGTGTGAAGGTCAGTCTTTTAGAAACTGGAAAATTAAGTAAGATGCTAATTATAAGGAGAGTTCCCAACCTTTCCATACCTGACAGAATACCTCAATACAGGGATCACATTATGTATGCCAAGGGGCAAGAAGAATGTGAGCTGGGATAGCTCAGTTGGTAGAGCATGAGACTCAATCTCAGGGTTGTGGGTTCGAGCCTAATGTTGGGCATAAGATCCCTGAATTGCAGGGGGTTGGACTAGATGGCTCTTGTGTTCCCTTCTAACTCTACAATTCTATGTAGGCATACCTTACAGAAATAGAAAGCTTGGCCAGGGCAGATCTTCATGTATGCAATGTACATTCACATCCCAGTATCAAAATCTTGTACAAAAATTCACTTATCCAAACCTGAGGAATTAGTACCCAAACCTCGCATACATACCACAGATTCAAATATCCAAACAGCTAGGCCTGCATGTAGTACTGTAAACAAAGGCCTTAAACAAGCCTTTGCGTTTTGCTGGTCCACAGCAGCTGTGTCACCAGAAACCATGGTGGAAGGAAGGGGGAGAGATGGGACCAATATAATCAAGCTGGTTTACATTTGACCATACATCACTGGTAAGCCTCACTTCAACAGTTAGTGTTAAATTATATTCAGACAGAAAACTGCCTCTGTCCTAATGAATGGTTTCAGGGTTAAGCTCCCATGCTCCCAGGACTGCCATGTTTCTCAGATAGTCACTCAGGTAATGGTCATGGCAGAAATACAGTCCTTGTTGGCAGGCAATTAATTGATTCTTAAGGCTCGTATTTTGAAACTGGCCAAGGACTGAAAATCTGGCAACATGGGGTCCACCCAATGACTCATTTCTCACACAACCTAAGGCTCAGGCAAAAGACTTTTCCAATATCTTGTCCTTCTTAAGAGGAACCATAAACAAAAAGGCCTTGGGCAGAGTTCTCTCCTTAGACAGCTGGACGACCAATTCCTAGGAACAGAGCTAAGGCACATAGTATGGGAAGAACTCTGCTCAAAAGCTCTGCTTCCAATTCACACCTTTTGCATGTCAGCTCACATTGGGAAAAGCTGTTCAGATGCACTATAAAACATGCAGATTTTTGGCACGTGTGTTTTCCTGCATGCATGCGAGTGCACATCTTCTATGCTGCGGAACTCTAGAGTGACAGACAAGTGTACTTTTGAGGTTTCCATTGGCTCCAGCACACAATATAAAAGACAAGTCAATTATTAACAAAACACAACTACTTGAAAATTGTCCTCTCTAGGGTAGAAGCCACACATTATTAGCATAAGCATGCATTCATAGAAGTGTACTTTCAGTATCTTCTCCTGCTCTGGATATATATAACTTGACTTCATTCAGCAGAAGAAAAGCCATTTGATAATCAACTAGCAAGGGAGAAGCGATACACACATTTCTTCTCAAAATAACTGCTATAAGTCTGTCCATCACAACATACACTGCTATAGCTTTTTTTTTAAACCATAATTTTTATTGTTTCTTCACGAATAAACATAATCAAATATTCTTACATAATCACAACTTAAATTAAAAAATATATCCCAGATTGTACCTTTTTAGGGATATCTCCTTTAGTTACAACATATTTTACATTTGTTCTGCCGAACACGACTTCCCCTTTCTCCCATCCTTGGTTTTATTAATCGAATTTTTACGACTTGCGCTCATATAAAACAGGTTCTTATATGTGTTCTTACATCTTATCATCCTCTATGTAGTCTCCATTATTTACAGATGCAGGTATCATGAAGTCACAAAAGATACAATTGGTGTTTCACAATATGTTTTAAGATATTCCGTAAATTTTCCCCATTCTTTCTCGATTTTCTGATCTTTTTGGTCTCTTACTCTTCCAGTCAGTTTAGCTAGCTCTATATATTCTACCATTTTCTCTTTCCAGTCCGCTATTGATGGTACCATAGTGGATTTCCATTTCTGGGCTAGGAGCACCCTGGCTGCTGTGATGGCATACATAAATATTCTTACATCTTCTTTTCTTATTTCCTTCCCAATTAGGCCCAACAAAAATAGTTCAGGTTTCTTTGGGAATGTGTATTTTAACAATCCTTTTAACTCATTATAAATCGCCTCCCAAAAAGGTTTAACCGTTTTGCATTGCCACCACATATGATATATTTCTCCAACCTCCTCCTTGCACTTCCAGCATTTCCTGTCCCGTTTCTTATAAACTCTCGCTAGCTTGACTGGGGTCAGATACCAACGGTACATAAGTTTCATAATATTTTCTTTTAATATCGTACATGCGGTAAACTTGATATTAGAGTTCCATAATTTTAACCAGAGATCAATTTCTATGTTGTGGCCGATGTCCCTTGCCCATTTGATCATGACATCTTTTGTTTCTTCGTCCTTGGTGTTCCATTCGAGAATAAATTCATACATTTTTGACAACATCTTTTTATCTCCTTCCACAATTTCTATTTGAAATTTAGATTTCTCCCTTTCAAAGCCATTCCTCCTGTTATCTTCCTTGAATAAATCTACAACCTGATAGTACTGGAGCCAACTAGTCATTTTGGATTTTAATTGTTCATCCAGGCGCCTTTCCTAATTTTAATCTTGCCATTGCTCCATGTAACTCCTCTAGTGTTATTGGTTCATTCAGGTAGCTTTTTTGATCTTCTGTTATTCTATCCAGCTTACAAGATATCAAGTATCTATCCATCTCGCTTTCCATTTCCTTACCTTTCTGATATAGTTCTTTATAGAACCTCTGAAATTCCTTCCTAATTTCATTTGGATCCTCAATTATCTTTTCGTTTTTCAGTATTTTATTTACATAGTTTTGCTTTTGTTGCCTTTTTAGTTGCCAGGCTAAGAGCTTACCACATTTATTGGCGTATTCAAAATTTCTCTGCTTTAGCCATTTCAACTTCCACTCCACCTCCTGATTTATCATCATAGAAAACTGGGTTTGTAGCATAGATATCTTTTGTTTTATCTGCTGATTCCCTGGTTTACTAATTAGCAACTTCTCATTTTCCATAAGACTTTGTATCAACATCTCTTTTTTCTTGTCCCTCTCCCTCTTTTTTATACTATTCTGTTGGATTAAAAAACCCCTCGCTACCGCTTTACCAGCGTCCCATACAACATTTAAATTCGTTTCTTTGTCTAGATTTAAGTCAAAATATTGTTTCATCGTATCACTAGCTTTTTCCACCACCCTTTGGTCGTTGAATAAACTTTTGTTCATTCGCCATCTAAACGATACATCTTCTTTTTTTTAATTCCATAAACATTGGACTATGATCGGAAAGGGTTCTTGGTTGGACTTCAACTTTTCTCACTTTGGGGATTAGTTCTTTTGACAACCATATATGGTCTATTCTCAGAGAGCTTTTATTTGAATTGGAGTAAATGATCTAGAAGAGTGCCTAATGGACGCAGATGGTCACCTTCCAAAAATAGGTATAAGAAGGACCCCCTTGCTGCTTTATGCTGATGACGCGGCCATAATTTCACGCACCAGACCGGGTTTGAAACACCTGTTGATGAAATTTTCTGAATATTGTCTTGAAAATGGCTTAACAATAAATTATGAAAAATCAAAAATCTTAGTATTTGAAAGAAGCTTTTCCCGGTTAAACTGGTCGCTGGATGACCATGAACTTGAACAGATTAAACATTTCAGTTATTTAGGACTAACATTCCACCATACAAGATCATGGAAGTACCACTGGCAAACCTCCCTTCAAAAGGCGGAGATTACAAAACTAGCCATACTCCGATTCTTCCATACAAAGGGCGGCAAGTATGTACCAGCAGCTCTAAAAGTATTCAATGCAAAAACTGTCCCCCAAATCCTGTACGCAGCAAATGTCTGGCAGAATGGGGACCTGCCTAAGCTAGATGGCTTCCAAGCACAATTTATTCGATCCTTGCTTCAGGTGCCCAATTGTGTGCGAAATTCCATACTCCTGCTAGAAACGGGTGAATGCCCAATTTCAACAAAGGCATGGTGGGCTGCACTAAAACATTGGCTCAAGATTGTAGTATTTGAACTTGGGGAGGGACTGTATAAATACCTGAACAATGAGGAATACATCAGCCAATGGCAGAAAACCATGGCGAGAAAAGCCACTGCTTTAGGTCTGTCACCCACCCAACTCTATTGCCTGGGATATGAAGGTGCCCTAAAGACCCTAAAGCAAAGACTTTGGGATAATTCACACAGTGATCTACGACATCAATCACTTGCGATCTGCAGTCCATTGGCAGTAGGAGTACAATATGGGCATGTCTTTAAGCCAGCAGCCTATATTCAAAATTTGACAGTGCCTAACTACCGAAGGCTGTTCACAAAAGCAAGACTGAATGTTTTCCCCTCTGCAGTGCTGGAGGGCAGGATGAGAGGAGTACCCTACCAGGAAAGACTGTGCTCATGCACCCATGATGTAGATTCTATAAAACACATTGTGCTGCACTATGGGAAGTTTGAGCAAGCTAGGGCTGAAGTGATTTCACCCCTGCTAGCCTTGCTCCCAGGAAAATCAGAGGATTTCTATATCAGGTTCCTATTGGAAGACCGGTCAAATGCCAGAACACTAGCAGTGGCAAAGTTTTTATCGGTGGTCACAAGAACTAATGTTTCCTATTCCGAATTTGAGTAAGATGTCTGAGTGGTTTGAGGGCGGGGTGTCCCAGCTGTGTATCGCTTGGTAACGAATTGATGGGTCTATGGACCGCAATAAAGATTGTTGTTGTTGAATAATATGTAAATTGTTTCGTGGTTGGAAACTTATATCTCCAAATGTCAATTAATCCCAAATTTTCAACCATCTTAAAGAAGCTTTTGGGTAGTTTCCCTTCAAACATATCCTTCTTTCTTGCTGTTCTATCCATTTCCGGGCTTACTACACCGTTCAAGTCTCCTAACAAAATTATTTTTTGATCCACGAACTCTTGTAGGTTTCTTTCCAATTTTTTTAAAAAGCCAGCTTTCCCTTGATTTGGAGCATAGACACCGACAACCAATACTTTCTCTCCCCACATCGTTGTTTGTACCACCACTACCCTCCCCTCTTCGTCATTATAAATCAAATTTGGTTCAAATTTTTCTTTTATATATAGAACTACACCTCTCCTTTTTTTTTCATCCACAGTTGCAAAATCCAAGCCTAATTTCTTATTTACTAAAATTCTTCTATGTTAATTTGAGATATGGGTTTCCTGTAAGCAAATAATATCTAGTTTTTGTTTTTTTACTTTTACAATTCAAACCATTTACATTCCACGATTATATATTTAATGTCATAATTTTTATTCAGTTATTATCAATATTTTTTATATATCTTTTAAATTATTCCTATATCTCCTTCTCAATATCTTTAATATCTTCTGGTTCAACCTCTTCAATTTCCTCCTCTAAGCTTTCTTCTCCACTTTTCTCATCTGTCTCCTCCTCTTCTCCCCCCTTAGCCCCTTCATCCTCCTTTTTTCCCCATCCTAAGATTTCTTTATACTTCCTTCTAAATTTGTCAATTTCGTGGGATCCTTTGATAGTAAATCTTTTTCCTTTAAAGTAGAACGAAATTACATCCAAAATTTCCCATCTAAAGCTAATATCGTTCTTCCTTAAGATGGAGACCATCTCGCGATAACTGTTCCTCTTACGCAAAATTCTATTCGGCACCTCTTTGAAGACAATTATCTCTCTCCCATCTATCACCAATTTT
This sequence comes from Zootoca vivipara, assembly GCF_965207765.1. Classification (NCBI taxonomy): domain Eukaryota; kingdom Metazoa; phylum Chordata; class Lepidosauria; order Squamata; family Lacertidae; genus Zootoca; species Zootoca vivipara. Next base: position 14,509,294 of record NC_142594.1, on the reverse strand, counting down.
TGCATGAAGCTCTGGCTCAAGATAGTATTTCTTATATCCATTGAATTAAACATTACTAAACAGTCTCCCGGTAACTTCTTCGCTTTAGCTTTAGGTGATTTTACTTTAATTCTAAATGCATTTAGAATTTTTGCCTCCACTTCCTCTTTTTCGAGTTCCAACCATTTAGCAATTTCCATACTCAGCTTTTCTCTGATATTTTCGTTTGCTTCCTCTTTAATTCCCCTAAATTTCAAATTCAATTGTTTTTGTCTTTGTTCTAATAGGGCCATATTATCCAAAATATCCTCTTTTATTTTGCTCAGCTTCTCAACTTCTCCTTTCACCCACTCTGTCTCCTTCTTTGTCTCTTTCACCTCCTTCTGTACCTTTTTTGTTGTTTCCTCCATTGTTTTTGTTCTCACCGATATATCATTTATTTGTTGGGAGATCTCCCCCACTGCCTTTTCAAGTTTTTCATCCATAGAACTTTGTATATCACCCAATCTTTTCTCAATGTTTTGCTCACTCTGTCTAATTTCTTTCTTAATCTCTCCTAATAGTCCTTCCCAATCCTTAACCTCCTTACCTTCTTCTTGTTTGGAGCCTCTCCTCTCTACTGGGGTCCACGTCTTAGCACCTCTCATTTTGCCTTCGGGGTATAACCTTAATCTTCTATATGGGCTTTAGTGTGCAACTCTTAGCAACTCCTTATTCTTTATACTTTATATTTCAACTGTAGTTCTATTTGACGCCACTAGAGGTCACTAATTTTCCCTTACTTGAGGTTGGGTCACAGTAATTTGGCTTTGTCTTCGCCCTTAATTTCCTACCCCCTCTAAATGCTTTCGTCTCTCTATCTGTTTTTTTTCCTTTTACTTAAATTTCTTCCCCCTATGAAAGTTCCTAGCAACCTAGTAGCGCTACTAAATATAACCTTCTCTTTACAGTGGATACAATTGATACAGATATCACTTTCCCCCCAGAGTCCTTTGTTCCCTTCGTTACTTTGTTAATTTCTGTTGCTGTTAGGTTGTTTCCTTCTTCCACTTATCCTTTCAGCAGTCTGTTTCCCAAAGTCCACAAAGTCTCTCTTCCTTTTTCCGTCGTTTAGCACACCGTCCCTTCCACTTTCAATCTTCTGTTCCTACCCCACAATTCCCAGGTCCCTCAGTAGAAAGGTATCCCAATAGTATCAAACAAAGTCTTATATAGGCAAGGAGGAATCCTCCCCGCACGGTCGCCAGTCCAAATGGAGTAACAACCCAATATTACAAAGAAATTCTTACTAGGAGCGTTTGGTGGTGGGTCCAGGAGGAGTCCAGGAGGAAAGCGAAGTTTAAATATTCCGTTTTTCACTTCTTTACACGGCTTGCTACCAACAAACTCAGACAGATTCAGTCCGTTCAATCCGCTCACGACAGTGTCCCTTTAAGCTGCTTCCTGGATTCACACCCTCCCAAGTTTCTCGAGCTGTTATCCCTTTTTACTCCAAAGTCTCTTATTATACTTATGGGCTTGTTGTTTGTTGGTTGGTTGCTTATTTATTTTTTTCCAAGTTCCAGTTCGCATCCACGATATAGCAAAAAAGTCCGTAGGTTTCAAACCCACTATTTTCAGAAACTCCCATACACCTTCATTCAACAACTTCCCAACCCTCCTTTGGTTTGCAAGGAGGGGGGGACGTCTGTCTTCTATTTCACCCTCAGTTTTTACTCATAAAAGTCCTGAGGGATAGATGTTATGGGGAATATCTCAGTACTCACACTCTTAGGCAGAATTTTTCAACGCTCTCTGCAACGCCCCTTCAAGCGCCATGTTTACGCCAAAGCGGAGAAAGTTCCCTTTTGCGCCCCACCGTTTTCAAATGCTGCAAAAATTCTTCAGTTCTTTAATATTCTTTTTATAGCTGAATAAATTCAGCGTCTAGATGCTCAGCAAGCTTCTTTTCTTTTCCGAGGCAGTTTGCTTCCCATCCAGAGCTTGAGACTTCGAGTTACGGAGTCGGAGATAATCCCCTTGCATCCACCGCTCAATCCCCCCCTCCGGTCTCTCTTGAAGAAACCGAAAGGCGGGGAGAGCAGCCAAGGACGCCGCCGGGATACCCGAACTTCAGGGTAGCCCCCCCTGAAGTGACCGGGTCCGCTTAGTCCTAGCAGACCCCTTAAACCTCCGAAACTCTCGGAACCTCCACAGAGAGAGCGTTCCGCGCTCCTAACGATGGCCGCAACCCCACCGGAAGTCCAACATACACTGCTATAGCAGCAGAATAATTAAAGCGAGTGTGTGTTAAAGGACCAAACATCTTATGCATGCACAATGTGGGAGATCAGGTAACCACTGTTTGAATTCTGTGCTACGCTAGCAGACAAAAAACTAGGTTAAGCACCTTCTGTTACAGCGGATCAGAAGAACTTGCAGGCGACTCTTTAGACATACGGCTTTATAAAAACTATTTTTCCTAATTTGCAGTTTGGGACCATTTTACATTAGGGACACTATTATATACTCTTTAAAGCAAATTATTCAAAACTAGTGGGGGCAGATTTGCTTTTATTTGTGCATTCTTTTGCCTGAGCACAGAGTTAGTTTTCTTCTCAAAATAACTGCTATAAATCTATAAGTTTTCCGTCTAGCAAAATATTATCACAAAAATCATGTTGCGTATACAATTAGAAATATGCAAAATGAGGATTCGATTATTTTATTAACAGAATTCAGTTGGGAAGAACATTTCACTGTTTTGGTAACCGTGATCAGTATTTCCCAACAACTTGTAAAATCATTATAAGTATGGCATGCTTTTTAGTTCTATTGTCCATAGCTTTGGGAGTACAGACTCAAGTTATTTTTCTTTCCTTATGGAAAAAAGCTTAACATGGCTTAGATCCCTGTCTCTACCTGTATTTTAAGATACACTTTCCCTCTCCAACCCACCTCACTGGGTGGCAGCACCTTTGTGATCCTAAATCATTCAAAGACTCACTCTTTGAAAACCTTCTGAGTTGCAACCAACACCAAATATTCTCCCACTTTCATTTCATCCACCCTTTAGAACTGTCTGCTATAATTAGGCCACTACCATAACAGAGGCATGTGTACCCTCTTTCCAGTTCCTGTGCAAATCATCCTCTTCCCCCCACCCCTAGTTGGTATTAATCATGATGCACTATTCGGTTAATACCCTGTTTCCCCTTTTTTAATACGTAGTCATAAAGTAAACCATGGCATTTGAGAAATATAAGACATACCCCGAAAATAAGCCATACTCCCACACTGAGGAAACCAACCCCCACAGGCACCTCCACTCACAGAGTCACTCCATGCGGCCGGCACTGCAGGAGCACGATCAGCTGTGAAGCGGCGCTCCAAGAGCGCCGCTTAACAGTTTATCACGCTCCCGCCTTGCTGGCTGCATCCCCGCGCTCCGCCTTCTCGTCCACCACCGTCCCTGCCGCTTCCGTGCTTGCCGCCACCACTGGGCTCACTGCTTCTTCCTTGCCTGGCCCGGCCAAGGAGCTTGGAGCGCCCTGCAGCGGCAGGCGGAGCGCCTGAGCCAGCGGCTTCCGCCTGGTCCGGCCAAGGACGCCTGCCGCCCCGCCACCCGGAACCGGTGGCTGCTGCAGCGCCGAGCACTCAAGAGAGCCCAGCAGCGCCCTGAGCCAGCACCCTGAGCCGTAAAAACCGTACTGGTAATAAAAAAATAAGACATCTCACCGAAAGTAAGCCACCCTGTGTTTTTTGTTTTGTTTTGTTTTTGAGGAAAAAAGTTATAAGACGGTGTCTTTAAAAAGGGGAAACACGGTACACCAAATCTAGCTTGTGGCGAATGTCAACAAGGGAAAGAAGAAGAATGGATTTGTATAGAAGAAAGCAGATGGGAGCATTTGAACCATGGGCTTTTCCCACAGCTTTAGAAAGCAGAGTCCACAGTCCTCCTTCCTCCTTGGTTCCGAACAAATAAGCTTTGCTTGATTCGCAAAACCTAGAGAATCCGGCAATGTTAAAGTTTTTCCATTTTCCATTTTAGAAATGGCTCCCATACAGACAACACCGGAAAATTAAGATATTAAATTATAATGAAGTAGAAGGAAAGTTAATTCTCAGTAAGTGTCTTCTCACCACAAGATACACTAACTTTATTCACTCCACTTATTCTCTTATCGCCGCTTTTCACACGCCGGTGTTAGAAACTCATATATAAAATGGCTCCTTAAACAAAGGTCACAGTCGCCAAAACAGAAAGCCTAGTTGCCATTTTGGGGCAAGGCGGCTCTAACATCTTATTTTTCAAGGGATGCACTGACTGTGATGGAAATGTCATCTGATGGCTAGTTCAGATGACAACCTTGAGCTAAGTTAAGAACTTTTGAGAACTTAAAGAAGCAAAGTCACTTGATATGTTGAAGACAGTCCACATATGTATTGGTCCATTCCTACCTGTTTCTTAATGGTGACATGGAGCATTTATAACGGTAAGAATGAATATGTTTCACAACGGTGAGCAGGGCAGTGGGATGAGGTAAGTGAAGGCAAGCTACAAGTATTAGCTATAACGTTCACTGTTCCTGCTCAGGCTGTAAAGAAAAAGTATTTTGGTTGCTGAGATTCATTCTGGTAGTGCAGATAAAATATAACTGATAGAATTCTACAGGACGTGGTATTAGTGTGTGAAAACCAGGGTTAGAAATTAGCAGGGTGCCAGGCACATTTTGCGCCTAACGATTCTCCATTTGCGAGCACCTCAAAAGGTCTGAGTGCCATTTTCTGTGCCTGGCTGACACTCAAGGATTACTGAAATGTATGTGCTTTGAAGCCGCAATAAACAATATGTTAAAGGCTTATACAATAGAGAGTAGAATGTTTTGAAAACTGAAGCATGGTACCAATATTTTCATTGCAAACACCAAACTAAACACGCATTAACAATTTCTGCTAAAAATGTGATATTAACAACGTGTCACTTATGTAAATTGCATATTAGTTCATGCTTATCAAAATAATAAATAAAAAGTGTTGCTGGAAACCCTCCCCCCCCCCCAACAGGTGGCAAGTAGACATTCTGTTTTGGTGCCCATAACCCAGGTCCCAGAAGCCATTTGGCTCCTAGCTTTTCTATCTCAGTTTCTAACACTGGCTGAAAACAGTCAAAATCCAGCGAGTCCCAGGCATGCGCGTCCAGATGGTGAAGATGTCTGGCACCATCCTGTTGCTCAGGCATCTTCCCTTGGTCTCAAGAGGCTGATAAAGGTAAAGGGACCCCTGACCATTAGGTCCAGTTGTGACCGACTCTGGGGTTGCGCGCTCATCTCGCATTATTGGCAGAGGGAGCCGGCGTACAGCTTCCAGGTCATGTGGCCAGCATGACAAAGCCGCTTCTGGCAAACCAGAGCAGCACATGGAAACGCCGTTTACCTTCCCGCTGGAGCGGTACCTATTTATCTACTTGCATTTTGACGTGCTTTCGAACTGCTAGGTTGGCAGGAGCTGGAACCAAGCAACGGGAGCTCACCCCGTCACAGGGATTCGAACCGCCGACCTTCTGATCGACAAGCCCTAGGCTCTGTGGTTTAACCCACAGCGCCACCTGCATCACCTAAAAGAGGCTGACAGCAAGGTGAAAATGCGCCTGGCTAATTTCAAACACCATACACATTAATCGCAACATTTCTAGTAATTTTCCCTTCAGGTAATATCTTTTAACAGGATACGATTGCATGCTGACTAACATCCAACAACTATGGTCTTCACATTTTAAAATAACATGGCAATAATGTAACTAACTACTGCAACTAATTTTAGTGCTAATGCAAACTAATGCAATTAAAGGAACTGTGAATTAAATACAGTCTCCTTGTAATAAAGTTAGTAAGTGTTTTCTTTTCTCCTGGTCTCATCACACGGGGGAGAATTGCAGAAGAGTTCTATGCCTCCAATAAGGTCTTCTCGTAATATACAAACTAATCTTGAATCGGAGGGTAGTTTTGAAAATGCTTTCCCATGCAGCAGAAGGGGTTGTTAACTAAATGCCATTTTTATTTTATTTTTATTTATTTATGTCACAAGATATATAACACCACTTGACTGTAATAAAACCTCAAAGCAGAAATAAATAAATAAACCTCTTACACAAGGTACAGGTGCAATATATTCTTCAGTATCTTTTACCAGCGTGGAGCAAAAATGAAAAGCTTCAAAAAGGGTCGTCTTCCTGAGGCACACCTCAACTACCAATCTGTGTATGTACAAGCTAAGGTATACATAGGTCAACTCTGCCCAAACGCTCTGTTTCTGCTCTACACCCATTCACCATGTCAAATGGAAAAGGCTGTTCAGATGCACTTTGAAACAGGTAGCCTCTAACATGCATGTTTCTGCCAAGCATTCTTGTGCAGAGTGTGTTGCCCACAATACTGTGCAAATGTAGCCTCCCCCTTCCTTCCTCACACACCACAGAATTAATTCAGCAGCAGGCATTACAGAATAAGAGTGCGTCTACCTCACAGGATAAAGCCCCATTGCCTTCAACTTTTCTTTTCTTTTAAGGAAAGCACTGGCTCTGCCTCTATCGACATACCGTACTTTCCCATCTATAAGACACCCCCATGTATTAAAACTCATTAAGAAAAGGGGGGGGGGAAGATGGCACAGAGTTGTTGAGCTTTTTTTAGGGGGGATTGCCAAATATCGCTCACACACACACACACACACATCGCTAAATCCTCCTCCCGTCTGTCCCATCGCCGGCAGAAGCTGCCAATCACCCGCCCAACTGCCGGAGTGTCAGCCAATCACCACCCATTGACGCAGCAACCAATAACACGCACAATGACAGCCTCAGCAGCAACCAATCAAACATCCACCCTATGCACTACCCATGTACTGTATAAGAATGACCCCCAGTCCCCACATTTTAGAATGATTTTTAAAGAAAAAAAGCATAGTCTTATACATGGAAAAGTATGGTAAACTGCAACCAGAGTACACAAACATTGTGACAATCCACATTAACTATATATTTTGATTTACACCCATTCATTTCCCCTCCATTTGAACTTAACAAAATATGTAATGTTGCCACAACTCTTTACCCATGTTGTAGGACAGGCATCTCCAAATTGCGGCCCTCCAGATTTTTTGGCCTACAACTCCCATGATCCCTAGCTAACAGGACCAATGGTCAGGGGTGATGGGAATTGTAGCCCAAAACATGTGGAGGGCCGAAGTTTGGGGATGCCTGCTGTAGGAAATCTCTCTCTCCCTCTCTCTCTCTCTCTCTCTCTCTCTCTCTCACACACACACACACACACACACACACACACACACACAAATATTCTTTCTAACACAGCAATATTCTTCCTAACACACACACACTTAGAATTCAGGAGCAGGTTCCCTCCTATATAGTTTATTTCTACAGCCACTGAATTAAGACATATATAGAGTCTCATTCCTTCCATCCAGTCTTACAGGTCAGAAGTCCAGCAAAAATCAAACTCAAATGATAACCAGTATCTCCCACACAACATTTTCAAGTGAAATAGCCCTGCCCAGGCATGGAACAAATGGGATTCTCTGCATCAGCAAAGTCCCACTTGATAAGATTGTCCCCAAGATGATACGTTTTTGACATTTCACATCCCCCTATGGTGGCAAGCGGTCTTGCTTCCATTACGATCTTGCCTGCAATTATGCATTAAGTGTCCCAAATGTCACATACCCAAGCAAAACAATCATGCCTAAGCACATGCTTACCCTGAGGCTTTCAGTACAGTAGTCTAGATGTCGATAATATGCACAACCTCCAAGCTGAGATGCAGCATGCCTTAAAATTAACAGCTGCCGGGAACAGAGAGGGAGAGGGGTTGCTACTGCCCTTGTATCTCACATGTGAGCTTTCTGTTTGTATATAGTTGGCCACTGTGTGGAACAGAAGGGACCCAGGTGGCGCTGTGGTTAAACCACTGAGCCTAGGGCTTGCTGATCAGAAGGTCGGCGGTTCGAATCCCTGTGACGGGGTGAGCTCCCGTTGCTTGGTCCCAGCTCCTGCCAACCTAGCAGTTCATAGGAACTGCTACAGCGGGAAGGTAAACGGCGTTTCCATGTGCTGCTCTGGTTTGCCAGAAGCGGCTTTGTCATGCTGGCCACATGACCTGGAAGCTGTACGCCGGCTCCCTCGGCCAATAATGCGAGATGAGCGCGCAACCCCAGTGTCGGTCACGACTGGACCTAATGGTCAAGGGTCCCTTTACCTTTACCTGTGTGGAACAGAATGCTAGACCGGCTGGTCCTGCAAGGCTCACCTATGTGTTTTTGAGCTAAAACAGAATTTTCTGTCTTACACCTACCTATCCACACACAACTCCATGTCTGGTTTTCTATCCAGTGGTTCCCAACAGGTGGTCCGGGGACCCCCAGGGGTCCGCGAGCTATGCCAGAGGGGTCCGCAAGATGCTATTAGAATAAAAAATATATTAAATATATTTTGTATGATAACAGATTTTTTGTTTTGGCCGCTTCCTGCATGAGCAGAGTCTAGCGCAAAACTAGAATTAGATAGAGGCAGTAGTTCTGCTGTATGCCACAAGGACTACAAGAAAAAGATCCTTCCATTTGCAACCACATATAATATGAGCAAGCATTTTCTTCCATGTGTTTCATGAAAAACAAATATAGGAATCGGCTCGACATGGGGTCGGATTTCAGAGTGAAAGTTTCAAGTTTGGAACCTAATATTTCAGAAATAATGGACTCAAAGGACAGATTTAACTCATCTCATTAAGAACTGAAAATTAAAACTAACTGTATACTGATGGAGTACTCTGTTGTAACTGTAAAAAACGTATAAATATAAAATATAAAAAGACTCTTAATTTGGCTCCCACTTTTTAATTTTAGGATTAGGAATTAATGGGGGTCCTTGTCACAATAGCGGCTCGATGAGGGGTCCTCGAGAAAATTTTGTTGGGAACCCCTGTTCTATGCCCTTTGAATTTCCATCCCTTCAGCAGCTAGATCAGGCATCCCAAAACTTCGGCCCTCCAGATGTTTTGGACTACAATTCCCATCATCCCTGACCACTGGTCCTGTTAGCTAGGGATCATGGGAGTTGTAGGCCAAAACATCTGGAGGGCCGCAGTTTGGGGATGCCTGAGCTAGATTAACAAATTCTCATTCTCTCTCTCTCTCTCTAGTCAAAGTTACTTATAGAGTAGAAAGCAGCACATTCTAATCTCCAAAAGCCAATTTTCGAAACTCCCATCGTTCTAGGTGCATTATGCGACAGGGAATTTCATAAGCGTGATCCATTTCTGAGCCCTGGGTACAGAACTGAGCCTAAGATTTCAGGTTAAAGCTGCAGAGTGGAAGGAAAGGAGGGCCTTTTTCTCTGCCTCCCCACTTCCAGCTACTCTTTGAAGACTGAAGAAGAGACCAACTTAAGAATATTAGAGGGGGTGGGAAGGGGAAGGACTAGACCATGTGAAAAATGAACATAATGTTTAAGCTGCAGTTAATTCATTTTCCACTTTGTATTATTGTTATATTTAAAAAGCACCTAGACATTCCGTTGTTGCACCCATAACCTCGGTTTAATGTGCCATTTAGCATCTAGCTTTACCTATCTCAGTTTATAACACTGCCAAACGCTAACCTTCCCTTAGTTTAGGGCATGGGTAGTGCAAAATAAGGCCCAGGGGCTGGATCCAGCCCAATCGCCTTCTAAATCCAGCCCGCGGACAGTCCGGGAATCAACATGTTTTTACATGAATAGAATGTGTCCTTTTATTTAAAATGCATCTCTGGCTTATGTGTGGGGCATATGAATTTGTTCATTTCCCCAAAAAAATATAGTCCAGCCCCCCACAAGGTCTGAGGGACAGTGGACTGGCTCCCTGCTGAAAGTTTGCTGACCCCTGGTTTAGGGGGAACTAAGCAGTAATAAGAGGGACGCGGGTGGCGCTGTGGGTGAAACCACAGAGCCTAGGGCTTGCCGATCAGAAGGTCGGCGGTCCGGATCCCTGCAACGGGGTGAGCTTCCGTTGCTCAGTCCCAGCTCCTGCCAACCTAGCAGTTCGAAAGCATGTCATAGTGCAAGTAGATAAATAGGTACCGCTACAGCGGGAAGGTAAACAGCGTTTCTGTGTGCTGCTCTGGTTCGCCAGAAGTGGCTTTGTCTTACTGGCCACATGACCTGGAAGCTGTATGCCGGCTCCCTTGGCCAATAACACGAGATGAGTGACGCAACCCCAGAGTCGGTCACAACTGGACCTAATGGTCCGGGGTCCCTTTACCTTTTAGCAGTAATAAAAGCATCTAATTTGCATTTATCACTGAGAGTTTAGGGAGGGAAATTCATAAGGGGGTGGTAAGGAACCTTATGTGTTTGTCACGACCTGGGGAAAATTTTGTACACAACCACCTTGGGATAAAAGTGTAATAACTAACATAACGTCTCTCTCACTTTCCTTGAAGAGCTTCTATTTGAAAGTGAACTGATTTGTTGGAAAATAAAAATGGGAAATGTGAATGTTTTGGTTGCAAGTTTCATTTTTGCCCAGAAGAAAAATCTCAAAATTATTATTATTATTTTTTTAAAAAAACAGATTGTCTAAGAGTGATCATTAGTCAGGAGTTTTGTATATTGCATCAAGACTGTGTGTTTATTATTGCTATCTATTCATCCCTAGTGAACAAAAACACAGAACACTCAATCTGTTTGTCCCTTTCAAGTTTAAAGGTTTTACTGGCATGGGGTGGGACATCTTTAATTTAGTAACAAGCCTCGAGGTGCAAGATACATCTGGAAAGAAACAAAAGCCCAGGGCCCAGCAGTACTGGGAAATTAAAACATTGGGTCATATTCAAACGGACTAGGAAGTCAAAGGTCAAGGCAGCATTAAATCATTAGTTTCCCAGCTGCCACCATGGCGTGGTGTTGACCTTTGATTTTGCAAGAAGTGGCCCATGCAATTTTCTGGTGGCAATCTGGCAAGGGTTGAATTTTCTACTCACACCATTCCATTTCCTGCTGTGGAGTAACAATTAAAGCATCCGAAAACATCCAAGCACCAACAATTCCAAGAGGATTAAATTAAATTTGTTAACTTTGAATTTGTGAATAAAATATATTGATAATTATCTTATCACTGGTATGCTGGAGCTTTTACAAAATACACACAAGCTGAATTTGCTGGTAGACTACTGGAACTGTGGAAGTGGGGCATCACTGCTAGTTCAGCATCAAGAGACGTCGAGTTCTGAAGCTATGAACTTCATATGTTGAGTTCCACTTTGTACAATATATGACCTATATGCAGCAGGTTGCCTGAACTGAGCTCAAAACAGATCAAGCTAGAATACTGTTATTCAAAATGCCTTCAGGGCCAGTTATACATTTCTCCCCTCTTACTAAGATAAAGCTCTTCAAATGGAAAATAATATCATGTGCAAATTTTCTTTAAAATCATGCTAGATTGCCACAATTTTCAAAGAGTTTAAACCCTCTGTGTCTTGCTAAACAGCAATGTTGTCTTATCAGCTTTGCCTCTTATCAAAAGCAACAGGCAGCATATCTTGGAGTCAACCGAGCAAAAACGCAACTTTTAAAATACTGTACTGAGATGTTTAAGATGAGAATTATTCAATGCTGAAATTTAAGGGAAGCATCCTCCGAGAAGCAACTCAAACATTTGGCACACAAAAGGTGAGGCAGAGTGGCCAAAAAGTACTTCGCTACAAATATTTGAGGTAGACAATGAAGGGTCTTAAATAATTTCTCCGGTCCCCTCCGCAAAGGGAAAGCAGGCAGCAAGCCGGAGTACTAAACAACAATGATCAATGCAACAGCTAGAAAAGGGAGCAGAAGGTCAAAGGAAATGATTAATTCTGTGTAGATCATCAACAGGATGGGTCCTGGAGTGGCTCACAACACCCAACTACCCTAATAAGTGCATCTGTTGACCGTCTTGGGAATACAAGACTGTGTAAGAGAGGACTCTTCTCCCCCCCCCCCAGCCTATACTCACTCACGAGGGCCATGTCCCAAAAGTAAAACATTCCAGAATTAGGTCTTACAATTTAACCAACATCAGTACTCATTCGTTATGATAATTCTTGAACTCATGGAGCCCATCTTATCCTATTTGCTCTCTCATTTTGCACTCCTGAACTTCTAACATTAAAATAACATGCCCTTGCTTTTCACAGCTTCTTGTTTGAATATCCATTGCGGAGTGGAGAGTCAGACTGTGCTGGCCCTGAAAGTTCCATTTTTTTACCCCAAAGATTTCTAATGTCTAATGTTGGGTGTGGTCTCTCTTCTGTTGCCCATTTTCTTAGAGATCCACATACAGGAATACCTCGGGTTACAGATGCTTCAGGTTGTGTTTTTTCAGGTTGCGTCCCACACCAAACCCGAAAGTACCCAAACGGGTTACTTCCAGGTTTCGGCGCTCGCACATGTGCAAAAACACTAAATTGCGCTTTGCACATAAGCACCGAATCACAACCCATGCGCGCAGACGTGGTGCTGCGGGTTGCAAACGTGCCTCCCGCCCGGATCACGTTCGCAACCCGAGCGCCCACTGTATACTGCTATACACTGTCATTATTGTACGTTGTTGGGTTTTGGAGTGGGGAGATTTAAAAAGCACACACAACTGGATCAATCTAAGAATGTCACCTGACTTCTCCAAACAATGTAATGAAGCATAATCTTGAATACCAATAGCCTATGTTATATGTCCTTAAGATTTCTCTAGTATCTAGCAATTCTTAATCTAGCTTCAGATAACATGAATGCAGTTCTTAGCACAGAGATCTGCAGCTTTCCAAAACACTTTTTGGGGGACAAATCTGAAGTTGGATTTATTGCTTTTGTTTTATCAGCACTCATTCCTCAGTAAAGCAAAACACCTATGTTCTACTTGTAACCACTACTTCCATAGTGTAGTCAAATTTGCTTATGATTTAGCCACTGTATGGCTCTGCTGTTAACTAAAGCAGGGGTTCCCAACAAAATTTTCTCGAGGACCCCTCATCGAGCCGCTATTGTGACAAGGACCCCCATTAATTCCTAATCCTAAAATTAAAAAGTGGGAGCCAAATTAAGAGTCTTTTTATATTTTATATTTATATGTTTTTTACAGTTACAACAGTAACTGTAAACCATCAGTATACAGTTAGTTTTAATTTTTAGTTTTAATTTTCAGTTCTTAATGAGATGAGTTAAATCTGTCCTTTGAGTCCATTATTTCTGAAATATTAGGTTCCAAACTTGAAACTTTCACTCTGAAATCCGACCCCATGTCGAGCCGATTCCTATATTTGTTTTTCATGAAACACATGGAAGAAAATGCTTGCTCATATTATATGTGGTTGCAAATGGAAGGATCTTTTTCATTGCCTTATCTCCAAGTTTCTTGTAGTCCTTGCGGCATACAGCAGAACTACTGCCAAAACAAAAAATCTGTTATCATACGAAATATATTTAATATATTTTTTATTCTAATAGCATCTTGCGGACCCCTCTGGCATAGCTCGCGGACCCCTGGGGGTCCCCGGACCACCTGTTGGGAACCACTGAACTAAAGGTATCTTGACCCATGGCAACTCTTAGCGAATACCTCGGTTTATGAACACAATTGGTTCCGGAAGTCTGTTCATAAACTGAAGCGTTCATAAGCTGAAGCGAACTTTCCCATTGAAATTAATGGAAAGTGAATTAATCCGTTCCAGATGGGTCCGCGGTGTTCGTAAACCGAAAATTTGTAAACCGAGGTGTTCATAATCCGAGGTTCCACTGTAATGGTTTGCCTAGCAACCAACCCTACAAGAAAAAAAAAGATGTAAAAACTGAGAACTTCTACAGGTAAAAAAAAGGGGGGGGAGGAAGGACAAATTACTTTTTGGTTGGTTATGTTCTGCATTATTAACATAAACAATGAAATCATACCAATCTCCACCCCACCCCCACGACTTATAAATGGCTGTGGATAATACAAAAAAAAAAATTAGAAATACACGCAGAGCTTCATGAACTAATGTTTTCTGGAAATGCCACTCATCTCCCTGGAAATTAAGGGATAATCCATGTCAATGGGTTGTTTTATAGCCTTACTATAATTTCTATTATATTTAAAAAAATCAGTAATGTATTACTGATGTCTCTGGCTCCCCTCTTTGTCTCTGCTTCAATATTTCATGCCCATTTCCTGTGATGGTTTTGTTCCACACTTGATTCTACATTTTTAATTTTTAAAAAATAGTAGCAATAATTGTTTCCTGAGTTTTATCCAAAGCAACCTCCTAACTCAGAATGTTTAGCAAAGGGCCAATTCATGTGTGAACTGTCATGCAAGTGGCCAGGTGTTTATTTAATTTTTAAGCCATGTGCATCTGAATACATGGGCACCCTGAATTCTAAGGGTGCCAGAAGCATCCTTGGTTGGGATGCAGGAAGAGCTACAGGAAGAGGCCTTCTCTGTGGCTGTGCCCAAACGCTGGAATTCCCTTCACCTGAAAGCTTGTTTGGCACCCTCTCGACCTTCCATTGTCTGAACAAGATATTTTTGTTGCAGCAGACATTGGGCCTGTTGAGCTGAGTAGTTTTTTAATAGGCCAATTTCCTGCTTAGGTGTTTTATAAGCATCTCTGCGGCTGTTGAAAGCTTTACAGTAGCAATTTTTGATGCTATTTTTGAAATAGAATAAGAGACCCCTCGAAAGCACGCTCAAGAGTTGTTATCACTACTGAAACTGACGACTAATGAAGATGGTACATATGAACCATTTTGTAGAACGTGGGGAGTTGTGACAACATCTGTCGGTTTAAAATTTAAAAACATAACAAATATACCATGTAGCATTCAATACGATTACTGGATTGAAGACAGTTGCTAAATTAGTGTTTGTACAAGTTTCCTATAAAATATTTAATACGGATCGTTACAATGTGTGTATTCATGTATGAAACAGTTGTGTATATTTGTAGTATGGCAAGTATTTTTAAAGTTTTCCTTTGTGTTTTTGGTGAAAATTTGTGTTAAGCCACCATGAGCCTTCTGGCCCCAATGGAAGGGTGGAGAGGTTTTCTAAATAAATGGTCATGCAGAGAAACAGTGTTAACCATTGGTGTTCAGAGACGCTGCCATTTCTGTGATCGTGGCTATACATGACATATGGTCATGTACCCATATACAGTACACAATAATATTGGCCCCAGCATTATCTTTGAGTAGATCCCAACCATTTTTAACTGATTGGGAAAAGCTAAAAATTGGCACATGCGTGGTTCTATTTAATAGAAAAGTCAGTAAAACATTTGGACTGCTTCCTAACAGAGGCCAGAACTCCAGTAAAAAGCAAGGTAAGCCACAGTGGGACACAATAGTGTGTTGTGGGAATTCACTGTATTCCTCACACCAGAGTCTTGGGAGGGAGCTTTAGTAGCTACCAGAAACATGCAATTTTGCTCCCAGAAGGCTGGTGATTTTTACTGGAGCATAATGAAAGCCAGTTTAAGTGTATTATCACTGCATCCAACCATGCACCACCAAATAAGCTTATCCTGAAGTGTAGTTTAGAGACATTTTTTAAGTTTCCTAAATAAATGCTTATACACACAGTCTACCGTTAGAAAACGCAGACCTTTCTGAAGAGCTTACTTCTTCATGTCAACACACATGGCTAACATTGACTAAAAGGCAACAAAAACTTCTTTAAAAATGATCCCAAATTGCTTCTCTTCTTCAGACAGCCAAGTAGGCAAGATCAGGTCTGTATTCACAGAGTGATGAGGAAGTACCTGTATGTTGCATTCCCAGTTAGAAGCTGGTATCAAAAATAATAAAGGCTCATAAATATCTGAACTTAATCAGTTTGAGTTTGCATAATCTTCGCAGTAAATGCAAAGGGGGGGTGGGAATAATCATCCAGTCAGCTGAGTCGCCTTCTCAAGCAAGCACGCCAGAACTCAAGTCTACAGGTCTCAAACTGTCAATACTTGTTAATGCTATCAATTTGTTCCCTTTTGGGGGGGGCAGAGGGGAGAAAACCAGCCTATGTACTTCTAGGAGAAGGATAATTAACTTTTAAATCTAATGTAAGCAAGATCAGCATTTGCTTCAAAAGACACGTGTGAGAGAAAATAGGTGGTGTCCTTCACAGACTACTTGAAGGGAAGGTGGTATCTCCCAATAAGCCCAATCAATGGCGTTCTATCCCAGGCATTTATATTGGTCATTTCCCGCTTGTACTATATCGGTGTAAACCTGGAATTTCTTGTGTGCTTGTAAAAAGGCACAAGAACCATTGTAGAGAGCAGTAGGGTTTCAAGTTGCCCCCTTATAAGAGGCTCCATTATCTTACTACAGTGGTACCTCAGTTTACAAACATAATTGGTTCCGGAAGTCTGAAGTGTACTTAACCTGAAACGAACTTTCCCATTGAAAGTAATGGAAAGTGTATTAATCCATTCCAGACGGTCCGTGGCGTACTTAAACTGAAGCATACTTAACCTGAAGTAAACTTTCCCATTGAAAGTAATGGAAACTGGATTAATCTGTTCCAGACAGGTCCGCGGAGTACTTAAACTGAAAATACTCAAACCGAGGTGTACTTAAACCAAGGTATGGCTGTACGTAAAAAGTTTCCTAAATAGTGCAATAACCGAATTTGGGAACCTGCCAGGCCCACAACAGCCTAACAAAGACTGCATTAGCCATTGGGAAAGCAGCATTCACTGTTCTTAATATGGAGTGTTGGAGATCAGGGACAGGATGGGAGGAGCCAAAAGCCATTAGAAGCCAAGATCAGGAAGCCAACACACCAAAGTTCACCTCCTCAAATATTCATCTCCATTCCAAGATGAAGTTGAGGAGAAGAGACCTTCAGGTTAATCAACAAATCTGCAACAACACAGAAAAGACAAAGAGGAGGATTCAGTCCAGGAGATGCTGCCAGCACACACTTCTCTAAAATAGTGTTTATTGGTTGAGCGATGGGCAGCCTCAGCACTAACGCAACTTTCATTGAAAGGGTCTCTCCTCTTTCCTACATGAAAGCTTTGATAACAGGGAGGAAATGCATCTCCACCTATTTGGATTTTTCACACAGTCCACAGAGGGCAACAGAACCAAATCCACTTCCTTCCCCCTTAGGCTTGAGTGGCAAAGTACATGCTCAATGACAGACTTCACCTGGTAGGGCTGGAAAATGTCCCATCTGAAACTTTTTCAAAGTTTCTGGCACAGAATATTCTTCTGACTGAATTGCTTCTACAAGAGAAGCACCCATTGCACATTACTGAACATTTTGGTGGTGGTTGCCAACACAAAACTGATTGGCACAGTGTCTTTCATTTTAGCACAATATTGACAAAGGGTCCCACTCTAGAAATGCAATGCTCCCGATATACAGATATTTTAATGGAATGATACTTTGCATGATGAAAGATACTTTTTATTGGTTTTTCTATTCCTCGCCCTATGTTAAAAGTTAGAAACCTTACCATCTGCTAAGGTCAAATAAGCAACCTACAGAAGGACTGGGGGTGGGGAGGGAAATCTAATCAGCATGTGCAAGCTTAGAATTAGAATTGGTTCTACCAGAGCTACATACATCTAGCTCATGGGTAGGCATACTAAGGCCCGGGGGCCAGATCCAGCCCAATCACCTTCTAAATCCGGCCCGTGGACAGGAGTGGCAGACAAAAATGACTGACTATGCAGAGTTAGCTAAGTTGACCTGCGGGATCCGAAACCAGGGAGAGACAAGGTTCCAAAAGGAATGGAGTAAATTCGTGGACTATATGGAGAACAACTGTAGAAGTTTAAAGACACTTGCAGGACTGAAATAAATCCTACGAACTGACTTTAAGTAGATGAACTAAAAGGAACTGCGAGATAAGAGTGGGAAAGAAAACCGAATGATGGGAGGGAGTGAAGTCAAAGCTCGGCAGAGCAAGAGAAGTAGAATAGGTGAATAGAAGATAAAATGGAAAAATTCTTTTTTGTTGTTTGTGATTGTGTTTGTTGTTTTTTGTTGTTGTTGAATGTTGTTTATTTGGAAAACTTAATAAAAAGTATCTTTTTTAAAAAAAAAAATCGGCCCGTGGACGGTCTGGGAACCAGCATGTTTTTACATGAGTAGAATGTGTCCTTTTATTTAAAATGCATCTCTGGGTTGTTTGTGGGACCTGCCTGATGTTTTTACATGAGTAGAATGTGTGCTTTTGCATCTCTGGGTTACTTGTGGGGCACAGGAATTCATTCATTTCCCCCCCCCAAAAAAAATTGTCCGCCCCCCAAAGGTCTGAGGGACAGTGGACCGGCCACCTGCTGAAAAAGTTTGCTGACCCCTGATCTAGATCAATGTTTCCTTCTTCTCCTGTTCTACTCCCTAAGAAGAACTATAGCTTTTTTATCTTTCGCCCCACCCCCACCTCAAAAATCACATGGGCAACATAACTGGATGCATTTGACAACCACTGGTATTCATCATTGCCACTACTTGACTTTCTAAGGAAATGCAGCTTCCGGGTTTCCACTTAGCACACCGTTAAGATGGCAGACATTTAGATTATGGAAGTATACACAAGATACCAAGGTGACACAGCAGCAAACTTATTCACAATTTCAAGCTGTTTGTTTGTTTGTTTGTTTAGGAACTAAGCTCTCTTGTCATGTCTTAAGTCTAGTGTTGCATGAGGCAGGATCAGAATACAGTACAAGTTAACATTAAAGCCAGCTACACATCAAAAGTTGCAGGGACCTGGGAGCCAACCCATGGCAATACTTGTTTTAGTGCAATTAGCCAGTCCATTCATAAGTTTAAAAGGTCACAACAGCTCTGGTCCAAGCAGATATATACATTCCAGGAAGTACACGGAGAGGAGAGTTTCCATTGTTTTAAAAAACACAGAGAGAGAACTCACTTCTGTTTCTCATTTTTAAGGAAAGGCTAGAACAGTGTTTCTCAACCTTTTTTGGGCCAAGGCACACTTGTTCCACGAAAAAAATCACGAGGCACACCACCATTAAAAAAGTTAAAAAATTTAACTGTGCCGCCCTATATTGACTATATAATTATGACTGTAAGAAACACTTGCCAATTGCTGTGTTGGTTGCAATCTCCTGTAATAAGGCTTCACAAACCGCTGATTTCTCTGCCAGCACAATCCTTTGCTCAGAAAGTTTCAGGTTGAGCTCATCCAGCCAGCTTCTTTAAGTTTGTCTAAATTTTAGTTTAGTTTGTCTAAATTTTGCCGCGACGTGCGGCGACGAGAAGGGCGATTTGCATTGTCACGTGCCTGGCGGCCGCCAATACATAAACGCTAACCCACCGGAAAGGAAGCCGGCCGGGTCACGACGCGGGCGCTCGCCCCGCGTCGTGACCCGGCCGGCTTCCTTTCCAGCGGGTCAGTATTGAGTATTGGCGGCCGCCAGGCACATGACAATGCAAATCGCCCTTCTCGTCGCCGCACGTCGCGGCACACCAGCCAGCGTCTCGCAGCACACTAGTGTGCCGCGGAACAGCGGTTGAGAAACGCTGGGCTAGAAGAACGAAAATCCATGTCATCCTGAGAGTACAAATGTATCTCATCATGCTGGCTTCTGGAGTACAGCATTTCCTCCACTTTTCTCAAGAACTGGACACACAACAGGGTTTTTTGCACAAGGTATTTGATGAAGTGCATGGAACACAGCTGAAATTGATATCTGACACAGATAAAATTAATCAGGTTCCAAAACCAAGCAATACACAATATTTTGCCCTAATTTCTGCTGCCATCAGGACTTTTATATGTTTTTGACCAACTGCTCCTTTATACCTTAGAAAACATGCCAGCTTTTTTACCTCAGGAATAGGCGCTGTGGGTTAAACCACAGAGTCTAGGGCTTGCTGATCAGAAGGTCAGCGGTTCGAATCCCTGCAACGGGGGGTGCTCCCGTTGTTCGGTCCCAGCTCCTGCCCACCTAGCAGTTCGAAAGCACATCAAAGTGCAAGTAGATAATAGGGACCGCTCCAGTGGGAAGGTAAACGGTGTTTCCGTGCGCTGCTCTGGTTCACCAGAAGCAGCTTTGTCATGCTGGCCACATGACCCGGAAGCTGTCTGCGGACAAACGCCAGCTCCCTCGGCCTATAGAGCGAGATGAGCGCCGCAACCCCAGAGTCGGACACGACTGGACCTGATGGTCAGGGGCCCATTTACGGCCTTAAGACCTAATGCATATATGGGACCTATGAGAGCCTGGCCATCTGAAAAATATTGGGAGATCACACTGCAATCTAAAGCAACACAATGAAGAGGATGGGGGAAGCAAAAGAAGAAAAAGTGGCATATAGCCAAGACTAACAGAGCATCCCACAATAAAAATGATACTAACTCATTTCCAATACAGTCGTACCTTGGAAGTCGAATGAAATCTGTTCCGGAAGTCCATTCGACTTCCAAAATGTTCAGAAACCAAGCATGGCTTCTGATTGGCTGCAGGAGCTTCCTGCAGCCAATCCTAAGCTGTGGAAACCCTGTTGGATGTTTAGCTTCCAAAAAATAGTTTGCAAACCAGAATAGTCAGGGTTTGCGACGTTCGGGAGCCAAAACGTTCAAGCACCAAGTTGTTTGAAAACCAAGGTACGACTAGCACAATGGGCCATGTTCAAATGAGATCCCAGGGCTGGTCCTACGGCCAGACTGGGTGGCGCAGGGTGCCACGGCGCCCGCCCGCCAGGGGGCGCATCGCAGCTGCGCCCGCCCGCCACCCGCTCTTCTGTGCAGTAGCGCCCTAGGCAGTAGCGCTGTGCGCTGAGCCAGCCTGCCCGTGCGCAGCAGCGCCCTCAACAGCCACGCCTGCCCACCCACACATCGCGCTGGGAAACGGGGTAGGGGGGGCCCGGAGGGATCTGTCGCACCACGGCGCCAGAGGTGCTTAAGACAGCCCTGTGAGATCCCCTTCTAGACGGCCCTTCAGATCCCCTGCTAGACAGCAAACTTCCTAGCACACATCTTTGAAAATACACCCTTCTCCTTCATGCAGCCTACTCCATTTCACCCAGAAAGCTGTGACATTATTTACAGCTGCCTCTTCCCCACCACTCTAGGACCAAGAAGAGGTGGCAGAAATGCTACCAACTTTGCCTCTTTCACACTAAAAACACCATTTATATGCAGAACCTGCAAAATATTCTCTTGGCACAGCCTGGTGCTCTGGAGCCGTTTTGAACTATACTTCCATCAGCCCCAGCCAGCAAAACATATGTTAGCTGGGGGATGATGGGAGTTGTAGTCCAAAATAGCTAGGCGCCCACCAGGCTGCCCAAGGATATACAAGCAGTGTAAAGTTTTTAATCTTCTATTTCTCAGTTCAACCAACTTTTCTCCAGAAATCAAGTTCTGCATCCAATGTAGTACCACTCTAAAAAGAGGATTAAAAAGAGAGTATAAAGGAGAAATAGCATAACCTAGAGTTAAGAGGAAATATCACATGGGTATTAAATTCACAAAGGACACACCCTGGCTCCCCCTGCAAAAGAAAACATTTTTTGGAAAGGGTGCAAGTTTCCAGTGGGAAGATCCTTCCACTTTGTAATGTTATTGTTAGATGCCTTGATTATGCATTTGAAAGACAGGGTATAAATCTAAGCAATTTTTTTAAAATGTCCGTGAGGGATAAATCAACAGAGAAAGCATGAAAAGAAACAAGGCTTGGTGTGCATATTAAAAACCGACCCTGTGAATACAGGGCCAAAACTGGTTACTAGTTCCCAGTTACTAATCTGAAATAAAGCTAGGAGCACAGGAAAGTTAATTCACCTAAATAAATTTATGTATATGTCCCTGAACCCCAAAATAAGATTTGGTCTACATCATAGCTCCATGATACGGGGTAGGAACATGTAGACACAGGTTGCAGTTGCTTAATCAATTTGCTGATTAAGTTCCATTTTAAAACTTTCAGGCAAATAAGGAACTGGAAACCATGAGCCAACTTTAGCTACATGTTTGTCGCTGGAAGAAGCTCACTCAGCATCTGATTTACCAAGACAGATATGAGGCTTACTCTTTGAGCCCGAGGGAAATGTTTAACTCTCTCATTTTACACTCTATATAATCAAATTGTTACTTTTTCACTAGCTCTTGTCTTGATGCATGTGGATCTTGGGGTCAATTGCTATGAAAGGTGGCACCATGCAGTCTGTTGTTTACCTAAGAGACTTGCGTGTTTCTGGGGGGGGAGTTTGAACAATTCTTAAATTCTAGTGTCATGGTTTTATGGCAAGCTGTTTCAGGAAGCAACAGTACTGGGTAGGCATCCTTGCGATACAAGTTGACCAAAAATGAAGGAGGTGGCACAAGTTATCATAGCAAAACTGAAAAAATAAAAATACATGCCCTTGGATTCGAACTCTGCAAACGGTGCGCAACAAATTCTGCATGGGACTTCTGAGATGTGTGTGCCCAAAATAATGTGGAAACCGAGATTCAAAACAGGGCGACAGTAACTCCATCATAATAAATTATAATAATGATTTTTTTTATTTATACCCCGCCCTTCCCGGTTCAGAAACCCGGGCTCAGGGTGGCTAACAACAAATTTAAAACACTTAATTGTAATACAACATAAAAGCAGCATAAAATACAGTATAAAAGCATGAATTACAATAAAATTCAAAAATCAATTTGGGGGAAATCCATCCAATTAAACATTAGATAGTCACTAGGGCTAGCTGGCTAAATTAGTGCTACTTGGGCCAGCAAGGAGGCCAGGGGAGAATAAGCTGTGGGGTCCCAGAGCGGGTAATCTTCATAAAAAGGGGAGGGGGAAAAGAGAAGGGAAATAAAAGATCAGGCTGAGTTCAAATTAAAGGCCAGGTGGAATAGTCTTACAGGCCCGGGGGAAGAAGCTTAAATCCTGTAGGGCCCTAGTCTCATGCAACACTTCCATGAGAAAATATTGGAGGGTGGGTACAAGAGAGCAAGCTAGAAATAAATTTATTCCCCCTTCTTTGCCACCCTTCCTTCAACAAGGAAGGAAGAGAACAGGGGAGTATCTTTCCAGGGAACATCTCAGGTTTTTGTTTTGAGACAGAAACGCTGTCCTGCATAGACCCAAAGCTGTGTCAAATCTAGGTAAAAAGCATTTGAAGACACCACAACTAGACCGCATCTACAGATTAGCTAAGCCACTGTGCAAGAATGCTGCTTAAATAAACAACATTCTCCTCCTCCCTCTCCCCACCTTCACTGTTCAAGCTCCCTTTTAACTTACCCAAGGTAATCAGCACAACTTGAGATAAACATGTTTGTCCCTTGGATTAAAGGTATCCTGTTAAAGGATACTTATTCCTTACCCACTCGGCAAGCACAAAAATAGCAAGAAATGGAAAGACTGTGGAAAACAGTCACGTACTACAGACAGAAGCCCTAGCAGACTAGCCAGGCTTCCTTATTACAGTACAGTACATTTATATCCCATCCTTCCTCCAGTGACCTCTCTTCTCCCCACTATTTTATAGGTGGCGCTGTGGTTAAACCACTGAGCCTAGGGCTTGCTGATCAGAAGGTCGGCGGTTCGAATCACCCCGTTGCTTGGTCCCAGCTCCTGCCAACCTAGCAGTTCGAAAGCACGTCAAAGTGCAAGTAGATAAATAGGAACCGCTACAGCGGGAAGGTAAACGGCGTTTCCATGTGCTGCTCTGGTTTGCCAGAAGCGGCTTTCTCATGCTGGCCACATGACCTGGAAGCTGTACGCCGGCTCCCTCGGCCAATAATGCGAGATGAGCGCGCAGCCCCAGAGTCGGTCACGACTGGACCTAATGGTCAGGGGTCCCTTTACCTTTACCTTACATTTATATCCCATCCTTCCTCCAGTGACCTCTCTTCTCCCCACTATTTTATCCTTACAACAGAGGGAGAGAAATTAGAATGAGGGCAAATCAAGCACACCTGGACTAAGGTTGCCTGATGAGCTTCACAGCTGTGTGGACATTTGCACCTGGGTCATGCAGGTCTTAGTCCACCACTCTCTAGCCCAGGCATCCCCAAACTGCGGCCCTCCAGATGTTTTGGCCTACAACTCCCATGATCCCTAGCTAACAGGACCAGTGGTCAGGGATGATGGGAATTGTAGTCCAAAACATCTGGAGGGCCGAACTTTGGGGATGCCTGCTCTAGCCACTATACCACACACCCCTGTAAAGAAGAGTTGCAGAAGAGCAAACATTGTACAGAAACCAACAAAAGTCACAAACCTAGAGCATATGGAAAGTATTCCTGGTCCTTTTATGCTACTATCCATTTTTTGTTACCTTCTCTGACAGACTTACTAGGGAAGAAGCCTTCTAGAGACTTACATCTTGAGTAGACACTGATAAGAATTGCAGTGTTAAGTAAGGAATATTTCAAACTCAGGGATTTAGTTGTGGTATTTTGAAGAATTGCCTTGGCATGTTTGGGTTTCATTCTTCTCTATATTGCAAACTTAATGGCTGAATTCTGCAACACAATTGTTCAGTCTCCCAGATCAGGGACACCTTTCTCTTATTATTTTATGGGATGTACGTCAGACGCATTTGTAGAACAGGAAAATGCTTCCTTCCCCCACTGCTGTTTTGATTCCTCAAGTATTCCAGGTTTTAGCTCACTCCTATAGCTCTGGATAAGGAAAGTCCATCAGGACAAGCAAAGTATTTTAACTGATCAACGTGGCTCACCAAACACAGATCAAGCAATTTCTCTCTATGCCACTTGAAGACATGGCAACAAATGGTCAGGGTTAAGAATTGTCAGCTCCATGCAATAAACAGCTGCCAATGAACAGAAACTAAAAACTGGCTTCCACATGGCAGCTGTGATGGGAGCACTGGCCCATCATAGGTTGTTTGAACATTAGATGGGGAAGGCAAAGCTAAAAAATTAAAGGAAGAATGTTAATATCAGATTTGTATTGTGCTCCATATGCAGCACAGCACATTCAAATGTTTTTCCCCCCACTACACAGTTAAAACCTTCTTTTAAAAATAAAATTCTCTACATTTTTACCTGCAAAAATCTAACTGTATTTGTGGGTGGGTGAGCATACCCTTCAGAAAGTGTTTTAGGACTGCAACTTTAAAATATTACAGTGACAAGAGTTTACATCACTTATTCACCAATTATCTACTGCAATTATTCTAGACAAGGTGAATATACATCTGAAAATCCAGATATGAGACTTTTGCAGGAAGCAGGCAACAGAAACATGAACGCAAAGCAAGATGCAATGCAACTTTGTTTTTTCAGCATGCTACAAGATCTCAGTATCATTTGGAACCTAAGCTTCCAACTAAAGGTTCAGTTACAACTTCACATTCAAGAAACATGCCCAATGCAGCTATAGCAACAAGTATTTCCAGTTTCTTACTGTGTGCCCTTTTTAAGGTAAACCAGTTTAAACTATAACTTGAGAAGGAAGGTACTGAAAATATTTGCTGGGAAGAAGGGGAAGAAGACATCAACAACTATCAGCAGAAATATTCCGAATACTTACAGCAGTAAGGAATGCTATTCTTGGTTCAGCTTTGCAGGCTTAAAATTTTGCATTTAAGTGTTCCAAATGCCCTTCAGAGGCCCACAAAGAGACAGGAGTATTTGTTAAACATTAGAAAGCTCTGTGGGAGAACCAAGTGCTAATGAGGAGATTTTTGCATTTCCTCAAACCCTTCCTGAAAGCTCCCTAAACATTCCTTTTATTTACCAAATTCAAGCATTCTTTCTCCTTTTTTTTCTAAATAACCACACATAGATATGGTAAAAGGTCACCCAGTTTCTTGGTATGAACAGAGCTTGACTACTGTAATGCTCTGCTAAGAACCAGTCCTTCTTAAAATACATTTGGGGGGGGGGGTTAAGCCTAAATAGTGCATGTACATAGCAATAACCAAGGGGAAACTTTGCCCACTCAGTCCTCAAGTCATGACTCTTATCTCCAAAATAGTCAGGACCAGCTAAGAACTTTGCTGGGAAGCAAGCTATCTTCTTAACAATGAAGCCAATGGAAAATTCCACTGTGGCACTACCGCCAAGAGGAATGTCGCAATGAGGAATGTCGGCTCACAAATTGAACTTCCAGTTCATGCAGTTGCTACTAGATTTTATTATTTGGCGATCAGAGTACCTAGTTAATTGCTACAGTAACTAATTTATTAGAATATAGATTTATGCCAAGTACGATTCTGTTCTTTTAAATAAATAAATAAATGCTAGTACTTTGAAAAATTGCACTAAATTGAGATTATCAATGTGCTGCAGCCTTTTAGTTATACTTTTAATGCAATGTGATTATATGCTATCATTGTTTACAGCGTACAGGTGTAGTTTTAAAGCATTATAAAAATAAACTTAAAGCAATTTGCTCTTGCTTTCTTATTGTTTCTACACTGTCCCAACTCTTTCTATTTTATGTTATGTGACTAATGGGAAGCTTGCCAGAATTCAAATTTAAGGGCATTTGGGTCTAACTTTTGGTTTAAATGATTAGTTTATTAGGAGTGCAAATCTAAACGTTATTTTTTCCCTTTCATTTAATTAAGTGTTTGATCCTTCTAACGAAAAGTTTCTTTATTAGCAGCATAAAAGTCTCATCTCACTAAATATAGAAACTTCCAAAACAGCAGCCTGTTACTGGGTGCTTTTCGACATCAGAAGTGAGAACTTGGGCACTCTAGACAGCATATATTTTTTATAATAGGAAATTGATTTTAGGTATTATCCAATGCTTAAGGTTTAGGAGACAGCAAGCTCAAAAGCACCTCTCCTGTTATGCAACAATCTCAGGATCAGCAGCTCATTTCATTTTCATGTTTCCTTCCCAATCAAATAAACTCTACAATAGACAACAGTGACAGGAATATTTTTGGAAACTGAACACTCTATAAGTAGCATGATTATTATTTTTGATGGGGGGACTGCAACACAACATACACATCAAAAGAAACTCACATGAAAGTAAGTAAAGTTGAAACAGTGAAGATTCTTGTTTAAAAAGGAAAAAGAGCAAAAGTAAATCAGCATATGAGAGAGAGAGAGAGAGAGAGAGAGAGAGAGAGAGAGAGAGAGAGAGAGAGAGAGAGAGAGAGAGACAGACAGACTGGGCTTCAAAGCCATCTTGAAACCACATCCTCTGACCATGTAAGCCTTTGTCTATCCCACATGTGCAAGCTCTAGCTGTTACTCAGCAGTGAGAGAAACTTTACATATGCTCAGAGGCATTTGGTTCCATAGGTCAGCCTTGGGTCATATTACACCCTGGCAAACTTCTAGAAGCTACACATTTGTAGATTTACTTGCATGCCACAGTCCTCCACAAAATTCACAAGATAAGAGATGGTGACCCTTAATTCCTATTTCCATAGCGGGACTTGTAGCATTTTCATTTTAAAAACCCACAGTCTAAACTGGCAAAGTTAAGTAATCTGCTCATGTAAACCACTATTTTCAAGAAAACAAATGAGGAAGGGAATCCTGAAGGAGCCAGTTTCAGTCCATCTCAGGAGACAGTCCTGCAGTGCTGGGAAGAGACATCGAAGTCACAAAAAGGAACTTGCAACAAAGTGAAAAAACACATCCTGTTTGCAGGCTTCAATTGTCTGCTCTCGCACTTGATTCTTATTTCAGTACTGTGTGTTAAACTTGTTAAATTCATGCCCCCCCCCCAACCAGAACACACACATCACTTGTACTTCAGCATCCCGGGAAGTTTTGCTCTTAAGAGCTCTGAACCATCCTCTCTTGCCTGCAGCACATGCCCGCCCCCCCCCCAGCTCTACTGCTTTGTACAGCATTATGGAGATTTACTCCAGTTAAGCGTGGACAGCTCCACGTGAACAAAGCATGCAAGACGCAAGAACAGGGAAGTAAAGGGCTGGAAGCAGCAAGCACACCATGTAGGTGTAAAAAGGGGGAGAATTAAAGGAAATTAAGGTTGCCAGATGTCCTGGAAAGGAAGGGCCCTCGGGGAGGAACTTGACAGCCCTTTTTTGGGGGGGGGACCCATTTCAGAACAGCTACAGTACAATATTATGAGGAATAAATGAAGCTATACAATAAGGGGAATTGCCAAATGCACGAAGAAATATAAATTTCCTTCAAAAGACAAGTGGAACATGTAAGAACGGCTATAAATTCTTAACAGAACAACAATTTGCACAGGAGGGACCCCTTATTTCACAGCATTCCTCTTGAGGTTCTTATGGGCAGATTCAAAAACAATTCCAATTAACACAAATAGGTTACACCTTAGCATCTTTGAACCACCTTCCTGGAAATCACAAAGCAGATCAGAGGGAACAAACAGTAGCCTACAGTGGAGTATTTGTCTCCTTAGATTTTCTCAGTGCACACTTGTGAACAAAATCCGGGTAAATGGTAAATACAGAAGCAGGGTCCTATATAGTAATAGCTGTGAATTTAAGCCATGCAACCTAGTGCTGTTAACCAGCAAAACCAAAACGGTGCTCAAATATACATGCCTCTTCTGTAGGTGCTCTTTAATTCAGATCGCTCCACCCAGGATGGAAAGAGCACAGCCCCACATGATCTAAGCAAAGAGTAACACGTTTCCACGTTGCATTATCTTCCTTTAAAAATAAAAAGCCCTCAAAAAAACAACCACCCCAGAACAAAGCAAGCAGCCATTTGAAGTTGATTTGGGGCAGGACTCCAGAGGGGGTTCTCAGATCAAGAAGCTGAATACTCGTAGTTCAGAGACTTTATTACTTAATTTAACCCAATAAGGTTAATGCAATCTGTTCTCTATCCAGTGCAACTTACAAACTCCCAAACATCAGGGCAGGCGAGGCCAGTTTGCAGGATCCCCTTGAGCCCCGGCCCCTCTCTCCCTGTTGAACTTCAGAGGCGGTTCAACATCACTCCCACAAGACGCAAGGCGATTCGGATCAAGGCACAGGAGCCAACTCTTAGGGTCCCCCCAATAAAATATTTGAGGGTGCCAACCTTCCCCCCCAAAAGTTCATATACACTGCCATTCAAGTGGTGCGAGTGCGCCACGTCTTGGGATCGATTAGGCGAGGCGAGGATTCCCTTCCCCCTCCCCCAAATGCTCGATTCCAGTTGAGAACCCTGATTCGGATCAACGAGTCAAGGGGAGCCACTCACCTCGTCGTCGTGGTGCTGGCAGTAGTTGACCCGGTCCGAGAAGACGGAGGAGAGGATGGTGTAAGACGCGGCGGAGTAGGGCTGGCTGAGGGCGAGCTGCGCGGCCGCCGAGGCGGGCCCGGCGCCGGTGGAGGCGGGCGGCCCCGGGCCGAAGCGCTCGATGAAGTGGTCCTTGGTGAGGCGGACGCGCTGGTGGGCGCGCACGCAGTTGTCGCACAGGTGCTCTTGGCAGTCGAGGCAGCGCGAGCTGGCGGCGTTGCCTTCGTCGCACGAGCTGCAGCGAGGCTCGCCCTGGCGGCTGTGCGGCCGTCGGAGTAGCAGCGACGAGCCTCCGCCTCCCGACGACGCCGAGCCGGCCACGGAGCCCGGCGACGAGCCGCCGCCGGCCGAGGCGCGGTGTTGCTGTTGCTGCGCCGGTTGCTGTCGAGGGTGGTGGTGGTGCCGGTTGTTGGTGCTGCTGTTGCTCCCTCCGCCTCCCCCCGGTGCACCGGGGCGCCCGTTGTTCTTCTGGTCCTCGGCGGCGGCCGCCACGACGACCACGTCGAGCAGGTTGCTGAGGAGGAAGTTGGACGAGGGCAGCGCGTCCATGCCCGACGGCTCCGAGATCACCACCTTCTGGTCGCAGATGGGGCAGCGCAGCTTGAGAGAGTCCCCCGCGGCAGGGTGGCGCTGCGCCTCCAGGCACTGGCGGCAGAAGGCGTGCAGGCAGGGCAGGACGTGCAGGCGCCTCGACGGGGCGCACGAGGAGGACGACGAAGACCCGCCGCCGCCGCCTCCTCCACCCCCTCCTCCTCCAGACGAGGTGGAAGTCTGCGAGGACGACGACGAGGTGGACGAATTGGACGAGACCGGAGCCGGCGAGCCGCACATCTCCTTGCACAGCGGGCAGATCTGGAAATCCGACTCGGGGAACGAAGCCATTGGGGATTGCGGGGGGAGGGAGGGTTAGGGGGAGGAGAGAAGGGGGAGGGGCACTGGGCTAGCAAGGAGGCAGCATGAACCCCGGCGAGCGGCGGAGACCCGCTTGGCGAGCCCCGGTGGGTGGCATCAAGGAGGCGCGGTGTGAGGGCGCTGCTCCGAGCTTCCTCCTTGCAGGCTTGGCGGGCCGGTTGCTCTGGCCTCTCCTCCCTCCTCGCTTTCCCGTCCGCCGCCCTCTTTTAAGCTCCTTCAGGGCCCGTGTCTCTCTCCCTGCCGCGCCCCGCGACTGGCTGCACGCTGCTGCGTCTTAAGCCGTTTCCGAGCCGCCGTCGCGCTTTCCTCCTTCCCTCGCGGCGCAGCGCTTCTAGGACGGCGGGGCGAGCGACCGAAGCTTTCCTGGTCTGGAAAGTGCATCGGCGCCCTCGCGTTGAAATCCAGCGCAGAGTGCACGTCGCCGGGAGATTATTCCTCCTCCTCCTCTTCCGACCAGGGAGAAAACAACAACTAAATAATGGGGAGGGGGAAGAAGTCTCTGAACCCAGAACCTCTTTCCGCCGGTCTCAGAAGATGGGGAGAGCTCGGCCGAGGGGGAGGGGGGGAAATATCGATGGAGAAGAGGAGGGAGGTCTTTGGGTTCACTTCTTTCTTGAGAGACTCCGGAAAAGGCGCAAGTTGTTGCCCAGGCAGGCTTCTCCGGCCCCGATCCTCGCACGCCGGCCCCGCCACCGCATGTCGAGAGAAGCTGGAAGGAGAGAGATGGCGATCCCGCTGGCGCAGCAGCTTCTGGGCAGGCGGGCTTCCCAAAAGAGAAATGGTGTGTGTGCGCGCGCGCGCGCGCGCGAGGGGAGGGGTGGGGAGGTTGCGAATGAATGAATGAATGAAGTGGAGTGGAGCGCGCGATCTTACGCTAACGAGCTTGGCGTCTTGCTTTTGGTCCACGCCTTCCGCAGGTCTCAGGGGAGATCGGGCGATCGCATCGATCAGGTCCTCGCCTAAGATCTCCCGGGAAAAGAAAAAGAAAAACCAGCAACTGCCCACGAGGTCTCGCTCGGTCCTCTCGGGCGCACACGCTCTCAGACCGGCGAAAGCCTGGGAGAAGAGCAGCAGTAGCGGCAGGTCCCGGCCGGCCGGCCTGAATTATTCATGGGGGGCGTATTATATTCACTATCACTCGCGCAAATTGGAGCTGCGCTGCAATGCTATCCGAGTGGCCCACGCTCACCCAACAGGATCAACCCACCCCCTTCTTCCTCTCCTCTCTCGTGTGGTGTTGTTTTTTTACCCGCCCGAGCCTCGTCAGTGTCCAGGATCACCTTTCCTTTGTCACTGCGCCCCTTCGTGTGGTCTTCTGAGGGTGCGTGTGCTTAAAATCCTCTTAAAATGAATAAAAAATGGTGCTTTCTATCCTCAGAAACTCACGAAAACAGAAAGGGAGAGCCGGCAGCGGGTTTGAATTAGCAGCAGTTACGCATCAGCATGGA
The DNA here is from genome assembly GCF_965207765.1 of Zootoca vivipara. Lineage (NCBI taxonomy): Eukaryota > Metazoa > Chordata > Lepidosauria > Squamata > Lacertidae > Zootoca > Zootoca vivipara. The sequence continues at coordinate 14,477,762 of NC_142594.1, read as the reverse complement.
GGTCCCGCGAATGAAAGAGCGAATACATTTGGTTCCAACAGAGCCAGCGCGCTGGAGAATGGGTGGTTTCTCCCTCCTCCTGTGTTGTTCTGGCTTTTTTTATTATTTTTATTACAGTAGTAGTATTATCTCCACCACCCGGTGGATTTAGAGGAGCAACGTGGTTCTTGCCGGGCGCCGATCTGCTCGCATTCCTGGTCCGCCTCTTTCAGGATGCGTGTTATGGAAACTGATCCAGAGTTCGGAATCCTTTTAATCTCCAAAGGAGCGAACTCACTTCCGCCCGAACGCAGAGGGGGTGGCTAGAGGGAAAGGAGGAGGGGGGTCTCAAAAGCAAACAGGAAACATTAACCCTCTTACTACCGCTGCCTTTTGTGTGCTGCTGGCTCTTTCCAGGGCAAACGGGGAGGTTCTTGAAGCTTCTAGTAGCCAGACGTTGCTCCTCGACTGGAATAAAACTTGCCTTGCTTTAATTCGCTTTTCTCTTAAATAAAATAAAATAAACTGAGATAGCCGGGATGGGAGGATTAGGAACTGGCATCAAGGCGTTAGGCTAAATTAGCTCTCCCCTTCCCCGTCCAATTTAAAAAAATTTTCTCGGTTTTTCACACACCCACACTTTTATTTTATTAAAAGTTGACGCCACCCTCATTGTTTACTCAGAAGTAAATCTTGTTAGTTTTCCAGTAAACTTCGTCTCAAGTAACAGTGCACAGGCTGCAACTTAAAAGGCACTAAGGAACCAGTTTTATAGAGGTTTTTTTTTTTAATGGAAAACAACACCTTTAATGGGTAACCTCAAATGCAAATCCCTTCCATGTAAAAGCACACGTTTCTGTCCTTTCCAGTAATCTATAGATATAAGTTTCTGAGGAAACTCCTAATAGCTACAAAATAGCTAGCATTTATGAAATACATCCATAAGATCTCATATTTGGAGGGGGCGTTTAATAATTCAGTCAATTCTATGCAAGAAGGCTTCTGCAAATTATTCTGAAAATGAGGTCTGTCATCTGATTAAATAAATCTTAGTGGGTTGATTGAGGAATTTCTGCAATTATTAAATCAATGAATTTGCTTGTGAATAAAAACATTCTGAAAGAGGGAGAAGCATTTCCTGACAGATGATATATGCACACATATCACAGCCACCATCTTAGAAGAGGTATTCCCTTCTCTATGAGAGTAAATGAGGAAGTCTTCTTTCTAAAATGGTGTCTGCCAACTATGGCGTTTATAAGCACAGTACTTGTGTTAAAAATAACTTTTTCTTTAAAAATTTAAAAAGTTAGTTATTAAGGGTACGTCTTAAAATATTTTCAGTTCAATAACTGACTTAACATTGTACCAAACCAATAATATTTGAGGGTTTAGGTATGCTTTACCAAACAAAGTAGCATATATTAATATTTACTTTTAGTACAGGAAATTAGGTTGTTTGACAGCAATTGCAAAAAAAATGGAATTCTTCTTTTCATAAAATGTTGACAAGCAAAAATTACAACCACTAATTAAAAAAGACTGGGACATTAAACAAAAACACTTTCAGTATGATTCTACACATGTCTACTCATAAGTAAGCCCCACTGATTTCTCTAGGGCTTTCTCCCAAAGAAGTGGTGTTAGAATTGCAGCTAAGTGTGTATAGGATTACAGGGTTAGGTCCCAAGCCTGAAAGAATTTAAGGCTCCAATCCTGCACATAATCTAAAAGTAAGCACCAATGAACTCTTCTTATGAGTAGATATTAATCTTTGGCGATCAGTTGTAGCCGAGTAAGATTGCCTTCCATGAACACGGTCTTAACAGTGAGTCTGTAAGTGACTGTGGAGGCCAATTCTGGATCCACATGTCCTTCCACAGTGGGGACATAGGCTTCTGGACGGAAGTTGATCACGGTGAGGGATTATCAAACATGCCTTCCTCTTAGCTTGTTTCTCTTTTTCATCCTGAGTTCAAGTGTCTTCAAAGTCCACAACACCTTTAGTAAAGGCTGTTCTCCAATTGGAGGGCTCGCAGGCCAGTGTTATCAGTGCTTATACTACATTTTTGTAGATTTGCCTTGAGAGTGTCTTTAAACCTTGTTTGCTGTCCACCGGTATTTCATTTTCCATTCTTAAGTTGGGAATAGAGTAGTTGCTTTGGAAGACTATCATCAGGCATTTGAACAACATGACCAGTCCAACGAAGTTGATGTTGAAGAATCATTGTTTCAACATTTATGATCTTTACTTTTTTCCAATACACTGGCATTAGTTCACCTGCCTTCCCAAGTGATGTGTAACAATTTTCAGAGACACCGTTGATGGAATATTTTGAGGAGTTGGAGATGAAGTTTATAAGTAGTCCATGTTTCACAAGCGTACAGTACAGTGTACTGTGAAGTTTGTAGTACAATAGCTTTTGGTTTCCCTGCAAATGTCTCGGTCCTCAAACACTCTGCACTTCAGTCAGGAGAAAGCTGCGCAAATGTCTTGGTCCTCAAACACTCTGCGCTTCAGTCGGGAGAAAGTTGCGCTCGCAGAGCTCAGATGATGCTGGAATTCTTATTCCCATTTATATGAATAAGATGGTGCTGTGGTTTCAAATGCATATACTGTATATGTAACTTTCCATTAATTTTCATTATTGTAATTTTCATTATGTCTTTAAAATTGAAGTACTGGTGCCCTGTGGCACAAAATAACGTGTTTACTGTCATGTCTGACTTGGTATACAAGACAGCTCCCTAGGCTCCTATTTTCAGTACCGAAATACAAAAGAAAATAAGGGAGTCATTTTATTATTTTTCATAAAATCAATACTTTATTTAGTCACTAATTTCAGAGCTCTGAATAAATGCTTGCAAATTGCACAAAGACACCTATGCTGTAGATTCCACAGTACAGAATTATATTGAATTAGCATTAACTTTTATTTGAAATCTATACTTTGATGACATGGGCAAGTGTGTTTGAAGTGCCGTTACTGGATTGCTCATGCATATAGCATATATACCTCTCAGAGGTTCAGCCAGGAGGTTGTTGTCCTGCATGATTGTCACCTGAAGGATTGTAAATGCTGTTCAGTGCCAAGAGTTATATTAACTTGCTCCAAACTCAGCAGTTGCTCAGCTTCGCCACTTGCTTCTTCTATAGCAAATGGAGAACTTGCATGCTCATTATGATATTCAAAACACTATCATTTTCTTACCTCGGAACTTCAGGCAAGATGACGACCCTAAAACTTTGAATTTAAATTGCACTTTTATTCATTAAAGGTTTTTCTTTCCTTTTTTTTCTTTATTTCACTTTTTGATTGGGCTAAAATATGAACACTAACACCAAAGCAATATACATTTGGAATCTGGCTTTCAAATGAGAAGGGTGTCAATAACAGAAAATCTCATATCTGAAGATGCCTATAAAAAACAGAGGACGTTGTTTCGGTCTGTCAGGAAAAAATCACAACAGGCAGACAATATTTTTTTATTAAGACCAAAAATAAGCCACAAAATAGCCTGATGAAGAGCTCTGTGAACTCCAAAGCTTGCTCATTATTTTGTGACATTTTGGTTGCTTGCTTCTATGTTATCCTCATGCACTTGTCATCCTCGGCTTCATTGCTAGTTGCTTGATTAATTTGTCAGCCAAATTTTCCTCTTTCCTTTCTCAATAACCGTGTAATCCTAACACCCTGATCTTTACACACAAGGGGGTTGCGATAGGTAGAAGTTACCTACCAGGCCACTGTGTAGAGGACCCTGTAGTGCCCAACTAGGTAAAAAGCTATTGCAACTCACAAGTGTCTACTAAAAGCAAAAGCATGCACAAAATATGGTCTGAAGCTCAACATCAAAAAAACTAAGATTGTGGCCACTGGTCCCACCCCCTCCTGGCAAATAGAAGGGGAAGAAATTGAGGCAGTGAGAGATTTTACTTTCTTGGGTTCCATGATCACTGCAGGTGGTGACAGCAGTCACGAAATTAAAAGACGCCTACTTCTTGGGAGAAAAGCAATGACAAACCCAGACAGCATCTTAAAAAGCAGAGACATCACCTTGCCGACAAAGGTCCCTATAGTTAATGCTATGGTTTTCCCAGTACTGTATTGATGTATGGAAGTGAGAGCTGGACCATAAAGAAGGCTGATCGCCGAAGAATTGATGCTTTTGAATTATGGTGCTGGAGGAGACTCTTGAGAGTCCCATGGACTGCAAGAAGATCAAACCGATCCATTCTGAAGGAAATCAGCCCTGAGTGCTCACTGGAAGGATAGATCCTGAAGCTGAGGTTCCAGTACTTTGGCCACCTCATGAGAAGAGAAGACTCCTTGGAAAAGACCCTGATGTTGGGAAAGATTGAGGGCACAAGGAGAAGGGGACGACAGAGGACGAGATGGCTGGACAGTGTTCTCAAAGCTACCAACATGAGTTTGACCAAACTGCGGGAGGCAGTGGAAGACAGGAGTGCCTGGCATGCTCTGGTTCATGGCTCACAAAGAGTCGGACACAACTAAACAACAACAACAACAACAACAACAAAAATCTTACCATGTAAGGAAGATACCAAGATGGAGATAGGGGTGAGAAAGAGCTCTTTTGTGACTGACAAGTATAGCTTGTTAACCACAGGGAATGGTTTCACCAGGGGAAGGATGCTGAAGGAAATCAAATTGCCTGTTTGCTAGTTCTGTCTCCCAGAAGCAGTACTGAAATACTTTTGATGGAGTTAGTTGGAGGCTTTTTATTTTTCGGTGGTTGCTAAACCTGCATCGTTTAGTTCATTCTAATTCTTAAAATACTCATTCCCTTATTTACTCATCATTTCTTCCTGGCAGTCTGTTTACATCTGTTCCTTAAACACTACTGTTTTAATCTATCTCAAGTTGTTATTATTATTATTCGGTCATAATTTGAGTATAATATAATTTCTTAACTTCTCTGTGTGTCTTTCACACACACCCTATTGCCAGTTTGTGCTGTAGCATATTGTAGTGTGCATTGCAATTGTTATATATTTTTTACCTTTTATTCTGTCTCAAACTTTTTGTCTGTATCACTGTTTCTGAGGCATTTACATGTTGCTGGGTTGTCCAGTGAAACCAGCTCTGGATTTATCTTGTGTCCTGTTCTCTTCAGTTCTGAAGACCACACTTGGCCAAACCAGTTTTAAACTGAGCTTGTTCTTCCGCTATTCTGTGGACACCTACCACATTTTTGTGAGATTCTATCAGCTGAACAAAATTCCCAGCTTATTGCTTTAGCAGAGAGAGCACAAAGTTTCCTCCTACATGGTAAAATGGATAGCAGCACACCCATCATTTAACAAGATGAAATAAATACCACCCAAGTGCCTGTCTCAATACACTCATTTCTTAAGACTTAGTCACTTTTAATGTGTGGTTGCCCTAACTGTTAACCCATAAAAGCAGTTTTTCCTCCAGGGAATGGTAATAACCACAATCCATAGGTTTTTTTGTATGGGCAATATTCTCCATTAAATTAGGTCACTATGAGAAAGCCATAGACTTTATTTGGATATTATCATGATTGTGGTCAGACGTATAATTAGAACAGGGTTTTCCAAACTTGGGTCTCCAGCTGTTGTTGGAATACAACTCCCATCATCCCTAGCTAGGGATGGACCAGTTGTCAAGGATGATGGGAATTGTAGTCCAAAAGCAGCTGGAGACCCAAGTTTGGGGGAAACCCAAATTAGACCATGCTTTAGACATGACCTTGAATGGTTTCCATAAACCTCATGGGCCACACCTGATACTGCACATGGTGGCTTAGGCACCTCCAAGGTGTCCAATCTCAACAAAACATGGGACAACTGCTCTCAATGTGCACTTTACCCAAATTTTAAGGCAGGCATCCCCAAACTTTGGCCCTCCAGATGTTTTGGACTACAATTCCCATCATCCCCGACCACTGGTCCTCTTAGCTAGGGATCATGGGAGTTGTAGGCCAAAAAATCTGGAGGGCCGCAGTTTGGGCATGCCTGTTTTAAGGTCATTATCATGGCAGTGCAGTGGTGGCCCCTCAAAATCTTGGGCAAGGAGGATCTGTTCCCTCCTATGTCTGGTTGAATAAGTTTGCTATCACAGTCAAAGAGACCCACATCTCTTTAAGTGAGACCTTTGATTGAGCCGTAATAAAAGTACATTTAAGGGCAATACTCAAGTGCCTACTCATAATTAAGTTTGGTGGAGTTCAATCAGACTTATTAGCCTCAGTATGGGACCAGCTTTATTCAATTTACAGCATAATCCAATGCATGTACTGGAGAGCAGTTGGACTTACTAGTTTATAATCTTCCTATCCATGCTTTCCTGGGTGTAAACCAGGGGTCAGCAAACATTTTCAGTAGGGGGTCAGTCTACTGTCCCTCAGACCTTGTGGGGGGCTGGACTATATTATGGGAAGAAAAAAAAAAGAACGAATGCCTATGCCCCACAAATTTAAAATGCAGAGATGCATTTTATATAAAAGCACACATTCTACTCATGTAAAAAACACCAGGCAGGCCACACAAATAACCCAAAGATGCATTTTAAATAAAAGGACACATTCCACTCATGTAAAAACACGACAATTCCTGGACTGTCTGCATGCTGGATTTAGAAGGCAATTGGGCCGGATCCAGCCCCCGGACCTTAGTTTGCCTATCCATGGTGTAAACCAGGCATCCTCAAACTGCGGCCCTCCAGATGTTTTGGCCTACAACTCCCATGATCCCTAGCTAACAGGACCAGTGGTCAGGGAAGATGGGAATTGTAGTCCAAAACATCTGGAGGGCCGAAGTTTGGGGATGCCTGGTGTAAACCCTATTACACTGAGTGGGGTTAATTCTGCGTAGGCTTATGCAATAACTATGCCTGGAACAGCCTTCAGATATTTTTGGGGTACAACCTATTATCCCTGACCATTGGTCATGCTGGCTGTGGCAGATGTGTGTTAAGAGTTGGAAGACAACTTAGAACCATAGCATCTGCACAATTCTATGCACATTTACTTACAAGTCCCATTGATTTCAATGGGCATTACTTCCAGATAAGTATGCCTAGGATCAGCTTGAGTGATGAGTACATTGATCATATACTTTACAGCAGAATCCTATGTCTACACATAAGTAAGTCCCATTGAATTCCATGGAGCTAACTTCCAGGTAAATGAGGTTAGGCTTAATTACGGTAGCTTTGGTTGATTAATTAGTGGGACATATTTGAATAACTTGGGTGAGGTTGAAGCAAAGACCTGTATGTTTTTAAGATGTTTTGACTATGGTATTTTACGTATTTATTTACCTACACGAATGTCAAATATCACAGTACTACCAGATGGAATTTAAAAATAAAAATAGTAAAAATGGCTTTTCTTTCTAAACATGAGTGGCAGCTTTTACTTATGCTGTTGTAAGTTGTCACAGACTTCCTTCCATTTCCTCAAAAAAGGCATTGCGCTTCTGTTAATATGCAGATTTCATTTATTTAAATTTAATCAGTAAATTGATTAAAAGACAGGTGATTAATCAACTTCAGATCTTTAACTGGCGGACAGCTCTTGTTAGTACAGTTATTAATTCATGTACAGATTGCAAAGTGAACAATTAGTGCTATAAAATCAAATTGTGGTCCAACATCCAAATGATTATTTCCTCCGTGGAACAATATCTCTCAGAAAGAAATATTTTACCATTCCTTCTGTATTGTAAACCAATCCAATACCTTTGCATGCAACTGCAAATCCAACTAAGAATGTGAGAAGAGGAGAGAAGCCTTTCAGGAAACAGAATTAAATAGCAAAATGGGCATTTCAGGAAACTTTCCCAAGCCTGGGGATCTAGTGCAGGTGAAGCTGAATAGAGAAGCAGGAAGCCCAGGAAACAGATGTGTTCCTTAAGGTAATCTTAAGGTTTGTGAAGGAAATCATGTCAACCGAGAAGGCAAAATGCTTGTCTTTCCCCCTTCCCTAACGCTGTATGAGGCAATGCATAGAACTTCAGCTCAACTCCTTTGAGTAGCGTTGCCAACTAAGCAAAAATAAAGTAGCTTTAATAGAAGCTTGACTGGCAAGAATCAGGTTTTTGTTTACACAGGGAGGATAAATACTTATTGCTCACTACGTATATGTTATTTCCATGCATCACAGTCACCAAGTTCCTGTGAAGAGAGGAAAGAAGGATGCTGCCTTAGGTTGGATCTTCCTGACTGTTGAAACATCTGCATGCTGAGCATGTCTTCTACCACAGAATACTGTTAGAGACACGGCTACAGGGGCGGGTTCAAAACCTGGCTACCTTTATTTTATTTTTGCAACTGGAACCTACCTTAATGGATGCCCGCAGCTCAATCATCCAGATGTCTCCTTGCAAGTAAGTCCCACTGAGTTAGAATCATAGAGTTGGAAGAGACCACAAGGGCCATCCAGTCCAACCCCCTGCCAAGCAGGAAACACCATCAAAGCATTCCTGACATATGCCTGTCAAGCCTCTGCTTAAAGACCTCCAAAGAAGGAGACTCCACCACACTCCTTGGTAGCAAATTCCACTGCCAAACAGCTCTTGCTGTCAGGAAGTTCTTCCTAATGTTTAGGTGGAATCTTCTTTCTTGTAGTTTGAATCCATTGCTCCGTGTCCGCTTCTCTGGAGCAGCAGAAAACAATCTTTCTCCCTCCTCCATATGACATCCTTTCATATATTTGAACATGCCTATCATATCACCCCTTAACCTTCTCTTCTCCAGGCTAAACATACCCAGCTCCCTAAGCCGTTCCTCATAAGGCATCGTTTCCAGGCCTTTGACCATTTTGGTTGCCCTCTTCTGGACACGTTCCAGCTTGTCAGTATCCTTCTTGAACTGTGGTGCCCAGAACTGGACACAGTACTCCAGGTGAGGTCTGACCAGAGCAGAATACAGTGGTACTATTACTTCCCTAGATCTAGATGCTATACTCCTATTGATGCAGCCCAGTTCTTTATCGTTTTCTCCCAGGTAAGGTGATAAGGAGGATTTAAGCTTCAGTACTAAACAGGGATTTGAGCCCGGATTTCAACATCCGCATCTAACATCTAACACTGCAGCAGCTTCTGAACCACAAAGACTGTAAGCTGCATTCAGTTCTGGGACACCGTGAACCATTTTTATTGGTGCCTTTTGGAGCCATAGTATGTTTTCCAGAAGTTGCTGGCGACCCATGCATTAAAATAGATCTAAAGCTGCAGGGCCTAACAAGATTAAATTGGGTGGCAATATATCAGTAGGACAGTGATGGGCAACCTTTTGAGCTTGGTGTGTCACAATTCGCCAAAAAACCGAGCATAACTCGGGTGGTGTGTCACTTCGAGAAAAAAAACATAATTTAACGGTATTTATAGTTTAAAACAAAAATGTATAATTGTAATATATAACTGTATTTAATAAACCAAAACCTAATTATTTAACCTAACCAAACCAAAAACCCCTTATTTATCACAAAGTGCCCAGAGTTGTTGAGCTTTTTGGGGGGAGCTGCTGACCAAAGTTTTGGAGCTTTTTTGGGGGGTGCAAAAGTTGCTTTGCTTTTGGGGGGGATGCCCCAAAGCTGCTGTGCTTTTGGGGGGGGGTAAGAGAACAGAAATAAATGACGAATAATACCTTCACTAGAACTAACATGTAGCACCGACATAGTCTGCCAAAGCGCCAAAAAAACCAGCACAGAACGGGTTAAAAAATGAATGCTGTTACACCCAATCATAGTCTGCCAAAGCGCCAGGAAAAACAGCACAGAAAGGGTTAAAAAACCAATCTCTGGCTACCAGCAACAACAAAAAGGATCCGGGTTTTAACAGCGGAGACAAGCTTTAGTGGAGACAAGCTGTAGGAGGAGCAGGAGAACAAAGGGGGGGGAACAACAACAACAGCGCAAATGGGCCGATGGGGTGCGTGCCAGCAGTGAGGGCTCTGCGTGTCACGTCTGACACGCGTGTCATAGGTTCGCCATCACTGCAGTAGGAGATACCCCTTCTTTTACTTGCATAGGCAGCAGTACACCCATAGACCAGTTGCCCATCAGCCATGTCCCAGGGGCCCTTGGTGCAGCTTATTTTAGGTGTCTGGGAAAACTTCAGGATTGCAGAATCTATATTGTCTTTTACTAGAACCTACAGATCCAGCAACAAGAGCCAGGTGCAAAAAAACAAAAACAAAACACAAACACAACCCACCCAATAGATTGAAAATTAAAGAATCACCAACCCAGGGATTGGTTTTGAGCCCCAGAACTGAACAGAGCTCACGGTTCTTCCGCACAAAAATCCACCCCAAGCTTTCTCCATTTCAGCAATATCATTTAAGGTGCAGTGGGGGAGTCGTTGCTACTATTGTTAAACAGTTGAAATAATTGCTGATCTATTGCAAACCACACAGTGATATACAAGTAGACCCAGAGCTATTTTTCAGGCCAATCTGATTCTTATCAGTTTGTTTTGGATACTTTAAATGCTAGCGCTTGAACCTGGGACTTTTCCTATTACCTCCCCTCTCCACTTTTCTGGTAATGATAGCTAAGTTTGCAGCTGGACCTTGCAAAGCTTAATTAACTTGCAAAGGAAGAACAAGGTACAGTATATTGAAGGAAGCTCAGCTGTCCTTGCAAACCAAATTTCCAGTAAGAAACTTGACTGCAGGAGTGAGAGCTTTGTGGCACTTAGTAGCAAATATTTTCCATGCAGGCACCTTCTGGAGCCACCCTGTCTGATGAAACAGACAGCAAGAAGAGGAGGAGATACATTTACTGTACAAAAATTTCCTGTTCAGGAAGGGCCAATTAACACACTTGCTGTTTAGATATCTACACCCACCTACCCCTACTAGTCTTATAAATATACAGTACTGTATCTAATATGGGGGTGCCCAATGCTTTTGGGCCTGGGGGCACATTTGAAAATATGCGATGAGCACCACAAAATACCCATTTAACAGAATGAAAGATGGCAATGCTCATAAATACCCATGGCTCAAAAAACAGTCAAAAACACACCCCTTAATTCATAGCACTGATTAAAGAAAGTTGGTGACATTTGCAAAGCAACTCCCCCCCCCTCAATTTGTTCTGTTTTTTTAAATGGTAACAGCAAATGGTAAATGTCAAGATGGGTATCTGAGGGCACTGTGGTGTCTGAGTCTTAAGAACTGACCCATAAGAAGCAATCACCATAGAAGGATCACATTGGTCCTGAGTGTCTGTTGCTGTGGTTTTGCACTACATATTATAAGACACGTCTTATATTTATTTTTTTCCTCAAAAAACACACTATGGCTTATTTTCAAGGGATGTCTTATTTTTTTCCTCCTCCTCCTCCTGCCGCGGCCGGCATTGCTGCTGTGCCTATCACTATGTCTTATTTTCGGGGTATGGCTTATATTCCTTGAATGCTTAAAAATCCTGCTATGGCTTATTTTATGGGTATGTCTTAAAATATGATAAACAGGTTACAGGGTTCAATCTACATTACGTGGTTTATGGCTTTGAATTCAGATAATGGTTTTTGAAGCATGTTGTTTTTAATGACAGAGACTTGTAGAATATTACTGGGAAGTTTAGGGAAGCTTGTAATGTTGGATGTTTTATTGTGCTTTTAATATTCTGTTGGGAGCCACCCAGAGCGGCTGGAGAAACCCATCCTGATGGGCGGGGTATTAATATCATTATTAATAATAATATTACTGGCTCTGTATGTAAAGTAACCCTGCTTGCTTTGTTATTGTTGCTATGAATTTATCAGATCTTTATATTTGGAAAGGGCAGCCTGAAAGCCTAATTGGAATGAATGAATGAATGAATGAATGAATGGTGGTATGCAAAATCCATCGTATGTGCAACTATTGGGCTATCTGGAGCACCTGCTCATCATGATTGACAGCCAATGTTAGTTATATTCAGAGTAGGGTCTACTGCGAGTTGGATATAACCCTGTGAATGTACAAACGTACCTCAGAAGACAAACAGAATCCGTTCTGGAAGTTCACTCGACTTCTGAAAAGGTCGGAAACCAAGGCGCGGCTTCCGATTGGTTCCCGATTGCACAGACGCACAAAACAATAACGGAAGCCGCGCCAGATGTTCGGCTTCCAAAAAAAGTTTGCAAACCGGAACACTAAAAAACAACTGGTTTTCGATCGTTCAAGAGCTGGAACGTTTGACTCCCAAGGTGTTCAGGAGCCAAGGTACTGTACAACTGTATCAGTTCTTCGTAGGCTAGTAGAGCACCATACAGTTCAACACTACAGTAGGTATTGATGAAGAACCTCTGCATTTTTAGCTTCCTAATCTTGCCGTCTCCTGGTGGAGGAGTTAAATATCAGGATGAGTAAATATAATTAAAGATGGAGATTGTTTCCCACAGGCCCAGTCCTCCCCTGTAAAATTTAACGCATACGCTGGGGAAAGGGGGCATAATCTCTCCAGTTTCATTGTGTTACTCATTTTCTGTGGGGAAGGGGTAGAAAATAAATGTGGTAGACAGTAATGCAGGCTGAAATAAATACATACATATGAGAATTGGGAAAGAGGGCACTAACTTTTGCAGCTTAACGTGTTTCCCTCCCAAACTAGTTTCAATCCAAATTAAGGAAAAGAACAAACTAGCTGCATTTTAAACTGGCAATGTGTGTACACAGTGAGATGCTGCACTGGCTAATTCCTGTAACAATCAACCTGCTGCAAAGGTGCAGCTACAGATAATGCTTGAAAAACTGGCACATTTAACAGACAGTTAAGGCCCACTCACATATACTTCCTATAATGCTGTTGTTGTTTTTTAATCTGAAGCCTGTCTTTGGCAACTAATGGAATTTTGCAACTCATTTCTACAAGGCCAAGATTTTTCTTCTGTACAGAATGAGGGCTGGTCTTCTGGCTTGCTATCACTCTCCTCTTATTTTAAATTGCTTCCCTTTGTGCTATTTGTGGATTCTCACCTCCCCCCCCCCGCCCCGCCCCGCCCCCACCCCACCCCACCCCAGGGATGACTGTTAGTCCTTAGTCAGCAGGTTATCTTATTTGATGCCATTAGTTTTTTCTGGGCTTTTGAGAATCCTTAGTAAAGGAGAATGTGCATTATTCGTTTGTTTGTCTGTTTGTTTGTTTGTTTCTCTCTCCCTTTTGGCCAGAAAGCCAAATAGAGGAATAATTTTTCTTTAAATCTCCCCCCTCCCAAAACCCATTTACAGTGGAATTAAGGGTGGTGAGATTAAGAAGTGGAAAGGGTTCCCACCCCTTAAATAGTGTTCATGAAAGGGAATTTCAGCAGGCATAGTTTGCATAACAATGCACTTACTTGGTTACCTGAGAGTAGACCCCACTGACTTCAAAGAGACTTACTTATGAGTAAGCATGCCTAGGTTTGAATTGTTGATGTATCAACTCCCACTCTTTCTCGTGTGCAAATTGATGTGTTTTATTTGGAAGTAAAATTCACTTGGTTCAACTGGAGTTACCGTACTCCTAAGTAAAGGACCCCTGATGTAAAAGCCACTTCTGGAAATATAGCAGAACACCGGGTAAGTTCAGTGCTCATTTCTGTGTTATTTGCACTCTCCTCCTCTGGAAGTCTGTGTAAGGTAAAGGCCACCTGGACAGTTAAGTCCAGTTGAAGGTGACTATGGGATTGCGGCGCTTATCTCGCTTTCAGGCGGAGGGAGCCAGCATTTGTCCGCAGACAGCTTTCTGGGTCATGTGCCCAGCATGACTAAACTGCTTCTGGCACAATGGAACACTGTGACAAAGTGCACAGAAACACTGTTTACCTTCCCGCTGCAGCGGTACCTATTTATCTACTTGCACTGGCATGGTTTCGAACTGCTAGGTTGGCAGGAGCTGGGACAGAGCAACGGGAGCTCACCCCATCGCAGGGATTCAAAACACCTACCTTCTGATCGTCAAGCCCAAGAGGCTCAGTGGTTTAGACCACAGCGCCACCTTGACCACCTAGCCCAGTATTATCTCATTGATAGTAGATATAAAGGTAGAGGATTTTCCTGCTACTTGAGAGAATTTAAACTAGGGTTGAGGAACCTGCAGCTCCTGGGGTGCATGTGTCCCTCAAATTGAATTCAATGAAGAGATGCAAGGAAGAATAAAGAGGATGGCAGAGAGAGAGAGAGAGAGAGAGAGAGAGAGAGAGAGAGAGAGAGAGAGAGAGAGATGGTATGGGTCCTTTCCACTTTTGGGTCTGGCCTCTTCCACTCTTGCTCCAGCCCTCCCCACCAACCCTGACAAATTATGCCTGAAGGAACATTAGTTTGGGCAGAAATAAAGGCTCCTCACCCCTACTTTGAGATTGAATCTGATATTTCATCTAAGCAAGTCTTGGGCTACAGCACCTATTTCAAAGTTTGTTTTCTTAAGTTGTTTCTCCAGAGTGAAACATCAGTTGCCTCCCAGTCTTGGAGGATAACATCGGTCTTGTCCAGACTCGCTATTTTAATGGAAGGTCATTGCGGTTAGTTACATAAAAGACTATTATCTTCCAGTTTAGCCATATGTAAACACTTGGCTCTCAGAAATATGCAAGACAAATCCATCTCACTTCTGTACATGTGTGATGATGGGAATTGTAGTCAAGGATCAACTGGAGGGCACTATATTGACTACCCCAACATAGATTAGTGCCACAAAAGGCAGTTCCATTTGATTAATTTTCATGAGTTTCTGTTTCCAGTTTGTATATTTTTGGCATTCTGGAAAAACTGAATTCAGCTCTCCTTCCTTCTGAGTTGACGAGGTCCTATCTTAGTGTGGACTTTAGTTTACCTGCTTTTTCTGTTTTTTCAAAATGGATCCTTCCAAACTTTTGCTGTAAATAGAATGATCTTTTGATCCTTATAAATGTCTCATTTGGGATCCCTGGGCAAGAGATAGACTTTTTTATGATCAAAGGAGGAGTGGATTCCCTTACCATTCAGTGTTCTTTTTTGAAAGACCAAGCAAACAGATAAAAACAGCAAATATTAATAGTGGGGTATTGGAAGGCACGCGGGTGGCACTGTGGTGTAAACCACTGAGCCTTGGGCTTGCCGATTGAAAGGTCGGCAGTTCGAATCCCTGCGACAGGGTGAACTACTGTTGTTCGGTCCCAGCTCCTGCCAATCTAGCAGTTCAAAGGCACGTCAAAGTACAAGTAGATAAATAGGTACCGCTCCAGTGGGAAGGTAAACGGCATTTATATGTGCTGCTCTGGTTCCGCCATAAACGGCTAAGTCATGCTGGCCACATGACCCAGAAAAACTGTCTGCAGACAAACGCCGGCTCCCTCGGCTATTAAAGCGAGACAAGCGCCACAACCCCAGAGTTGTTCACGACTCGACTTAACTGTCAGGGGTCCTTTACCTTTACCTTTAAATTGGAAGGCGTATCTTCAAGTCAGCATTGACCGGGTGTCTCAATCAAATGCGGCATGGTAAAAGTGCAGCCCACTGCAACCAGCACCCAAATTAGTGCTGGCTATTTAAATACGGTAAATGAGGGCTATAATCCTATACCAAGTTGAAGTTGGCCGTCAAATAAATGGGGGCTGCAATTACTCACCTGAAAGTCAGCCCCATTTAACTCAGTAGGGCTTACTTCTGAGTAGACATATATAGGATTGCATTGTAAAATTATTGCATTTTGCATATGGGCAATTGGTATTGCGGTACTTGAAGGAGATTTACTTGGATGCTCCATTTAAATCCATTTAACATGTTTAGGGTTGCGGGCAGGGCCGTCTCGAGCAGGTTGGGCGCCCTGGCGCTGAGGCACAGAGATCGCTCCGGCGCCCGCACCCTCGCAGCGCACACCATGGCTTCTGCATGGCTTCGTCGCGCAGCACCCCCACACACACCGCCCCGGCGCCCGGCGCCACCGGGACTACACCTAGAGCCGGGCCTGGTTGCGAGGGTTTTACCGATAATCTGCTATTGGTATGCAAGCACTTGTTGCCCATTGTAGAGCTTTCAGAATAGGGCCGAATGCAACTGACAACCTGGTGCTGATTGCAACTATGTAGCAGCCCAAGACAGAGGATGGGATGTGCATATCCAGGGCCGGATTTAAGTTTGATGAGGCCCTAAGCTACTGAAGATAATGGGCCCCTTTATATGTCCAGCTGTCATTTGTCAACAACAAATTGTCGCTGTTTTTTGTGTTGATTATATGCTATATGGTCATTTATGGACTAATAGGTATCTAAAGCCATTTGCACATGTTGCCATGCAACCAGTCCGTGCAGAATGTAGGCCCCCTATATACAGAAATGAGGAAACCAGTGATATTTTAGGGAGCAGGCTAGCAGGCAGGGCCCATGACTTACATCATAGAAGCCTACACAACAAAAAACACTGTTTCTGTATGTAGGTTTTATTTGTTTGTTTGTTTATCTTATACGGTATTTCGGAAATGTACATCCAGGTTTTTTTGTTCCTTTAAATTTTGGGGGGGCAAGAGAGTGGGGCCCTAAGCTATAGCTTGTTTAACTTATATGTAAAACCGGCACTGTGCATATCCCCTGCATAGCAAGATTAAGTGGAAAGGCAAGTCCTCAAAACAATCTGCAGTGCAAATGGAGAGCATATCAGATGTTATTAACTTTGACAGAATGGCTTTTTATGCTGTCCATAGAGAAGGCAATGGCTTGCATCCAAAAGTGCAGTCTCATTGTAATAAATGGTAATTGAATTACCAGTAGGTAGAGCATGAGACTCTTAAATCTTAGGGTCATGAGTTCAAGCCCCATGTTGGGCAAAAGATTTCTGCATCACAGGGGTTAGAGTGGATGACCCTCGTGGTCCCTTCCAACTCTACAGTTCTGTGATTCCACAATTACAGCCATACCTTGGAAGTCAAACGGAATTCGTTCCGCAAGTCCGTTCGCAGGGCCAGTTCTAGGTAGAGTCCCAGTGGCGTGGGGCGCCAGGCCGGTAGGCAGGGCGCTGCACGGCAAAGCCACGTGGATGCCATGCTGCGCCCTGTGAGGGCGGGGGCACCGGAGCGATCTCCGCCGCTCAACGCCAGGGCGCGCGACCTGCTCGAGACTGCCCTGTCCGTTTGACTACCAAAACGTACAGAAACCAAGGTTGCAGATGCCGCGCCGGATGTTCAGGTTCCAAAGAATGTTCGCAAACCAGAACACTCACTTCCGGGTTTGCGGCGTTCGGGAGCCAAAACGTTCAACTCTCAAGGCACTTGGGATCCAAGGTACGACTGTACTAACTTGTCCTATTATAAAGCACACAACTTCTTCCAAATAATCCTGGGAACTGTAGTTTGTTCAGAATTGTAATTCTGTGAAGGGTAAACTACAGCTCCCATGATTCTTTAGGAGAAGTCATGTGCTTTAAATGCACGGTGTAGATCTGACATTAGTCTGGATTCAACCCTATAAACTCTACCTTTTGCATTATTCTAGTTTTGTAGTTTGTTTCTCATGACAATAAATCCACCCAGTTAACAGCGGTGTGTTGTTTGCACGGTAGTGCAGTTTAAATTGCCAACGATCTTATGTTTTGAGCATATGCTAGAACTGTTTTGTTCACTGAAATATTTTCAGATTAGTGATATTGGTCATATATTTTAGTGATCAATGTGTAGCTGTAGAAATGTATTTTATTCTATTTTTATATTGTTTTACTTTGTATTCCATGCCTTTTATTATTTATTCACTTTAAAATATTAAGTGGTGTATCAATAGTTTAAATAAAATATTAATAAATATATGGAACTTTGAACTCCCCTTACTAAAATAAGTTTCCTCTCTCAATCCTAGCACCCAGTCCTATTAAAATACATCTAATAGGTTTAGTTATTGGGTAATCATAAGCTAATGCAAACATTTAGTCACTACTGTACAACCAGACAGCAAACAATCACAAAACCTTCACCACTTAAAACATCTGTATGTAATACAACAGCTGGAAATTGCAACAGTATACTGTAATAGAACTACTCAGAATTAACATCATTTCCATTTCTACTGTTTAAGAATTCTGTGTAAAGCAGAAGCTTGTACTTTCAGCTTTCCTGCTAATCTTCTGACAGTGGCAAAAGCAGAGATTGCACTGTGCTTGAAAAGGAACTCTTATCTCATTATCCTCCCCACACCAAAAAAAATGTGGGACATTGTTTTTATCTAGAAAATTCAGGCATCACTTCAGAGTTTCTGTAGACAGAGCTTAAGCCTCAGAGCTTCTAATTGTTTGAATCCTCCAGAGTGGTACAACAGAGATAAAGATATGAAAATCACACTCAACAAAATCTTCAGCTTTTACTACCATAAGTTGGTCCATTTAAAACTTTTCACTTTGTACTAGAAAACACAGAGGTAGGCTTTCATGGAATGAGATATATTTAGAGGATGGAACATTGTTCTCTAGCTAAGTGGGTTGAGAGGAATATTGTCAGATAATACTTGTAAGCAATTGGGCAGTTTTTAAACCTTTTCCCAACATTAGATTGACTACCAACTGTGATTAGAATGGCCACTTAATGCATCCTCAAAAAAGAAGAAGAAGAAGAAAAGGAAGAAGAAGGACTGCATGGGGGGGAGGGGAGAAAGAGCCCAAGAGAGGATGAAATGGGCCACAGATTTGCATACCATTTGTTTCTGCTAATTTATATGTGTAGATGCAGATTTAGAAACAATTACAGTAATTTAAATAGCAATAAACTGCATCTCAAGACAATGGGGAAGACTGTGATCTGGTGACCAGCTATGTGCCTGCCGACCCTCATTTATTTTTTTACATTTATAAATTTATTTCCTCCAAGGAGCTCAAGGTGGCGTAAACGGCATGCTTCTCCCCCCCCCTAATTTAAACCCCACAACAACCCTGTGAGGTAGGTTAGGCTAAGAGGCAGGGACTACCCAGTGAGCTTCATGGTTGATTGGGGATTTGTAATCCTGGGCTCCCATGTCCTGGTCCAACTCTCTAACCACTACACCACACTGGCTTACTAGTTCTTCAAATCAGACTTGGCCTGGACTGCTCCGCGGAAACAGGGCTCCTTCAGGAAGAGGTTTTCCTCTGCAAAGTGGGACATGCACATGGCCACCATAATTTGAACAGGATGGTTCTCTTGTCAACATTTACTATGATTTCTTTTCTGGTTCTGTGGTTATCTGGGTGCATGTTGTCGACTTGAGGCAAATTTAGAAGGACATTTCACTTTATTCTGTAAAACTTTATTTTGCCTAACAGTGCAATGATTCCATGGACTAGGAAGTCCCAATTAAGGCTGTTTACACAATCCTAATTACTCTGCATCCACTGTGCTCCCATCACTGGTTTGGGAAGCAATATACACACAATGTCAGTCACAGTCCATATCTACCGGTAACCTGCATCTCACTTGGTTTCTTAAGAAATACAGTGGTACCTTGGTTCTCAAACTTAATCCGTTCTGGGAGTCTGTTCGACTACCGAAACAGTTCAAAAACCAAAGCAAAGCTTCCGATTGGCTGCAGGAGCTTCCTGCACTCAATCAGAAGCCGCAGAAGCCGTGTCGGACATTTGGCTTCCGAAAAACTTTCACAAACCCGAACACTCACTTCTGGGTTTGCAGCGTTCGGGAGCTGATTTCTTCGGGAGCCAATCCATTTGAGTACCAAGGTACCACTGTACTGCATTTTAATGCATCTCCCCACCCCAAACCAGCTTCAATCCCAATTGAGGAAAAGAACCATCTAGCTGCATTTTAAGCAGGTAAAGGGTACAGAGCTTAATTTAGGCAATCTTGCATTTGCAAATCTGCACCTAACAAGAGCTGACTCTTAAAAATTCAGAAGGTAAGGGTACCCCTGACCATTAGGTCCAGTTGTGGACGACTCTGGGGTTGCGCACTCATCTCGCTCTATAGGCCGAGGGAGCCGGCGTTTGACTGCAGACAGCTTCCGGGTCATGTGGCCAGCATGACTAAGCCGCTTCTGGCGAACCAGAGCAGCGCACGGAAATGCCGTTTACCTTCCCGCCGGAGCGGTACCTATTTATCTACTTGCACTTTGATGTGCTTTTGAATTGCTAGGTTGGCAGGAGTAACAATTCATAGATGTGATAAATTGTCTGGTTCCTGAACTCAGGAGTCTGAGCAACTACCCTCCTCCCTATTTTGTTTTACAGTATTTTAAAGTAAGGTCAAACTGGAAAGGTTCATTTGAGGGTATTTTAAAGACTCACAAGTCAAAGGAAAGGGCTTGCTTTATACAATCTAAGGATTACCTACATCAAATTAAGGCTCATATAGAAAATATATGAATAGCTGAAGCCAGTTTGGATTGAGCTTCATTGGCAACAGCTGACCACAACTAATTTGAACCCTTTCCTTCCCCTTATTTCCTCTGCTAAGCAAGCATTTGGATGGTGGAACCCTCCGAGCTGCATTCACAGCTCCCCATTTAATCCTACAAGGAGGCTGACATGCAAATAGATATCTTGGGAGATACCAGTCCTTGAAATTTGCATGTGCTAGTGGGAACCCCAGGGCTTAATTTGAGCTCAGCAGGACCCCAGGAATCTCTTTTCCCCATTATTATTTTATTTATCCATTTAACATATTTCTCAAATCACCCAGCCCTCATGGAGAGGATTCCAAGGTGGTGTGCAAAGGTGTGAATGAAGATTTGTACACAACGTACAAATACTTTATTTATTTATTTTTAAAGTATATGCAGCAAAAATAAGAGGGAGAATAAAGAATGGAGGAAGGCAAAATACCAACAAGATTGTCATCTAAAATGCCTGGGCAAAGAGGAACAACCTGGCCATAGACCAAAAAGTTCGCAATGTTGTAATGTTGATGCAGGACATGGATTTTTGAAAGGGGGGGAGTATTGCCTTCCCGCCAGAGTGGTACCTATTTATCTACTTGCACTTTGCTGTGCTTTTGAACTGCTAGGTGGGCAGGAGCAGGGACCAAGCAATGGGAGCTCATCCCGTCACGGGGATTTGAACCGCCAACCTTCTGATCAGCAAGCCCTAGGCTTTGTGGTTTAGTCCACAGCGCCACCCGTGTCCCTGAACCTCGTAAGTTCCCTTTAAAAAGAACTGTGTTACGGTGCACCTGTGATCCTGATGAGGCTGAGTGCATTACTGTGACCCCTACATAATCAATTTTTTGTTTATTGGAAACGATTTTTTTATAAGTGTAGAGTTAAAACAATACCAAATACATATCCATATTTAGAATATTTCTCTGAAACTCCAGACTAAACAGTTTCAGGTTAAGAACGGACCTCCGGAATGAATTAAGTTCGTAACTAGAGGTTCCACTGTACTTAGGTACGGTACTTAGTGCTGCATGGATGCAAAGATGTATCAGCACCCACTGGGGTCCTTAGCACAGCCTTCTCTTTCAGCGTTGTTTCTGTAGAACAACACTGGCCTCCTGTGGCTGGATTTTTAATCACACAAGTGTTTCATCCATGACACAAGTTGTAGAAAGAATTTCAGTTTGTAAAGAATGGGGCAGGATGGAAGCAAAGGGAAAATGAAATAACAAAAAATAGAGCTAGCCCCGCATGTTATGCCCTACAATGAGGCAGGGTGTGCGGCCTTCTTCAAACCTTGCAGATTTTGGGGTAACAATGTGTGGAGCACGATACTCTTAATCTCAGGGTTGTGGGTTCGAGCTCCACGTTCAGCGACATTTGGAGAACCATAGCTTCCCCATCCGTGCTAAAGGTCAACAAGCTTAATAGGTAAAATAACAGAGCAAAAGAAAGTGTGGTATTGAGTATTTCCACCTTCTACAGCTGCACTGCTCAAGCTGTAGCCTCCTCTCTAGAGTTTGGAGTATTGGGCTAATGCCATTTTTTGTTATATGAAAACAGTATGGGATCCAGAGAACCACAAGTCACATTCAATTCATGCTTCCTTTAAGCTGATTTGGGCCATGCAGAAATGTTGGGTGGAATCAACGTTAGTCATAGTCTGACTACACCCATTGAAATCATCTGATTATCAGCCAGCTGGATTAATGCCCCTTATTTAGAAGCAATTTTTTACCCAGGAAGGGTACATTAAGAAAAAGATAACCACGGACTCCTCTAGCAATAAATGTACAGTATTTCCACTACAGTACAAGTACTGGGGAAATGAACTTATGCTCTCCTTGTAGTAGCCTGGAGGGACAAAATGTAGCCAAGTTCTGCAATTTAAAAGTTAATGGATAATCTTGTAAAATAATCTAGTAAACTTTATTATGCATGTCTGAATTCTATTAATAGAGTTAGAGGGTGTGTGGGGGGGGAATCATACTTACTTTGGCAAGGTAGTCAGGCGCAGTAGGGGGTTTTAGAATGAAAGAATTAGATTTTGCAATGCTTTTCTTTTTCAGGGACAGAACGGAAAATAAGCAAGCATATGCAGTATATATATAAATATAAATAAACAAGAGGGAGGAAACGCTCACTTTGGATGTAGTTCAGCAATGTTATTTTTGGGGGTGGGGGTGGGGTGGGGTGGGAACATGAGGCAGGGGTGCCAACTTGAGTAAAATATTATGGGGGGCCAGATAAGCCCTGCTCCTCATAATTGATCACATGACGCAGCGCACATGCACCATTTGAATGGAATGCCCAGCAATTTTATGGGGGCCCGGTCCCCTCAGAAAATTTATTGTGGGGGCTAAAGCCTCTGCAGCTGCTAGGAGTTGGCTCCTATGACATGAGGCCCCCATGAGGCTTTAATTTCAAGATCTATTCCAATTTACTGTAAACAGAGCAAATATATAAGAGAAGAACATTTAAATGGAGCAATGATTTCTTCCCATACTTATTCCCAATAATATGAAGTGACCTACCAGTCCTTCCTGCCACAATGAACAGCGTTCCTTCCCCTATAATCCTACGCATGCCATTCAGTGAGAACTTAACTGAGTTCCGTGGTAGTTTCCCAGATCAGGGCAGCAGCCTTCTGTGGAGACAGGATTAGAATTATGTTGTTAATTACTAACATAATTAACTTTTATAGTAATTTTAGGGAGAAATCCTATGAACAAGAAACTGGCATAAAGCAAGCCAGTGTAAATTAAGTCAACGTAAAGCACACCAGATCCAAACCCCTCGCCAACCGAAGCCTGGCAGAGGGAAAACAAGCCTTTAAAATAGTGTTTGAGTCACACACCACTCTGTTTTTGCCAGCTTAATTTATGCAAAGTGTGCCAGATGCATGACCAAGCTGAAGGGACTTAGGTGTCATGAGTCCTGTGGAGACATCTTGGAGGAGCTGGTCAGATCAAGCAAGGGGTGGGAGGAACTTGGAAAGCTTGACTGTGAAGATCCTGGACAATGCGATGCACCCCATGTTTCCTCTCTCTATCCTGCCCCAAACATGTCCTCAGAACGTCCCATTTTCAGGGCTTACACCATTTTATGATCTGGCCTTGGCTTAGCCAGGATGGGGTATCCCAGTATCTCCAGCTGAGCTGATGCCTGTAGCAGGTGTGTTCTATCACCACCCATACTGGTAGAACTACTAAGAATTCAGCGAATCAGCCACACACTGACTTGGCAGTGGATCCCACTGAAATAAAGGGGAAATATGACAGCGCTGGTCCCTAAAAACTTTTTTTTTAGGATTGCAAGGCATAGCTGCCAAGTTTTCCCTTTTCTCGCGAGGAAGCCTATTCAGCATAAGGGAAAATCCCTTTAAAAAAGGGATAACTTGGCAGCTATGTTGCAAGGCTGTTTCAGAAAGGGAACCAACCAGGCTTCTAATGTGACGAAGCCTTTCTTAAATGCAGAGTCATTGGTTTATTTTTTGGTGACAGAATGGCAAACACAACTGCTGTCTATACTGATAAAGGCCTGACTCAATATTTAATCTCGTCGTGTCAAGGGCACAATGGCATGGTGCACACAATATCAATAGAGGCAGAAGCGTACTTTATCTCTAAACGTTCAAATGGTCAGACTCCAAAACTTGTCGTGGATGCTGCCTGCTGCATTCCCCGCCCCTTAGTCCCGCTGTCTGTTGGACACACAGGACGCAGACCTCTTTTTCAGGTGTTCAATGTACTCAGGATGAAAGACCTGCCTCATGGTGCGGGGTGGGGGCAGGAAGAGAGGAGGTGAGGGGGGAGCCTGCTGGTCCAAGGCTCACCCAAGCCTGTTCTGTTTAAACTGGTTTACTGGCTGTGGCAGAAGGTGGCGGCAGGCCAGCTCAAGGCTCAGGCATGTAAGATCCAAACCAGGCATATTATTATTATTATTATTATTATTATTATTATTATTATTATTATTTTATTTATACCCCGCCCATCTGGCTGGGTTTCCCCAGCCACTCTGGGCGGCTTCCAACAGGAAAATAAAACACAGTAATCTTTTAAACATTAAAAGCCTCCCTAAACAGGGCTGCCTTCAGATGTCTTCTAAAAGTCTGGTAGTTGTTTTCCTCTTTGACATCTGTTGGGAGGGCGTTCCACAGGGCAGGCGCCACCACCGAGAAGGCCCTCTGCCTCATTCCCTGCAACTTGGCTTCTCGCATGGAGGGAACCGCCAGAAGGCCCTCGGTGCTGGACCTCAGTGTCTGGGCAGAATGATGGAGGTGGAGACGCGCCTTCAGGTATACTGGACCGAGGCCATTTAGGGCTTTAAAGGTCAGCACCAACACTTTGAATTGTGCCCGGAAACGTACTGGGAGCCAATGTAGATATTTCAAGACCGGTGTTATGTGGTCTCGGCGGCTGCTTCCAGTCACCAGTCTAGCTGCCGCATTCTGGATTAGTTGTAGTTTCCGAGTCACCTTCAAAGGTAGCCCCACGTAGAGCGCATTGCAGTAGGGGACTACAGTTCCCATCATCCCTGACCATTGGTCCTGTTAGGAAGGGATGATGGGAATTGTAGTCCCAAACATCTGGAGGGCCAGAGTTTTCCTATGCCTTGTCCAAAGCATCCCACTTATTGTCCAAGAGTGAGCTGGCCAAAGGCCTAAATTACACTGTTCAAAGTTGGAGTTAACTATTTATTAGCAAAAACACAATCTTCACAGACTTGGCAGAGTGTCAGGCCTAATAAGTACAGCAGCTCATTAGGTCTTATGAATCAGTTGCTGAGACTGAAAGTCCCCGCTTCCCCACAACTGTCTTAAGTCCCTTGCTCTCCATGGTTTTTCCCAAGCCCATATCAGCCCTTTTCTGGCTCTGTGAGACAGGGGGAGCTTGAGCAGCCGGAGGCTCTGAGCTGTCTTCCATTGAGGGTTTCCTAGCTGGTTCCTCCCACCATTCCTTCTGTGTCCAACCAGCCCATAACATTTACCAATGTGGAAGACTCTTAGGATCTTGCTTCATAAGTTGCCAAACCAAGCTGAACTCGTACAATTGGCTTTGAATGGCTCAACTCATGTGCTGGTACAAAAGGAGGACGGGGAGGATGAAAGATGTGTTTCCTTCAGTCACCAGTCACGTTTTTTCTGCCCAACCCACATGGCACCTCCTTTCTTAACTGTGGGAGAATAGCAGCCAAACCTAACAAACGCATATTCTAGCTAGTTAGCATGAAAAGTGGTTAATGCCACAGAGCTTTATTGCTGATAGGCAGATACTCAGACCACAGAAATACAATTGGTAGAGAGGGTTCTGTGTGATGTCATTTCCCCTCTTCTCCTGGAGAGGAAGTAACATATAGTACTTCCTGTTCCTCTCTCTCTTCCTTTGACCTTTGTTGGAGGCATAAATCCCTCTGCTTGCTCCAGCTTTAGGCACATGCCTTAAGCTGGTTATAATGTAAATATAAGTATTTTGCCTGAATAGCTTTTACTGCTGCCTGGACACAGTACTCCAGGTGTGGTCTGACCAAGGCAAAATAGAGTGGTGGTACTATTATTTCATCTGGATATGATACTTCTATTGATGCAGCCTAGAATAGCATTAGCATTTTTTTGCTGCTGCATCACACTGTTGACTCATGTTAAGCTTGTAGCCCAACAAGACCCCTAGATCCTTTTCACATGTACTGC
Source organism: Zootoca vivipara (assembly GCF_965207765.1). Taxonomy (NCBI): domain Eukaryota; kingdom Metazoa; phylum Chordata; class Lepidosauria; order Squamata; family Lacertidae; genus Zootoca; species Zootoca vivipara. The sequence goes on along the minus strand of NC_142594.1, from coordinate 14,451,813 downwards.
TAGTAAAGCCAGGCACACCCACCCACACACCCATCTTATATTATCATACAGGATCATGTAAAAAAGGCCTAGGGGGTGTGGTATGGTCTCAGAGTCATTTTAGGGGAAAATAAAAGAAAATACAGTTTTGGGATAACCCTTGCAATTGACGAATGTTACTAGGTGTCCGACATTTATTCTAGTCCTGTAAACCTTGTCTATGGTTTATTTATTTTTGAATAAAGTTTGTGGCTACTATCCCCTAGCCGCAGTTCAGAGAACATAGCCAGAAAACTGGTTTCTAAATTTATAACCTGTGAATTAGATGCTAGAATATTGATGTGACATGAGACCTGCCTTGGGAAGCACACTATCTGACTTGATGTCATGCCTGAAGAGACTTTACTGCCTTCTGTCAACACCCTTGCAGTGAGCAAGGAAGTAATATTGGCTGCCAGTGATGTGATCTCTTTGCTGACATTTTAAATCAAAGCTGCTGTCGGCAGGAGGGGAAGAATGCTTCCCCCAACACCATTTTGATTTTGATTCCTTTAAAGAAGAGAATAAAGGCATTCATATCTCCAGCCTTGCCTTGACTCCTGCTATCTCAATAAACTTCCTTCATCTTTAAACTAACTACTCTCCGCCTTGGCACATAGGAAAGCTCATTATTAGCACTAGCTTAACATAACTAAATTATTGGCTGAATCTGCCTGTTCTTCTTTCTGACACTGAATTTACATCTATTTGTTTTTAGCGAGATTTATATACTGCTTAATTGGGGGGGGGGGAAGATATGCGGTTAAAATAAAATAGCAGAAAATATCCATTGAGAAAGAAGTAAAAAATGACTTTAAAATAAGTACAGTGGTACCTCTGGTTAAGAACTTAATTCGTTCCAGAGGTCCGTTCTTAACCTGAAACTGTTCTTAACCTGAGACACCACTTTACCTAATGGGGGCTCCTGCTGCCGCCGCGCCACCGGAGCATGATTTCTGTTCTCATCCTGAAGCAAAGTTCTTAACCCGAGGTACTATTTCTGGGTTAGCGGAGTCTGTAACCTGAAGCGTTTGTAACCCGAGGTACTACTGTATATACAATTGAATTATCAAAACATATATCAACAGTTTCTTTTTAAAATGTACATAGTAAAATTAAAAGTCTGGATATATGTGACTAAATAAAAGCATCAAAACCAGTACAACACAGATGCTGAAATATAAATTGCAGATCATAGGGAAAATAGGAACATCCTATTCCATCCAACCTTTCTCCAATAAAAATAGGGATGTCCTAAGGAAAAGCAGGACATTCCGGCATCAAATCAGAAACTGGGGTGGCTTTTGTAAATCTGGGACTGTCCCTGGAAAATAGGTACATTTGGAGGGTATGTGTGACGCTATGAGAAGCTGGATCTGCCAATTTCTTTACAATAAGCTGCTGTTTAATGCACAAGAGCAGGCCAGGGCCATGTTTTGGGGGTCATGTGGCAATCCTACCTACAGTATGTGTACAAATATGTAGCCATACAATACAAGCATCCTTTATGATTACAACTTTTACGTGCTTTCAGCTGAAGGACAAAAATATTATAAAAATCCCCAATTTTCATAACAGCCCTTTTAGCTCTTCTTAGGAATTGTCTGTATAATAAAGCTAAACTGACATTCTTCCCTCTGTTAAGAAGCACTTAATTGGACATTAAAGTATGCAGCTGTTCAAACCAACTGAGAATTTCACATCTCCACCCACCCAAGAGTTATCAGGTATCCTCAGGAAGGAGAGAACGGTTTGGCAGTCATCCTCTTGAATTAGGACATTAAGGATTAGTTAGCTCCCTCTCCCCCTTCCCTCTTTTTTTCACACCACCAACCCAGAAAAACTACCAGGCATGTGCAATGAGCAAAATTTCTCTGCCAAGGAAGTGCTAAGAAAAGCTCATACTTTACTGACTCCTGACCCGGTTCAGCACTTCTGGAATTCCACTTGATTCAGAAGACAAGGACAAACAGTGTATTGTCCTTCTACTGATGGCATCTCGCACCAAATGCTGTTCAAGTGTCATGTTCTTAAAAGAGTCTCTACAGCTGATTTCAGGTAGACTGGGCAGCTCATCCAGAGGACCAGCAGTGGGTTTCACACCCACCCAGTACATTAAATGCACATTTAAAACACAAGTGCAGTGGTACCTCGGCAGTCGAACAGAATCCATTCCAGACGTCCATTCGACTTCCAAAACATTCAGAAACCAAGCTGCGGCTTCCGATTGGCTGCAGGAAGCTCCTGCAGCCAATCGGAACCCACGTCGGACATCCGGGTTCCAAAGAACGTTCGCAAACTGGAACTCTCACTTCCAGGTTTGCGGCGTTTGGGAGCCAAAACGTTGGAGTCGCAAGGCATTCGGGAACCAAGGTATGACTGTATTTTAAATGTGCTTTAAATGTATGGTGTAGATGTGATGCTACATTGGAAAGAGGTAATGGGTTTGTGGGGTCATCCCATGGGAATAGCCAGGGTTTGTTTTAGGGGAGGGGGCAGGCTTTATGTTGGGAGGGCAGAACCGAGTTATCTGCGATGCAATTGGTCAATTAGTTAAGTATTTATATCTATTGATTTTTTTTTGGGGGGGTGCCACGCCCTGGCCATGTTCATGGGTCATCCACTCATGGCAAATAGCTGTTATTGGCACAGGCACATAGAGATACAATAAAAGTGGCTGCCTTAGGAATTTTACCTTCTATTCCACATGTTAACCTGCAAGATGCTAAAAAACTGACATGTAGGGTTGACAATGGAAAATCGCCTTAAAGTCTAGTTGCCATAGCAACGTCTACATCCCATATCTCATAACTCCATTTGTAAGTCCATAGTTATTTCTCTCTCACTTTTTCCTCCTTTTAAGCTTTCCATGCAGTGAAACTCATGAAAAATGGACAGGGAAATAATTGGACTAAAACCTGAAATTCTGGCAATGACTTCAGTGTACATTCTGAAGCTGATTAAAATTAAAATCCAAATATATCCAAATATATCCACTAGGATCTTAGTACATCATTAAAGCCCTTGCTGGAAAGAGCCAAAGGGTTTAGGTGAGTGCAGAACATTGTTAGGAATACATAATAATGTCCAGGAAATAATCTACTAGCAATCACTCTGCGCTGGAGAGAGAGAAAAGACAACAAAAGTATTCCAAAATGATGCAGTTTTTAAAGCCCAAAGGAGAATCTACCTGCAGGGGAGAATGTGGGCAACTGAATTTCACATAGCCATTCATATGTGAACCCCAGTACCATGAAAATTAACTTTTTTAAAAAAACGGACTTCTGTTTAGATGTTTTATTATTTTGTTTATATAATGATCTATTGATACCGTACACGTAACACTTAACTGGCTTCAGCCCATAACATGGAATTTTAAATTAATCATGCTGGCTTACATTCATTCCTCAATATATCTGGTCTCTTTTCCCCTTCCTCTGCTTTTTTATTTCCTCCACTGTCATCTGCTTGGGGCAGAGATCTGTCATGTTTTATTACAGCGCTGTGTAAAACATCATGCGCAAAGATTGTGGAATTCCCTCCTGGGTGAGATCCAGTGAGAACCCTTATTTGCTCATCTTGAGATGCATACAAAATACTTTAAAGAAAAAATCCAGTTCACTTTTAATGCATGTTCCTCAGTTTTTATACTGGTAACTGCTGACACTCTCTGTTTTATACTTCTGGGCGTTATTGGGTTTTTTTTGCTGCCATTTTATTCTTATTTGTGATGTGTTTCCCCCCCCCCAATATTATTTATTTAAAAGCATTTCTACACCACATAATCTTTTTTTAAACACACACACACACACACACACACACACACACACACAAAACCAAAAATTGTTATTCTTCATCACAGGGAGGGGACATATTAATTGAAAATGCCTAGTAAATCAAGTTGGTAGTTGGGTTCCTACTGAGGGTACCGTATTTGGTGAGCCAACATGAAAGTAATGAGGCATTCAGGGTTGGAGTGATCACTCTGTGATACTATGGCGGTGGACAAAGCTGTATTGTAACTTTTGAATAAATGTGTTATATAAGAATCAGAATAACAGTAATAATAAAAATCCCCAGAATTCCCTGTGAATAACCATCTGAGGAAACTGTGAGCAACGTGAGGAGCACACTCAACAAACTACAGCTTCCAGAATCCTTTGAGGGACATCTAGACAGATTTTTTTAAAAAAAACTATCATAGTGGTTTAAAATGTAGGGGGTGAATTAAATAATTTAGGTGGCCCTAATCATTATTTGAATGATTGGTATTAGTAATTGTATTATAATTTGGTGTTGTTATAATGCGGCTATTATTGGGTGGTGTGAGGGACAAGGGATACAGGGAAGTCCCTCCCATCTTAAGTTCCAGCCCATCACCAAGCGCTGGAGAGAGTAAGGAGAGCTCTGCCTCCAGCGGAGAGTCAGGAAGTGGTGTCCGAGGCTCAGGCAGGGTTGTGGAGCCCATGCCTCAGGTGGGACAGGAAGTTGGACGCACGGGGGGGAGGCCAATCCCCCCAACTCCCGAATTGCGACGCAAACGTAGGGGGAAGAGGTTGGGTCTGCCAAAGTTGTGGTGCTGGAAGAAAACGCGCCAATCGCCATTCGGGAGTTCTGACACCTCACCTTAAGGATGCATTTTTACTGCTCTGAACACTGTAAATAGTCAGCACTTAATAAAAGCCTTAAAAGACCATGCTGGAGTCGTTACTCTAGAGTAGCCATACCAGGCCCTCTGACAGCAACTCCCGAATCTTTTTTGGCTACTTTGGAGTGCAGCGATGAGCGCTCAAGAGGCTGAGCATTGGAGGCTGGAGGCTGAAGCAGCGAAGCAGGAGCTACAGACCCTCACAGCGCACGCACAGCAGCAATTGCATGCCGCTCAGGAGGAAGCGCGAGGGGCGCAGGAGGAGCTGAACAAGCTGGTGGACCAGGTGAGGACAAAAGAGGAGACTGAGAAACAGCTAAGGGTGATGGTATTAGACCTGCAGAAAAAGTTGGAAGAGGAGAAAGCCGCTAGAGGTGGGGGGGCACCCCAGCCGCAGCTAGTCCAAGTGAGAAGGGGACAGAGCCTAGTCACCAAGTTCAGCGGAGACCCGAGGGAGTACCTCGGATTCGAGACTGAGATAAATTATGCGCTGGAATTGCATGCAGCAGAATTCCCAGATGACGCGCACAGAGTCTACTTTATCATAGAGCATTTGACGGGGGCCGCCCGGGAATGGGTAAGACCGCTCATCGCGCAAAAAAATCCTTGCATGAAGAACGCAACTTTATTTCTAGAAGCTTTAAAATTAATGTACGCTAGCGACAGTGAAATGGAGGCCACTAAACAGGAGCTTCATGACCTAACACAAGGAAAATCGACAGTTAGAGACTACTGGGCGAAATTCACCATGCTGGTGCACAAACTGGGGTGGGATCTGAACAGTGAGCCAGTGAAATCAGCCTTCTACCTAGGTTTGCATGCAGACGTTAAGGATGAGCTGGCAAGAGGTCCTAGACCGCAGACTATGGATCAGCTCAGCAAAGCGGCGCTAGCGGTGGGGGTGAGGCAGGAATCCAGATGGTATGACAAACAAGCGACGCGCGCAGCAAAACCTTGGTTCCCACGCTCTCAGGACAGACCACATCACCAAAACCCACCCCAGGGACCGCCCCCAGACCCGCCCAGACCAAGCCCAGAGCCGGAACCGATGGAGATCGGGGGAGCGCGCGCGCGGGCTTTTCAAACCCCGGCGGCGCCAAAACGCAAGGAGGGAAGAGGAGGGAATTGCTTTCTCTGCAACTCCCCCCGGCATCGCGTCAGAGACTGCCCTCATCGCAGGGAGTGGCAAGGAAAGGCGGGAACGGTTGTACCTTCCCCCACTGACGTAGCACCACAGCAGGGAAACGAGACAGCCTGGCTGCAGGAGACAAGGGGCAGCAGCCAGGCACAGTCAGCAGTGAACAGCCCCAGCCCGCCCACCCGCACAGAGAGGAGCAGAGCCAGCCCACCCCTCCCAGAGCAGGAGTGGTTCTAGAAGTCACGCTGACGCTCCCAAATGGCTACCCCCTGTCAGTCCTCGCCTTAATTGACAGTGGGGCATCTGCCAACTTCTTCTCGAGAAACTTTGCAGAAGAGCACCAAATCCAACTTCTGCAGCTGGATTTTCCCCTGCATGTGGCCACCATTGATGGCAGAGAGTTGCTGGGAGGGGCCATCACTCATCAAACCCCCCCCATGAGAATGACGGTGGGAAGGCACTCAGAGACACTGGCTTTCAACGTCACGACCATCTCAGACCCCCCCATCGTTTTGGGAATGAGCTGGCTGGCGCGCCACGACCCTTCCATAAGTTGGCACCAGAGATGCATCACGTTTGGGTCGGACTTTTGTCTGGAACATTGCATGCAGCACCAACCAGGGGAGGGGCCTCCGATAGCCACAGTGGCCACCATGCACGTCAAAGGGGGTGAGGCGATACCCAAGCCGTACTGGGACCTGCAGGAGGTCTTCAGCGAAGCGGAGTCCGACCACCTACCCCCACACAGGCCTTTTGACTGCCAGATCAACCTGGTGCCGGGGGCAACTATACCCCCAGCCAAGCTGTACGCCATGTCAGACCAGGAACTGGAGGATCTGCGCGCTTTCATCGACAAGAACCTCAAGCGGGGGTTCATCAGAGAAAGCAAGGCAGCAGGGGGCAGCCCGGTCTTCTGGGTGGACAAGAAAGACACGCAACAGCGCCGCCTGGTGGTGGATTTTAGACGGCTGAATTCGGTGACAGAGCCAGTGGCTTTCCCCATGCCCAGAGTGGATGATCTCCTGACAGCGGCACGCAGGGGCAAGATTTTCACCAAGCTAGACCTGAGGGGGGCGTACAACTTGATCAGGATCCGGGAAGGCGATGAATGGAAGACCACGATGTTCACGCCTCTGGGCTCTTTTGAATATCTGGTGATGCCCTTCGGGTTGCAAGGGGGCTCAGCCTGCTTCCAGGCCTTCATGCACCACGTCCTGGGGTCCCTCCTCTTCAAGAACTGCCTGGTCTTTCTGGATGACATCCTTATCTATTCCAATGACCCAGTGCAGCATGTGAAGGATGTCAGGGAGGTGTTGCAGCGCCTGAAGGACAACCACCTGTATGTGAAGCTGGAGAAGTGCAAGTTTCACACCAAGGAGGTGGACTTCTTGGGCTACAAGCTGTCAGACAAGGGACTGGCAATGGACAAGGACAAGGTGCAGACCATCCTGGACTGGCACAGCCCCAGGACGCGCAAAGATGCCCAACGACTACTAGGCTTCGCTAACTTCTACAGGAAGTTCATCCAGAACTTCTCTCGGGTCACGGCTCCCATCACCGACTGCCTGAGAGGCAAGCAGAAGTTCAGGTGGACACCAGAGGCACAAGCAGCGTTCGAAAGCCTCAAGAGGGTGTTCGCGTCAGACCAGCACCTGTTCCACGTGGTGCAGGATGCGCCCCTACGCCTGGAGACAGATGCTTCTGATAAAGCTGTGGGAGCGATTCTGTTGCAACTGGACGCCAACAGAGAGTGGAGACCCTGTGCCTTCTTCTCCAGGAAGCTGACCCAGCCTGAACGCAACTACACAGTGTTTGATAGGGAACTTCTCGCGATCCACGCGGCGTTCCAGCACTGGCGACACTTCCTGGTGGGCGCCAAGCACCCCATCCAGGTGTGCACAGACCACAAGAACCTGGAGTTCTGGAGAACGGCCAGGGTGCTCAACCAGCGGCAGATACGGTGGGCAGAGTTCTTCTCGAACTTCAACTTCTCCATCCACTACATCCCGGGGGAGCAGAACGTCAGGGCGGATGCCCTCTCCCGCAAGCCAGAGTACATGGAGGAGGAGTTGCCACCAGCACCCAGGCACGTTTTCCCCCTATCTGCATGGTCATGCGGTGCAGCAGTGGTGAGCGAGGCAGAACTCACAGCACTGACGGCAGCGGATGAATTTGCCACCCGCATCTTCAGAGACCTGAGAGGGGGGAGGGAGCAGGCCAAAGACTTTGAGGAGAAGAGGGGTTTGCTTTTTTACAGGGGAGCCCTGTACCTCCCGACCAAACAGCTGAGAGGTAAGGTTCTCAAGCAGATGCACGACAACCCAACGGCGGGTCATTTCGGAAGGGACAAAACCACTCACCTAGTCATGAGACACTTCTGGTGGCCAGGGGTGCGGGAGGATGTTCGGGATTATGTCAGGGGATGTGACACCTGCCAGCGAGCAAAGGTGGTCAGAGCGCCACCAGCAGGTTTGCTGGAGCCATTAGCCACACCGCACAGGCCGTGGGAAGTAGTGTCCATGGACTTCATCACAGACCTGCCGTCGTCCAGGGGCAAGACCGCAGTGTTGGTGGTGGTGGACCTCATGTCCAAAATGTGCCACTTTATACCGTGTGCCAGGGCGGTCTCGGCAGAAGAGACGGCCAAACTGTTTGTGGACCACGTATTCCGACTGCATGGATTGCCTTTAAGAGTTATTTCGGATCGTGGCCGCCAATTTGTTTCCAGGTTCTGGCGACGGCTCATGAACCTCCTGCAGGTGGAGGTCAGCTTGTCGACGGCTCGGCACCCGCAGACCAATGGACAGGCGGAGCGGGTCAACGCCATTCTGCAGCAGTACCTGAGATGTTACGTCAGCCAGAGGCAAACGGACTGGGTGGATCGCCTGCCACTGGCAGAATTTGCCTACAACAATGCGGTGCACGTCTCCACAGGGGTGTCGCCCTTTAAGGCCAACTATGGGCGCGACCTCAGATCTTTCCCGGAGAGGGAGGGGGAGGAGGAGGAAGAGGGCCCACAGGCCGAGGAGTGGGCAGAGGACCTGGAGACGGTGCACCAACAGCTCAGAGAACACTTGGAGAGGGCCAAGGAAGCGTATAAGAAGGGGGCAGATCGCCACAGGCGGCCGGGAGAGGTCATAAGGGTGGGGGACAAGGTTTGGTTATCCTCGGAAGGTCTTCCCACCAGGGGGCGATGCAGAAAGTTAGCACACAGGAGGCTGGGCCCCTTCACGGTCACGCAACAGGTCAACCCGGTAGCCTTCAGGCTAGCACTGCCGGAGGACATGAGAGTGCACCCAGTGTTTCATAGATCACTGCTGTCGCCGTACAGGGAAAGTACCAGGTTCAGGGACAGCGATCAGCCTCCAGAGGGAGGGGGGGAGACGGGAAACGCCCGACAGCTCAATGAGGCAACTGAGATTTTAGACTCAAGGAGAGGGGTGAGAGGACTGGAGTACCTGATAGCATGGGAGGACACTCCGCCATCCCACAATGAGTGGATACCGGCCACGGAAGTACCTGAGGAATTTTTAGTGGAAGAATTCCACGCCCTGTTCCCCCACAGGCCCAAGCCCTGGCACATGGAAAGGGAGGGAGAGGGGGAGGAGCAGGAGGAAGGGATAGCAGGCAGCAGCTCCCCATGGAGATGGGAAGCGGAATTTGAGGACACGGAAGAAGAGGTGTGGGTTTCACCGAGGTCAACGACGTCAGAGGCAGGAGAGGACTGGCAGAACATTTTTACTCCCACCAGCTCTGATGCCACTGACTTCTTGGGATTTCCGTCTTCTCAGGGGGAAGGAGAGAGATCGCAGGATTGGGGGGAAATTTTCACACCCACAGGCTCGGATGCCACAGACTTCTTGGGATTTCACTCGTCCCCAGCAAGCAGAGAGCCACTGGGGAGGAGGAGAGAGGAGCCTGGGAGGGGGGTGGATGTGAGGGACAAGGGATACAGGGAAGTCCCTCCCATCTTAAGTTCCAGCCCATCACCAAGCGCTGGAGAGAGTAAGGAGAGCTCTGCCTCCAGCGGAGAGTCAGGAAGTGGTGTCCGAGGCTCAGGCAGGGTTGTGGAGCCCATGCCTCAGGTGGGACAGGAAGTTGGACGCACGGGGGGGAGGCCAATCCCCCCAACTCCCGAATTGCGACGCAAACGTAGGGGGAAGAGGTTGGGTCTGCCAAAGTTGTGGTGCTGGAAGAAAACGCGCCAATCGCCATTCGGGAGTTCTGACACCTCACCTTAAGGATGCATTTTTACTGCTCTGAACACTGTAAATAGTCAGCACTTAATAAAAGCCTTAAAAGACCATGCTGGAGTCGTTACTCTAGAGTAGCCATACCAGGCCCTCTGACAGGTGGTAATTGAAAAGTAATAAAAAATATTATTATTATAAAATGTAGGTGCTGTGTTTTTTAAAAATACCTCTTGGCTTTATTTTGCACGGCAGACACGTATGGTTACATACTTTTGAGGCGGCTCAGGCGTCACATCCCAAATAGCCGTGTGGACGACAGTTGGGCATCTCAACATTTTGACAAGGCCTCTCCGCTTCGGCCCAGGGAAGATCTGCTTCAAATAACGTGGCAGGGTCCCTGTTCGCCCCCCAATGTAGTTTGCCTCTTCAAATGAAGGAAATTATCCAGGTTTTCCTGCCCTGAGGCCCTGTGGGAGCTCTTGTTCGGTGCGCCCGGTGCGCCCTGCCCTCTGGGAAGCCTTGGGCGGAGTGCAGAGTTGCGTTCTCTGGGAAACGCATATCACTTTGCTAGTTTGCTTCCTCATCCTCACTCCCCGCTAGTTGTCCTTGCTTTTGTTTTGTTTGCTCGTACAAGTTTGAAAGGGGAGGGGGGGGGGAAATACAAATCTACAGATAAACTATATTACAGTCGGGAGACGGGCCTTGCAGGAAGGGCACTACCTTTGACCCCTTCAATATCTGATGCCCCTTTGTTACCAAGGAAGGAATGTCACCCTGTAACCCTGTAACATTCAAGGGCGACAAAGGAGTGTTGCTCGGGGAGCCAGTGAAGTGGCGCAGGCATCTCGCAGAAGGTTGCCTAGCAACTGTCGGAAAAAGGCAAGGTTTACTCGGAGTCAAGTTGAGAGGACATTGGCAGCATCTTCCTTCCGGGATGGTGTCCCTAAGGGGCATCACACAAACACACAAAAAAGCACGTATTCTAATCTTTGTATTGTCGTTCCACCGTGTGTTTTAAATAATACGGGTGAGGGGGTTTTCTCCAACCACAAGACTGCCTAGGGGATCTTCTTTTCCAATAGAGAGAGAGAGAGAGAGTGTGTGTGTGTGTGTGTGTGTGTGTGTGTGTGTGTTCACTCCCACCATCAAATTCAGCAACCAAATTGCATTTTTCTGGGGAAGGTTTACTCGGAGTCAAGTTGAGAGGACATTGGCAGCATCTTCCTTCCGGGATGGTGTCCCTAAGGGGCATCACACAAACACACAAAAAAGCACGTATTCTAATCTTAGTATTGTCGTTCCACCGTGTGTTTTGTGTGTGTGTGTGTGTGTGTGTGTGTGTTTACTCCCACCATCCAATTCAGCAACCAAATTGCATTTTTCTGGGGATATAGGCAGGCCCAGACTTGCTGTCATCCTTTTGACTTGCTCTTTTGTTGGAATCCATAAGCGTCTTGGAAACAATGTACGCATGAAACCTGCCATACCACTCAGGGCCAGCCTACCCGTGAGGCAAGGCAAGACAACCGCCTCAGGTGGCAGAATCCATAGGGCCAGCAGATCCTGATGTAAATCTTTATTTCCTCCTTGTTCCTGATGTAGCTTTTCACTCCTTGCCTTCTCCCCTGGTGCAGAGAAGGGCACCATTTTGTGGTTCGCCTCAGGAGACATATATAACCGTCGCCGATCAACCAGCCTGCTTGCCTAGGCTCCATTGAGAAGAGCCAGGATGACACCCATGACTGATTTCCCTGCTTTTATTCCCTCACCCCTCTTTACGGCACAACTGCAGGCTCAATGGAAAGGGCCAGTGTGAGCTGGCTGAGGTTGATGAGAACTGAAGTCCAAAAACATCTGGAGGGACGCAGTTTCCCCACCACTGATTCAAACCAAAGTGACTTATCTCAGAAACAAAAAAAATAGTGTAGCACTGAGGTAAAAAAACGGAGCCACGACAAAAATAGGCAGAGTACTAAGGAAAACAAAGCACAATTTAAATTATAAATTCAGAGGGAGTGCATAACACGAAAGAGGAGAAGCAGAAGCAAACCTACAAGCAAGCAAAAGCTTAAAATGTGGTATACGCTATATTGTTAAAGCACATTCAAATTCCCTCAAAGAATTCTGGGCATCTTGCAGACTTATAATTCCCAGCAGCCCCAACAAACTACAGTGCCCAGAATTCTCTGAAGGGAAAGGATGTGCTTCAAATGTGCTTTATTAAAGGTCATGTGTGTAGGCCCAAAAGCCTTCCGGAAGGACCAGGAGTGAACTTGGCCTTAATGCTGATACCTGAAGGACTTCCCTGAGGAGGCCATTTCATGAAGTTGGTGCCATCACAGGTGTGAGAGGCCCACTTCTAGTAGCCACCCACCAAACATCAGCTGGCAGGGTGCTGCAGAGTGCACCCAAGGGTGCGCCTGTGGGGAAGATGGTCCTTAAGGGACTTGTTAGGCTCAAGGTATTTACGTTCTCCAGTGGCCTTTAAATCACCACCTTAAATTTAATGTAAAAGAAAATGAAGAAAATAATAGCCTAGATATATTGAAGTAAGCACCTTTGCTCTGCTGTTTTAAGTGTCTGCCTGAAACATTGTTGCTTATGCAAGCCTGTGCAGATAGGTAAGGTTGACATACATTTTAATGGGTTGTTTTGTTTTTTAAACAAATTATGTATATTTTAACTTCCGGGCTTTTGAACTTTTTTTTTTTTTTTTAGGTCAACGTGTTCTTCACTTCTGACTTTTATGTATAGTTTTAATGTACACCGCTTAGATGTTTCATCTGGTTAAGCGGTTTACAAAGGTTAAAAAAATGCATTTTGCAGATGGCTCAAAACGGGGGTGGGATAAAACCTCTTCCCTACCCTGCTAAAGGTTTGTGTGCGAAAAATGTGATACTCAAGGAGTTAAACGCAGAAGTGCCACTTCAGACTTACAATGCTGGGCCTGTTGTCCCCCCAAAAACTGTGTTTCACATCTGGCTCCAAGGCACTTGAGCTGCAGCAAGTAAGGCTTTGTTGACTCCGTAATTGGCCTAATAAATTACACTTTATAATTAGGGATTTGTGTGTGTGTGTGTGTGTGTGTGTGTGTGTGTGTGTGTGTGTGTAAAGGATAAGTAGTCCAAGAGTAGCAGGCAGGAAGATGGTGAAGGGATGGGGGTTGTAAAACAGCCAAAGACAATCGATGGTCATGAATAGCACCAAGACCACGCTGTAGAGATGGTTTTGCTCCTCTTAAAAGGGGCTGCTGCTGCTGCTGCTTGCTGGAGGATGGGGAGGCCCAGCTAAGGAAAACAGAGTTGGAGAGAAAAGCAGTGTTGGAATACAGCTGGGGTCATGACACTTGACCTTTCCATTCCTTTTCCTCTTTGAAACCTGATTATCTCTATTTTTAGGCACATGGGTGGAGGAGGAGCAAGGAAGCAAGGGCAGCTGACCCTGGCACGCTAGGCTCTCTCAAATTTTCTAGCCCACTGTAACCCCATTGTTAATGAGGTACTGCAAGCAGCGCTCCTTGAAACAAGCTCCAGCTGCATCAGAAACGACAGACTTGTTTCAGAGGCACAGGTTAGCTCCTTGGAGTCTCTTTTTACCCTTCCCATAATCTCTCGATTTATTTAAATAAGGGGGAGGGGGTGTAGAGAGAGAATAACAGTGTCCCATGAGTAGCTGCACCCAACATTTATATAGCAGTTTCAGGGTCTGCTTCAGCCTGCCTGACCTCAAATCCCTTTTAGGCCACTACCACTACTGATTTAGACATGAGAAATTAAAGACACAGCAAGGACATATTGAGATTATAATATTTATTGGCCTTGATTTTGATTGGTTTGTGCAAGAAAGGTTCAGGGGTGCCCTCCAGATGTCTTCTAAATAGTGCTTGCATTTGGTTATTGCACATAAGAATGCAGAGCAACCGTGGCTCTCAGAATGGTCTTCCATCCGGGCAGATTTACAGAGCCATCTTCAGACCATAGGTAGCCAGTGTGTGAGTATTCAGATATTGTTTGACTCCTCCCATCATCGCTGAACATTGGCCACGCTGGCTGGCTGGGGTTGATAGGAGTTGGGAGTCCAACAATATATGGAGAGCACCAAACGGACTACCCATGCCCATAAGGTAAAAATATTCCTTTGAGCTGTTGCTGTGCAAATGTGATTCTTCTTCTCTCTTTCTCCCACTCTCCATTTGCTTTCCTGATTATTACCATCACTATGTGGAATGCAACTGGCCACAGGCACCATTGGGTGCCATGGATGTGCTCAGTCAGTAGAGCAAAAGACTCTTAACCTCAGGGTTGTGGGTTCGAGTCCCACATTGGGCAAAAGATTCCTGCACTGCAGGGGGTTGGACTAGATGACCCTTTTCCAACTCTGTGATTCTACGGTTCTTTGCTAAACTAGACATATTCACATAATCACAGAGCTTAAGAGTGCAAATGAATAACTTCCACTATGTGACTGCTGTAAAAATATTTCTGCTAGTGGTAAAGGCTGTTAAGACTTCCAAACATTTTCTACCTGGGTATTAGGTATTAACCATCCATGGCTAATAACCTATGGGAAGAATGTATTTCCCCAACTTGTAAGACTCCTCTACAGCCATGAAACTCTATAAGGAACAGCTCATCTCCTCTGGTCTTTAACAGACCAAGGACCTGTATACAATGATATAGCACAATTGCTTCAGTGTTTAGAACTTATACAAGCTTAATTTGGAGGTATTTTGATGCACACATTCCCCTTATGCCACAGGTGACCCAAGAAAGACTGTACCCGTATCAGGCAATTAAAAACTGGCCCAAAGACTCCCCGCCCCATCAGCAATGGAAGAGTGACAAGAGCATAGTTATGCTTGCAGATGAACACACTTTATTTAAAGAAAACTAGAGTTATGGGCAACTGCATCTACTGGCTGCTTAGCAACAAGCTACTGGGATGCCCATCAATTCTCAGTTTATAATAACCTGAGACAGATCTAGTTTTTGTTTTCCCTTGAGGGTGTCTCCCCTACACGGCTCTATAATAAATGCTGCATAGCTATGCATCCAGCACATCGGGAAATAATGCCATGGGACATTCTGCATTCTGCTCGCTGAGAATTGCCTAGCCAGCAGGGTGTCCACAAGCATTATTAATCACATAATTAATCTCATAGTGTAGCTCTAAGGGTGTTTTTTTTTTATTTTTTTTTAAAAAATACACTAAAACAAGTGCCATTCAAGAACCGGAATGTATGTATGAGCAACCTGCACTCTTTAGGGCCTGTACCAATCATTCTCCCCTTGACTAACTTGTAAAATGGGTCATTATGCAAAATCGAACCTGCGATACCCCTAATACTTAGGAGGAAGGACTATAGCTCAAATGTAGAGTATTTGCTTTGCAGAGAGGTGGCAGGTTCTAGCTGCTGGGATAGCTCAGTCAGTAGAGCGTGAGACTCTTAATCTCAAGGTCATGAGTTTGAGCCCCATGTTGGGCAAAAGGTTCCTGCATTGCAGAGGGTTTGACTAGATGATACTTGTGGTCCCTTTCCAATTCTAAAATTGTATGATTTTATCCCCAGCATCCCCATGTAGGTGTCCTCTGACAAACCTTGGAGAGTCACAGCTGGTCCACATAGACCAGGCATCCCCAAACTTCAGCCCTCCAGACGTTTTGGACTACAATTCCCATCTTCCCTGACCACTGGTCCTGTTAGCTAGGGATCATGGGAGTTGCAGGCCAAAACATCTGGAGGGCCACCGTTTGGGGATGCCTGACATAGACAATATTGAGCTTAGATGAACCAGTGGTCTGGCTCACTAGAAGGTATCTTCCTGTATTTTAAGCCTTTTAACCCTAAGTAGCATAACAACCCAGAGCTTTTGGCTACAATATTTACATCAAAGTTTGGCCAGTATATACCTCTTGTGACATGAGACAGTACAAATGCCATAACAATCCCAAATGTAATTATATTCTTTTTGAGAGCACTTTTCAGTATAGAAAGATTGTTCCAGATGACAGCACTGGTAGCTGAGCTATTTCCTAAGGACACTGAACCCCAATACTTGATTGTTCTTCAATATTCCATGGTGGAACAATAAAGAACTTTGCTCTTCTTACCTTGGGGTTGAGGGCCTAGAACAAAATATAGGTAACAGTGGAGAAACTTTTGCTTTTAGCTGGGCTCCACACTTTTGTTTTGCTCCTAACTCTGATTTTCAGGATTCTTTTGAAAAGTCTGCCCCCTACTGGCAAGGCATGGAACAACACCAGGCAGAACTGGTTGCGTAACCAGTTGGACTTTAAGCTTTCTTGTTTGCAAATATAATGTTCACACTATTCTCTTCTTATATTAGGAATAGGATAGCTACATGTTTTGTTATTCCATATGGACAACAACAGGAAGGCTCAGTTATATATGCACATGTAAGGCAGGGCATATTGTGACCTACCAAATGTAACGTAGATCAATGGCTTTATATTGCAGTCTTGCCAAGTGCTTGACACACACCCTTTTATTTTTCCAGTCCCAGCCATGCAGCAAACATAGGGTATGTACTGAGCTGCTGACAGGGCGCCATCTATGGCTATTTATTTATTTAATTTGTACATTGCCCTTCATCTGAAGGTCACAAATACAAAATGAAAACACAAAATGCATAACAAACAAAAAAAACCCTCAATAATTCCGTTTTTTCAGAAACATTCAAAAGGCCATAGACTGTTTCAGTCAAAGGCCTAGGAGAAGAGGAATGTTGATAAGACTTATTGGACTAGGTGGGTAACACTGCACAGGCCTTTTATCAACCTTTTTTATCATCAAAAAAATTAAACCGTAAATAACATTAGTCATGCAATTTTAAGACTGTTTTATTTCTGAAGAACAACACTGACATCTCATCAGGAGTAGTTTAAAAATACTGATACAGGACAACAGAACTTTCAGACTAATGACATCCAGCAGCACTCAAATATGTACGCAGAAGCTTAGGGATCATTATTTGGGAATATGAATGCTATCAGCTTCCACGGAACCCACTACTCGCACTAACAAGAGTGTTAACATCTCTTCCTTTCCCTGTTGAGAGATTTCATTGAGTTAGTCATACATTATAAACACGTAAAAACAAAAGTATTTTTTTTCTTGGAAAAAATTAAAGAGAGGGAAAAAAATCAGTGCTGCATTTTAACCCAATGAGATGAAACCAAGTACTTGGTAGACAATCTCATGACAACCTAGTTTTCTCCATACTATTCCTCACACTAATACTCAAATTTGGTACAGTTTGCATGCATCTTTTGCATACAAAGGTGGCAAGACATGTCTTTTAAGGTGCTTATTTCAGAGATCTGACTTTTCAAACATTAGGGATTTCATGCAGAGTAGGTTTCCCCACTCTGCATAAATAAGCTTCCTGCTTTTGACACAGGGGTATCCTGTGGAGATTAGGGGGCCCTGTGACTTATGGGTAGATTCCCCATAGTACCTAGTAACGTGCACAGGCTGTTTCTGTGTGGACATGTACTATGCTTTGGCTGGAATAAGCTGTAAGTGCACCTGGAGAGAATTACACACCAGTATCATGGCTGAAAAGACGACAGTTTACAAATCAAAGTGCAACACAGTAGGAAATTTTTTAAATTTTATCTAAAAAAAAAAGTTGAAAGTGCAATGCTAATGGGTAAAGGTTTTCCATAGACATTTATAAAATTTTGTCAAAACAACCTGTACTGTACTTTTGCAAAATAAATACTTTGCTGTATGCTTTATGTACAAATACTCAACTAGAATATTGGCAACGTCTGAAAAATATCCATTCATCAGTTTTTATAGTCTCAACAGCAGGCATCCCCAAACTGCGGCCCTCCGGATGTTTTGGCCTACAACTCCCATGATCCCTAGCTAAGAGGACCAGTGATCAGGGATGATGGGAATTGTAGTCCAAAACATCTGGAGGGCCGAAGTTTATGGGGGTGCCTGCTCAACAGTGTGTGTATTGGGGGGGGGATCTGTGCTAGAGATAAGCTTCAATGCCAACTTCAATTCTCTAAGTACAATTTCTTATATATTAAAACCCATACTGTTCATCTATATTGGAGGATGTACTAACAGATTTTGAATATATAAAAACCCACATGCCTTTGTCTTCTTTAGAGTTCATCCAAGTTTTGTACATCTTGTCCCCCAACAGATCCTTTCAGTGATCATCCTGAAGCAGAGACATCCCGGACTTCATATAGGAACCACTCAGCCATTTGTGAGACAGCATAAACAAACTGACGTAGTAGTTTGTTGCTTTAGCAGCAGTGAAAACCAAGGAACCGTCTTGGATTACTTGTAGAATACTGGCATAAAAAACAAGCATCTCAATAATTTAGTCTAAGTAGTTCCGATTGTTCATTTGCTTCTTAGGAAAATATTGGACTGGTCAAGTTTGCTCAGTTGGTGCCTTCAGTGTTTCCAGTTCCAAGGAATACAGAGGTCTCCATCCTGCATCACGGAATAGAAATGAGAAATGCAGAGATGCATGCCTTGCAAGTTGGGAAGCGACTCCCGCTCCAGCAGTCTATTGCAAGAATGGATCATCTGTACACTGGAAACGCTGGGCTCTTTGTACAGCCGTTGGAGACGAAATTTCTCAGCTGAAGCCTTGATCAGTTTCTTCTCTAACACCATTGACCTGAAATAATAAACATAAACCCCCATTCCAAAGTTATAAATGTGAAGGGGAGAAAATACAGAATTGGTTCTTGTCATTCAGCTTTTGGAACTATCCGTTCTGCTACAAGAGGCCCATATTTTACCCCCCCCCCCCCGCCCCAGTGCTTCCCAGACTGCAAATTATCAATTTAATGGATGGCTAATCTTGTACCCAGCTGTGGGGGGATCAGGATAAAGGAGTATTCAAGGGTTTTGTCTCAGTTATCATACACTTTTCCAAATTCCTAGCCAGGTCCAGGAAAGGGAGGCAACTGAACTAGTGACTAGCTGGCACTAAGGCCAGGTGAAAACTAGGTCCTCAACCCTCTCTCGCTCACCATGGTGTGTGGTTGTATGTATATTTGTGCTAACACATCCAGATGAGAACCTAGAGCACAGCATTTACTAGGAGGGCAAGCTAGGCAAGAGTTTTTTCACAACTTCCTGAAGCAACACACTCTAAACCTCCCAAGATGTCAAGCACAGCACAGAGCAGTAGCAGTAGCACTGAGCTTTAAGAACCACAAATGATGTATAGATGGTATTTAACACCAGTAAAATTGGCTAAGATGTATAGAATGAGTAGTAAATTATGCTGGAAATGTAAGGAGAAAGATGGTGAGTTTTATCATATGTGGTGGACATGCGATAAAGTTAAAAGATTTTGGGAAATGATATATAATGAATTGAAAAAGATTTTCAAATATACTTTCCCCCCAAAACCGGAGGCATTTCTATTGGGAATTATAGGAGAGGAAATTGGAAAAGAAGATCAAGTATTATTTATGTATGTGACAACTGCGGCTAGAACATTGTTAGCCCAAAAATGGAAAACCCAGGAGTTACCAACGATTGATGAGTGGCAGACGAAAATGATGGACTATGCGGACTTAGCAAGACTGACTAGCAAGATCCGAAACCAGGGAGAGACAAGGTTCCGAAAAGACTGGAGTAAATTTGTGGATTATATGGAGAAGAACTGTAGAAGTTTAAAGGCACTTGCAGGACTGAAATAAATCCTACAAACTGACTAAAGTAAGGGAAACAAAGAACTGCAAGATAGGAGTGAATAAGAAAACCGCATGAGGGGAGGGAGGGAAGTCACAGCTCGGCAGAGCAAAAGGAACTGAGATGGGTGAATTTAAGACGAATTGTATAAAAAATTGTTTTGTTTTGTTTGTTTATTTGGAAAAAAACTTAATAAAAAATTATTATTTTTTTAAAAAAGAACCACTTACTCTTCCTTTCTTTTCAGTTTCTCTCGCGCTTGTTGTGCTTTAGTGATCATAAACCACTGGAGTGCTGCTGGATCACAGGTTGTTGGGATGATGAAGTGCCCTAGTTCATGCAGATATGGTGCATACCTGTCACTGTAATAAAAGAGGGAAAGTACACTAAGGATAGTGCAAAACAGCCGATGGTCCTTTTTGTATGGAAGGTTTTTGCTTAAAGTAATATTTACAATATAGAAACTTAACCCAAGAAGATAAGTCCTTATTTATTGGATCACCCATATGCACATGCTTATTGGTACTCTTAAATAATGCTAAAACGTTAGACAGACCAGTTACCATTGCAGAAGCCACGCTGATTCTGCTTCTTTGAGATGCTTCGTAATTCTCTATTTAATGACACTTACCATCAGTGTTCCTGGAACATATATTAATTCTAACTGGTCTGTAATTTGCTGGAACTCTTAAAAAAATGGAGCTGCCATGGAGGAAGTTCCTGCCTCCAAAGAATGCTCTGCAGCTGTTGATGCCACTGCCACCGCAGACAATATTCCTTTGAGCAGTGGTTTTCAACCAGTGTGCCGTGGCACCCTGGAGTGCCTTGAATGATTGGCAACACTGGTCCATGTCCCTCTTTCCTTCCCTCTCTCCTCTGATGCCCTCTCATGTCTCTGCCTCCCAAAGGCTTGCACAGCTCTTTATTGCAGCAGCCCTGGCTACAAGCTCCACAGGTGAATGGTGCCTCTGGGAGGTACCTCTCCTTGGGGCGGGAGGGCACCTCAGGGATGGCAGCAACAGCTGCCTGGAGGACTCCCAAGGAAAGGGGAGAGGAGGCTGAGGGAACACTCTACAAGGGAGGGTGTTTGAAAAAGGGTGAGAGGTGCCAGCTCGGCAGGGAAGGGGTGACATAACCGGGCTCCTGAGCCCCATGGGGTGCCGCAAAAGGAATGTGGTTTGTTAAGGGAGCCATGGACTCAAAAAGGTTGAAAACCTCTGCCTTAGAAGCCTGATCTGCTGCCCTTGTGGATCCTTCTGCCCAAGGCAGTTGCCTCACCTTGCCACATGAGTGGGCCAGCCCTCATTACTGTAATGCGCAACGCTTTGAATACAGTACAGAAACTGCAGCTAGTGCAAAATTCGGTGGCCAGATTGCCTGCCAGGGCAAGATGGTTGAACATGTAACAACTCTGGCACAACTACACTAGTTGCCAGTTAGTTTCTAGGCTCCGTTCAAAGTCCTGGTTTTAACCTATAAAGTCTTGTGTGGCTCAGGTCTCCAATTAACTCAAGGACTGCCTCTCTGCACATGAACCAACCCAAACCCAGCATTTGTCATCTGAGACCCTTCTCAGGCTGCCCTCTGAGGAGTGTGTGGAAGGTAGTAACACAAGAATGGACCTTTTTATTGATGGCTCCCCACTTGTGGAATTCTCTCCCCAGGGAGGCATGCTTGGCACCATCACCATCTGTTTTTAGGCACCAGCCAAATACATTTTTATTTACCCAAGCCTTTTGCCCTTAGTTGAGAGGGTGGCCTCTTTGTTGTGCTCATCCTTTTAAGTGGGGTGAGTAGGATTTGTTTCTTGTATAATAAAATCATACCTACATGGATGAGCACATTAGATCTTGTTTTACTGCTTGGTTTTAACATTTTGACAATTTCTATTTTTATTACACAAGTCACTTTGAGACACTTTGGTTCAACAAGCAGCAAATTAATATATACTGTATCATCATTGTCTTCATCTTGGTAAATGCACACCTTTCTAGAATCATGTGCAACCCACGCAGGCTGTGAGGGTGAAATGGGAGCCTGCTGTTACGCACTCGATTGTAAAAGCTGTCCAGGACAGAGTAATACTCTTCAAGCATCAGCATCGGTTGAAGCTCTTCAATGTATCCTACTTGTATGCCTCCCAAAATATGGCTTATGAGGTCCTCCAAAAGCAGCACTTTTTTCTGAAGTGCAGAGTAGCTTGGCAATCTCTCAAAAATCTGCACAAATTAAAATGTTTATTTAAGTGGGTGACATGATCAAACACAACCAACTCCCACCCAACTGTCCAAACGTACGTTTTAGAAACTCTTTATCAGCAGAGAGTTACTGTTAATGGAAAATGATAAACTCCCGGCTTGAGACTTGAACTTCCTACCTAATGAAATCAAGTTGGAAAATATCTGTGAGGGGTTTTAGGCGCCAATTTAAGGATTTTGTAATTTCAGCAAATCTCATGAAAACAATTTAACGTTTTTATAACCTTGTCAGATGACTCATCCTGTATTTCCATTTTGATGTATTTCGGTTTGTTCTCATCTGTTAATGCCATTTCAATTTTTACAAATTCTTATTTGTAAAAGAATTCATACATTGCCTATTACAATCTTTCAAAAGGTAGGATACAATGATAAAACAGTAAAATCACAATAATCTAAATAAAATACAGCTGATAACCCAGAGGCACCATTTATTCACTTCAGATTTTAACCCCTGAAAAGGTTTAAGTGCACAGCTATTTTTTAAACAAAAGCATTAAATTGTAAATAGGAACTCTGCTTAGTATTAGCTATAGTCAAAGTGGCTCTGACACAACCTCATAAATAAGCTCACAGAGACTACTAGCCTGCATAACATTTCACGAGCTTCCTAGGGGCTAGCAGAGTGGGATGGAATCCTCTGAAAACCTGCTTAGCTATCTAGGGTAGGAACAACACACTTTCTCCTTTCCTCGGAAGCCCCCTCACTCGCCTACATGTAATTCCTTGCCAAATGGCTACCAGACTAGTGCTTTAAATACAAGACTGTACCAACATATTCCTTAAGGCAGGGAGGGGTGGGAGGAGGGAGCTCATGAGTTAGGCCTGCACTAGCCCAATATATTACAGAGATATCAGAACTGCAGGAAGGCTTTTAAAAAATGCATTCATGTAACCCTTAACTAGAACCAAAATATAGCTTTATAAGTTATATTTTAGAGTTGTGAGTTAGTTGCTTTAGACATTAAGGCACTAGAGAAAGAGTCAATTACTGTATGCACATACAATGTTGTAACTCCACTTTCCAGCAGCAAGGTGACAAGTCACCATAAACTCTCCTTAAGAAATCAGTGACAGGTTGTGTCAGCCAGAAACAGGGAGGTTGCCCACATAGGTAATTTTTTTCACTCCACATACATATTAAAACAGGCTGGAAACGGCAACATTTTTTTTAAATTAGAAAATACATAATTTAGTTACCAGTTCTTACTTTGGTCCAGTGGTGGTGAACATCCATAGTTCCTAGCATAACATTGCCTGTTGCACTCATGCCTGAATGGTCTGTAAATATCACTGTGCGGCCTATTGAAAAGAGGAGGCATTTTTGGGGGGTCACTATTCACAGCTGAGCCTTTTGGAGGGTGGGGTTGACAGACAACAAAGGGAATTTGTCTAGGGATTCCAAACGGTTCCCTGTGGATCCCCTGCTACAGATCTAAGGTCTCTTTTAGGCTGTCCTCCACTCTAGGCATCTCTCTCTAGGCCCGCCTGAATTCCTGGCACCCACATGCATAAGTAAACCCTATGAGTTAACACCAACATAATCTCATGTGGGTGCTTTGAGTCACCACAAGAGATCAGAGTAGGATAAGAACACATGAAGACCTCTGCCGGATAATGCCAAAGGCAATGGTACCTGAGTGAAATGGATTCCCCCCCACCTGCAATCCCTCTGGAGCTTGTGTCCAGAATAAACTACCTCTGACAGAGGAAGTAACGTGTGGCAATCATGCCTAGTAGTCACTAATAGCTTTAGCCTCCATCAATGCAACCTTGGAGACGTGAAGGATCTGAATCATTTACAGCTTTAAAGCTCAAACACAGCACCCCACATTCTGCTGAGAAGGAAAGCAGGAAACCAACTTGCGCCAGCTTAAAAGATTAGAATTTTCTTTAAAGAGCAGCATAATATCGTTGACAAGTGAAAGAAAGAAAACTGCAGCAAAAGAATGTACCTTTAGCATTCCTTAGCGCTTCTGGGCTTTGTTGAGCTAACCGACTTAGACTGTGTAGCTGGCTGCACCGATGGGCAATACCCCAGCTCCTCTGCCATCTAAAAAAACCAAACCAACACCACTCCTTTTAAATTGCACAGCAACTTAGGTAACAAAAGTGACAGAGTTCGTCAATGAAAGGCACTATTATTTGTTATTAGCAGACAAGCAGCTTCGAGCATTATAACTCAAGGTCTATAACTCAAATAGAAACTTTGATAGTTTGGGTGAATGGGTGACTGCCATGGGTGTCTATATAGCTCTTATCTAGTTTTGCTTTAAATATATTTGCTTTTTTGTGTTCTTAAGTATTTTTTGCTGTTGAAACAATTGTGTGGGAGGATATTAAAACATTGATGATCATCATGCACAGAATGCAGCTGCTTAGAAATGCAAGAAAACCAAGAATAAAACTGCAGTGACCATTATAACACTTGGACAACACTTGGACTAGCATTGTAAAGACACATTTCTGGTACGTTTAAAATACATTCGCCAGAGTCTATGATATACCAGCAGTATTGCTCTGTTCCATCCTTAATCTAAAAAAAAACCCATTGCTTTCTCACACAGTTTAAGTTAATTTGTTACCTGATATCAGAGAGCTGTAGCTGATGAGAAAGTTCACCTTTCAGACGGTCTAGCTCTTTCCTGAGTGGTAAGCTATTCTTCAGCTTCTTTTCTGCACTTTGTTCATTACTATCTAACCAAGAACTAGAAAAACAACATGGATCACAAAGAGATTTTAAAAAACAGTATTTGGGCAAGAGGATTAACGATAAACTTTAAGCAGCAATTTAAAGTGCTCATGTATCAGAAAAATTGTGAGAGCGCATCAGGAGCCTTCATAAAATTATGGAATCATAGAATTAATTGTAGAGTTGGAAGGGGACACATGGGTCATCTAGTCCAACCCTCTGCAATGCAGAAATCTCTTTGCCCAATGTGGGCTCAAATCCATGACCCTGAGATTAAGTGTCTTATGTTCTACTGACTGAGCTTCCAATTAATATTTATCTAGCACACAGCCAGCCACACCCTCTTCCAGGATGTGCCATTCCACCTCGTTTTCTCTCTCTCAAGGTCTTTGGGCATTCAGTACCAACTGAGCATGCTTAGTCTTCATTGGGTTGTTTTGTTTACCTGCCTGTGAAATATCTGTTATATTTCTGCAAACCCCTGCAGGTTCCTCTAATCCTGCTGATTTGTCCATCTCTAGTGTGAATGCTGCCCTTTTGGCTACATAAAGATCCACACTTGGAGAATGACTCGCAGTTGTATACCAAAAGAAGAATTTCTATGGGTTTGTTGATTAAAAGTTGTGGCTGGCTTTCATTCAACAATGGCTAGCCTCCCTATGGTGCTCTTCAAAACTACCAACATTCCTGGCAGTAAATACTTTGGAGGAACGAACATTTTCATGGAAACCTGTATTGTCAGCCTGTGAACACAGTTAGAAGGACTGATGGCAACGTAGTGACAACTATATGAAGTTAAAGTGTGTGGCTGTCATTCTGGGAATTGTGCACGCAAATTTCTGTATGTACTCTCAGGGATGGAAAAAGCATGTCGCTATCAGTAGATAACCAATTCAAATTGTGATGGTCAAGTCAAAGTCTATTTCATGAATACTACTTTTCCACATCTATCTATTTCCTAGTTGGGGAACCTGTGGGGTAGATTTTGGGAGCATGGGAAGCTGGAGGCTGCAGTGGGGGAGCAGCGGAATCTGAACTTGCATTGTGCAAGCTGAAGTCCATTCACATAGCATGCTTGTATGCCTGGTAGGAGTTCCAAATTCAACACTTCCCTACTCAAATGATTTAAAAATTAATCATTCAAGTCTAAAATACGAGGCACAAAATATCTGCTTGGGATAAATCAGATGGTTTGCAAGAGAAGTTGCCAACTTCTACCTGTGACATCTCCTGGTGAAAAATCAATTGGTTCAAAATCCCGAAAAGGCCTCTTAAGATTCTGAAATTGAGGAAGGTGATGTCACTAAGGTCAGTACCTTAGTGTAGTTTCCATCCTTTGAGCCTGTTCAAGTTCTTCCTCGGGATCCTTGAATCCAGTAAAAGAGTAGTAAGTCTTGTCCCATTTGATAGGCCTGTGGAAGATTCTTTCTGCTGACTGGTTAGACGGAGTCGCCACTTTGCCATTCAAGATTTGGACATGCTCCGTAGATAAGTTACAGGAGTTCAGGATGTCCAGCACTGTGCTTAGTAGGTCCTTGGTGCGCAAGGTGAAACTGACTGCTCGAAATTCTACAAAACACAAACCCAGAACAAGGCAGTATTTAACAGAATGCATTTCCTTATGCTTGCCTTACCAAAGATAATGCAAACCATGGCTTGCATGGATTAATCTCCTAGTCAACTTCATTAAATTGTAGTACTACTGTTATTAGCTGATTTGATTTCAACTGAGAGTGCTCCTGGACTCAGCAGATTAAGTACCCACTCTCCAAGATTGATACGAACAGGCTCCACTGTGAAGGCTTTTCTTAATGCTATTTTTGGATGAAGGACTCTATTTTTGGATACAGGACTCTGATAAAAAACAACAACACTGAAATATAAACCAATAGCTGTGAAGTGCTATGGGCAGGTATGCATGATACTAAGACACAGAAACATCAGTGTATTTGTCTATTATCACAGCACCCTGCTCCAACAATTGATTACTATGTATTAGATGGTAAATAAAAGAACTTGTTAAAAGTGATTATTCATAATTAATTCTCAGTTCATTGTGCTAATAACTTCTAGAACAGGATATAGTAAAGTGAGATATAGTTAGTATTTTCAAATCAAAAACTCAACATCTTTTTGATTTAGAGACTACATGAATTTTCAAAAGTGGAGCTTTAATTTTCAGAAAAATTCCTCCTGTCTACATTAAGCAGTTTTATACACTATATTTTGGCTAAGTGAGGGAAACCATAATTTTTATAGGAATACACAAAGAAACAAATCTAGTGGCTAAATCCAATGTTTAAGAGGCTTCTCAGAAAAACAACAATCCAGTGCTTAACGGCTAGAAATTTTAATGACAAGAAAATTTCAAGTACTCAAAAGCATTTTATTTTGTAAGGGAGGCGGGACCCGAAATGTCTAAAATACCTGAGGAGCCAAATGGTTCTTGAACATTGGAAGGATTTTGTTCTTTCTCGCGTACGTAAAAAGTGAGCCGAGTTGGTTTTAAAGACCTGAAACCTGGTTTTTGGAGATTCTCCAAATACCCATTTAATTTCTTCAAAGAATTTTCATTGATCTCCTGAAAATAATTACAAGAAAAAGAATTACTCAAGTTTTGAATATGGCCCAGGTTAAAGCAAATAACACATAAATTAACAGTGTCTGTTCACAACAACTTTTGATTCACAGTATATTTATATGGAAATGTGTGTAGTTTACTAAGACTGAGGAAGCTCAGGTTCAAAAAATCCCTATTCTGCCATGAGTTACCGTGTGCCAGGCAGCTTTTCAGCCTAACTTAACACAGAGAACTGAAAAAAGTGGTGACGGGGGAGTCATGGTCACCATCTTGAATCCACTGAGGCCCACCTGGTGCCAGGGTAAAATCTGCATATTTACTCAAGCTTTTAGTAACTGTTAATCTCACAGTCTAATTTTATAATAACTGTCACGTGTTTTAAGATAATTATTGTTTTATCTTCTGGATTTGTGTGCTCCACCCTGATAGTGGGTTATAAATATTATGTTCTTACAGAGGAGCCATCATAAGCTTCCAAAGGACCCTAGGGTTCTCTGGAACACATAATGAAAATCACTACAAGAGTCTAAAACAGTGTGTGCATTTTTAAAATGTCAAACAGATTAGTAATGACCCAGCTACCATAATGCCTTAGAACATAAGGACTCCTAATATTTAGGGCAAGAGGGAATGACGCAGATTTCACCAGGTTTTTATGCATCTCTTTTTACTGGGAAATTACCCCTGTCGATTCCTAACAGCAGCACTTCTACTTCAAGTTTTATCCACAAAGTTCAACTTCACAACAATTCTAAAAAATATTTTAAGTGATATATAATGGTAGAACGGAATCCGTTCCGGAAGTCCGTTTGACTTCCAAAACATTCGGAAGCTCCTGCAGCCAATTGGAAGCCGCATCTGACGTTTGGGTTCCAAAGAACGTTTGCAAATTGGAACACTCACTTCTGGGTTTGCGTCATTCAGGAGCCAAAATGTTCAACTTGCAAGGCGTTCGGGATCCCAGGCATGACTGTATTAGAGTTTGTCTATAATACAAATATCTAACAGTACAGTATCTATCAATTCAGAAGTCCCACCGAGTTAAATGGAGCTCAGTCTCCATACTTTTCTCATTTTCTATTTTTTATGTTGTGAACTGCCCTATAATCTTCAGATGAAGGGTGGCATACAATTTTTAAAGACAATAATAATGATGATGATTATGTCATGGTAGGTGTTTAGGATTGCAGCCTAAACCACTGGAGAAAAATGTATTTACCCTTTCTCTGGGATGCTGGCCAAAGAAATCTGGATGCACTGCAAAATAGAATGGCCGCAGAGCATTGACAGCATCAGCCCCCGATAAAGCTCTTGCCTGGATAACATGCTGCAATGGTAATTTACTGAGACATAACCTAAGAAATAAAGATGAAGAGTAAGTTAAGCAGCCTAAGAGACCACAAAATGCTTAAATGTAAATTGCAATAGAGATGGGATAATTCTGGGACTATTTAAATTAGGATTGGGCTATGCAATAAGAGGTAGCTATGAGGATAATACTTGTAACAGTACTAATAAATTTAGAATTATATAAGCATGCACTCAGAACTACCACATAAGTCCAATAGGCAACATACAACCGTAGATAAATTTCCTGAGTATGAATTGTCTGCTCTATGATGATGATGTACATTTACCTCTATAGTTTTGACCAATAGATCTTCCAATTTACAATCTTACTTCTAATTTACAATTCCTAGAACTAAAAGTTTTAAACTCCCAGAAATTAAACCAAAAGTAGATGTAATAATTTATATGCTACAATTAAAAGTGTAGGAGTAGAGCCACCTTACCTCCTCACAGTCCCCCAACGGCAAAACATCTCAATTCTTTTAATCTTGATTCCAGATTGCCTCTAAATTTCTTTAAGCAAATAAAACATATTAAACATGTAATTAATACATTTAGTTTTGTATATGTTTACTTTCATTTTGCCAATACTTAAAGCAACAGAATTTGACTGTGAAATTACAATCCGGTTTTATGTAAAAATATTCACCAGTGATGCTAAACAGTAGCAGGAACAACCACTTTAATGTTGTTGTGACACAAGTCGCATAAAAATGGACAAACTAATTAAAAGTTTGTGTAAGCAAGTAAACACAAAAACCTGATAATTTCTATACAGTACTAATTTTTAATTTAAGTGCCTTTCCTGGGCCCCAGTACAATGGTAAGAGCACACTGACTAAATCAGATTACAAGGAGATGCTGTTCTAGCCAATTTCTTCCTGAAGGAAACTTTAAGGGAAATAAAACATATTCTTGAATAGTAAAGGCATTACTGACAGGGAGAGATACAAGCAAATATGTGGACACTCATACATCCCATCTTATAAATAAAATAAAATCAACTGAGAAAAAGAGGAGTGCTGCTCATCATGGGTACTATCTGAAAGGCGCATGCAACAGTCATAACTAACATGTATTGCACCAGTACTAGCTGGGTTGGCTGCTGGGTAGTAATTTACAAGTTTTCCAGGATACAATTAAAAATGCTACAGGAACCTGTTGCCTGGAGACCACAGAAGAGCAGAAAAAAAGTTTAACTATATACTGCAGGCAAAGGAAACTTATAATAACCACATCCAGTTTTTTCAAATACCCGCCTTTATACAGAGGCACACTTGCACACAAAGGAAAAAAATGTTTGAAATTCCCTCAGATAATCAATTGACATTAAGTAGAGCTCTGTGTTAATCTGGATTTTAAATGTAATAATAGAGTTGCAAGGGACCTCAAGCATCACCAACCCCTTGCTAATACAAGACACCTATTACTATAGCATCCCTGGTTACCCAACCACTGCTTAAAAACCTTAACAAAGGAGAGTCCACAACCTTACAAGACAACCACTGTCAAACAGTTTGTACCATTAGGAAGCTATTTGTGATGGTTAGTCATAATCTTTTTTTGTGTAATCTGAACTCACCAGTTCAGGGCAATACCACCATCTGGAGCACAGAATCATTTAATTGTAAATGGAAAGGGACCCAAGGGTCATACAGTATAGTCCAATGCTCTGCAATGCAGGAATCCCCTCTAAAGCATCCATGACAGATGGTCATCCAACCTTTGCTTAAAAACTACCAAGGAAGGAGAGTCCACCACTTTCTGAGGGAGTCCATTCCACTGTTGAACAGCTCTTACCGTCAGCAAGTTCTTCCTGGTGTTTATAGTCGAAATCTTCTTTCTTGCAAGCTTGAAGCCATTGGTTCGCGTCCTACCCTCCAGAGCAGGAGAGAACAAGCTTGCACCGTCTACCATGTGACAGCCTTTAAGAGATTTGAAGACGGCTATCCCCTCAGTCTCTTCTTTTCCAGGGTAAACATACCCAACACCCTCAACTGTTCTTCATATGGCTTGGTTTCCAGACCCTTGATCATATTGGTTACCCTCCTCTGCACATGTCCCAGCTTGTCAACATCCTTATTAAATTGTAGCACCCAGAACTAGACACAGTACTCCGACAAAGGCAGAATAGACTGGTACTATTACTTATAGCTAATGCTATTCTATGCAGCATCAACAGAAGTATAGAGTCCAGATCAAGGGACGCTCTATTATGTTAAGTCTGCTTTAACCATGTTAATATTTGCTCTAGCCTATCCCTTATGTTTGGGGATATGCAATGCTAAACAATGGTTTAGTGCTACATGGATGAGCTGCTATGAGCCCAAGCAAAAATCCGCCTCCCCTCCTATGTAGCTCAGAGGATTTCTGTGCGGATAACACTGGCTTTTCAACTTGTACAAATCTGGAATATGGCTTAAAACAAACTGCTTACTTAGTTGAGCCAGCTTCATAACCCATGATTTGAAGGTGGTTTGCTTTGAACCTTACCAGTTTTTGTTGTAAGTGAGGACTACTGGTTTGTAGAATGTGACAAGCCAACATTATTTGAAAGCGAAATAAAACTCTTACCAGCAGCAGAGTATAAAGAAATACAGGAGCACTCAAGCCCAGTGCTTTTCTCAGTCTCACCAGAGATTGTCCAGGTAGTGCTAAATCATGGTTTAGTGTTATGCACAAACACATGTTAGCAGGTTTCACAGGTTTTCCAAGAACAGGATTTAAATACAGTGGTACCTCTGGTTACAAACTTAATTCATTCCAGAGGTCCGTTCTTAACCTGACCGCTTTAGCTAAAGGGGCCTCCCGCTGCCGTGGTGCGATTTCTGTTCTCATCCTGAGGTAAAATTCTTAACCCAAGGTACTACTTCCGGGATAGCGGAACCCGAGGTGTTTGCAACCTGAGGTACCACTGTATCTTAAATTATGGTATAAAGCTACTTCAAATGGACATAGGAAGGCAACATAATTCTGATTGCTTAGATACATGTGGAGAATCCCTATCCTTCAGAACTACATGCCAATACTTAGAAACTCTAAATGATTTTAAAGCGTTTTTTGAAAAGCCACACACATTCTCCCCAAGCTTTTAAAATCTTATTGTGTTCAGAAAAGGAGCAGGATGGGGGAAGGAATCAAGACCATGCCAAGTGGAAATTAGAGATACAGCCTTATTGCAATCAGAAGATCACACTACATAGACAAATGATTAGCCACCTTTTGAAGGCTGTACAGTGCATGACACACAGAGGTTACATTAAAAACTGCAGACTCAGGACAAAGCTACTTAGGTTTCTTGCGGAAACAGGAGAGCAACCTCAATAGATTGGCAAAGTGCCATAACACACTCTGATTGGCTGAACAAAAAGTTACATTTTAACAGTACAGCTGATGTTTACAAAAGTACAGCATAAGGTAAGCATGTGAAGGATCAGACAAGTGCCTAGAGATTCAGAACTTTTACATGCCAATGACCATCACATAATGACTTTGGGAGATACAAAACTATGCCGGCAGCCTCATACAGTATTTTTAGATAACAATGTCCATAGGACATTCTATACAAGATCTCAAAGTAGCTGTCTTACCACAAAAGAATTTCAGAAATAGACTGGAAAGAGAAGTTGCTGAATTGCAAATTATCACCAAGCTTAAAACCATGGAAAGACCTGGTTTGAACAGAGACGTTGGATTCTTATCTCATTATACTTGATAAAGCGATCTTCAGCCATCTCACCCATTGCTTTTTCATGCAAGACCATTTGCAGTAGTTTACAGTCGTCAACTCCTGCCAACCTAGCAGTTCAAAAGCACGTCAAAATGCAAGTAGATAAATAGGAACCGCTACAGTGGGAAGGTAAACAGTGTTTCCGTGTGCTGCTCTGGTTCACCAGAAGTGGCTTTGTCATGCTGGCCACATGACCTGGAAGCTATACGCCGGCTCCCTCGGCCAATAATGCGAGATGAGCGCGCAACCCCAGAGTCGGTCACGACTGGCCCTAATGGTCAGGGGTCCCTTTACCTTTACAGTTGTCAACAGCTATCAGTCAGTCAATCAATCACCCATTTCCACCACCCTTCTGAGTGATACCCCTCCCCACCCTTTCTCTACAGTGGTTCCCAACAGGTGGTCCGGGGACCCCCAGGGGTCCGCGAGCTATGCCAGAGGGGTCCGCAAGATGCTATTAGAATAAAAAATATATTAAATATATTTCGTATGATAACAGATTTTTGTTTTGGCCGCTTCCTGCATGAGCAGTCTAGCGCAAAACTAGAATTTAGAGGCAGTAGTTCTGCTGTATGCCGTTAGGTGGCGCTTTACAAACACTACTGTTTTGCAAAGAGGCAGCGCGCGCATTCTACTAACGCTCACCTCCCCAAGATGCTTTGCACACGTCGGCTTCATTTGTGCGCTACTGCGCAGGTACCCCGTCTTCTCCATTCCCCTCCCTCCTCCCTGGCGTGCGCTGCCTCTTTGCAAAACAGTAGTGTTTGTAAACAAAGCAAGCATTTTCTTCCATGTGTTTCATGAAAAACAAATATAGGAATCGGCTTGACATGCGGTTGGATTTCAGAGTGAAAGTTTCAAGTTTGGAACCTAATATTTCAGAAATAATGGACTCAAAGGACAGATTTAACTCATCTCATTAAGAACTGAAAATTAAAACTAACTGTATACTGATGGAGTACTCTGTTGTAACTGTAAAAAACGTATAAATATAAAATATAAAAAGACTCTTAATTTGGCTCTCACTTTTTAATTTTAGGATTAGGAATTAATGGGGGTCCTTGTCACAATAGCGGCTCGATGAGGGGTCCTCGAGAAAATTTTGTTGGGAACCCCTGCTCTATATATAAGTGTCTGGGGACTTGCTATTTCAGTGTATCTGAAGAAGTGTGCATGCACATAAAAGCTCATACCAAAATAAAAAACTTAGTTGGTCTTTAAGGTGCTGCTGGAAGGAATTTTTTTATTTTGTTTCAACTACATCAGACCAACACGGCTACCTACCTGTAACTATTTTTAGATACAGTACTTAACCATTTTTGTTTCTTTTTTCCTCTTTGTCGAAAACCTTTAATAAAATTGATCTAAACAGGGGAAAACGCAGCCTATGAACTTTATTTGCCATTATGCTACGCTTGTTGCCAACCATCCAGTTAGCAGTTCAATTCCGGTCACAACAATAACAGAATCATAGAATTGTAGAGTTGGAAAGGGGTCCCTGATGACCATCTAGTCCAACCCCTTGCAATGCAGGAACAGGCAGCTGTCCCTTACGGGAATCAAACTCGCAACCTTGGCGCTATTGATGCCACACTCTAACCAACCGAGCAATCAGGTTGGCCCATTCAAGTTAAACGAGGCTTGCTTGCAAGTAAGCGCATCTCAGATCTTAGGATGGAAAGGGAGCTTAAGAACCACCTGCTGCTGGGTCTACCATAGCAAAGGTTCCAGATATGACACTCACCACCCCATTACCTTATTCCCAAGGTAGGGCAGCGCCCGGCTTTACTAACACGCCACCATAGGGGCCAGCTCCTAGGGACTGAGGTCCCTTTGCTTACCCCACCCCCAATAAAATATTTGAAGGGGGGGTGGCCTCCCCAAAGTCGATAGGCATTGCCATTCAGTCATGCGATTATGTGGGGTGGGGCTTACCTGCCCCCCATATTTTATTCCAACTTGGCACCCCTACACGCCACAGACGCGAGCCCCACTTCATCCCAACGGGCCTCGCTCCAGGTGAAGCAGGCCTAAGTCACTTCGAAACTGCGCGAACCTCCCGCGAAACGCCGGTCCCGTTGCTTTACCTCAGCGAGGACGAGGGGGGTGGGGAACCCAAAACAAAACAAAACCCCAGCGCTTCTTCTTTCCCCAACCCAACACTGTAGGAAAATCAACGCTGCAGCGCTGACTACACACCCGCTTACGGGGCAGCGCTCGGCGGAACGTGACCCGTGTCGAGCGGTTCAGACGTTCGGAGAAGCAGAAAGTCCTCCCCCTCTCAGAGCCCCCATCACTCTCCTCCGAAATCTCCCACCCCTCCACTCACCCGACAAGCTCACCTTACTCCTCCTCGCTGTCCCGCTGCTCCCGCTGGAAGGGACGCGGCCCCCATCGCCTCACGCGGGGCGAAGCGACCGCTCGCCGAAGCGCCGGGCTGCCTGTGAGACTCGGTCGCGTCGGCGGATGACCTCGCGGGCCTCTGCGCGCGAGAGGCACCTGAACCGCCGGGAGGTCCGCGAGGGGGCGGGGCCGACGCCGTCACGCTGACGCCAGGAGAGAGACGGGAGGACGCACGCACGCACATGCCTCCGAAGCTCGGCGCTTTAAGGCAGGCGGCGTCACGAAGGCGTCGCCACTCCTCCTCTCCGCCGCTTTTCTGCGCATGGGCAGAAGAGGTTGCTGTTGGCCCTTTGCTTTGAGCGGTGGGGAAAAGCAAAAAAAAAAAAAAAGGTGGGTGGGATTTTAGCGGCCCGGAACTTTTTGCCGCCAGAGGCGAACCACAAAATGGCGCCCCTCCCCCTCCCCCCCAGGCAGGGGAGAAACGGGGAGTGATGCGCCACAGCAGGAACAAGGAGAGGCGGAATAAAGATATACATCAGGAACAAGATCTACATTGGGATGTGCTGCTCCTGTGGATTCCGCAGCCTGAGGCAGTTGCCTCACCTTGTCTTGTATGTGGGCCGGCCCTGGCTGGCTTACTTCATGGCTCCTCCAGCTGCATTTGTGGCGCCACGGGTTCATAGCTGCCAAGTTTTCCCATTTCTCACGAGGAAGCCTATTCAGCATAAGGGAATTTCCCTTAAGAAAAGGGAGAACTTGGCAGCTATACACGGGTTAGATGCTGCAAATGTGCCCATTGCCCTCCTTGAGAATGCCACCTGGCTTGATAGATCTGCAAGGACTGCAGTGGCAGAGGCGGTTGGTTGAGCTCATTGTATGGTCTTGTTCCACATCTGCTCAGCAGTGATGCCCCACTGAGCACAAGTTCCTTGGAAAGTGGGTGTTGGGCTATCCAGTCTGTTCCAAACTGGTTCTTCAAGGCCGCCCTGGCTCTTATGTAAGGGGCCTTTTGAGAAGCTTGTAAGCCTGCAGACCGATTAAGAAGAACCTGCACACTGCAAAAGCTCCCAAAGCAACATGGGAAGTTTTTCCAAGCAAGAAAATCAGAACAAAAGCAGCATTAGGTGCATGAAATGGCACCCTAGAGGCATGTCAGTGGCATTGGACTGGCTGCTTATAGACTCTGGAATACAAGACTGGCTTCGGGAAATGGGAGTAGAGGTGGGAGCACAAATATTTCCCCTTGGGGAAGTGCATGGGAGCAGGTGAGCCATAGCACAGGTCAGGATAGATGCACTCACACAGCAGCCAGAACTGACTTCTGGGTGAAGCAAGTGTGTCTTGTACCACAAGTGGGGAAAATGGTAGTCTTTTGCTGTGAGGGCACTGCCCCTTTCGCCAGCAGTAAGAAGCCTTCAGTTTCTACTACTGCAATTGTAAATGTTGCTCTTGGTTTGAATCCTTGAAGACCCCCTGAACCTATTTTCATTTCCAAGGCAAGTTGTTCTGAGCATGCTCAATATACAGCAATTCAGATGGGACTAAAGAACTTCCTACAACTTTCTAAGCTATATTACAAGTGGTGATCATTTTGCACGTATGACATATCCAATTGATGTGAAACCAGAGGTGTGGGTCTTTTTGCCAAGTGTAACTTACCTTAAGCACTTAACTTTCTCACTAGTAAATCTATTGGCCACATGCGTGTGATTGATGGGAAATGAAACCCAGCGAGAGTTTAATGGATCCTTGGGCTGTAAAGAAAAGGCACTAAACTCCACAAACTATAAACAAGGACCAGCAAATAGATAGAACAACTTAATTCCTCTTTCCTCAGTACAATTGTTCACTTGAGCTTATTCATATCTCAATGGAAATTTGATACTTTGGCAAGTTAAGTGTTCTATATTTTTGTTGTATGGAATATTGTTTCTGCCTACTGTGGAGTTAACTAGTTTGCAAATAAGTCTACCTAAAGATGGCAAAGAGATGAAGACTGTAACACTAGAGAACTCAGCAAATCCTTTGTTCCGTTACTGGTGTTTTAAAATAAAAGTGCATAAATACATTAAATATTCAAAATCCTCCAACACATTCTCTGCAATCCTTACAACTGTCATGTGAGGTAAATTAGTTGCATTATCAGTGTGCTGCAGATGGACTAGGACTGAGAATGATTTGTGGCAGCCAGCCTGCTGTTAGTACGTTTGCCTGGCACTTTCGAGGATAAAATCGCTCACCTCCATCATGCCAAGTTGAATATTACTTTAACCGAGCAAAGTCTAAACTGATGTTGTGGGATCACTTTCAACTGATTGATGCCTGAGGATGTGGACACGGTACTTTCAGTGATTTGGCCCACTACATACTCTCTTGACTCATGCAACATCATGACTTGAGCTAGAGGCGGACTGTGGGATGAGCCTAGGAAGCGACTAGTGCATCACAAGGGGATGATGCCAGATTCCTTGAAAGAGGCAGCTGTGTGGCTGCTCCTTAAACCCCACACACCCCTGGACCTTGAGGTACTAGACAACTAGTCCCCAGTCACAAATACTTTAGGTAAGGTGTTCAAAGAGGGTAGTGTTGGGTCAGCTCCAAATGCTCTTGGGAGGAAACAGATATTGGCCCATTTGCTTGGCTTCAGGCTGTTTGGGGACAGAATTGGCCTTGGTCACTCAAATGGATGACCTTGGGGAGAAGGACAAGAGGGATAACAAGTCATAATGAGTTGGAAGTTGGTAGCACTGTTTTCCACTCCTACTTAAAAGGCTGAATTGACAGAACAGTGCTAGGAGTTTATGTGTACACCCCACTGCTATACAAAGCTATCTCTCTATTATATCTGAATTAGGAGGTGTGGCATTTTAGATTGGTCCCTGGGTGAGGGGGACAACTGACACTGATGCTCAGTAATACAAAGACTCTGTGGGTGAGCTGTTCCCAGGTCCAGGAGAGTTTACTAACTCTATATGAGGCTCAACTCCTTCTGAAGTAGCAGGTATGTAAATTGAAGGTGCTCCTAGATTTGTCTAACCACTGGCGAGGAGCACTTGTTAGCAACTTAACTTGGTATGCCAATTTCACCCTCCCCAGGACAGGGATAACTTGGCCACCATGATTTATGCACTGGAAATCTCACCAATGGATTACTGCAATTTGCTCTATGTAGCATGCAGAGACTGGTCCAGAAGCTTTAGCTGGTCCAGATCAGAGTCAACAAGTGGAGCACTTAGACGTGCATTGATTAGAGAGGGCACTGAAGTGGCTACCAGTCAGCTACCAGGCCATGTTACTAACATATAAGACACTCACTTGGGACAATGTTACCTTAAAGACCACACTTGTCCCTGTATAGATCTGCAAAATAACTTCTATCTGGGGAAATTTTACTCATGGTGCCACACCCTGCAGTGTCACAGGCTACTGACCCCCCCAAAATGCACATTTCCCAGCATTTCCACTGTAGGATGTCCTTCTCGGTGCCATAGATGAAAACTTGTAATTTCACAAGTTTGGTAAAGATACATCTTTTTGCTCAGGCTTTCCCTGACCCACAAGATTGGACCCTATTATCCAATTCCTGTTTTTAATAATACTGTTTTACTGGTTTTTATTTATTTTTATGATGTGTATTGCTTATATGTTGCATTTTTATATACTGCTTAAATATTAAGTGGTTTAGAAATGCTTTTAAATATAAAAGATAAATGAAGCTAGTGAATTCAATTTGAATTGGGGAATTCCCAGCTCATACTCAGCTTCCTTTTTCAAGTGATAAAAGGAATAAGGCTTACATAGTCTCAAAACCTTTGACATCCTCATGCATGATGGGTAGGAGGTAAATGATCTGCCACACTTCTTTTATTAGGAAAAACACACAGTACTTTACAGGATTCCACAGCTTATTGTCAAGGGCTTGCAGCAGGTAGATTAGTTTATTCTGGAAGATCTCCATGTAATTTGCAAATTGGCAAGGGTTAATGACGGGAACAACTATTCCCACCTAAATTAGATGGCTGAAATGAAGAAAGCTAACCAAGAGAATATACTTGTATGAAAGGACTATAGCAGATCAGTTCTGCTACAGAAGACAAATTCCTAAATTTAGCAACTGGTTGGTAGATCTTGAGTTTGTAGTAAAAACAAGTATCTACCAAGTCAGGAGCCTTTTAAATGCAAGTGTTATTTGGGTTACTGAAGTTAAAACATAAACAGGTTAGAAAACTGAATTATATAAAATTAACAATGGGAAGTTTGAACACAACAGAAACCATTTATTGATTCATTATTTTGAACAGTGATTACTATAACTGAAGTTTTATCAATGACTAAAAAAGCCAGACTTTTCCTGCCCACTTCATATTCTCCTTCAACCACTCAAGTACACAAGTGTTTTCCAAACTACACACTTGCTCCGTGCCACTATTTACTGTGAAATGCTTTATGAAAAGCTTTGGAGTAGATATGTTAGTAGCTTGAATCAACCTCTCCACTGCACATTGATAGTTATCTTCAATGCCTTCACATCTGAAAAAGAGTTTTCACAATCAAGAAAAGTTACTATCAGCAACCAGTCATTCTATGATGGTTAGCAGTGTGATTTAAGCTACCATCCTGCCTTTCCTCCCCAAATGTGCTTCAATCCTCTTCTGTTAAGTCTTTCAATTGGGAACAAACGATAACTACTGTAACGTGTTAGCAGAAATGAAGCAATTGCATGGAAGAACCAGCTCCCTTCCACACCAAGCTAACTAACTAAAAAAATTCCTTCCAGTAGCACCTTAGAGACCAACTAAGTTTGTCATAGGTATGAGCTTTTGTGTGCATGCACACTTCTTCAGATACGAAGTTTATTTTGTTTTGACTACGGCAGACCAACATGGCTACCTACCCGTAACATCCTAACTAATGTGTGACTGATCACAAAAAAAATGAGGAAATGGTGCAAAAGTAGAAGACAACACCAACAGTAGCAGGAGGAGAAGATGGAGAAAATTCAAAAAGACAAAATAATAAAACCAGGTTTCTATTACTGGCAACATTACAAAAAGGACTTTGAATAATTTAGGTATTAATTGTATTTTATAAGTTACTGATTTAAACTGATTATCATAAGATTCTTTTCCTTGACACAAATCAGACATAAGCAAGAAAGCTGAGGGGAGGATACACAATCATGTACTGTACAGTGGTACCTCGACTTACAAAGACGATCCGTTCCATGGCCATCTTCGTAAGTCGAGGTTTTCGGATGTCGAAGCGCGCAGTCGGCGCAGAACGCGTGCGTGGAGCACGCGCGGCGAGAAGACTTCTGGGGTTGTCGACTTCGGAAGTCGAAACCTTCGGAAGTCGAATCGTTCGGATGTTGAAGTATGACTGTACTTGGAAAAGCAAATGAACTCACCTTTTCAGTACTATTTGAAGTATTTGATTGGAAGCACCAGGACTCAGAATACTACTAGCATTAGAAACCAAGAAAATTTCAATTGCTAACAGCATCTCAATCTCAGTCATGTAAGAGGGAATCAGAAGAACTTTACGGTGAAGATTTACTTCCAGTGGTGGGTAGCAACCCAATGCTAAAGCATCTAAAAAGTGACAGGAAAGTATGTAAAAGAAGGTGTCAAAGTTGCACTAAACAGCACACATCTCTAGGTTTGTGTGTGGGTACTTGGATCATCCACTGCTTTATTGAAAAACAGTTTCTTCCAAGATTATTTGAGCTTCTGGACTACTTTTAACTGTTTCCAATTTCCATCCTACTGTTATTGCTGTTTTGGACTGTCTCAAAAACTGAAGGCGAGAAGTGGCAAACCTCCCCTACTTGTTCAGAAAGTCCAAAGCTGCTCTACATATTCCTAAAAGCTAGAAAACTCTAAATTTCAGTTTTAAAGTTCTGCAATTGAATTTTGCTGCAATCTGGGACCAGACCAGGTTTTGTTTTCCCACCTCTCTTTTTCCAGACAAGGTTAGCAACCTACTACTTTTCTTCGAAAAGAGAAGTTGTCACTGAATGTTCCTTTTGCTGTAGATCCATTCTAAAGCACAAACCTAGGAAATCTAGAAAATGCTGGGTTTGCTTGGAATGCAACACATATCAGACAGGTCTTCTGAATAATTATAGCAAGTCATAAAAAGTCAAACAAAGCAGATAACTTCTTTAGCTATATTGTACCTTCAGGAGCTCCCAAGACATCTCCCAAAAATAATTTGGGGCAGAATTCTTCAATATCTAGTTGTTAATGTGTAATTGTGGGTTAGACTGCAGCCTGAACTTTTCTAACAATGCAACCCGAATCATATCTATTCAGAAGCAAGTGCTACTAAATCCAATGTAGCTTATTCCTAGATAAGTACATTTAAGATTGCAGCATAACTGAAGTTCTTCAACTAGTAATGTAGTAGACATTGAGAGCTTACGTTTATAATGTGTCCTTGCTTTAAGCCACCAACAGCCTCTTCCAAGTGCTGTGATTAAGGCTCTAAGTAAATCAAATTCAACGGGAATGTTCTTTGCAAGCATGAAATCTACTACAGTAGATGATATTTGAAGCTTCTGGCTTTCTAAAGAAGCACCTAGCAGTTTATTAAATAAACGCCTGTACTGGGCTACATCCAAACTATCTGCAAAAGAAAAGCATTACAAGTGATTAATTTTCTTCAGTTATTAAGTAGAACATTGGTTTCAGCAATATAATAGTGGAAAAGTACAGCAAACATTTCCCTCTCTGTTTTAAGTTTTTTTTAAAAAAAGCAGATCTTAGTTTCTTTCATTTTCACAAACAAATCAACCAAGCTTAGAATGCACCCCCCTGGCCACCTGAGGCATCATTTCTTCTTGTATTGGAATAACTGCACTGCAAAATGGTTTTCTGCTAAATGGAATATTTCAGAAGTGTGTACACTAAGCAATAGATATTATTTTCATATCATAGATGCTACACAGAAATAGATCTTGATGAGAAGCAAAAAAAGTTACAAATATATTGTGATCTGCAAAACGAACAGCTTAAATCCTGCATCCTGAGATATATAGGTGATTGTTTTATTAACCTCTCTAAAGTGTTTGGGCGAGCAAACAGTGAACATCTGTGCAGGCTCCCAGTCTGTTTTTGAGCCCATTTAAAAGTACTAGTTTTAACTGTTAAAGCCCTTATTTGCTTTTAGCCAGGTCCCCTGAAGGTCCATTTGCTCTAATTTATACCTGCCCAAGGGGACCCAGGTGGCGCTGTGGGTTAAACCACAGAGTCTAGGGCTTGCTGATCAGAAGGTCGGCGGTTCAAATCCCTGCAACGGGGTGAGCTCCCATTGCTTGGTCCCAGCTCCTGCCCACCTAGCAGTTCGAAAGCACATCAAAGTGCAAGTAGATAAATAGGGACCGCTCCGGCGGGAAGGTAAACGGCGTTTCCATGTGTTGCTCTGGTTCGCCAGAAGCAGCTTTGTCATGCTGGCCACATGACCCGGAAGCTGTCTGCGGACAAACGCCGGCTCCCTCGGCCTATAGAGTGAGAAGAGCGCCGCAACCCCAGAGTCGGACACAACTGGACCTGATGGTCGGGGGCCCCTTTACCTTATACCTGCCCAAGAATTGATTTTCATCAGAAACCCTTGTCCAAGTTCTCCCGCTTAGCAAGGACTAGAGAAAGGGTCTTATTTGTGGTGGAATGACCTCCCTAGAGGACTAACTGGTGCCCACACTATGATCCCTTTTGCTCAGTCTTTGAATGTTAATCATACAATTATTTTAGTACTTTTAGAACTCAGAACCAAGTTGCTCCCCTGGCTGGTATTATGTTGTTTTAAATTGTTTTCAGTTGCTGAAACTGAATCAGTTCCACTGCCTTGATAATTGTCTTATAATTGGTTTTTGTGCTTCCAATTTAAATTTTATATTTTGTATTTGAATGGTGCAGAAACCACTCATATAACTCACTTATATGGGCAGTATATAAACGTTAGTATACAAATATTTATCCCATTATTGCGCCTCACAATCCAGAAGTATGGGTGAAGACTTAAAAATAGTTCTGAGACCATCCAGCAAGCTTCATGGCTGACCTGGATCAGACCTAAGGTCTACGTGGTACAGTGTCCCCTTTCCCAGTGACTGGCAAGATAGTTATGGGAAGGAGAAGAGGGCAAATGCCAGTGTGGTGTAGTGGTTAAGAGCGGTAGACTTGTAATCTGGGAAACCGGGTTCACGTCTCCGCTCCCCCACATGCAGCTGCTGGGTGACCTTGGGCTAGTCACACTTCTCTGAAGTCTCTCAGCCCCACCCACATCACAGGGTGTCTGTTGTGGGGGAGGAGGGGAAAGGAGAATGTTAGCTGCTTTGAGACTCCTTCGGGTAGTGATAAAGCGGGATATCAAATACAAATTCTTCTTCTTCTTCTTCTTCTTCTTCTTCTTCTTCTTCTTCTTCTTCTTCTTCTGCTGCTGCTGCTGCTGCTGCTGCTGCTGCTGTTTTCCAGCAACTGACATTCAATGAATTTTAACTCTAATCTCCACACTGCAAGTCCACAAAGGGTTCCAACACTGCTATATGCCAAGAAATAATCCACCTCAGTAAATCTGTTCTCATTCCATTCTCATCCAAAATTGGCCCACCATCTCTTGGCATCATTTTCAGGAGTACACATTTATCTTAAGTTCATATGAAATCTGATTAAAAGCCAATAGATGCTTACTAGCTATTGAGAATGGAATTATAAACACTTACTACAAGAATTCTGGAAGCCTGGTAGATTTTGCAAGACTTCAAATGCTTCTCCATAACGGCTCTTTGCAATGCATTCAGATGCTATTACATATAGCAGGTTATGTCGCTTGAGGACATCCATTCGATCACAAGGCCATGTTGGAGTACTTATTATCCATTCCGACTCTAGAGAGATTAATACTGGCATTTTAAAAGCGATTAA
Source organism: Zootoca vivipara (assembly GCF_965207765.1). Lineage (NCBI taxonomy): Eukaryota > Metazoa > Chordata > Lepidosauria > Squamata > Lacertidae > Zootoca > Zootoca vivipara. The sequence continues at coordinate 14,408,238 of NC_142594.1, read as the reverse complement.
AATGAGGCCATGAATGCTGACAAACAAAATATTATAGGGCCTTGTGAAAGATCCCAGGTAACTGCCCACCTTGCATTCAGCTATTTAACAAAGAACTGCTCTCCATGCAGAGCCTGAGGAAAATAATTTTGATGTCCAGTTATGAACTACTGATCATTGTGAATCTCATGGGAATGTTTGGAGGCTGCAAAGACTTGAGTGTTATCTTGGCAGCTTATGTGGAAAACTATCAGTTTGGCCTAGCCTTGTTGACAAGCTTGAGTTCCTGACTGAGACAGAAGCCAGGTGTCCCCAAGGTATTTGCACAGGATGGGAGAGAGAAAGAGAGAGAGAGAAGAGTTTAAAATGTGTGATTGGAGGATATAATGTCATATATCATATATCCCCCTTCCAGAGCAGGTCTATAGGGTTCATTTCCTGGTTGGCTACTGCTAGGAGCAGCTACACCAAAGTGTCACTTGAAGCACAGCAGCAGGTCAGAGCAGCAGAAGCTGGAGTTAAACACAGACAAGAGCACCAAGGGACCATCTGCACAGCACTGTGCGGCACTGTTATGGAACAGGCCATTAATCTCACAAAATGTTACATAACTAATGAAAGTTGCTCTCCTGAAAACTGCCAGGGAGGTAAGGATTTGACATTTCTGCATTCAGCAAGACATGAAATATGAAGGAGACAAAGTTTTATATGATGGACAGTTCCCCCTGCTTCCTCTATTCTTTATTATTGTCAACATACTTTAATTATTCACCAAGCCTATGTCAGCAAATTCTCCGAAATATGAGTAAATGTCAGCTTGAGACTTCAACCACATACTTTGGCTCTCTCAATTTCTGCTTTTGCTGTAACGTAGGACAGAACCTACACGTGTCATTTTAAGCCCTGCTTATTTCTGTTAATAAAGAAGTGTACCTCTCAATACCCATAATGCTCCATCTAGGCTCCTGCACTTGAGAAATATTTCCACAGCAACATTAACAATGTGGCACCGTGATGCCAACCTCTCCTGACCAAGAAGTCCTTTCAAAAATGTGAAATGTATCTTTAAGGCATGAAGCGTATCCAGAACCTTCTTGGCCTATGATACAAAGGGGGAAAGCAGCGTAGATAATTACCACAGTACATATCAGTTTTTCATCTCAGAATACTTGTTCATGCATGACACTGTATATTCCTAAGCACAAGGGTGTGTGTGTGTGTGTGTTCTTTTTTGTTCTTAGCTAGCAACACTGATAAGTATGAAAAAATGAGCATGGAAAGGAGTGGTAGCTTTTACCTGTGATAAACTCATTGCTCCTCCCACTTGCTTCTTTTTGGATCAGTCAGGACAAAGGACTGAAGGTTGGCTGCTGCCTCCCACAAAGGGAGCCTTGAAGCCTAATTGTTTCAGCCCTAGTCTAGTGGGAGGAGCAATCTGAACAAGGACATTATCCTCCACCACAGGAAAATACAGTATTGGTTCAGCCAAAGCACAATACACAAGCATATTGAGCTGCACTCCCTTCATACAAGGAATTGTTTTCTGCTTATGAATTTAATTCAAGATTAAAAGGCACCAATATTTTTATACCTGTATGGTTTGCAATTTCAGCTTAGGGGTCCAAAAAGGCAAATTGCTTTGTTGGCATGTGTTCAATGATTGCCAAAACCACTTTGAGCTTATAAAAGTGAGTATGTAGTATACCAAGCATTACCCTGGCTCCTGAGCATTTACATGAATAATTTGGCTGGAAATTTCCAATATTATTTATATAAATACATATGCCTCAAGAGGAGAGCAAACATCAGGCAAGTGAGACCCTTTTAAAAGCAAATCGCCAAGTCCATTTGTCGCAGCGGGAAAACCTTGCCACATATACAACCAATTAACCAAGTTTAGCAAATGAAACTATTTTTAAATTTGGCATGTCCTCCACATAACCCTTAATAACCATGATGTACAGGGAATTAAAGAAACACTGCCTCCCCTAAATCCATATTCCAGTTCCCAAGAATGTGTATGCCTCTGAAAAGAAGGTAATTTAGAACTATAGATAAAACTCCCAAGCATTCACAGATGCTGTTTAAAATTGCTGATCAATTTATAATTAAATCTATCCCCACTCAGAAAACACTTACTTAAAGGCACTGTTTCTGCCAAAGTACTGTACTTCTTATGCTGTCTCGCTTATATATCTTGTGCATGATCAGGCAAAGTTAAGTACTTTTAAAATCCCACTGACTTAAGTAGGAGAAGTAAGCACTTTCCCACTGAAAAGAGTGAGACTTAAATTTAAATACAGCAATGCAATAACCACAATAATCGTTTGAAGCATTACAACTTGTTTTGGTCTTCTTCTAAATTGCCTCTAAAAGTTTGCCAATGTCATCCATCTAATTGAATTTTAGAGATTCAAAGTTGGCAGAAGCAAACTAGAATAATCTTAGGAATGTGGGAATCATTATTGTTAGTAATTAATTATGAGTAAAGGAACAGTAAACCCCCCCACCCCACTGCCAAGGTGTGCAATAATTTCTAAATTAAATATCTCCAAAACCATGCTGCCATGGTCATGTGTTACTTGCATGCTCATGTAATAATATGTGATTAGACACACAAGAATGCCCTGTAAGAAGCCAAGTACCTTTGGCCACTGCTGTAGTTTGTAATATGAAAACATAGCACCGATACCAATCCTTCCCAATAAAGTTGTATCTGTTGCATTGTGACAAGCATCAGCCTTAACTAGAAAAGAAAAAAAAACACATGTTGCTTTAGATTTCTTGAAATTACCGTAAGTTTTTAAATGGAGGAACTAGTTAAATGATTACCCATTCCCATATGTGCCAATGTGACATTCATTATGTGAAGTAAATAATCTGAATTATTTCCTATGAAAACAGCTTTTTTAAAGACATACAATAAATGTAGGATTAGCAGGCTTCCATCTTCAATATGCTTACTAGGTGGCATGTCTCATTGGACACAGTGGGACTACTGAGTTACGGTAGTATGCAGACTTTTGCCATGGGTAGGCAAACTAAGGCCTGGGGGCCAGATGCAGTCCAATCGCCTTATAAATCTGGCCTGCGGATGGTCCAGGAATCAGCGTGTTTTTACGTAAGTAGAATGTGTCCTTCTATTTAAAATGCATCTCTGGGTTATTTGTGGGACATAGGAATTCGTTCACCCCCCCCAAAAAAATAGTCTGGCCCCCCCTTAAGGTCTGAGACAGTGGACCGGCCCCCTGCTGAAAAGGTTTGCTGTCCCCTGATTATGCTGTAACTGTTTTGAAGGGTGACAAGTAAGGTGGGAGAAAATGGCACCACCACACCACATATGACCCATTTAAGGGCCAGGAAACCAACACCATCAGTATGGAGCCAGTTGGCTGGTTCAGATACCATGTTAAAATCTAAATCAAGGATGGGGAACCTCAGACCTTGGGCCAAATGCAGCCCTTCAGAACCTTCCCCAGGCCACACCCTTTGCACCCCAAGTATTTTTTGCACCCTTTGCAACCTGGCTGCAATGTCTCCTGGAACTCTGATGGCTCTTATTTATCTGGATGGAGGACAAGTGCGAGTAGAAACTAGCTTACTGCCCCCCCTTGATATTTGTTGCTCCACCCACTATTAGAGATAAACAACTACCCGACATTTAGAAAACATCTGAAGGCAGCCCTGTTTAGGGAAGTTTTTAATGTGTGACTTCTGTGGATGCACTTTTTAAAGATGTCTCCATGCCTGTGAACTTCCTCCAAAATCTCATTGGGTTGGTTTGCCTGTGAAATATTTGTGGTGGTGCTGCACTTGGAAGAGGACTTGGGGGTGATAGTGCTTGCTGAAATGATATTTTGGTGAAGCACCCCCAACTTTTATTAAAGTTCCCTATGCATGTGATTCCAGAATGGGCAATACTGTACAAATTTTACCTGCAACTGCAAATTCACAAAAAGGAACGCCTGGTCTCTCTTCTGTCACTGAATCGGTCAGGATATTAGCAATGCACAATGAGTACTTTTCAAGGTCACCAAAATTTTCACATCCACTTCTCACATTAACGTATAAAGTTCCCAGTTTGGCCCAGTCACTTTTTTCTTTGCAATGCTGTTCAAAAAGTAATAAAATGCAAATAGAATTATTCTTAATTTAATATGATCTCAAAAACAGTAAACTTAATAAGCATTTGAATTTTTTGTTTTAAAACTGGAAGTTTTATCTCACTTTAGTAACTAACTTGGGATTTGTTTGTAACTTTGTCACTGAGGAAACTACAGTAAATTCTGTAAGATCTTTCACAACCAAAGCATTCAAAACAGTTATTGTACAAAGAACTGAAAGATAAGTCTTCCAATTATTCTTCAAACAATACATATTGATCAGATATTATTCAGAGCTGTTCTTGCAAAATGCAATCCAATTTTCAAATAGGAAAATATATATTATCTAAAATGTACTGCCTTAAGCAGCTGAGAAATACTTTACATTTTGTTTAACAGTAGCTTCATAGGGACAAACAAAGATGCTGAATACAAAGATGTTTGGGTTTCTATTTAGCTTTTAAACATATACAAAATGCAGCAATGTAGGTTGCAATCTACCTCAGGCTAGGCTGTGCTACTTGTTCCCCTTCAGTGGGTTTTCCAATGAAAACCTTGGATGCAGGTGCACCCACAAGTTTTCTCTCCAGCAAAAAGCTGCCAAAAAGTCAAGTTTTCATCATGTGCAAGCCTAATACCATTCACATTTAGTACTTCCAAAAGCAGCTACCATCAGGACTGATTTCTCCAGGGAAGGATCTTCTTGGACAGGACTTATTAATAACTAAGATCAAGACAGTGCTACCCTCAATATGCCAGCAAGTTTGGAAAACTCAGCAGCGGCCAGAGGATTGGAGAAGATCAGTCTACATCCCAATTCCAAAGAAGGGCAGTGCCAAAGAATGCTCCAACTACCGCACAATTGCGCTCATTTCACACGCTAGCAAGGTTATGCTTAAAATTCTACAAGGCAGGCTTAGGCAGTATGTGGACCGAGAACTCCCAGAAGTGCAAGCTGGATTTCGAAGGGGCAGAGGAACCAGAGACCAAATAGCAAACATGCACTGGATTATGGAGAAAGCTAGAGAGTTCCAGAAAAACATCTACTTCTGCTTCATTGACTACGCAAAAGCTTTTGACTGTGTCGACCACAGCAAACTATGGTAAGTTCTTAAAGAAATGGGAGTGCCGGATCATCTCATCTGTCTCCCGAGAAATCTCTATGTGGGACAAGAAGCTACAGTTAGAACTGGACATGGAATAACTGATTGGTTCAAAATTGGGAAAGGAGTACGACAAGGCTGTATATTGTCTCCCTGTTTATTTAACTTACAGTGGTGCCTCAACGTACGAATTTAATCCGTTCTGAAGGCACCTTCGTAGGTTGAAAAATTCATAAGTCAAAAAAACACCATTGGAAACATGATATCCCATAGGAATGCATTGGAAACGGAAAAATTCGTAAGTTGAAGCAACCATATCTAAAAATTCGTAAGTCGAAAAATCCCTATCTAAAACCGCCACGGTTTCCTTTCGGATGTCGAGACATTCATAATCACGCGGCCATTAGCCCCATTCGTAAGTCGAAAAATTCGGTTGTCGAGTCGTTCGTAAGTCGAGGTACCACTGTATATGCTGAATTCATCATGAGAAAGGCTGGACTGGATGAATCCCAACCCCAAGCCGGAATTAAGATTGCTGGAAGAAGTATCAACAACCTCAGATATGCTGATGACACAACCTTGATGGCAGAAAGTGAGGAGGAATTAAAGAACCTTTTAATGAGGGTGAAAGAGGAGAGCGCAAAATATGGTCTGAAGCTCAACATCAAAAAAACCAAGATCATGGCCACTGGTCCCATCACCTCCTGGCAAATAGAAGGGGAAGAAATGGAGGCAGTGAGAGATTTTACTTTCTTGGGCTCCTTGATCACTGCAGATGGTGACAGCAGTCACGAAATTAAAAGACGCCTGCTTCTTGGGAGAAAAGCAATGACAAACCTAGACAGCATCTTAAAAAGCAGAGACATCATCTTGCCTACAAAGGTCCGTATAGTTAAAGCTATGTTTTTCCCAGTAGTGATGTATGGAAGTGAGAGCTGGACCATAAAGAAGGCTGATGCTTTTGAATTATGGTGCTGGAGGAGACTCTTGAGAGTCCCATGGACTGCAAGAAGATCAAACCTTTCCATTCTTAAGGAAATCAGCCCTGAGTGCTCACTGGAAGGACAGATCCTGAAGCTGAGGCTCCAATACTTTGGCCACCTCATGAGAAGAGAAGAATCCTTGGAAAAGACCCTGATGTTGGGAAAGATGGAGGGCACAAGGAGAAGGGGACGACAGAGGACGAGATGGTTGGACAGTGTTCTCGAAGCCACAAACATGAGGCTGATCAAACTGCGGGAGGCAGTGGAAGACAGGAGTGCCTGGCGTGCTCTGGTTCAGGGGGTCACAAAGAGTCAGACACAACTAAACAACAACAAGATTAACAGATGACTTTCTGTTCCAATTAAAAAGAGGATGAACGAGATGCAGTGCCATGAAGTCACCAGACACGTTTGGCTGGCACACTGTATAAACATTTGAGTCAAGCTTTCTGAGAAGCAACTATGGTTGGAAGGAAGGAAGGAAAAAGAAAGAAAGAATACCAAAGACAATAGTGTAGAGGTCAGGTGAATTGCAACTGCTAGCTGTGAGTAATGATGAAGCAATTAATCTTCAAGCTTTTCACATTGACAGTAAAAGAGAAAGTTGCAAGTACACATGGCCGTATAGACTTTTTACACAAACTGATCTTAATTCCTATCCTGAGCATGAAACTAAGCCCATTCTGCACCTTGCTCACGAGTGCTGGCAACTGCATTCAGAATACTTAATACTTCAATGTGATTTATGAGAATGAAAATTGAGGGACATTTAAGCAGGCTTTAGCAGTCCAGGTCCCTAAGTCTCCCACCACCCCATTTATTTCTCCTTTTAGAAGGGAAAGTTATTTCCCTCCATATTTTTATGAATACTAAACCACCAAGAAGAAATATGCCATTCAAGCATTTAGCACCCCTGTCACCAAGTGATATATACAGAAGCAGGGTCTACTGATTCCAAGGCATCTTTCTTCCATTTGATTTGATTAGTATTGAGATGTCCTTCCAAGCTTGCTTTTAAAACAATGAGTATATACTGTACCTGAAATTCTGCAATTGCTGAATCCAAGTCACAAAGGCTAGCCTTATGGAAATGTCTTGCCTGAAATCTAAGGAACAACAGTTATCTGCTTTTGATAAAGCTTAAATTTGGAGTTAACAGAAAAAGCAACAAGTGACTTTCTAAAAAATTATCTTTTGTTGCACTTATACTCCCCCCCCCCCGCCCCAAAGCATACACTCTGCAATCAAAATATGATCCAGTTTCTTTTATCTGCTGCATGGCATGGGTAGTATTATGGAGGTCAAGGGAAGCAACTGCAGCATACAACAAAAGTGTGCACCTGGATACTTCATAGTGTTATATGTTTTTGTGGTTCAGTGTGGATATCTTTGTGTTCCTTCCAGGCCTATGATGCTGTACATGTGAGGTTAGAATGTGTGAGAGTAAACCTGCTGGACCAATCAAACCATTTCTTAAGTTAAGATAATTGCCTTAGCTACCCAGTTAATTACTTCCATTTACTGGTACATGTCCAAAGAGGTTGCCCTTTTCCCATAGACACAAATGTGTGGGTCTTTTCCCACCTCACCTCGCTGTATGCTACATCACCCTAGGGCAGAGAAGAATAGGTAAAGGGGGGAAGCCCATGTGCAAGAGTGCTTGGGCCCCTGCTGGACCCGGAGCTATGTCCTGGGGTTCTCCCTCAGAACCTAATGGAGAGGCAAGATCTGTTGGAATGTTAATACTGCTCACATTACCCAAACAGCATCTCCCTCCTGCTTCCCCATTCTCCTACCTGTTGTGGCCTCAGATTTTGTCCCTACAGCCTAATTAATTACCTCTTTCTACTCCTAAATTCACCCAACAACTCTGTATACTTACTGGGGATTGTGGTAAGCATAATCCAGCTCATTAATTACCTAGTTGGTTTCGCTCCAATTCCTCCTTCCTCTCTCCACAGGCTCCAACAGAAAGTTCAAGACCCAGTTCAGATGCAATGACCATGGTTTGTTTATTAGATGGAATATTAGCATTATGCACTGTAATGAAGGACTTCCAGGACTTCTCTCTTGCTTTCAAACTGGGAAACTGGTTTAACTAGGATCTGATCCTGGTTTCATATCCTAGCTTGTACTCTAAGGCCATACTACAGTTCCCAGGTTTGGATATAAAGAGGAACAATGGTTTAATAAACTGAGACCTAATTGTGGAGCATCAGAGAAAGGAGGAAGGACATAAGCAAGTTTTCATTTTGGGTTTGATAAACCATACTTTATTAGACCAAGATTGTTATGGCTGAACCAGACATAAAAGTTCAGAAACAGGAGATCTTTATCACATTGTATGTACTCATTTGAAAGTGATATTGCCAAACTTCATTCTTCATTTTTGTTCATCCTACGGTAAGTAAACTCCATGGACATAAAAAATGAAAAGCTTTGAAAAGAAAGAGAGAGTTTCCAAGGCATGCTCTGGTTCATGGGGTCACAGAGAGTCGAACACGACTAAGACGACTAAACAACAACAAAACAAAGCATAAGAGCCCTCAATGGCAGCTTCCAAAATAAAAAATAAAATAAAATCAATAATATAACCCCATATTTAATATTGTCATCTTGTTGAGATCAAAAAATAGTTTATAAAATGCGTAGACTGGCATTTTATGGCACCAGTAGTTGAGAAAATATATTTTAGATTTAATATAGATTGCATAAGAGAAGAACATACCTGGACAAAAAAATAGCTTGTTCCTGACTGGAAACTTGTAGTTGGTTTAGGAATGTGGTGATGCAGCCAACGTGTTCGTCTTTAAAAACCATTCCACCATCACAAAGCTATGACAGGAAGGAAATAAACCCCAAAGCACCAAAAACCTGAATATCACTGAAGACTTCCTAAGCAATTCTTTGTTTACAAAGTTCTGTACAAGTGATTAACAATAGACAGTTAAGTAATACATCTATGTATAAAGCAGTGTTGGGCAACTGGCTTTCAAAATCCCGCTGCAAGTGATCAGTTCTGTTATCTGGCATGAGTGATCTAGCTTCCTCCCTTGTATTCAAGAAAGCATCTTTCCAAACATACAAAGTCCTTAATATTACAGGAACATAAACACCTTCATGGCGTTTGTAACTTTAGTCAGTTTTAATCATCTGAACAAACCTCCCAGTGAACTTAAGTTATGTAAACAGTAATGTAACAAATAAATGGGAATTATATATGCCACCTCGAGCTCATTGGAGAAAAAAGGTGGAATATAAATGCAGCAAACAAACAATAGCTTAGTATATTATCTACAAGGCTGATACTATTTCTTGGCTTAAGTTTTTAATTCTATGTGTATTGACTGTGGATGGTAGAATTTATTTTCAATAAATATGCTCTATGTCCATATAACTTTCCTCTGGAGTTTTTTTTTTTAAGGGGTTAACCTTTGGACCCACAATCTTCAGCATGAAAAAGCGTAAAATCTAATAAAAATGAACATAATTTATGAGCTTTATAAGATGTGTAGAAGAAGCAGATAAATTTATGCAGAAGGCAGAATGACATTTAAGATAGAATCAAATAATCAAAGTCATACCTTACAAGATATGTCAATTAACTCAGGCACTAAGACTCTTAGTTTCATGGACGCCACTTGTTCAAAGACACTGAGGAGAATGTCTACAGTTGGCTAAACAAAAATGCCTCAACATTAGAGCTAAATACATTAGCTGTAATTAACAAAACTTCAAGGAACAATTTCAATCTGAAACAAAACACCTGGCTCTCGTATAGATGGCTTCCAACAGTTAATCATTACTCCATGGCATGTGGTTGCCACTTCTGAGCGACTGGGATACTGCACCTGTGCAGTATCACCTGTCCTGGCGAACCTCAAGCATTGGACAGGCAATGTGGTGGTGGTGTGGGAAGTTAAATTCTCTGTGGTGACCGCCATGATTTATACTGCATTTGTGATATTCTATTATGTTCGTACTATTTATTGTTTGTAAGCCGCTTTGCGATTCACCTGAATGAAAAGTGGCACAGAAATCTAATAAATGCGTCCAATCAGGTTGTAGGACTTCCACCCTGAGGTGCATCTTGCATCATCACTATATGCTTTTTCATGATTGGTCAAGAGGTGCCTCTTTTACTCAGGTCTTTGGCTGACACCTGTCTTACTCCTCCTGCATTAAAGGTAAAGGGTAAAGGGACCCCTGACCATTAGGTCCAGTCGTGACCGACTCTGGGGTTGCGGCGCTTATCTTGCTCTATTGGCCAAGGGAGCCGGTGTACAGCTTCCAGGTCATGTGGCCAGCATGACTAAGCTGCTTCTGGCGAACCAGAGCAGCACACGGAAACGCCGTTTACCTTCCCGCCAGAGCGGTACCTATTTATCTACTTGCACTTTGATGTGCTTTCGAACTGCTAGGTGGGCAGGAGCTGGGACCAAGCAACGGGAGCTCACCCCGTCACGGGGATTTGAACCGCTGACCTTCTGATCAGCAAGCCCTAGGCTCTGAGGTAACCCACAGCGCCACCCGCTGTGCATAACTGTTCTTTTGGTGAATGGTGAGTTATAAGTTAGTTAAGTTAGTTAGTTATTATCTGCCTGACCCTACCAGGTTTTCAGATACAGTCAGTACTATTCTGGTGTGGGACCCCATCCATATGAAAGCAATCACCATGCTGCCAGGCAAGGGGTTAAATTGCATTCTATGTTTATCTATTTTTAAATGGTGATGGTCACAATGCAGAGCAGTATAAATCAGAGAAAAGTGTGCTGAGTTTTGAAAAATCTGCTATGCAGGGAGTGCGGAAGCACCTATTTGTGTGCACATACAATAGGGTTTTTTTGTTCTTGCAATGTGTAAAGTCCAATGGTCATAATCCAATGGAGCCACTTATGCATGTGAACACTTGGAACCCATTCAGTGCCATTTCTGGAGTTTTAAATGTCTTAACTTTCACAGAAGGTGAAAGCAAAGCACTGTTTGTCTATTTGCCAGGGATAAACGCAGTTATGGGCACACAACCTCTTGCTATGCTCCCAGTTGTCTCAATTCAGTCCTATATTTGTAAAAGTTTTACTCTAAAGTAATGTTCAAAATCGGGGCTTGTCTTATACATGGATAGTGCAGAGGGGGGAATGGGCGATTGGTTGCAGCCACAACCAGGAGTTTGTCAGCAGCGATTGGGTGGGTGACTGGTAGCTGTGGCAAGGGCTGCTGCTGCGCCAATTGGGCAGACGGTTCTCTGCTTCTGTGACGTGGGCGATTGGCAGCGTTTGTCAGTCTGGTGAGTGATTTTCGGCATTCCTCCCCCCAAAAAGTTCAACAACTCTGGGCAACCCTCCCCAGAAAAACCTCAACAACTCTGGGCCATCTCCCCCCATTTTCTTAAAATTGGAGCCCCCAAAAATAGGGGGCGTCAATTGCACAGCAATTTTCCTGCCTTTTTGATGGGTTCACACCACAGCCACTCACGTGATGAGTCAGGTACTGCACTTCCCTGGGCATTTAAAGGCTGTCTCTCCTCCCTGTCCCACTTTAACATTTTTGGCTCTTGTAGATTTTTAAAACTTATCTTATGATTTCCAAATTAATAGCTCAGAACCAAAACCCAAGTAAACAAAATTGAGAGCTTATTAAGATAAACACATGACGTCATTATACCATGAGTAAGAAGACCTTTTAAGCTGCAGTTGTATACCCATTTACTCAATGGGACTTACTTCTAGGTAGACATATATAGTCTTCACCATTAAAAATACCAAGCTACTTACCAGTATTTTAATCATTATGCTAGTGCGGAATACATGAAATAATTCTTTCAGCAAACAGCACCGGAGCAAAGATGTTAGCAGGTTATTTAGCATTTGTGAATCCAAGTGCTTTTCAGAAACACCATTTTTGCAGTAGTCTATAAATACTTGGGCTAAAAAAATGGGAAATTTAAATGTGAAATTGTTTTATGTAGCATAGTACTGAAACATTATTTAACACATTTTTAAAAGGCAAAAATGAGTAAAAATGAAGCACTGAAAATCTATTTTACTGGTCAAGTGCATTTGTAATGTTGAGAGCAGTATCTATGAACATATGAAAAGCATCCTTTATTTCTTATCAGCATTATTTCATGATCTGTTGGATGAAAATAGCTGTACCAAATTTTGTTCCTTTCCTTTACAAAAACTGTCCTAGTACATCATGGATCCAAAAATGCTCGCATCCCTAGTCAAGCTCAATGAAGAATTAATTTAGTACTTTAACCTGTAGGCCACATTAATATTTACTGGTTCATAGCTTCACATAAAATGAGAGGGATAGCACCTACTAAAGCAAACACCTCAGCAATGATGCCTCAATATGTACAATATCCAAAAGAACCTTGTTGTGGGGAGCATATTAGAAAAATACAATTTCCCTCTCAACAGTGAAATTCACTACCTTGAAAAATGTCATCTAGAGCTTCTGCAACAATTCATCTGCATATTATTATTTTTAAAAAAGAATTGAATTAAATTATGGTAGGGCCTTGATCTCATATACATATGTCCTAATAATGATAATAATACTTCCTGTTTCAGCACTGAAGTACTAATATAATAAAGCCCACAAACCGAAGAACTTCTAGTGCTTAGACCACAAAAAACCTCATTCAGGTTAGAATTCTAGTTCTGCGTAGAGTTCCAGATCTAAGTAGAACTATCCTCTTATTTGGCTACAGGCTTTTGCTTTTATGATCTACATATTAGACTGCTATCACAAACTATTTCAGAAATGCTGTGCTAGGATACATGTTAAGAAACTATGCAATGTTAACAGCCAAATTTCTACTCAACATAGTTGGACCGTATAATGGAATGTATTATTTGGTCTGTTACATATAAGCATTTAAAAGTTATGGCACCGCCAATCTTCAAGCAAAACCTCTATTTTGTGTTATAATGATGATTATATCATACCTGCACGCTGCAACAAAACCTCTTTACCAATACTTAGATATGTATTAAGTATTTCAATGAAAAGCTGGAAAATAAAATAAAACCACAAATCTATTATAAATATATTACAGATAAACTTGCCATCTATTACAGGCGTATTACAAGTTTCCAAAATGTGAGGATCCACAAATGCAAATAATTTTGAAGTACACATTGATCTACATTTAGTAGAGCTAAAAAAAATATCAATACATATTAAACTGTAGCTAAGAGTTAGTTGTGGACAAGAGTGTAAAGCATGAATAACTTCCACATGGAACTGCAACAATTGTTTTATCATTATCATCCCTGTGCACAACCTTTTGCTTAGTATACCAGCCAAACCCATTGTTTGTGGTTGCCACCCCCACCCACCCTCCCTTTCCCCAGGCATGTGTAGAGAAGCCAGAAAATAAAGGAATGTTTTGTCCTTGTACTGGGCTTCTGCTGAAAATGCAAGCAGCACATTGCTGCTAAAAAAAGTGTAAAAACCCCACAGGAACCCTCAAGTTGTTCATGGAGAAAAGGCATAGTTTCTTTCACTTTCCATTGTGCATTCTGCCGGAGGAAACAGCAGTTAAGGCTGGCACTTTCTGCAAAAGCCAATTTACAGGTTACATTTGAGATGGTATTAAAGTTTTATCTGTGCTCTCTTATTTGATGGCTGCATTCACAGATCACCAATGGGTTCTGTATTCATCAAGTAATGAACATATGTTCAGGCTACAGAATTCTCTGATTACTCTACTGTAATTCTCCGATTACTCTACTGTTAATGACAATCTTATCCTGGAGATCTGATAAAGGCCTAATGTATTTTGTTCTTTAACCAGGCAGCACCAACCAAGTATTTTATACAGAGAAGAAACACACAGTTTTTACCTTTTCATGTCTTGGTGCAAGTGAATGCGAATACTGGCAATTTGCTCTCTGACAACCATTCAATGTATTGAAATGAATTCTGCAGTATCCACGGGGTAGACAACTCAATCCTAGATAAGTCTGCAATGCAACCAGAGAGTAGTCTTTCATTTCCCTCTCAGAATTCTCATTTGAAAACCAAAAAAACACATATGGCACACATATTTTGGGATTTATGTGCATTAAGCAGTGTATGGACTACTTCACACATAGCACAAAGTGTCATAGTTTCCTTAACCTAACAATGGTTTACTTGAATGTACAAACCTAGCCCAGCAAACTACTTATAGCTTATTTTTCTACAAACACACCATGATGAGAAACCATGATTTGTTATTGGCTTATGAAGTAAGACTTATTTCTGAAGGAGTGGGTACATTGCTTGGGGGTACTACTGGATCCTTTGATGTTGCTTGAGGCTCAGGTGGCCTCAGTAGTGTGGAGTGCCTTGCATCAGCTTTCAAGCTAGCAGATTTGGGTCTGAGAACCAGGAGAGAGGCTTAGAATCATAGACTTGTAGTGTTGGAAGGGACCCTGATTATGCTAAATTTTCAAAAAATATGAATCAAATGTCTCTAGCAGCTATATACCTTAAGTCAGAAACTTTATATAAAAGCAGGACAGTTGAAAACAGGATGACTAAACCCTATGAAAGAGAAACCTCAAACAAGCATGTAAATTGCACCTGTTTAAACTGAGCTTTAAATGGTTGTTAACAATGTAAATGCTTAAATGGTAGCTAAACTTATGCTTAGTTGCAGGAATTTATGAATTTTAAGGACTTACCGTAACATTTTTTTTAAAACTGTTGGGATATGATTGCTGCAAAAGACCTTTCCCTGAGAATCTGAAATCTAAGATTGAAGAACAAAAACCTCCTAAAGTGAATGAAATAGCCATAAGTCATTATTATACATTATAAACTTCAATTATCTTATCCCAGAGATGACTGACAACTGAAGTTTTCATTTCCTGTCTATTGACAAGTTAAACTCTTTTCAAGTACCATGAGTGATAACTAATCTTAAATGAAATTTGCCACACTGGAAGGCAAATTTTGCAATTTTCAAACCGATTCTGTGGCAACGTAACAAAGAGTGATTTCTTTATGTTGATATTGCATCTATGCAGGAATACTGTATACCTTAACACATAGTTTATTTTATGTATGCTTTTTTCAGATGTTACAGTATATAGACGGTGGCCTGGTTCACACACAACTCTAAGCCATGGTTTGTTTAGCCAAAGTGTGTTTGTTCAAATATCTGGACCCTACCCATTAGATTAGCCATGGTTTTCTAGCAGCAAACCATGATCTGAAGCCAAAATTTGTTGTTACCTTATAAACCACTGGTTGTTTAACTACATTTTAGAGTCATGTCCTAACCAAACGGACTTGCTTAAGCATGGTTTGTTTTGCCACCCCACCTTAGACACTTGCCAAGCTAGAGGAGTTGTGGTTTGTTTGAGCAAACCATGGTTAATCCATGGTTTAGCATTATATGCCAACACCGTCAGTGTATTACATTGATATCTTACACACAAGTAATGCATTTTGGAAATTATTTTGTGTGTAGCTGTTCTTTTATCTTTCGGTCATATAGCTCTTCAACATCCTAAGAGAAGTACAAATACTACTGTATTTGGAAGAATTAAATGGTTTTACTAGTAGGGTAGCAAACTTGTGGTCCTCCATGTTGTTGGACCCACAACAGAACCCCTTCAACAGCCTTTAAACTTGTTGTTTGACGATTATGTATTCTTACATGCATTCCTATATTCCCAGGGGATACATTATCTCTGTGTTAAAAAAGTGAGAGGAATGCTTCACTTTAACTATGAAAATCTGTAATTTATCTGACTTCTGGGGTGACAGCCTTTGAAAGATTTTGAATTCTGTTGTAAAGCTGTAACTCTGAAGAATCCAAGTAACATAGCTGCCAAGTTATCCCTTTTTTTCAGGGATTGTCCATTATGCTGAATAGGCTTCCTCGCGAGAAAAGGGAAAACTTGGCAGCTATGCCAAGTAAGCATGATTAGGTACACAGAAAATGTAGTTCTAGTCACATAGGGTCAAATTTACAGACGTTAAAATCATTTGGGCTCTTTGACTGCAATAGGATCTGGCCTGCACCCTTTACATGCATGGTCATATTTCTCAAGATTTTATCTAATCTGGATTTAACTCAATATGGTGACTAGAATCCAAAACACGTAAGGACGCTTGTGAATGTTCATTGTGTGTGTTTTACTCTCTGAACGCAAACCTCCTGCCATAGCAAACTACATTTGAAGTTTCCTTGTTTTCAAAAACAGTTTAGTAATGCCAAAGCTTTACTGAGTGCAGGGAACTAGTTACATGGTTCTCTAAGTCTTGGCCAATGAAAATAGAAATGGCACTCAAACGCTATCCTAAGTACACATAATAATGCACTGATTCAGTAATTTATTTCACTGTCATATTTAGGTTTAGTTTAGCTAACTTTCCATAGTATTTTAATTAGAGGGTCATTTTAGCTAAACAAAGATGCATTTATACTAAATCTCAACTAAAGGTTGCCTTGGCAAGGACAAATCTAGAACCCGAGTACAATTAAGCTAAAAACCCTCTGATCTGGATACAGAAGGTAGAACTAAGTGAAACAGGCAATAGAAAGGAAACTCCAGATGTTAATTCCAAGCTTTAATACAGAATCACCCTACTTATCCTAGGTTGTATTTTAACTTTTATAAACTTAAAGTAACAAACACACCCATCCACATACATTTGCATCAGGTACACAGACATCATGGCCAAACCATTTATGCCTCTGGAATGTGCTGTGGGCTCACACACTCCTGCCTCTTCCAACACATTGTTTATGTCATGGTTGCAGAAACCAGTTTGTTGCCACATCTGAACTGGGAAAACTATGGTTACCACTACCACCAGAATCCACTGCCCACTTCAGCTGTGGTTTAGACTGTGGTTCCCACAGAATGGAAGGGACCTTTAGGATTACCTAGTCCAACCCCTTGCAATGCAGGAATAAGCAGCTGTCCCTTATGGGGATCAAACCTGCCACCTTGGTGTTATCAGCACCACTCTGTAGCCAACTGAGCTATCCAGCATGGGCAAACTATGGCTAGCAGTAATAGCTTGTCTAGTTCATATATTATGAGGTTATGGCTGTGAGCCAGGAAATTGAGGAAGAAATCAGCACATGAGTGAGCCCACAGGTTTTTCCTGCAAACCAAACCCTGTCAATGAAATAGACCTTTATACAGACACAGAAAAGTAGCACTGTAGTACCATAAAACAAAATGTGTAGGTATTTTGAACTAATACAATACCATTCACCCACGGTTTCACTGCTGTGACTTGCTGCCGGGGATCAGTTTTCATAGCAGGAAATGTCAATTCTAGCCGATGATCATGGCTCGTAGATTCAATATATTGAGCCCTCTCACTAAATTCCAAATGAGGAAAAAGATGCTTATTTGACTAATGATACAAAAACTTTATATCTATTATTTTAAAATTAGCACAATAAAGTAAATTATATTTTCTATACCCAAGCACACCTCCCTTGTGGAGTAGAGGAGGCTGCTCCTACTGATAGCAAAGATACACATAGCAAGTGAGCTGGGAATGAGAAGAAATGTGAGTAGACAGATGGGATGTACTGGGCGTAGCATTTATCACTTCTTGGTCAGTACCATCTAAATGGTTGTAACCTGCCCTGGGATCAGCTGATGAGGCAATACATTTTTTTTATTATTAATCCTCCTCCATTGGCTATATCAGTTAGGGTTCTGCTCCACAGCACTTGTGTTGTGAATTTCCAAAAGGCTCCATGCTATTTTACATCTATGTAAAATCACTAAGTGACACCATACACTGTTCTGAAGCGACAACCATCCAGTAATATCTCTCTTTTTCAAACTCAGATGAAGTGGTCAATGTGCTCAATAGGTGCAAAGATCAGTAATAGACTAAAAGAGGGTGAGCAACCTGCAGTTCAATTTAGGCAAGACAAAATTACTACTGACAGGCTGCTTGCGTGAATTGAGAAGTGGCCTTTCAACATGTTCTGTATCAAGTTGCTGTTAAATCCTGAACTGTTGATGCTCTTCATGCTGCGGCATGAATTGCCTTCCAGCAGCTAAGGCTGGCCAGCTACAATTTCTGCAAAAACATGGGTGGTTATTATTAAACAACTGCGAATGCATTGCGCATGGGGCTGCCTTTGAAGACTGCTCAAAACCTCAACTGGTTCATAATACTGCTGCTTTGATTACATATCAAAACTGGTCAAGTGGAACATCTTGCCAGCTTTAACACAGTTACAATGGCTTAAGGAAGGACTTCTTAAGAGTGGCTTCAATTCAACATTTAATTTAAAGCCATAAAGAAATAAATAAAATACTGTGGGAAGAGGTTATTTGTATTGGTTTGTGACTATGTTATGTATTTTTGTGTTTTTATATTGTAAACTGCCCTGTGATCCTTGGATGAAGGGTGGTATAGAAAATAAAATAAAATATATAATATAATATAATATAATATAATATAATAATATAATATAATATAATACAATGCACAGCTTGATACCCAGGTAGCTTAAAGGACAATTTGCTAGGTAGGTGATAAGTGGGGAAAGGCTCATTTTGTTTGTGGTGCCTCAGCTCTGTAATGCTCTCCCCAAGGGGAGCTTCTGACCAGTCATTTTATCTCTAACTTCTATGTGTCTAACCTTGACTATAAGACCAGAGAAACAGGTTTGAAGATAAAATATCGTCCTTTCACTTAACTAGGACTACTTAAAACTCATACACACATTTTTGCAGTGTCTTGAATCTCTGCTTCTTCTTTCACAGTTGAAATTTTGTACTGTAAGATTTAAAAGGTTGCAATTCAGTTAAAATAAACAGAAACTCGTGTTTCATTTAATAACTTTCTCTTTTTCTTCACAGAATATTCAAGCGGAAGAAGTTTGGTTGCTGTTTATGGTTCTGCAATGTCTAAGTCCAACTCCCTAATGCAAGATGTCCTGTTTATGGAAGAATACCAACAAAAGCCTACCAAGGTCTTCTTCAAATCTAGCATGGAAGGAAGTTCCATGGCTTCCCTCTATAGCTCACAGTATTGCTAGACCCATAAGTTAATAAAAGAACACATCATTTTTTTAACGTTCATCTAATTTCCTTGCTTTGCTTAATTTTGATTTACAGACTTAAGATTCACAACAGAGTTTCAGATTTATGAAAGAGAAATTAAAACTACCATGCTGGTTGAAAACAGTACATCTAATGAATCTCATTGTATTAAAACAGCATGCATACATCTCTAAGGCCAGGCATAGGCAAACTCGTCCCTCCATGTTTTGGGACTACAACTCTCATCATCTCTAGCTAACAGGACCAGTAGTCGGGGATGATGGGAGTTGTGGTCCCAAAACATATGGAGGGCCGAGTTTGCCTATGCCTGTCTAAGGCTGTAACCCTATGCACACATAATTGGAAGTTAGAACTGCCCGATTTCAGTGGGACTTACTTTTAAGTAAACATGCATTGGATTGTGCTGTATGTAGTGCAACTTACTACATGATAAAAGTTCCCTCAAATAAATGACACTCTTCTGCAACAGTACCTTTTATACAGCAAAAAATTAATTCACTTCAGTACCTTTTCATTTGCGTCAGAACTCTTTATAACATAATCTGATTCGCTCAAGTGCCCATCCTCAAAACAGGATTCTGCTACACCTCCTGTAGAACTTATTCCACATAGGAATTCTGATTTACTTCCATCAACTGGAAAAAATGCAATACATAATGCTGAAACAGTAAAATTAAGAACAGAATGCTTAACTATGAAGCTGGGCATATCACTGGTAAGTTTTAAAAAAGCTGACCCTTCTTACAAAGTATGCAGTAGTAATGTACTGTACTAGTTGTGAAATTTCTTTGTTGGGCAACTGCTAAACTGATACAAAATAATACCACATGATTAATCATGTGATCAGCAGCAGCAGTCCCATGTATTTCAAGTAATGAAATGACAGCAATTATCATATGAATATGCTAATATGGGACTAATTTAAGACAATATTAAAAAGTTAAAAATTCTCTATGAAATGTCTTTTATCTTCAAATACACTTAAAAAGACAGCACTGTATCAAAAATTAACACTAAGACTGTGTGCAGCAGCTTGTGTTTTTGTTTCAAGTACCTGTACCGTGTTGGCCCGAATATAAGCCGCATCTTTAATAGTGGAGGGGGGGGGGAAATGAAAAAATACCCGAATATAAGCCGCTCCATTCCTCACTGCTCCTAACTGCATACTGGGCCGGGGGTGGGGAGTGGAGCCACGCTGTGTTGCTGGCGGCCTTTTCCCTTCCTCACTGTCTCCCTTCCCAACCTTAGGGGAGAGGACGGCGGACTACACATGGGGCGGGTGCCGCTTTGCCACGCCCCTGGCACTGTTTGCCCTAAACTCCTGATTACATACCAGAAGGTTGCAAATATAAGCCGCACTTTAACTTTTCACAATCGGAATTTGGGGGGAAAGTGAGGCTTATATTCAGGCAAATATACTTAGTTTTAAAGGAAAAAAGGAAATATTCACATATTTAAGGAACGCAACCAACTGCTGTCACGAGTTGCTGTTAAGAGTTAGTATTGTAAAAGGATTAGATCTTTATAGATTCAAATAAATGCACTACCATAATAGAATCTGCATAATCAGGCAAGTCACACAAAGAACTAGGTGTACAACGGTAGCTCCTGCTGGGAGTTAAGCAGAGCAACATCTGTCACAGTGCTCAGCAGCTCATAAGAGGCAAAGCAGCAACTTTGGGCTCCTCCTCATCTTCCCTTGGACAATAAAAGACCCACAGCGTAGATAATTATACACCAGGCAACAAATAATAATGACAAGGAAGTTGTTTCTCTCACTCGATTGTCCTTTTGCTCCTTAACCTTCTAATTAATACATGATTGAGGCAGACCTAGGTTTACACTTTAAACAAATGGGTATGCCACATCACAAGTTGTTTAAACTTGGACTTCCAGGGGGGAAACCCCCAGGATTAATTTAACAACAGCTGCATGCTAAGTGCCTCTTCGCATTGTGAGGTATAGTCAATCCCTGCATAACTGAATTGTCTTCATGGCAGCTACAACTGTGATTGGCTTTAAAATAACCCAAATCCTATATGTGATGCATGGGAGGACAAAGGGAATAGCAGTACAAGAAACAACAGACTGGAAGAAGCTGATGGCCAAGGAATAATGGAGTGGGTGGAGCAGAAGTTAAGAGAAGTAGAGATTATGAAAACAACATGAAAGAGCAAGAGGCAAGGTCTTCTCAAAGACAGTTATTATAGTTATGTTTTTGCATACATGTATAGACATTTACATCAACTGCTGATCCTTGCATCAAGCCTAATCATTGACTCACTTCAACAACATTGACTACACATAGCAGCAATCAGAACTTATCAGAGCATTCTGGGAAAAGAAACATTGCTCAGGACTCGGAATGAAAGGGAAATGTTATGCCTCCAGAAAGAGCTAGCACCGAATTTTTCACAAATACCTAGGATTTAGGGAAAACCAAAGTAACATTTAAGAGTAGAGGTAAAGGGACCCCTGACTGTTAAGTCCAGTCGTGGGCGACTCTGGGGTTGCGGCGCTCATCTCGCTTTACTGACCGAGGGAGCTGGTGTTTGTCTGCAGACAGCTTCCGGGTCATGTGGCTGGGAGCTCACCCCGTCACGGGGATTCGAACCACCGACCTTCTGATCGGCAAGCCCTAGGCTCTGTGGTTTAGACCACAGCGCCACCTGCGTCCCATCAACATTTAAGAGTAGACGCTGTTTAACACGCTGTTTAACAAGTTGTCATATTGTCCTTAATGTTGCATTTTTAAATTCCTGTTCTTACCTTCTGCCAGTGGAACACCAATATCTGTGAAAGAGTCCAATGTTCTATCATACTGAATGGGATCTTCTCTGTAAGCAAGAAAATTTTACAAAATGTTAAGTGAAGGAAGTTTTCTGAACCAATACCACACTCATCTAACTAAAACACAATGAGTGCACTAAGTCTGCCACAGCTATCCTTAACAATCTGGGTCATGAGTTCATTTGCCAGAGTTCCCAGCACCATAAACTCTTTTTGGAAATGGTGCCTATTCAATCTAAGCCCCTTATACCTACTGATAAGCTCAGGAGGAAAATTTGATGACAATATTTGAATTTTATAGCAACAATTGCAGTGGGGAAAGGCGGGGCACATTCCTCTCTGCACTTGCATTGTTATCCTAGGACCCGTTATCTCCCTGAAGGAACAAAGCAATTCTCTAAGAAAGGTGAAAGGAAGTTCCTACGAGAGTTTGAAATCAAGTAAGATTCCTGAGACTGGTCCTATAAAGGAAGTTGGAGATTGGTTTGGGAGTTTAGATCAAAAGAATAGGGAGAGAATCCATAATGTCCCCTTACTTGATTTGTTTCCAGCCACTTAGTTCAATAAATAACCGACTAAGCCTACAGGATGACTTTTATCCATGTGCTACTTTCCAGATCCTCTCTTGGGATGTTGTTGCAAGATAAGAGATGCAAACCGATGGACCTGAAATTCTGTACTACCTTCAGTCCTTTGACATTATGGGACCCCCAGCCCTGTCCTGTTTGTGAGATAGAAATAGTGGCAAACTTTAAATATCTCCTGCTGACCCATCTATTAAGCAGGTTTACCCTTGCTCATTAGATTCATCACACTGCTCTTTTAGCAATTATTTATATTTCACTGAATGTTTTATTAATAAACTCTCTTTTTACTGAAGTATTTATTTGTAATTCTGGTTAGAAGAGGAGGAGTTGGGATTTGATATCCCGCTTTATCACTACCCAAAGGAGTCTCAAAGCGGCTAACATTCTCCTTTCCCTTCCTGCCCCACAACAAACATTCTGTGAGGTGAGTGAGGCTGAGAGACTTCAGAGAAGTGTGACTAGCCCAAGGTCACCCAGCAGCTGTATGTGGAGGAGCGGAGACGTGAACATGGTTCCCCAGATTACAAGTCTACAACTCTTAACCACTACACCACACGGGTTACAATGTTGTATTCAGGTTTATCTTTTCCTTTTTAATCTTATTGTGATTTATGCAAACCACTTGGGTATTTTTTATGTTAAGCAGTATATAAATATTAGAATAAGAAACATAACTTTGGAGCTAAAGAGACCAGGAATGCTTATATTATGTACAATATAGTCTCCCACCTTCAGCTCAGTTCAACAAGTAGTGCCTTACCAAAGAAAGCTGTTTTATTAACCTGGCTGAGTTTATATTTACAATAATTTAATAATAGGTTCTGGCATTTGGGTATCAGATTAGAATTGACTCTTCATTCTACAGGTGTAACAATAGTGGTATTTTAAAATAGAAAATAAAATTTTAGATGTGTCTAAAAGAATCACAAACTGTGCCTTAAAGCTAAGGGCAGTAAAATCTTGCCATTCAAATTTGAACATGGAGACTTGCATGCATAAGCTAGAACCGTTAGTTTGTACTGACTTTGTTTAGCTATGAAAGGGATATGTCCACTTAACTTGGGTAATTTATTATAGAATCATTTATTGTTGTTTTGCGTTTTCTTGTTTTATTATTGTTAGAAATTATTCTGTCTTTTTAAGTATTCTGAGTCAATTGAAGATTCTTTTCCGAGCCTTAGGCATAACAATATGTGCAGTTTTAAAGCTGGAGAATTTAGCACAGTTAAGATTAACAAAAGATGCATACAAGATTTGTTTTTAAGGGCTTTCACCTGCCTAGTGTGGCAAGTTACCAGTCGTAAAGCTGTTATGTATTCTAAACACATCCCTCCAAAGGGATCACAACTTCATAAAGATGCTTTACAATACAGTACAGGAAAAGCAAATGTAGGATTATCACATTTGGGAGTATTGATGGTAGGCTGAACTATTCACTACTGCCCACACAACATATTATGTATGCGGTAGTTGGCTTAAATTATTTGCCATTCTGCCTTGGTTGTATTCTATTGATTGACAAAATTAAATGATAAAAATGATACATAACACAGCCCTATAGTTCTATTAACTATGTCAAGCAAGCATATTCATCTTTGGCTAACCACAAATCTACTACTGAATACCTACCAAATGAAATTAAGCTAAGTAAGCTTTGGCTAAAAAGGTTTACTGCAGCTGTATGGAAAAGTATTTCTAAATGCTATGGTACTACAAAGAACAATCTTCAAATGAAAATTATTAAGATAATTCGAAGAGGCTATTTAGTTCTACTGTCAATTGCAAAAGACAATTTTATACTGTCTCTCACCAGCATAGTCAGATGTGTTTCAAACTTCACTTTCAATTGTTACTCTTATAGTTTTAGTTTTTACTTTTATCACTGGGTTAAAATAATAAAAATAAAAAGCAGAACAATCCATTATTGCTAATCCTCAATTCTCACTGTAAATCCTAATCTATTACTGTAAATCCTACATAATATACTAAGTAGAAGCAAATCACATTTTTAGTAACTAACCTCAAAGTCACTGAATTGTTTAAGGCTAGCTAGAGCACAAGCATCCAATAACTCAATACACTTACCATACTACATATATACAGTGGTACCTCTGGTTAAGAACTTAATTCGTTCCGGAGGTCTGTTCTTAATCTGAAACTGTTCTTAACCTGAAGCATCACTTTAGCTAATGGGGCCTCCTGCTGCCGCCGCACTGCCAAACCACGATATCTGTTCCCATCCTGAAGCAAAGTTCTTAACCTGAGGTACTATTTATGGGTTAGCGGAGTTTGTAACCTG
The DNA here is from genome assembly GCF_965207765.1 of Zootoca vivipara. Taxonomy (NCBI): domain Eukaryota; kingdom Metazoa; phylum Chordata; class Lepidosauria; order Squamata; family Lacertidae; genus Zootoca; species Zootoca vivipara. Next base: position 14,383,339 of record NC_142594.1, on the reverse strand, counting down.
AAGCGTTTGTAACCCAAGGTACCACTGTAAATTATTTCCAGAGGAAATGCTTACCTAGGACAGCAATCCAAATGTCTCTTCTGTGGAAGCCGAGGGGGTTCCGGTTCTAATTCCATTTCTTCCTTTATGGAAATGCTGACATTCAAGTTGGTTTGGGTACAATGCCCTTTTTCTTCTTCCTTGGTTTCTCCGAACAGATCAGGGTCATCCTGAATTACATCAATCACAAGAACATCATCTTCATAAGCCTTAACAACCTCTGCAGAGAAGTTAGCTTTGTCCTGTGCAAAGTTATTGCTGTAACTACTTTCATCATTAGTTGGCACTTCCAATACCACAGCAGAGTTGTGGTTTTGAATCTCCATATAACCAGTACTCAAAGTATCAGGCTTATCTTTCAAATCTGCCAATTCCAATTCTCTCTCATGGGAAGTCTTCACACCTTCATTATGAACACTTCTCTCTTTATAAAGGCTTTCAAGAACACTGTCAAATTGGTCTGCATTTTCTTCTAGGACAGTAATTCCACTAACTTCCTTTGACTTGAACTGATGTCTACAATTCACATTGGACGAAATCTCTTTACCTCTGGCTTTCTTCACTGACACAGTAGAATCTAGGATGTCCAAAGGATTGCAAACATCTCTTGACAATCTGGTATATTCTCTTTTTCTGGATTCATTTTTATCCTTCAGTAAAGGAATTTTGAAATTTGATAGGTTCCCTTTGATTAGCGGTTCTTGCTTGAGAACTGATGTCTTCCTATGTTTTCCACTATCTGAACAAACACCATTTTTATGGGTATCTATAGAACTATTTCTCTTTGCTATACTTCCTTTATTTTTAGCCTCTTTTGCTGGTGAATTTAAAGCTATTTTTGATTTCTTTACATTTTTAGTGCTAGATGTGCAATGTTTAGGTCTCTCCTCCGTACCCATAGAGGAAATTCTGTTGTTAGCAGTAGCTGAGTGAGCCTTGCATATATGAACTACAGATTCTGAGGTTGGGTTTTCATTGGGAAGTTGCGTTTTATGATCCATTACCTTATATGCAGAAGTTTCGACAGTACAAGCCAATGGCTTATGTAGCTCTGCCTGGCGAGAGAGAATTACTGAATCAGAAACTCTTAAAAATTCTCTTTTTGAGTCTGATGCATGATTTTTACCAAACCACAAGTATGTTCTAGCACACGATTCACGGGGCCAAACATTTTTACCAGAAATTGGTACTGCTCTTTGACAGCTTTGTAGCACCAATTTCTTTCTAACTTTATATATTGTGTTTTCTTTGACGGTTCTTTTTTCTCTTTTCATACACCCAGCAACATTATTGTTGTGGTCGGTAATTTTCTGACTGACTAATGTCTCCCTTATAGAGTTATCAACCAATTTATTACTACAGCAAATTTGTGGTTCTATGCTGCTTAACTCATTTTCCTTTTTGATGAAGTGTGCTTTGCTCATCTCTGTACCGTGAGATAATTTGGCACGTTGATTTTGAGGTTTTTGAACAGCCTGCTTAAGAACAAAATCAGGTGTATGACCAAGTGAAGAAAATAAAGTTGTTTCATTGTAGAGTGGGTTTTCCAAAATCATTGAACTTGTTACAGCAGTTTTATTCTCCATTTGTAATCCACATTCGCTGTGTATGTTCACACTTGTGAAAGCTTCCTGGTCTGTTATTTTTTCCAGATCCTCAAGCACTTTAACCCCTTTGTTTAACTTTTTGAAATCTAAACACATTTTACTTTCCCTGGATCGCTTTCTATTTTGACATCTTGAGGAGTTCTTAATATTTTGGCACATCTCTTTTTCAACCAATGTACTTTTTTCTGGAAATGACTGTCCAGCTTTTACTATATTAGGGCTCCGACTCAAATCGTTCTGTCCCATATCCCTGCTAGAGAACAAAACCTTACACTGATTAAGTGCAACATGCAGAGATCCAGAGTGAACCTTACAGCTTTGGGTGGTCTCAAAATCTGTAGGTGTCAAGAGTGCCTTAATGTAACGACAGTCAAGCAATCTCACTACTGGAATAGTAGTCCTTTCTACTGTATATGGCAAAGTATTATGCCTAGAAAACAATTTGCATTCTTCATTTTGCTGCACTACCAGTGCATTTGTTTCCACATTTTCAGCTACTGTTGTGCCCAAAAGCTGTGAATTGGCATTTGTAACAGGAAACAAGGAAGTATCCGCTCCAAAACAAGGGATGACAGGATCTTTGTTTTCAGTCTCATCCAATTTAGATACTGGAAGGCTTGCAGATTGCTCTAGCAGATTTTGTATATTGCAATCTTGATAAGTACTCAGACCAGTCTTGCGAACTTTTCCATGCTGTATGCTTGAAAGTTCATGGACTTGCTCTCCTGAGATTTAAAAAAGGGGATGATAATTAATCTAATGTTGAATGCATTCTAATATACAAGGTTGGACTTTGCCAAAGCATATCTGTAATAATAAATATGTATTTTATAAAAATGCCTTTATAAACTGCAAGTGTAGTAATGACAAGCATATCTAATGGCTTAAAAACACAAAAGCATAGTTCTCATCCACTATGGCTGGCATTCATTAGTATAGCAATTAGAATAATAGAATTAGAAATACAGAATATAAGAATCACAGAATTGTAGAGTTGGGAGGGACCACAAGGGACATCTAGTCCAATCCCCTGCAATACAGGAATCTTTCACCCAACATGGGACTTGAACCCATGACCCTCAGATTAAGAGTTTCATGCTCTACTGACTGAGTTCTGTATTTTGCTTGCTACTGGCTATATAAAATACTTTTTTAAAAAAATGTTTTTTAAACTGCTAAAATAAATTTGCAAGCATTTCCAGAATGGCAAAAAAATCACAATGTTGGAAATTCAATGCTAAAATTACACAAAGTAGAATGTGCACATACATGCACACACACAATATAGGTAACATACCCAAAGTAGGAAAAAAAAGTTCGTGAAATTGTAAATTCAAACTTTGCCACTTTTGGTGATATGTTAACAAGCATATTAAATTTTCCCCATAGATTAAGTTTAAGTACTGTACAGGCTAAAACTGTGGTGCCTAACATTTTCATTAGTCAAAAGTGAATCTAAATATGAATCAAAAGAAGCAATTTAATGGCTTCACACAAATTGTAAACAAAAGAGTGCTCCTTAGTCAGGGATGGAATTTCAGTCTCTTGTCTCTTCCAGCAAGAAGCTTGCTTTGTGAAGTCCCAATAAAATGACTGTACAATGGTTTCTAGCTTAAAGATTTCCTAGTTAACAGTATCCTACTGTACAGTGTTTCTCCGAAAATAAGACACCATCTTATATTTATGTTTCCTCAAAAAACACACACTATGGCTTATTTTCAGGGGATGTCTTATATTTTTCCTCCTCCTGCTGTGGCCGGTATTGCTGTTGTGCCTATACTATGTCTTATTTTCGGGGTATGGCTTATATTCCTTGAAGGCTTAAAAATCCTGCTATGGCTTATTTTATGACTACGTCTTAAAATAGGAGAAACAGGGTAAATATAAAGAACTGTGATTTAGTTTTTATATTAAATTTGAAAATGAATCAAGATTTTCATGCTGTAAGAAAATAAAGGCCGGGGGGGGGGGAGGTTATGGTGAAAAAACATAACATACAAATACAAAGAGAAAGAGCGAATAAGCATCCTTACTAGATGTTCTGGTCTTTTTTTTTAGTTCAGTTGAAGTCAGAACTTCATCCTTTCCATCTCTCTGTTTCTTAATCCTACCATGTACTCTGGTAATCAGTAGATCCTCTGTGGGTCCACAATCCATCATTTTCTCCTCACAGATCACTTGTCTACACCCAGGAACCTCTGAAACAGACTTCTCTGGTGTCCAGCTCAGGTTCTTACTATCATTTTTGCACACCACTAGTTTCAAAGAAGCTCGGGTTACCATTTTATGCTTTTTTTCTGCAGTGTCCCTATACCTTCCATTCTCTTCTTGATTTGCTACACTCTTCAACAGGCATTTGCTATTTTGTTTTAGAACTTCTGCACCTACACGTAATTTTGCTAGATTCCCTGCAACAGAATTCTCCCCTCTTTCTCCCAAAGTTCTCGGGCTTACGTTCTGTATACCAGACTTTAACTTAAAAGACAAGCACCCCCTATTTGTTATTTGACTTTTCTCTGGGTTCATAAAAGCTTTTTGCTCTTGCCAAACCGATTTAGTCTTCTTCCTCATGTTCCATGTTTTCTGGTGTGGTCCCGGTTCAGAACAGCTTTTGCTTTTCTGCAGTCCCCTAGTTACTTTCTGAGATTCTAGCCCTGTTACAGAACTCCTATCCTTTCCCATTAAACAAATACTTGGTTTTAGGAAGGGACAGCTGTGCTTTTTCCTCAAGCTCCTTGCATTCTTCATGCAACTTTTGATTTTTCGTTCAGGTTCCAACAAGGAACTCAGACTATTTTTCTCCGCTGTTGTATCTTTGTCATGAGATTCCATTCCCAGCAAGGATCTCTCTCTTTTCTTCCTCACCCATGATGCCAATTTAGTTTGCAAACAAACTCTAGAAGCAGAATCATTCGGCTGATCCGTCATACTCCGGACAGCCTTCCTTGAATTACGTCTTTCCACCAAAGCCATTTCGCCTTTCCATTTTATGCCCACATCATCATTACAGTCTGCTCCGATTGCATTCCTTTCCCCAGTACTTTGCCCCTTCCTTCTTTTAGAAACAAACCCCTTGTTCTGTTGCTGTTTCTCCCTTAACTGTACTTCAGAACCAATAACAATCGGGTTGCTTAAGTTACTAGCCGGCAAAGAAAATGACTTTTCTGTGCGCCTGCTCTCATCTTTCCGAAAGCAATCTAGACTTCTGGATGGTTGCCCCCTTTCAGCTTCCATCCCAATTCCTGGCAACAAGCAAACTGGCCGCTCTTTACTCTTTTGCACTTTTCGTACCATCATGGACTAATGGAACGAAGTGCTCCCCCCCCCTTAGAGACAACCTACAACTCTTCTCTTTTAAAAAATAATAATCTTAGAATCACTTGAAGCTTATGCTCACCTACTTGCCAAATCTATAGACATAAAACTAAAAAATATTTTTGTAAAAAAAAAAACACGCTTCCAAAGGACGCTAAAAAAAAAAAAGATGGAAGGGAAATATGTGGAAGGGCCCTGCCACAGGAACTTGTCTTCCTCAGGCCACGACAACAAAGATGTGTATAATATTGTGTGTAAAGAAAAGAAACTGATTTAACCCTAGCTGCCTATCCCTTTCTTTTGAGGTGCTTTAGGGTCTGCACCTCCTTCAGCAGGAAAGCGAGAAAGAAGCCCCCCCCAGCCGCCGCCCCCCGGGCGCTTTGCAGACCTGCGGAAATTGCGCGGTCCCAGAGTCTAAACAACGGCCACTGAACCGGTAAGAGAACCCGAGAAGCCGCACTTCTTAATTACCCACCTCCCACCCCACACACCAGTACGGCGACCAACAAACCACTTCTTCCCGTCCCCCCCTCAGAAAAGCCGCCCCCCCTCAGTGAGTGCATATCACACACACACACACACACCCCACACCAACACAAACACACACCGCCCCCACGCCTTTTTGTAGGCCCGACCGCAAGCCTTAGGACTCCAGGCTGCCGCCGCCCTCCTTTCCCGCCCTTTCCCCCTCCTTCCCGCCCACACACTCACACGCTCCAAGAGGGGACCGCGTGGAGCGAGCGAACTTAAGGCGGAGAAGACGCGCGGCCTGAGGGGCGGTGGCTCCGCGGATCCGCCTCGGGAAGGGAACGGGATTTTTTTAAAAAAAGGCCGCGCAGGGAGGGAGGAGGCGCACGGCTTTCCCGTCCAGCGCGAGAGTGAGTCGTCGCGTGCCGCTGAAGGGAACGTGAGCGAAGGGCTAGAGCGCGTCGCTTGCTCGCTCGCCCTCCCACTGTGGTCACCTTGCACCTTAAGGGGAAGCTTGAGGGAACCGGCCGAAGCTATCCCCCTCCCCACCCTTTCCGCCTCCTCCCGCTGCCAATATATTAAGCAAAGGGAGAAAAGGGCAATACTGTAAAAGAAAACGACGACGACGCAACCAGCGCCGGTCCCTTCCTTCGCAGGGTCACAAAATGGCGTTGTCGAGGAAGCGCGGGCGTCGGTCAAGGCGCCCCGCCATCCCGCCCCTCCATGAAGAGTTTCAGAGGGAAGGGAAAGGTGTGGGGAGTCACTTCCTTACTTTGCAACTCTCAAGTGTGGGCAGAAGACACGTGTTAAAGGGTCTCGTGCAGATAACGTGCAGACGGGGAAAATCTGCACGCACACTTCAAACACACACCCCGCCATGTTGTTCTCTTATTCACCATCGCTTCGAGGGGCTTCTTCCTGCCCTTTTTTTTTTGGTTCAGACCAGTTTTCCGAACTTGGTTCTCCAGCTGCTTTTGGACCACGACGCCCATCGTCCCCAGCTAGCAAGGCCAGTGGTGAGGGATGATGGGAATTGTAGTCCAAAAAAACCCACACAGCAACAGCTGGAGACTCAAGTTTGGGAAACCCTGGTTTAAACTCCAGAGAATCCCTTGGGTTTCTCGAAAACTGCCACTAGATGGTGCTGCTCTGGTGTGCCATGTAGGAGTTTACTTAATGAATTTGCACGTTGTGTTAATTTATGCAGAATTTTAAGGAAATGAGAATGAACCTTTGGAAAATTAAGGTACCTTAAAGTGCAAAGCCCATCTCCGGAGGTCAACTGCCAGTCACTTATGTTTCTATAGTTTAGGCTTATTCTGTAAAAAATGCTTTGCATTAATCAGGTTATAGTTTTTCCTATACTGTATTTGCGTGGTATGGGATTCATTGATTCCAAAACCGCTAGCTCCTATGCTTACTCTAATGCAGGATCCCCAAACTAAGGGGCGGGATGCGGCCCAATTGCCTTCTCAATCCAGCCCGCGGACGGTCCAGGAATCAGCATGTTTTTACATGAGTAGAATGTGTCCTTTTATTTAAAATGCATCTCTGGGTTATTTGTGGGGCATAGGAATTCATTCATTTATTTATTTTTCAAAATATAGTCTGGCCCCCCACAAGGTCTGAGGGACAGCGGACCGGCCCCCTGCTGAAAAAGTTTGCTGACCCCTGCTCTAATACCCTAAAAGCATATTCAGCCTTATGACACTACTACCCCTTTCCTTCAGGTTAGAGGTTGATGCCCTACTCTGATTTCTGTCAACATGGGAAGTGGAATCTGGAAGGGTACAGAACAAGGATTTCTCTCTGGTGTTTTAGCTTTGAGCTCGTTCCTGAAAGAAACCCCATGAGGTCTCACCATGCCATCTCTTAGGAGTATTTAAACATTTTTATTTGAACAAAGGTTTTATGGGATAATCGCTGGATAATTCTGCACTCCTGCTGTTGCTTGCACCTGTAATTGAAATGATGCTTAGAAATGTTGCATCATTTGAGGTGAACATCAGTGGATGGAGGGGCTTTTTTAAAAAAAAGACTCAGATGTGATATATATTACAGTATAGACAATTCTTCCATAGATGCCAAGCCAAAGAAGAATGGGAAGGGACTCTACATATGCCCTATTCTCATTTCCTTCTGTACCTGGTCAATTCCTGATGGTGTAACAATAGAATGACTGAAAAAGCTGCATAAAACACAGCACTTCTGAAAATGCTCAGTCTTGTTTAGCCGCTTCAGACAAAAGGGAATATGAAGGGGGAAACATGATATAAAGACTAAATCTTCATTTTATTTGTTATTTCAATTCTTATGAGATCCTCTAATGCAGTGTTTCTCAACCTTTTTTGGGCCAAGGCACACTTGTTCCGTGAAAATAATCACGCGGCACACCACCATTAAAAGACGGGGCAAATCCTGCGGGTTGGGAATGGGTGGGGGACTGAGGAATAGGGAAGGTGGGGAGACAGGGGGGAAAGGAAGTAGGTCGACCCACTGGCACACACACACCCCCAAAAAATGAGACTGAGAGAGGTCATTCCCACAACATTTACTTGCTGAGAGCCCTCGAGTACCGCCTCCGTCCTGCCTGCCGCCAGCCCCCCGCTCCCTCCTGGGCTGGCCGCGGCTGAGCTGGGGCTGCTGCTGCTGCCGCCACTGCCACCTCTCTCCGGCCTCCCCGCTGGTGTACCCGCCGCCGCTGCTCCTTGGCGGCCCGAGAGCCCTCCCCGGCTGGCGGAGGAGGACGGCGAGGAGCCCGCCAAGGTGGGGCGGCTGCTGCTGCGGCTGCTGCTGTTACTGCCGCCGCTGGACGGGGCTGCTGCTGCTGCTCCGGGGTCCCCGCCGCCGCCGCCGCCCTGCGCCGCTGCCGCCGCTGCCTTCTCCATGGAGCGCGCGGGGAAAGCGCGAGGAGGCGGCCTCGGCTGCCGACGGCGGGCTGGGAAATACCTGACTCATACGCAAGGAGGGAGAGAGGAAGGGCCGGAGAGAGAGACCCGAGGGGCAGCCTCCGCCGCCTCCTCCTCCTTCTCCCGGGATTGCGGAAAGCAGCGGCATCGGCGGTGCTTTGTGTCCGGCGGCGGAGAGATCCGCCCCGTCCCTCGATGTTCCCGCTTCCAAGCCCAGCCCCTCAGCCCAGGCGCGCGGCCATGAAGCGCTGCCTCGCTCAGGGAGCGAGCGCGAGTAGATTCCCACCCCAGATGTGCGATGCGAGGAGGAGGAGGAGGAGGGGACGGAGAAACACCCTTCGCGCCCCCGCGCCCTCCAGACTGACCCGGCCGGCTTCCTTTCCGGCGGGTCACTGTGGGGCATTTGCGGCCGCCAGGCACATGACAATGCAAATCGCCCTTCTCGCCGCGGCACGTCGTGGCACACCAGCCAGCGTCGGAACAGCGGTTGAGAAACGCTGCTCTAATGTGGTCAGAATTACCCCCATATTACAGATATGGGGAGTGATGAGGGTGGCTTCTTTTAAGGCCATCCTTTTAAAGTTAAGGAATTAGCTTGAAATCTTAATTGTTGGGGTAGGGAGAACTCTGGGTTTTAGGCCCGTGCTGTTAGCTACCATAGTATGTTAGCTATTTTATACTTAAGCAAGAGGAATCATGCCTTGATACGTCATATTTAAATAACCATTAATTTCCACATAACACATCTCTAGCGCTTTCATCATTCTGTTTATTTAGCATAATCAGTAAGCACAGTGCTTTAAAGAATACTGCATGCAGTTGCTCCAGTTACATATCTGTAGGCTTACTTTCAGTTCATTAGACAAATATTCTGTACATCGCTTTTAAAGTCAATCTAATTTCAGCTTTTAAACAAGTACCCTGATGTGAGTGGTAGCTTTTTCCACCAAATGTATTTACGCAGTTGTTCAGTTTAATTTTATTTCTCTCTTTGCCCATCTCAGGCGTTGATGCTCGACCTATGAAGGGCTGCTCATGATCAGAACTGCAGAACATCCCTCCCAGCGGCTCAGCAAGCTACCATTTATTTTTAATTGCTCCCCACAGTGGAGGCCAATTAAGGATGAAGACAGCAGGGTAAGGATCACTCACAAACCCTTTGAAGGGCACAGACTAAGCATTTGCTTTGCCGGAAGGCTGCCATTAACACATTTCATTTGTGCAAGAATGCAAACACTTGGACACACACTCTGTAGTATTAAATGCAGTACAGTTCTAATTCAACTAAGTTTTAGTGCAGATGGCAACAGAAGTGACAGAATATCACCCCTAGGTTATAAACTTTGAAAATTAGATTTATTTTCTTTATCCCTCCCTCTTTCAGGAAGCACCTGCTTTAGACACTCTAATAAGACCTCTCTCTCTCTCTCTCTCTCTCTCTCTCTCTCTCTCTCTCTCTCTCTCTCTCTCTCTCTCTCTCTCTCTCTCTCTCTCTCTCTCTCTCTCTCTCCTCCATATAAATACTAGGTTTTCAGATTAAAATTATAGCAGGAAATTAGCATTAGTTCTCCTTACTGTTTGTTTTTATGGCAAAGAAATGATTTCCTTGTCATTTAAATTTTAATGAATTGCGGAGTTAAAAAAATATTCTAGGTATTTATAGACTGCCTGTCAATAAAATTCTCAGTGTAATTTACTATAAAATTTTGAGAAAATAAAAATTTACCTAAAATAACGATGCAACAGTGGTTTGCAGCCACTGTAGGTTTAAATGGGGAAATATATGGTATGTACATATAGCAGCATGTATATATAGTATGCATATATATAGTAGGGAAATATATAGTATGTTGAAATGTAGATTTATTCTGGTTGTGATTAATTTTATTTTAAAATCCATTTACACAGGGAGAGTTTGAATACATTAAACTACAGTATTACTGATTACTCAGTGAATAGATTAAACCACAAGGAGTTTCAAAGAGCTTGTGACTTTTAAACTTCATGAGTACACAGCAGGAATTTTGAAACTTTTGTTGCAGAGATGCTAAATTTAGTTTCAATTTATTCACTTCACACTCAAGCTTTTCCATCTCTGCATGTGGCTTCGTGCAGTAGTATAAATATAGGTTAGAGTGAACCTTCTGTATTTTAATTTCCCCTAAAAAATAGTACATACTGTTTGGTGTGATGTTCTTTAAAACAAATTACAAATTAGTTGTATATTGTGATTTTAAGATCCTTGGTAATTGTTGCTCTTGTCTTGATGTGGCATAATAGGTTTTTGTTTGTTTATTTCTTTAATAGTTGTTAAGACCAAAAGTATTTGAACATGAAGTATATTTAAGTATGCTTTGTCTACTTATTGCTCAAAATGCATCTATTTGAAGACTTGTAGTCTAATCGCTGTATGAGCACAAACTTGTAGGACTGGCATGAGAGTCCCTCCCTGCTGTCAGGTGAGAACTGGATGACTTACAAAACTGGTGCTCTTTGCCTCTCCCCTGGTAAGGCATACTTGCTTCTTTGATTAGAATGAACTGATCCACTAGTGTTAGGAAAGGCCATGCCTGCCTTCTTCTCCTGTAATCAGGACAGATCCATGAGATATGGAGCTTGCTGCTCTTTGTAGGACTTGAAAGGGGAAAGTATCATCCATAAATGATAGGGTACATATTTTGGCAATTTTAAAAACCATTCCAATTCCCTGAGGATGTAAATCCTGATTTGTCTTGATATTACTGCAGGAATTTACTGGTGTGAAACATGCTTCATGTCCAATTTTGAAATGTTGGTCTCAGTTTTAAACGTCTTCCTTCTGAAGATATGGATGCTATTTCTGGAATCAAGGTAAATGCAGCCTTCAGTGGAACATGGAATCTTTCTGAAGGCATTAGCATGGTGAGCATAAAAAACGCATTTGGAACCTTGCTGTGACTGGAAAGGCTCCCTGTGGAGTTGCTCAGAACTTTCTGCATATGTAATCCATCTTTCTGTCTCCCACAAGCTTCCTGCATTTGACTGACAAGTCACTAACTGGCTGGAGTCCATTCAATGGGAAAGGATCTTCCTGATTTACACAACATTGTTTGCTATGCTAAGATAAAACAAAACTCTTAGAGGTAAGAGTCAGTAACTTTTGGGTCATATGCTTTCTGCATATATGGTATAATAATGCTTAGTCTAAAACCATGTGGAGAGTATTTGGCAAAACCTTTAAATGGCTGAAGCCTCAAGAAGTAACAATCAGAGAAGCATCTCCGAATACTCCACAAAACTGATGATTTTAGCATATACATTTTGACAATCTTAACAAACACAAAATGATACATAATAACCTCTATCACTCAGACTATTGTCCACAACTAAAAAGATATATTGTATCAGCAGTGCTGGTCTGCAGGCTTTATACAAAGGCAGGAGGGAAGGAGAAAAAATTAAAATGTGTACTTCATGTACGTCAAACTGTGCTGTAGACTATAGGCACTGTTCTACCATATGCCTCATTGTTTGCATAATCTATAAAATCGCCCCAGACTGGATAAAAGTTACCGGTAATCATATTCCGCTGGCCTCTTGCTATCTTCCATTTCCATGTCAGTTTCCCCAATAATGCTACTTGCCAGACTGCACTATATCACATGTCCATTGTCAATAATTGCAATGATCTCCGTGTCCTGGCAGTGGTCATTCTTGCCCTGGTTAACAGTTCTTTGTTTCCAATTTGTGGCATATCCTGACTATACAGGTTAAGCAGAGCCAGTCCTGGGGTCATGGGTACTGTCTGCCTTAGGATCAAAGACATCTCTGTGAAAACATTTCCTTTGATCTTTTCTGTTTTTGGACACTCCCACCACATGTGTCAGCATGTCCCTATAGTGGAACACCCTCTCCAACACCTGGTAGATGCTAGGCATCTAGGTGTTAAAGTACCACTTTAAACCTAAAGGAGGATGCATATTGGTGTTGCTTCCAGAAAGTGAAGTACACTTCTGGTAGTCATCTACATGCCCAGGACAGAAAAGTATGGGCAGAGTGCCTATGGCTCAAACCTGCAGTGCATATGAGGTTAGAACTAGAGATGATACTGCAACATTTAGCCATGGTATCCTCTGAATCATGCCCCCAAGTCTCTTGAGAGTGCTGTCTAGTTCATGGGGACCTTCTCAGCTGCAGACAACTTCTATCCAGTCCCTCGGACACACTGATATTCTAGTAATTATAGATTGTGTTACTTTCGGTATTGAAAGGACCACGCTGTAAGACCTGGACTCCCTCCATGGTGTAAATAGGTGAATAAACCATAATTCTTAAAGCCACGACAGTCTCCGCCATGTCTTCCATTCTGCAAAGGAATACAAACCCTGTGGGGATGCCTGGAACCCCATAGTCTCTTGCTATCATTCGGCAGAGAGAGGGGCAGACACACAACTTTTGTAACAGTATGTTACAAAAGCACAAGCTGTTGATCACATTTATGACTGCTTTCTAGGAAGGCTGGCCTGATGCTGCTAAGGTTGGGATAGAAGAGATGCTCACACCATGAGTGAGCTGATAAAATATTGGGGCCCAGTGTTTGTAGGTGGCCAGCTGTAATATGGATTGATAAAAAGGTGAGGCTGGTGACTTTACTGTTCTCCTGGCCAAATCACTTGTACCAGTCTATCTGTGAGATCAGAATAATGTGCATTGTTATGCTAGTGTTAAGTCAGGATTTGTGATAACCAGCTGGCAAGAGCTGTAGATCTGACTCCCAGCCAATACATTTACTGTAACTTTGGTTACAGGCTCAGCTCATCTTTTGCAGTCACAGGGTAGCTAGTTTTGTGAACAAAAGGCTGCAGCTCTTGTTTAGCTGTAAGGTACTGTGTCTGCATTGCTTAATTATGAACCTGCAGTGCAGACAAAGGTTTGAATCACTTTCCCTGGCTTTTTACTGTAAGACAAGCTACAGGTTTCCAACAAATCCAACATTCCTTTTAAAAAGAGTGGGGGTAATATTGCTCCAGGTGATGTGTGCTACTTTCTTTTAGGAATTGTTAGCTTTCTGCAAATTATCTTAATGTACTGCCTACATAGATAAAACATGTGGCGTCTGGTTAATAATTTTCTGCAATATAAAATAAAGACCTTTAATACAGAGTAATATCTATGGTATTATGAAAATGTTTCTCATTTTAAAAAATCCCCTACAACAGGAGCACAAAGGGGTTAGTAAGAATAGTCTTTACAACTGAATTTTATTGCTAATAGCTTTAACATGGCAAGCAGCTTATGTAGTGTGTCAACATAAATTGTTGTCCACTGTTGTCTCTGAAATTTTGGATGAAGATTTATGGAATTATGCAAATTATAAATGTAATAAAATATTGAAGCAATAAAGTAGACAAAACTACCAAAGTATGGAGCAAGATGTTGAATCGTTTAATTCTGATCTGACTGCATTTATATTGCTTTTAAACATCTGTAACACAGTTTGCAAACATTAATATGTGTATGCACTTAATTTTATTCACTTGGAATTTATGTCACAAGTCTGAATTTTGTCGCTGAGTACAGTATTTTTTTTAAATCATCCCTGTAGCACTTTTGAGAGTGCGCCATGAGTCATGTTTGACTAACATATCTTTCAAATAACCTTGTGAGATGGGCTGAGCAGAGGCTATCATGTGATTTGTGGCTTGGGTGGGGATTTGAACATGGCCCTTGAATATGCAAACACTACACTCTATCCACTGCATTATACTGTTTTTGTAATTAGCATGATTGCTTTATCTTGTCTTCCAGGATATTAATCATTTTATGCTATTTGAATACATCATGGAGAAAATATGCCCATTAATTAAAATAGGTGCATAATATGACAATAATATCTCCCTTCCCCCAAAGCAGAGCAAAAAATGATTTGTTATGCATGCCAAATTGTTATCCTGTTTTTGATCTTCTGTCGCAGTGTGCAGATTGTAACATTCTGTAGGAACCCCCAAAAATGCAGAGAAGTGGTCAAATCAGAGTAAGGCTTTATTGTTGCATCAGCTTCAGTATCAGTCAAGTCCTTTGAGGTTTTTCACGTCACCAGCCACCCCACCACAAGAATCCTGTGGCAGATGTATGTATGTGTGCTACCCTCGCAAGTGCAAATATGCACTAGCTTTCTCAGTACTATACTCTAACCATGTATAGATCTCAAGCTTTTATAGTTTAGTATTTATATATGTTTATAATAGGCAGTTTCAGGCTAGCACGGACTCAGTGCACTAATCTCAACCTTTTCAAAAGACTTTTGAAGCTGTGGTGCTTTCCTGTTTTATATACCCATTGCTCTGGCAAATACCACGTGTTTAATATTAGCATATAAAAATGTGCATACCAGACAATATCTCAAAGGAAAGAAAATGAACTCGGGCATGTGTGATGTGCGCACAAAAGAAACATCTGTTAATAAAAATGGACCATTTGTTCACATAAAAGCAAGGCGGCAAGTCACAGAACTATATAACATTCCCCCATCCTCAAGTGAATAATTTTGCATGTACACAATACGTACATAAGCCAGCCCAACGCTGAAAATGAAAAGTGTTTTGTGACCAGTGCTAAAAATATTTGGACATTTCCTTTAAAATTAATAGCATAAAGCCTTGGGGCACCTAATTGTACAAATCCTGAGGATAATGTGGGCTATTCATTTCCTTTATCCTACATACCCAGTCATGCTTTTAATTCTTAGATATACTGTGTGCCCTTTCCAATATAATCAGCCTAATTTGTCTTCAGCTGCAAGCAAGTAAACCAAGCTTCATTTGGTTAAGCAAGCTAAGCAAAAACATTTTAAATTCCCCCTCACCCCACCCACCCACATATAGGTAAGTCAACAAGCATGCGCTCAGGAAAAATGTGTGAACTTGGGATTTTGGTTTGTGTGTGTTCAGGCAGAAGCACAGAACTGCCTTTCATAAGGAAGGAAGACTTTCTTGCCTTACAACATCTGTGAATATGACTAGCATTTCTAACTTGTAGTTTGGATACTCCCTATCTAATGCTGCTTATTTTGTAAATCCATCAGACGGATGCCAACAACAGTAGTAATAAATATCGATATAATACCTATGCTTTTCTTTGACTGTTTGAACATGCCTATTAGCATTCTTTATCCTTTTGACTTTTCCTTTCTCTTTGACTCATGCTTCGTTCAGAATTAAAGGATCTGAAAAAAATGAAGGGTTTATGCAAGATAATTAACTCCCATTGATGAGAAGAGTAATAAATTATAATTTATTTAAATAAATAAAACATAGCAGTACTTTGAAGATGTGTTGATTTTCTTTCTGGGCTTTATGATTTGGTGGCTGGGGGGGAAAGGAGAGGCATTTTCACAGCACAGTCTTTTGTAGTACCTAGCAAATTTATTATGGCATACATAAGTCCACTTATTTGGATGTACCTGCAGGTACATATGTACTTGGTTGGGTAGAATTATGGACAAACATACCTAGAGCCACCAAATGGCATCTTTCCTGGAACAATGGTTGATCCTGGTCCCTTCCAGGCCTTTGTTCTGCAATCACAGTGAGGGAACCACCAGAAGGCCCTCAGAGCTGGACCTTGGTGTCTGGGCTGGCCTTGAATAGGGCGTAAGTGAGGCAGAGGCCTCTAGCCAGAAATACCAGAAATGTTCTTGTTGTGGGGAGGTGGGGGTCCAGAAAGGATAGGGAATCATTGTAGAACAGCAGCCAGAACAGAAATGTAGGTGACACAATATATTTCAAGCTTTTTATTTCACAGACATAGTCACAGACAGACATAGTCACAGACAGACATTGCATGTTTCATCTCTGCACTTAATTGAATTGTAGCACATCTTAACAACTGGGAAAAGATCAGGGAAGATGCAGCCAAGGGCGTAGAGAGGATAGAGGGGGAGTTTCTTTCATTTAATACTAGAATTCTGTATCATTCAGTATCACTGATGGGGAAGATTTAGCACAGACCATGGAAAGGGTTTCTTCCTGTAACAATTTGTGGAATTCACAGGCACAAGTTGTGATGAGGACTACTAGGTTGGAGGGCTGGGAAGGGGATTACACAAATGCCCAGAGACAAGGAGAAGAAATCTGTCTCTGGCTATGAAGACTCTATAGAACCTCCAGGTTCAGAGGCATTCTACATTGAAGTGCAGCGTGTTTGAGGACCAGGACATTCACAGGGAAACCAAAGCTATTGTATTACCAACCTTACTATATGCTTGTGAAACATGGACCACTTATGAACACCATCTCCAACTTCTCAAAAGATTCCATCAACGGTGTCTCTGAAAATTTTTACACATCACTTGGGAAGACAGGTGAACTAATATCAGTGTACTGGAAGAAGCAAAGATCACCAGTGTTGAAGCAATGATTCTTCAACATCAACTTCGTTGGACTGGTCATGTTGTGCGGATGCCTGATGATCGTCTTCCAAAGCAACTACTCTATTCCGAACTTTAAAATGGAAAGTGTAATGCTGGTGGTCAACAAAAGAGGTTTAAAGACCGTCTCAAGGCAAATCTAAAAAAATGTAGTATAAACACTGACAACTGGGAAACACTGGCCTGTGAGTGCTCCAGTTGGAGAACAGCCTTTACCAAAGGTGTCATGGCTTTGAAGAAACTCGATCTCAGGACGCAAGGGAGAAACGTGCTAAGAGGAAGGCACGCTTGGCAAATCCACACCGTGATCAACTCCCGCCTGGAAACCAATGTCCCCATTGTGGAAGGACGTGTGGATCCAGAATTGGCCTCCACAGTCACGGACCCATTGTTAAAACCGTGTTTGTGGAAGACAATGTTACTCGGCTACAAGTGATCGCCAAAGAAAGAAGACCACTGAATTCCACCTGCTAGAGGGCAAGCAACAGACCACCATTTGGTTCTCCACAAGAATGTCATCTGTTGTGTATATTGTGTGCACACATGCAAAGCCTCTGTACAGAGTGGCACTTACTTCTGAGTAAGCCTGCATCAACTTGTGCTGCATGGAATTTAAGAGCACAATCTCATATGTTTACCAAGACGCAAGTCCCAGTGTGTTAAATGGGGCTATCTCCCAAGTGTCTGTATATAGGACTGCAGGTACCGGTAGCCTAAAAATCCTTTGTGGTATGCAATGTGTCCCTCCACCTTCCTTTCACCTCTAAAATTATTTCAGTTCTTCTACTAGAGCAAACAGATGAAAAGGATGAGTGTCAAGGCTGTAAACGAAGACTCTGTGTCAAACAGGCAAAGCCAGGAAGAACTCTTCAAGGGAGGAAAATTGCTCACATTTTTATTGCTAAGGCAGAAGGCAGACACCTTAATCACCATCTTTCTCCGGGGAAATAAACAGTCTGCCCGATTTATTTATTATATTTTCACTTGTGTCTCCTGGTTTTATCGCTGCCATGCTGTTGAAAGCGCCATTGTGCATTTCGATGACATTATCTCTACCATTTGAAGGCCCGTATAGAGAAGCAGCAATAACATGCTGCCTCTGTCTTGTGGTGACCTCAATTACACATTCCTTCCTGTTCTTTGCCTGTTGGAGATGGTGCTTTCGCTATCATGTAACACACCTGCCTTCCGATATCAGAGAAGGGGGCGGGGTGTAACTCAGCCTTATTATTATTTCTTTTGCTTCCTTTGTTTTTAGCCATTGAGCTGGCAAACAGTGTCTGCAGCTGTTCAAGTCATTTATGGGATTTATTTTTTTTTAAAAAAGATTATTATTGATATATTTCTCTACCATTCTGAGGCATTTCCCCCAACAAACAGAGAGAGGATTACAGTGGGTGCTAAGCAATAAAGGGCTAGTAGCTTAAGGTACCTTCAGAGACCATTTTCAACATAACCGTTTGCTTTTTCCATCCAAGAATTTGGACGTTTTCTTCTGTTTTAAACCTATGGAGCTGACATTTACTGAACCGGACCATTGATCTCCACTCTAGCCTGGCGGCATCATCTATCTAGAAGCAGTGCTGCTCCATATAGATTAGGCTCACCTTCTCCACCCTTCCTGCTCTCTGACTTCCTGATGCCAGGCACTGAGATCCAGACTTTAGAGCATGTGCCTAAAGGCAGAGGTTCCCATATAACTCCCTCCCAACACTGAAAATTGCTGGCGGGCTCAGCAGATCACTTAACTAGTCCCCACACTTTCAGTGTCGGCATATTTGTCTAAGCCAGAGCCATATTACCGGTACATATACCGGTACATAAATCACAAGCCCACGGCCAGGCTGCTGAAAAGGACCTCTGTCAAAAGGGCCAATTTTTAATGAAAAATTTGTAGACTGCATTAACACCATATTATGGAAATCACATAGGGCAGCAGGGCCTTGTTAGCTTGTTTCATAGGCTCTTCATTGGTGGTGCTAAATTATGTTTGTGTGAGCAGATGGGGCTTGTTGACCTGGAGAGGTAGCCCACCTAGGAGAACATAAACGCCTAAACCTGCACTGCCTTATGGGGCATCTTTGCGGGAACAAAAGGCTAAGGAGTAAACCCTACACAAATCCAGAGTGGAGTCCCTAAGATGGTTGGATGGCACCTTGTACGCCTCCTTCCAGGAACCCCTGCAGCCAAGATGGTGCCAAACGTATTGCTCTGCTTTCCTTTGACCACATCAGTGAGGCCGAGAGGGGAGTTTTGTCTGTTGTCTGGGCAGTCCAGGACCTCCATACGTACTTGTGCCCTGGGGGAGGTCACTTTGATGCTGCTAACGCAGCAGTTTGACTTCACCTCCAGAGGCACACTCCATTGCCTCTTAAGACAGACAGATGCCAACAAGTTTTGTGTGCATTGAATCTAGGCCAGCAATTGAGGTGTCCTGTGGGCGTGATTGGCTCAACTTCAGTAAGGCCAGTAACGTGTTCTAAAACCTGTATGGTATATGATAGAATTAGCCATGCCAATGTCTCCCAAAACTGATTGATAATCCATTTATTTCCTGGTTTTTTAATTGTCACAACAAAATCAATAAAAATATGAATATAACAATATAATTTCACAGATAGCATTCTCCAACCTTGTGCCCTTCAGATGTTGCTGAACCACAACTCCCAATGTACCTTTCCCCTGGCCATAGCCGCAGGGGCTGATGGGAGCTTTAGTCCAAATAATTTGGATAGTACTCTGCTTTGGGGGAAACTGAAGTAGGGCATATGCGACAGGAACAAGACACAAATGTCAGACATAAAACATTAATACAGCGCAATAAAATAATGTTTCCAAATGTTATCACAATTGGCTCTAAGGAGCAAAAGGCAAATTATAAATGTGTACAGGTTTGTGTACAGGTTTGGCTTTTCTTAAACGAGGCCAAAAAAACAACACTTTTCCTGGACATTTTTGCTGCTTTTCAAAAATTCTGCCCAGAGGCCATTTTTGACAGGCAAATCCCAGCTATGTCCAGAAAATTCCAGTCGTATGTCAGCCCTGGTATTACGTCATTCAGAACCTGTACAGATTAGGGAGCACGTTTAAGTAAAAACAAATCCTTTTACAGTAATATACAGTAAATTAACAGCAACCAGATATTTCCTTGTTATAAAACATACACAATGAAAGTGGGTCCATCCAGCTTTCCTGTCCTGGAGAAAGGAGTTTTCTTGCTGAGAAAGTTGACTGTGGCAAGGGGCAACCCTGGTGTTGTGAAGTAGCCGTTCTCTTTTTGGCAACGGCCTGATTCACAACACCAGCTGCTGCACCAAGCCATACGTTTTAGACCTCTCTTCTTCGCACTCTAGGATTTAGGGCTGGTTGGTTATCTTCTTTCCTGCCCACACCTACAAAACAGAAACCAAAGATATGTCAGATGTTAACAAGAGCCAGCTAGCTTTCCTACTTTCTCCTTTTAAGCATTATAAACTATAGAAAATTTCCCCAAATAAGACTACTCGCTTGATGCAGTGTTAATAATCTTCCCCGAAAACAAATTTAGTGAAGACAAACTAATTATATGAGGCTGATTTTGCATTGTTTATTTGGTGTCTGATTTTCTGGCCTACCATACCAAGTAGTTTGAAGGATATTCCAAAGATATCATGTGTGAAATGCTCAAATGCATGTAAGGAATGCTTTAAAAAACATTATGTGCATAAGATTACCAGTGTTGCATCAGTATAAACAATTGTTCCAGAATAAGTGTGTACCACCCTCTATTTTGGCATTCACAATCACCAGCACAGATTGATATCCTCACTGCATATGAGTGCACCAAAGTGTTGCGGAAGATCTGCTCCTTTTGCTAAATTTAACCACTCTGATTTTGAGTGAAACAAGCTGGTTAACAGGAATTTATCAACACTAATCTGTGTTAAATTCTCTTGGGTATTCTGAGGATCGCTGATGCTATAAGGCAAATATCTTTTTTTGGGGGGGGGGTCTGTTCAGTGCAGAAAAACTGTAAAAATCCTGGCATTTTCAGCATTCCAACTCACTAAAGAGTGTTAATCTACTGTGGAAAAACCACCCCATTCCCTCTAGCACCCACATGGACAATCCAAGGCCTGAATATGCAGCACTAGTCAGATGGGGAAGGTGGGAGGCATGATGGGACATTTAAAGCAGCTCACGCTGAGATGGGGGAGAGGGAATGTGACCGAGTGTGATAAAGTGACTGCGGGCTGTGTTTCTTTTTATATGAGTGAGCTGGAGTGGGGTGGGATGAGCTGGGAGGGACCAGGGGCCTTGCAGAGTGTGCTGGAGCTGTAATGAGGACAAGACTCGGGCTACTTCTTTTGCCATTATGTTGTAAAAAATGAGAGAATGTTCCATGTGGACTCTCCCTCCCTCCCTCCCTCCCTCCCTCCCTCCCTCCCTCCCTCCCTCCCTCCCATAAAAGTGCTTTTCAGATTGATGTTACACTTGATGAGTTCTGCTTGACAGTTTGATTATGGCACCTTTCACAGCTCCCGTCGGTAAAAAATAATAATTAGTTACTAAGGTGACAAACCTGTTGTCTTGACAACACTAACAGAGCTGTCCACCTGTTGCCTAAATGCCCACTGAACGATAAAACCCAACCCTGCTTATGAACTAAGGAATGAATAGCAAACACCCCTATTGGCATGCACATTATTGCTCATATAAAAAAAAGTAATCAGAAATTTGGCTGCATTGAGTAAGCTGACAATGCAAGGGAGCTCTTGAGCTTATTTTTACACTGGTGGAGCAAAGCTGCATTTCCAAAGCTGAGGAGTATATAAACCACAGAAAATCAATTCCCACTTTGTCTGATTCCACCCCACCTCCAATCTTATGTCCATACTTTTTTTAAAAAAATGCAAATCTGTGGGTTTTGGTTGAAAGGACAAATGTATATATTTCTTATGTCTGGCCTGCTGACTTTATATAAATTGAAATGGCTGTATCTGGGGAAGCAAAAGGATAATGCAATCCTATATACAGGTAAGTATGGTATGAAGTAAGTCCCACTAGCTTACTCCCAGGTAAGTGGGCAAAGGATTGTAGCCTGAATGTGTGTGTTTTGTGTGCTGTTTTATTCATGGCGCCTTTTTCTTGAGAGAAAAGTCGTTTGTTAAGAAAATGTTTCTTAGAAAATCAAGTAACCCTGAGAAAAATAGTGCATTTTATTTTACTAGTATTTTGCTCTCACCCAGAAAAAGAAATGATTTGGAAAACAAATTTACACGTGCATTGGCTAGAAAAACAAGTCACTGAAGGGAAATGGCTGCTTCTGAGTTGCTTGTGTGGTACTGGCTATTTTTTTGTTGGCTTTTGTATGCTGCACAAGATTGACTGCACCAAAGAAGTTTGGCAGGATTAATCTGCAGAAGATAGAAAGATGACTGAATTAATAGGCTATTACCAAAGAAGGCGACTCTATTTGCATGAAATATTAATAGCACTAATAAACTTCTGGCAGATGAATTCCAGAGCATATGGATGGCATTTGTAGCCACTATCGCTCCAGAAAATGAAAACCACAGAATAGGTGACAGGGTATCGTTCACCACGACAAATTACAATTAAATTGTTAGATGGTTTGAGAGTTGCAAGCTTATGAATTGGCTGGGGCCTGTTTGGACATTTCTCCCACCTAAAGGGATTTTGCTTCAGAAGAGAGTGAGCTTGTGCAAGTCTTCCCATCCTCTTCATGGTGGAAAAATGTAAACTTCTGAATGGGAGAGCCTGTGGTTAAACTATTGCTCAAATTTACCTGCTCATCCTTCCTGGTGGTGGAGGAATAAAGGGGTGGGTGGGTGGAGTATGCAGTGTGAAGACAACAGACATGGATTTGCAAACTTCCAAATCAAATAGATTCATTTTTCAAGGAGTTGGTGTGCTGGCTTCCATTCATAGCTGCCAAGTTTTCCCTTTTCTCGCGAGGAAGCCTATTCAGCATAAGGGAAAATCCCTTTAAAAAAGGGATAACTTGGCAGCTATGCTTCCATTTCCTGTCCACTAAGCCGCCTTGTTGAGACGTCAAGCTAAATCATAGGTTGCCAAGCTTTTTGGAATATGGGCACATTTGCGAAAGTACAGTGGGCACAAGTCATAAAACAGCTGCTATGGGGTATGTGTGTGTGTCATAACTCAAAATGGCTGCCACAAACAAAAGCATAGAAAAAAATTACAGGACTATAGGATGGTGTGGGCAGGCTCCCCCATCTCCACTCCACAATAAATGGAACAAGGTCCAATCCTTTCATCCAGTGAAATGTGGGCATGTTTTAAGGGGATGTTTTTGGTGTAGGAGAGATGAAGCCAGTGGAAACAGGAGCTGAGCCCAAAGAGCAAGCAACCTCTTGTGCTCTGTTGACTTTTGAGGGGATATTTATTGAGATGTATGGAAGTGCCAGAGGGTACTGCCAGGCACCCTGGCACTTGCCATGTCGGTGACCATAGTTTAGAATGTGGATTGGAGAACCTGTGGTCTCCAGATGTTGCTGGACTCCAACCAGGTCAGGGGTTGATTCAAGCTGTGATCCAGCAACAACTGGAAGGCCACAAGTTCATCAACATTGGTTGTGTGTGACACGAATGACCCAGGCAATTCTTGGCCTCCTCAATGCAGCCCCAAGGACTGAGATTAACGCTAACATTAGTTGTGAAACAAGTAAAATTGAAAGTGCACAGGTGGAGGGTTGGAGCATGCAAGTTTACCTAGGCTCCTTCACACCATACTAAATGATTTTTAGCAAGACATCTAAATGTGGTTAGTGACACATTCCAAATTTGCTGCTGTCAGATGGGAAGTGTAAGGGACACTAAAGCATGTACAGTGGTGCCTCGGTTTTCGAACACAATCCACTCTGGAAGACTGTTCGACTTCCGAAACGTTTGAAAACTGAAGCAGTTACTTTTGGAAGCATTTACTTCCGGAAAACTCAATACAGAAGCTGCGTGGCATGTTCAACTTCCTAGACAATAGAAAACCGAGGTACCACTGTACAAGCTTGGTACTGGTTACCTAGAGTGGTCTGAGACGAATGGGTAGTCTGGACACAATTGTCTGGTTTCGATTCAGTTGCAATTCTTTCTCTCTTGCTTCCAAAGCAGACAAAGTGACTAACTGAAACCAGAGGAAGGCAGCATAACAGGCAGCTAGGTGTATAATACATTTATATTGAATTTGTTTAGATAATCATAATCAGCAACTTCATTACCTAAACAAGACTCAATTCTGCACTAATAGTTTACTCCAGATTTCGAGAGGTAGGAAAAGGTGCCAAAGGCAAAATTCCTTGAAAATTCAAAGTAATTTATCCCAGCCTCGTCTAAAACATAAATATATTCACCACCCTGGGTAGTATGCTGTATCCAAGCAACCTATTGTAACTGTGACCAGTCTTTGGAATAGATGAGGCTTTTCACCAAAAATTCATCATGACAGTCCGTACAGTGGGCGAAGAGTGATTTGCATTGGTCCCCGTTAGCCTTACATTTTGAGCAGCATTTTTTTTATAGCCTAAGTAAACAAGTAATTCCTCCCCAAGCCAAATGTCACAATTAACCTACCCTTTTATTCCCCCCCCCCCCGCCCCAAAGTTAGTGCCTCGTGAAATATGTACTACCCTTTGAGCAATGTCTGTCACATTTGTTTGGTCAAGTATCTCTCATCCTAGTCATTTTTGCTGCAGCTTCTTTTAATTTTCTTGCCTGATAATACGCGTGTATAAGATGCATCCTCAGAGTACCAACTTGACCCAAAATACAGCGTACTGCTGGTACAGATATATCCTTACTATTTTATACGGAACAGCCATTTACCAAAACAGAGCAGAAAAGTTAGCCCTATTCGTATGCATGCAAATACTTTATTTATTTGGCAACAGTGGCCTAATAATTCTGCCCCCTCTTGTCTGTGATATCTTTATCCTCCACAGGTTAATCCTGCCAAGTTTCTTAGCTACAGTGTATGTCACACAGTGTATAATATCCAACAATGCAATTTTGCTAATCCTGTTTTATGAGCTTTGTGGCCCTGTCTGGTCAATCCAATAGTCGTTAAAAATCTCATGGAAGGTTTTTGGCAAGATCTCTTTTTCCTATGTAGCTTGAATTAAGTGGTTTAAGAGCCAAACATTGTACTTGAACATCTGCCAATGTCCTTCAGACACAGAATGTCAAGATACTTAATTAAATAGGCCTCCAAACTCTTTCAGACACCCCACCTTATCCAGTCAGCGTGAACATACTAAGTAGAAGTGATGTGATATATATATATAATCAGTTCAATCTTTTTCAGTGCATTCTCCACACAACACAAACGGTCAAGTCGCGGCACATTCATGGCCCATTATCTTAGAAACAGATTAAAAACAAACACGTAAAGATGGTCTCATTAACAGTCCTTTTGTTGTCTTGTTTACCATTTAGTGGACTCATTACCATTAATTATTAGCGGAGGAAACGAGCAACACAGGAATGTTATTCTTTCCAGGCAAAATTTACATGTGTAAAGAAAGAAGCAAAGATCCAGAATATCCGGGTTCTGTGCCATATCTCCATCCAGTTTCCTGAACAAACTGCACAAATCTTCAACCACTGCTACAACTAAAAGTACAGGGTGATTCATAATGAAATATACAGTTTCCATTCACTATAAATGGAAACTGTGTACTTCATTATGAATCACCCTGTATAGATCTGCTGCATGGATGTGGGCAGGGGGGCAGCTGCCCCCTAAATCAATTAAATAAATAAAAATACTTAACTACTGTATAAGTAAAAATAATCAGAATATTTGAAATTGAAATGCTCACTGAGGTCACTTGGATATGGCGCATTCTAGCAGTGCAACTGGCAACCCAGATGAACGATAGGCATGGCTTTCACGAACTGACCAATTGTGTCGCAGGTAGCTCAGTTTTGGAACAGGACAGGTGGTTCTCCTACCCCCCCCCAAAAAAATCCTGGCTAAATGTAAGGGACGCAGGTGTTAAACCACAGCGCCTAGGGCTTGCCAATCAGAAGGTCGGCAGTTCGAATCCCCGCGACAGGGTGAGCTCCTGTTGCTCAGTCCCAGCTCCTGCCAACCTAACAGTTCGAAAGCATGTCAAAGTGCAAGTAGATAAATAGGTACAGCTCCGGCGGAAAGGTAAACAGCGTTTCCGTGCGCTGCTCTGGTTCGCCAGAAGCAGCCTTGTCATGCTGGCCACATGACCTGGAAGCTGTATGCCCGCTCCCTTGGCCAATAGAGCGAGATGAGCGCCGCAACCCCAGAGTCGGTCACGACTGGACCTAATGGTAAGGGGTCCCTTTACCTTTACACCCATGATCTGCCTGGACTATCAAGTTACCTGCAAAGGCCCTTCTCTGCATGAGCCCACCAAATGAGTGGGTGCAGCCATGAGGGAGTGGACCCCATTTGCAGAATGCCCTCTTCAAGAAGGCTAGCTGGCCCCTACATTGTGGCCTTTTCACTGCCAGATTAAGACATTTTTATTTTCCCAGTCTATTCAGCTTTCTGGTGCTTTTTGCGTTCTTCACACTACTGTTTTCCTTTTTTATTGCTGGCTTTATTCTGATGCTGTTTTAACTGTTCTTAAGATTTTATGTCGGTGCCTTTTTTATGGATTTAACTTCCCTTTGAGAACCATCCAGAGAACCTTTCGCTGCAGTGCAGCATAGAAAAGGTGCAAATGAACACATAGAAACATTGGTGTTCGGATGCCAGTTGCCACACCACCCATTTCTGAACGTGAAATACTAAGCAGAGGAAGTGCCTCTTTCTTCTTCTCCAGTGTGACCTTATATACTAATAAACTGCCTGTATATTTAAATTATACTTAAATAATAATAAAAAATGTCAGGTTTTCCTGGCACAATAGCAGTGTTGTTTACACACACACACCCTAAGCTACATTTTCATAATGTTACCTTATCGTGGGCATAAACTAGTGCAGAAAAACGTGACTGATTGAATGGTTCATAAATTGCAGTTGAAACTGTGAACTGTAAATGGCACTTTACCTCCCCCATGGCAGGATGTTGGCACAGGATACTGCAGCTGATAGCACTCTCTCTCAATCCAGGCAATGAATTTCACATTATTTCATCTTGTTTAGTTAAGAAATATACCTCCTTTAAATATCCTCTTTTTTTTTAAAAAAAACCTCAACTGATAATTTAAACTGGCAGAACCGAGGCACAGAAAGTTTTAATTTGTTTAACAGTGGAAGTACTATTCTCGTCCCCACTTTTATACTGTTGGATATTCTTTGTGGAGGTTTATATTGTCAGACTAAGGGATACTGATCTATTTTGGGCTTTGATGATGCCTATTTTCTTTCCTATCCCCTATTTTTATTATTAATAATAATAATAATAATAATAATACCGTAATAATACTAATATTTTGAGGAATTTTAGTTCTGAGAGCAAGTGTGTGACTTTTGTTCAGTAAAGTTTTTGATGCAGCCTATTGTCAATTATCCTGCTCAGTTCCTACGAGTCAGAATGTAGAGCCCTATTTCCATATCTCATCAATCTTCACATTCTCTCTGTGAGAATCAGCCATTTCTAAGCTCACCACCCATCCCTGCTTTGTTTGCTTAATGCAAATTGTACACCCTCTGATCACTGGTTCCTACTCAAGATGGCTAGATTACCTGCAGTATCAAAGGCAGTTATGCCTCTGAATGCCATTTGCTAGGGACATGAGTGGGTTGAGTGGTTTCTGCAGATTTTTCCGTGCTCTGAGAAAAGACGGAAGAAGCAGGATTGCAATGACCCAAATGACAGCAACCTGTGGATGTTCCATACAAGTGAGTGAACAATTGCACACCAGATGCCGTGAAAACACCCCTTGTCCAACATATTCTTAATTGGGATGGGGAATTATAAAAAAAATATATCTTGGAATTTAGCATCCAACTGCAATGCGAATCATGCAACAACTTCAGCATTGGCTTGATGGACCTGATGGATCTCTGTGAAGACCAGCACTTGACAGCCACAGTCAGTTGCATCTAGGAAGTTTGTAAACAGGCCAGGTTAGAGACAGTCTAGCCACAATGGCTAATGACTATTGGTAGACACAACTTCCTTGAAGTATGTTGGAATCTTGGTGTCCTTCATTCTATCATCTGAGCCAAGATTTTCCAATGAATTACTGAAAATATATAGAGATTCTTGCTAAAGCAACTTACAGTGGAATAATAGTAACAGTTGTTGCTATTATTCAGGGTACAAATCATTCAAAATATCAGTATTCTCTTTCCTAACACAGGGGATGAGTGCCACCACCCGCAAGGATTGTAGCCCAAGCAGGGCCACTGAGAAACAAGAGGGAAATACCAGAATGCTTGTGATAATTCCAAGGGCTGCAGAAATGCAACAAATCTAACCGGGGTGGGGAGACTCCTCCCAAAATAGCCTAATCAGGACTGAGCATGTTCAGCAGTACCAGAATGGAGAGGGATAGCTGGAAAAGAAAAGCAAAATGGGAAGGGAACAGTTGGTGGCTAGAAAATGAGTGCTCCATTTAGAAAAGAGCACACTCTGGAAGAGTTTCAGGTCCCACTTGTCATTTCTGTACTATAAAACACCAAAGGGGATGGAGAAAGGTTAAAACGGGCATTTTCTCTGGCACTCTTTCACTACCTGAAAGAGCAATGCCATGAACTGACCAAGCCCATCCACGCACCCATTGAATCATTGGCATTCCTGCCTGGTGTAAAATGAGTTTTGCCTTTGTCTGCTGCTTCTCAGCCACAGGCGGCTAGTTTCAGACAGCGGATCAATGCACTGTTCTTTGGGCGCGAAGGGAGTCTGATATAAGGAAGCTTACGTAGAGGCACCGCAAAGTGACAACCACCTCAAGCTGTCAGATCAAGTCCTCCTTGTCGCCCTGCATCTAAATGGCCATCATGAAATACGTTGCATTTGCCTGCCTGCCAGCCATATTGGTTTTGCATGCACTCTGTGCTAATTATAATGAGGAATAATTAAGCTATTTGCTAAATTAGCAGTTCTTGCCCTATAGCCTTGTGGCTGGGCAGAGGTCCACGGAGGGTTTGCCACGCTACCTTGGTGAGAATTTGTGCTGACAGAACAGTCCATTCGTCTTCGCGTCTTTAGACAGCTGTGCTTACCTAGCAGAATGTAAACATCTTTGAACTTTGCTTACTGGATAAAATGAAGCATTAGTTTCCTCTTGCATTTCCTCCTGCAAGATCAATCATATATGTAGGCTAGACACAGCATCCCTGTGTTTGTAATTAATCTCGTAAAGGCAGAACATCTCTGGATCGATTGCTTGCTATATTTGTCTGCAACCTTAGAGAGGAAAAAGGGAATCGAGGGAAAGATATAAGCAGTGAGAATAATAATCACTTCTGATATGCCATTGTGTCAGCTGATTCATTGCTGGAGTTGTCATATATATATATATATATATATATATATATATATATATATATATATAAGCTTCTAGTTCTCATATGGGAAGTTGGGATTATTTCTAGGTATGCTAACAGAGATAAACTGATCACAGAAAGATTAAAGGTTTTGCCTTGATATACTGTACAGTACTCTGCAAAATGGCATGCAGTGGGGTTTTGAGCTGGAAAGTTCTTGATTTGTTTTTGCCTTGTGCTACTAAGTTTCAAACCAAATAATCTGAATTACTGTATACATCCACAAATAGAAGAGCCTGTAGATAAAACATTTGCTTTTCAAATCTGTAAGGAATCAAACCCATTTTGTGCCAGGATTATTATTATCAAAATTTGCCATTTGTGGGGGAAATGCCTGAAAATTAAGAGAAAGAAAAGGGAACCTTGTAGAAAATGTGGCTTGTTTTGCTTTCTGTTAATGTTCTTTCTTTATGATACTTGGTGGCAGTAGAGAAAGTGGACAAGATGTCGATTATTAGGTAAAGTTGAACAATTTTACAAACATGAAGGGAATACTTGGACAATCATATTCAAGAATTACAGGATGTACAACTATTCATGAGCTGCTTCAGGCTATGCATGTATTTATGAATATACAATCCTTCTTTCGAAATGGCGCTGTGCTTCACAAGAGAGTTACAATAAATGCTTAATGCTGAAATGAATTCAGTGATCCCCTCCTCCGTGAATTAAACGGCAGGAAGACTCAAAACTGTTTTAACACATCAGAATACAGAGAGATCAGACTCACAGTGCAACTCTATAAATGTCTACTCAGAAGTAAGTCCAATAGAGCTCAATGGAGCTTAATCCCTGGGCAAAGGATTGAAACTGCAGTGTCTCCCCCACAAATCAACTATTGAGAGCACTTTTCACTGCAGAATTCAGACAGAAAAAGACTGCACTGTAAGTCTATTGGATATCATAATGTGTCTGGTAGCAAATAACCTCCCCAGATTTCAGCCACTTATTATTTTTAGTTTTTCTTTCTGTATACCAAAAGCATATTAGGCAGCAAGCATCCCTCCAAATTCCAATCAAATTATTTTATTTGGGAGGGTGGTTTTTTCTTTTCTTTTTCTATTTACCTCTTGCAATTTGTTGGGGCAAAGGTTTTCCAACTAAAGTGATCCAAAGAAACAGGTGTAAGTGCCCAAACATAAATATCTTTCTGAAAATCAAAAATGCTTTTTTTCTACCGATCCCTGCACATTTGGGGCACATTTTTTTAAAAAAACAAAAACCATGAGCTGATCCAGGGAAGGGAATTAAGTTCCCTTCTTCTAACACATGACTTTTGTTTGGGGACAGTTAACTACTAACATAATACATTGGAATTTGCTTTGGTATAGTAAACCCCCCCCCAAATTTCTAAGGGAGTTTGTTTTGGGGGTTTTGGCAGTGAATTTTAAAAGCTTGGTGCTATAGTTTGGTGCTATAGGGCTGATTCTCACAATGGGCTTTCTAGACTTTCTTCCATGCTCTCTTAGGAATGTTGAGTTTCCATTAGATTTTTGAATGTTACTGTAACTCCAGTAGCTTCTGAAAAGCTCATCTGGCCATGTAATATGATAGGCAACAATTCATGGCTTTCACACAAGCAGCTGAACACACATTAGCCTGAATTAAAATCAACAGTGCTCATATATTAGAAAGTTACAGTCAGATATTTCCATCATATCAGATACTTCAACACAAATTACGTTTTCTTTTGATCATTATTCCTACTTCGGGAAAGTGAAGTATACTATATTGAGGATGGCAATACTGTATTCAAACAGCTTTAAAATGTTAATATATAGTTTTTAGTTGTTTTACTCAAGCCCAGTGCTTTTTTTCTTAAAAAATGTTTAGGGGTACTTTCATTTTGACTCAAGAAAATCACCATTTTATGGTTCAAATTGAGAAAAATAAATACAGTAAGTGGATAAAAGTACAAAGATTCACAAAATGTTTAGGGGCATGTGTACCCCTGTAAACCCCCAGAAAAAAAGCACTGATCAAGCCTATATTCAACTTACTTCAGCATATAATACATTTAGGATTTCTATGCAAATTAATTTTTAACTTAATAATATTAGCCAATCACCCATCAGTACAAAACTGCTTGCATAAGCTATAAAATGCAAATATTCAGAACGTGAATTTTCACCATTATTTTTAAATGGCTAGACGATTTTAAAATGGCCACCCACACAAAACAGTATCAATTTATTTTGCACAATCTGCACATGGATGAAGATAGGAAATATCCTTTGAGCAGCAATACTTGTTCCCTTTGGAAAATGAATGGATTTTTTTAAAATGTCATTGTTTCCAAAGCATATGCTAAAGACAAATAGATTTGGGCCATCTTTGTTGGAGAAAATATTTGCAGAACCCTAATAACGAGTTTGGCTGGTATCTTAAAAAAAAAATAGTCGATGGCCTTTCTGCCTGTTCATTGTTCAGAGAAATTACTAACTAAATCAAGGGACAAACCACTGGTCTCAATCTTTCTGCATCTATTAATCAGTTCCCTGCGCAGCAGCCTCCTTGTCTCTGCGTACAATCAGACGACAGAGGTGCTGTCGCCGGACTGTTCACGCAGACACATAAGCTGAAATGACAGACTGTTCTAGAATATCATTAAGAAGCCTGTTCCAGGGCTCTTTCTGTCCCCTTAGTGGCGCAGAGAAATGGGTCACTTTGAGCAAATAAATATCCTTAAATCTTGCTTTTTCTACAGCATCACTAGGAGGGGAGGGAAAACCTTTGGAATGCCTTTGTGCAGATTTCATGAAGTTTGATCTCTGCATTCTTATAGAAGTCTCCTTGCTGTCTGTTGTCAGTTGCTTTCTGTCTGTGTAAAAGGAAAGGGGGAGAAGGGGTTTATTTTATTTTTTGCCTATACAGTGGTACCTCAGTTTACGAACTTAATCCGTTCTGGAAGTCCGTTCTTAAACCAAAACTTTTCTTAAACCAAGGCACGCTTTCCCTAAAGAGGCCTCCCGCCGCCGGTGCCCTTCCACCGTTTGGATTCCGTTCTTAGAACAAGGTAAAGTTCTCAAGCCAAGGCACTATTTCCGGTTTTGCGGATTTTGTAACCGAATCGTTCTTAAACCGGACTGTTCTTAAATTGAGGTACCACTGTACATAAACTATTTATAGACTGATTAACACTGGGGGATGTACAGGAAACAGGAAACAGCTTGAACATACCAGGAAATTGGAACTACCAGCCATCAATGACAGCCACCAATCTGCAGGCAAATAAACGAGGAAAAATGTGCAGAAGAAACCAGGAAAAATGTATAATTGCCTTTGGGAGGCAGTGTTTCTTTTCCCCCCTTAAAAACTTTTCATTGGTGAAGAATCTGATTAATGAGAACTACACTATGACATTCAACAATCTTCTGAAACCCATCTGTGGAAAGCAGCTCTTGGAAGATCAAAACAGATATGATATTGATATTATGTAGGAAAAAGCAAGAGGAAAAATGGGAGTGCCTGACACAAGTTGAAAAAGAGACGAAAGAGAAGGAGAGATCTGCTTATGACACCTCAGACCCAAGTGAAGGGTTGATGAATCTCCTGAAAAAGCTGAAGGCGATGAAGAGGTCAATTAACAAAGCCTGGGTTGAGAGCCGAGAAAAGCAAGTCAAAGATGATTTACCAATAGACATTTGAACAAATAACCACCTTAAATGTACAGTACATCTTTTGTATGGGGCTTCTGCTGAGATCAGAGAAAGTGTGCTGTTTATGTACTGTAATCTTCCAAGCAAAAACAATGATTTTTACATTTCAGGTTGAAGACGGGAAATAAAGCATGCAGAAAAGCTTTTCTTTCAAATGTGTTGCTTTTTGTTAAATTGATAAATATAAGTAAGCTAGTTTGAGTGCAAAAAAACAAAAACCTTTTCATTGTAATTATGAAATACAATATTCAATAAAGCAATGTCTTATAAAATTATTCATCCTACTTTTAAAGTTGAGTAGCTCAGTTGGTTAGAGCATGGTGCTGATGATGCCAAGATTGCATGTTCGATCCCTGTATGGGGCAGCTGCATATTCCGCAGGGTTCTTTTCAAATCTACAATTCTGATTCTACATCAGCTTGCTTATATATTATCTCCGCTGTTAGAAGCATCTGGCAGACCCCTGTGAGAACTTATGGCTGAAATCCTATACTCCCTTATATTGTAGGACTAAGGTTAAAAAAGGTAAAGGACCCCTGGATGGCTAAGTCCATTCAAAGGTGACTATGGGGTGTGGCGCTCATTTCGCTTTGCCGTCCAAGGGAGCAGGTGTTTGTCCACAGACAGCTTTCTGGGTCATGGGGACAGCATGACTAAACTGCTTCTGGTGCAGCTGAGAACCATAAAACAAAATGCAACTTACTTCTGAATAGACAGTATTGCAGTGTAATTTACATGTTTGCACCAGACAAGAAAAGGACTTCAAAGGGTGCCTCCAGACCAGGGGTCAGCAAACTTTTAAAGCAGGGGGCCGGTCCACTGTCCCGCAAACCTTGTTGGGGGCTGGACTATATATTGAAGAAGGAGAAAAAGAACAAATTCCTATGCCCCACAAATAACCCAGAAATGCATTTTAAATAGAAGGACACATTCTACTCATGTAAATACACGCTGATTCCCGGACTGTCCGTGGGCCGAATTTAGAAGGCGATTGGGCTGGATCCGGCCCCCGGGCCTTAGTTTGTCTACCCATGCTCCAGACTTTCATTTTCTTCCAGGAAAGATTCAAGCTCAAAGTAGAAATGTTGGTTTGCACCATTGAAATGGACCAAAGCACTCTATCGTTCTAGCACAGTGTTTCCCAAAACTGGGTCTCCAGCTGTTTTCAGACTACAATTCCGATCATCCCTGACCACTGGTCTTGCTAGCAATGGATTGTGGGAGTTGTAGTCCAAAAACAGCTGTAGACCCAAGTTAGGGAAACACTGCTCCAGCACGACAAATCTACTTAAAAAACAAAACAAAACACCTTTCATAATTAGGAAAGTGGCAAGGACATGCACTGAAAAGTATGGGATGAACAAATGAGGAATAAGATGGCATACACCGTAAACAGCCTGCAAGCGAATCAAGAGAAATGCTCATTGCCATATAACTAACTTCCTCTCAAACAAATTAAGAGTGAATGCTCAATGAAGACTGGACATAGCCTAACCTCTGTGTTAAGCACGGTGCAATCAATGAATGTTCCATAAACTGGTTGTCTGGAGGAGCCCAGAGATGGTGGCCTAGTCTGTGTGTCCCGTCAAACCTCCTTAATAACAAACTAGGGTTTAATGTGATTGCACAGTGTGTTGGTGCCACTGAAAGATTCTCACTCCTCAGCTCAAATTGCTGCTGCACCCTGGATGAAACAAGCTAGAGTCTGGGTATTCCTATGTCTGAACCTGGGCTCATGGTTTGTTCCCCAAAACAAATCATGAGTCCAAATTCAGATGACAGAAGAAGCCAGATTCTGGCATGTTTTGTCTATGGTGCGGCAGCAGGAGTGAAGGAGGAGTATGCCCAGGGAGCAGCAGCATGTTGCTCGCTCACATTCAACCATAGCATATGGGAATGTGACAAATGAACTAGGCCAGAAACAGAGCATGATGTGCATTAAAACCACACCGAGAAAGTTTAGTGAACATTAAATGCAACTGATAAAACCTTGCCAGTGAGTAACTCAATTCACACTGCATAAATACACATCATGTGTAATCAGGAGTCAATGGGAATCTGGTCAGCTCACTCGTTATCAGTACCACTGGGACTCATATAACAATCAGTGTTGCTCAGCAAGCTGTAAAAGAAGAAAGCAATAATTCTGCATCACAGCTGTGTGTAATCTGCACAATAATACAGGTGCACATGCAGATATGCGCTTCCTTACTGCTGC
The DNA here is from genome assembly GCF_965207765.1 of Zootoca vivipara. NCBI lineage: Eukaryota > Metazoa > Chordata > Lepidosauria > Squamata > Lacertidae > Zootoca > Zootoca vivipara. Next base: position 14,348,223 of record NC_142594.1, on the reverse strand, counting down.
CCCAAATTCCAAGCAAAGGTGACCCAAATTATGTGCAAGAAAAACAGGATTCAGTGAACTACCTAAAAAATATTGACATTTGCCACAAAGAAGACAAGGTCTGGTAAGAGCCAATTTCACTACGAGTGTTTTTTCCAAGATGCACACCACTGTCAGCTTCCATAGAGTCCAGACATTTGCCACGTTGCAAAATCAAGTTTGGCAGAGGTGGCCAGAATGCAAAAGAAGGACGATTTTCCAGTGTGAGCTGCTTTAGCAGGATTTTAGGGGAAATGCTGCAAGAGTCTACTCTCCTTCCCACCCACATGTCATCCTGTTTTTAGCTAGTGAGACTGGAGACATGGGTGTCCACAGACAACAGGCCCACCATTTCTAGTGAACCTCGTGACAAGCAGTGGTGGTTCCTCAATTATTTTATGAAATATGATCTGAGTTAGACACCTGTCTTTGATGCTTCCTTTTGGCTTTGACTTGCCACTCTGCAGCCCAGAGGTGGTTTTAGGGTGGTGCAACTGGTGTGGTTGCACTGAGCACAGTGATGCAGGAAGCGCCAAAACAATGGTGTAAAGCAGAGCGCCAGAGGCGTGTATGTGTGTGCCTAATTTTAGTGTTGCACAGGGTGCCGCTGAAATTTGAGACCCCCAAGTCTGCCACTGCCCAACCCCAGCAGCTACACTAAGATTGTTATCTTGCCCAGAAAAACAATGTACTGTATGTTCTTTTTAATAATAAGACTAATAATACCCTGTCCATCTGGCTGGATTCCCCCTTCCGCTCTTTGAAACAAAGCAAAACAAAACAGTTTTGCCTGAGAGATTTGGGCTTTCACATATTCAACTATGAGGGCCGTTGGTAAATGAAAACAAGCTGGCCATCTCTGAATTCTATTCCAACCCCAGCGGAGTGATACACACACCTGCCCAGTTGTTAAGTGCAAGATTTAGGGATAAACCAGGTTTAAATCAGTGGTGTGTTCTTTGGCTAATGAAAGAACTGCCAATGCAATGCCTTTGGAATTGATTTTAAAACAAAACTGCAAATTTGACCATCAAGTTGTTGATGATTCTTGATGAAACACAGTTGTCATTTTAAAGAAATCACATCCAAACCGCCAAAGTGTGCAAATGTGAGGTTTGCTGTGTGGGTCCACTTACAATGGAGCATCTGGAAGTTGAAGCTTGCAGAGAGCATGTTTTTATGTTTCCAGAGTAATTAACAATAAACTGTTGTTTTATCTTCTTGTCTCTAGCTTTGGGTTACGGTTCATTTTCCATCTTGTTTGCCCTTAGTGGTGAGCCGTGGAATCCAAGGACAATAAACATTATATTAGATGCCACGAACAACAATACAATTGTGGGGGCTTTGCCATTGACTGCGCTGAGTTCTTTCCTTGTTCACTCATAAGCATCTGTAAGTGCAGATATGTTGGGGTACATAAAAGCAAAAATAATATTTCCTCCATGTTTAAAATAATAATAATAATAATGACTCTGCTAGTTCCCCACCCCCATGATAAAATATACTTATTTAAATTTAGGGGAATGAAACTGAGTTGGTGTTAATTGCAGAAATTGTTTTCGTTTTGTTTTTTTCACAGCACAACTGACAGTAATTTCCCCACCAAGGCAACTTCACAATTTTACATTCTGGGCACTGCATGTGGGTTTATTACCATTTTATCCCCATAAAAACCTTACAAGATAGCTTGGGAGTCAGCCAGTTGTGCAAGGCCACCTATGACTAAGTTAACATTTGAACCCAAGACTCCCTATCCACCAAACCACAGCTGTCTATATAACATTTTAATATGCACGGTTTTTGCCAACAGTCCAGGAACACTGTGTAAGGGACCACTATATGTACAGGGTTCCTTGAAGTTCCCACTATTGCCACACCTGTTGCTGAAGAGGCAAGCCACGTTTTAAACTGAAAAGCAGCTTGCCTCCTCAGTCATGTAAATTGCTTTGGTGGTGATTTCTTTGAAAATCTCTGAGTACATAGTTTTCTCTTCTCCAACAAATGGCTTCAGTGGATTGGGGAAAGGCTATAGCTCAGTGACAGAGCATGCAGAAAATCCCAGGTTCAATCTCCAGGACCAATGCTCTGAATAAGGCAGCTTCCTGGGATTTCAGTCATTGTCTATACAAATTAAAAAGGACAACTCTGGCTCTTGATGATAGTGGCTTGAAAGTGGCTGCCATATCCCTGTCTTTAAATAATTTGTCATCAGAGGGAATCTGCCTTGGGGAGGTGTGTTTGCAGCCCTCTCTCTACCAGTCACCGAGATAAGATATGAGCTTCCTTTGAAACGATAAGAGTCATAAAGCATTCTGGAGAGAGAATGGGTGCTTAGCTAATAGATGCGCATAATTGCTAGGTAACAGTATTCCTTGATGGGGAATTTTGACAGCCAGTTTTGAGTGGCATCACAAAAGACACGCAATGTGTTCAGTGCCTGTACTCATTTCCTTGGAATCCTCCACAATATCAGCTGTAATTAAAGAGAGAGAGAGAAAGAGAGAGAGAGAGAAAGAGAGAGAGAGAGAAGTTCCCAAATATTTCAAGATCTCAAGAAGGCATTTTTGTGGCATTGTGTCAGAGAAGTGTATAGGCGTTAAGAGCAAGTGTTATATTTCCCCTTTGTTCCAGCTACGTGCTGTAAGAAGCTGAGAATGAATTGCATGGGAGTTAAAGAGAAAGAGGGTTGGGAGTTAAAGAGAACGAGGGTTGAGGGTGGAGAGAGAAACATGCTGTGGTCTGGAGGGAAGGGGGGAAGCTGTAATTACCTTCGTGTGTACAGGAAGGTATTAGAGAAATGAATGGGAGATTGGCATGCTAAAAGCCAATTTACGCTCCCCACCCAATGAGGCAAAGGGAAGCAAAGATGCTATAAGAGACCAGCTGGCAAGGGCAGCATTCTAAAAAGGCAGGAACACTGTTTCAAAGGCCACATAACGTTCTATGGCCAAATAGTTAGTTTTATTCTTTCTGTTTTATCTTAGAAATAATTGTAGCGTCTTCCCTTTGTATTAGGCCACCGACCGTCCATCTTTAATTTCCACAAGTGCATGCAAATTAGGAGTTCATGTTTTTCAACTTTGCAGTGTGCATATCTATTTTTTGAAACCCAGCTACAGCCGGGGGGGGGGGGAACGGTGTGCAGGGAAGTGGCAGGATGCAATTGGGAGCAAAATGTGTGCGTGACCCAGTCCAAGTTGCACAGTTTTATAATTATCAAAGCTGAAAAAGAATATGCTGTTTGAGTTGGTTATAAAACACAAATCTGGAAGAAAGAACATGCCTCAACGTTCAGAAGTCTTTCCCTTGTTATTTTTGGGAACCTCAGCTCAATCACAGTTTACTTTACCTATTTACATTATCAACTTTTTAAATTTTGTCTTAGCCATTTGGGGAGACTCTTGAGTTCAGATGGTGAGAGGGGGAGATGTGTCCTTTGCTTTGACCCAGATATTCCAATTGCTTCCTGATTATCCTGTAGACCCAGCTATGCATCACCTTTGCATGGATCACTTTAGAGTGGTGTGCATACAAAGCTCGATTTGAGCCACAAAGTGGCAGAGCTCAGGTCTGGACTATGTTGATTTCAAATGTATGAAGTATGTGGAAAGAGGGTGCTCAGTGCATGTGTGAAATGTAATTTCCTTAAGTCACACAGTAACCACTGTTGCCTCCATACCTCTTTGAGGAGGGAGCAATGATTCTAAGAGTGTGACATTTCTAGATAAGCATGGCCTTAGCATCTTTCACATTCAGAAACGTGAGCCCTCTAGATGCAGATCTGAAAAATCTGTGATTTTGATTCCTCGACTTAAGCCAATGGAGTCACCGGGTGTCATCTTTTGTGTAGGTCCATCTCAATTCCTCAACTGTAGTTGTAACCAACACTTGCCCTCTTGTCTCAGGTCTACCTGGCTACACTGCTAAGCTGATCTGGAGGAAGCTACTGTCCTTGAACCCTCTAGATCAGGCATGCGGCCCTCCAGATGTTTTGGCCTACAACTCCCATGATCCCTAGCTAGCAGGACCAGTGGTTGGGGAAGATGGGAATTGTAGTCCAAAACATCTGGAGGGCCGCATGTTTGACATGCCTGCTCTAGATGTTTCTAAACTACAACTCCCATCTCAGCAGGTGTGGCCAAAGCTTCCCCATATCTGGTCTAGATCAACCTCCTCTGTCTTGGTGCCCTCCAGGTGATCTGGACTACAACTCTCAATGCTCAATGTCCCTAACCATTGGTTATGCTGGCTGAGGCTGATGGGATTTGTAGTCCAAAACAGCTGGAGAGCATCAGCTTCAATGAGACCGCTTTAGATAAGTGATGTATCCCACTTTTAGCTTCAGAAGTGTACAGCTCTGTGGGAATGATTTGCTCATGGCTACCCATGGTTGAGGGGGGTTGAAATGCAGACCAAGTCCAATGTTATATGAACCACACACTACTGACACTTATTCTGCAATCTGATAACAACTTACCTAGAACTAAACCCTGCTGAACTCAGGAAGGCATCAAACTGAACTGTAACAAAGCAGCATGATTTCTCGCTGCACAAAATGTTTTATAACATTATTTTTTACAAAATTAACTTGGCAATTCCAAATGTCTCAATCACAAGAGAGAGAAAAATCAGAATAGCCGGCAGCATTTTCAGTACAGTAATAACTTGTTTTTTCTAGGCTTTCATATTCATTACAAAGACACTATGAGTATGTGTGTATATAACTGTGATGCGCGCACGCGCGCGCGCACACACACACACTGCAGTGCTGCAATATTTTGATGAGTTTAATAAGCTAAACCTAATAAAGGGGATATACTATACTCAGTACAAATGTCAGGTTAAGTTAAATCAAAACACAAAGCAAAGTTCTGGATGCAAATAATGGCTGCCAGGGATAATAAAGGAAGATGACTTAATTTCTGTACTTTGGGCGGTTTGGAAAGAAGACATGCAAAAGGTGATAATTATTTGCTATGCAATTAATTTGCTTAAATTAGCTGTGTGGTGCATTTTGGTCAACTGCCTCAGCCGGTCGTAGACAACATATTCCAGTGATCTGACAAGGGAATGCACTTTTCTAAAAATAAAAAATAAAAATCTTCAGGAAACGCGGTTCCATTTAATTTCAGGTCATATCCTACTACAGAAATTTCATGCTGATTTGAAAGGAAAATCCGAGCATATTCAACAGATCCTTAAAAGTTGCACTAACTGTCAGACTTGTTGAATCTCAGGCATGTCACACACACAAACACACAGCAGGGGTTTTAGTTCCAGGCAAAGTTATGACAACTAACCAGAGTGGTTGAATGGCAACTCAGGCATCCTGAATAAGCAGAATCTGGAATTTTTGTCCAGTAAATCAGCCTGCCCCCACCCTGGTTTAAAAGACAAATGTCACACAATATACTCGAAACAGTTGGGGCTACAAATGAATGTAATGCAGAGTTCCTCAACCTGTGGGATGCAATGTCTGTGGAAGTGGGTCATGGGCTTTGTAAGTAAATCCAAAATAATTATTGCAATTAATCCTTGACTGGTATGATGAATTCCTCTTACAGAGGCGGTCTGTAATAGTCACTTGAAACAGATCCCTGTACAAGCATCTTGTGGTGAACTGTCACTGGATCAGTTAACTGCCATGATTAGTTAATAATTAAGCCAAGAGTAATCTGAAGTTTGCTTAGTTGAAATAAATAATAATGTATCAATAATGACCTGAGACCATGCCTGGCAACTTTGAAACCCCTCATTGGCTTAGTCACTGGCAAAATGCAAGCTTAGCCATCCCACTGATATTAAGACTTTTAGCCTGCTTGCGTAAACACATTTCTCCAGAAGAATTTTTGCAGCTTAGGATGCAATATCCTGCAATCAGATGGTGGGTGTGCTTTCATTCCCATAAACAAGACCGCGAATAAGTTTTTTTTTAAAGTACAATAACATTTCAACTAATTTGACATTAATAAAGGTGTTAAGTATATTCTTGCTGGGATGCCTCAAGGTTATAAAATAGGGAAACTTCCTGTTAAAATGCATGAAACTGATGGCTCCTGAAGACCTAAGGTCCAAAACTCAGGTGACAACAGGATAGTGGGGCCACCACTCTAAGTGAATTTGAACTTGTGGGTCGCCATATCAGAAAAGCTGGGAACCAATTGTGCCTGTTTCACTCCTCCATACTATCACCAGGGAGAAAGAAATTGTGCTTTCTGCATTACTATGCCTGAACCAAAGACTATGGTTTGTTTCACCCCCACGCTAAGCACAATTTGCAGCTAAGGTTTGTTCTTGGCTTACTGATTGTGATTTGGTTGGAGGGGCATAAAACACGATCCCTGGTTCGGGCCTAATGCTGGGTCAGGGACTGTGGTTTTCTCCCCAGCACTAACAAGGAGCAGTAAAGCAGCTGTGATTCTCAGGCCTGGCAAATCCATTAACTATGGTTTGCCCGTGAGAAGGAAACTGACTGTCAACCTAAGGATACCAGATTTTTTTTCAATAAAGCCGGGGACGCTTTAAAATAAATAAATAAATCTTTTTTATCAAAAAGAAAAAATACTTTAAAAAATAAAGAAAAAAAGTCAACACCACAGATCAAAGTTTGCTTTAAAACTGAGCTGGCGAGGAGGTCCTCTCTGCAAGTGGGTGGACAGCACCCAGTGGGGACCCCGAGATGCAGCCGGGCCTCCTGCTCTCGCGGGGCTGCCCCAAAGCTCCCAGCCACCGTCAGCTGAAGTGATCCAGCGCTCCCTGCTGCTGCCAGATCGAGCCCAGGCATTTGCACGAACACCCCTAACACCCCCCTTGCACCGCTTCTTTCTCATTCTCTCCCCAGCCCACCTCCCCCCCATCCCTCCTCCTCTCCTCCCCAAAGCCATGCAGCCACAAGCAACTCAAATGGAGTGGGAAATGGCCAGTGGTGGCAGATCGAGCCTTTAGATTATCCCCTTCACCTTTGGTACTTAGTTGTCTCTAATTGCTTTTATTTGCCAGAAGCCCCCCTCCCCTCCCACCAGCTTGGGTGGGTGGTAGTGGTGGTGGCGAGGAGGCAGAAGAAGCGGGGTGGTGAAGAGGAGAATATATATGTGCCCCCCCCTATATTTTTTGGCTGCCGCCGCTTCTGTATTTAATAATAATATGTTAATATGATTAGCTGAGCCCAGCGGTGGGTAGAAGAGAAAGAGAGAGAAATAGTGGGGGTGGAGATTTGCAGAAGAGGTGGAGGCTGGAGGTGGCTCCAGTTCAGAGCTAGTGGAGAGTCTATGTCAGGACTTCGCAATCCCCAGTCACACACTGAGAAAGGGAGCTGGCAATACAATTCACTGGGATTTTTCTTTCTTTTTTGCTTTTAAGGGCGATTTTACTCCCCCCCCTTTCCCTCTCTGTCTCTCTTCCTTTCTCTCCCCATTGCTCCCCATTGCTCACGGGGCAGCAGCAAGGAGTGGGGAGAAGCAAGGAGCGGGGGGGGGGGGAGGCGAAGCTTGAAGAAGGGTTGAAACTGGATCCTGCCAGAGGCCAGGATGCCATCCAGGGAGATAAAAAGGGGCTTTTCTTTCTGATTTTCCCTCTCTCGCATGTGTGCCTGCGCTTTGCAATCACAGCGCCTTCTCCCCTGTTCCCCCCCCCACTGAACAATTGAGCTGATTCCGACTGCTCCTATTGGTGTCCCTGTTTCCTGTTTCCTGGGGACATTTAATGAAATCCGGGGACATTCTGGGGATGGAATTTGTCCGGGGACACATTTTCAAATCTGGGGACTGTCCCCGGGAACCGTGGACGTCTGGTAACCCTACCTCAACCTTCACTGCCTGAAAGCCTTCAGGAGGAAACCCCAAGGAAAAATCTGTACCTGTTGCCTTGCGGGACATATTGGGGAGAAGAAAAGGCTAAGGAGTAAACCCTACACAAATCCAGAATGGTGTTCCCAAGACGGTTGGGTGGCGCCTTGTACGTCTCATTCAGGCTACTCCTGCAGCCAAACTGGTGGCAAACATATTGCTCTGCTTTCCTTGGGACTACATCAATGGGCAACCCAGGAGCTCCATACACACTGCCCAGGTTTGCATGCCGGGGAGGTCACTTCAGTGCTGCTAAGGCAGAAAAAACAATGCAGGAGGCAGCAGTTATGAGTTGCCAGTCTCTGCAGCCACAACAGACACCATGATTCTCCAGTAGTTTGACCTCACTCCCAGAGGCACACTCCATTGTCTCACGAGACAGGCAGATGCCAACGTAGAAGCCAACTCCTAGGGCCTGAGGGCGCCCCCCCAATATTTTATTGGATGCCAGCAACCTGCGGAAGCTAAGCATGTTCCATATAAGCACTCCCAATGTAAACTTTATTCATTTAATAAAAGAAAATGATTTTGTCTCTATGGCTTCAAAATCTAAAGAGAGAGAGAGAGAGAGAGAGAGAGAGAGAGAGAGAGAGAGAGAGAGAGAGAGAGAGAGAGAGAGAATGAATGCATTCTGTCTCATTTATGTCATGTTTAAATCCCGCCTTTCTCTCATGGAGCTCAAGGTGGCAGTCACAGGAGTCCCCAGCTGGTCTGCTAGCTGTGCACTGATCATACCCAGATCTGCTTAGCTTCAGCAGGTTTGTGGCTCCATATGTTATTCAAACCATACATCACGGATCGACAACTGATATTATTATTATTATTATTATTATTATTATTATTATATAATACACACACACACACACCGTATATTCCGGTGTATAAGACGACCCCCAACTTTTCCAGCTAAAATATAGAGTTTGGGATATACTCGCCGTATAAGAAATATGACCTGGCGTATAAGACGACCCCCGACTTTTGAGAAGATTTTCCTGGGTTAAAAAGTAGTAGTATACGCAGGAATATACAGTATTTATATCCCGCCCATCTGGCTGGGTTTCCCCAACCACTCTGGGCTTACAATGGATATAAAAACACAACAAAACATCAAAATATTTTTAAAAAACAGAATATCCTATACAAGCAACAAACAAATAAATCAACCAACAGAAATCAACAACAACAACAATAAACAGTTTACAGTTATACCCAAATTAAAATAACCACCAACTCCAACTAAACATTTAACCAACAACAACCAGGGACAAGTGTGTGAACATTACAGTGTGCAGGGACAAGTGTGTGAACATTACAGTGTGAACGTTAGAACTCCCACACTCATAAGAAATCCCTGACTCACTCTGTTGTGTGTTGGCATGCAATAGGCTTTGGGAGAGAGAACTCTATGCTCAGAAGTCTTTTTGTGTAAGCTAATTGCAGCAACATCTTCATTCCCCTGCCGCTTCTACTCCACGCTGACATTGTCATCTGTGGCTATGTCAGCAGTCCCCCCCCCCAACTGACATTTCCTTTCCGGTTGAAGAACAGATGCGTGATCAGATGGCATCGAGTGGTGCTTTTACCTCTTCGCAGCACTATTGACTCATCACACATAACAGGGTTCATTAAAAACCATTGTTTCATCCCTTCCTCTAACCACAGGGAGACAAGCAGGGTGGCTGCGTTGTTGTTTGAAATACAACCACGTTGGTGTGTGCATACAATTGCACTTTTTGTTTCTTTACCTTGACATGGAAGCTGCTGCAGGGGGCAGGGAATTATGTCATGTGCATCATCACAGGTCAAAATTCTATTCATTCATTCATTCATTCATTTTTTAAAAATAAGAATGCAAGTTTAACCCCCTACATGGGAAGAATGGAGCCTTAAAGCAAAATCCTATGCATGTTTACTTTGAATCTAAGTTCTACCGATTTCACCAGGACTTGCTCCGTGGAAAGATTATGCCCAGGATTGCTGCCCTCAATGCTGGAGCTTGCTCAGTTGGGCTTCTTAAATCAGGTTCCACCATCTGTTTTGAAATTGCTGGTGCAGGGCTTTCAGTGAACAGAGGAAGAGATCAGCGGGAGATGGGCAACAGGAGGCTTATGTCGGAGTCCCTGCTGAAATCTGGCTCCCTAATATGTAAACAGGGTGTTGGTTATTGAGGCTGCCCAAGTTTTAACAGTGAACCAGTGCAAAACACTGTAGGAATGCCATAGCATGAAATAGGGTTTTTTTTTGGGGGGGGAAGCTAAAACAATGCAGGTATAAAAATCTGAGTACAAAATGTTGCAAAAGAGGCAGATCAATGACAAGCAGATTCATGGCATAATGCAATTAACAATAGATTAAACAGAAAAAAAACAGAGCCAAAATTGTATTGCACTTATTTAAATGTTAAACACAAGCTACTGGTATGAATTCATTCTTCATCTGGGCACATTTTGCTCTATTGACATCTAGACCATATCACATGGCCTCAAAATAGCTTCGGCTGACTATATTTATCTTTACTGCAACTGCACAGGGCAATTAAAATTGTCTTCTAATGGGATTTTTCCCTTGGATTTGGCCCAATTTCTTTTCAGCATTAGATGAAGATCTCTCTCTCTCTCTCTCTCTCTCTCTCTCTCTCTCTCTCTCTCTCTCTCTCCCCTCTCCCCACCCCCCAATACCATCAATTGTATGTTTTGTTGGACAACAGTAATAGCTTCATTTATAACAGGAATGCTTGAAAACAAAGCAAAACGATCCAACAATTTTTAGTGGCAGAATTGTATTATCCAAATAGACCAAAACATTTTGCCTAAGGGTGCATACTAAATTTTTTGAGCATGCAGTTCAAGAATCTGAAAGGAGAGTAAAAAACTGGGGAATATAAGGTGGAGGCACTGTGTGGAGTAGGTTCTCCGCAGTTGAAATATCTATCTGCGCAAGAGAAGCAAATAATAGTCCATTACCTGTTCGTCCCTCAGTTCATTCTCCAGCAGTGAAATAATCCTGTCATCTTTGAGAGTACAACTACGGTATATCGCTATCACAACATACTGCTTCTCAAAACCACCTGGGGAAAAAGCTTGAAGAGACCAACTGCCTAAAGAAAAAAGTCTCACACCCAAAATTTCCACAAGCTGGGTTGAAAACAGAAAATGGATTCTAGTAGATAATCTAAACGTGAAGCTTCGGAAATTTTGCCGCACCTTCTGCAGAACCTAACACACATGAAGCCATTTAAGGAATGCAAATCCTCCACTGTTTGCTCATCTTAAACTCAAGAGTAGAATCCTTCCAATAAGACATTATTGAGCCAATATGAAGAATGGGGTAAGAATGGCAGCATAAGTGTCTTACAGATCACAGCCGCTGTCTTATCAGTAAAGTTTTAGACTATAATGTCAGAGGCCTGGGAACTGTAAAAGGAAAACGATCCTGACATAGTTTTATCTCCCATTTATATTTTCCTGCCTTGGTCAAATGATACTACCGTAAAACAATCCAGCTTTTTTTCTGAGTGACAAGGTAGAACCTGCAGCCTGTTTGAGTCACTGCTGTTTTAAGAGAATTCAGATATTCTGAATTTTGGATTTTTTTTAAAAAAGTCACTGTTAGTAATCATTCATACCATTTTGTTTCAAACAGCCTTGTCCCATTTGAACCACATCTTCTATGCCACATGGATGCCAGCATAAGACATACACTTCATACTACAGTGCTTCCTATCAGATTTCTGGCTACAAACGCATTTCAGTCCATGGGCTAGTTCAGACATTAAGGCAGGCACCAAACCCATTCTCTCTCTGCCATTTTATAAACCTATAACTCCTTCTATGAATGTTTATATGGTGGCACCTCTCCCCTCCTCTTTCAAAGGCTTTTGGCTTTACTCTCCATCCATGACCTGACTACAATCACACAAATGTCATTGTGATTTTCTCATTATCATCCATTGCTGTCACCGTCATCCATTGTTCCTTCTACTGTTGCGTTCCCCATTTCCAATTTTAGCTCCTTTGGAAGAGAGACCTCTTTTTTGTGTCCTTTGATGGCCAGTTGTTGAACTGTACATACATGTTCAGCTCATGTGCGACATCATTTGCACAATAACAGCCATGCTTGCTGCTAAGGCTTACACAGAAGTTTGAAGCCACTAAATTTGTACCCCAGTGTGCCGCTATCGGAAAGTAGGGTTAATCAAATATCAAGCAAGCCAAGCCACACATTTGACCTGGGAAGAATGTTTTCAGATGTTACACATGACCAAAAGCCACCCACTTTTTTGATACAAATGAATCTCCTTAATAAGCGCACCGTTTCTGCAGTAGTCCATAAAAGAATGGAGATATGGAAGAGGGAAGGAAAAGTCTTTCCATATACAAGTTGTAAGGTATTTTGTTTCAGTGGAGGGGTCAACACGAGAACGGGGCTTTTCTGTAGTGGCTCCCTGTTTGTGGAATCCTGTCCCCAAGGAGGTTCATCTGCCACCTTAGAATCATAGAATTGGAAGGGACCACAAGGATCATTTAGTCCAACCCCCTGCAATGTAGGAATCCTTCATCCCACATGGGACTAGAATCCACAACCCTGAGATTAAGAGTCTCATGCTTTACTGACCGAGCCTTCATTATATATTTTTAGGCACCAGGCAGAAATGTTCCTCTTCAACCACGCCTTTGGCTGATTAATATTCTACGCCTCTGATTAATATTCTACGCCGTGTGTGTGTGTGTGTGTGCTATTGTTTTGTCGTTTTTGTTGTAACTACTTATTTGTGTTCCATCTGGTCGACTCCCAGATATCTTTTCATGGAGGGCAGTATATAAATCTAATAAAATAAACCAACTAACTTCATATTGAAAGGGATGTACATATGGATCTGGCTTCTCCATTCATGTGAATGAGGGAACCTGCTCATGCGTGAGCAGCATTAAGCCCAGCCTTCCTTTTTAATAATAATAATAATAATAATAATAAGTTATTAGCATTTGTAAAACCTGAGATATGAGGCAACATGTACAGATAATAAATACCCTTCTCCTTTTTTGGTGAGAAACTAGCCTGCTCTCCACTTTTATTTTACTTCCCCCCAAAAAAATTTTTCATGTGGATGCCCATGCCTAGAGCACATGCAGAATTCTAGATGGGAGGTGGTATTAACAGGTAGGGTACCAAGTAATTGGATTTACAGTGCAGCCATGTCCTTAAAATGCAGCTCCGAATCAACCTCAGGGTTAGCTGAAGATATTATGCCTGCTACTCCCCTGCCCCAGGTGCTTAGTATCCAAGCCTGGCCATTTTATTTGGCACCTTAGGCTGAAAATTGTACAAGTGCCTCTTCCCCTCCCTGGCAGACGAGTACAATCATAATAAATTAAATATCTAACCATTTTCTGCTTTTCATGAAGCTCAAAACACTGTACCTTATGGTAGGGCCTAGGCCTGTGATAAGTGCATATTTATCGTAAGGATACTTTGCATCGGTGTTTTTTTTTTCAATCTGCTCAAGAAAATTGGCTGTTGTTTTTTTAAAAAATTACACTTGAGTTAACAGATGCTGAAGCTATTCCCCCTGTTGACGGTAATATGGTTAAAGGATCCTCTGGAAGTTCAACCAAATTCATTCTGAAAATAATTTGTTCTCCATTAAGCCATTTATTCCCTCACTAGTTACACTGATATACAAACTCTCAGATTATATGAATATCCTCCATGCCCTGAATGTCTATTTAGCCAGATAAAGAGAAGAAAGGGGTGCTGTTTGCCTGCTTGATATGTTTGGCTTAGCTATACTTTAAAAATAATTTTCAAATCCAGGCTTCAACTGCTGCAAGTTGGAATATTTTTGCTTGGCACTGAGCAGGTCTGTTTTCTATTTTTATTTCCTTTTTTTCCAATTGAGTTACGTTACTAGGCAACGGAAGCATTCTGCTCTATTGGTTAATAGCTATACTGTATTTCACATAATCAGTTGGTATATTTGGGTAAATTGTCTATGGAGTTGGGGGGAAGACAGCACAAATGACTGTCTTTTGGACACCAATTGCTTATAAACTGTGTTACCAGCTGTCTCTACTTAGGGATAGAAAGCACTCGGACGCCATTCAGTTTGCAATTTATAGAGGTTGTCTCTGCTATGAAAGGGAATGACAAATTTCCAAAACAGTATCCTCAGTAAAAGGCAATTTGATCAGTTTAATTTCCTAAAGATACAATTCAGCAAGCACACCAGCCACACTGTGTGCTCACAATGGACAAGGTTTTGTTTTGCTACAGGAAAAACAACAACCATATGAAAACGGAGCCACTTTGAATTTATGGCCAAAGTGGGGTGGAATCACTGAATACATACCACATTTCTTTCTTGTTACATTTATACATCACCTTTCCAATAAATAAATAAAAGCCGAAGGTGGCTAAACATAATAAAACAGAAAGTAAGCAAATAAAACTGTATAATCAGAAAAGAGCTGATTAAAATGTAAGAACAGCAGGCCGTTAAAATTATAGGGTGATGTCTTAGTCAAACTCACAGTAGGCCCACTGAACTCAATGGGTTTTTTAATCATAGAATTGTAGAGTTGGAAGGGTTATCTGGTCCAACCCCCTGCAATGCAGAAATGGGTCTGAATGACTTGGTTGGCTGCCACCCTTAGGTTAAAAAACAAAATGGGAAAGAAGAGCAAAGCAGCTCAGCAGAGCAAACACCTATTTAAATAGAAAAGGGTTTTGTCTGCTGCTGGAAAGGCCACCAAGGAGAGATCTAAATGAGCCTCTCTCTGTGCGGAGCTTTGAAGTCAGGGTGCAGCCACCAAGAAGGCCCTTTCTGGAGTTTCCACCAAATTTGCACAAGATGTTGGCAGGACAAGACAGAAGGGTATTTCTGGCAGGTTCCAGTGCATGAGCAGGTTTGTACAGGACTACAGGTAGCCTTACAGGTAGCCTGGCCCCAAGCTGTTTAGCCTCCATACCCTCCAACATTTCAGGGACAGAATATAGGAACATGACTGTAACATTTCCGTTCTCATATTTGTCCCTTTGGGCTAGCTATACTAGAAAAATACAGTTGTCCTACAAAAGATTTTTGGCAGTTTCAATACATATTTCAGTAGCTGCAATGCTTAAAATGCCAGGTAGTGCATGAAATGGTGCCTTAAGGTTCATATAAGTGCAATTACAAGTTGTGTAGATTAGAAGCAAGGTGGGCCTAAAGCTGCCCCAACTCATAGATGTAACTGTTAAGAGACCCACCGAAGGGTCTCTATCTACTCTCAAAATTTTAACATGGCATTGCCAAAAGGCTAAAGTAAGGGAAACCTCAAAGGCAGCAGAAGGAGAGAAAAGAAGCAGGGCTATTCTACTGCTTCTGCTCTTGGCTATCCTTCAACTATCTTCTAAGCAGCAGCTATTCCACCAGGCAACCTGAACAGTTTGCATCCCAGGGGTCATAATGAGACAGTGTTTCTCAACCTTGGGTCTCCAACAATGTACATCCCCATTTCCTGTGTGTTATATCATTTAGTCTAAGCCACTCTGGACACTGCTTTGTTTAAATAAAGTCTTTAAATAAAGAACTAAATTGGGGCGAAATTGCTTTCCTGGCACAACTGGTTGCAAAGGACTACTGCAGGGCCTTAGATGGAAGGGAAACAGGTATGCAAATGTCCTAGCATATTTGAACAGCAACAGGCAACACTGTTACGAGTGCACTGGAAATTAATATGCAATCAGAATTGCATAATTTCATTATGCCCTATTAGAGAATTGACAACTTTCCATCAATTTATTCAATGATAACTATAATAAGATATGGAAAGAGATCAAAAAGATTTGGAAATTTGGAACAGATTAAACCTGTTGCTTTGGGGGAGAATCTCAACAATTAAGATAAATGTGCTCCCAAAAATGTTGTTTCTATTTCAGATGATCACAGTTGGGGACGGACGGACTACCGTATATGTTTTAGGGATTGGCAGAAGGAGCTGTTGAAATTTATTTGGCAAGGGAAGAAACCCCGAATTAAATATAAATTAGTAACGGATATCAAGGAAAGAGGGGTTTTTACACTACCAGATCCAAAGCTCTATTATGAGGCCTCATGCCTTTGTTGGTTAAAAGAATGGATGACAGATTTGGGTGGCATGCCTATTTAGGCTATGAAAAAGTAAAAGTTCATAAAGGCTTTCTAAATCATATAATTCAGAAATCATTATATACAGTAGGGGCAGGTATAAAAATTTAAAGGTGGTTTATCACCTCTGGAGGCCATTTCAGTAAAAAGGAAGAACATGGAAACAAAACTGGATCAAAACCAACTCAACCTATTTTTTTTTAAAAAAAGAAATCAAACATTATTTTACAGATTGGCTACAATACCACCAACTAAACGATGTCTTCAAAGCAGATAGGAAAACTGGGTTTGAGATAGAAATATCAAAGTTGGAAAAAGACTTATTACAAAACAAAAAGAAAATACTATCTAACATGTACAGATTGCTGCTGGACTGGGAGGTTAAGGATGAAGAGGTCAAAGAAGTGATGATGAAATGGTCAAAGGACTTTGGTTATTCCACCCAGATGGACGACTGGGAAAAATTATGGCAAAAAGACTTAAAATTCACATCTTGCTACACAATAAAAGAATTTTTTTATGAAAATGCTATGTAGATGGTACATGACCCCCAGCAAATTGGCCAAAATATATAAAACAAACTCAAATGCATGCTGGAGGTGTAAGCAAATGGAAGGAACAATGTACCATATGTGGTGGGGTTTTGATAAAATTAAAAAGAAATGGGACATTGTCTATGATGAATTAAAAGAAATGTTTAGACAAACATTTGTGAAGAAGCCAGAAGCCTTTCTTCTGCGTATTCTGACAATTGATATATCAAATTAATACAAGGAGGGTGTTCCTATATGCTACAACTGCAGCATATGGAATTAGCAAAATGACAGAAGTAATTATAAATCAACCAAACCAAAGGTTTAAAAAGGAGTGGGACTGTTTTAAAGAGTACTGTATCTGGAAAAACACTGTTCTCAAACAAAATCTTTGATGTGTTTCGACTAAAGTTTGCAAAGTAAATAGCAGATAGATAACATATATTACGCAAGAGAAGTGAAATAAGGAAAGCAACACAGTTAAAACGATAAAGAAGTAAGAAGCCGCAATAAGGTGGAATTGATTTATTTTGGTTTACATTTGTGTATAAGTTAACATATTTTGAAGAACGAATGGAAAATGTATATAATTAATCAATGTAAAACTCAATAAAGAATATTTAAAAAAGACAACTTTCCAATTTACCACAAGCAGAATATACCCTCTGCTCTGATCACTTCTCTCCCCGCATATCCCAAACACCCTTTTATCCTAGTTTCCTCTCCTTAGCACAGATTCATCTTCACAGTCAAATTAGCCCATATATACAAAAAAAAGGAACATGTTCCCTTGTTTTAGACTCCTGCCATTCCTCAGTGAATTAGAGAGCTTAGATTTTAAACCTTTTTAAAGTTAGGTACACAAATAGCTATGGAAATTGGCAAAATGTTTTCACTTAAAAGCAATGAATATAAAGCATTAAAAAACCCCACTATGTTTGCAAAGAAGCTTTTCTTGATTTTCCCAGAAAGGGCTCTAATACTATAAAGTCCTATTCATTTGGGGAAGATTTTAATATAACCTGCAGACCCACCCAACCCATCACATGCTGTTGTGACTCACAGACAAATGCTTCTTCCTTTTCCTATGATACGCAGTGACATCCCAGGTTGGCTCGGGTTCAGCAGGAAGAAGCCATGGCTGGCTGGCTGGCTAGCATTGTGACTGGAACAGTCACTTTCCCCAACCTGGTGTCCCCTATATAATGTTTGGGAAGACTGTGGAGTATAGGTCAGTGCCAGTGGGGGAAATAACATGGTAGGCTTTTATCAAACTGATATAATCTATGCATACTGGTCCAACACAGCAGCTGATTCAAGACAGCGTTTTGTTATGAAGTTCAACAGAACCAAGGAAATGTGAATTGTCCACAAGTGTAATGTCCATTGGTCTTTTTTAATATGGCCCCATGTGATAAAACATCAAGTGTGTGAGTTACCTTAAATCTGGCAAACTTAAATCTTTTGCCGGACACTGTAAGGACTAATTCGTTATTCTCTGCGGATGTGATATTTATACCTCCCCACAGGGCTGTTTATCTGGGCTCATGGCAATATTTCAAAATACATGTTACTTTGGTAGATCTTAAATGAATAATTCATTGGCAATTAATCCTCTGAATATTCATCTGTGCTATGAATCAGTTTTGTGAATTATTCCCATGTTTATGAGCCATTCATAGTCCAGATTCTGCAAATATTATTTTATTCTAATTATATATAGAAAAGAAACTATATATGTATATGTACAATATATGTATATGTATATGTATAACACACAAAAAACACTTCCTGCACCTGTCTTTTGAAAATATTTGATTCACAGAAAAGTCACAAATGATTATTTGGAATAACAAGTTCTACCGATTTCTCTGGAGGCTGCTGATTTGATTAATTTTGGGGTGTTTAAATGCGAAAACTATTAAAATCAAAACACCATGGGTCACCACAGCACTCTCACTGTAAATCAGTGCAACTTCACTGATTTAATTGGAGCTATTTTTAAAAAAATAAAAAAACAGGATTACTGTATTCAATATAATATATTCAGAAGCATACGTTTTCCAACTACAGAAAAAGAAGAAAAATTCAAACCAGGGAATTGATGGGATTATTTCTATACACAGCTAATGTGAAGGAATTTATCCAACCACAGATTCCATTTGCTTAGCTTGGGCTTGGAACTCCAACCCCAGTTAACTGTTCCACTGTATTTTGAAGCAGCGCCAGGCTATCATTACAAAATGGGTGGGGCAGTGATTGTTGTGCAATATGTGTTGGTATGCATAGCCTATACCTCTTAGGTGTGCAAAAATGTGAAGTTTATTATTAATAATAAGCAACTGGTTTTTTTCTTTCCCCCTTTATTTGGCCAAGGTAGAGGCTGAAATGTCTTAAGCAGGTTTTCCAGAACTGTGCCTTCAACTACTTAAATTACTACCCACGTCATCATTTTCTTTTAATATCATTCAGGTCACCTATATGTGTGCAACACAATCTCCTTTTAACCGTCATTGTCTAGGAAGGATCCAAATAGCGCCTTGCATGAGCAGAAGGCCCTTCTGCATGCAGGGGGTGGGTGGGTGTTGCAGGTTTCCAATTCCTTCTCCCAAACCTGCACCCCCTACACCACAGCCCCCATTTACGACACGGTGTTCTAGAGGTTATTCCTCAAGAGTTATGAGGGGTGCCATAGGAAGAGGGAGCAGAAAAGCCTCTTTGTATAACCAAGACTTCACTGATGGAGCAAAGTCATTGCATCTGATCAGGAACATTGCCTCTCCATTGCTACTAAGGTCCCATTTCTGGTGTTGACATGATGGAATTGCTCGTCCAATACTTATTAAAGAATGTTGGGTGAATTGGCATTGTTGAACTTTGCCATTTCCATGCAACTTTTAAGCTCTAAAATGTAAATGGTTTTTAAAAAATTAATTACCTTTTGCCCTCTTTTCTTTAACTGAACTTGAACAGAACATTTGCTGCAATGTGGGCTCAGACGTTGCTGCGACAATTTCCCCCCTCTCCTCAAATTCACCTGCCCACATCTATAGTATCTACCAACATAGCCCCATATTCAAAAACTGATTATATGGAAGACCAGTTCTATGATGTGATTTGTACCATCTCTTTCCCACTCAGCGTTCTTTATAATATTGTATTTTAAGATGGCCTGGGCTGCTATCATATTTCTGTTAGCACATTCCAGAGGGGAGAATTTATTCTCTCATGCAGGTATGAACCCTTGACTTGCACTTATAATAACGGCACGAAGGTTGGAAAAGTAATGTTATTCCTCCCCCGCCCCAAACCATATAAATATCCATACACAAATAGACACGCACACACACACACACCTGACAACTGCTGTAAACTGAATTATTTAAAACTGGGGGGGGGGGAGATAGCAACACTGGAAGAAGAAAAATCAGGAATTCAGGAAGCTGTACAAGAGGCAGGGTTTGCTATTTTTGCTCATGCTCTTTTTGTCTGATTTAGATAGCAGTATCAATTAAAAACTCACTTAGCACTGGGATTTAGATGAGTTTTTCTTTTACTTTCAGAAGAAGAAGAAGTAGTAGTAAATTAGACTTAAAAAGCATCAACAAAACCAGCCTAGATCCCAAATATACTGCTTATTTGACAGACTCATATGAAATGTCTGAATCTGACTTGGAAAATAAGTTTTTGTTTTTTGTTTTTTGTCTGATTTATAGACCATCCTTCATCACAAGATCTCAGCGCATTTCACAAGATAAAAATATAAGGTAAAAACACAAATAGTTAAAAACAGCAAAATAATAACCTACGCTCCCACAAACACATTTCAAAGGCTGTAGAATGTTAATCAGCCCAAAGGACAGGTTGAGGAGGAACGTTGTTGCCTGGTGCCTAAAGATATATAATGAAGAAATATAACGAAGGTGCCAGATGAACCACCCACAGTGGCCAAGTGGGTGGATTAGGAATGACAAATGTTTGTATGCTTATAGCACCATTAACCTTGCCGTGCAAGGTTTCACCAGCCTAAAATGGTTACTTGCCATGGGCGTACCCAGGATCAAAACTAGGAGGGGGCAGGCAAGCCACGCCCCCACCCTAGCCACCCGATTGGCTGGCGATGACGTAGCCGGGATCCTCCCATGAGGCGTGGTCAATGTCCACACACACCCCGGAGGGGAGGGGGCGGTCATGCGGTTCTCTGCAACTCCTCCCTGTCGGCCTCTGCTCTTTTTACCCTGGAAAAAAACAGCACACGCCGATGGTAGGCTGCTGTGCGCGCGCTCTCTCTCTCTTTCCCTCACGCCCTCTTCCTCTTCTTCCTCCCGCTCACTTCTGCAGCGTTACAAGCCTTGCCACAGATGCAGCTTTCCAGCCTTTTCCAGGCAGCTGGGGGCAACTCCCACCGCTGCCTTCCGCTGGGGTCTGTCTGTTGGGGTCTGTCTGCCTTCCACTGGGGTCTTATGCTGTGTCCGCTGCGGCAAAATCGTGTAACCGACCGAGAAGGACAAAAGCGCGTACCGCGAGCTGTCTTTTTTTTCTTTTTAGCTTCGGGGGGCAGCTGCCCCCCCTGGGTACGCCCATGTTACTTGCACCTCCCATATTCGCACAGTGCCCAGCTGATGCCCACCACACAGAACAAGTAGGTAGATGACCAGAGGAAAGAGAAACTAAATAAAATTAACCAGACACGATGACCAAATTTCTCTCAGGACATTGGCTATCAATTGGTGGCGGCGGAAAAAACTGCTTCTCTTCAGATCCCTCTTCTGCAAAACTGTGACTTTGTCGCTGGGAGATTCATTAAGTGCCAAGTGTAAATAAAACCAAATGGTTCAAAATTAGTCTGGGTTTTACCTTAGAGTTCAGTAACTAGCAGGTTTAAAAACAAAACAATTGCTCCCCAAAGCTTCCTTGAATTTCCCAGTATAAGTAACTTAGAAAAAAGCTAAGAGCCAATTTTCACAGCCAACATTTGGATGCTCTAGTCCCACAATTGTGTATCTGTGGGTAACTAGTTGTCTTGGACTGAGAAGATAACCAAATTAGAGCCTGTGAAGATGCTTTTGTCCACGGACATCTGCTGACTAAGTCAGTATTCCCGTTTCCCCCTGTACCTGTTGAATTGAATGTTGGCGAATCTTCTGCAACCACGCTGGTTAGCAAGTGCAAATGATGAGGTATAAGGCAAATCTCTGCTGCACTCACAAGATGTGGGGCTGCAGCATCAACCCTTTTCACCTTTCATGTACCTGCCATGTGAAATTAATGATAGTCCGTTCCAGAAACTGAGGTCTAGACTGTGTGGGCTCCTGTTATCCGTAGTTATATTTTTATAACACAAACTTTGCCTTAGGCCAGGGGTTCAAAATTCAAATAACGGAGAGGAATTTTGTATAGTCTTACTTGCTCAGAAGGGCTGCTTTGGTATATAAACCATGGAAAAATATTCCATTACTGATGGTAGTTTGAGTGCAACTGCAGAGCTTTTGCAGGCAGAATCAATAAACAGAAGACCTGTTTATTGTGCATTCATCTAGATTTGTTTGCAGGGAGATTAGATGATGTTGGTTATTTAATGACCACTCATTCTGATTTGTTTGTGGGGATGTTAGACAATGTTGCATCAAAACAGCATTCAATCATATATGAAATTTATACAGTGCTTTAGAGTAGGGATGGAAAACTTCCCCCTCCCCTGTCAATAATGATACTCCCTGAGAGGGTAATATATTATTGCAATGTGTTCCATGTGGGGCTGCCCTTGAAGATGACCTGGAAACTGCAACTGGTCCAAGATTGAGCTGGGGTTCCAGTTAGAACTCTTATAACCCCTGGTTTTAAAACAGCTGGATTGGTTGCCAGTTCATTTCCTGGTCCAATTCAAGGTACTCGACAACTTAGGCCCCAAAGATCTGGGAAGACTGAATATTGAACCTCTCAAGTGTCACGAGCAGCAGAGGGCTCTCTCGGTAATTCCACTGCTCAAAAAAGTTCAGTGTGGCAGCAGCCCAAGAGATGGTCTTCTTTGTGGCAGCCCCTAAGTTGAAAAACTCTCTCCCCACATAGATGAGTCTAGCTACTTCTTTTTTGTAAACCACTTTGAGGGGAGTTATATATATATATATATATATATATATATATATATATATATATATATATATATATCAAGTGGTGTGTACATTTTAATGCAAATAATAATAATAAATATACAGCTTCCATTGTGTGCTGAAGATGCACCTCTTTATCCTGTGGCCTCTGAGATGGCTATTTAGGGGACCTGTTCTCGTGATTGCAACTTGTTCTAAACCATTTAATATGATATCATAAAATGTTGCGACCTACCCTGGGACCTTAGGGCGAAAGGCAGGTAATAAATCAAACTAATAATAATAATAATAGCCACATGGAGGCAGTGGGTGGAGCCAATACCAGCAATGGGTGGCTCATCCTCTCTTGTCACTTGCTTCTCTCACTGTCTGCCTTTCTCTGTCACCTCCTCTTCCCATCTATGCCCACCTGCATGAAATCAGGCTAAGGGTAACATGTGCCCTCACATACTTGTTATTTTATTTATTTATAAACTCCTATGCAATATCAAGGCGGTGCACAACAATATATACAATAAAACGTAAAAAGTATACAATAGAGCTGGGTGATATATAAATATATTGTCCAACAACCAGTTTGAAGTCCATATCTTGATTCATAATTCTTGGGTTCATAATTTTTGACCTGACAATATATCACTATGCAAAGATCACGATGTGGGAAAAACCATGAAGCTGGTGATATATCGCGATGTTCAAAACCAGATATCGCCCAGGCCTAGTATAGACACAATACAAAGGTCATCTCAACCTTTCAGGTGTTTCTGGACTCCAATTCCCATCTGCCCCAGTCAACATGGATAAAGCTCAGGGAAAATGGGAGCTAAGGTCTAGAACCATCTGAAGGACCACAATGTCTGTGAGGGAAGCCTCCCCTGTAATGTGAGGACTGAGACTAGGTGTGCCAACCCTAAGTTCCTGACTGAGGCAAGGTGTGGACTGTGGATTTTTCTGGTTCAATCAGACAAGGAGCTCCTCTCAAAAGAGGAGATATAATAGCCACCTTCAATTATCTAAAGAGCTTCCAATGGAAAGAGGAGCAAGCTTGTATTCTCCTGCTCCGGAGGGTAGGACCCAAACCAATGGATTCAAATTACAAGAAAAGAGATGCCAAATAAACATCAGGAAGAACTTTCTGACGGTAAGAGCTGTTCAAAAGTGGAATGGACTCCCCTAAGAGGTGGTGGACTCTCCTTCCTTGTGAGTTTTTTAAGCAGAGGTTGGATGCCTACCTGTCAGAGATGCTTTAGTTGAAATTCCTGCGTTGCAGGAGGATGGACTAGGCAACTGTCAGTGTCCCTTCCAGCTCTGCAGTTCTATGATTCTATGACTGAATCACAGCTGAGTCTGTTAGGCTGTTGTGCTTTTCTACCTGTCATTGCCCTTCTGGGCTTTAAAATGGGTTGGGTGGAGCAAAAAAAAAAGGAAAAGAAGAAAACAGGGGGAGATGGCTAATTATGCTAATATAAATCCAGCAGATGGCAACCATTTAACAATTCTCCTCCGAGGCAGTTTTTGCATTATTCTTAAGATACGGGTGCTGGAAGTCACACCTGTGCCTGAAGATGGATGAAAGCACGCTGTGCCAATGCAGTCATACATCTGAATGTCTTGGAGAGAAAATGTCCTATGCACGACGTGTCGGCTTTCTCTGCAAAACACACTTTATTATCACCCCTTGATCTTCAGCATTTTCAGAGAAGGGAGTGCCTAGCGACCAGGTTTGAGAATGAAGCAGATTTGCCAGTACACCTGCATGTACTTAAATCTTGTTGATCCTAAACATTTGCTTTAAGGAAAGTGGGGCTTGGTGGGGAAATCCTTTCAGACAGTTCTGTTACAAAACAATTGCTTCCTTGGGGGAGGGGGCAGTTAACTGCCAGAGATTGCTCGTCGCTTGAGAAACCAATTCAACTGGCCAGCCACGGAAAATGTGCTTTATAAAAAGGTTAGATTCGAAATGGACAGAGAGGCAACAGCTTTTTTGTTCCCTCTGCGATGCTGAGGTTTGGAACGTGGCAAATCTATGTCCTCTTTGTGCACTGAAGAGAACATTATAGAGCCGTTTGTGCAGCCGGAGAGTTAACTGAATGGTGCCTGGTTGAACCACTGCCATTTATCTTGCTAAAATGACACAAACTTCATTAGAGCGAGCTGTCACACTGCTTCCCTCCTGATTAGTGATATGGCTCCACCAAATAGATGGAATTTAGTCAGACTGGAATGACTCTATAGTGTCCAGAGGAGACAGTTATACTTCATCTTCTATTAAACCAGAATAATTACTTCCTGGCTTTCTTTTCCAGCAGCTTCCTCTAATACCAATGGATCTTGATGTTCGCTTTCAGCTAGCACTTCTGAATTCTATTGTCTGGATTGTGGCATTTCAATCTCTTCAGTTTTCACAACAATACTTCCCACTCCCCTCTTCTTGTATAACTCTGACCCTGTTTTCTTGATCATGTTTAAAGTAGCAATTAACAGCACAAGCCTAACTACGTCTACTCAAAAGTAAGCCCTATTGAGGACTGGAGTGATTGTTCTGTGGTATTATGGCAGTGGACAAAGCTGAAGTGTAACTATTGAATAAATGTGTTTTTAATTAAAAATAAATAAAAAGTAAGCCCTATTGAATTCAATGGGGCTTACCCCCAGGTAAGTGGGGTGAGTTTGCAAAATAACAGAGTGGAATCCTGCTGAGCCATATCCCACCCTTCATTCTGACCTTCCTCAAAGGAGGTCCTGGGCTGCCCAGATGACAAGACACCCCCCCCTCTTGGCCTCGCTAATGTGGTCCAAATGAAAGCAGAACAATACATTTGGCACCAACTTGTCCGCAGGAGCTGCCAGAGGGAGGCAGACAAGATACCATCCGACCACTCACGATTTGCATAGGGCTTACTCAGCCTTTTCTTCTCCGGAAGATACTCTGCAAGGAAGTGGAGCTTTAGGATCAGAGTTTTCCTTCTCCTAGATAGGCTACCTTCCCAGGGGCCTCATCTGCCCCTCACTTCCCTCTACACTACAGCATGTGCAGAAACTAGCTTCTTGACCGTTGGACCCACTCTTGGTCTACTCCGCTCAATCTGCAAGAGCCTGTCTTCACATGTAGGGAAACCCCTAATTCACCAAGGTTTGAGACCCATGGGCTACCCTCACCTGGTTTAGCCAGCCAATCAAAACCATTTCCCAGGGTGTGACCGCTGTCGCATGCTGACAGCTTCTAGGACCCACAGGTGAGAGCTGAGTACAGAGTGGGGACCGAAGGTCGACAAACTACTCCAGAAGGAGCATGTGTGCCCCACCAGAGGTACTACCCCTCCCCTAACATCCCTTACACCACTTACTACTACTACTATTACTACTACGGTACTACTACTACAAGTTCTTTGTGCTCATTGCATGAGATTCAATCATTTCAGTGTTTAATTTAATTTTATTTTCTCCAGGCAGCCACTAGGGGAAAGGGGTGGGGTGGGGAGAAGAGCAATATTGAAGAATGTAAGCTTTGGGTGTACAGAAATCGAAAGTATTTTTAATAGCAAGCCTGGGTTATCATTTCATGTTGATTCCATCCAGATAATAAAGTCATTTATCATTCCAGTACCTGAGCTGATTCAATATCGGATGGAAAATGCTGATGATTAATTCCATTGATTCCCCTGAAATACTGGAGTCCAGTCATGACTTCTTGCTTGTACGGTTTTCGATTTGGGGAGGGAGCAGTAATAAATAAACCATTGATTACAAAATGGCCCAGACAATGCTTGACAGGCCTGATTTACACCTGTAGCTCCTCTTGCTGCGCCTCGTTAATATGTTGCAACTGCTGTTGACAGAAGAGCATCTCGGCCGTGACACCCATGAGTAATGCTGCAAGTTAGTCACTACAATGCATGCCAATTACACAGTGTATGCTTTCTACGGACGGTAGCTTATACCAGATAAAAACTATTAACTAAATAAGCTAAGCCACCGGCATACGTTGTCTATCACCTTATGCGAGAAAAAGATCCATCATAAATCTCACATAGGGCCACACTGTATATGAAGTTAGGGCTGCACACAATCATTAAACCCTCCATAAATCAAGAGCGTTACAGAAATATTATGCTGCGCTATTCCCCCCGCCCCCTTGATTCTACCTTTTCATAAATTGCTAACGCCTTTCCAGTATTTTGTTAGGAAGAGCGTGGTGGAGCTTGCTGAGTTAAGCAGGAGAAATGTATCACAGCTTCCACACAAATGATGTTGTTGTTGTTTAGTCGTGTCCGACTCTTCGTGACCCCATGGACCATAGCACGCCAGGCACTCCTGTCTTCCACTGCCTCCCGCAGTTTGGTCAAACTCATGTTCGTAGCTTCAAGAACACTGTCCAACCATCTCATCCTCTGTCGTCCCCTTCTCCTTGTGCCCTCCATCTTTCCCAACATCATCTTCTCATGAGGTGGCCAAAGTATTGGAGCCTCAGCTTCAGGATCTGTCCTTCCAGTGAGCACTCAGGGCTGATTTCCTTCAGAATGGATAGGACCCCTTCATGGATCAATGCCTTGTCGTGGCGAAGGGGCTTGAATAACTCAGAGAAGCTATGAGCTATGCCATGCAGGGCCACCCAAGATGGACAGGTCATAGTGGAGAGTTTTGACTAAAAGGGATCCACCTGGAGAAGGAACTGGCAATCCACTCCAGTATCCCTGCCAAGAAAACTCCATGGACAAAGACAACAGGCATATAAGAATAAGATAGGCTGCTTGAATTATCATGGTTTATTGTGAGCAGTCACTGCCCATCTTATGGCATGGCATACATGTGCTCGGTGTAATTCAGCCTCTACTGGTGATAACTGCCTAGGTACACAGAGTGCACTCATAGGCTCTATGCCTTTGAAAAATAGAAGGCAGGATGCCTTGAGTCTGATGCCTCTGAAGACAAGTAGTATCCAGATTCTACCACCACTGTTGTCACAGTTCTTCTGACTTTAAGGAAATGAAATTCCCTGCCTGCGATCTGGGGTGCAAGGTTGCTCTAAACACCATGGCTGCAACGCTATGAAACAATACTCCCTCGTGCCTGAAAGCAGGTCTTTACTAACCTGGTATTGGGGGTCAATTAGACCGCAATTAAGATGCAATTCAGGAAAACAAATCAGGTTTTTCATGACTAATGTAAAATAAATGTTAACATCTGACTCAGAGTTCTAGAAACACAGGTAGCTGTCTCTGTGTCTATCAAGCTCTATATTGTCTATCCCAAGGTGCCTCTCATCAGCCTGAGGGATGCTCTTTCCCCATGGAGAACCTTTCCACTGGTCACATGCCAATGGTGGGGATAATAATAATAATTATTATTATTATTATTTATACCCCGCCCATCTGGCTGGGTTTCCCCAGTCACTCTGGGCAGCTCTCAACAGAATATAAAAAATACGATAAAACACCAAACATTAAAAACTTCCCTAAACAAGGTTGCCTTCAGATGTCTTCTAAAAGTCAGATAGTTGTTTCTTTCCTTGACAACTGATGGGAGGATGTTCCACAGGGTGGGCGCCACCACTGAGAAGACCCTCTGCCTGGTTTCCTGCAACCTCACCTCTCACAGTGAGGGAACCGCCAGAAGGCCCTCGGAGCTCGACCTCAGTGTCCTGGCTGAACGATGGGGGTGGAGACGCTCCTTCAGGTCTACTGGGCCAAGGGCGTTCAGGGCTTTAAAGATCGGCACCAACACTTTGAATTGTGCTCGGAAACGCACTGGGAGCCAATGTAGGTCTTTCAGGACCAGTGTTATATGGGCATGACAAAATGCAAAAGCCAAAAGGGAATGCAGGAATGGTGTGACTCCTAGCTTTTGAGCAGCAGACTATTTCCCATTGTATGCAGATATCTTCACTTGCACCCCCACACTTATCTCTATCCTCCCCACAGGCAGGTTAAGGGGCATTATTACAGTGCAAAGAAACATCCCAGCCAGGTGTAAAACACTTGAGGATAGATCAGAGCAGGGCTGTTGAGGGGCACAGCCTGGGAATATGGGTGTGGCTTGAGGAAAGTCCTAAGGGCCAGACAGAAAGGGCCGGAGGTCCCCATTTATTCTCCCTCCACACCCACCAGGTTTAGGCTCCGCACCCCTGCTCTACACTGGATGGCAGTGGCATTCCAAGGTTTCATGTAGGAAGCGTTTTCCAATCCTACCTGGAGATGCCAGGAATGGAACCTGGGGACTTTTTACATGCAAAGCTCAGGTTCTTACTAATGAGCTATAGTCCAGCAGACGAACAGTTAGTATCAGTATGTGTTGGATGGTACATGTTGGAATATTTGTTGGGCTAGGTACATTGTAGACTTATTTGCAAGGCCTGACATACTTGGAAACACGCCCCCCGGGTGTTGTCAAATATACAACACTGAACGGCATTCATTTTTACTGCAATTATTATGGGTGTATCACACCAACAGCAGCTCTTGCTAGAGAGCTGCCGCAGTTAAATCTAGTGATGTTCTACTCTTCCCTTTTTCTTTTAACGATGTAACTATATGCCTACCATGCCTGAATTCTTCATGCTTCTGAGCACGAGAATAAGTAATGTTCAATGTGCATCACCATGTAAAATCAGGCAAAAATCAAGACTGTAAAGCAGGCAGGCTACAGAGATGGCCAGCCTTGCATTAACGCCAGTGCTGTACATCTGCTATGCATTTTTAATCTATTTAAATAATGCAGGCTTATACTCACAGGAAGAAGCTTCCAAAAACAAATAATGAGAACACCTAATTTAAGGAGGAAAACATCCAAATGAGCATGTCATGTTTATTTACTTCTTTTAAAAAAGGAAAAATCTGCTCATTCACATCACTGTTAACCTTATTCCATAAAAAATGCTGCATGAAGGATTGCTTTGCAGAAGCATTCTAACCATGAGTTTGTGTTTTTTAAAAGTGCAGGAGCAGAAAATGGTTTGTCTCCACCATTCCATTTTCCTGTCAAGTGATTCTTGCTCAATTCTTCCAGTTCCTTGATCCTTTTTGCCAGTGTGGCTTGCAAAATAGCAAAAACATGCATGAGCCTAGTTAGAAGGGTGACTGCATCTCAACCAATCAGATTTATTTCCTCCGCATCAAGTCCCACCTCTCATCTCCCCATTTTTCTTGCTATCTTGTTCATTAGGTAATCTTATCAGAAAGCTTGCCCAAACACCCAGTAAGCACACCCTGCAGCATTTAAACTGAACATGTTTTCCACCAACAGTTGGAAATAATTGCTATTATCACAGCATAATTATGCAGCCATTAGCATGCATAAAGAAAGCAGTGCATTGTGCCCAAACTGACAATTTTGTTTAAATAGGACTTAAGGTGTGTCAAATTTTCATTAAGGAGTTTGCTTTTGTGAGAATACAGGTTGATTAAGGACCTGAACTTCACAAAGATCCACTGCATTAAATGTGGGCTTGTTTAACATTCCAACTCCACTTGTGAGGATATAAAATATATAAGTGTTTGTTTGTTTGTTTTTTTAAAAAGGACACAAAGAAAACTTACTGATATTAAAGAAGTTGGGGAGGATAGAGCCTGATGATGCAGCAAGGTGAAGTTCCGTCTTTTCGTTTTCAGAAATGGCATCTCTGTTTGTTGGCTCATCACTGTGAGCAAGTGGAAATCCTGATGGAAAACCTGGATAAACAAACAAAATCTTAGGAAACTGTTGAAATTTACATAGGGTAATTTTTTCCCCAATCTCTAGTGCTTCACATTTCCACATTAGTTTCAATTTTTTAAAAGGCAGTCCTCTTTAAAATTCATCAGCTTTCCGGTGCAAATTTGCCTCAATATACACATTTTTTCTATGAAACTTTGCCTAATGAACAATTTATCGCAAACGAATTATCCTTAATATGAAGTATTTTTGTTATGTTCCTTTTGCCAACAGCATATTTTACTCTAGTATACTGTATACTCTGCAAAGGCATGTGGAACATTACAAAGAGCAAGTTCATTTTCTGCAAGTACTGCTTCTTAAAGTTGTTGCTTCTGACACTTGTATTCGTAAAGACATACGTGGAACACAAAAAAGCTTCTATTTGGACATTACGTATATAAGAACTGATCAGTTTGTATTTCCTGTTCAAAATGTTGGTCTTTAATTGCTTCTACTTAATTTGATAATGTGAAAAGAGGTACCGTATGTTTATATGATGTATAAAGAATTCATATAGTTAAACACAGCCAGTTATGTTGTGGGTGTTATTGTTAGTTGAATTTACTGTACATAACTATAGGTTTGATAGTGTGGTGTGTCTGTTGGCTTCAGCTGCAAGGCCTGGGCTGGCTCGCGGCGGGCTCTGTTTGTCCTCCACACCCTGGACGCCATGAAAACATGTTCCGCCACTGCAGTGACCAAACCCCAGACCGGGTTAATTTCAGCAAGGCAGTGGCCTCGTGTTCCTTCAGACGACACCCTGGGTGAAAGCCAATGAAATTTTGTGACTCCTACCTACCAATGGAAAAGTGGGCACTTTTTCATGCCTTAAAAATGCACAAGGTAGGTATACCTTGTGCCTCTTTTATGGGGTGGAAAAGAAGGAAATCGGAAGTAATTCAGTTGCACTCCTCATTGTTCCTCTTTATTGCCACATCTAAAATGGGTCTCAGATAAGGAACAGAGATATACTGTATGTGTAAAGCTACTGGGGGGGGGGGCGTCATGGAAGAATCATCCCATTTGCCTTCTGTTTTGTCTCTCCTTGACAGCCGCATGTGTAAGCAGCAGCTCTTCTTCCCCTTATAATGAGATTTCCTGCTCTGAGGAGGTTCCATAATCTCCCGAATGACAAAAAGGTGCCATCAGAAGATGGGAGGAAATATGAGAAAATGGGAGGTCCTGTCTCTCTCTCTCTCTCTTACATTTTTAAATGTTTTATTTCAGCATATTTACAAAAAATACAAAAAAGTACACACACTTAACCCTCAAAACCAAAGAGAGTAAAGGGAAAAGGTAAGAAAGAAAAAAGGATGAAGTACCACACCCATTGGACTCCCCTCCACCAGCACTCATCATCTTTGAGTCATTTAAGTTCTTATTTACACTGCATATCATTTATTGGTGTAATTTCTTCTTTTATAGTACAGTACTATTATGGTATGACATCAAGTCACCTTACAAGCTTAGTCTAAATGTATCAGCATGTTATCTTAGAGCAGTGTTTGTTCATATATTCTTCGAATCATAACCACTGTGCCCTTAATTCTGGTGAGTTTGATATCTTATTACCGCAGTTAATTTTGCCAGTTCTATAAACTCTGTTAGGGAAGTCCTGTTTCTCCTGACATCCTGTCACAGTGGACCTGGGAAGACTGGAGGAAAATATATGCATGCGCAAAAAAAAAAATCAACAATCAAAACAATAATTTACAAGCCGTTTAAGAAAGTGCCCGGAAAAATCACATACTTCATTGCAATTCTGTGAAATTCTAATATGGAAATAAATAAAATATATACATAATGTGACCCAAATGATATTCCTGTTGTCCCATTAATCATAATTAATGCATAAGCCCAATAATGTTATCTTTGGTTCCAGGTTCAGCAGCCCATAAATTTAACATGAGCAGCTCTTTTCACAGAGTGAATCAGGTACTAGTCCTGTCTTCTCTCACCCGCTTTTGTGCTTCTAAATTAGAAAACCCAAATGCCATTCCTTTCAGATACGAAGCAACCGTCAAGGTCACTGTAAAGAGAATAGAGTAATTAACTTTCCAAGCAAGCGTCTGTAGAGAAATAGAGCACTTGGGGAAGTGGGTAAAGGCACTCTTACCTTCAAGAAGCATTTTTTAAAAGGAAAAATCAGCCCAGAATGATTAGATAAAAAGCAAGTCCAAAGGCTGCTGTCTAATGAATATGGAAAAATTGCACCCTTCCTAAAAACATTCTATTTTGGTAGCGAGCCTCAGCAAATTTTTATTCATAGCATTGCTTTCAGTTTGGCGCTTATGGGTTTTGAGGAGATCAGTTAGCAATTACTGGTGTCCAGTATAGATTATCATTCTGCCTTATACAGAATCAGAATATAGAATCATAGAATTGGAAGGGATCACAAGGGTCATCTAGTCCAACCCCCTGCCATGCAGGAATATTTTGCCCCATGTGGGGCTCGAACCCACAATTCTGGGATTACGAGTACCGTGCTCAACCGGCTGAGCTATCCCAGGTCATTGGTCTGTCCAGCTCAGTTTATATGCACTAGAAGGAGCTCTCCAGGGTTTCAGATAGAAGTCGTTAACAGCCCAACCTGGATATGACAGAGACTTTCTGCAAGTATAGTAAAGTGCCTTCCCGAGTTGCCTCTGGAGAGCATACCTCCACTGAGCTCTCTTAGAAGCCTTCATGAACCACCAGGTGCTTTAGGAGAAAGGTGGACAAACAGTTTAAATGAAGAGCTGTGCTGTGATGTTAGACTACCCAAAAAAGGGAATAGCACACATTTGCATAGCTGGTTGTACAATGGACAGTAGAAAAGGATATACATGTAAACTTCTGCACCCCAGGACACCCCGGTGATGATCTGTTGAACCAAAACTCTCTGATAGTGGAGGCTTGTCTCCTGCAGCCAGTGTGTGGCAGCACCACAGTTACTGAATGTGCTCCCAGAGAGACTGGCCTGGCACCTTCCTGATGCGCCTTTATTTTGGATGCCTTTTAACTTCCCCAGGCTTTTTAAGATCTAGGATGGGAGTTGTAGTCCAACAACAGCTGGAGACTCAAGTTTGGGAAAGCCAGTGGATCTCTGAGCTGCAGAATATAAGCTGAGGAAAATGCACATCTAGTACCAGCTTCTAGGTAAAATAAAAAAATTCCTTCAGTAGCACCTTAAAGACCAACTAAGTTTATATTTTGGTATGAGCTTTCGTGTGCATGCACACTTCTTGCATGCACACGAAAGCTCATACCAAAATATAAACTTAGTTGGTCTTTAAGGTGCTACTGAAGGAATTTTTTTATTTTGCTTCGACTCAGACCAACACGGCTACCTACCTGTAACTACAGCTTCTAGGTACTTAGAAATATCCTGGGGGAGAAAAGTGCATAGCTTTTTGCTCAGTTTTTATGCTCCAATTAAGGCAAATGTTTAATTATTGCCAGACCAACATCATCAAAACTTTCAGTGGGTTCATCCTGTACTATATCTGCCTCAAAAGTATCCCCCCCCCCCACACTTCCAGTTTAAAGTCTCAAACCAGGAATGTATCCGTGAACTTAACTACTAGATCCAGTTGGAAGCCAGGGGAATGGAAAGCTGCTAGGAACCCACTCAGAATCACCTACCAAGGATATATGCTCGACTTGGACAGAAGTCAGGATGAAAGTTCTACACATGGAACCATGCTGGCTCTCAATTGCTTGTCAAACAGTAAATCTAGCTATTACTCTTCTTTCTTCTGCTTGATTAAGAAGATATTTGGAGACATAAAAATCTAAGGCGCCTTTTCAAAATGTGTAGGTTTATAAAGTAGAAAGAACTAGGTGCATCCAGAGAGCACAAGACTATTATTACAAAGTC
Organism: Zootoca vivipara; assembly: GCF_965207765.1. Lineage (NCBI taxonomy): Eukaryota > Metazoa > Chordata > Lepidosauria > Squamata > Lacertidae > Zootoca > Zootoca vivipara. The sequence goes on along the minus strand of NC_142594.1, from coordinate 14,314,039 downwards.
TATCATCTATGTCAAGATGGGGAAACTGTGGTCCCCCAGATGTCACTGGATTACAACACCCATCACCCTTGACCACTGGACATGCTGGCTGGGGCTGATGGGAGTTGGGAGTCCAACAAAATCTTCAGGGTCCTCCATCCCTGATGTGGGCAATACTGAGCTAGAAGAGCCAACAGACTGATTCAGTACAGGCAGCCTGGTTATGGGTCAGCCTCCTATTGTTCCTATTTTAACGTTTTATGTATACAACTAGAAATATGATGTTTTGAGAAAGTGTGTGTGTGGCAAGTGAACGAGAGAGAGAGGGAGAGAGGGACTTATAGGAAGGGACAAATATAGTACAAGTTCCAGGGAGTTAATATTGGCCATGACTCTCTGCTGGGCACACACACTGCATCCAAAGCAGCTCTTAGCCTCCAGCCCACACTGCATTCGGCAAGAACGAGCATTTGGCAAGAAACAAGCATTCGGCAAGAAAAGGAACACAGTGAAAAACTGCTGAAGTCCAGTTCCGGCTGAAATAATCTATGTTGGCACAGGAATTCTGTGTTCCAGGATTAGATGTTCTCATTCATCCAACCACAACCTACGCAATTAGTTCCTATGAGCGGCTAGCATAGTTGCCCCATGACCATTGCCATTCAAGATGGGGAGCAGCCCTCCCAGAGAGAACGATCCTGCCATTGGAAACCCTGTCCCCATAGCAGGCACCTTTTTTCTTTAGGGGAACATTGGTAATGCTTCCTTCGCTAAGTGTTAATGCACCAAACTAGACCCATGAGAATGTCCCTTGGAGACAAGCCCCAAGTCTGTAGGATCTGCAAAAAGTGACCGTACATGACTACAGTATTAACCTCTTGGTTCTTTGCAATCCCCAGTTCTCCACTGCAGAGAAAAATTATGCAAACCTTGTCAGAATAGATAGTGGGAAAACCACATCAAATCCTTTGCTCCACAGCACACTTTCGATCCTGCTAAGCCTTTTTAAGTCCATTTCCTTGTTCTGGATTGTGTATTATTATTATTATTATTATTATTATTATTATTATTATTATTATTATTATTATTATATCATCCTTCTGTATATGGCAGAGAGGACTCAAGGGTTTTGAAAGCCATTATCAAGGTAACTCTCTGGTTCTCTTTTAACCAAGACCTCCAGTCTCCGTTTTATATGCGTTTTTAAGCAAAACAATACGGAAGGACCTTAAAATAAAAAGTAATAGGCAATGGTCCATTAAAAAATAGCCACACAGACGGGAGATTTCACTGCCCTGGGTTCATTCGGGCATGTTTTAAACAGAACTGCTAGCATATTGCTTTCCCTTGGCAGAAGAGAAGCTTGTATCTTTTGCTCTCAGGTTCAATTTTCATTGCTTTTTTGTTTCAGGCTACCCAGTTCCAGTTCCCATTTCCTCCCCATGGGACTGCTCAGTGCTCCTGAGCTGATTAAAACTCACCTGATTTCTCACATTATGCCTCTGCTAAGCTACTTCGTTCCCAGCAGTCTGTCCATAGAACTATTATCAGCTGTTATCTGGGAAGTAGCTCATGAATGTCACACTCTCTCTCCTCCCAACTTTCCACGAGTACACAGGGGCTTTTTCTTTAATAAGAAAAAAAGGGAGGGAGTTTTTGCCCTACATTTTATGGTTGGGCTGCAGAAGTGTGAGCTGTCACCTGTTTAGCATGGATCTCCAGCAAGAGAGAGAGTGTGCAAGCCTGAAGCACAACCAAAGCTTAAAGACCGGCTCTTTCAATGGAATTAATTAGAACACGTTAAAAGTGCTAAGAGTCAATGACAGGCATCCCCAAACTGCGGCCCTCCAGATGTTTTGGCCTACAACTCCTATGATCCCTAGCTAACAAGATCAGTGGTCGGGGAAGATGGGAATTGTAGTCCAAAACATCTGGAGGGCCGAAGTTTGGGGGTGCCTGGTCAATGGAAAGCAAAGCCAGCTCCAAGTTTGAGAGCGGTAAGGAGAGTGAGGCAGGATTGGACAGCAGTACACCTTGAACATCCCACTACTAGGGAGCTCAACTGTACCACCAACACCCCATTGCTTCTCTGCCATGGGTTTGGAGGAGAGGCTATAATTAAGTTTGCCCGGGTGCCTGCCTCTGTGATTCACAGATCATTTGACTAAGGTTAATCACCCTCAGAGTGATAAGGCTGCACAGAAAAGGAGGCGTTTCAGTGAGGAATGGTATGGAATAACATTGTCATCATGTCATGGACTAGTTGGACATAGAGAAATAGTGGGAGGAACCAGCTGGGGAACCCCCAAGGGAAAAAGGCTCAGAGCCCAGAAAGTGGTGGTGGGACAACCATGAGTGGTCAGAGGGAGAAGACTGGGAGAAGGAGGTGTCAGAAGCTGGATAGATAGCAGGGCTTAGTGAGCAGGGAGAGCCTGCAACTTCTGCAGCCTGCCTCTGTCTGTGCTAGTCATGAAGCAAAAAGTAGCTCAAAGCCTTGCTTTTCCCTATCCCAGCTTCCAAAACTTCAGCAGGGACAGAGTATCCAACCAGTTTTCTAGAATGGTGAAGGTGAAATTGCCAGGATGCTGAATTGGATAGCAAGTTATTTGCCTGAGTGATCGCAGAACCAGCCAAGCCAAGCCAATGGTTTGACCTCCTCAAAGGCAGCTATAAACCACTTAGAAAAAGGCCTCTATAACAGACTTGGTGCCAAGAGTGCAGCCTGTGTGCATTTTTCTAGTCAAGATAACTGGCCTGATAAGCTTCAGAATCTGCTTTGGTTGGGATGTGTGGATACAGTCCAGCCAGGAACAACATTCTGATGGTAAGAGCTGTCCAACAGTGGAACAGATTCCCTAGGACAGTGTTTCTCAACCTTTTTTGGGCCACGGCACACTTGTTCCGTGAAAAAAATCACGAGGCACACCACCATTAAAAAAGTTTAAAAATTTAACTCTGTGCCGCCCTATATTATAATTATGACTGTAAGAAACACTTGCCAAATATTGCTTTCTGGTGGGTCAGTGTTGCTTATTGGCGGCCGCCAGGCTCGTTTGCACTGAGCTTTTGGGAAAGAGGAGGAGAAATATTGCTTTCCGGCGGGTTAGTGATGTTTATTGGCGGCCGCCAGGCATGTGACAATGCAAATCGCCCTTCTCGTCGCCGCACGTCGCGGCACACTAGCCAGCGTCTCATGGCACACTAGTGTGCCGCGGAACAGTGGTTGAGAAACGCTGCCCTAGGACTCTCCTTCTTTGGAGGTTTTAAAGCAAAGGTTGCATGGCCATCTGTTTGGATGCTTTAGCTGAGATCCCTGCATTGCAAGGGGTTAGACTAGATGACTCTTAGGGTTCCTTTCAACTCTACCATTCTATGATTCTATTCAGTCACCTGGTAGGGCAGGGGATCTATTTGAGTGAGGCAGATCCTAAACAACAACAGTGAATAGCAGCCCAGGATACAAACTATATCTAGTACAGTGGTACTTTGGTTGTCGTACTTAATCCGTTCCGGGAGTCCATTTGACTCCTGAAACGGTTTGAAAACCAAGGCACAGCTTCCAGTTGGCTGAAGGAGCTTCCTGCACTCAATTGGAAGCTGCGTCGGCCGTTCGGCTTCTGAAAAACATTTGCAAACCGGAACACTTACTTCCGAGTTTGCGGCGTTCGGGAGCTGATTTGTTTGGGAGCCAAGCTGTTTGAGTACCAAGGTACGACTGTACAGTATGTGGAAGTAGAGTGTTGAAACTGAGAACTGAATCTCTAGTGAGTTGAATTCCAAGACAGCTGTAAGTAAACAGTATTGATACTACAGCTCAGTGGTAGAAGAGAAACTACAAGAACAACGTTCCAGACTCAACCATGCACATCTCCTGTTAAAGGGCTCAGGAGGAACTGCTGTCAAATTCCCTATAAAAATAGGGGGGGATGCACAGATTTGGGGGGTTGCTTCATCGGGTTCTGTGAAGAATTCCACTGTTTCTACTCTTGAGAAAAATCACCCAACCACATTCTTGTTAAGAATAGCCACGTTAGGAATAGTACCATCTTGGGGCCATCTCCAAGACTTTATGCGAGAGCAATTTGAACGCTTCCCTCCATCCTGTCCTCTAAACCAGTGTTTCTCAACCGCTGTTCCGCGGCACAGTACTGTGCCGCGGGACGCTGGTTGGTGTGCCGGGAGACGCTGGCGACGAGAAAGGCGATTTGCTGCCCTGTCAGGTGACTGGCGGCCGCCATTAGGAGCGCTGACCCGCCGGAAAGGAAGCCGGCCAGGTCACGACGGGGGCGGGGCGAGCGCAGCTCTCAACAGCCACCACCGCGGCTGTTTGTCTCGCTCTCGCTCCTCTTGCTGGCGGCGCCCGGGAGTTTTTTGGTCGGCGCGGGAGTGAGCGGCCTCTTCGGCAAGGAGTCCTGCAGAAGGTGAGGTGCTCTTCTTGCTAGCCCAGGGGTCGGCAACCCGCGGCTCCGGAGCCGCATGTGGGAGCCTCAAAAGGGAGCCTCACCAAGAAGCCCCAGCCCACACAGACAGGGACCGATCGGAGGTCGGTCCGTCATTTGTTCCCTTCCGCTGCAGAAACGCCGCCGCCGGGGCTGCGCGCACAGGGAGAAGGCGGCGAGTGGCTCCGCCAAGGACATAATGCAGAACAGACCCGCAAAGGAACCCCTCAACAGTCTTTTGCCATTAAACTCCAACTTTTACACCATGCACTTTTTGCACCTGTGTGTGTAATGATTACGTCTCCCCTCCAAACTAAACTAAATATAGGGCGGCACAGAGTTGGTGTGCCGCGGGATTTTTTTTCATAGAACAAGTGTGCCGTGGCCCAAAAAAGGTTGAGAAACACTGCTCTAAACCAATCAGTTTTCCCCACCCCGCCCAATTTCTACTGATAGACATACACTTCTGCCCATAAAAATTTGCCTGCAGTAGTAACAGAAGCAACTTCGGCAAGGACCGAGCCGAGGAATGGTAGGAACATGGCAGGTGCTCCATCAATAGCCCTCTTAGTAGGTGGCACCATTATAATAATGATAATAATAAACCCTCCAGTTTTGCTTTTGAGTTTTTTATACTTCTGCTTCAATTTAAAAGAGCTGCACACTGAAACACACCAACTGGTATGCATCCACACCATAGTCTCAAATGCTCCCGTTGGGATGCGAACATTCAATTTGTTATCAAACCGCCCTTTTGCTAGTCGCAATGCTGCTATTAAATGTTGCTGTTTAATTAAGGAGGGAGAGAGAAGGGGCTGAGGAAGAGAAGGTGGGGTTAATAACTCTCATCTTTGTCCACAACATAGCACAGAATGCATCACACCACAAAGACCGCCACCGACAGTCGTATCATTTTTTTTTTCAGGGAAACACAAACAATGCCTCATGTGAATCAGATCATTGGCCACTCATATCAGTGATATCTACACTCACAGGCAGTGGGTTTCCTGGGTTCTCAGGTAGGAGTATTTCCAAGTCAAGGAGTTTTCAGTCAGTGACTGAGGCTGCATCCACCTGTGTATACCTTTAAAGCACACTTGAACCACATTCTTTCCCTCAAACAATTCTGGGCACTGTAGTTTCCCCTCACAGAGTTACAACTCTCAGCAACTCTTAACAAACTGCAGCACCTAGAATTATTAGGGAAATGTGCTTCAAGTACGACAGCTTGGACAGCTCAGTGAGTAGAGCCTGAGATTGCGGGTTCAAAACCCCGCACTGGGCAAGATTCCTGCATTGCAGGGGTTTGAACTAGATGACTCTCAGGGTCCCTGCCAAGTCTACAATTCTATGATTCTATGAAATATGCTTTAAAGGTATAGTGTGCATGCAGGGCCGGATTTAGGTTTGATGAGGCCCTAAGCTACTGAAGGTAGTAGGGCCCTTTATATGCCCAGCTGTCCTTTGTCAACAACAAATTGTCACTGTTTTTTGTGCTGAATATATGCCATGCAACCAGTCCATGCAGAATGTAGGCACCCTATATACAGAAATGAGCAAACCAATGATATTTTAGGGTGCAGACTAGCAGGCAGGGCCCATGACTTACATCATAGGAGCCTACACAACACAAAACACTGTTGCTGTATGTAGGTTTTATTTTGTTTTGTTTTTTAATCTTATACAGTATTTTGGAAATGTACATCCAGTTTTTTCCCCTTTAATTTTTTTGGGGTCCCCAAGAGAGTGGGGCCCTAAGCTATAGCTTGTTTAGCTTATATGTAAATCCAGCACTCTGTGCATGTAGCCAACATCTGGGACCTTTGGTATGCAGAGCCACGTCTTTTCCCCTTCATGGATTTGTGTACCATGAGAATTTAGAAAAACTATTCCAATTTTAAAAGCCCAATGAAAGTGGCTTGAGCTTCTACACATTTTTTAAAATAAAAAACCACTTGTCTGAATTACCGTGTTTCAATTTATTTCTTTAAGATTTACATACGAATCAAAGCAAGTCTTAATGTAAAAAGTTCTTTGTGTTAGACTGATGTTTGTATTTATGGCCACAGGCAGCAACATATTAGAAGAAGCATCGCCACCTATATCAGGGAACCTGCCACTTAAGATAGAAAAACTGCCCCCAAAAATGTATTAAAAACGTTCAGGTTCTGGAGCAGCTTTTTAATCGATGAAAAGGTTTTTTAATGGATTAATCAGTTAGATTAATTGTTGCAGCCCTAAACATTGCATATATAAAGTATTTCTATTTCTATATGAGTGACATTTTATAAGCAGCTGTGTGCATCCATTATTGCGGCAGATGATTTATCAGAGTGAATGCAGCCATTAATCGTGGCAGAATTACAGGAAATGGTAGTCGTATGTCTTGCTGGAGTTAAATTACGGGAAATGCAAAGATAAATAAAAACAAGCTCATTCCACTTGTTTCCAGTTCCTGCCCAACCCACCGAGCTCAGGTAGAGAGAGAGAGAGAATGAGTGAAATGTCAAAGGAGAAATGCAAAGTGTGAGAGTAAACACATGAGCATATGCGCTGTGGCTCCAACCACAAACAGTTACCAGGACCCCTTTGTCGTGACTGAGGTGCCACTAAGGCCAGGAGCACCGATGATGAAAGCTGCAGAGGTGCTGACCCCAGGATCTAACAGCAAGTAGCAAGGAGACACCTGAGCAGGACATAGCAACTCCCAGGCTGGATTCCCCCAAGAAACAGGTGTTTGCATGCCTCCCCTTAATTTCCATCAGGAGCATGGCTGATGGTGGAAGACAGAGCTTTAACTCTTTCCATTCCAGTCATGATTCCAATGGAAATCTTTTCCCCACACCCAGCACTGCAACTAGTGATTTTTAAAAAAATGTTTAATAGATTATTGTGTTTTATTTTTCTGTTGGAAGCCGCCCAGAGTGGCTGGGGAAACCCAGCCAGCCAGATGGGCGGGGTATAAATAATAAATTATTATTATTATTATTATTATTATTATTATTATTATTATTATTATTATTTTGGGGGATTCCAGTTGCTTTCAGTGAGAGATTTATTTTGTCTCTAACTGGTGCAGATGGGGGGGGGGCAGATTTCCATGAGGATCACAGTTGGAGGGTTAAATCTCCACTACTCATGCACAGTGTTTCCAGTGCAGGTGTGTGTGTGCATGCACACACATATCCATGATTAAAAATTCAACATTTCTTTATGTGCCTGCAAGTTACGCCGTTAATGTAACCCACAATGGCTGCAAAGTGAGACGTGCTCCACACTCACCCCCCCCTACACCCAAGTTGTTTGCATTTGTTAAATACCTTGGTGAAGGGAAAGGAAAGAATCGACAATCACATATATCACTAGCTGGCTATTGAGATCAGTCAGAATAAAACAAACCAGTGCAAACAGCTTTTCAGATCCAGCGAACCCTAGGCTCATTGTACACTTTAGTTGCAGTCATTATGGTGTCAGTTTGTAACTGAAGCAGTGCCGTTTCACTGCCTGGACAACAGAACACTCTTCCTAATATGGGTCCGAGACAGCAGCAACTCTTGCACGTTATTTTGCAGCTTCTTTCCAAGTTTTTAAAAAAACGTGTGCTGTCAAAAAGTCAGGAAGAGACTGGGTTGGGGGGGGGGGAGAGTGGAGGCACTTTGCTGCTCAGTATGCAGATACTGACCTCAGTTCAGGAAAGCACTTACATGCATTTCCTACACAAGGGAAAGTGAAGTGGGTACAAGTCTTGGGAGAAGCACACCACTGAACTCTGACCAGGCTGAAGAGCAATGGGAAGCAATTATTTCGAAATATGTAACACAGGCTTGCTCCTGTCATAGCTTCAAATATATTCTTATTTCGTGTCAGTGAAGCCAAAACAGATGCAACCTCTTTGCCATAGCTGCCAAGTTTTCCCTTTTCTCGCGAGGAAGCCTATTCAGCATAAGGGAAAATCCCTTTCAAAAAGGGATAACTTGGCAGCTATGCTCTTTGTTAATAAGAATTTAGTTTCACTAGCGCACACACAAATGTGTTCACTAGGGCTGGGTGATATCTGGTGTTCAACATTGTGATATATCACCATCTAAACACCGCAATATACTGATATATCACAATGTCTGAAGGATGGAGGTCTATAGAGGCATTGGCTGGCTTCATGTTTTTCCCCACATTGCGATTTTTGCAGAACACACATGATTCGTGTTATATTGCCAGATCAAAAATAATGAAACCAATTTCATGATATGGACTTCAAGCCAGTTTTGGATGGTATGTTTATATACCACCCAACACTAGCGTCCACAGCTTTCAGACTTCCTTAGCACCTGTTAACAATGGTTCCTGGGAAAATCTGCTTTGCTTAAACCCAGGTTGTTCGTTTGATGCTGCCATTCCCTGCCCAAGCAGACACTAAAAAAGTTCACAGGCAGAATGCATGGTGGTATGATCATTGGTCAGTCAGGAGGAAGGGGTGAGATCACAAGGATGGTATAAGCCAGCCTTGAGGGCATTCCAGAGGTTTCTGGTTAGCCACTATAGAAGGCAAGATGCTAGACGAGAATGGCTTGATGCAGCAGCAGCAGGGCTTTTATACGCCCCTGCAGATGCTGTTGGGCTACCAATCCTATCAAGCCCAGGCAGCATGGGTAATGGTCAGGAGCATGATGGGAGTTGTAATCTAAAACATCTGGAGGACAACAGGTTGGTGAAGGCTGTGGTATAAACCATTGTAAGAATGTTTAAAAATGAATCATAGATTCCATGACCGCCACACACTCACATTCTGAGCCTTTGACCTAGCCAGTTCAGACACATTGACAGGATTTTGGGGGGTGGGGTTGATGGAGAAGGTAGACACTAGTCTCCAAAAAAGTTGCACAAGAAGCTTGCATTGTAGGAAACCATAGAGCCTTGCATCATCAAAAAGGTCTCTGTGGCAATCTCCCATTCCCCAAAGGAAAGACGACATAGTAGCAGTAAGAAAGCAGAAAATACCAAAGTTTTGTGCAATTTGATGCTGAGATTGCTGAGGTGGGTGGGAGGAGAGAATGCAGAAAATTCTACTGGGTGCAGAACTGTGCTTTCTCAGAATCCGTTAATTGCTGTTGTCTTTTTTTCCTTTTCTATTTTTAAAGGAAGCTTCTGCTCCTTTCATGTTTGAGACGATATGTCTGCTGAATTCACAGAAGAGGTGTCGCTAGATAAAATTTCCAGCCTGAAGGAACGCTTTTGATTTTCCCTTGTCATGTGGGTGGCAGAATAAATGATCCAAAGTAAGAGATGCTGTGCACCTCTGCATTAATTCATACAGGTTGCAGAACCCAGCCTTTCTGGGTGCAGAAACAGAATCTCCTGAGCACCGAATACTGGTTTTTAGCACACTGCCCTGCTCACAAGTAGACAGGGAGGGGGAGGTAAGGTGGCGCCAGCACCTATTCAACTTTCCCTTCTTTGTTCTTCCCACGCAGATACAACAGCCAAGCATTCCAACCTCTAACGGATAGTACTGCAAGCAGTTTCCTGGAGGAATGCTATTTTTCTTTTGTGTTCAAAACGCCAAAGTATTTTTCGGTACACGACAACCTAGCAGTGCCGTAATAGAGGCATAATTAATATCTTCAACAGAAGGAACAAAAGGGGTGGAAAGCAATTTTAAACCCCATTTTTTGAAGGGGGAAAAAGAGGAAGGATTGGATTGAAGAGAGAATGATGAACGGGATGGATGCCAGGGCAGCATAACCTGTTTATAGGTGTGGCTAACGCCAATGATGGTTCCCTATGGATAGTCACCTGTGCGTAACCCACATGCATTTTAGAATCAGTCATCAACCCTAACATCGGCAGCCAGGTAAAGAATTTGTTGTTGCATATATGGATATCCACAAGATCTCATTTAATACAGACAAGACTGGGAAGTCAAGCGTCCAATCCCTGAGAACAAAAAGACGGAAGAGCTTGATGTGAATGCAAAACCTCTAGCTAGTTGACTTAAAAAGAAGACAGAGAGCCGATTTAAAGCAAACAGTGCCATTTTCTACCCTGCCCTGAAGACATCTAGCTTTTTGTTGCTGAAACTCTCCCCACAGCAAATATTCATATTATTTGACCCAGAAAGGCAAACAAAGCAAGAGAGTGTTCGTGCACCTGCAAATTGCAAAGATGCTGCTTGAGGAGGGGCATGAGAATACGGACAATCCTGAACGGAAGTCAACAGGCTATATTGTAGCAATCACCAGCAAAATGACTTTTGTTTTGTGGGGAGGGGCAGGCAACATGGCACAAGGGCAACCATATGTCCTCTTGTATTTGCTGTTGAAATGTTGCTTCTATGTGAGTACAACTTGCAGTGTTTCCCAAACTTGGGTCTCCAGCTGTTTTTGGACTACAACTCCCATCATCCCTAGCTAATAGGACCAGTGGTCAGGGATGATGGGAATTGTAGTCCAAAAACAGCTGGAGACCCAAGTCTGAGAAACACTGTTGCCACATTTCTCAAACTACAACTCCCATCATCCCTAGCTAGCAGGACCAGTGGTCAGGGGTGATGGGAGCTGTAGTCCAACAACAGCTGGGGATCCAAGGTAGAGTCACAGGCCTTGGTTGTTAAGTCTGGCCTTTGCTCATGGGGAAGAGTATTATAAGAACTTGCATAGGGGCTGCTCAAAGGAGCAAACGGCCTTTCCCCAGTTCTGCAAACCCTGCCAGGCCATGGCAGGGATGGAGAACCTGTGGTTTGATGACACACAATACAGGAGGGGTTGGGAGCAGGTGGTTGCTAGACTCCATCTCCCATCGTCCACAAGCAACATGGCCAGGGAGAATGGGAGTTGTAGTGAGGTTCCCCACCCTTGCCTCTATGGGATGGGGAGCTGATTCAGGCACTTGATAGGATCACGAAGTTCCCTCGCCCTCTGAACTGAGCAGCTTCCCCAAAGCTGATGTCCTCCAGATGTTTAGAATCCCATCAGCCCCAGCAAGCACGGCTGTGTGGAGAGTTGTACTGAAAAGCAGCTGGAGGGTACAGGTTGGAGCAAGCTGGAATAGAGCCCAATTGGTTCCTTGGTTTACTAGGGAGCTGGAGTGATGAAGCAGACTGGAATGCCAGTGGCAGAACACTCAGAATGAATCCAACCAAACACAGGCTAGTTACCATTTCAGGACATATTACTTAGTGGTAATAGTGGTAGAGTTTTTCTTCTGAATGGTTCCAGGCCTTGTTCAACTAGGACCACAAAGTAGCTTCCAGGAACCCTGTTAATTATTTGCTAAACCCTTTGACAATAAAAGAAATACCACTAAATGTCATGATACTGCTAGTTCAACCATTTGCTAGTCAATGGGCCCCTAAGCCATTACCCATAGTTTCTCAGTTCATTGTATATGAAACTATGGGAAACTATGGCCAAGTAGAGCTTTCGAGCATCTTTCCCCACTCACAGAAAGCACACACCACTTGTTTGATTTGATTGTCTGAATGTGGTTGTTGCATTTGCAGCAAGGCCCTTTAATTTTGATGGAGTTACAAGTTCTTTCTCGTCCTACCGGTAGTACTGTCGCTAGAGAGATGCAGACAGAAATGAGCCCGCTGCTCTGCAGACAGACAGACTGATGATAAAGAAATAGTTAAATATGTCAAAAGTGCCTTTGTTCAAATACGTAGAGGGGTTCAGTAACATGGAAGACCACTTGCTCCAGGTGTACCTAGTGTATGCTTCGGAGTGCAATGCCTCTTTGTTTTGGGAGATGGGTTCAGTCATAGGTAGGCAAACTAAGGCCCGGGGGCCAGATCCAGCCCAATCACCTTCTAAATCTGGCCCACAGACGGCCTGGGAGTTGGCGTGTTTTTACATGAGTAGAATGTGTGCTTTTATTTAAAATGCATCTCTGGGTTATTTGTGGGGCATAAGAATTTGTTCATTTTTTTCCTCTTCAAAATATAGTCCGGCCCCCCACAAGGACTGAGGGACAGTGGACCGGCCCCCTGCTGGAAAAGTTTGCTGACCCCTGGATTCAGTAGATAGTCTTAAGTTGAATGGGCAGCATGTGGGTCACACTTCTCTCCGTGTCATAAAGCAGGCTTTCTCAACCTCGGCCCTCCAGATGTTTTGAGACTACAATTCCCATCATTCCTGACCACTGGTCCTGCTAGCTAGGGGTCATGGGAGTTGTAGGCCAAAAACATCTGAAGGGCCGAGGTTGAGGAAGTCTGTCATAAAGGGTAAGGAAATAAGTTCTGAAAATAGAAGCAATTCAGTATATAACCTATCTCCTGTTACACAGCTGAAGTCACCTGTGCTAATTTTAGTCTAATCAATCCAATTACAAAGCCCCCATAATACTTGATAGGCCCTGTAGTCCGGCTCCACTTTTGATATGAAAATTTCTATACAGTACTCCATTTAATTCACTACGAATTCAAAATGGTGTCGTGTATAGCTCCAAGACTATTATTATTATTTATTAAATTTCTATACTGCCCTTCAACCGTGGCTCACAGGGAAGTTTACGATATAAAAACACAAAAATGCATAACATAGTAACAAAACACACACACACACACCCAAAGTTTAAAAGGCCATCAATTATTTACTTAGCCAAAGGCTTAGGAGAAGTGGAATGCTTTTGCCTAGTGCCTAAAGATATGTAATGAAGGCACCAGGCGAGCCTCCCTAGGGAAAGCACTCCACAAGCAGGGAGCCACCACAGAAAAGGCAGCCCTGTTCTGAAGGCAGCCCTGTTTAGGGAAGCTTTTAATGTTTAACAGACCATTGTATTTTAATATTTTGTTGGAAGCCACCCAGAGTGGCTGGAGAAACCCAGCCAGATGGGCAGGGTATAAATAATAATAATAATAATAATAATAATAATAATAATAATAATAATTGCCCTCCATACCTCTCTCGTGGAGGAGGCACACAAAGAAGGGCCCCAGGAAATGATTGCAGGGTCCAGGTTTTTACACATTTTGCTTGGGGTGGGGTGGGGAAAGGTGCAGGGGTTTGTGTTGGAGAGGTCACCACTAACATGTCATTAATCTGAATAGGTTTTCAATAATTAGACCGTCCACCAATGTTATCAAAATGTAAATGTTTTTGTAAGGGAGGGATGAAGTTTACGTGTGGGGAAGGAAAGCTTCATGGTTTTATCAAACGAGGTGCCTTTAGCAAGAAAAGGAAAAAGCCGAACATCTTTGCTGCATTAGAAATCTGCCCAACTGGTATCCTGATCCTCACAGGCCCTTCTCAGAGAACCCACCCAAAAAAACCTCAGAAGCAGGTGGTGACTGATGATAGGGGCTGTTTGGTGATGGCACCCCATTAGGGAATGCTTTCCCCAGGAAGACTTGCTGCATGTGGAGTGTGATGTCTTGTCACCTCCAGACAAAGACATTTTCACTTCCCCAAGCCTTTAAAATGCTTTCAATTAATGGTTGTTGTGTGTTTTTTTGTGTGTGTGTTTTAAAAAAATTGCTTGCCTGTAAGGTCATCTTGCTAGATTCAATTCCATATAGGCATCAAGGAAAAGCAAAGGTTCCTTTCCCCATCTTTTAAAGTAGTGGCTCTCAATCTCTGTGCAGGGCTAAATTGTTAATTCTACTAGAAACCTATTCAAGAATTATGCCTGCAGCTCATACTGGTCAACTCACCCTCTTTAGTGTTATCAATTACGGTATATATCAGTACCTAATCATACTAGAACATAGCTGCCAAGTTATCCCTTTTTTAAAGGGATTTTCCCTTATGCTGAATAGGCTTCCTCGCGAGAAAAGGGAAAACTTGGCAGCTATGTACTAGAAGCATATCTCTCCAAATGCAAAACCAACCAACCAACCAACCAACCAACAACCTCTCTGGTAACAGGGTTTAATTTTCTGCTCTCTTTGCCTTTCTATGTCATACCTATTTTGAGGTATTGTATGTGCTAGCTTTTTGTGTGCTTGATTCCTGTAAGTCATAAGACAGGGATGAGGAACCTTAGGCCCTCCAGATGTTGGGCTCCAACCTCTATCAGTCCCAGCCAACATAGCCAATGGGAGGTGTGGTTCAGCAACATCTGGAAGGCCACAACTCTCATTGGTCATGCTGGCTGGGGTGGGTGGGGGCTGGCACCCAACGAAATCTAGACGGCCACAGATTCCAATTTACAAGTGCCTGTGTATGTTCGGATTTTTGTTATTTATAAAAACATTTTTATACCACTTTTCAGTACTAGCAAGCCTCCACCCCCAGGCTTATTTTACAACAGTAAAATCTCAAAACACTTATAAAAGCAGAAAGCGTTAAAAGTCACGGCAAGACAATTAAAACTTTTTTTTTTAAGTCTGGTGGAATGAAAATGTATTAACCAACCATCTAAAAGGCAACAGAGAAGAGTATGGTCTAATTCAGGCATCCCCAAACTTCGGCCCTCCAGATGTTTTGGACTACAATTCCCATCTTCCCCGACCACTGGTCCTGTTAGCTAAGGATCATGGGAGTTGTAGGCCAAAACATCTGGAGGGCCACAGTTTGGAGATGCCTGGTCTAATCTCTCTTGGGATGGAGTTCCACAGTCAAGGTGCTACCCCGGACCAGGCACTTCACCAACCATATCTGTCTTGGTGGTCATCTAGGAACTCTACTGGGTCCAAGAGAACCCCAAAACTGCAAACTGCAAATCTCTTTTAGAGATAGTGCTGCCCTGAGCTCCTAATCCTGGGTCAGCGTATCTACTAATTAGATGTGCGTCTGTCTCATTTGCATCAAACTCTTCTGTCTTTTAGCCTCCATCTCATACATCACTGAACTTAGATGCTACCAGTTCAGGATCGCTACAGGCTCCTTGGTTCAGCTGCAAATGAAATGCACATGGGCCTTCCTAGCATACTGTTGGCATCCAACACCAAAACTCCCAATGACCATTCTCTGCAGTTTTAATGGAGATGCTAAACAGCATGGAGGTCAAAACAGAGCCCCGAGGGATCCCAATGCCCAAGTGATCCAACAGAAGACTGTCAACACCACCATCTAACTAGATTGGACCAAAGCTACCACAGAACACCGCTTCATGCCCAGAAGGATTCCATGCTCAAAGGTACGAAGAGTTCCAAAATCCAACAGAGACACAGTCCCCACCATATCTAGTGCCTGGTGTAGGGCATTCACCAAGCCAGTTTCACCCCACAATGGGCCTGAATCTAAATTGGAAAAGAACTAAATAATCAGGAGCATCCAAGAAAGTCTCAAGTTGAGTTGCCACCAACTTGCACTAATACCAAAAATTGTGATGTTAGAGGCTGGCCAAAAATGATCAAGGATGGTCTAGTCCAAACAGTGCTTTTTAAAAAATAAAAATAAAAAAGCAACCAGCAATCTTACAATTGCTTTATTAGCAAAGTTGGGGCTCAGCCCTCGTCTTCAAGCTGAAACACATCAATCAAAACAGGACAAGCAGGCACTGATGATTTGTGGGCTACATCCAATAAGAAGTCCACATGTGACAGAAGGGACTGGTGTTAGCAATATGATGGCACTCTGTGCCCCACAATACCCCAGACGCTTTACATAGAACAATGCAGTGTGGGAAGAAGATTTGGGGGCAGCCCCAGTGGGTTAGTCTGAAACACTTTTATCCTGTGTAAGCACCACTAAAAGGTGCGTGATATACATAGGAAACTTGCCTATGCACCCAACTAGCAGAGCACAGACTCAGAAGAACAGCACCATTTCTCAATGAACAGCACCCCTTGCATTTGGTGCAACAGACGAGACAATGCAGTCTTACACATGTCTAATGCCATCTAAACATCTCACTATGAATTAGGCTTGGTGCCATGTCCCTTGTCCTCCCGGAACATCATATTTTCCATGAAGCCTTTGGTTAGAATTCCATAGCCAAAGTACACATAACGTCCTTTGCTCACATTCACCCCCCCCCCCGGTGCCAATCTCCCTTTATGATCTCTTACTGTAAAAAGAAAGACCGAAAACTCCCCGGGCCTGACTTCTTGCTTGCATTGCTCCCTAAGGCACCCCTTTATGAGGTGTGCTATATAAATGAGGCTTGAATTTACACATGTATGTCCATCACTTGACATCTCATGGCTCTGTTGAAAGCTAGCTCTCTGTGCGGCATTTGGTTTGTGAATGGCTGTTTCATATTTGCAGGTCATCACTCGTGGCATGGGTTCACACAACAAAGGAACATGCCTGTGTAGAAGAGTCATGCCAAGGGCCAATTTGGACAAATCAACAAGACAGCTGGCTGGTCACCCAGTGGCTACATTCAGGTGTCACAATAAACTATGGCCTGTCTTCACTACTGTTTGTTGAAAAGACCACAAGGTACTGTGAATCAGAATCTTTCCCAGGAGTGTTCAATCATGTTTTTAAAAAGGCATTTAAAAGCCAAACTGGCTCTGCTCATTTGAAGCGCTTCTTCCCCCTCTGAGACAAACACAAGAAAAAAGCACGAAACCTAAGTCCTCTCATAGGATCATTTTGCAAGTTTACTATGAAATATTGTTGATATTCTGGTTAAACAAAACACAGTATTGAAACATTCGCTGTATGTGTGTTTTTAATCAAAGTTTAAACATCAGAGGCAATGTCTCACTAGTTCAAGGCGCAGGAGGAGGGAGCCACACACAAGAAGAACGCTATCTGACAAAGAAATCTGCGAAAAGACTTAATATGCTACATTTTAAAGCAAATAAGAACAGTGTAGACAAGCAATGGATTTCTGTCTTTCTTTGTTACATCAGCTTGTGGCACTACTTCTGAAAGACAATGTATTTGCATGTTATATAAAGAATGGAGTTTGCTCCAATGTTAAAACCATTTGCTACTACTTAAACAAAAAAATAGTCTCTCTCTACTCCCAGGAATTGCTAATTCAAATCACTCTTGTGCAAGTCCTTTTCTTGGTGACACTTCAGTATATTCCATTCCAGTCTTCTTTCTCCCAGCGTAAAGTACAGTAATGAGCTGAAACCAAACACAATCCCTATCTATCTGTGTAATAGACCTTTGTGGTATATGGTGTTAATCTCCAATTTTCTCCGCAAAGCATTTATTATTATGGTTAGTAGTCCTCTGCTAGTATCGGCAATCCTATACACAATGACGGTCGTGTATATTCCAGCTACAAAGGTTACAGATGGGGGGAAAGGCTCACTGTTTCAAGTAACACCTTCAGCAGCTAATGAGTTAAAGATGATAAACGATATTAACAAAGGAAAGAGGATCTTTCCTTTGTTTCCTATAGAACGTAGGTTTACAGCAAAAGGTGTCTCAAACAGGCATAATGAGAATTTCCCAGATTTATTTATTCTTCTGCTTCCTAAAAAAAGAAAGAAAACCACACACTTGACAAGAATACCAAGAGATACAAGCATCACCACTTTGCTGAATTTAGAATTCTGTTTTGTACATTTCTCCCTTTAAATCTTAGGTTTGAGAATCTCTCTCTCTCTCTCTCTCTCTCTCTCTCTCTCTCTGTGTGTGTGTGTGTGTGTGTGTGTGAATATGTACGCCATTTTGTACTTGCTTAAAACATAAATATCCCCAAATCAGAGAAGTACACAGAATTGTATCCTGCCTGAAACAGAGCAGGTGGTGCCACAACAGACAATGATTTTTTTTTAAAAAAAGTGCAAGTTTTAGTAGTTTTGACATTGTGTTAAGACTTCAGCAATCCATTTTGCAGCATTCCTTGTCTGAATTGGTATGTATGTAAATTGAGAGTAAGGTTTAAAGTTATTCATTTTGCATAAAATAAAACCAAAATTTTCATAGAGCAATCACTAGTTGTTTGGAGTCCTAGGTTCTCCCTTTATTCTGAGGAACATTAAGTTGGACCTTTGCAAATGCAATCATTCCATTGGAAACAATAGGATAATTCTAGGCAGTAAAGAATTAGTCATGGCAATTGAAGAACTAACTTTAGCCTTCCCATATTTAAAATAAAACCCACAGATCTGAGTAGCAAAGTTGATAAACTATTTTCACCCTATATAAGAACTGCTGTGGAATTCATCAATAAATTGAAGCACTGACCTCACCCACTATGATAAAGGAAAATAATCTATATTATTATACTCTGCTGTTTGTCACCCTGACAAATCTAATTTTTAACTTTCATTATCCTTGCAAATCCAGCCTAGTGCAACAGAAGGTTCCCAATAAAAATGGTACTTGATTATGAATCGGTGTTCAACGTAGTCATCAACAAAACTCATAATATAGGATCTCTTTACCATTTTAAAACATGTCAATATTATTACCAAACTTACATATCTGTCAAGAATACATCTTCATTACAATACCACCCATGTATTTTTAGAAGTCCAAGTTGTATTTTGTCCTCAATTTTTTCTTCAAAAATATTAATACATCTCTCTTGTTCCTTTGTTATACCCTTAGACTTGAATAAACATGAACGCATGCAAATGGTAGACTTTGCAAATTAAACAAAGCAAGCTCAGTTTTGAGAGATCAGATGTCCCCCACACTTAAGAAAAATTGAGAAGTCTGCAGATTTTTAAAAATATAAAATGTTTGTCAAAATAAAGAATACATTTGTTACTGATGATACAGGCTATTTTTAAAAATTCTTCTAATGGGAAACTTTTTACATTGTATGCATCAGTGCTTATGAATATAGGAGGAATATGGATGAAGCATGAACAAAAACCCACAATGGCTTTAAAAAAAATTTACTCCCCAAGAACATGCTAATAGTTCCAATTTGCTGTAATTTACAGACAAGGTAATGCGCGCGCACGCACACACACACAGTTAATTCCCGTATCACCTAAAGAAAATGGAGAAATCCACCATCTCCTTATCATTTCTTGCTACCCGATGCACAATATACATCCCAAGAACTCGATGCAAGCAGAGATTGCCTTAAGACAAGAGGAGAGAGCAAATGCAGCTGGGTTTCCCTTTCCACATTATTTGCAACAATGTTTAGCAACCCATATAATACGGGAAATTACTCTTCTCGTTTCAGACAAGTTATGCTATTTGCCCCGCACAGCTCAGAACTTCCAGTATTATTCTGTTGCTGCAGGGGACTGAGTGAGTGATGGAAGGCAGTGGCAGTGTTTTAAAACATGTCGCTTGACAATCTATCCGGAAATGCATTCCTCTGCATTATACTGTGAGCGCACAAGACAATGCTGCAACCCAGCTGTGTCCAACTACAGACATTTACATCTGCTGTTTTGCCTTACACCGAGCCTAGCCCCCTGAAATCATGCAAATCGCACGGCTGCTTTACATAGCATATTAGAAATCAGCGCACAAGGAACAAAAGCTTTTGTTTAGGCAGGTGGGTGATTGCGCGATCCCAGGAAGTGCAAAGATACAACGGAACGTTTCCTTTCGGAACTTTTTTTTTTTTAAGGCAGCCTGCTGTCATTCCCCTAACCCTAAGAAGCTAAAAGAGGTGGGGAATCTGTTCTCTCCAAACGCCCCTGTCAATTCAGAACAGCTGTCAGGAACAGAGCAGATTCAAACTGAAACACCGGGTCTTGTTTGGAAGAAGAAGAAGAAGAAGAAGAAGAAGAAGAAGAAGAAGAAGAAGAAGAAGAAGAAGAAGAAGAAGAAGAAGAAGAAGAAAGGAAGCAGGGTGGGGGCCGGCGGAGGAGGAGAGAAATAATGCTCTCTCCATTTTCAGGCTTACTTACAGCATTGTGTCGAATGACACAGGACGGGACAGGTTTTCCAAGGGGCTTTGTATCCCGTCTCCGGTAAGATGCATGCACAACACAGCAGTATTCCAAGTCGGCAGCAAGGAAGGCGCTTACCTTTCCAATATGTTAACAAAAGGAGAAGCCGCTCTCCCGTTCAGCTTCCCCCGGCGGATGCCTCTGCGAAGAAAAGGCAGAGGAGAAAAGAGGGGAACAGGTCAGCTTGGGAGCTATGCAGAAGCACTACCAATCTGTGCTGGCACCCATCTCCTACTCTTCTCTCTCTCTCTCTCTCTCTCTCTCTCTCTCTCTCTCTCTCTCTCTCTCTCTCCATCCCACCCTCTCCCCACCTCTGCATCACAGCAGGCTACTGTAGCCAGGAGACAGAGGTGCTTAAATTAGAAAACCACTGCCAGAGGAAATAAACAGGAACCACAGCGACCCCCTCAACCCCAGCAGCCATCAAATCCGGGAAGATACAGTGCACATCTGTTTCACGAGGCCCCTTGGGATCGCCAACTCCAGCTACTTACCCTGTCTGCATTATTAATAGATGTTAATGGCTCCATTATATTGGAAAGAAAGCCTTTTGCTTTCCTATCATATGGAAACGCAAAGGAGTTTAGTTTTTTAAAAACGAAAAGCCACAAGAGAGCAGGCAACTGCCTCTATGGTTCTTGGGCTGGCAGAACAGCCACATTTCTCCACCCCTTCCATCATATGCATATCCACTGCTGGGACCCCACCCTTCAATATACCAAAGTGAGTCGCAGAAATTAATTCAGGGCAGCGAAAGATTGCAGTAAAGGAAAAGAAGTGCAGCAGAGACGTCCAGCCACAAGGCTGCTTCCCAAATAAAAGAACATTTTAAAAATTATTATTATGGTTGGAAATGTTCGTTTAGAACATCTTTTCTACCTTATGTAAAACGAGGCAGAGAATCAAGAATTAAAATAATCCATGGTGTATGCGAAGGATCCTCATGCTACTTAAATGGAGGGGGCGGGAAATTATGTGTCTTCTGTGGCAGAGACAGTATATTTAGGATTCGGGGCGGGGGGAAGACGACAGCCCCCTGATTTGTGAAAGAATGAGGTCATAAAGTATGCTGAAGGGCTAGGCAGCGAATTATTATTATTTTTTCAAAAAAATACTTGGGTTTCCTAAGGAAGTGGCATGCCCCCTCGAGGTAATGTGTAGGGCAATCACACTTTAAAGTGGCAACAGATACAAGCACCGAGATATTGATCCATTTTTAAAACCATATCTTCCTAGGAAATGTTGCCGAAGCTACCACCAAGGAATAGAGAGAACTAAAGGGTTTCCGAACACCCTTTCGAAAGCAGTACATGGGAGGATGTGTACTTGTCAATATACTACTACATGTTCCTTGGAGTTTACATCAATAATACAGCTCGACTGAACGGGGATCTATGAAAGAGAGAGAAAGAGAATCACAGCTACAGTGCAAGATATTTCACAATAGTGTCTACTCATTAAATATCAGTACATGTGTGCATCTCTCTCCTGTCTCTCTAGTGCCACGTTAAATGATTTCCAGCTAAATTTAGCTTTCAGCCCAGGGAAAGCAGCAAAAAAAGGCTCTTTTGTCCAATGCAGAAAAGGCGAATGCTAAAGTTTAACTGATTTTGTTTGCTGCTTAAATTAAAATATACAATGCTACATATTCTTACAGACTGTGCACCGGGTGCTTTTTCATGACCGTGTAGAAGGCCTTGGAATAAGCCAGCAAGGCAGGATTTTCTCTGTTCCTGATACAAGATGCAGCTGTTTGGTTACTTCTGACAAATACATGAGAAGTGTCATTAATTCATCCTAGACAAATGCAAAGCAATTGGCTTTGTTGCCCATTGCCTCTATACAGATTTTTTTTAATGAGACGGGCACTGCAAGCATTATGCAGAAATGAAAAAGCGGAGAGATCGACTGTATTAACTGTGTCACAGACAGACAGACTCAGCACGACAGTCTTCATCTCCCTCTCTAATTATTTATCTAGATAAAGCCTGACTGCTGGAAAATTAGCTCTTGACAGGAGGCAACTGATCTGAAAGGTTGCTTTTTTTACTATAAAATTGTGAACTGCTGTGGAGGCCAGCGAGTCACTGCAAGGGCCAGTATAAGATTCAATTGAAAAACTGGTCTGTCTTCATTCATCTCCAGAAAGGGAACCAGAAGCGATGAAAAATTGGGGAAATACCTGCACTCAAAAGAATTTCAAAAGCACGGAATCTGGCTATTTGCACAGGATTCACAGAGGAGAAACACCCTGTTCATTCCTTATTGTAATAGGTTGTGTACGTGTTTCAATTTGCTTTACGCAAACAAAGACTTTGTAATCCCGATTTACGCAGGGACTTAAAAAGAAAGAAATAAAAAGCCTGCAGTAATTCCACTGTGAATATTTACTATGTTTTTTGCATGGATTTTCTTCACAAGATCGATCTAAAACATGGGTTAAATTCTAATGCAGGCTAATAAAAGGAAGAAGAAAGTACATTTGAGGAGGGAGGTTTACTTGTCTAGACCTCCAGCTATAAGAAAAAAAATATCTAATTTCCAATTTTCAGATTTGACAAAAATGTATGACTACAATCCATTCCCCCCACATCCAACAGTCCTCACTTCCCATCTATTCACTTTTCACACATGGGCGTAGCCAGGATTTTTGTGGGGGGGGCACACTTTGGTTGCGGGGGGGGGGGGAAGAACCTTCTATTTGTATTGGTTTTCACTGATGGGGGGGGACAGCTGCCCCCCCTTGGCTACACACAAGTTTTCACACTATTCTAGCAAAGGAGTCCCACCCAACACAACCCCCTCCTTCAGATGAATGCTACAATTTGTATGCACTGTACACATCTATACTACAGAAAAATGACAAAGCTTGGACCAGATACACGAAGTTTTTAGGACAATAAAATGTTAAAAACTGCAGTAATTTTAACAGTAAATCAAAGTAGCTAATTACAACAATGAAACAAAATAGGGTTTAAAAAAAAAGCAAACTTGCAGTTTATAGACTAGCGGATTCCAAGAAACGGGAGCTGTAGTGTAACCACTGGCAATTACTACATTTTTCAGGATTACTTCTTCAAATACGACCGAGAACCAAGTTTTTTCACTGCATTTTTATACCAAATCCCAGATCAGGCTACTTAGCAAAGCCACCTGCTTTACCTGACTGCAGAACAAAGAGCATTTTTCTTCTCCCATCATCTGGTTCCTAAGCCACACCCTTTCGTCCATACAAAGCAAAGGCTTCTTTTCATTCTGAGCTGCCTTTTGCCCACCCGCATCAATGGCCGCATGAATTTTTCACAATAATTTTGTAATAGTAATTTAAAAACAACAACAAAACATTTACAGGAAGGACAGAAGACTTGCGGTTAAAACTCTGTCCAGGTGCAAAATGCAAGGAAGCAGCATAGAAATGCCGTCAGGTGCACAATATCACATTTTGTGTTTGTGTGTCACTACCAACCTGCATGGAAGCTTATGGCTTTATAGAAGTTTACAGCCGTGTGCAAAAAGCCTGATCCTGAAATATAGCATTATGAATGGCCAGGAATGATGGGAGTTGTAGTCCAGCAAATGAATGGTAGGAGCCAATGCACACCTTAATTTATTTACAGACACAATGATTGCCAAGGCAGGTTTCCAGAGACCACTATGGGCTTGGATGATCATTCAGTTTAGCTCTCTGGACAATCTGAGTTCACTTACTGGTCAAATATGATGGCTAAACACACTGGCAGGGCACAAGGATGAGTCATGGCCTAATGCACCACCCCCACAAAACTTTAATGTGAGCCAAGGCCTCTTATGAGACAGATGATGCAGGCTGGCTCTACTTGTCGATATTCACCCTAAAAGTTACGCTGCGCTACACAGGACTGTGTAGAATTCTACAGGATGTGGTATTAGTGTGTGAAAACAGTCAAGATCCAAGAATCCCCAGAGGGTGGAGACATCAGGCGCCATTCTGGCACCCGGGCATCTTCACTTGGTTGCAAGTGGCCGATAGCCAGGTGCAAAATGCGCCTCCTGAATTTCAAACGCTGACTGCAAGGGAAGTTTCACCTGAAGCTGAGTCATGCAAAGAGGGCTGTGAGATGACTCCACATACCCAGCAATTCAATTATGGAGGCTTACTGGAAACATGATGGTGCAGAAGCTCAACCCAGGTTCAGCCAGTTAACATGTATGCGTCCTGCATGGCTCTTGGTACAGAAGGACTGCAACACACACCCTTCCAAGCAGAGAATAACAATCCAGGAAAGTGGACAGGTGGCGGATCTCAAATTGATGAAAGCCACAGGGCTACCAAACTGCACTTTTACTGCTGAATCAGGAGGCAGCAACGAAGCATCCTGGTCATTTTTATCCACTCTGCTCCCTAAGTCCTGCCCACTGCAACAGGCACGAAAGGAAGAGGACAAAGGGGTTCAGGGCAAGCCTCCACAAATGGCTGTGACTGGCTGGGGGGGGGGCGCGACAGTGACTACCAATTCCTTTCTGGCAGCCATCTGTCTCTAGTTACTTAGCACTTTAATACAGTAGTACCTTGGTTCTCAATTGCCTTGGTTCTCAAACACTTTGGATCCCAAGCGCCGAAAACCCAGAAGTGTTCCGGTTTTTGAACGTTTTTCGGAAGCCGGACGTCCAATGCAGCTGTCAGCTATTGTTTCTGGGGTGCCTGCACCAATCAGAAGCTGCACCTTGGTTTTTGAACATTTCAGAAGTCTAACAGACTTCCGGAATGGATTAAGTTTGGTGCTTTTGTTTTTGCTATTTATTTTACGTTTTTGTTTTTGAAGCTTTTTTGGTTAATTTGTTTTTGTGACTATGTGGAACCCAGTTCAGCTACTGATTGATTGACTGTGTGACTGCGGAAAAGGATAAAAAAAACACCATCCAACACTGACTATCATCACAATACTGACTTATTTTTTATAGTACAGTACATTGATTATTGCTTTCGTTTTATGATTTAATTGTCTTGTTAGATAGTAAAATTCATGTTAAATTGCTCTTTTAGGGGTTGTTTTTAAAAGTCTGGAACAGATTAATTTGTTTTGCATTAATTTGTTTTGCATTATTTTCTATGGGAAAGCACGCCTTGGTTTTGGAACGCTTTGGTTTTGGAACAGACTTCTGGAACGGATTAAGTTTGAGAACCAAGGTACCACTGTACCAATTAGTTTCTGGGCCCCATTTAAAGTGCTGGTGCTGACCTATAAAGCCTTTCATGGTGCAGGAACACAATGTTTTAAGGACCGCCTCTCCCCATACAAACCGGCTAGGACATTGCACTTGTCATTTTCAAGGCCCCTTTCTATGTCCCTCCCTCCTCTCAAGAGGTTCAGAGGGTGGCAACATGAGAATGGGTGGCTCCCCATCTGTGGAAGGCTCTCTCCAGAGTAGCTTGTCTGGCACTATCATCTATGCCCCCTTAAATGTGAGGGGGGATATAAATAAATAAATAAATAAATAAATAAATAAATAAATAATAATTTATTTATACCCCGCCCATCTGGCTGGCTTCCAACAAAAAAATGAAATAAAATAATCTATTAAACATTAAAAGCCTCCCTAAACAGGGCTGCCTTCAGATGTCTTCTAAATATCTGGTAGCTGTTTTTCTCTTTGACATCTGATGGGAGGGCGTTCCACAGGGCGAGCGCCACCACCGAGAAGGCCCTCTGCCTCGTTCTCTGCAACTTGGCTTCGGCGCATGATTTCCATTTGCATCCTGGGCAAAGTTCGCAACCAGGAGCAGCTACTTCCGGGTTAGTGGAGCTCGTAACTTGAAGTGTTCATAACCAAGAAGCATTGTAACCAGAGGTACCACTGTACTATGTTTTATTATGCTTTGTATTATGTTTTTATTATAAATTGAAATAATGACAATGACAATGACAATATAATATCATCTCCCTTCCTGGGTCCTCATTGCAAAGCAGAAAACTTTCAAGGTGGGAGGGGCCTTTCACTTCATGCTGAGCAGGATGAACAACCTCCAACAGGTCTCTTCCAAATTATTGAGTACGTGCAGAAAGCTTGAGAAAGGGTCAGCTTTTTTACTTCATGCCAAGCTCTGAGACACTTGAAGCAGCAGGAGAAACTCTCTGCGTCTCCAAATCCCAGCATGAACTGAGAAATGCCTCTCCTCCCTACATGCCAGTGAAGATATAATGTCTATAGCAACGGTAAATGGTGGGTTACCAAAGCCAGTTAAGGTTTGTAAAAGCTGGGTGAGGGAAGTTCTGGTGCTTTGTGTCTTTAGTCACTAGGAAATTTAAAAGTGTAGAACAGTTTCCCAAACTTGGGTCTCCAGCTGTTTTTGGACTACAATTCCCACCATCCCTGACCACTAGTCCAGCTAGGGTTATTTGTGGGGCATAGGAATTCATTCATTCCCCCCCCCCCAAAAAAATAGTCCGCCCCCCCAAGGTCTGAGGGACAGTGGACCAGCCCCCTGCTGAAAACATTTCCTGACCCCTGCTCCTCCACCATCTGAAACTCTGCAGAGCCACTGCTAGCTGGTGTAGACAATATTGAGCTAGATAGACCAATGACTTGACTCTGTAAAAAGGCAGCTTCCTATGTTCCTACCCATCCCCAAATCGAAAGAACCCAACAGCACCTAAATATAATTTGGGTTCCCTTCCCCCTCTACAATTGTACGATTCCATGATTTTGATTCTTGGATTTGGGGGTGAGTACAAAGACAGGAAGGAAAAAAAATGTGTTAGTAGTTGGGGAGAATAATATGGCAGAATAATATAAGTGAACCTCAACTGCAATTGAGAAAGTGACTTAGGGTGTGTGGGGCTCGTAACTTGAAGCGTTCATAACCAGAAGGGGGGTGTTAACTATTCTTTTGATCTTCAACTTGCAATTGTTTGCTTAAAGTGATGGGAAGTATTTGCCGCTGGTCCTTTGTTGCACTGTTAGTGAGTAATACTGAATTACGTAAGGGAAGATGAATGGCTAGACCCCTTTTCTAAATTTCAGAAACAATTTTTGTGCAAAGTGTTCAATATTCAGAAGCATTTTCTGGGAGATCAGCATTGAGTAGATATCTCTGGCAGCTGTTAGCCCTACATGGATGGAGTGCCAGATGAAAAAATGCAGCACTGCAGACTGGATATAAATACCGTACCACAATTCAATATCAGGAGTGAAGAGAAAGTACACTGGAATTAAAAGTAGGGGGTGTTGACCTGGAAAACACACAGATCTGTAAAGAATCCCAAGTATTGTAAGGATTGTATTAATTCCATACACACATAGCGTTGGATCCAGACTTACCGTAACTTATCCTTTAGAGCAGGCCTACTGAAATCAGTAGGATTTAAGTTAAATACGACTATCACTTGGTCAGCTTTTTATCACTGCATTTGAACTAAGAAATTTGTTTTTGGAGGTGCAAACAACAACTTTCACCACTTTCACCATTTTCAAACTATAGATGTATTTCACATTATTAGATCATGACTAACTAATCTCCGTGATTTCATTCCGTCTTTCGTAAGACTGGACCCAACCCATCAACAGAACTGATAGATTGCTTAACCATGTCCACTCATAGGTCCTTATTTAATTCAATGGGACTTACTCCCAGGTCAGTGGGGTCGAGAATGGAGACTATGAATGAATAAAGGGCAACAAAATTATCTAGGTATATATATAACCAGGTGATAACCAGGGTGGATAAAAATCAATGATTTTTTAAAAAAAATCAAAAAAATCGGATTTTTTTTTATTTAAATCGGATTTTTTTTGATTTAAATCGATTTTTTTGATTTAAATTGGATTTTTTTAAATAAAATGCTTTTTGAGGAAAACATATTACCATCCAAAGGTTATTCCATCATGAAATAAAGATTAGTTTTTTTAATTATGTAGTATAAGGTTGTATATGTTTAATTTTTGGGGTAAATAAATTCCATTAATCCATTCACCTCTTCCAGAGGTTTTTGTAAGATTATTGGGCAGTTTCTCTGCCTACAAGATATTATCACAGGTGCTTGGTTTACTTTTGCAGTTCTCAAAACTGAATTTGACTCAACAGAGATCACATGCCTCTTCTTCACAGCAAAAATTTTATAACATGAACAGAGTTGAGAAAAAGACCTTAATCCTATTGTTCTACAAACCTATGAATACAGAAGCAACCCCTTCAGTGCTAAGTTTCAAGAAGTTCAGTGAATAGAATAGAAACAATATTTTTCTGATTGTTTGGACAGTATTTAAGTTTTTCATGTGTAGGCTGGGCTGACAGTCTAAGTTTCTTAAAATATATATATATTGTTTTTGTTTAGCCAAATTAGTTAACAAACATGGATGTTTGTTTAAGCAAATAACATTTGCTGAAATGTTATTGTTTCAGTTGAATAAATCTATTTAAATTGTTATTATTAAGGTAATGATTATTTTTCTCCTTCCTAAGTACAACAGTAAAGTTGTCCAAATATGAATGATTAACCTATTAAACTGGGGATAAAAAAACTAATATGAAAAGTTGTTATTCTAAAAATCTTCATCTACTTGCATAATAAAGTTATACCAGCAAGAATTAGTCTTTATGATTTAAATCAACTATGATTTAAATCAAGCCTTACTGACTAGTGATTTAAATCGTGATTTAAATCGTGATTTAAATCAGTTTGATTTAAATCAAATCCACCCTGTGATAAACTATCAATCTATCACTAGCAGCACAATGCAAGGAGAACCTTGTCCCCTTTCTGCTCTGGATCCATCTTCATCCTGTGATTTACAAAATTAAAATTTTAACAAACACTTTTTTTAAACCCACTGCTTTATGCAAGTCCTGTACAGTATATGCACAAGCAGAAAACTTGAAAATGCATGTGTGAACCAGACCAAAAATAATCAGGGATCAGCTCTGGAAAGTGTGAAGTAACAGAATTATGCCTCAGAGCATGTACCCTTTTGACTCATACTATCCATACCTTTTCTACAGAGTAGATAGATATTGTGAATTATGGATTGTAGAATAAAAAAATTCCTTCAGTAGCACCTTAAAGACCAACTAAGTTTTTATTTTGGTATGAGCTTTCGTGTGCATGCACACTTCTTCAGATATGGATTGTAGGTAAAGCCACCCCTGGACGGTTAAGTTCAGTCAAAGGAAACTATGGGGTTGCGGCGCTCTTCTCGCTTTCAGGCCGAGGGAGATGGTGTTTGTCCACAGACAGCTTTCTGGGTCATGTGGCCAGCAGGACTAAACTGCTTCTGGGACACCGTGATAGAAGCCAGAGCACACGGAAATGCCATTTACCAATTACGGATTGTACCCTAAATGTTACCAAGAGACGGGGTCAGTCTGTAGCTGCTGGAGGAAGTAGGCCAGGGAATTACAAACGAATCCTATTTTCAAGTTTCAGACAAGTGAACCGTTAAATGCTCCAAAGACCTGCATGGGCCTTTTTAATATACCCAGTAGTTACTAGAAATCCACCTCATTTCAAGTTAATTTAAGAAATCTGGCACGGTGCCAGCCTTTAGGCCCAGTTCTTCTGTACCTGCAGTGAATGACTTTTCCTGTCCTGAGGCGAAATTCCCCCTGGTTTCTTGCCAGCTCTTTCTCCACAGCAATGGGTCTCTTCCCTCCGTTCCTCAGGCTCCTCTGCTTTTAGCTCGCAGCCTATATTTCCTGTAGCCACCCTGCCTCCTGGCCTCTCTTCCCAGTCAACTTTCTATCTGGCTTTTAGAAGACACCTGAAGGCAGTCCTGTTTGGGGAAGTTTTTAACGTTTGATGTTTTATCGTGTCTTTAATATTCTGTTGGGAGCAGCAACAGTTTCTATTGGGAAACCTAGCCAGATGGGTGGGGTATAAATAATATACTCATAAACAAGCTACTCAGAATGGTAATTACCCACAATGCCCTGTGAGAGCATTGCTCTCTAGAACATTCTGGGAGGCAAATGGGGAGGCAAATGAACAATGTCCACTACAGTGTTCCTCAGGTCTGGATCCTAGAGACAGGAAGGGCCCAGAACAGGTGTCAATACCTGTGACTCCTGCTGGGGACCTGGCTGTAGATCATCATCATCATCATCATCATCATCATCATCATCATCATCTTATTATTATTATTACCCCGCCCATCTGGCTGGGTTGCCCTAGCCACTCAGGCCTGCCTCAGAAACCCCCCCAATAGCTCCAGTGTATCTTCTTTTCCGTCACTAGGCCTGACGCCAAGTTTTCTCCAATAAAGGGGGCTTTAAATTCCCTCACCAACAAAACAGAGAAAGTCAAAATTGTCTGCTAGAAGGAGCTGATGGGAAAAAAAGAAAAAGGTAAAGGACCCCTGGACGGTTAAGTCCAGTCAAAGGCAACTATGGGATTGTGGCGCTCTCAGGCCGAGGGAGCCGGTGTTTGTCCACAGACAGCTTTCCGGGTCATATGGCCAGCATGACTAAACCGCTTCTGGCGCAACAGAACACTGTGACGGAAACCAGAGCACACAGAAACACCATTTACCTTCCCGCCACAGCAGTACCTATGTATCTACCTGTGCTGGTATGCTTTCGAACTGCTAGGTTGGCAGGAGGGAGCCTACGAACCGCTGTGGAGCAATGGTGTTTTGCACACCAAAGGCGCCACTATTTTCAGGAAGCGTCTCAATGGGTTATGCAGATACGGCAAGCCCTAAGTAAGTTTGAGGACTGAAGGCTAATTTCAGAGAGATGTGAAGCTTAAGTGAGTTCACTAAAAAAAATAAAAAAAATAATAGAGTGGACAAGATTATATGCGTCATCCACCAAGCTCTGGAGCTGACCTGGCTGCAACTATTGATGACCGCCCTTCTTCCAGTTTCACTTTGTAAAGTTCAAAGGGATGGGATCTTCAGTCAGGACGATGGGAAAGTATGGAGTCTCCAAAAAAGTGAGTGGCTATCTTAAAAAGGTGGAGGGACGGCGGACTAAGATACAGCAACAATCAAGATATATGTATATTAATATGTATATGGGTGTACTTTGAAGAACACTTGGAAGAGGCCACATAGTTAAAGAACAGCATCAAATATATTTTACCCTGCAGTGAAGAAGGACTAGTGGCAGCATGTAACATGGCAGCTGTAATAATCCAAATACTGGTAGATCCATATATTTTCTACTCTAAAGAAAGAAATATTGCTTCCCATATCACTCATTACTGGAATAAGAGGCCATCAGGGTCGATGGACTTAAGTTACAGGACCCCACATTATCAACTGTCTCTGGCCCTATGAATGGCAGGAGAGGCTGCTGCCCAGTTGGCGTTGATCTGTGACAGGGCCTTCTTGGTGGCAGTTCCCTGTTTGTACTGTTGACTTTCAGAAGGAATTTTAAAACATCCCTGTTCACTCAGACGGTTGATGGCTGAAAAACAGTGGCCATGGCAACCTTGAAATTAGCTTCTGTGAGGGTACAGAATTGCTGTATTTAAATTGCTTTAAAATGCTTTCATAGTTAGTTTTTATTTGTTTAATATATATATATATATATATATTAATTGCAAATTGTATTGTTTTGATATTATTTATGTTTGCTGTGTCCTGACCTCCTTTGGGAGGAAGGGCGGGATAGAAATTTAATAATTCTAAACTTTGTGTATTACTTGAACTCTCATGCCTACTACCTGGTTACTACAACGGCATGCATCTAAAATGAAGCTTTTTATACTACCTAGGAACATCAATGCAAAACATTTGGATATGCAGTCCACATGCCTTCTGCACTACAATACCACCACTATGCAGGCATTATCCTACAGGACTGCAACTATTAAAAATGTGAAATGCTTTGAACACTTGAACGTGCTATACAAAATGATATTGTACAGAGGCCATTTGGCTCTGCTTGTACAGGTAACATCAACAGTGGTAGTACTAATAATTTATTGACATGTGTGTAGTAGCTGCAATCTTTACTGCAGCCCTGTAAGGCAAGTCAACATTACTATCCTCATGTCACAAGTGTGTGGCTTGCCTAAGACCACCAAACGAGTTCACGGAGATGTTCAGAGTAAGGAATTTCCAATGCATTGCTCAGCCTCTTAGCAGCACTGCTATACCACCTTAAATGCAAGAACACTAAGCAAGATCACTTGCTGACATCTTAAATCCTACTATACACGCTTACTGGGCAGTAAGTCCCATTAAACAAAGTGAGGCTTCCTTCCAAGTAAACATAGGAGAAGGGTATAAATATTCAGAACTTTCCAGATGCAAAGGCAGGTAGTTAACAAGCAAAAGAGTTTCTCTCAGCGAGTAGAGAGAAAAGGTCCATGTTGAGAAGACGTCTGGAGAATGTAAGATGAGATAAGTGTATATTTCTTCTACAAATCATGAAAAATTGGCTTTGAACATATGAAACAGACCAATAAGCTGTCTGTTCAGGTGTGCAGCAGTTCAACAAGGTCCTCTAGCAGGACCTCATGCAGCAGGCAGGTGTCCTATCAGGGGTCAGCAAACTTTTTCAGCAGGGGGCCGGTCCACTGTCCCTCAGACCTTGTGGGGGGCCAGACTATATTTTGAAGAGAGAGAAAATGAACGGATTCCTATGCCCCACAAATAACCCAGAGATGCATTTTAAATAAAAGGCCACATTCTACTCATGTAAAAACATGCTGATTCCTGGACCGTCCAGGGGCTGGATTTAGAAGGTGATTGGGCCGGATGCAGAACCTGGGCCTTAGTTTGCCTATCCGTGCCCTATTTTTATTACTCAAAAATATGTTTACCTTTGAAAGAGCTCAAAGTGGCATACAAGGTTCTCTCCCCTATTTTATCCTCACAACAAAACTGGGAGGCAGATAAGGTTGAAAGAGAATGACTGGCCCCAAGTCACCAAGCGACCTTCATGGCTAAGGGGAAATCTGTACCTGGCACATTCTCCACAGTCCTAGTCTCTAACCACTATGCCATGCTGCATCTATCACTGAAATAGTCTCCCATTTTATGGAGAAGGTAACTTCAGCTATTAGGAGTAATTCTAAGCGGCAGACATTCATAAAGCTATTGCTATTATTATTATTATTATTATTACTAAGACTATCACTGTTAGCTTAAGGAGTATGTAATATAAACTGCTAAATGTCTCAAGTGTATTTTTTTTGCTTGAGAATTTTGCTAGACTCCTTGCATCTGGCTCTTACCCCAGTCAGCACTAAATGCCTGCCTGAATGTTTTTTGTCTAAATCAACACTGCTACAGATCTTATTTTTCATGTAGCTGATTCCAGTACTACTTAATGGATAGCTATATTAGTGTTTTTAGCTGTATCTTAATTTGAAGTTGGCAGGGGGTGAAAAGTTTGCTCAACGTTTCTAGGATATTTAGATATTTCCTTTATTTAAAAAATGGAAATGGTCTGATAACAAAAGCCTTAAGTTTCCTGACCCTGTCTGATGTACCAGACAGGAGCACATTTTTCAGAACAAATCTGGCATGCACATGCAGAAGATGTCCAAGGGGACCCTAATGCCGTCTCTAATTGATTGCCCTTTCATTTTTGCAGAATATTCGAAGAACAAATGAGTTCCTCTGCAGCAGCAATCAACTCCAAGGAGGCGTAAGTCACAGTGAGTGTACATTGGTTATATGCACTGATGCTCCCATCAGGGTGGTCTTAAAACTGAAACTGCTTGAAGCAGACGATGAGCAAGGAAAGGAATATAGTCTTGGTACTCAGAGCTCCAATACCCTTAATGCATCCAGGTCTAATCAGTGGGCGATTCCGTTGGGGATTCAGTGCTACTCGTGCATGCAATTTTTGTGCAGCATCCATAGGTCATTGTCCTCATCAAAGAAAGGCTGCCCCATATTATTTTGCTGTTTTAGCTAGATTCACTGCTCCCGTGGAAAATCCGACAGAAAAAAAAACCCCACAGAAATGGTAAAACCAAATTTTAAATGGAGGAGGGAAATGGGGCAGCATTTTGATGATGATGCTGTGTGGACACTGTGAACATACAAAGCAGCACCAAGTCCACAATAAACCACTTCATGGAAGCATCCAGTGTTACAGATGAGCTGCTGCAATGGGCAGACTGTTGAACGGACCCACTAAGGCAATTCTTGACAAGAAAGGCACCAGTAAGAGAGTGTGTGTGTGCGCCTCTTTTTCCAATGGACAGTATTTTCACAAGAAGAATTGTTGGAAAGGTGCTTTATTCTATACAAAAATAAACATTAAAAATAAAATAAAACCCATTTTAAACAAACCGACAAGCATACAGCTTTTTTAAAATAAAAAAGGCTTGTGAGACAAACACAAATGCAATTTGTATTGAAAAGAAGTTCAAGCAACTAAATGAGCAGTAGTTTCATTAATACACTATCTGTTCTTATTTTAGCTGTGTGCCACCTTGAGTCCATGTTAGGGGGATCTATTATATGTAGTTTTACAGATTCTGAAATGTATTTTGGACGTTTTAAGAACTGTGTAACGAACACAATGGACTCTTATTTAGAGCTGGGCACATCCTGCAATTTCACTGTAAAAGAACCATGCTACGTATGTGCTGGGCACATACCTAGGCATTATGAAAAGCTCAGCATATGCATATTTGTAAGATGCAAGCTTCTAACCCTTGACTAGGGGGGGGGGTGAATTAGGGAGCTAGGCCACATTGCTCCAAACAATGGAGCATGCTTCTGTAGTTATCTTAAGGCTAATAGAGGCTTAAAAGCATGTGTAGATACCTGGTGAGGTCTCTGGTTGTGTGGTTAAGCAGATTTTCCAATGTTCAGGAGTCAGAGTAGCAAAAATTTGCATCGGCGGACAATATTAAATGGTTTATATTGTCTGGAGGAGGAACAGGGAGTCTCTGGCCCTCCAGGTGTCGTTGGACTACAAATTCCTAAGCTTTGGCAGTGCTGTTTGGGGCTGATGGGACTCGGAGTCCAACAACATCGTGAGGACCCTGACGAAGCAACTGTGCCATTTCTACATTTCTTCTTGGCAGCTATTTTAGGGGATTTTAAAGTGTGCCGTCAACAAGCCAGACTCTTGCTTTTCTCTGTTCTCAGGCATGTACATCAAATTATGTTGCACAATGTACGCTGATGAGTTTTGTGAAGCATTGCAATTCCGTAATCCTGGCAATAATGTTCTGCTAGTTCTGCATTCCACTTGGGGTGGGCCAACAAGGAGCACATTATACCAGTGTCTTAGCTTCTGCAGTGAGTTCCCACGGCAATCTAATGCACAATCCAAAATGCTTAATAGCTTGAATCCTACATTTGATTAATTGATTGATTGATTGTTTCTCAATCCACTCTTCCACTGCATAGCAATGCCCAAAGCAGCTTACAACCTGCACGATAATGCAATAAAACCAGCAGAAGAAAAACCCTCACAAAATCTGGTTGACTATATCTAAAACATATCCTATAAGCCCAAAGGCTTGGTTTAAGTAGTTTTTGAATGGCAGTCCAAAATGCCGTTAGAGCGAGCGAGCAAGGAAGATCTCTTCTGGCGCAGGTATGCGTAATGGGGTATAAATAATAAACTGAGAACATTGAGAGGACAGAGTCTGGGCACCCTATGCTGTATACCCGCAAACTGAATTTCTGAGAGAGGTGGAATGCAAAGAACACCCACGTGCAATGGCCTGAGAAAATGGGATGCTCACGCAGGAGGAGGCATGTAGGGCTGGGCAATATCTGGTTTTCAACATTGTGCTATGTCACCAGCTAAACTTATAATGATGTATCAAGACGTCTGAAATAAGGATGGAGCTATGTAGAGGCATTGGCCGGCTTCAACATTTTTCCTGCACTGTGATTTTTGCTGGCACCTGCTCTGGTGATTTGCTGCCCCCTGCAAGAGACGAGCTGGCAGAGTTAACGGGCTGCAGGAATCAAGAGAAGCATTGGCTGGCTTCACGGTTTTCCCCACATGGTGATTTTTGCATAGTACACAAACACATACATCATGATTCACGATATATTGCTAGGTCAAAAATTATGAAACCAATATCACGATAGAGACTTCAAACCAGTTTTGGACGATATATTGATATATCACCCAGAGCTGACGGGGTGCATGTGTATAATTTAGTAAGAGCTACACTTGCATTAATATACCTGGGCCATGTTTATTATTGTGTCGTTGCTGTTCAATAAAAGCCGCCTTGGGACAGGCTGATCTGAAGGGGAGAAGCGGGGTGCTTGCACATATGAATATGCATAAGCACACCTAACCGTTTCCCAGTCACATCTCTGCTAGAATCAGCCCTTCCCAAAGCGCCACTTGTCTTTGTGGGTTTTTTTTTAAAAAAGCAGCTTTGGGAACTGTTTACTGAGCACTCATCCTGATTTATTTGTAGGGAGGTTAGATTACGTTGACTATTTAATGAGTATTCATCCTGATTTGTCAGTGGGAAGGTTTGATGATGTTGGCCAAGCAAATGTTATCTCACACTTTCCTATCTGATCTTTAGGGAAAGTGGCTTCTTGTTGCACAAGGCCTCCAAATTAACTTTAACTGTGCAATCTGAATTGCTGGAATGTGACTGAATCCCGCTCGAAAATAGCAGGAGTGTGGGCTTTGTTTGTTACGTGCTTTTGAGCGCAATGTATTTAACGCCAGTTAAGCTGTTTTAGATTCTCTCAACGAATCCTGGGCATGGTAGTTTGGCATAGCTGCCAAGTTATCCCTTTTTTACAGGGATTTTCCCTTATGCTGAATAGGCTTCCTCGCGAGAAAAGTGAAAACTTGGCAGCTATGTAGTTTGGTGAGAGTGTCAAGAACGGTAAAGAGATTCCTATCTTCCACACAGAACTACAGTTCCCAGGGATCCCTAGCAAGCGATACGAGTGGCTGGACCATTTTAAATCTGTCATCAGTGGTAGATTTGGGGCACTCAATTTTCAGTGGTGTCCTGCGCAGTGCTAAAATTTGCTGTTCCTGTTTCTCGTGCTCCCTTCCACAGCACTGTTGTGGTGCCCCCTATAGCACGGTGTGGCCGAACCAGTTGCGCTACCCTAAAACCGCCTCTGCTGTTATGTGGATAAGCCTTCTTTGTTTCTTTCCCTGTATTGAAGATGTTCCTTTCGCCTTTTACCTGTTATCTGTTCACATTAGTAGTTTGGTGGTGTGAGTTGATTTTGGGATTACAAAATCAGAGCATTAGAAAAAAGATGTTCTTTCTCCTTTAGAGCTCTATGTAGATAGTAGTACCGTTCTAAAATGAAGAACTTTCACGATGTTCTAAGGAGCTGTTAAGCTTCAGTATTAAAGGGGAAATGGCAATCCACAAAGTATTTGAGGAATTGCAGTTTTCTCCCCCAGTTAATTCAACTTCTGTTACACTGGCAGAACCAATCAAGATCTTTAAATAAAAACTGAAATTATTAGAGGAATATCTCAAATATAAAGTCTGTGAAAATGTATGCCCTTTCTGTCCCTCAAGAGATCACAGAAAACTTTTACTAATATATATTGCAATAGACAATATCTAATTCTGTAGACGTTCACACATTACACTTAAATACATCTCTACCTTTTAAAATGGACAGCTCAAGTTTCCTGCAACTTTCCGATGGGCTGTGTCACAGCCAGATCTACTAGTGCCAATATTAATATGCCATTCCCCATTTCCATTTGAAAACACCGGTTAGCTATGCATTTCATTCATTTTCAACATATGAAAAATAAAATCTCTGCAAACAAAACTATTAACAAATGAAATTCCTCAAAACTCCAAAGTTGGAAGTAACAGGATTAACAGGCATTGAATCAGAGTTTCAATTTTTTGCTTTGACAAGTCATGCTGAAGAGAGGAACTCAAGCAGCAAAATCCAAGGCAATACATTGATATCTTAGCACAGTGTATGGCAACAAAGAGGTACATTAAATTTCTTCCCCTGCCTTTTAAAGGTCATGCAAAAATAATGGTTTGTAGACAAGAACTTCCATCTCAGCCATTTTACCAGACAAAAGGCAGAGAGCTGCATACTGCATTGGGCCCCACCCAGCTCAGCCTATAACCGTTTTCTATTTTGTAACATTAATGCATTACAGCTTCTCAACCGATTCTTCATTTGTGCGCAGCTTTTTAGCATATCTACACACACACACACACACACACACACACACACACACAGAGAGAGAGAGAGAGAGAGATCACTTGTAACGCAACCATGCATTAAAAAGCATCAAAATTGCAAAGAGAAAGCATTGCTTCTCATTTTTCAACATGCAGAGTAAAAAAAAAAAGTCACTATAAATTTATCTTAGTTAAACAGTCTTGTGGCACAATCCTGTGCACATCTACTCAGAAGCAATTAAGTCCAAATGCCTGCAGCAATACTATGCAATGGCACCGGGGTAAGTGCCGTCAAACTTAACAGGGCTTGTTTCCGAGTAGAAACCTAGGTTCTGTGGAAGTCACCATTAGAAAACACTAAGCTAGCTATCGTCTAAACAATTTTCAAGCAGTTTTAAAAAGACCTGGAGGTAAATTAAAAATAACACAGCAGTTGCATTGTGAAGGTTTTGTTGCTGTTTTCCCACAGTACATCAGGTGCCTTAGTAGGCATTTTTAACTATCAGAAGCAAGCAAGATGTGTCCGCTATGAATCCTATTACAACACTTAATATAATAAGTCATATAACAGACCATTGTGGACAATGAAAAGGACAAATATGTTGACACTGATTATTTGCTTTCTTAACTCTATACATGAAGAAATGCAACTATGGATGTTCCAATTTAAAAATACAAGGCATGTGCAGAAAGGGAAAAAAATCAAGTACAGTGGTACCTCTGGTTAAGAACTTAATTTGTTCTGGAGGTCCGTTCTTAACCTGAAACTGTTCTTAAGCTGAAGCACCACTTTAGCTAATGGGGCCCTCCTGCTGCCGCCGGGCTGCCAGAGCACGATTTCTGTTCTCATCCTTAGTAATAGTAATAGTAATAGTACTATTACTTTAGTAATAGTAACCTTAGGTACTATTTCTGGGTTAGCGGAGTTTGTAACCTGAAGCATTTGTAACATGAGGTACCACTGTAGTCAGTGCAAACACATTGGCCTTATCACTGCTATTTAATCAGGTGACATCCTCACAGGAAAAAAATGCCTTAAGAATTTTTGAGTTGTAGAGCCATTGATCTTTGTCTCCTGCAAACTGAAAAAAACCACTAAAAGCAACAGATAATGGGTGTGAAAACCTAAAGAAGTTTAAATTAAATGGAACACATGCACTTAAGGCAATTTCCCAAAGACAATAAAATTCTCCTGGGTTGTTTTTTTCCAGCTATAGATCCAGGTTTGACATTCCAATAATTGCCAAGTTTTGGGAAAGTGAAGCACTGCGTACACATTTATGCACTACTTGTGATTAACCACTAGAATAAGAGTTCCACCATAACAGTGTTACACTCCTGTGAGAAAAAGCATGTGATTTACAAAAATTGCATTACCACTTAATAAAATAGCCTCTGTACGTGGTTTCCATTTTTATATAAAACACCCAAATAATCTCCCCTTAAAACTAGATAAAAACCAAGACAAAGCAGAGGAAAACTACATATCACAATTTAAACAGATCAATGTAAAAACAAACAAAGGCCGATCATGCAGTTGACGGACTTGGGTCATAATGTAATTAGAACAGACACAACTCACATATGGCGCTCTCTGTTTAAAACTGTGATGGGAAAAGAGCAGCTCAAATATCCCTGGGAATGGTAGTTTTGTGAAAGGCACCATTATAAAATTGTTTGCATCTCACCAGGATACAATCTTCCAACTTCTTCATGTTAGACTTGCATAAAGCTAGACTGGAGTTGCAGTGTAGATGCGGCCATCCATTCTCACTGAAATCCTAATCCCACACTAGCCTATGACTTTAGCAAAACTGTTTGCATGACAGGTGCTGGAGTGTTCATTTGGATTCCGGACACAACTCCATCTGCTCACCTCAGATAACCTATGGGCACATTTGGAATTTGGAGAAAGTGCCAGGGGTAACAACCCTCCAAGGTGACCCTTCTTCCCCCAGACAAGCAGAGAGATTTTTTCCATGGGGTCTGGGTAAAAGCAAGTTGCAGTAGAATTGAAATGTGTCCTGTTAAATGTGCATGGCTTTTGGAAAACTGCCATCAAAGAAACCTCACATTGGTGTTGTACATGCTGCACAACAGAAAAACTACAGATCCAGTACTTGCCAGCATACGGATCACAGATTACCCTTGCCAGGTCCATAAAGGAAGTGAGGAGAGGCTGGCATCCAAACATAAATGAATGGGGGAAGGGGGGCATTCTCAGCCTTCTAAGAAACATCACTTGTAATCTTGCATAAACAGGTATTAGTGGGCAAACCTGTGCCTGCAGGTGCCATGTTGGCAACCCTCACTGTAACACAGTGCAGCAGATTTTCATGTTTTTCATTCAGACATCCCCCCTGCCAGGGGTGTCAACTTTAATAAAATATTGGGGAGGGGACAAGGTCAGCCCCGCCCCACATAATTGATCACATGGCATGGCACATGCACACCATTTGAATGGCAATGCAAATTAACTTTGGGGGCGGCCCCTTCAAATATTTTATGGGGGGGTGGCTAAAGGGCCCTCGGCCCCTAGGAGTTGGCTGCTATGCCCCCCACCATGAGATATGCCTGACTGGGATCCACAAGGACAATACAACTAGCTGTGAGCACCCAAGGAGCCTGCGAGTTCCTATTTCTCAAAAGGCAACACACACACACACAAATATTAATAGCACATAGCAACCTGCTTTTAAAAGGAGTTCCTGATATAACATGCAACCTTTTGTTAAAATAAATTGAAACCCATAAGACAGGCCTTTGGTGCACCTAGAAGATTGCTATCTGGATGCCAGCCATCATCCATAAAGATTAAAAAGCCAGATTTGCAAATAAGCCCACAGGAGCCACTGACTAGCCCATGACAGCAAGCAAGCCACAATAACAAAAAAGGACAGCATCCCTGACTGCATATACTTGTCCTGTGAAAAGCAACCCTATGCATTTTGATGTCCATTTAGTTAAATGGGACTTTCTTGGGAGTACCTGTGCATGGAACTGCAGCCCTATTAACACACCAATGCAACATGTGGTATGCGTTCCTCGCACCCCGACAACTCTCCATGTTCAAGCCCCACAAAAACCAGGGGTTCCTACACTTACTCAGCTCCCATCTTTCCATCCAGCCAAGAAACAGGCATCACCGCAGATATAGGGCACATTCCAGCCAAGCAAAAGCACCCAAGGAAGTCATTGGCCGAGGCCAATTCCCACTTTAAAGGCAGATTTGAACAACTGTTCCTATTTATTTTCCAAGGAAGAAAGGCCATTGTTTCTTTGACCCAACATGGCTTGTTGCAACCACTGGTCTTTTGCGCCAGGCACAATCTACTTTAATTAAGTCTGCAAAAACCGGCTTCTCCATTTTGTCTCAAGGCTGGTAGCTGAATGCAGAGTTGGGCTTCCAACAAGCCTAGCAACATCTCTCTCCTCACCCTGCTCAATCTTATTGCTTAACATCTAAACTGAAGATTCCTAGTATACTTGGTGGGACCCAGGTGGCGCTGTGGTTAAACCACTGAGCCTAGGGCTTGCTGATCAGAAGGTCGGCGGTTCGAATCCCTGTGACGGGGTGAGCTCCCATTGCTTGGTCCCAGCTCCTGCCAACCTAGCAGTTCGAAAGCACGTCAAAATGCAAGTAGATAAATAGGAACTGCTACAGCGGGAAGGTAAACGGCGTTTCCATGTGCTGCTCTGGTTTGCCAGAAGCGGCTTTGTCATGCTGGCCACATGACCTGGAAGCTATACGCTGGCTCCCTCGGCCAAAAATGCGAGATGATCGCGCAACCCCAGAGTCGGTCACGACTGGACCTAATGGTCAGGGGTCCCTTTACCTTTACCTAGTATACTTAAAAGCTTGGCCGCCACCTTGTGATTTTTGGATGGTCCTAATAAACGCATTGTTTTTGCTATCCAAATTTGGAACTTGTGTGTTTGCTTCCCCAGTGAGAGGGGGAGCTTAAACCCCATCAGAACAGATTATTAACAGTTCTTGTAGGCTTCCAGAAAAGCTAGCAAGATTTCACATGCTTTGCACGGCTAGTTTCTCTTATCAAATGCTCTCTGCACCTAGTCAAAGCTTAGTTAATATAAAATTATAGGAGACAAGCTCAATTTCTGTACTGCCACAATTCAATTGCACCAAGAACTTCAGTTTTTGGATTTGCTGTGTCAGTTTGAAAAGCTAATTGTTTATTCTGCTTGAATGGCCATTTAGCAAAAGCTGGGTGTTCTGGAATGCTCCAGTCCGAAATCCTATGCACATATTCGCGAGACAACTTGAGGAGCCATTTTGTTCTGGCACATTCTTAGGCAGGTGTTACAGGGCAGAAGTTAATCATTTTGACACCAGCATTCTTAAGGCACTTTTAATGCACATGTTGTCAAGCATCTTGTATCCATCACACTTCTAATTATCCCTCAGGTGGCAACTGATTTCTCCCCACAACCAAATACTTTCTCCGCTGTTTTATATCAACGCTTAAAATTGACAGTTTTGGACTCTCCATTCACAGCATATCTTTCATTACCCTTTAATGCTCAAACTCTGCAAGGAATTATATCCAAAATTACATTATTAAAGAACACTGTAGCATTGATAGCCTGTAGAAAATCAAATCCTGACAAACAAAGCTTCTGCTTCTGCT
Organism: Zootoca vivipara; assembly: GCF_965207765.1. Classification (NCBI taxonomy): domain Eukaryota; kingdom Metazoa; phylum Chordata; class Lepidosauria; order Squamata; family Lacertidae; genus Zootoca; species Zootoca vivipara. The sequence continues at coordinate 14,271,198 of NC_142594.1, read as the reverse complement.
TTTGCCAAGTGAATTCTGAGAACTTCCTATCTTCCCCGAAGGAACAAAAAAGACAAATGCTGAGAATTCTAGCTAAAGCTAACCATGATGCAGGCTGTAACTGACCAATACCTGTTTTTTCCACATGGTACCCATTCCCTTCAGTGCATCGGAGTCCGCTATACACCCCACATTCTAAAAAGGGGCTCTAGTGATTTTTAACTGCCTGACCCTAAACATTTACAAAGTGTTAGACTCACTGTGTTTAGCAAGGCTTGCTCCCAAGCAAGTCCCCAGTTACAAGGCCACCATAAAAGTTCAGATTTAGCATCTCAATGCAGGATTGGACACACACACACACACACATATACTGTGATATTTTATCAGCATCACCAATTGAAGTAGACTCTCTCCTGAATTAACTTCATCGAATGGTCCTTACAGGTTCAACCCACACGCGTTAGCTTATCTGAACCTCTGTCTCATTCAGTTCTCTATCCATGCCTAGATTTTAAAAATATTACAGGAACATTTAACTGTAGCTCCCACTGCAATCAACAGAATTCTCAGTTTTACTAGCCTCTGAATAATCTCCTTCCTCCACCCCAAACATTGCACACCACTCAAATAGCTTACCTTAACTCCACTAAGAATTAAGCATACAACGGCATAAGTGATTCCTCTTTTAGTAACATATCCTACAAATCAGAACCCAGTTAATGAATGTCTCTTTGCTACCCAGTGATCATTGTCAAAGTAAGCTCAAGCCTTTTAAGTTTCTTCTGCTCCGTATTTTTTCTACAATGCCCACTATCATAAATACATGTACAAAAATATTACCATTATATGGCTTTAGTGTGGTTTTCTACACAGCTGAACAGAATTTAGGGGTCATTCTGTGCCACTCCTTCTCCAAGTTTCCACAGGGTATCCATTTTCATCATTAGTGGCAGGGAGGGGGAGAAGTAATTTGATGAAAGGAAATGTTTTTGCTTAACCAAGGACAATTTTGAGTCTCTGAGAAGGACACATTCACTGGGCGTTACCTCAACGTACTGGTTTGTTCCACAGCTGCCAATTTTGCTGGCAAAAAGTACAGTCTTTGACTATCTCTAGTTTCATTGTGGAGCCAGCAATTGTGCAGTCCAGACGGAGCAATCATGATATACAATATTGGCAAAAAGTCTTGCTGACACACCCATTCTTGCACATCCCTGGATTTTCACCCATTCCCCTGGCAGATACGGTTTTCCAAACAGATTAATAACCAAACTGTCAACCTTTTCCTTAGCCAAAAAGTAAGCATTCTGATGTGACCTGTTCTTTTTAAATCTATGACTTTCAGCAAAATCCAATACAAATCTATTCAACTGTAAGTTCCACTGAATTCAATGGGGGTTATTCCCAAATAACAAGACTAGAGCTGTAGCCTCAAGCTAGGAAACAAGCCCCATTGAACTCAGAGGGATATATTTTGAATAGATACATATTGGATTGCATGGTTAGTACTCCCTGGTGCCTCCTTAGTCATAATTCATCTTAACTGCCTAATTCCACCCCCATCCTGCATTTGAAAGCTCTCCTTTTTTTGGTTCCATCCGTATTTCTCATTTTTTGACACACACAGTTCTGTAGCATATGAAAAACCCAATTGTCCATATCTGGCCTCCTTCCATTTCCTAAACACAGAGATCAATATGTTTAATAAAAAACAAAATATGATTTTTTAAAAGGTCAAGTAATCCTAAAATGCATGTGCTACACACCAGGCAGGCAAGGGGAAAAAACCCATATCCATGTATGTAAATGTTTTTGTTTCATGTGGTTAGCGTGCATGAAATATCCCTCTCCATTTTTAAATATGAAGAATATGATTGTGTGACAATAAAGTTCTACAACCAAGCCACTCACATTTGCTTTCCTGTGACATTTAGCAAGCAAAGGTCTATCTTTTTAAAACCAAAAAAACAATATTTTTGTTTAAATTAATAATTTAAAGATCTCGCAGCTTCTGTAGGATGCTCTTCAGCAGTGCAATATCCCATCTTTTATCTTCCCACATATCCTTTGAGCATCAAGCTCCCGAGATGCCAAGCACCCCATTCCCCAAAGCCACGCTTGTTTCATGAGCCCTGCACCACCCACTGCAAAAACCAAGCTCTGAAACCAACGAGAAAGCCCTACAAGAAATAGGCCAGGGCAGTGCACCCAGCATAGCAGCATCTTCCATCTGCCCGCCGCGGAGAAAGCAAGCAGAGGTCTCTCTCCCCTCGCAGCACCAAGCGAAGCTGCTGCTGGACTGACTCACCTGTTCATGAAAGCGGTGGCTGCAGCTACTGGGACTCCCTCTCTCCGCCGCCGGCGCCCGCAGCTTCTGAGGCTTAGCAGCCACAGATCGCGCAGGGGAGGGGCTGCGGTGTCACATACCAGACACTACCATTCCCTCCTTACTTATGGGGGGGGCGGCGCGCCTGGCGATCAGGTGACAACAGCACTGCGCCCTACACTGCAGTGCCGGGTGGTTCCCCCGACGTGGGGGGGGGCAGGAGGAAAAAGAACACTCTGCTCCGCTGCGTTCGGCTTTGGAACTCCCCGGGTTTATTAGCATTCCAGAATGGGGAGGGCGGCGGCGGCAGCTGCACGTGACTGCGCCTCTGCCCGCTTGGCTGCCTCTCCAAGGCGATTTGCGTGGATTCCGGCTCCTTCCATTGATCAGCCGCCTCTCGCCTTTCCCGTATATACCGTATATCCTTTCGCGCATGGTGGGGGGAGGCGGGGGGTGAGGAGAGCCCGGGATTCGGATGCCATTGGAAGACGGGTGGCTATCGTTGCTGGCTGCACAGCTCTCCGTCTCTGCGGGCAAACGGCGGCGTCTCCGTCAGGGAGAAAGGCCCAGATTTTCTATATATATTTAAATAAAAAAAATGGGGTGGGGTGGGAGGACCGCATGATGCGCGCGTGCCGGGGAAGGCTACCCGAGACGCGTGTCAGGTTCCCTTCCCTCCTCCATTTCCGTTGAACGTTGCAGACTCTCCCCACGCCAGGGTTTAGTTTTGTTTTTTAAAACATCATTGTTAATTTTTATCGTGAATGTGCGATTTGTCCAAATGGATGGCCTGGAAAGCTAAACCACGTTGGCGGGGGAAGGGGGAAGCCGGTTTTGACAGCAGTTGCGCGCGCGGGGGTGGTGGTGGTGTTCCTACTTGAGCCACTTGTCGGCTGCATGGAAGTGGGCGTGGTCCCGATGCTTTAACCCCCCCCCCAACATACAGTTATCTTTAAATCGCAGTTCTAATCGGGAGACTGCGAAGTTCGTAATGCAAACACTTACTTGGGAGTAAGCCTCGTTGAATTGAACGGGGGCTTGCTTCCGAGTAGGCGCGCGTAGGTCGGGGTTGCATATCTCTACTTGATGAGAGAAACGTGTTTCCCGAGCGCGCTGTGCTGCCCTCCTTGGTAGCAGCGAAGACGAACCAGCGACCGGGATACATTCATTTCCCAGCATTGCGCATTAGATTGGTTACGTTGCAGCAGTTGTGCCAGAAGCAGCAGAGCTATCAAACCACTGGCAGTGACTGGAGTTGAAAATTACATTTAAAAATCGTTAGTATAATTTGCTCTTATTTCCTGTGCTTGCACAGCAAGAGGTCCTAAGGAGTACAAAAGTGATAATTATTTCTGCAAATCCATATGCTGCCTTCTTTTATCTTTCCAAACCCCATACACAAGGTTCTGCTGTTTCCTCCCTCACCTTGGAGTACAAAAGGCAAATTCAGAAATGATGGTCAGAAGTCATGTTCACAACATAGGTTCTTTATTGGCGAGGATATGTTTTTTCTGTCTTGATTTCAATTGAGGGAATGTGACTCTAATAATGCCTCACCCAAAGATAAATAAACAGGTTTATCATTGCAGTTTGGGAGGCAATAGATTTCCTACACAATTATAAAGAATAATGCAACTCTAGCTAGTGCGGTTAATGGCATCTAGTAGATAGCTGTCATTTTTGAGATCTCTGATCTCTCCACGCACCAAGCTCGATCCTTTGTGTATGAGGAAATTAATTTATTTTCCATTTTGGTATTTTAAATAAGATTACTCATATGCAGAGAGTGCTTTTCTGCTTGGAAGGTTGAACCTTTGGCCTTTATGTGTGTGGTAATAAAACTCCGAAGGCTTGGTGTACAAGCTGTCAATTGTGAGACCTGGGTGAGGCCAACAGTGACAAAAATCAGCACTGATGGTAATGCACTCTGCACATAGTCATCCACTTTTCATTATTTCATCACATGCTCCAGGCCTGGGCCAGGCCATTGCAAATGGGCTTTGGGGCTTTGACCCGGCTCAGATTGTTCCCTGTGGCAAGCATGATTATGATAACAATATTCATTCTGATCCCGCATAACATAATGCATATGTGGATACTGGCACAGGAGACCAGGTGTACATTTGCAAAGCTAGGCAGGGTCCGCTATGGGTGTTTTTATGGTTTTAACACCAGGCACTGCACCGTGATTAAGAACCTTGCCTTCAGGTATCATGGCCCCATTCACAGAAATTGTGGGTTCTAGAATGTGGAGAAAGCAGGCTGCCAAATAATGGCTGGATACCATGTATGTTTAACTATGTTCAGGGAGGCTTACCCAGGTAAGTGTGCATAAGCACACAGTGCAATCCTCTACCTGCCTAGCCTACAAAAGGAGAAAGCCCTGTTGAGTTCCATGGGATTCACTTCCAGCTGTTACTTAGAAATGCAACTTGGAATTATCATTCTGAAAACGTTGCAGTTGAAATACCACCACGTGGTCCCATCTTATCTACAGTTCGCCGAAGGCCCTGCTAGCAAGGAGGATGGCGATGCAGCAGCAGCAGACATACAATTCAAATGCAAAGGAGGCGGAGGGCCGAGTTGCTTGGACCTTCGGGTGGCATCTTTTCAGCCGCCCCCGAGACAAGCTGGGTCTGCCGGGTGGAGGCCCGGGCCCCGGAGGTGCCCCCATGGCGGTGTGCACCGCTTGGGCCTGCGACAAGGCTTCCGTCTCTGTGGGTGAGTGTGGGTGGGTGCGTGGTTGCATGCGTGCGTCTGCCGGCGTCGTTTTCAAACTGTCTAGGATGGTCAATCGAGCGAGGAGGAAGTGTGAAACAAATGGCCAAGATCTGTCATTGCTCCGCATGCCCTGCAGCCTTTCTGTTTATTAGATTAACCCTTCCCCCTTCTCCGGCGCGCGCGGCCTCCGCTGGAGAGGTTGCAGTCAAGAGTGTGTCTCCATCCGGCATATCCTTTGCAAAACCCTTCCGCTGGGTTTGCAGCTGAGCTGGCTCCCCAGCCAACCTGGGGGTAGGGGGGGTGGAGGGAGAGAGAGAGATAGGACACAGATCGGTGGACCTGATAGGAGACTCGTCGCTCTCCCCTTTGGAGCGCGGAAGGCCTAAGTGGAGCCGCTGGTTATAAAGGTCATGTTAAAACAATTGGAGCTGGCGGTGCAAGAAGGGATACGGTGAACGCCTGACTTGGAGCGCGCATGCTGAGGTGCGGGGTGGGACGGGTGCGCGCCTGACTATTAATCATCCGTAAAGATAATTGCTTTTCCTATCTGAAAAAATGCAGCCTCCGAGTCCTATGTGGCATTAAACCTGCGTTTTCTCTCCCGCACCCCCCCTCTTCCTCGTGGAAAAGAAATTGGACGCTGCAAAAATACGTCTCCTGACGCTGAATTTTAATACCCAGTGTATCAGTCACACGTCCTCCATTTGCGCCAATGTATAAATACCATGACTTGTATATTAAGGCTTTTATCAATATGTTCTTGTTGGCTTTTAATGGGACCAGCATGTCAATGGTCGGTAAAGCTCTTCTTCAGACCAATTAAAATCACCCCGGATTGGATGATTATGTTAGTACTTGGTGTGGGGCGATCGATATTTAATTGCTTAAGCAAACAACAACAGTCTTTTTTTCATGCTGAACATATAGCAGGGGGTGTAATGACTTTTTGCCCCTGCCGCCTAGATATTTATGGGGGACGCATCTCTTTCTGCTTCTGCAAAATGGAGCCGACATCGAGCACACAAATTTCAAGAAAAGTTTCTGCGCAATCTGGGAGGCGCAGCCCTTGATCCTCGTGGGACTTTTTTTACTGAGTAGAAAAGGCCAAGCAAGCGAGAACATGAGCTGCACGCGTAGGAGGAGAAACCAGCGGGCAGTCCTGAGTCGGGTCTCTCTTAAACCAAGGGGAATTGTGCAAGAGCGCCGCCGTTTATTTCAGTTGGGTGGGGGCTTGCGCAGGAGAACTTCCAGCTGCATTTAGGCGGATGATCCTGTATTTTGTACGTCCGTCCATCCGTGCTCAACAAAAACAAGGAAAGGCAGTTGCCAATTTATTGTATAATATATAATATATATATATATATATATATATATATATATATATATATATATATATATATATATATATATATATATATATATATATATATACACACACACACACACACACATACCTATCTAAAACAACTACACAGACACACAGTGACCACGGTGAGATCTTGTTTCAAAAAACCACGTTGGTGTTTTCAAGATTCCATTAGAATATACTGATGGAAAATAGGAGTAGAGTATGGCTGGACTTGCTTCAGTTTTAAATGAAATCAATACGTGATGACGAGTCAACATTATTAGTGATTGAGGCCAGTTCCTAATCAGAAGTTAACACTGACCGACGAATCAATAAAGGGGACTTTTAGAGAAATTCCGAAACCACAGCAGCTATTAGACTTTTAGAAAACTAGCGAATTCGAGACTATTGACCGTCAGTATATTTCGGAACAATTGTTTTTAATAATAGCAACTTAACCTTCGCGCTACATAAGTAAAAATCAAAATATTTTTATCTTGATTAATAAAAAGGAACGCATAGAAATAGTACAGATAGCCAACATATGAGAAGCCTTTGTTTAGGTGACTGATGCAAGATTAAAAATAAATACTTGCAGGGACATAACCCAACACTGTTGCTAGTGGTAAATCCCAAAACGACCCAAATATCTGTAGTTCGTTTCAACAGCATTGGGCTGAAAACAAATACTCAGAACTAAGTGTTTCTGATCAATGAAGACTGGATGACTTGTTTTAGCTTCGTTCTGATCTCACTGAATGACAGGAGAGATCGGGTTTGGCCATACTACTTGGATAAATTGGGGCTGCAAATTTCCCCGCTTTCCACATAAAGTTCGAAAAGAAGAAAGGCAGAAGTCCAAGGGGAACCACAACATGCTGACTAAGGCATATATTGATGCGATCTGATTGGGTTGGATCCTGGAAGGGCCAGCTGGCGAGAAATGAACTCGCGGACGTGTTACAATTTGCATAGCTGCCAAGTTTTCCCTTTTCTCGCGAGGAAGCCTATTCAGCATAAGGGAAAATCCCTTTAAAAAAGGGATAACTTGGCAGCTATGGTTACAATATTTGCAAAGAAAAGTATGTGTGGCAATACCTAGTAACGCCCGATCAATCACTTTATAATCCGTTCGTGCAGAGATGGGCACAAGCCTATTTTCCCTTTTTGAAAGGAGAGAATCCATTAGTTAATAATACTGTACCAGTAATAACGCTAACATTTTTCCCCCTCCCCGAAAACGCCCAGGCTCACTTTGAAGCGCACGTTCATCTTACGTGTTATATATTCAGGGTACTTTTGTTTGTTTGTTTGTTTGTTTTTAAGAAAGATGAAACGATTCTGTTCAAAGCAGCGAGAAAGCGTCGCATTGCTTAAACGGGGGCGGTTATAAGCCATCAGATCTGATGGCAACAAATCTTTAAAACAAGTCATCCAGTCTTAAAATGCCAGTCATTGAAAAAATAAAACTACTGAGGGTTTGCAATCCAGTGAATGACCTTGCAGAGCCTGCTACACAAACCTTTCCTCTGTTTTATAGCAGCTACAGAGTTTGGTCTATTAATTTAAACGCTAACAGTGTGCATACATTCTGCTTCATTCTATACCAAACCCATCATAGCTGCCAAGTTCTCCCTTTTTTTAAAAGGGAAATTCCCTTATGCTGAATAGGCTTCCTCGCGAGAAAAGGGAAAACTTGGCAGCTATGAAACCCATGCCTTGTTCTGCTGGTGCCGATTGCTTAAATGCGCGTTTTCCAAAGGATCGTTTCCCGCAGGCAAAGCAAAGTGTTGCATTCCGCCCCACCCCCACCCCTCGCCTTCTCTCAGAGCAAACGTTCTGCAGTAGGATGCTATTGTGTTACTTTTTTTTTAATCGTTGAAGCGCTAGTAAACCCCGTGCCTCGCCTGCTTGCCTTGTGCTAGCTAGAGCCACGCCCAGGTAGCCTTCGAAAGGCGCATGGAGAGGCGTCGCCGAAACGCCCCGTCGCCGGCGTTTGAAGTGTGACGGGAGCATCAGTCCTGTAAAATAATCCTCATCAAAACAGACCCTACAAATCTCTGCTCTCCGAATCTCTCCGGATGGAGGGGGTGCAGAGGAGTCCTACTGCACCCCAGAGGAGTCCTACTGCACCCCAGAGGACTCCTCTGCACCCCCTCCCCGAAAACTTTTTACTACCACTTGCCTCTTTCAAGTCAAATCCTTTTGAAGTTAAAACGCCCAATTTGCACCCAATTTGCACCTCCTCGGCTTAGAGATCCTACAACAGAGGAGTTTCCCCCATCCCACGTCCGCTTTTTATTAGAAATGCAGTCAGATCATGATAGGAATATTTATTATTTGAGCTGTTTTCAGGCTATGTGACAACTTAGGCAACTTCAAATATCGCAAGGGCTGTCACGTCGAAGATGGAGCAAGCTTGTTTTCTCCTGCTCTGGAAGGTAGGACTCGAGCCAACACAGTCAAGTTACAAGATAGGAGATTACGACAAAACATCATGAAGAACTATGTGGGCAGTAAGAGCTGTTGGACAGTGTCGAACAGCCCAAATTTCCCTTGGGAGATTGCAGACTTTTCCTTCCTTGGAAGTTTTTAAGCAGAGGTTGGGTGGCCATCTTTCATGGTTGCTTCAGCAGAGATTCCTGCATTGCAGGGGGTTGAACTAGATGACTCTTGGGGGTCCTTTCCAACTCTACAGTTCTATGATGGGCAGGTGCCACCAAATCATTTGAAGAGGAAAAAGAATGGAAAAGAGGAGGGAAGTATGTGGCGCTGAAAGAGAGAATGTGAGAAAAGTCCACACCACTCATAGGAAAAGAGGCAGGGGAATTCTGGTGTGCTTTGATGCAACATCTTTCTGAATACTGATGTTCTTGGGTGCCATCAGTGCCCTGTTCCAAGGTCCTCAATTTGCAGAGCTAAGGATGGAGTCAATGGGTAAGGTTGCACTCCAGTGCCAGGTGGAAGCAAATCTCATTCAGTGGAGCTTGCTTCTGAGTATAGGTAGATTAGATAGAATAAGGCTGCATGCATGGGATGGATCAAACATAGTAGCATTTGTTGCAATAGTTCATAGACCATAGCAGAAGGCTGCATGGGAACTCTGATTCAAATCCCACTGGCAGGACTATCCCAAACATGTCTACTCAGAAACAAATCCTGTTGAGTTCATTGGGGTTTACTCCCAGCTAAGTGAATATAATACTCCCGCTTCTGTAATGAACTCACTAGGTGGCCTCAGACAAAGCCACTGCCTGGGCAGGGCCATAGCTCAGTGGTAAAGCACCTGGTTTGCATGCAAAAGGTCCCAGGTTCAATTCCTGGTGTCCCCAGGTAGGCTGGGAGAGACTGCTGCCTGAAACCCTGGCAGAGATGCTGCCAGTCAGTGTTGACAATTTTGAACTAGAACTAGATTGGCCAAAGGAATGACTAAGGAAGGTTCCTATATTCCCAACTCTTCATGAGGCTGGGATGTTGTACAAAGCAGCAAGTGAGAGGAGTGTGGGGAAAGCACAACAGCCAGGCTGGAGTCATGGGGTCTGCATTTGAACTCAAGTTGGGAGATTGCAAAGCAAAAGAATCACTGCTAGATGTTTGCAGGTATCAGGTTACAGCGTTCTGGGAGGAAGCAGAAAACCATTTTAAAAAGACCAGCTGTAACTCAGACCTGTCTCATGTGGGTGGGATAACCAATTCCCACTACAAAGGAATTCTGGGTTGTCCTCAGTTGATATTTTCACTGGTGATCTCTTAATTTCCTTTCCCATCTTATTCCAGTCTTACTTCATACAGAGCCATGCTTTTGACATTAGCAGCTACAATATCACAATATTAATGGGAGCCCCACCCCATGACCACAGCAATTTTCACCAGCAGATGACTGCTAAGGGAGTAAATGACCAAAAAGGTTTTCCAGTAAGACTGATGAAGAATCAAATTACCAGCTCTATTATTTCACTCATGTTATCAATTTCTGCAGCTGAAGAGTAGCTTTAATTGCCAGCTGTGAAACTAGACAGGAATGCTGCGTGCCTGTATGTGGGGAACAAGAACAAATGTCTTGGTTTCTAGCATTGCAAGCCAAGCCTTGCCAGACTAACCTTCTATGCTAAAATTTAATTTACTAGACAGAGAAAATGCAGTTGCATTCAGCTTTAGAATTCAGCAAGGCATTCAGCCTAGTCCTGCTTGTCTGTCTCCTTGAATTAAAAGTAATTGCTATTAAGATGGAAATATAGTTGGCTTAAAAAAACAACAACACCAAAATACCCTACCATTGGCTGACAACCACTGATAGAGTGTCATCAAACTGGAAAAGAGCTCTCCAGCAAGATTCTGCAGAAATGAGATCCAAGCTTGGTACCAATCACTCTTTTAATTAGGAAGGAGTATATCTGTCAGGTTCCCCTCCCCCTTCCCAGTTCTGCTGACCACTGCCCCATGTGGTGAGTTACAGTGGTGCACTTTCTCAGTGAAGTGTCAGGAACTGCTAACCACTGCCCAATGTGACAATCAATGTCACTATAGTTTCTCAGGCAAGGACCTTCCAGATTGACTCTGCCCAGGCTGGCTCTTCTCCTCCTGAGTGGGAAGGAGGACAAGAGGGCTTCCTATCCTCCTCATGCTTTGCTTGAACAACAAGCAAGCAACAACCTGAGCAGACCAGGGCGCCGGGCTGGCAGGAGGGCGCTGTGCCCGCCCACCAGGGTGGGGGCGCCGGAGCGATCTCCACGCCACGGCGCCACGGCGCCTGACCGGCTTGAGACAGCCCTGAACCTGAGCTCCTGCATGTCTTTTGTTTCTCGTTTTGCTCTATGGTTATGACTCTAGTCTACTGGTTCTGCATTCTAATTTTCCCTCCAATTTGGATTGTTCTTTGGGCCTGACTCCAAATTCCTGGCTCTAAGCTTGCTTCAGGTGGCCCAAGAGCAAGGTTGGCACCTGTCCTTTGTAATACAGGATTGTCCCGTATTTCAAGGGAAAATGCTACGTCCTGTATTGATACAGATTTGTCCTGTATTTCAGGTCTTCTCTCTCTCTCTCTCTCGTACCTTTTGTCAAAAGGGCACAAACTTGTTTGCAATGTGGCAGATCTTAGGATCTAGCCCACATCCCAGCACACATGATGTAGCACATATGCATCTGGGAAGGCACCAGCACTTCATTGTCCTGCTGTGCGAGGGAAGATTGCTTCAGCAAAAGGGATATATTTACTCGCTGGCTGTAAAAACCAGGCTGTATTTGTGCTGTAAACCTGCTTTCCTTACCTACTGCCCTAAGAACCTAAGATCAGGCCAATGTCCCATCTAGTCCAGCATCCTCTTCTCATAGGGACCAACCTGTTTAGGGACACTCTCCCACAACAACGCTCTCCCCTCCTGTCATTTCCAGAAAATGGTATTCAGACTGCCTCTGACAGTGGAAGGTCCTACCAGCAAAGCACTCGTCGTCTTCCACCTTGGCCCTTGCTAATTTGTTTGGAGTCCTGTACAAACCCTAATATTGCAACCTTGAAGGGTATAAATGAGTACTGGATTCTAAGCACCAAAGCAGTAGTTTAATTGGTGCAGGATTTTATTTCCTGGGGGACAGGCAGGCAGGGGAATTACATGCAGGGCTCACAGCACCCATGACCTTTACAGCCTTCTAAGAGAACCACTTTGAACATTACTTTTTAAAACATGTACAGTCAATGTAAACAAAATACATTAGCCTGCACCTAAAAATGAAAGCATGAATGCAGCAAGCAGATATATTATCCAGTACAAGTAAGTGAACTACACATGCAGCAGAATGAGCTGGTGGGATCCTGAGGTGCTAAAGAACTGTACTCCTTCAGAGTACAGATGGGGACAGGATCTACTATGAAACTAATGAAACAAGCTTCAGGGCCCCTAATCCTGGAGGGGACCCAGAAGCAAATTTAGTCCCCATTGCTTAAAAATTGAGTCTCACGACTCAAATCGATGAATTTTTTTATTGAGAGTCAGATGTTGTCAAGGTTGCTGTGGAACAACCCCATTGAATAAGGTAACAGTGGTTACCCAGACCTTGTTGCTGGTTGTGAAGGGCCCCCCATGACGGTTTGACCTTCAGGGTCCCCAAAATGTAGGTCTGCTATTGGTTGGGGGGTGCCATTTTTGAATGCTACTTGATGTTGAAACTGCAGGCAAGCAGTACACAGAGAAAGGTGTACCTAGCGTGTCCTGTACCCTTGGGAAGGAGCTGTTTTGGCACCCCACCCCGGGGGGGGGGGGGGAGAAAGCACTTTACCACAGTAGCCGCATTAGAAATGACTGGATTTAACACAGCTCAAGTACACAAAACATCCGGAATGAAGGCAAGGCGAGGAGGAAGGGCCAAAAATCCCACACACCTTTGTGCTGTGGTGCAAGAAGGAAGGGAAATGTCTCCTTCGTTTAATCTCGCTGCAACAGCGAATTGCCACACATATGTGTCATACACTCCATAGTTTAATAAGTGATTATTCCCACATACACACTCTGGGCCTGCACCCCCAGCAGAAGCCAGCTTCACCAACCCCTAGGAACAGCTCTGCACACACACCAAGAGAGAAGTTCTAGTCCAGTGGGGACGCAGGTGGCGCTGTGGTCTAAACCACTGAGCCTCTTGGGCTTGCCGATCACAAGGTTGACAGTTCAAATCTACATTACAGGGTGAGCTCTCGTTGCTATGTCCCAGCTTCTGCCAACCTAGTTGTTCGAAAGCACACCAGAGCAAGTAGATAAATAGGTACCACTGTGGTGGGAAGGTAAACGGCGTTTCCATGTGAGCTCTGGCTTCCTTCACGGTGTTCCGTTGCGCCAGAAGTGGTTTAGTCATGTTGACCACATGACTTGGAAAAGCTGTCTGCGGACAAACGCCGGCTCCCTTGGCCTGAAAGTGGAGATGAGCGCCACACCCCATTGTCCTTTACCTTTACTTTTTTTACTCTAGTCCAGTTCACACCACATGTTGTTTTACACACGAAGCAGCATTCAAAAAGGCACACCCGCCGGAAAAGAAAAATGGCACAGTCCATTCTATCACTTTGCATTTCTTCTCTGCCAGCTTGTTCTGGACTGGCCCTGAACAGTTTGCTGCTTGAGGCATGGAATAAGATGCCAATTCACTCCCTTATCCTTCAAGAGAAACTGAGCGGATGTGCCATTGAATCTTCAATACTGGCAAGGGGACAGCAACTTCCACTGCAGCAGAGGCAGAGGGCTGGCGATATGGCACACAAAGCCCTATTGCTCAGTGCCTTGCTACTGCTCCCCTGCCTCCCATCATCTGCTCCTTAAGGCAGCCACCCCACTCTGCCTAATGATAGGCCCGGTCCAACCCTGCCTCATTCCCTTTTCATTCTGCTGCATATGTAGACCAGACTGAACGTTGCTGGGGAACTCTAGTTGGCTGCAGCTCCCTTTTGACGGTATTTGTGCCGCACACACACCATTTATTTAACCAGGGCTTTTTAAAAGCAGGACTTTGCTGGAACTCAGTTCTGACACCTCTCAAGTGTGCGCCATAAGAGAACAAGGGAGGCATTTATGATGAATTCTGGCACCTTTTTCTAGAAAAACAGCATTGTATTTAACCCACCCCCACCACCCTGAAGAAAGAATGATGGGAATTGTAGTTGTGTGAGGGGTGAACTGCAGTTCCCATGATTCTTGTAGGGGGCATACACTTTAAATGTGCTTTAAAGGCACATTACATACATAAACCCCAAATTTGCTGCGTAATGAGTGAAACAGCTGGGCTAGGGTTTAATCAGCTGGCCACGGAGCAGGGGGCAGGGAGACCCAGGCCCAAATTCCTGCTTAACCATGTAGGCCTCAGGCTACCTCACAACAAAACAGGGAGTGGAAATGGTCTGCTAATGCCCTCTTTGAGCTCCTTGGAGGACAGGGCAGGATATCAATGTAATAAGTGCTGCTCATTAGATTAGGGGATCAATTATAGCAGGGGTGTCAAACTCAAATTCATCGGGGGCCGCATCAGCAGTTTGGTCACCCTCAAAGGGCCGGTTGTGTCTGTAGGACTATGTGTCCACTCTTTATTATAATAAATTATTGTCACTGCATTCAATTATTACTGTTTTTTGTAATAATGTAAGCTCATTCCCACCCCCACGCGGATCACATTCCTGCGTCGTGGCGCGTGTGTGGGAGGGGATGTAAACGAGGGAAATTTGAACAAAAGGTGGGGATCGACAGCTTCGGGGGGAGGGGCTCAACTAAACCTTCGGCAGGAAGGAGAAAGCCACTGCTGGGATTAAAAACCTGCAGATGGAAAGAAGGCTTCCCTCTCCCGCCCTGCGCACACCCAAACCCCGCTAGGCAGGCTGCCACACGCTGCAACCCACCCCATGCTTTGGAGAGGGGCAGGAACATGCGGTGCAGCGCCAACTCCCTGCTTTGCTTTTGCATCCTCCCTCCTCAGCGCCAGAGTCCCTTCCCCTCGCGCTGAGGGAGGGCAGCGGATTTCCCGAGGAGGAAGGCGGCGGCAGCCCCAGCAGACGTGCATCTTCGCCTCAGAGCTGCTCTTCCCCCCACCTGTTGTCGTCTTCGCCGCCGCCTTTCCCTACCGGGACTGCAGGCAGAGGAGGCTTGAAAACCTCCCCCCCCAAAAAAAAATTCCCCTCCCACCTACTCAAACCGCGAGGCGACTCCATCTGGAGCCCTACATCACGAGGGGCTGAGAGGAGGCGGCGGCAGAGCGGGAAGAGCAGGAACCCGTGCCGTCGTCGCCACCTCCCTCCCGGCCGCCCCCGGTAAGCAGCTCCGCCGGAACTGAGAAGCCAAAGGGCGGCTCGGGGGTCGGGGGCAGAGCAAAAGCCAGGCACCCTCCCAAGTGTCTATGAGGAGAAAACGGGGAAAGAGGGAAGAGAAACCCGGCTCCATCAAGAGAGCGACTGTTGCGCTTCGCCTACTTCCCCCTCACTCCGCGTCCCTTTCGCCCGCCCGCTCGCCCACCTCCCGGATGCAGCCGAGGAGAGGAAGGGAAGCGGCGGGCAGCGGCTCCCCAGTGCCGTCTCACTCGCTCTCGGGAGACAACAGCAAAGCCCGCCCCCCCAAAAAAATCCAGCGCTGCTCCGTCCCGGCACCAACTTTGCCGGCGCCGCCTGTAGGACTTTCCTACCTCCTTGGCGGGCTTCCTCCTCCTCCTCCTGCATCTCACTTCCCCGTCTGGCCGCTGTGCCACCGCCTCCCTCAGCCTCATTCGAAATTGAAATTCCCTGGCCAAGGCCGTCAGCGCGGCTCCAGCGCCCGGGCCTCCGCCTGCAGCCCCGCCCCCGGTTTTGACCCTCGGCCAATCGCAGGCTGCAGAACTACAGTCAGCGGGTACAGTCGGCGGCGGCTACGCGGGCCACATGACGAGGTCTGGCGGGCCGGATTAGGCCCCCGGGCCTTGCGTTTGACACCCGTGAATTATAGTAAAATTTCCACCACATTCCATTTTATTTCTGCAGCAGCTTTCAAGAGGAAGGAACCATAGCTCATGATTTCCTTGCAGGAATTCCTAGTCCTTGGCATCCCCGGTCATAGGGCCCAGATAAGCAGGTGAAAGGGACGCAGGTGGCGCTGTGGGTTAAACCACAGAGCCTAGGGCTTGCTGATCAGAAGGTTGGTGGTTCAAATCCCTGCGACGGGGTGAGCTCCTGTTGCTCGGTCCCAGCTCCTGCCAACCTAGCAGTTCGAAAGCACGTCAAAGTGCAAGTAGATAAATAGGTACCGCTCCAAGCGGGAAGGTAAATGGTGTTTCTGTGCGCTGCTCTGGTTCACCAGAAGCGGCTTAGTCATGCTGGCCACATGACCTGGAAGCTGTACGCCAGCTTGCTCGGCCAATAACGTGAGATGAGCGTCGCAACCCCAGAGTCGGTCACGACTGGACCTAATGGTCAGGGGTCCCTTTACCTTTACCTTTAAGCAGGTGAAGGGGAAGACTCTTGCCTCAAGCCTTGGAGAGCCATGGAAAGTCAATTAGGGCAGGTAGCGTTGCCTAACAGAAGTGGTTTGCTGGCTGGGATGGAGACACTCTGCTTGTAGGTGGGTCATTGTTCCTTACTAGGAGGGAGGGGGTGAGGTGGTTGGTGTGGTGGAAAAGCGCTGGCAGAGCCAGCCTGGGGTTGGCATTGCCCTGACCACCACCTCACCTTTCCCCTTCTACCTCCCACCAAGCAACAGTGACCCACCTGCCAGGAAGCTAGCATAGTAGCAAGCTGCTTCTATTGTCCAACCTTTTGGGGGCATAGGGGTGCATGTGAAAACCTAAGCAACTGCTGCGGGTACCACAACATACCTATTTCACAGAAGAAAAACTGATGGTGCTCAGAACCTGCTCCTCACCCAAACATGCACCCCCAAATAAATAAAACACACCGGGGGGGGGAGCAACACTTCCCCAGATCAGGCAAAACAACAACCCCACCCATGAGCGTAGCCAGGATTTATGTTGGGGCGGGCAGGACACCCGCCTGTCCTGTTCCAGAACCAAGCCACCTGTGACACGATTGGTCAGTTTGCAGAAGCCACGCCTATCGCTCAGTCAGGTTGCCAGTGCCGTCGCTAGAATGTGCCGCAACATCATCCCAGTGACCTCAGCATCCATTTCAATTTCAAATATTCTGATCATTTCTACTTTTAGTTAAGTATTTTTATTTACTTGATTTAGGGATGGGTGGGCAGCTGCACCACTGCTCCTTTGGCAACTCCCATGGCCCCACCCACAAACCCAGAAAAAAGAACCCTGAACCCAAGCAAAAGAAAAAGCAGGCAAAACAGGAAGCTGGATTCCTGCCCTTCACTTTACACCTCAGTGTCATTCTTGATTTTTTTAAAAGGCAATTTGAAATATATAATTTTTTTGTTAATGGAAGGGGCAGGGTGTCTTGGGGACAGTTGCCTGAGGGCAGCACGGTGCTCACATGTGCTGCGTTGGGGACCCCAGGAGTAGCCAGCACTAGCCTAGGTGGACAAATAATCCCACCTAATATCCCTTCCCATGCTCTCTACCCTAACTGTTATTCCACTCACGGCCAAGGATCTGTAGGTGTGGCTCTTAACCTGAAGGTTGCCACTGCAGCACATCTGAAGCAACACTGCGGGAGCGACACATCCACACTTCTCCGAATGGCGTGTAGAATCGTTCCTACAGCTGCCACCCATTCTTTTCAAGGTTACAAGACATTTCGTGGTGCGTTATCAAGCATCACCTACTTACATTTGCAGCGCCTGCAGTCCTCTCTCCCTAAGCGTTCATTTGGCTAGCAGTCAGGAAAATGCTTAAGGGTTAATTGAATCTGGAGGGGGGGGGAATCACGCGGTCCACGCTCAGCTCAGGACACTCTGGGTTGTCAATAGGTTTTAATTGCAGCTTGCGTGGAGGACACACGGAGCCCAAAGACTGACTGCTCCACCTGGGCCTGCACCTTCTTTTCTTAGGAGGCTGAGCCTGTCAACTGAAAGGCTGGGCTTAATTTATTTCCTCTGCTGGCGGATATGCTGCTTATTCATACAGCACAGCTATAAAGAAGCATTTGGGGAGTTGTAGTTTACCCAGCATATTTTCCTGCTGCTTAAAGGCAGTTATTTAATCGCTTTGAGCTCAGAGCTGGGGGTGAGTGAATTAGCCTTGAGAGGGGATTTAATGTTCACAAGCAGGTAGTGGGGCTTTTTTTATGGGAGTGGGGTGTCTGCCTATATACATGAAGAGCTGGAACCAGACAGTAGAATTCACAGATATGTGGGCATATTTAGATATACACATCCCGGGCAGTCCTCCTCTGAATCTGAAGACTGTTTGTATGCCACTGCAGTTCTCTTGCTTTGCTCTGTTTTCAGGCTTAAATTCCTGTCTGCCACTGCAATGATAGCCACATGTATTCTTGGCCTACCCTATAGGGTTGTTGTAAGTATTATAGCAAATTCTGGGGCTCTTTGTTCCGGAATGCCTCTTGTTGATGATGGTGATGCATCCCAGTTGGGGTCGTTCAGCATACCAGTTAATATCTAAGGCAAAGCAGTACATGAGTACGATCAGAAGGTCAACAGTTCAAATCCCCGCAACGGAGTGAGCTCCCGTTGCTCTGTCCCAGCTCCTGCCAACCTAGCATGCCAGTGCAAGTAGTTAAATAGGTACTGCTGTGGCGGGAAGGTAAAACAGCATTTCCATGAGCTCTGGTTTCCGTCATGGTGTTCCGTTGCACCAGAAGCGGTTTAGTCATGCTGGCTACATGACTCGGAAAGCTGTCTGCGACTCCTGAAAGCGAGATGAGCACCGCAACCCCATAGTCGCCTTTGACTGGACTTAACTGTCCAGGGGTCCTTTAGTTCTACCTTTTACTATTCTGGGCTTCAAGAAGTACTCTGAATCTAGAATCTCTTCTATCCAACTGCCTGCCCCTCCCAGCTAGTGCATTCCCCATGACTGTAAGTGGCAAGCTAGAACCTATGGACATGGTTGCCTCTCTGGAAATCAGTAGCCTTAAACTGCAATCCTATATTCCTATATAATTGTGCGTAAGATTGCAGCCTTGGCTTCATCATCTGAATGCCGGAAGGTAGTAAAGAGTCAAGACTTTTTTTCCGTTGGAACTCACTCAGTTCCGGCACCTCTCAGGTGGGCACCATTGCCATTCTAAGAGAACAAGGGAAGCGTTCATGGTGAGTTCCGTCACCTCTTTAAAAAGAAAAAAGAAAAATAGCACTGGTAAGAGTATATGAGATAAAGTAAAGCTGTGTTAGCTCACGGAACCAGCAAACAAAAGCCTTGGGGACACTTTTCATTCGAATGGGATGCAGATGTTATTAATGGCAGATACTGCATCTCCCATTCGATGTACACTTCCCTTTATGGTGGTAAAGAGACATTGCCCACGTGGCCCAGGTGGCTTGAGCCCTGGGTTGCTTTAGTTAGGCCCCAGATCTTCTGCCACTCCCCGCCGCCTCTTTGGAAAGATATTTATTTCTTACAAGAAACAATTGTATGTTTCTTCCTTTGCTTACTGAGTGACTGGCTGCGCTAACCAAACACAGTGCTGGCGAGACTCCAGCCACCTAGCCTCTTAATTTGCTTTCAGCCCTGGCACAGCTCGTGTTGCTCTGTGCCCGCTGGATAGCATGGTAGATGGCATGGACTGGTTGCAAGGGGCTTGGGGTGGTGAAGGAGAGGTGTTCTTTGTTTGTGTGCATGTGAGGATGTTCACGTTTGTCTTAATAGGAGTGTAATGGTCTATTCCTGTTTGTTCTTAATTTCCTTTTGCTTTAACTTTTAAAAAGCTTTTTATGATTTTATTGTTTGGTTTTGTGTTTTCCTACCATTGGAGACTGCTGTGATATTTTTTTTTCAGATACAGCAGTAAATATTTTTTTATATAAATAAATAAGCGAGCAGCAGTTCTTGCTCATCAGTTAAGCCCCATTGCTGAGAGCAAGTCCTGTCAAGAAGAGACAGGGTGCTTTTCCTCTCTGAAATTTGGCTGAAATTTGCACAAAAGACATATTCAAATTTTGTGTAAAGCCATGGCCTCATTTTTTAGTACAGTAGTGCATTTCCTCTTCCCTGATACACGGGTGGCCATCCTACTCTTTTTTAAAAAAGAAGCATAGTTTGGCCTTGAAATGATTAAAAGAGAAGTCATTTTCTAATCTCAGAGGCATTAAAGTGATTATACTGTATATGAAAATGAAAATTGCACTGAACGGGATGGACCTTTGGTTTGAACTGACAATGTAATCCTTCCAATACAGGGGTACCTTGGTTCCTGAAAGGCTTAGTTGTCAAACAAATTGTCTCCTGAACACCGCAAACCTGGAAGCATAGCTGCCAAGTTATCCCTTTTTTTAAGGGAAATTCCATTATGCTGAATAGGCTTCCTCGCGAGAAAAGGGAAAACTTGGCAGCTATGCCTGGAAGTAAGTGTTTTTTCCGAAGCTGAATGTTTGACACAGTTACCACTTGAGTGCAGGAAGCTCCTGCAGCCAATTGGAAGTCGCACCTTGGTTTTCGAATGGTTTCGGGAGTCAAACGGACTCCCGGAACGGATTAAATTCAAGAATCAAGGTACCACTGTATATTTTTAAACTGAGATCTATGAACAGCAGTGGAGATTCAAGGAACTTTTCTAGATCTTGCACCTGCATCTGTTTACTCACACATTACATTTTTGTTTGCTTCTTTACATGCTTTTACAGAACATTGGAAGCAGCCTATAGTCTTGCAGTACTGAAAGAAATATAAAGATCTATAGTATCGCACTACAAAAATGACAAGAGAAAAAAAGGGGGGGTTGTAACAATTAGGTGGAGATGTAGGACATCGTTTAATTGAGATGGTGCTTTAGAGCAATTTTTTTATAATAATACTGTTTTTCTAATCAATTGTTTCTATAAAAATTAACCGTATTTATATAACTGCATTATCTTGGTTCCAACTGTAAATTGCAATGAAAGCCATAAATGTGGCTTGATGATAAATAAAATGGAAGTTTTTAATGAAGAGGATGAATCTAAGAGAACAGCATTCTTATATAGCTATTAACATGGATTTTATATGAATCTAACAAAAGAGCTACAATAATACAATTTGATGTATGTGTGCATATATACCGGTATATATAGTACCAAACATGCCTTTTAAATATTTCATGAAACAATTAGGGTTTTTTCAGATTAATGATTCATTTTAATCCCTTCCATCTCTCACCAACCTCATTGTAATTATTTGCTATACAGTTTCATAAGCAGCTGATGAATATTAATTGTACAAATGTATACTTTATCCTTCATATTAATGATCCAGAGATCCTAACAGCTGATATGTTCTTGCTGATGTGGAATAGGATCTGGTATTCCTAATAATCATATATACATGTCATCTGACTCATGCTATACTAGCTGAGCTACCCTATGCACATAGATAGATGGGTTTACAACTTGGCATCTCTAGGTTGTTGTGAGCGGAGGTCATTTGATAGTTAAATGGCTTTGGACATTTTCATACCTGAAGCAGAACTCATTTTCATACCTGATGCCTCCCACTCTGGATCAGAGTGGAGCTATTTTTCCACTCTACATAAATAGAATTTGAGGTCCTGAAAGTAACACCTGCTCCTAATATTATTGCTTCAAGTGACTGCTGCACTTTGCTTCACCGTGAAGTCAAATCTGCAGCTTAGGATCGGCTATCCTACTTGCAATTAGGCCATGGGCCTACCTCTCCAATCAATTTCATCTGGCACTAAATTTCTATCGAGCTGTCTTATTGTTTTAGAAAAGTCCTGCCCACAGTTCCACTTATAAAGGAAACTGAGAAAAGTTTCCATGTAATAGTGGATGGCATTCTGGGGCTGCAAGGTTCACCTGACCTCCCTCTGGCTGAGTCCCAGGATGGGGAGGAAATGACCTTGCCACCACATGCCCCTCCCTCTCTCCATCCTTGAATGCAGTAGCGACTCAGCCAGAGGGAGGTCAGATGCCCCGTCATGCCCTCTACTACTGTTTTCATGGAGTGTGGGGGGGGGAGAATGAGAGAAAGATGTCAGCAGTACGTGGCTGGATCTACACTGATATGTAAAAACGTTATTAACTATAACGTCATATAACTCTCAATGCAGTTTTCCATCGCTGAAGGCTTGTTGCTCTACAGCGCCTTCTAGTGTCACATTTAAATAACGCATTTTAACATTGTAAACAATGAGTGTAGATCAGTCCCAAGTCTCCTTAGTGTGGCAGATCTTTGGAATGTGCTCCCAGACCATAGCTGCCAAGTTATCCCTTTTTTAAAGGGATTTTCCCTTATGCTGAATAGGCTTCCTCGCGAGAAAAGGGAAAACTTGGCAGCTATGTCCCAGACCCTCCAGGTGTCCCTATTTTCCAGGAACAGTCCCGGATTTACAGAAGCTGTTTGTGATTTGATCATGGGAGGACCTGCTTTTCCTTAAGACGTCCCTATTTTCATCAGGGAAATGTTGGTGGGGATGAAGTTATGCAACCCCTGAGCCAAGGAGATAAGCAACTGTACAACCTTTAGAAGACATCTGAAGGCAACTCAATATAGGGAAGGTTTTTTTTTAAAAAAAGTTTAATGTTGTATTATGTTTTTTTATATATGTTGGAAGCCGCCTAGAGTGGCTGGGGCAACCCAGTCAGATGGGTGGGGTGATGGTGATTATGATGAAGTTAGAATAGGACGTCCCTATTTTCATCGGAGAAATATTGAAGGGTATGGTTTTGCTGTGCTTTTTATTACTTTGCAGTGGTAATACTTTGCTGTGGGAAGAGCTGTCGGCTGCTTCCCAGGTATGTCTCTCCTTCTGTTGTGTACACTGTATGGTTACCTCCTCCTACATGGCCAATTCCCCCCCCCCCCCGGCAACACCTCCCCCAGCTGGATTGGATGGCTGGCTGTGTGGGAGGAGACCACAGGTATCCAGCTCGGGAAGGTGGTACCAGCCTCCGAACTGCTGAGTGCTGTCCTGGGGATCCCAGGGGACTGGGCGCGACCGCGCAAAATGCGTACCCCTTTTATATGGGGAACGGTCATTACTTTGCAGTGGTATGTTAGATGTTCAGAAAGGGCGACATCCCACACCACCAGCATTCCCCAGAGAACCCCTTTGGGGGAAGAAGGGGAAACCAAATCCTCATGGTGCTCTGGTTGAGCTTTCAGCAAGCTATCCAGGAATCGGGTAATAACTGCTGGGAAGCGATATCTGATATATCAAATACCCAGTCAAGATATGGCTTGACTGTCCAGGGGTTTTTTTGGTCTGTTTTGTTATCTCGGGTGGAATTTGTGGATACGGAGAGGAACCAACTCTCAGCACCCACAGGTAAACGTGAAAATGTGATGCATATGATCCTGTCTTTCTCCGATAGTCAGCTTAACGTGGTCTAGCAGCTCATCATTATTTTGCAGCTTTAGGAATTTCTTCTCTCGCATAAAGAATTGAAGCCTATATTTAATTGGCGTTTCGGTATAAAAAGTTGCAAATTCCACACATACACCTCACCAACAACCCTAATCTGGTGGTAAGGCATAGGAAGACATGTATCTCTCACGTAAGGTACTATGTGAATATATACCTATTTATCTTTGTCACTCACCATAGAAATACCTCAACATGAGCCGTAGCGAGCTAACCAATCACCTTTTTGATACGCACAAACACACACACACCCTCCAGCCTCCATAGCAACACAACTGACAGCATGGCAACAGCAAAGGCCAAACAATAGGGGGCGTGGGGTGGGGGGAATGGTGGGGTGTGGATAATTCTTGCACAAAATAATAATAATACCGCCAGTCATGGTTCCATAATGTAGCATAAATAATATTTTTAATAGAACCATGATTAACATTAAATGTGCACTTTGCAATGGTGTTGGGTGTTCAGAAGAATTATTTTCTCTTGCAAGTATATAACGAAGACTGCATGGAGAGAAATGACATAAAAACCTCAGTCCATTTTGTATTTCTCTTCTCTTGTCCTCCTCTGCACGGTTTTCTTTTTATATAAAAAAAATCTAAATAGGTGTAACTAAAATAAAAGGGCCAGGATACAGCTTAAGTTTTTTAACTCAAAGGTACGAGGATTTTGAACAACACCACATGTGATATTAATAATTCCCACGTAAAATGGTCTCAGAGGCTGCATAAACACCATACATTTAAAACACATTCCCTTCCCCACCTCCCAAAAAAAGATTCATGGGAACTGTAGCTTACCTCTCACAGAGCTACAATTCCCAACACCCTTAACAAACTGCAATCCTATATTATGAGTAAACATGCATAGGGTGGAACTGTAAACCCACATTTTCTAGTGCTAGCTGCCTATATCACAAACATTTTCACCACATGCAAGCACACACACATTTGTATGATGGTCAGCTCACCTAGCTTCTCTCAGATAGTAATCGCGGAGGCTAGTGGGATCATACCATTTCAGATTGCAAAGGACACCTCAGAAGCTTTTCCAGAGCTGGTGCCATTAGGAAAAAGATGCGCTCTTCACACAGTCTTGTTTTAAAAACCCACACTGGGTCAGATTCAGAAATTAGCTAGAATAACACAAGGAAAGACTGCATGGGAATGCAGAGTACCTCGCATTTACTCCACTGTTTTGTGATTGGAAAGGGGTTCAGGTACTGGCTGGGACTGACAAGAATTACTTGTCATCTAAATTCTCCAGAGGGCACCAGTTGGGAAAGGCTG
This sequence comes from Zootoca vivipara, assembly GCF_965207765.1. Classification (NCBI taxonomy): domain Eukaryota; kingdom Metazoa; phylum Chordata; class Lepidosauria; order Squamata; family Lacertidae; genus Zootoca; species Zootoca vivipara. The sequence continues at coordinate 14,246,599 of NC_142594.1, read as the reverse complement.
GCCCAAAGTCTATTTTTCTTTCCACTGAAATTTCCAGCCCCGTCGGTTTGACTCCGGGGAAAGCAAAATTGGCCGAGTATTATGCTTCCTACCGTGGGCTCTGACCACAGCGTACATTCCCAGATCGTTTTGTGTCCAGAGGGATTTCTAATCTGCTAAATATGCAGCCCTGTCTTTAAAAATTATTTTAAAACATGCAGAACGTTATTGGCCCGGTTGGTGGTCTGCACTGATTGCAGCAGAAATGCTGCTGTTCTTTCACATGACAAAATGTAATGGCTTCTTCTTCTTTACCCCCCGTCATTGGTTGTGGCAGAAATACTGCAGAACTATTACAAGGGCGGAATTACTGATTGTGTGGGTTGTGGTGAGTGAAGTTGCTTGCAGGAGGTGCCAATTTGTGATCCGTTCGTTGCAGTTTAATTCTCAGGCTCGCTTTTAAATCTCATTCTCAGGTGCCAAGATATAAATGACACAGAAAATGCTGAAATGGCTCAGTCGGGTCTCACACGCCACACACACGCCTGACCCCCTTACCAAAGATAAAACCACTGGAGGTCCAAATTCAGGATCTGGTTTGTGATGAGGGAGGGGGAAAGATGCATTTCCTCTCTCCTCCACCAGGAAACGGGTCAATTTCCTGGAAGGGGTGAGGCAATATGTCAGAGATTGCTTCCTTCCTGACCCAGAAACCGGTTCTAGGGGCGAGGAGGCAACAGCAGAGACATGGTTCTTTCCATGGGGCTACACAACAGGGATTGGGAGCCCTTGGCTCCCCAGATGTTACTGAACCCCTATAATTCCTGACCACTGGTCATAACCTCCTGCTGCACAGCAACTTAGTCAAGACTATCCATCTTCCTTGCCTGTGCTCTGGGCTTCAGTTCTGTTCCTCTTTTTTCAGCCTCTTCCTTTCTAGACCCCACCCCAATCACCTAGTTCTTGGCCTTCCTTTAGGGTCACCAACTGTCTCCAGGAACACGTAGTCTTCCTTTTTTTTTTTTGGAGAAAAGTGTCCCCTGTCCTATTTGGACTTCAAACGGGATGCCTATTTTTCACATATATGAACTCATATTCCTCCTCAAAATTGCCCGGGCAGAGGGTGGGAGGAGGAGAGTGAGAGCCTGAGTGCGAATTTATGCGGGCAGAGGATAGGTCCATGAAGAGGAAAGGTGAAAGTGAGATTGAGAGTTATCACAGGACTGTCAGGCATTGGCCGGCAGCTGGCTTCATAACAGCACACAAGATGTAATTAACTGGTAGATTTATTGCAAGCAGCAATTAGTCTCTGACTGCTCTATGGGAGCGTCCATTCATCACTGTCAAGTTGACCCTTCTGAAGAGTTCTTCCGGTTTCTGCAGAATATCCTGAACTTCCAACCCTTACGTTTTAGGACTTGTTTTCTTTCTAGGACTTTCCCTATTCGCCTAGTTTGGGGACAAATTGTGTTAGTTGCCTCCTCTTCCTGTGAGGAACTGCTCACTCTCCTTTGTGCTGGGCATGACTGTGCTTCTTGCGAGAGCTGGCTGTTCTCCAGCCCGTTCTGCCGAAGCAGATAAGCTGCATTCCTGCCAGCTCCCGAAAGAGGAGAGATTGACAACCCCCTTGTTTCAACTGTCCGAGAAGTATGCAAGCCTCTCTGCTCTCTCTGCGTCTGCCTGCTTTCTATTTCAGGCAGTACATTTTGGCTTTGGGCTGGCGTGTTCATGACAAGGACACAGACAGAGGAAGGGGTGGTGTTGGGAGGAGGAGTTTGAGAGAGAGATTTTTTTGTGGGCAGAGGCTGGGTTGTGGAAAGTAAGGGGGGTTGCAGTGCATGGGCCTGCCGCGGTGGAGTCTTGGGTTTTGCACAGGCAAGGGGGTGTGGTGGGTGGGTCAGCGAGCGAGAGAAGGGGTTTGCAGGGCCCTGGTCCAGTGTGGAAGAGATAGAGCTTTTGTGTGGGCAGAGGGTACAGGGGCAAGTTAGACTTGGAAAGCAATGGAGGGGATTTTCCCAGTCCTGGTGGGGGGGGGCGGATGAGAGTTTATGCATGGGCAGAGGTGGGTGGGTTGGTGACGGAGACTTGGGAGTCAGAGAGAAAGGAAAAGTAATGGATTGCTTTGAAGTTATTTCTGCACCAGGTAATTTCAGTCCCCCAATTCCTCTCCACACACACCCGGACCTGCCCTGTATTTTGCCCAACCGAAGGCAACACTACCTTATTTGCCTCTCTAGATTCCTAAACCAGCTGCCCAGCCACAGCCAATGGTGGCCAACTGCCTTCTCCCATAACAGCCGTTGCTGGAAATCTCTAATTTGGCATCGCAAACACAATCCAGGAACTATGCCTTTCCACTTTCCATGTCCCAGCAGCAGCTGCTGTGGGAGAGGGAGGGTGAGCCGTGTTTGGGACTGGTTGGGAAACAGGTGAGAGTAAGGTCTGCCACTACTGGAACTATTGCCACTGCTGGGTGAGCGTGGAGAAAAGCAGCCAAGCTTTTGGAAGGAGGTAGAAGGGCTCCAGTGTGCTGTCAGAGCCTTGGCACCTCCTTCCCAAAGTCCGGAAAGCTTCTGCCTGGCTTAGGGAGGTGCAATGCTCACACACAGGTGCGATGCTCACACACAGGACGTCAGGACATTGTAACATCAGGCACACAGTCCAATCAACCTCACACCGTTCCCCTACAAAAATAATCACCGCATGCCATTGTAAAACAGTGCCAGATTCATTCATCAGACAATTTCTGCAAGCAAAATGTTTCCTTGCTTTTACTCATTTTATATCTATACACTCTTCATAAAAGCCCCTCAATGGCTTCATAAGAATTTGCATTGGGAGTCACTTCCCAACAATCTTTCTTTCTTTCTTATTTATTTATTTATTTATTTATTTATTCATCTCTCCTCTGTCTAGGGATCCTCCTTTCACCTGCCCTTGTTTGTTTTCTGTCTTTTTTGTTTGATAATTTAATGAACATTATTAATAAAATAAAATCGCCATGGTGCTTCTTATTGCAGTATTATCTCCTAGTAGTTAAAATTTGCAAATCTGAGATGCTTCTGCAACCAGCACAAGACATCCAGATTTTGACACTACATAAGACCCATAAATGCTTTACTTCAGAAAGCCATAGCTTTGCTGTCTCTGTCGTTGCCACTTCATCCGCCATCTGCTAGGAAGCCAAGGCACTTAGTCTTATGTAGACTGAGTGTCTCAGAGGATATGAAAGGGCACAATGACAACGCAGAATTAGGGAGAGCAAACAGATTTTGATCAAAGTAATGAGTCAGAATTTGGCTTCTCTTGGCAAACTCGATTTTGACACTTTGCAAGGAGGTCACTGGAATGCCGTAGCTCATGGAAAAGAGTTCAAAGCTGCTCTTGCAATTAGTCTGCCTGACTGAATTCAAATGCTGACGTGTGGTTTTGTTTTTTTAAACCATGAAACCGATATTTGAAAAGTTTAGTGCTAGCTGTATGTCTCCCAACACTGAAGGATGTGTGTTTGTTTGTCTGTGTATCCGTAAGTGTGCAGTATGATGTGATCGCCTTTGCCACAAGGCCTTGTGTGCAAATGGTATATTTTATTTTACAATCAATTTATAGACATATAAAGGAAATACTTTGGGGTGGGGGGAGGAGGAAAGCAAAACTCAGGCATCGGAAAATAGCACTGTCAGCATGCATCTGGCAGTGTATAGCTTGCATATGACAATTGAATTTATTAGGGGGAAAGAGTCAGGTTAGAGTGAAGGCAGCCTTGTTAAAAAATTAATGGGTTTATGAGCGCCCCTCCAGCTTTTTAAAACATTAAATCTTATTTTTATTTGGATTACCTCCATTTTAATGATTATACCAATATAGCTATATGAATAATATCTTGCCAGATGCCCACTTGATTCACAAGTGAAAATATAATTCTTTGTAAGTACATAGCAGGCTGGATCTTGTTGGATGAACAATTTAGGCTGTGGTTTGGGCGCAAATATTATTTTATTTTATTTTATTGCTTCTTTGGTCCACATTTGTGAATTGTGCAATTAGAGTAAAACAAAAAACAAAAACAAAAAACACCATAGTAATTATCTGTATTCAGTGAAACTTAATAGAGCTTTCCCAGCTCAGATGGGTTAGCATGAAATTTAATTTACCCTAATCTGTCAGAGACCAGGGAAGCGTGAAATATATTGTACAGGGGAATTACCTGTTTTGCAAGATTCTAGGTCAGGAGACATTTTCTGTTCGCTGTTTAAAAAAAGGGGGGGAGGGGATATGCGTCTAAGAAAACCTCCTCTAAGCTCAGGCTTATTATATTTCCATGTATTAAACAATACCCTTTTTTGCTGCAAAAGGGAGACATAATAACATCTCATCCACACTTACCTCATAAGAAAGCACTTAAATTCTAATACAAAAGAAAGCTCAACAATGTATTAAAGTTGTCATATTCTTAGCTGAGAAATACTCTGAAATGACAAATGTTTTGCCAGCTTATATAAAGTATAGCCTTCGAGTACAAGGTGCTAATCGTACGAAGATCACCTATAGAATCTGTTACTCTACCTATTTTAGTTTCTGTAGATCATATTGCCTTATACTGCACCCCTACGACCATAATAAAGACTTGTTGTTGTTTTTGCACCCCTTCCCTCCCCATTTTTAAAGTGTGCAGCCCGTTTCTTAAAAGAAGGGTCTGCATTGGCTCACAACTGTCACGAAACATAATCCTGCTAAAAATGTTACAATATGAAAAGTTAAAAACCAGTAAAACAAGATCACTGCGGATTAATGTGATAAGGCTGTCCTGCAGCCACTTACCCTGCTGTATTCACAGGGACTTATTTCTGAGTAAACATGCATAGGATCAAGCTGAAAAACAGTCTATTGTCCTGCCCTTGCCCCTAAACCTTTAGCAGCAAAAATCCAATTTGTAACCACTTATTGTCTCTACGTACATGGACAGCGGGAATTACGTTCCCTGCTTGAGGGTTCCCCCTCTTGATTTCACTACGGGAGGTCCGTGCTCAGAGTTCCCAAAGAAGCTGCGTGGCATTCGTGTGATATCAGATCAGAAAGATGAGATTGGACAGAGTGCTATTAAGCATCAAAATCAATTTCGGCAAAGCGGCTCAGACAAGAATTAGGGCGACAACTGCAGGCATGCCCAAATTCTAGTGATAATGATGCCTAATGACGCAGGTACTGTGGGATCTTGAGTAAAGATTTAGGCCACGTCCCTAAGAATGCAGGTGAAATGCAAATAGTACATAGAATGCAGAATGGAAAGGCGGTAATGTTGAGGACTTCCAGTTCGGTGGGACTAGAAAATCAACATCTCTGCAGGATCGACAGCACACTGAAAGGACAAATATGAAATCTCAGTATTTTCGCCTTGTTTCCCAACAGACATCATCTGCAACATCCAAGACTGATGTATGCTGCAGTTGGAAGATACTGTTTGCATACCCTCCAACATTTATCCGATGAAAATAGGGACGTCCTATTCCTAATAATAATAGTAATTTTATTATGTATACCCTTCCCATCTGACTGAGTTGCCGCAGCCACTCTGGGCTGCTTCCAACATATATAAAAACATAAGAAAACAATAACATTAAAAAAAACTTTCCTATACAGGGCTGCTTCCAGATGTCTTCTAAAGGTTGTATAACTACTTATCTCCTTGGTTTGGGGGTCACATAACTCCATACCCACCAACTTTTCTCCAATGAAAATAGGGACGTCCTAAGGAAAAGCGGGACATTCCGGGATCAAATCAGAAGCCGGGGTGGCTTCTGTAAATCTGGGACTGTCCCCAGAAAATAGGGACACTTGGAGGGTTAGGCTAGGTTCTAATCTGGTTTACTTGTATCTTGGAGGAGCAAATAGCTCTGGCTGCTCTAGGTTAGGAGTTATTCATTGTGTTCAGGAAGGGTGCCTTTAAAACGATCCCATAATGCTCTGATGGGCAGCATGCTGAATGCCGGTAGATAGGTTTTGTGTAGAGAGACTTGTAAAACACAGTATCATTTCTTGGTCAATGCAATATTCATGAACATGCCACGAAAGGGTATGCCTGCCTCTTTCCTGCCACCGTCTCCGGTCTCCCCACCCCCCACCCTCACCCGCCGAAATGCTACAGTGAACAGAAGAGGGAGGTGGGGAAGAGAATCAAATCTCATATCTTAAAGCTTTGACAGCTTTGTAATGATGATCCGGGATATCAGTATTTAGAAGAGCTTCCCTGTTCTGATGCTCAAGAGATGGTTTGGGGAAGAACAAAAATCAATATCCATTCCAATTAGAGCCACAGCTGCCAAGCTCGTGCAAAACTGCAAAGGGCTTTTAACCATCTCTTGCCAATAGCTGTGGCTGATGTGGAGACCGCAGCGAAGGAAAGATGCTGCAGTGATTTTTAGAGAGGAATGCGCCTTTGACAAACACTTGAATAATATCCGTGGCCTGTGTGCCTTCTGGCATCATGGTGGGGTATCTCCTTGGAGATTTGATGACACAGCAAGCGATGTCTTAATGCAGGGAAAGTGAACTGCATGACACAACTTCATGCCAACCTAGGCATGGTCTTATCAGCCCCTTCCAGTGTTGTTGATGTCACACCCCACACCAGCCATATTCTCAAAGGGCTCACAACTGAATGCCCCGTTTAGAAAAGGTTTATTTGATTTTTTAAAAGCATGCATTGGGCGCTGCAACAAAATGTTGCAGTGTATCCTCACCCCTAAAGGAAGCACTTGCGTTCAAGGTCCTTCCATCCAGCCATCAATCAATCAATCAATCAATTTCAGTATTTATAAACTGCTCTACATTCAGAGAACATCTGAGCAGTTTACAGAAACAGAAAAGAAAGCATAATGTAAATCACAAAATGGAATGAAAGCATAAAAACCAACAGGTCTTGAGAACTTGAAAATAGAAATAACATAAACTGAACTGAGAAGGCTAGGGAGAAAGAGTATGTTTTCAACAAAGGGCCACAAACATAACAATTTTGGGTCTCACTTCACTTCCAAAGGGAGTGCTAGAATCATGCTATGGTTTACTGCTTTGGTATGAGGTATATACCAGCAATAGATCTTCATTCACAGACCAGGACGGGATGCAACTTCTCAGATACCCTGAGTCCAGAATTGTATAGGGCTTGATGCACCCGCAGTAAAACTTTGAATCTAGCTCAATATCAAATTGCAATGTTTTCAGCGCTGGTGTCCTATGTTGTCAATGTCAATAGGTTGCCCCAAAAAACGTTGGTTTCCCTCCAACCAGGACATTCTACTCCTCCCTCACCAACTACCCCCATATAGCATGTTCCATTTTTCTTTTCCGAGTGCCACTCTACATTGGGGTGGCGAGTCTTTTTGGGCTGAGGGCTGCACACACAAACCCTGCACACACAGAGACAATCACATACATTTCTTCTTAATTCTTAGTAACTCCATTTAAGTTTCACCTCCCCTGTTCTGTACAGACTGACACCCTTGTCCTTTCTGTGCAAAAGACAAAAAGAACTCAGTCAAAAGAACTCTCTGCAGAAGAATGCAAATACCATCAGCGGCAAGCCGTACTTAATAGCCATTTGAAGTCATCCTACCTTACAGCTACCGGTATAGTGGTACCTCGAGTTACCAATGCCTCAGGTTACAAACGCTTCAGGTTACAAACTCCGCTAACCTGGAAGAGTTACCTCGAGTTGAGAACTTTGCCCCAGGATGAGAATGGAAATCATGTGCCGGTGGTGCAGCGGCAGCAAGAGGTCCCATTAGCGAAAGCACACCTCTAGTTAAGAACAGCTTCAGGTTAAGAACGGACCTCCGGAACGAATTAAGTTCGTAACTAGAGGTACCATGGTATTTGAAGTCTGTCAGACAGGTGGCTCAGCTGGCTGGAGCGTGGTGCTGATAACACCAAGGTTGCAGGTTCAATGCCCACAAGAGACAGTTGCATATTCCTGCTTTTCAGGGGATTGGACTAGATGACCCTTGGATTCTGTGATCCTATGCCCCAGAAGTATGTGTCTGCTTTGGATTTGCTCTGAGCTATGGCTATGGTGCTATATCAGATATCAGAGAAAACTACAGGGGTTTAAACTAAATAGTTCACCTTCTCAGAACCATAGAGGTTTAAGCGAAACCTTCTCCTATGGCAACAGTCTTTGCATTGTCTATAATCTAAGTAGTTCTCCAGGATTCCAGACGGGGTTCTCTCCCAGTCCTATTTGGAGATGGCAGGGATTGAACCAGGTACCCTCTGCCTTCAAAGCAGTAGCTCTGCCACTGAGCAAATGCCCTTCTGCCTGTAATAACCAACCTCTTGCAAATTTATATTCTTATTCCTTTTTTAAAAAAGAAATTAATTTTAGATCCACAATTATTTACATGTATCGAAGAAACACCAATAAGCAAATAAAGCTCCAAAGAAAAGGCCCATGAACTACAACAACATGCCACTTAAAGTAACATGATATTCCTTCTTGTTATGAGTCTAATACAGAAAACATTCCCTATTATCATATTCAGCAGACAGAGAGATTTAAGGCATCATAAGCAACATCAAGAGGAAATAACTCCCCAGACACTTGCGTCATGAATTATTTTTTCCCCAAATTGCAGTGAATTGGGCTGCAGGTGTTTTTTGTCCTACTAAGCCCCATACTAATATTTTTCATGCTAAAATGAAAAATAAAGCTATGCTAGTCTGCAAAAAAAAAGGCACCCTGTCTTACCTGTCCTTAATGGCATGGATTTGATGCATAAGGTTCTGCAATGGCAATTTCCTCAAAGTTTACCATATCCGGTATCCAAAGTAAAAGTCCTATAGTTTTACACATTTATCGGTTTGTTTGCTTTTAAATTTAATCGTCTAGCCAAAATATTTTAAGGAGTGATCTGATGTCTCCCACAAAGCTCAACATTGAATCATCAGACTTAGGTCACCTACACACAATACGTTTGAAGCAAAGCACATGGTTTCTCCCAGATAATCCTGGGAAACGTAGTTTAAGGGTGCTGGGAATTGTAGCTCTGTGAGAGGTAAACTACAGTTCTCAGGATTCTTTGGGGGGAAGTCATGTGCTTCAAATGTATAGTGGAATGTGACAGAGATAACCCATATTGCATAGAGAAGCTCCATTATACTGTACCTTTATCAAGCTGCCAGTTATTGTGTGATGGTTGTGGTAAGGGGGTGTTGGCCTTGGGTCTCACAAAAATAATAATCTGTGCATAACTTAAGACAAACATAGAGATAAATGCAGCTGTGACGGTAGTGGCAGAAAGAGTTCTTCCTTCCACCCCTGCCAACACTGCTGTGGCAGATCCGACTTGTTGCAATTCCATTATAAATTCAGAAAAGTCAAAGCAAGATTCAAGCATGAGTAGTGGCTGAAGGGAGTGCTGATGTCAACCTGGTTCATCCTTGTCTATACTTCCTCACTCTGAAATGACTAAATGCAACCCGTGAGGGCAGCTCACTTCAATTTGCCTGACTCCAAGGTTCACAGGGCCCCCCTTTGGGAATATTTGTGACTGACTCTGCAGCTAGCATGTAAACAGGCATTCATACTAAGGAGATGAACTATTCTGTCCCTTACTTATCAATTTCATTAAAAAGCAATAATAAAATAAAAATTAAAGCACCCAGCAGAAACATTGTAAGTAGTGTTGTGACTCCTCCCACAAAATTCAATGTTAAAACATTTTCCAAATGTGAAAAGACGGTCAGATTGCCAAAGGCAAATACCTTCCTCGATTTCATTTCATTTTCTTACCTCCCTCGATTTCATTTCACTTTGGCGATTCCCTTGCAGAACGGAATAGGGAGAAGCTGTGTCCTGAGTGCCAATTCTCTCTTGTTTCTCACCATTAGGTTAATAATTACACTCCACCCTCATTATTATTCTATTGCCAGACTCCAAGGATTTTGATTCTAAGCACTAAAATGCCAGTTATTGGTGGTTTTTTGTTTCCAAACCCCACCACCACCACCACCACCCTAAGGTAAATGAGATGCTGCTTCTCAGCAAGCTCTGCAAGAATACTGCTCTTAATGAACGAGCGATCAAGAAGTTTAAATGCGGCGGAGCATCTAAAGCTGAGGAACATTATCGCAGAACGAGACAGAAATAGACTTTGCACCAGATGTCATTAGAAACAGGCAGCACTTCATTCTGATGCTATCTAGGAGGCCTCCTTCTGTTCAGACATGGTTCCTGTCACAGTGGCCGGAGTGGACTACTTCAGAGTAACGACGCTACGCAGCTCTGCATTTTATTCTTTTATTGGTGCTGCGTATTTACAGTGCTCAAGTCATTGCTATTTACACGGAGCGATGTTGTCAGTCGGTTTCAGAACCTCCTAATGGCTTTTGGCGCGTCTTTCTCCAACACAAAAGCTTTGGCAGACCCATCCTCTTGCCCCTCCTCTTCCTGCGTAATTCTGGAGTTGGGGGGATGGGTCTTCCCCCCTTACTTGCCCCTTCCTGTCCCACCTGGGACCCTGGCTCCTCTACCTTGCCTGAGCCTCGGACACGACTTCCTGCTTCCCCACTGGAATCGGAACTCTCCCTGCTTTCCCCTTTGCTCGGGGACGGGCTTGAACTCAGGAGGGGAGGGACTTCGCGATATCCCCTGTCCCTCACATCCACCCCCCTCCCAAGCTCTCCTTCACCCCTCCCCAGGCCCCCCCCATGTGTCGGTGACGACTGGAAGCCTAAAAACTCGGTGCTCTCCGAGCCCGTTGGTGTGAACACCTCCCCCCAGTCCTGCGAGCCCCCCCCTTCCGCCTGGGAGGACGGGAATCCCAAAAAGTCCGTGGCGTCAGAGCTGGTGGGGGTAAAAATGTTTTGCCAATCTGCTCCTTCCTCTGACTGGGTGGATCTTGGCGACACCCATACCTCATCCTCTGGTTCCTCAAACTCCGCTTCCCAGCGCCATGGTGAGCTGTTCTCCCGTGCCTCCTCCTCCTCCCCCTCCCTTTCCATGTGCCAGGGCTTGGGTCTGTGGGGAAAGAGGGCGTGAAATTCTTCCACCAAGAATTCCTCCTGTATCTGAGTGGCGGGAACCCATTCATTCTGGGACGGTGGAGCATCCTCCCATGCCATGAGGTACTCCAGGCCCCCCACCCCCCACCTTGAATCCAGGATGGCCGTGGCCTCATTGAGTTGCTCCCTGCTTTCCCTCTCCCCCCCTCCCTCGGGGGTTTGTTCGCTGTCTCTGAGCCTGCTGCTTTCCCTGTACGGCGACAGCAGCGATCTATGAAACACTGGATGCACCCTCATGTCCTCTGGCAGTGCCAGCCTGTATGCCACCGGGTTGACCTGTTGCGTGACCGTGAAGGGGCCCAGCCATTTGGGTGCCAGCTTTTTGCACCTCCCTCTGGCGGGAAGGCCCTCCGAGGACAACCACACCTTGTCCCCCACCCTGATGACCTCCCCTTGTCGCCTGTGGCGATCTGCCCCCTTTTTGTACGCTTCCTTGGCCCTCTCCAAGTGTTCTCTGAGCTGCTGGTGCACCGTCTCCAGTTCCTCTGCCCAATCCTCAGCCTGTGGGCCCTCCTCCTCCTCCTCCCTCTCCCTCTCTGGGAAAGATCTGAGGTCGCGCCCGTAATTGGCCTTAAAGGGCGACACCCCTGTGGAGACGTGCACTGCATTGTTGTAGGCAAATTCTGCTAGTGGCAAGCGATCCACCCAGTCCGTTTGCCGCTGGCTGACGTAGCATCTCAGGTACTGCTGCAGAATGGCGTTGACCCTCTCCGCTTGTCCGTTGGTCTGCGGGTGTCTAGCCGTCGACAAGCTGACCTCCACCTGCAGGAGGTTCATGAGCCGCCGCCAGAACCTGGAAACAAATTGGCGGCCACGATCCGAAATAACCCTTAAAGGTAATCCATGCAGTCTGAAAATGTGATCAACAAACAGTTTGGCTGTCTCTTCTGCCGAGACTGCCCTGGCACACGGTATAAAGTGACACATTTTGGACATGAGGTCCACCACCACCAACACTGCAGTCTTACCCCTGGACGAAGGCAGATCTGTGATGAAGTCCATGGACACCACTTCCCACGGCCTGTGTGGTGTGGCTAAGGGCTCCAGCAACCCTGGTGGCGCTGCTCTGACCACCTTCGCCCGCTGGCAGGTGGTACAGCCCCTTACATAGTCTCGAACATCTTCCCTCACCCCTGGCCACCAGAAGTGTCTCATGACTAGGTGAGTGGTCTTGTCCCTTCCAAAATGCCCCGCTGTAGGGTTGTCGTGCATCTGCTTGAGGACCGTACGTCGAAGCTGGGTGGTGGGTAGGTACAGCGCACCCTTGTAGAAAAGCAGCCCTCTGCGTTCTGCAAAGTCTTTTGCCTGCTCCCTCCCCCCTCTCAGTTCTCTGAAGATGCGGTTGGCAAATTCATCCGCTGCCGTCAGTGCTGTGAGTTCTGCCTCGCTCACCACTGCTGCTCCGCAGGACCATGCCGACGGGGGGAAAATGTGCCTTGGGGCTGGTGGCGCCTCCTCCTCCATGTACTCTGGCTTGCGGGAGAGGGCATCCGCCCTGACATTCTGCTCTCCTGGGATGTAGTGTATGGAGAAGTTGAAGTTCGAGAAGAACTCCGCCCACCGTATCTGCCGCTGGTTGAGCACCCTGGCAGTTCTCCAGAACTCCAGGTTCTTGTGGTCTGTGCACACCTGGATGGGGTGCTTGGCGCCCACCAGGAAGTGTCTCCAGTGCTGGAACGCCGCGTGGATCGCAAGAAGTTCCCGATCAAAAACTGTGTAGTTTCGCTCGGGCTGGGTCAACTTCCTGGAGAAGAAGGCACAGGGTCTCCACTCTCTGTTGGCGTCCAGTTGCAACAAAATGGCGCCCACAGCCTTATCAGAAGCATCTGTTTCAATGCGTAGGGGCGCGTCCTGAACCACGTGGAACAGGTTCTGGTCTGAGGCGAACACCCTCTTGAGGCTTTCGAACGCTGCTTGCGCCTCTGGTGTCCACCTGAACTTCTGCTTGCCTCTCAGGCAGTCAGTGATGGGAGCCGTAACTCGAGAGAAGTTCTTGATGAACTTCCTGTAGAAGTTGGCAAAGCCTAGTAGGCGTTGGGCATCTTTGCGCGTCCTGGGGCTGTGCCAGTCCAGGATGGTCTGCACCTTGTCCTTGTCCATTGCCAGCCCCTTGTCTGACAGCTTGTAGCCCAGGAAGTCCACCTCCTTGGTGTGAAACTTGCACTTCTCCAGCTTCACATACAGGTGGTTCTCCTTCAGGCGCTGTAACACCTCCCTGACGTCCTTCACGTGCTGCACTGGGTCGTTGGAGTAAATAAGGATGTCATCCAGAAAGACCAAGCATTTCCTGAAGAGTAGGGACCCCAGGACGTGGTGCATGAAGGCCTGGAAGCATGCTGAGCCCCCTTGCAACCCGAAGGGCATCACCAGATATTCAAAAGAGCCCAGAGGCGTGAACATCGTGGTTTTCCACTCATCGCCTTCCCGGATCCTGATCAAGTTGTACGCCCCCCTCAGGTCTAGCTTGGTGAAAATCTTGCCTCTGCGTGCCGCTGTCAGGAGATCATCCACTCTGGGCATGGGGAAAGCCACTGGCTCTGTCACCGAATTCAGCCGTCTAAAATCCACCACAAGACGGCGCTGTTGCGTGTCTTTCTTGTCCACCCAGAAGACCGGGCTGCCCCCTGCTGCCTTGCTTTCTCTGATGAACCCCCGCTTGAGGTTCTTGTCGATAAAAGCGCGCAGATCCTCCAGTTCCTGGTCTGACATGGCGTACAGCTTGGCTGGGGGTATAGTTGCCCCAGGCACCAGGTTGATCTGGCAGTCAAAAGGCCTGTGTGGGGGCAGGTGGTCGGACTCCGCTTCACTGAAGACCTCCTGCAGGTCCCAGTATGGTTTGGGTATCGCCTCACCCCCTTTGACGTGCATGGTGGCCACCGTGGCTATCGGAGGCCCCTCCCCTGGTTGGTGCTGCATGCAATGTTCCAGGCAAAAGTCCGATCCAAAAGTGATGCATCTCTGATGCCAACTTATGGAGGGGTCGTGGCGCGCCAGCCAGCTCATGCCCAAAACGATTGGGGGGTCTGAGATGGTGGTGACGTTGAATGCCAGTGTCTCTGAGTGCCTTCCAACCGTCATTCTCATGGGGGGGGTTTGATGAGTGATGGCCCCTCCCAGCAGCTCTCTGCCGTCAATGGTTGCCACGTGCAGAGGAAAATCCAGCTGCAGAAGCTGGATCTGGTGCTCTTCTGCAAAGTTTCTCGAGAAGAAGTTGGCTGAGGCACCACTGTCAATTAGGGCGAGGACCGTCAATGGATAGCCATTTGGGAGCGTGAGCGTCACTTCTAGAACCACTCCTGCTCTGGGAGGGGTGGGCTGGCTCTGCTCCTCTCTGTGCGGGTGGGTGGGCTGGGGCTGTTGTCTGCTGACTGTGCCTGGCTGCCGCCCCTTGTCTCCTGCAGCCAGGCTTTCCCGTTTCCCTGCTGTGGTGCTGCGTCAGTGGGGGAGGGCACAACCGTTCCCGCCTTTCCTTGCCACTCCCTGCGATGTGGGCAGTCTCTGACGAGATGCTGGGGGGAGTTGCAGAGAAAGCAATTCCCACCCCTTCCCTCCTTGCGTCTTGGCGCCGCTGGGGTTTGAAAAGCCCGCGCGCGCGCGCTATCAATCTGCATGGGTTCCTGGTCCTGACTGGCCCCAGGCGTGGCTTGAAAGGGTTGTTGAGGGAGTGGCTTCTCCTGCGACCGTGGGAACCAAGCCCGCTTTGCGCGCGTTGCTTGCTTGTCGCTCCATCTGGATTCCTGCCTCACCCCCACCGCCAGAGCCGCTTTGCTCAGTTGATCCATATTACTGGGCTTTGGACCTCTCGAGAGCTCATCCTTCACCTCCTCATGCAACCCCAAGTAAAACGCCGCTTGCATTGGGGCAGACTCCAGATCCCACCCCAATCTGTGCACCAGCATGGTGAATTTCGCCCAATACGCGCGAACTGTCATATTTCCTTGGCGTAAATTATGAAGTTCCTCCTTAGTCTGGTCCATATGACTATCGGATGAATACATCGTTTTCAAACCTTCTAGAAATAGTTTGACATTCTTCATGCAAGGATTCCTTGTTGCAATTAACGGTCTTAGCCACTCCCTGGCCGCCCCTGTAAGGTGCTCCACAATAAACGCTACTCTGTGCTCATCATCAGGGAACTCATCGTGGTGCAGCTCAAGAGCATACACAATCTCAGTCTCAAAGCCCTGAAACTCCTTCGGGTCTCCATTGAACTTGCTTACTAGGGTCCCGGCTCTCCTTCCTGGCAGCACTTGGACTTGGGGTGCCCCTCCCGCCTTGTTTTTCTCTGCATCCAGCTTGTTTTGGAGGTCTACCGCCACCGCCCTTAAATGCTGCTCTTTTTCCTGGAGCTCTCTCACCTGTTCCGCAAGTTGTAGCCGGTCGTCCTGGACCTTCTTAGTCTCCTCTTTAGCTGCCTTCAATTCTCCCTGCGCCTGCAGCGACAGCTGTTGCAGTTCTAGCTGGGCTTGCTCAGCGATCTGCCGCCACTTCTCCGCCTCTGACACGCTCATCCCGGCAACTCCAAAGTAGCCCAAAAAGGATTAGGAGGTTGCTGTCACAGTGGCCGGAGTGGACTACTTCAGAGTAACGACGCTACGCAGCTCTGCATTTTATTCTTTTATTGGTGCTGCGTATTTACAGTGCTCAAGTCATTGCTATTTACACGGAGCGATGTTGTCAGTCGGTTTCAGAACCTCCTAATGGCTTTTGGCGCGTCTTTCTCCAACACAAAAGCTTTGGCAGACCCATCCTCTTGCCCCTCCTCTTCCTGCGTAATTCTGGAGTTGGGGGGATGGGTCTTCCCCCCTTACTTGCCCCTTCCTGTCCCACCTGGGACCCTGGCTCCTCTACCTTGCCTGAGCCTCGGACACGACTTCCTGCTTCCCCACTGGAATCGG
Source organism: Zootoca vivipara (assembly GCF_965207765.1). NCBI lineage: Eukaryota > Metazoa > Chordata > Lepidosauria > Squamata > Lacertidae > Zootoca > Zootoca vivipara. Next base: position 14,230,664 of record NC_142594.1, on the reverse strand, counting down.
AACTCTCCCTGCTTTCCCCTTTGCTCGGGGACGGGCTTGAACTCAGGAGGGGAGGGACTTCGCGATATCCCCTGTCCCTCACAGTTCCCTTTTAAAGAACTTATAAAATGTCATGCTCTTTCTCTCCACTACCGCACTTTCCCTACCATCCTCATAAGAAGAAGTAATGGCTGGAGAGATCCATTCTAGTTTGATAAAGAGGTTTTTCACGCAGTGGATAGTTAGACTGTGGAACTTATGCCCACAAGATGCAATGACTGCCACCAACCTGGATGGCTTTAAAAGAGGGTTGAACAAGTTCATGGAGGAGAAGAGAGAAGAGACACTGAGGCCCATTTTGGAAGTTCCACTGTTGACTTTGGTCACATCTGGTTTTGGAGGGTTAGGTCACTATGACTGCAGTGGAGACAATCGTCGTTGGTATGTTCCATGCTGCTAGGACAGTGTGTGCAGCATACCCTCCCACATTTCTCCAATGAAAATGGGGATGTCCCATTCCATAAATGATAATTTTACTATTTATACCCCATACATCTTATTGGGTTGCCCCAGCCACTCTGGGCAACTTCCAACATATATAAAAAAACATAATAAAACACTAAACATTTAAAAAAAAAACTTCCCTATACAGGATTGCCTTCAGACGGCTCGGGGATCGGATAACTCCATACCCTCCAACTTTTCGCCAATGAAAATGGGAGAAATCCTACCATACCCTCCAACATTTCTCCAATGAAAATAGGGATTTCCTAAGGAAAAGTGGGACATTCCGGAATCAAATCAGAAACCAGGACAGCTTCTCTAAATCAGGGACGTTCCTGGAAAATAGGAACACTTGGAGGGTCTGTGTGCAGTCAGTGGCGTAGTTGAGGGTGGGGTCACAGTGGCACAAGATTGTTAGGGGGCACACAGTTTCAACACCCAGTGCTGCCTCAATACAGCTGCACACTTCCACAGCTGGGCTATGCTGAAAATGGCTTCTCCATGTGAACCAGGAAGTGACCTCTCTCGACAACGGGATGTCTCTTCTTTTCTTACCTCTGCTCCTACAACCTTCTGAGTGACGGAGACACTGTTAGGCAGTTCAGTGCATACCGTATGTGTACTCCACCCATTTTCCTCCCGTCCACCCCCACCCTCTGCATGGTCTCAGACACTGGCAACCCACGCTACGCCACTGTGTGCAGTTAATGCACCATGTGTTCACGTTCTGACCAAAGTGCCCACTATATACAGAAATTAAATATAGATTGGGGGGGGACTTAACTTTGACCCATATATGACCTTGTTAGTGTAGCTTAAGAGTGTACAGGCATCGGAACATCATTCTTAATAGCTTAATGACATTGTAGTGGCAGTTAATTGAATTAGAGAAGTCTAGGATCATTTAAATTATGACAGATAAGGGTCACCTTGAGTTATACTGTGGTATAAATGGGAAGACCAACAGCAAAGGGGAAAAAAACCCTTCATATTATCTTGGCAACACTCCCCACCTCCACCCCATAACTCATTTATTTAGAATATTTGCATACCACACTTCATAATAAAAATGCCAGAGTGGTTCTCAATAAAAACACTTGTACATAATAAAATATAATAAACATCAAAGCCAATGCAAATACGATAACATATTTTAAAATACCAAATGAGTGACACAATCCTATAAGAGTGGGGCAGCCAATGTGGCCCCCTTCATATGTTGGACCACAGCTCCCATAATTCCTGACCCTTGGCCATGCTGGCTGGGGCTGATGGGAGCTGTAGTAAAATGATAGCTGGAAGGCACCATGTTGGCTGCTTTTTTGGTACATCGGGGATGGATAAATCTGCAATGTTTGGTTTCTCTCAGTTTCTAATTTGTCCAAGTTCAGTTCTCCATATTTCTGCATCACTTTGTGTTTTTTTTAATAATAAAAAATCCTTGTGAAAGTTCATCAGCATTTTAGTGCATTTTATACACATTTATACAAGCAAGTTCCCCCAATACTATGCATTTTATATGTTATTTTTACTAACAGACAGTCCCCGGATTTACAAATCGGTCCCCATACAGAATCTATTGAAGTTGAAAAGTGTCCCCGGATTCATTGGAAAAATATCTGGTAACCTTAGCTTAGTCGGTAGAGCATGAGACTTCATCTAAGGGCTGTGTGTTCAAACCCCACATTGGGCAAAATATTCCTGCATCACAGGGGTTGGTCTTGATGACTCTCATGGTCCCGTCCAACTCTAAAAAATGCTATGATTCTATGGTAAATATAGAGGCATTGCCAATTTATCATCATCATCATTTACTGTATATCCCGCCTTTTTCTCCAAGGAGCTATAGGTTGTGTACGAGGTTCTCCCCGCCCCTTCCCTTATTTAGTCCCCATAACAACCCTGTGAGGTAGATCAGGCTGAGAAGGTGGTGACTGGCCCAAGGTCACCCAGTGAGCTTCTTGGCAGAGTGGAGATTTCACTCTAACCACTGCACCACACATCCAGATTGATACCTAATAGCTTGGTCTCTCTTTCCGTGGTAGAGTTCTCTCCAGAACATGTGATGAATTAGTTTAGCTCTCAACAGAGAGAGCAAATAATGTATGGTTTAGTGAAGAGGAGGGTATCCATATGATGAGGAGGGTATCCATATGATTTCAATGGGAGAAAGTTAAACATGTGATTAACCCTTCCTTTTAATCAATGGATCTTAGCAGAAATTATCCTTGGCAGGACTGTACACTTCCTTTTAAAGCTTCTCATAGGTTTCACAGTCTCAATATACTGGTATTCAACTCCTATAGCATTCAATATCTAGCCTACATTCTGTTTGAAACGGGTGCCTCTTTACACAAAATCTATGTATTTAAAGAACAATACCATTAGTGTATGGACTACATTAATGAGTTATAAATTAGCTGGGTAAATGTATTAGAATTAAATGAGATCAGACTGCGCCTCTCCCCCTTTTTATTAGCATATTTCATGGCACCCAGAGAATGACTTGGCAATGAATCATGTTTAATCATGGAAATAGTGTATGGCGAAAGTGGCTGCAAAGGACAGGGAGGGGGGGAAGGAGGGAGGGAGAAAAAAAAAGAGTGCACAAGCAAAGGAAGAGGCAGGCTCAAGTTGGTACTTGAAAGCAGCAATTTATTTCATGAGTAGGGGACGAGAATTCTCAATGTGTTTCAACTAAAGTTCTTTCTGTGGATAGTGCCACCATACAATTTAGACACTAGGTGGCAGCACATTTGGTTGCGAGACGAACGTTTTGGCTCCCAAACACTGCAAACCTGGAAGTGAGTATTCCAGGTTGTGAATGTTCTTTGGAACCCGAACATCCATTGCGGCTTCCACAGCCAATCAGAAGCCACACCTTGGTTCCCGAATGTTTTGGAAATCGAACAGACTTCCGGAATTGATTCCATTCGACTTCCGAGGTATCACTGTATCTGAGCAGAGTCAAGAGTTCCATGTGTCTGTTACAGGACCGGCCCCTAGACAGAATGAGGCAGCTTATTTAGTGTGTCATGAAAGCACAGGAAATTATTTAAGCTGTACAATAAATTAGCAATAAAAATATTGGGAGGAAGGGAGGAATATATGTTGATGAAATAAAAATAAATAAATAGGCTATAATTATGCAACCTTCAGGATTATGGTATCTCCCTCACCGGGTAAAATAAAATAAAAAATGTGAAATCCTTGGTATTTGAAGGTGTTCATATGGGATCAGGATTAATGGCAGGACTTTGTGAGCCCTTATGGCTGCTGAGAGACTTCTACTTTGAGCCTCAAAGGATAAATCTCTTATTGAGAATAAATACTCAATTTTTAGCATGAGCTTGAATCCTTTCTGCAAATAGTCTGGAGCCTATCCAGACACCTTGGGCCTTGCTTCTTTAACTGTAGGGGGTCCAAAAAGCACTTTTACAAAGTAAAAAACCCCATATGAAAATCCCAGCCTCTTTCCTTGGGAACTTGCTCAGAGTTGCAATGGCAATAATTCATCCAGTGAAAGTATATATAAATTCTGCCTCGACAACAGGATGTTATCGTGTTTATTTTCAGTGCTATTATTTGGGTATTTAATTACGGAACAGTTAATTACTTCACTTTAATTATATATCTCTTTTAATTAAATGGTAGCTTCCTAGCTTCGATAAGGTTGAGGCTGCTCTTTTGCAGAGTATTCATTTTATTTTAATAGTTATCAGCCCCGGGTGTTACTCCCGCTTGCTTGCTCAGCGTGGATCCCACTATTCCTATCCTTTTATGTCTCCTCCTTCAGAGTTACTTTTCGGCCAGGGGGGGGGGGCGGGGGCGGAATTTAGCATCATTGTGCCAGAGCTGAAACACCTGCAGTATTCATCACGAGGTGCTACATGCCTGGCATATTCAATTCATGCCTGCGAGTCAGTGATAAAATCCACCCTGAAAACTAAAAACAAAAAAGTAGTGCCACTGGATCAGGCCAATGGCCCATCTACTGCAGCATCCTGTTCTCACCATGGTCAAACAGATATACGTGGGGAACCCTGGAACAAGACTGCTCTTCCCTCCTGTCCTTTCCAGTGACTGCTATTCGTCACATTCATGTTTAAATGGATTTTTTTAAAAAAAATGTAACAAGACTAAACATAGCATAAAAAACCAGATTGAATCCGCTTGAATTATATACCCAGCACATGGAACCTTACAAAAGGACAATATGAGTGGACTCTCTGTGCCCTGACCACGGCAAAAAAGACTGATACTGATGAATTCAAAAAATAAAAATGCGTCTCCCTTCTATGATTAGATTGAAGACTTACCGGTACACAAACTCGCAACATATGAACAACTTGCATATAAACACAGACTTGCCCAGGACAAATTCAATGATATTTGGAATCCATTCTTACAAATACTGTAATAGGTTAAGATCTGGTGAAGTACAATAACAGCCTTGTAAAATATACAGTTTTGGGTCCCCCCCTTTGTTTTTACCCTTTTGCACTAGTTTTGTTTATCTTTTATCTTTTTATCTTTTTTGTTTGCAACTCACCATGTTTGGTGCACTTATAATTATGTACTTGTTGAACTTTCAATAAAGGTGTAACATAAACAAACAAACAAACAAACTTTTTTTTGGGGGGGGGGATAAAAAAATAAAATAAAACCAGATTGAATAATGCTTTAAAAGGCCTTCAAAAAAAATCTGGGAGACTTCTGGATAGAACACAAAAGAAAGAAAAAAAGACAAAGTTTGCTAGGATAAAGTGGAGTTTGTTACCAAAGGGCATCTGGATGATCAGCTGTGGATGCCCCCCCCATTCCAGTTAGGCCTGCAATGGAGGCAGTTGAATAACCACAGAGACTTATCTTACTCAAAGCTGTCCTTCTGCAGCATGAGAAAGCTAGGATAAACCAGCTGTTTCTTACGCCCTTTCTGGGAGTGTTTCTTTTGAACATGGCAGTCCCTTTTTTTTAAAAAAAGAGTCTTCCTCCATCTGTGGCCTGCGTACCCTCTCCCCCACACTTCCTGCAGCACGTCAATATTCTGTGTACAGCGGCATTTCTATTCTCATGCTGCAATCTCAGGGCTCTCTGATGCAGCATTTTGCAAGAACTGAGTCACACCACACAATGAGCTTATTTTGTGTCATGACAGTGGGGTGACGGATCCTCCCACTTCACACAGCAATGGGAAGTAGGATCTGCTAATTACACCCCGTCCTTCCCTCCCCCCTGCCCCAACTTACGTACTCCTGCTGGTATCAATAAGGGGCGGTAATGATTTCTTGGCACATAGACGCGCTGGCATCCCTGGGCGACAGCCAGATGCCTAGTCACAGCATCAAGAGCGGCATTTATGACCTTCAGCTCTCAAGATGTTAAATTCAGCATGCCAGGCCAGGATTCTCTTACACAGTGCCTAGCAAAAAACAAAACCAAAAACCCTTTATAATGCCAACTTGGTTGCTCTGCACCTACGGAGACGGCCTGTGCCACTGCTTTTCCTGTGTTCTGTCTGTTGGCATGTCAGGGTCAAAAGTTTGCAAAGCAATGCGCCTATCTGATTCATGGGGACCAGGCTGCTTAAGGAGGCAATCCCATAACCATTTACCCGGGAGTCAGGATTTTAAGGCAGGAGACCAGGGCCCAAGGAGCAGGAAAGGACCCCAAATGCAGGCCTTGAACTAAGGTCAGTCACAGAGAGAGTCCTGGAAACTGTAGCTTGTTAAGAGTGCTGGGAACGCTAGTTCTCTGACAGGCTCTCCTAACAACACTCAGCATACTTCATAGACTACTGATTGGGATTCAACTAAACAGTCGCCCTAGGCAGGGGCGGAGGATGGGGAGTGGTGGGTGCGGTCCGCCCTGGGTGTCATCACTGAGGGGGGTGACATTTGGCGTGCCACCTGCCCCCGACTCCCAAGCCTACCCCGAGCCGTTGGGAGAAGGGGCGGAGCTGCGCCACCCTGCTGGCGGCTTCCCCCCCTTTCCCCTTAGTTTTGACAGTTCAGGGGAGGCTGGGGAGTCACGGGTGGGTGGCGCGCCGTTGCCCCGCGCTCCCGGGCTGCTTCCGGGGGGGAGCCTCCCCTGAGCTGTCAAAAGGAAGAGGGAAGGGAGGAAGGCTGCTGGCAAAGCAGTGCGGCTCCCTCCCCCCTCCCAGGAAGCAGCCCCCCCGGGACACTCACCCCGCCGCCATGGCCCCGCCCCCAGGTGCACAGCATGTGCATCGCTCCGGGTGCCAGAGCAACTAGCTCTGGCTCTGGGCCTAGGAGGAGCTAGCACAGCCATTCCTGCTAGCGCAATGAGTCTTGACCCCCCCCTTCCTCCAGTCTACCCCAAAATCAACTCGGAAAAAAACACCAGATGAGGAGACATCATTCCATTTGGAAAGCAGAAATGATGGCGCCTCCTAAATGATCAACATGGTGCAATGTTGAATTCCTCCCATAGTTCCCAGGATTCTTTGGGGGATGCCATGACTGTTAAAGTAGTATTTGGGTGCAAGAATAATACTGCCATCCCAACAACAGGGGACTTCCTGTAAGTCCAGAGCCTAAAATTACCTACAGTAACTCCCCCACTGCTGGGAGCATACCCTCCAATAGTTCTCCAATGAAAATAAGGAAGGCCCATTCCATAATAATATTAATAATAACAATATTAAAAATAATAATAATTTCATTATTTATACCCCACCATCTGGCTGGGTTGCCCTAGCCCAAGCATCCCCAAACTTCGGCCCTCCAGATGTTTTGGACTACAATTCCCATCTTCCCCGACCATTGGTCCTGTTAGCTAGGGATCATGGGAGTTGTAGGCCAAAATATCTGGAGGGCCGCAGTTTGGGGATGCCTGCCCTAGCCACTCAGGGTGGTTCCCAACATATATAAAAACATAACGAAACATTAGACATTAAAAACTTCCCTATACAGGGCTGTCCTCAGATATCTTCTAAAGGTTGTATAGCTACTTCCCTCCTTGGCTTGTGGGGGACTGATAACTCCATACCCTCCAACATTTCTTCAATGAAAATTGGGACATCCTAAGGAAAAGCGGGCCATTCTGGGATCAAATCTGAAACCTGGATGTCTTCTGTAAATCTGGGACTGTCCCTGGAAAATAGGGACACTTAGGGGGTCTGTGAGAGTAAGCCACATTGAACTCAGTGGGGACTTACTTGTGACTTGACGTGTATAGGACTGTACTTGGAACTACTCACCTGGCACACTTATGGCAGAATTAGATATTTAATGTAGTTCTGTGATCCCCCTTTAAATAATACAGAGGATATAATTGAAATTGGAAGTCAATGTGTTCGTGGCAGATCCACAGATGGGAGTTCCCTAGTCCAATGGACATGCCCCCCCCCCCACGGCCTGAGCTGAAATTGCTGTTTTGGCAGCCAGGGATTGCATGCATTGGCAGGTTTTCCAGGACCTGACATTTTTCGCTGCCAAGGAACCCCAGGCCAGTCTCGGGGACACTCCACTGGGGGACTCTGAAACTGGTCTGGAGTGGAGCCCTGGCAAGAAAAGACTTTGCTCAGCTAGGAGCAAAATCCGTGGGAAAACATTTGCCAGTCAAGGAAGCCTGCAATTTGTCTTCCACTTGCATTTTAATCAGAATAGGAAACATTACAATTAGAATTAAATTAAAATGGTCACAGACACTCCCAGCTAATACTGTTGTCAGAAACGGTATCTTTTAGCCATCAAAAGGCCTGGGTGAATGGGGACGTTTCGAAAGTTCCTCTTGAAAGGTAATAAGCATAATCATATTCGTAATAACCAATTCACCCCACCATGGAAGGTCTTCCACAAAAGGAGAAGCACCACTGAGAAAGTTGTGCCATGAGACAACACCATCCAGACATTGCATTTTAAAGGCCCCAGGCTCAATCCTTGACATGCCCAAAGAGTGCTGGGAATGTCTTGAAATCCTGGAAAGCACTGTAGAGAACACTGAACTTGATGGAGCAACAGTCTGACTCAGTCTGAAGGCAGCTTTCAATGTTCCGATGTTACCACCTTTGAAGCAACCTTCAGTTTGAAAGTTTTCCAGGCTGCAAGTAAGCTATTCAATGACCACTTAAGATAAGATCAATTAGGTTTTCGTACAATAAGAGTACCGAAAGAAGCCTTTCTCGCAATTCATATATTGATAGAGAAAATATTAGAAATTCTAAATGAGACTTATGTAGCACTTATTGATTTAGGGGAACAGACTCAACTGTATTTCCTATATTTCCTATATTTATTTCCTATATTGCAGGAAAGTAGCATGGCAGAAGAGCAATATACAATCTATACAAAATCTAGGAAGGCACAATTAGAGCAAACTTTAGACTGAAGAACTAGCTAAAAATAGTAAAGGATATTAGCATGAATTAAGGTTGTTTACTGTCCCCTTCGAGATCACTAACACATTTATCAAGGAAGTAAAGATCAACATAATCAAAAAGAAATAAATGTGGGCATTTACGTGAACTAGAAGGAAACTAATTGGTTATGATCTGAAGACCACATTATTATTATTATTATTATTATTATTATTATTATTATTATTAGCAACAACAACAGCATTTATTAAATTTCTATACTGAAGATCACAGGGTGGTTTACAATGACTGTAGAGCACGGGTGTCAAAGACAAGGCCCGGGGGCCTAATCCGGCCTGGCAGACCTCGTGATGTGACCCGCCGCCCGCCCGCCGCTCGCCGCTGGGCGGTCGCTCGCCCGCGCGGTCACATGGGCGGCCTGGGCGCCGCTTCCGGAGGAAAGGGCGGGACACAAAGTTGAATTCGAGGCCCCATTGGCTAGTGGCGCTGCTAATCTCAGCCTCTCAGCACTCGCCTCGCCATTGGACAACTGAGTTCGGAGCGAGGCAGCCCATTGGCTGAAAGTTTTTTTCTGGCTCCGGTGGTTGCGCGGGAGTTGAAGCGGAGCCTGAGAAGCAGCATCCTGAGCCTGAGGGGAACAGCGGCCAGACGTGGAAAAGGAGCGAGAGGCCGGTGGCAGCGGCACAGAGGTATTTCTTTTCTCCGCTCAAAGATTCAGGGGAGCCTCCCCAGCCAGGAGGTGCTGGTCTGTGTGAAGTGTTTTCATTTGTGCTTTGCCTGCCGCTCTCTGCCTTGGAGGCCTTTTGGACCAGGCGAGGATGTTTTGAAACTTCTCCAGGGATCACTTCCACTCGAGTGTCTCTGGGGTGTTTCTGGGGTTCCCGCGTTGCGGGGCGGCGGTGGCGCAGTTCCAGCGCCCGCCTCTCGCTGAGGCAAAGCACCTCACAGCAGCGGGCGGGGCGGAGGCTGGGAGCCCACAAGAGTCGCCCGCTGCAGGGCACCCAACGAGCCGTCCCGCCGGGTGTTCTTGTGCGACTCCAGTTCCCCTGATTCCCGGCCCCGGGGCCGCGCTGGCTGATGGGAGTTGTAGTCTGCTGTGCGCCCTCTTTCAGGAGCTCCGCGCAGAGCATGTCCCGACCAAAGGTGGGAGGGGCTCCCCAGAATCATCTCTCCTTTGCCCCCAAGAATGACTTGCGCACATTTCTCCTGCAACCCGCCACTGCAGATTGTTGAAGGCTCTTCAGGCGTTCCCAATAAGTCAGGCATCCCCAAACTCAGCCCTCCAGCTGTTTTGGGACTACAACTCCCATCATCCCTAGCTAATAGGACCAGTGGTCAGGGATGATGGGAGTTGTAGTCCCAAAACAGCTGGAGGGCCGAGTTTGGGGATGCCTGCAATAAGTATTCAGTTAAGCCTCTGCAATAGTTCTGTCCTGCACCGATTATTTTTTTTAAGCAAAGAGGGTGATTTTTGTTGTCTTTGTTTAGAAAACGTTAAATTCGGTCAATAATATATTAGCAACAATTGAAAATGAATCTCGGGTAGATACCGCTCCTAGGAAGAAAGGTGGGATATCAAAGCAACACATAAATATGCACAACATGTTTTAATATTCATGCACGCTAACAGCAGTCTGTAGATGGGAGCTGAAGTCCAGCACTAACTGTTTCGTTCTATTTATATGTTTCTGTGAATTTCTGTGAATTTTTGTCAGCTGGACTCATTGTTGGAGTTGCTTGAAGGATGAGGGTGAGATCTGGACATTATACTCCAGATTTTTCTAACACAACAGTATTAGGAAGAACTTCCTGCAGTAAGCCTCACTGAGTTAAATGGGACTTACTTCTGAGTAGACATGGTTTTGATTGCATTGTTTAGCCACAGTTAGGTCTTACAGAAATCCTAGTTAGAAGTTAGTCATGACTAACTTAAGTTCCATTGATTTATTTAGACATTTGGGGCAACTAAGTTAGTGTGGATCAATTATTTAGGTATTTTATTCCCATTTACTAGCTGTTGAGTTTTTTAGGTAGACATTGGTTGTCATACGCACATTTTGGCTGATTCTCAGAAATTATGCTCAGATGCTAGTTTCAGCGGATGAATCCCAGCTAAGTCTGGGAAATTCCGGGTATATGACAGCTCTGCATTAACTTTTAGACCATTTATTGGTCTATTGAACATGTCCTGCAGTTTCTTCTCTTTTGTCTCAAGAATAATGCAGAGAATTGTTCATTCTATTCTAGTTTACTAGGCTCATATTTTCTCACTGCATTTACACCTGCCCAGAAGTACAGCTTAAACCCCGGAATTACATTGCACAATGGAGGCTGGTTCACTAGGGCAAATGGAGCACTGTTTCACCAACTTCAGCTTGTCCTCAGCCAGCTGGTACCTGGCTGCCTTCTTACTTAGAACCAACCCAGGAATGATTGTGGCTTTCAGCTTCGTTCTCCTTAATCTTAGTTCTGCCCTTGTAAAACACAGCAAGGAGGAGGATGGTAATAAATCTAGTTGGCTCCACCTACAATTGACCTCCCTCCTTTCCAACCCACCAGTCCCATTGGCACCAGCTAACACTAGTATTGAAATCAGTTTGCCACCAATACTATTTAATTTATTTACTTACTCTGTTTTTCCAAGTTTCTATCCCCTTTTTTCCTAAGGAAACTCAAGTTGGCTAGTAAATCGGTAACTGAACAGTATATAAAGCAAGCAACATCCTCCACCAACCACACGATCCAAATATTAACATAAAACAAGGGTAACCGTTTTAAAACAGATATCAGAGGAGGCCACTGCACTTAGTGCAAGTGAGGCCCTGCTGATCCTATACATTGAAGCTAAAGCACAGACCCTTTTGTGTTCCTTACATCAGAGGTGGATTTAGGGGAGTGTGACTGGTTCACCTGCACTGGGTGCCTAGCTGAGTGAGCCCCACAAAGAGCACAACAACAATAATGTGGAACGGAAGGCGAGAGGTGGGGGAACGCTGAAATTTGAAAGCCCCAAATCTGCTACTGGTTACATTCATGTTCAGTACATTACTTCGCATCTAGAGACACTCTGGGCTTGTTTTTTGTCTGTCTCCTGGATTGGCCAATCATCTCTGGACAGCACAGCCAATCACAACAATCCCTATGGCAGGCATCCCCAAACTTTGGCCCTCCAGATGTTTTGGACTACAATTCCCATCCCCCCGACCACTTGTCCTGTTAGCTAGGGATCATGGGAGTTGTAGGCGAAAACATCTGGAGGGCCGCAGTTTGGGGATGCCTGCCCTATGGTCTCACTCATGTTTCCAGAGGTCTTTCGTTTTGGAGCAACCTATTCTTAAAATACTTTGGTTGTGGGTCCCATTTGACTTACATGTATGGAGTTGTTTGGAGTGAGGTTGCGATTCATACCGGCGTAGGAAGGTGTTAGGAAATCGTGTTAATTTTTTCTGAGTTTTCCCTCCTATTAAAATATTTCTAATAACATTAGAGAGGTTCTTCTTTTTACTGCATCTAGTTTTTGTAGATGCTGTGAACCTATATGCTCAGATAAGCAAATTGTGTGATCTCGAGAACAGGTGAATGCAATCCTGGAAAGCTGGCAATTGAAAAATGCAATGAAATAAACGAGAGCTGCTGTTGGCTTCAGGAGATTATAAACTTCCTGCTGTCTCTGTTTAATTTATCTGTGCCGCATTTTCTCGGTAGCTAGATGGGGGAAAGTGCAGTATTGATTCAGTGTCTCGATATTATTGCATATTACATATTCATCATACTGTCTTATCGTTAATGTATTAAGGAGCTGAACAAACAGTAAAGCCAAATGGAATTAAAAATAGAGCGAATTGCCTGCCTGGCGTTTACACTGATTTAAGGCTATTAGGTCCTGGCAGGGTCTATTAAGAGCTGCACCCAGTGGTAGCATCCCTTTGTTTTGAAGTGGAGCTCGCTATCACTCATCACAGCAGTGGCATCAGCTCTTCATCACGATGGGAGCCGATATGTAAAAGAAATGGGAGTGGATCAAAGAAACCAGCAGACTGTACAATAGAAATTGATCTCGGTTTTAAGGACAGACAGAGTTTCAGACACAGAACTGCTCTGTCTTGCTTCCTTTCAAGATTATAGGCAAAACATTACAGGCAAAGCCCATAATGTCTCCACCAAAAGCTGGGGGTGGGGGGGGGGGTAAGCCTGCCTGCATTTTGAAGTTAGTGAACACATGAGCATCTAAGGAGGTGGCTTTACATAAGACCATTAAACCCAGAGTCTAAAATTACCTAATAAACGGCACCACTGTATTACTGTACCTCTTGTGGCTTTTGTTTTCGATGCTGCTGCTGCTGAGAATCATTTTGAAGACTGATTTCATTGTAATATAAATATATGCAGTGTCTGGCATAGCAAAAGACAGGACCTGGCCTGGGAATCTTGCAACCTACAGTTGTATCTTTACAGTCAGTATCTCTTGCTTTCCCACTAACAATGCTTAGGATGCGAGTGGCACTGTGGTCTAAACCACTGAGCCTCTTGGGCTTGCCGATCAGAACATCGGCAGTTTGAATCCGTGCGACGGGGTGAGCTCCGTTTGCTCTTTCCCAGCTTCTGCCAACCTAGCAGTTTGAAAACATACCAGTGCAAGTAGATAAAAAGGTACTGCTGTGGTGGGAGAGTAAACAGTGTTTCCATGCGCTCTGGCACTCGTCACGGTCCTCTGTGCACCAGTAGTGGTTTAGTCATGCTGGCCACACGACCCGGAAAGCTGTCTATGAACAAAGGCAGTCTCCGTCAGTCTGAAAAGTGAGATGAGCATCACCTTTGATTGGACTTAAACTGTCCAGGGGTCCTTTACCTTTTTACCTTTTACCTTACTAACAATGCTTAAAACAGCTTACAGTATTTAAGAAAGAGAATAGAAAGAAGAGGAAATGACAGAATAAAAAGCAACAAGTTGACAGCAAATATTCGAAGCAACAGCAATAAGCAGAGTCTAATAAAAGTCCAAGAGGGGTTTCATCCAGCCCCCAAATGACAGCAGCATAGGTGACAGGCAAACGTTTCTGGCAAAGGTGTTCTGAAGACATGGTGCCACCGCAGAAAGGGCCCTATGTTTCCACTTCCCATGTGCATTAGCTCAGAAAGTGAGGGGTCTAAGAGGAAATCCTTTGCTCATAATGGAGAAGATAGTTCTTCAGATTGCCCTAAATTTAGGTAGCCAAAAGGCAACAGACAGAGGAATGCTAGGAGGGAGATGCAAGGGGAAGAAGGGATGTGTAAAACTCTTCTGAAAAGTGCTACTGTGTGATGTCTATTTTTGTGGTGGATGGGGAATATAACATTTGAAAATGTTCACCATGCAGCACTCCTTGATAGTATGGGGTCTCCGTACCTGTGCAAGCACCCTGTGTGCCAGACCACCAGATGAACACAAATTTCTAAACAGTGTCTTCATTGTTTTTAAGTGTTAACAACCACGACACAAAAAACAAAGCACTTTAAAATAGCCTGTCCAGTTAAACAACTGAATCATTAACTGAGCAGCCTGCCAATTTGTTCTTTTGTTCCTTTTACTAATGCCCCGCTCTTTCTCCAAAGCATTCAGAGGGGTTTGCATTCAGTTCCCAAGTGGTCTCCTACCCAAAGAGCTAATGAGGCCAGATCTACTTACTGTCATCGTTACGACAGTTTTCAGGTGCTGTCAAACCATTGTCTGGTCTTTAAACCAAGGAAAAACCAGATAATAAATTGCGTTTCTAATTGTTATTCTTAGAAGTAGGAACTGGGACACTTTAAAATAAATATATCGTGCAGAAAGGCCAACACTAGACAGGTTAGGAATCTTTGTGAGAACAAGTCAATCAATAGACTTTTTCACCAGATTCCTGGAGACCTAAAACAGCTGTGAACCTTTATATACTATGAAGGCATGGCCTGGCATTTGTAAAAGGGGAAGATATATTGCTATGGGTCTTGACCTATTAAGCACCCAGATCATGTTGGAAGATAGAGTAGGCAATACATGATTCTGTCTTCTGCAGGGAATACTTGTCAGCATGCACTTCACATTGACCTTTAACACCAAGGTCATGTATCACTTTGTGGTGTGTCTGAACATGAGAGAGAAAGAGAAGCAGAGGCAACCATCTCTGCGTACAGTACTTAAAAGAAGGATTTGGAATCTGCGTCCCTCCATATGTTGTTATTCTACAACCCCCATTATCTCTCACCATTGGCCATGGTGGGAATTGGAGTCTAGAGGGCCACGGGTTCCCCACCTCTGTCCTCGAGAGATAGAGGAAAGCTCAGTTCCATGTTTATCTGCCAATAGACAAATCCAGTAAATCACGGTAGCAACATCTGAAGCTGCAGGGGGGAAGCGACTTGATTTTAAAACTTCCACCCTTAGAATTTGGTCGGAGTAAGTAGAACAGGGAGATCTCATGCAAAGAGAAGTGCATAGAAATCATGCTGAACTCTGGAGTTACTGATTCTGGTGCCAAGATTTGGGAAGTCCTTTTTTTAAAAGGTCTGTTCAATATTAAATTTCAGTCCAAAATGCACCTGGAAAGGCTGAGGCATCCACAAGGCTTGTAGACCCAATTTCACAACTCATTACAAGGGATGGAGAGGCTGCTGCTTTGAATGTTTTAATCTGTTGGAGGATGGATGACGGCTAACAGACTGAGGTTGAATCCTGACAAGACAGAAGTACTGTTTTGGGGGGACAGGGGGCAGGCAGGTGTGGGGAACTCTCTAGTCCTGAGTGGGGTAACTGTGCCCCTGAAGGACCAGGTGTGCAGCCTGGGAGTCATTTTGGACTCACAACTGTCCATGGAGGTGCAGGCCAGTTCTGTGTCTAGGGCAACTGTTCACCTGCTCCATCTGGTACGCAGGCAGAGACCCTACCTGCCCATGGACTGTCTTGCAAGAGTGGTGCATGCTCTAGTTATCTCCCGCTTTGACTGCTGCAATGCACTCTACGTGGGGCTACCTTTGAAGGTGACCCCGAAACTACAACGAATCCAGAATGTTGCAGCTAGACTGGTGACTGGGAGTGGCCGCTGAGACCACATGACACTGGTCCTGAAAGACCTACATTGGCTCCCAGTACATTTCCGAGCACAATTCAAAGTGTGCCTAAACGGCCTTGGCCCAGTATACCTGAAGGAGCGTCTCCACCCCCATCTTTTAGCCCGGACACTGAGGTCCAGCTCTGAGAGCCTTCTGGCGGTTCCCTCACTGCAAGAAGTGAGGTTACAGGGAACAAGGCAGAGGGCCTTCTCAGTAGTGGTGCCCACCCTGTGGAACGCCCTCCCATCAGATGTCAAAGAAATAAACAACTATTTGACTTTTAGAGGACATCTGAAGGCAGCCCTGTTTTTAATGTTTGATGGTTTATCGTGTTACTGTTATTTAGCAAGCTGCTTTTGTCATTGTATTTAGAAAAGCAGAGCAGGAATTACGGTACATAAAAACAAAAAAGATCAACAGGTTTGTTTCCTTGGATTAATCAAGGATTAATTAATCAGGAAAGCTGCTATATATATATATATATCCTTTAAATAATCCAAGTTCAAATGCATGAATTTTAGGTTTATCTCAGCCCTTTCTACACCGCAGAGTAATTACTGTGTGAGAGTGATAGAAGTCAACTCTGTATGTGCATGGCACCTCTCTGAGTTTCTCGGCTTTTACTGTCCGCACCTGTGGCTACTCTACACACCAGGGATAGGAAGAAGGTAGATCAGGATCTGCTAACAGATCTCTAGATTGACAATTGCTATAGCAACACAAGAAGTCTTTCCCCACCTAAATCAGGTTGCTGAAATGAAGGAACCACAATAGTGTTTAGAAGAAGACACTATTATTCCCTCTATTTCCGATGCTCAGGCTGTGAGCTGATGCAGCCAAAATGGAGTTGTCAGCAGGCTTGGGGAAACGACAAATATTGCACAAAAAGTCTTTAGGCAAAAATAAGGGATTTTCTCAAAGAGCATTGAATGGTGACATATTTGAGGTGGGCACACAGAAACCAGGCGTGGGGAGATGGATGCTGAACATTCTACACTGCAGGTCAAACTTGTTTTCTTTATTATCTATCACATGCCCCATAGGTTAAATTCTGGCACTTGACACATGTTCTGGGACCATGTCCTTGTGAACTCTGGCTCAGATTAAGTCTTGTTCTTCTCTGAATGAACACAATTTCACCTTTTGTGGGGGGGGGGGGTTTCCTGTTCACATTCCTTACCAACTTCTTGCCCAGACTGAGGGAATATGCCAGATTTTGGAACTGTATCAGTGCTGTGATTTTGGCTATGTGGGATTCCGTTTTTCCTTTGACCAGAAGGATTTCCGCCTTGAACTGTGCAGCACTTTGGTCTTCTAAGCAAGGCAGGGGAGCTGTCCAACACTGCCAGCAACCAGAGAGATTGGTATCTAGTAGGAGAGGAGCTGTCCAGAAGGTAGTTAGACTAGGAGCAAACCTATCTACCGGTATGAACATCAGTGGTTGCCAAAGCAGAAATTTACCGTATTGGTCTGCATAGAGGCTGCAGTCCCACCCCAACCAGGTTTTCATAAAACCACAGGGCAGCCTGTAGGTAGATAAGCCATGATTTGAGACCCTGGGAACTGCACAGAACATCAGTAGTTTGTTTGTAAATCATAGAATCGTAAAGTTGGAAGGGACCCCAAGGGTCATCTAGTCCAACCCCATGCGCTGCATGTTTTGCCCAATGTGGGGCTCAAATCTGTGACTCTGAGATTAACAGTCTCATGCTCTACTGACTGAGCTATCCACCTGCTCTTCTCAACAGGTGGTATCAGTTGTCTGGTGAGTTGTTCATTGTGAGAGGCTGCATGTCTTTCTTTAGATTGTAAAAAACACTGGGTGGTGCTGAAGATTTGCCGAATACATATTCATTCCCTTTCAAAGAGATCTCATTTTAGGGATGTGGCCTATATTTGGGAGCCACTTAATTTTGGACCAAAATGGCCACACTGTTCCTTCTTCCTGGTGTACTAGTGGAGGCCCAAATCTTGATGGTACCCATTTTTTCATAGTCCCTCTTCCTCAGATGGACTCTATTTGTTCATTCTGTCCAGTATTGTCTACTCTGATTGGCAGTGGCTCTCCACAGTTTCCAGAAGAGACCTTTCGCACCATCAACTACCCAATCTTTTTAGTTAGAGATGGCAGGGATTGCCCCTGGGATTGTCTGCACACAAATCAGGGGCCCTACCTATGAGCTGTGATTCCTTCCACTGCACCTATACTGGCCCTATGCACAACTGTGTGAATGAATGAAAGGTTGTTTCCATGACAAGCAGGCAACCAGCAAGCTCAAAACTCAGGGCTCTCCCTACTTATTCCAACAAATGTTGTGTGCCAACATGACGGTGAAGCCCACGATGGGGAGACCATCCCCCAAACTAGGAGTTTGTGCTCTTCCACCCCCGAACACACAGACTGCTCTGTTCCAAATGTTACCCAACACAGTCTGTGAGTGACGTGTTGAGATCTTTAATGGACTGCTGATTACTCTGATTACAACTCCAGACCAAAAGGAAATGTCAGCTTCCTGGCAGATGAGAGGAAAACCAGCCACGCTGGTTTCCATGAATAATTCAAGGGGCAGGAATGGCAAACGAATGTTTTCTCTCCACCAAGAGGAGTGAAAAGGAAGCAGAACCTTCTGTTCTCAGGGTTCTGCTTTCAGAATGCAAATGGCATTGTGCTGCTTTTTTTTTGAGGGGTGGGGTATGGCTGGTTGAACAAAATGCTTCTCAAAACTCAGTGTTTGCACACAACACTCAGCTATAGATTGTTGTCGTTTGTGGAGGGGGGTGTATGCTGAGTCCTCCTGGGCCAGCTAATATATATGTATAAAAACTTTTTTTTTCCTATGCAGGGAAATCATAGAGCTCACTACAGAAGGAAATGATAATTTAAACAAGCAAACAAACACATCCATAATACGATGGAATGGATTGGTGCAGTGACCTGCCCCATTTCAGATCAAGTAGAATACTAGACCTGTGTTCAGTAGGGCATTTTTGTGGGTCACTGTGTGTGTGTTTGAGTGCCTTCATCCACCCATGAGTGCATGCTATTTTATGCCTTCCCTTTTCTTTTCCTACCTCCTGTACCCACAAGGAGCAAATTTTATTTTGATTTTTAACACAGCTGTTCACAAAGCAGATTTTTAAAAAATAAATAAGTGCCTTCAGTAACAACTGGTGGAAAGAGGCAAGTAGTATCCTTTCCTTTGGGCTGCTAGAAACAAAGTAGAAGTAGGGGATATGGCAATAGATGGTACCCAGAGAAACATCACCACACATGCAAAAAAAAAAAAAGCACACACACACAAAAACCCACACCCAAACAATGCACTTCTGGCTTCTTAAACAAAGTTCTCAGCAGCAGTCTGAAGCTGGAAACAACGCCTGTGGTTCCTGGCCTTACCTTGATGCCTCCTGTTCTCCATCTGGACCAGGCTTCCACAACCTCGGCCCTCCAGATGTTTTGAGACTACAATTCCCATCATCCCTGACCACTGGTCCTGCCAGCTAGGGATCATGGGAGTTGTAGGCCAAAAACATCTGGTGGGCTGAGGTTGAGGAAGCCTGATCTGGACCCTCGGCTCTATGACTATCTGGATTCCCTGACCCCTGAACTATATGACTTCATATGTAGATTCTACTCTTAGGCAAGAGTTTCTTGGAGACTCCTAGCCCCTGCTTGCTTGGCAATGGGACTTGGACAGGGCTATGGCATTTCTTTAGCCTCATAACCATTTCTCAGGCATCCCAACAACTTTGTTTGGTGGTCATCTTGCACTCAATTTCCTCCCTAAATCTTTTCTAAACCGGTTTGAGGTTTCAAACTGCTCTGAGGTGTTTTTTGTTTACAATCAAGCTGCACGTAAATTCTATGAAATAAATCTACTGCCTTCAAGCCCTGCTTTGGGCAGGGATCGGCCTCACTTTGGATTTGGCAACCAGAAACTCCGTAGAGTAGCCATCCCCAGTGATGCTTGAAGTCAGCGCCAATCAGCTAATCAGCACTGACTTCAAACCCTGTTTTTGGCACAGATGGGCTCCACTTGGGAGCTCTGACTGGGAACTCCTGAGTAGAACCAACTCCAGTGAGACTTGCATTTGGCAACACATTTGAAAAGCACTGAGTACAAGCCCCCGCTTGCCAAGGAACAATCAGAAGTACATTTTAAGACTCCTCTGAATGGTCTCCAGTTTGTCAATTTCCTTCGTAGAACGTGGCCTCCAGAACTTCAGAACCTGGGCTGGCCAGCGGAACAGAGCAGAACTGTTGCTTCCCGTTATCTGGGCACGATCCTTCTGTTAATGTGGTCTAAAATAGCATTAGCTTTTTAGCAGCCGCATTACATGGCTGGCTCATGTTCAGCTTGTGATTAACTAGGACTCCGAGATCCTTTTCACACAGACTGCTGCCAAGCCAGGCCTCTCACATACTGTTCTTGGGACTATGACTTTTTGCACCTAAATGCAGGACATTGCATTTGCCCCTGTGGAATGTGACCTTTTTGACCCAGTTTTCTTGCCTGTACAATCATTTTCAATAGTAAATAAAAGCAGCAAGCTCTTCAAGCAGAGGCTGACCAGCCAGCCGGTATCGAGGACTTACTGTATCAATCAGGGGATTGTGCCAAGTACAGGGAACCAAGCAAAGGGTCTTCTTGGTAGTGGTGCCTGCCCTGTGGAACGTCCTCCCATCAGTTGTCAAGGAAATAAACAACTATCTGACTTTTAGAAGACATCTGAAAGCAGCCCTGTTTAGGAAAGTTTTCAATGCTTGACGTTTTATCATGTTTTTAATATTCTGTTGGGAGCCGCCCAGAGTGGCTGGGGAAACCCAGATCGGCGGGGTATAAATAATACTACTACTACTACTACTACTACTAATAATAATAGACACAACAATACTGCTTCAGTGATGCACTTATCCTGGACCAGCCCCACAACAGTCTGTTTAATTGGTTGTTCTGAGATGCTTCTGCCATGTTACGGCATTAATGCCATCTGGAGGGGCACTTGTGCACTATAGCGTAACAGAAGAAGGGCAAAAATAAATAAACCCCTGGAACATTTATGGTACAATCAGTATGATCTCTTGAAACTTTTGCAGGTGCAAACACTGTTGAAAACAAAGACATGTATAGCCACCACACACCAGGAATACAACTCATCATGAATGCTCAATAAAAAGGATGTCTTGAGGCACCCAAAAATGGACCAGAACAGTGTGATTCATGAGTCCTTCTTTTTGAGTTTCTATAGTTCTATAACCATATACATATACAAGTTACAGGTAGGTAGCCGTGTTGGTCTGAGGCAGTCAAAACAAATAAAAAAATCCTTCCAGTAGCACCTTAGAGACCAACTAAGTTTGTCATAGGTATGAGCTTTCGTGTGCATGCACACTTCTTCAGAGAAGAATATGTATATATGTATATACATATACATATATTTACAAAACTATAGAAACACACACTCTCTCTATATATAATTTTAAAGTTATTAATAATATTACAATCAGTTAAAGTAAAAAGAAAGAAAGAAAGAAAAAGAATACATAAAATATTTTAAAAGGAAGAGGAAATAACAATAACCGACATTAAAATATAATTAAGATTACAGAACTATGTAACATATATGTAAATGGATGAACATCATTTCCCTCAAATATACATTGATTATAAGTCACTGTGGTTTCAGTCAATACATTCCAAATATCATTAAATTTGTCCATACATAATCTTCATCTGAAAGTGAAGAATTGCAAGGATTGTCATGTCATCTATCCATTGATCGAAATAGGCCATATTTTTGTCCTTCCAATGTATCAATATCAATCTTTTTGCAGATGCAAGGGCATGGAGAATCCATTTATGCTGTAGACCAATTGTCAAGCCCCATATATTAGGTACAGAATTTAAGATAATGTTATCTTCTGAAATTTTTTAACTCTTTCCCCATAATAATATTTATACATCCAAATATCCCCCCCAAATGCTCTATAACCAAATACTTACAGATTGGTGCACAACTATATTCACATGCTAGTGAAGCAGTGACCCCCTTAGGTATACTCTTAATATACACTATCCTTGCAGGAAATGTCTGGGAAACATTCATTTTTCCCTTCTGTTTTCTAATCTCGAGCAGGGAGTTTTGGGGAAAATTCTTCTTCCAGTTCTGCATTTTTGTTGGTTTTGTTTGCCGTCCCATTACTTTAATAAAAAGCCTCGGATGTGGTTAGTTGGTTTGCCCATGAATGCGTCATTTAAATTGTCAGATTTGGTCCACGAGGCTGATAATGATTTGGCCCGTAGAGCCAAAAACCAACAACAACACCAACCCTTCACCCCTGATTTACAACCACATCACATGACAGTGTTCTGTCGCATTAAGTCTGCAGTCCAAAGGAGCCAACTCTTAGGGGTCGAGGTCCCTTCAATCCCCCCCAATAAAA